>NC_086240.1:19577656-21977656 GCF_036321145.2 Pelmatolapia mariae | reverse complement strand
TTTCTACCAACTTCTGAATACAGTTCAAGAAGAGTATTTTGAGCTGAGAACATTTTAATTCACTATTAATGCTGAGTGGCTAATATTAGGCTAACCTACATGTTTCAACTGATAAGCCATGTATGAGGTTGACAAATGATAGGCAGAGTTACATGTCACTCTCATCCTTTACTCTTCCAAATGATCCGGACACCCTGCCCTACATATGTAGTCTTGAATTATTATTTACAACAGTGTGGACCAACCAGTAAACAATAATGAGAGTCTATGACTGACTGAGAGTTGTTCCACAAATTTAGCAACAATTATTCCGATTTGTGAGCAATCAAACTAATTTAAATACTGCTGAAATGTGTAGCACGTTGAGTCGTACATCTTCTTTGCATGTTAAAGTCCTTGAGCAGAAAGTGGCTGCAGATCAGCCACTTTCTGCACTGGAGTTTTTACAGCCAATTAGGGCTGCCACAAACGATTATTTTGATAGTCGACTAGTCACCGATTATTTTTGCGATTAGTCGACTAATCAGATCATGCATCCATTGGACGTAAAACGTACAGCTTATTGCACCAGCATGCATCTGCTCTTATATAACTATCAGCTTTAAGTGTTTAAAGTTTGTGCTAACTAAAAATAAAGACAAGATGATAGTTTATTAAATTTTAATGAAATTTGCAGATTGTTTCGGTGAAGTTTAATAAACTCCTTGCTATCTAAAATATAACGGGACACCGGAGTATATTCTCGAGCATCTCACACTTCTGATAACCAGTTGTCTGCTTGACGTTTATTCAGCTGTGTAAAAACTATAACTTTAATCTCAGGCAAACCGATTTACTCAGGAACAAATAAAATACTAAAAAAAGCGAAACAATAACATTTTTAAGTTATCTTTTTTATGTTATCTACGTGACTTATGTATGTTTAACCTGAGTAGCGAAAGACGGCGGTGGGTTTGAAAACGATTTGCCGGGAGTCCGGTGTTCTCACGGGCTCTAGTGAGCCTTTCCCCCGGCTAGCTATCGAGCTAGTGGTTAACAGACGTCTCCGAAAACGTCGGAGCGCTTTTGAAAATATGTGGTGTCTTGATAAACTGAGCAGATATTTGAGGTTTACACAGTTACATTCTCGCCTGAAAATATGTTAAACGTTTATTTTGTGACCCAGAAAGAATAATAAGAGTAATATTAAAACTAACTAGCTGCCGCCATTGTTGGAAACTGAGCTGGGCTGCGCTATGAATTCTGGGACAGAGCTACTTCTTCTTCTTCGGGGTTTAACGGCAGCTGGCATCCTTGTACATGCAGTGCTGCCATCTTCTGTTTCAGTCCGTTATTACACTCTTAAATCCTACTACTTATTCCTGCGGCTTTTGTGATCTTACAAAGCTTCAAACAACGCGTCGACTATTAAATCAGTCGTCGACGATTTTGATAGTCGACGTAATCGTGACTAGTCGACTAATCGTGGCAGCCCTACAGCCAATGTACAGCCACTCATTTCTCACAATACGTTCTGCAGTTTCAATAAGTTTTCCACTGGCACTATAAGCTCTCAGAAACAAGTTAACTAGTGTTGAATATCAATTAAATACAAATAAGTAGTTTAACTTCAACATTATGCAATATTTAATCATCTAGTGGATGTCCAAGCGACATCTGGCTTTTCCCATTCATAGTTTACCTACTATTAGATAGCATCTCACAAGTACTACAAGAAATACACTGTAATATGCAAATGCAATTGATTTGAGCATTTTTGTACAGAGATTTCTGGCTGCTTACAAACAACGGAAATCTTTTCAATTTCTGTAGCCTGTATTCATAGGACAGTTCAGAGTAGACAGGAGAGCGGGAAGAGGATGTGTAGAGTGACCAGGTAAGCTACAGCGGCGCCTCGGGATTTCTAAAAGGAAGGTGAGATATAAACATGAATAAAAGCCTTTCAACTACTTGTGGGAAATTTCTTTTTCTTTAAAATTTACATTCATGCGTTGTGACTGAAAGAAAAATCTGTACACATACACACAACCTCTTTAGCCCACTGAAAAACAGGCTGCCATTGTCACAAGTCTTGGGTGCCGCTGAAAGTCCATGCTGCTCACGGGATGCTAATCCTTCCTGACTAGCACTGTTTACGTTTCACCTCAAATCACCCCGCTCTGCTTCTGCCTTCCTTGTGGTGCTAACCCACAGCACTTAAAAAACATCCATCCACAACAGTGAGAAATGAGATCACTGCAGCACATTAGCACCCAATAAAAACACAATTTAGCCCAGTTTCAGAGTCAGAGATTAGTATGTATTTAATATAAGAGCCTGAGCTGCAAGTATGATATATAATTTATTCTTTGTTATGTTGCAAACGTGTTAATTCTGGCTATATTTTAAGGAAAAAACATTTATAACACACACATTAGGTGATATTAATGGCCCGACTGGATTCTAGGAATAAAAATAAGAGTTAAAAAAAAGACATTTTTACGTAGCCAACATCTTTTTTTGACTACCAAATAAATAAAAAAAAAAAAAAAAAAGTTAATGCTTTAGTCAACCCTTAACTTGGTATACGTTCATAAAAAAGGCCAGAGGTTCTAATTTCATTTGTCAGATAAAATAGTAATAATATTTAGTTTGATATCAACATGCCTCCAAAGGCACCAAATATTGACTAATTTTAAATGTATGGGTTTTTTTTTTATTTATCTTTTGTAACTTAACCTTGAAAATTAACGTTTGCACTTACAGACTGATGGACTGTTTCACCTGTAATGTTAAGTGTAAGAGAAAGAGGATCCATCTTTTCAGAGTGACCTTCCCATCATAACGCTCATCATTTATGATGGTTAACAAGCTCAGGTAAAGCCGGTACGTTTCTGGGAACGCATCTACAAATATACAGTTCACTGTCAGAAAGAGAACACCAGGTGCAGTGATTATGTCTGATAATGTACCAAGCAAGCAACACCAAATGCATCTGCCGAACGCCCTGTACTCACTCGCCTTATAGATAGGTTTAATTTATCAGTCTACGACAAGAGGACACTTTATGCTTTCTGTTTTGTACCATGAAAACAACCACTTATACTTTTTCTCAGAATGATTCAAAAGGAGTTTGTGAAGCCCATCGGCTAGGCACAACCAGATTTTTACATGTCAGGGCACATGGCCTGAGATGTAAAAATCTGCAGGCCTGAGTATATCGGTCAGTTATTTTTAACCAATTTTGTATGTATTTTTTGTTTATCTGTCAGAGAACAGCGTCATTTCAGTCCTAGTTTGAACGTTTAATTGCTGCTAACCAGCAAGCAAAAGAAATTGCAGTCACAAGTCTGTGCCAACTGGTTGGTTCAGCTCTTTATCTCATTCAGGTGCTCCACTCAGACTAAGGGCAGGTATTGCACTTATATACATTTAAGTCACTTACAATGTGTACACAGTTCCAGCAATCTAATAATGGCCAAACCAGTGGGCACCAGTGTGGAACGACAGGCCTGAAGCGTTGCAGAGATGGATGGGCATCCGACCAGGGCAACACTGCTTTAATCTCTTTGTTTGAGGCTACAAGCTGCCTTTGTTCCCTTAGTTTCAGACCAAAGCACCAATAAGGTTAACGTTAATCCTCAAGATTAACCTGTTTGTAAGTATTTGGCTGGGCAGAGCCTATGAAGAGGGCTTTTCAACCTACACAAACACGTCTAAAAACCTAACAGCGTAGCTTGACGTGAATGATGCCATGCACATGTCAAACCCTGGCTGAAAAGTGGTCCTGAACACAAAAGGAAGTGATACCAGTGTTCACCTAAGCGCTTTGCATAATTTTGCTGTTCCTCACAGCTGGCAAGGACCTACCCCACAAGCGCACAATAGGTAGACGATGGTCTGCAAAGCTGTGTGTAGAACCACAGCAGAAGCATATTTGAGGGCTAAGGTGCGAAATCCAAAATTAGTTTCCAGGTAACTGGCATATTTCCATGTTTCAAACTTAGAGTGGTAAAATGACCTGCTTTATTTGTAAAATATTTGAAAAGGTCAGAGCATGCCATAGAGGAGAAAGTAAAGAAAGGCTGTATGTTTTGGTCTGAGAAGTAGTGCAAGTAATGTAAGATGTTTATAACGGCTTTGTCTTAATGTAAGAAGGCCACTGCAGTGTAAAGGCACTAAGCTTATTTTGTGCACCATCCCTGTACTCCCTCTTGCATACATTACTATACTTGGAAAGAGGTGATGCTGGTGGGTTATTAAGTTATAAGTAACTGGTATAAAAAATTAAATGCTAATGTCTATCATTACCAAACTATGTGTCAAACAGTAACACATATGAGTCGATTCTCCATTACAGTCTTGGTGTGCTTTTAGGGCTCGTTTCTGACTGCGTCTTCTCAGCCAAAAGAGCTGACGTGGTGAAGCAACAAGAGCGTCTTCGATAGAGAGCTAATTATTTCAAGTGACTCATGTGCCCCTTCGGTCCGATTCTGGGTTCTGCTGATCAATGGAAACAAAAGTAAGGGGAGCGTAACATTTACTGATAATAAAGTTTGAGGATCAAAATTTAGTAAGACCCCTAGCATTTGGAGACCCCTGTGAGAAAATAACAAAGGAGGAAGGGGCTGGGAAATGGTCTTCAAACAGAGGAAAAACGTGGGACACCAACATGGTACTGTAATAACTATAACAAGCTGAACAGGACATGTATCCTCAGATGAGGCCATGGCCATTTCAAATGTGATGATGTAAGTGCTCTACCTAGGGAAAAATATCAATATCCAGTTTTTACGCAATTTACACCCAGTTAAGTGTGAGTTTTCACACTTTTCACACTTCACTCAGCAACACGCTTATATAAACAAACATAAAAGAATCCATCGACTGTGACTACCATCCATGCGAAATATTGCAAATATTGGCTATTAAGCATGACTACAAAGGATTTAAAGCAAACGAAAGACCTTCAGCACAAAGTTTTCATTCTTCGCACCCACGTGGCTGTCTTTAAGCAAGGTTTCTGCAGCAGTTTGTCTGTGGACAACCAGTCAAGGCAGATAAAACCGCTTTGTTTGTGCTCGGGTAAATCTCACATCAGAGCGCTTTAGACAGTTGTCTATGTTCTGTGTATTTGCTGTATAAGGAGAGGATGTGACACTCAAGCAACAGAGTGTAAGAAATATTATTTTCTGCAAGAGAAAAAAAAGCTTTTACAGCAAAGACGGCAAACTTTTAAGTGTAAAAAAAAAAAATGGCTGTTTATATCTGCCTTAATAAGTGTCTGGAGGCGTTTCAGGATCCTGGTGAAACTTGACTCTAAAAGACGAGAGGCTTCTTTGTCCCTGGCTGCCCAATTACCATCTCAAATGCAAACTGGAGCATCTACCAATGATCTGAATGCAAGTGTAGACTGTATATAAAAGATGGATATGGTCACCCAGGCTTTGGAGCTCACATTGTGAAGTTTTAAGAGTGTTTTGGCCCTGGTTGCATAGGCTCTCTGGAGCCAGAAGTTACAATACTTGGATGAAATGAGGGAGTTTTAAGCTATGAGCAAGTGCTGCACTCATAGATGTTACAACAGCTACACCCCAGCATACGTACCTCCTAATTAGTGTTAAGAATTAGAATTTACTCCAAAAATCTCCAGCACAAGCACAGCGGGGCCATAAAATTCAATTACTACAATTAACAAATATGACCCCAAGCAGACACCAATCAGCTACAGCTGCCTGTGCCAGAACAGTGCCAACTACCCCCAAGTACTATTATAAAACAACTCATACTTTTGTATTAAGAAGGACTAAGCTATTTACTGAGGCCAAAACTGTTTCTGTTTATTTTAAACGTTTATTTTTAATTTTCTGTAGTTTTATAATGTTGTAAAATGGCATAATTGAACATGCCTCATTTTTGGAACCAGACTCAAGTGGCCACTAGTGGAACTGCAGGTTTGGTACTTCATATGAAAGTTTTGGGGGAATCTTTAAATTGGAGCTACAAACAACATCCTGTACTACACTCCAACCCTCTAAGCCGCATGAGAGTCTGCATACTACAACAAATACTGTGAGAAGTGACGCATGATATACTTCAAAACCACACTTTGACTAATACCTAAAACCATCCATGCCTTAATCCAACCCTTTAAATAAAATTCAAAGTTCAAACAAAACCTCCACAATTATGATACTCGCTACCTGAACCACCTTCAGTCGTATTTGCGGACTCAGTTTCAAAACTGTGACAACACTCCGTGCTTCTACTGCAAACACCATTTTGAAAGCTACTTCACAGTTCAAGTTAGTGGTTAAAATATGAATCCTCTCGCTAATGTGGCCCTACGATGAAAAGGTCAGGTCCGTGATGAGAAATTCAAGTGATCTCCTTTAACCTTCTATTTTCTCCACTCCACATACATTTATACAATAATGGAATTTGTGCAGCAGGATTCACATATTGTTGTCTTCTCTCCTTTTTCTAAAAAAAGAAAGAAAAAAAAACTAACACAGCAGATTAAACAGAGGATTTATCTAAGCACTAAGCAGCACATTAAACAGTCTGCTATATTACTACCCTTAACTGCCCCTTTTGAATGAGTATAACTCACAGCGGATGACAGCTTTCACAGTTTGCACTTCTTATAGCATCCAAGCTGTGGTGCATGTGACTGAAACAATCATAATTAGTTACAGCTGCAGCACAAGCATAGCCTCAAACACACTTTCACACATATCAGCCTCAAAGTAAACAGAAAGCAGGGACCAAACAAAAAATAACATTAAAAAAAGGGGAGAGAGGAAAACTCACACTCTAACCCACAAACCTGTAGACCAGGTCCTGCACCTTTTGACCTCACCTCCCTCTCCGTATGTGCTGTATGGTGAGAGCCTTCAGTCGCCAAAGAGAAAGAAGAAAAAGCAGCAGCAGCAACGCAACAGACTCAGACCTTTGAGAAACACAGTCCACTGCCTCCACGGGCTCCCCATTTCAGCCGTCTCAGTATCTTTAAGTTTGTCTCTTCTCCTTCAAAGATCCTTCAAAGCTTCCCTATGCTTCCGCAGAGCTGCATGTACACACGTGCGCGCGCGAACACACACGCGCAGGCATGCATGTGCTCAGCAGCCGTAATGTATGGCTTGGAGAAGGGGGAGTAAGGAAGAGACCACCAGCTACAGAGCAGGGCTTGAAGAGTGTGGAAAACAAGGAGATAAGGAGGACCTAAATGACATTTAGCCTCAATACAGACCCATTATTTATCTTTCTAATGTAGACACAACCTTTCACCAGGTCCCAATTTATTATTTTGGCTCCTTCAAAGAACCTTTATCTTTTGGATAAAACACAGACAAAAAAGAAAAAAAGAAAAAAAAACACAGAAAGATTCCCTCAGATTCACATGTCAAGGTTTCCATCTTGAGCCTGATATTAATCGACCTGACCAGAGATTTGATCAGAATTAAATATGACTGGATCTTCAGTAATGCCATAAACAGATGTGAAAAGATTATAGTAAAAGGCTAATAGCTTAATATCTTTAATTAATTATCTGTAAAATAAGCTCACGACACTGCTCACGCATGCAGCATGGCCACCCCTCTTTACTGCATCATGTTGGTACAACCCATGAGAAGCTGCTCAGTCACTGTTGCTGAGGCCCACCCTCTCAAATATAGGACATGACCAGAGAATGTATACAGCTTCAGCAAGGCATATAGAGCAGCCAGTGACTCATATGTTCTTTCATGTGTGTCAAGTGAAACATAGCAAATCAGGATGCAAACGTGCCGGTGGAAAATTGAGTGTGCAGGTTCACTACAGTCACGTAACCAGCAGGTTCAACTGAACAGCTGCTTCTCTGAAAAGGCTTCAAGCTGAGGAGATTTTTTTTCCCCCATGTGGTTTCCACATGAGGGCAGGCTTAGGATTTGGTTTCTCATAATTCAATTAACAAACAGATTCTCTCATTACTTAATATTAGTTAAATATCATTAATAAAATAGAGTAGAGTCAAATATTGTGACAGAAGTAACTCAAGTTATTCTCAGTGGATTCGAAAAAAATAAATGTATTTAATACTCAAGGTGCTTTCCATGCTAGTGGAACAGGTTCCACTAGCACAGTTATATGGTAGAGAAAGTAATTGCAAAGCAAAATAAACTGGAGGTGCCATGCTCAAAAGCTTTTTGATCTGACCATGCAATCAAAAGAAGGACTGACGAAAGATCAGATGATGGCTTATTTTAAGCAGATATATAAAGCAAAGGTGCCTTTGTTGTGCCACTGGAAAAAACAATATGAATTTCTCTGTTATTTCACTTCATTTAATTCACAGAAAAGAAACCTCCTATGCAGGACATTCCCTGGCTCAGTTTGTTTGTTTGTTAGTAAGATTACTGAAAAATGTATTTAAAGATTTGCATGAAATTATAGCTGAGGTGGGTGCTGGCACAAGTTAAATGTGATTAACATTTGAAGACAACCCTCAATCAGATCTGGATCCAGGAAGGATTTGCTACCATAGTGAGATTAGATGAAAAGGGGCAATTCTGTCTCATATCTTTATAATTACACATAAAAATGAATTAATAAAAAATTGGGAGGCATCGTCTTGATGTTCAAGTAAATAGCACAAACTACCCTGGCTTCCTACATTCTTCTGCATAATGGGAATTTAGTATTTTCCATTCCATAAATTGTCTGCTTATAAATGAAATATGCAGTCTAGTCTAACATTTCCAAACCAACCGTCGATTTACAAAAAAGGAAAAAGAAATAGAAATGTCGTTTGACTTTTCAAACAAATGTTGTGACCTACAGTTTATGTAGAGCAATGATTGAATTGGCTTGATTTTAGAGTGCGCCGCAAGCTTGCTTTCCAAAACAAACTATTACCCTGTCTGCATACAAATTTTCTACAAATTAAATCAGTCCCAAAGCATGGACCCCCATGCGAGGGGTACTTTGAAGTCCAGTTTGGAGCATGTAAGCAATGAAAAAGAATATGCTTTCTAAGGAAAAAGACACAAATATCCTCAGTTAAGTTTTTGGGTTTTTTTTGTTTTTTACTAAATCTTTAAGTGAAATTTATAAGGAAAAATCAGTTCAGTGCATCTCCAATGTCACCTTAGAGTCATGGCACTGAGACAAAGATTTACTGACTTATCATTAGCCATTTTTTACCAACCAAAATTGCTATCAGCTGGTCAGATGGTAAGGCGGGAGGGATATTTTAAAAGGGGGGAACGACAGGTGCTGATATTGCTTAGTTGGTTGAGCAGCTGACCATTATACTGAAGGATGTTCAGACAGGTAAAGTACTGCTTGCTGCTCTGACCTGGGTATGATCAAGCTCCAGACCCATTCCTGCATGTCATTCACCCTCATTCTTACTACTTTCCTGTCTACTCTCTGCACTGTCCTAGCCACAAAAAGGCCCAAAAATTGACACGGCATTAAAAGAACAATTGCATAAAATGCATCATAATTTCTATATTAACATATTTTCTCCATGTCTAGTCTTGGTTTGAAAATAGTTCCCAAATGAAAGTTCCGCCTCACATTTGTGAAGTCTATGGTGAACTCAGTGACTGCAAAGTGCTGCAAAATAAACCCAAATCCTCACCCTCCACCCTGTTTGACAATTGGTATGAGGCGTTTGTTCTGATATTTGCTGTTTGGTTTTCTCAGAACATGGTGTTGTGCATTATGGCCAAACATCTCCACTTTAGTCTCATCTGTTCAAAGGAAACTGTTTTAAAAGTCTTGTGGTTTGCTCAGATCCCACTGTGCATACCTAAGCCATGCTGTCAAGTTCTTTTTAGAAAGAACAGGCTTTTTCCCGGCAATCCTTCCAAACAATCATTACCTGTTCAGTCTTTTCTAATTATGCCATGATGAAGTGACCTTAGGTGATTTTGCCAGACCAGGAAATTTTAATAGACCAGGTCACACTTGCTGATGATTAGTTGATCGAGTTCATTTGATTAGCAGTGCCCGTCTGCTACTTACCCCTCTTGACTCCTATAAAAGAAGTAAGAGTGTATTGAATTGGCATCCATGCGGCTGTGTGATCACAACCAATAAGACCAAATTGGCTCACAATCAATTATTTTAAAATAGGAAATAAAAAGCAAAAACAGATGTATTTTATTTCTTTATTGGAACAGTCTGGTGGTATTCTTGCTTTGTAATAGACAGTCTGACCTCTGTAAGTGCCAACATCATAAATGATATAAACATCAGTCTGTCTATAGCACAGTTTTTAGCACTATACTGCCATCAGTTTTGATTGGCGAGATATTGTCCAATAGGTTCCAATAATGAACAGTTTTCTCTTCAAGTGAAAATGTATACCCAATTCTCACTTGCTGAATATTGTTTCAGTAGCAGAGGGTTACATTTGGCACGCCATATGAAAAAAGTCTTGCATACTATGCAAAAAAGCCATCTTCTTCAGCTACAGTTAGGTCCATCTATATCAAAATACAAAATTTTGCTCTACAAGGGCCTGATATCCACTTACAAGGACATTATACTGCCACTGTTCTATCAAAATTTAAAACGAATGTCTTCATATGTGGATCTCATTTTTCTCAGAAACAAAATTCAGGTAAAAAAATAAAATAAATAAAAATCTGGTAATCTGTGTTTTTACATTCATCAGGTCCCAATCAGCCCAAATAGCACAAAGAAATTAAAAATGCATGCCATGAAAGAGTTCCGGTCTTAGGAGGTTAAAGCTAAAAGTCTGCACTTCAATTGCATGTGAGTTGTTTCATTTAATATCCATTGTGGTAATCCATTGTCGCAATCTCTTTCCAAATATATACGCACTTAACTGTATAAATTGCTTTTAAAACTGCTGGAAATGACTCATTTAAACACATATCTGGCTTACCTCAACATCATATCTATGTTAGTGTTTTGAGTAAATGCAGTCAAAGTTATCTGTGCAAATCCAAGAAAGATAAAAGCAAGGCTGCAACAAATAATAATAAATCTGCCAACATTTTTTCTTTGTTGTTTCGCTTTAGTCCGAGGTCTTCAAGGTCCGCCAATGCTGCGCTTCGGTGGATACACCAAAACGCCCCAAAATGTAAGATCTATGACCTTAGAAAACTGCAACTTAAGGAATGTTAATGTTGACGACTGAGTTAAACAGTTGGAATCACTGATGTTTGTTTTTGTTTTGTTTTTTGTTTTTTTCAAAAGATGATCAGGAAATTATCAACAAAATCATTTTTCCCATTAACTTATCATTTACCCATGTTTAAACCTGTAAAAGTTAGTTTTCAAATGGTGAAACCAGAAATAACCAGAAAGAAATGCTAAAAACTCTGATGTACACTAGAAAAATTGACTGACTTCCAAAATTGTTGCACTTAGTTACTGTCAGCAAATAAGACATGTCAACCACCCTGTATCGGGACAACAACAATAACAACAACAGCTGGTTACAGCTAATGTTAGGCTTAAATTTTACAAAAATCCAGCTTTCCCAGCGATAAACAGTACACACACACTGTACAAGAGTTTATTTGCTAATTGGACAAGTCTAACAATGTTAGCATAATGTCCAATAAAGCCTTAGTAACAATGCCTACCAACAGAAAAGTTCAGGGTATCCTCAGTTATTAGTCTGAAATGAGATTCAATTACTCATTGAATCGTACCAGATGCCCTTCACAAGGTTTGACAAACTTACAGCCTCCCCCAGAGTAAATATACACAGCCACTTCATATCCAACCTTTTGACAGCTGAGGTAAACAGCAATCCGACAGGCTATATGTTTGAGGTGACTTCTGCAAAAGTGTAAAATATTGCAAAATATTTCACTGACAAATATCAATTTTTTGCTCCCGATTTATTGTCTAGTGTTGGCATTCTTCACATATATTATATAGTGTGTACAAAAATGTGTTCATACTTGCACTGAAATGCAAACTGCCTAGCCTCTATACTACGCATGCTTCCAAATCCCAATGAAAAACCATTAAACATTCAAAAAATGCTGTTGTGGCCCTTTAAGATTCCCTGCTTCTCAACTGAATACCCTGTTAAGTTCCAGCCCATTGTTTCCCAACCATCTGTGAACACCCAGATCCAGGATGTTTACCAAGAGTAAGAAATAACCTTGGACTACACACAGCTCCTCAGACAGTATGACAGTTAGCCAGAGATCTTAGTGTATAGAAAGCACAGCATAAAGCTGTTTTTAGAGGTGAGAGACAACCAGAGAATTGCTACCTTTAGTTGCCCTGTTCATTTATGTAACCAAAATATAGAAATATACATTTTCGCTGAGATAGAAGTATCCTCTCGCTGTTTTCTGAGCAAAACATACGATATTCCTTATGAATCTTTTAAAAGACATCAAATATACCACTAAAACAATATCACCCATGGGCCGTCGGATCTGTGTAACTGCCTTTCTTAGCGTCTGTGTCATTGTTCACCTAATGTTTTCACAGTACGCTTTCTCTCTCAAACACGTTCACTGCCAGACTGATAATTCCACATGAATATTCATCATTTATTGAACTCCACTGGGCACTGTGTAATTTGGCGCGTGAATGTGGGTGTGTGTGTCCTCATTTCAACTTGTGAAACGCTATGGGAGGCCTCCTCAGACATGCTGGGATGTTCAGAGCAATGCACTTCATTGGCCTGAAGTTTTTTTCTTCTCTTTCTCGCTTCTATAAACTATTAAATCTAAGTTTAACTAACTTGTCTTCTTTAAAATTAAATCGACAGGCTATTAACTATGTGTGGAGATGGCAAAGACTGGAGTCTTTCAAGTCAGCCAATTGTGCATTCTGTCTGCATACTGCAGAACTTAAAATAAATTACTTGCCCTGCAAAACTGAAAAGAACAAAACGCAAATCAAACCAATCTCACAGTGCATTTACACCTAAAAATAAATTCAAACAAACACCTACACTGACAATATAATTACGATGGCACTCCCAAGGTTTTGTGGCAAATCTCACACTTGGGTCCTTGTTTTAAATTAGATTTAATTCACCATTTTACTGCTAACAAACTATAGTTTGCAAGGGTTTTTCCTGCACACAAATAGTTTAATTTACCCAAGCCTAAATATATTTTTGGATTATAAAATGAACAAAATTAAGAGGTAAATGTATCTGCCACTCTGGCAAAGGTCTATTTTAAACCAGGATAAACTCTCATTTTCTCCTGGTCAGGAATAGATTTTGAAACAAAAATTTTCAATGAGGTTATAAGATAATAAAATATGACAAGAGTAAACAGGTTTGGCCTTACATCAATGTACATTGGAGTAAACTAAATCCCATGAATGAAAGAAATGCATGGAAGTGGATGCCGTTTTTAAATACAATAGCCCATAACACTGGTACTGAAACACTGATTAATCACCATCAATTTTAATAAGCTGCCATTTTCAAGGAAAAACACCTTTTCAGCGTGATAGGCTGGTTCACCCTCCTAAACTTGCTTATATGTTACTTTAATATTTTAACTAGTTTGGGCTACTGGTGATATTCAATCACAAAAGCAGTTAAGAGAATAATAGATAATAAGAACTAGTTACAAAACAAGCATAAAATCAATTTCAAATAAATCCACGTTCAATACGTAGCCGCTGTGTCTTGCTTTACTTGACCTCAGGTTTGCCAGTGCCATCCTACAAACACAACCTTCAGCCTTCGTTAGAAGTTCAGTCCAGAAATTAAAATAATCACTACAAAAGTATTCTAGTCAATAAAGAAAATTACTCTTTCAGTATTCAGTGGGAAATCAATGTTATATAACAGTTTGCTGCAGAACACAATAAGTTGTGCGAGGGATCACTCTGGCTTGCAATGAGACATACTGCAGCACTCAAGTCAACGAGTACAGAGTACTGTGCTTACTTGATCTAGGGCTCCGGTCGGTGAGTCATGTGGTGGCTGTGGTGGCCTTGTCAGGGACTGAGCAAAGCTGAGGGAAGGAGGGGAGCCTGGGCGTGAGATCAGTGGTGGGCCAACGGCTTACAGTCAAGAGGATGGAACAGTGATGGCGGTGGGGTTATGGCTCCACAGCCGCTCTGTCAAAAAGCACCATCCCAGGTGCAGGGAGAAGCCTGTTGGCCTCCAACTGCCAAGAAAACACAGAAAAAATGGACAATCACAATATGTTCATTTGCAATGTAGAAATTAGCCTTTCACAAGTTATGCTGTACTATTGACAGTTCTATTTGCCATTTGTTAATAACAGGTCATTATTTTTGAATATTTAAAATACCAAGCAGCATTAAACAGCAAAAAAAGTGAAAGAACGTGTTAATTGCTAACAGAGGGAATAAGTCTGTGTGACACGGTGAGATTAGATGCTATTACAGGAGGAACATGCAAAAGCAATGACAAATGTAGAGGTGAAAAAAACAGGTCCAGGGTGAACTCCACCAGGTACAGCTGGCAACGTTACTACAACTATGGGCTGTTACTTGAGAGTGATTTGTAGTGGTTGATATTTAAAGAATAGTGAAATAGTGACAATGTTTAAGCTTAATCATATGTGATCTGAACATAACACCAATACCACTGATGAAGTGAAAATGATTTGATGATATATTTTTCTTTTCTTTTTTTGTCATATAAGTAAATATAAGTTGAGTTGTAGCTTACAAGCTGCACCAAACACTAATTTTCAGACTGTTTGTTCTACTCTTATGGCACATTTATGCACACGAAGTCACTGCAATGAGGTGAACTGACACAAATTTGCACCAGGCATTGTAACTGGAGGCAAATCTGCATTTACACAAATCATAGACAGAGGCAGAAAAGAAGGGAGGGCCTTGGAGAAAAGTGACAAATCGTATATCTCATGATATTCTGAAAAAAAGCCAATAAGAAGAAAGATGGCTTAAGGGCCGATCAGCTAAAACAGATTGGTTTACACAGAAGAAAAATTAAGGGGCAGTGCCAAGACCTGGTGTAAGATAAATAAGGATTATTTTGAACTGTAAATCATGCAAAGCTACTCTACAAGAGTTTAAGAGGTTCATGTTGAAGGAAACCTTTAGCATTTCCATGTAAAAGTGATAACAACCCCGAAGAAAAGACTACATTAAATGAGATTTCCCCTCACTACTACCAAAAGACTGCATCTTATAAAAGAGCAATAAAATTGTTGGGTGAATTCAAAATAGAAGCATTCTATGGAAGACATCTGGAGAATTAAAAGCAACCCACACCAGCTGCAGGGCTTCATTCATTAAATATATTGGAAATATTTAGGTTATTTCACTGTATAAACCTAAGAGAAGCACAGAAATCTACTTTAATAATAACTTAGAGCACACACACAGAAGATAAATCTAAACAGAATTATCTGCCCCTGACATTTGTGTTTCTTGCCTTGACATCCGCTTCATAGCTGCTCACAGCTGGCTGTTAACAACCCAGCAGGTAGGGACAGACTGATCACAGTAAAATCTGCGCACCATTGTGTCGGTGGCTTTACATCTTGTAATCATAACAACTTGTCAACAAAAACTGAGAACACAAATAACACTCCAACCGTTAAAATTCCCTATGCCATAACAACAGTCAACCAGCAACCTGGAGCTGGAAACTGGATCATTTATGAAGCAAAAACACATTTAAATCCTTTAAAGTAATTCAGTAACTCAGTACTAAAAATCTAAAAACATGCTTAAAATATAATGGAAGAAAAGGTTTGAGGTGGATTATTCTGGTCTATATTGAGATTATTTAACATCAGCTCGTGATGCATTAAAGGAATACTTAAAAGAAAATGGGACTTTCCTAAATTAACAAAAAAAAAAGGAAAATTAAACATGAAACATATGGTATGTGTTTGACTTCATTTCCTTTATAGCACTTTCCACCCTCCCCAAAAGCCCAAACTCACTCCACAAGTTTAGTTTAGCTCAAAATAAGATGACAGAAAGAGAACCTCTGGTCAACAAGACCAGCAAAACCAAAGAGTCTGTTTGGAAACATGTTGGGTTCAAGGAATCCAAAAGTTCCATAAGCGCAACACTCGAATCATCATGTCAAAACAACTGTTAGTCCAGTACTGACCAAAAAAAAGAGAGGAAAGAAGAAGAAGCAATTATGATTCTTGCTATAATTGAGGTCAGACTGAGGCAAGTACAAAAGCATGTAGACCATCAGAAGTTCAATGTCGCCAGTATCACCATCTTTAGACAACATTCAGTCACTATCAAGTACAAGATCTTATATATTTATTATCACATGCACCAGGTGTGAGACACTGCTATAGCTGTATTTCAGTGGAACAATGATCTATATTATTTTTCTGTCCTTTTCTCTGATTTCTTGTTAGTTTTACTGACAACCAACTTTGTAATTAAATGAATGATTTATTGACTGTATTGACTTTGAGTCAATTTACAGGAATCTGAGTAGAATGCCTCCCCAGTAGGGCTTTTTGGGTGTTGTGCTCTACTGAGATGACGCCCCTGCCAGACTCAGGGTCTCATGCTAGAAGGATTAAATCTCTTGGCTGGCTTAGGAACATCCTCCTGTCCCAGGCCAGCAGATTTGCAAACAGACATATCTATCTATAAAGTAGGCTCAAATTAACCAGTCTGATGACCCGGGGCCAACACTGGTCCACCAAAACATTTGATTGGAAAAGCACAATTTATATTTTTGGTTCCCAATTACTCCATAGGTTAAGGTCCCTTGCAGATTCACTTGTCTTTAATACACATCTAATGACACTATGCAGAAACACTGAGATCTATTGTTGGATTTGCACTTATTATAAGACATTACAAGATGTTATAAAATGGCTTTACTAGTCAGGCACACTTTAAAACAACAGCATCACAGCGAAGAGTTTTATCTTGATGATCATGCTTTTATAATTGCTGGAATTTGCCCAATAATAAATTTTTTATTGTTTCCTGTTTAGTCAAGGAGGGCACCTTAGTGCAAGAATTGCATTTCAGAGTTTTCTCTTCAAATACTGAACAGTAAAACGTGGAAAGTTACAAACACTCGTGTTTGGAAGAGTCTCAAGTTTTGTCAGTATTGGCTGGATTTGAACGACTATCTGGATCTGATTCACTGGGTGGTTCTGCTCCTCAGCAGACCCCACTCTTCTGTTTCCATCTGTTCAGCTGACACATGGTTGACCTGTGCAACAGCAGATCAGTCTCTCAGTCTGGAGAACGAGCTGCTCGAGCATTATGAGTGATTTTCCTGACTATGGGGATCAAAAGCAGTATCAAGCTGAATCAATCTGCAGCCAGAGTCTGTGCGGCAACACAGCTCTGCGTAAAAAGGCAGCAGTGTGCTGATTTTAGACGTTAGAAACAGTTTCCTTGTTGTGTGTGCTACACAACACGCATTTTACGTAAAGATCAGATAACACATGATTGTTGCCAGGCCCAAACACACCAGCTGATTGACTAGTCCTCTTAATCTGGCTCCTTGCAGTGCTGCAAGAAATTTTCAAACTTCAGCAAGTCAAAAGCCTTCTAAATGCTTTGCATGAGACCTCTCCTGTCTCAGGCTTTTCAGTGTCTATTTAGAGTTTGATCAGATAGCATTTTACAGGTGTGAATTACAGCTCGTCACTGGAACAGCAGGCAAAATAGAAGGCGAGTTAACAGGTACATACCCATATTCAAGGGAGAACAATGAAGAGAGAAAACAGAGCTTCAACGTCAACTTTATTTGATCCTCACTTTATCTGGGTTACTTAACAAAAAAATAAATAAAATTTGCATACACAGGGTTTTTCCAGGCTTATAATGGGTCTTTGGGGGGGTGGGGGGGGGGGGGGGGGGAGGAGACTACCCTCATCAGCAAGGCTGGTCCGTGTACATTGAATGTAATGAGTCTGCATTACCTTATCTGATGAAGAACATTTCCTGGTACTTCTAACCATCTTACAAAGAAAAGCATTGTTCGTATATCAGTATATAAACCCCTAATCAAAAAACTGGATAAAAAAAAAACAAACTTTCTTTTGGCTCTGACGTAAACCTCTTTTGTTGGGAAAACCCTGAGATAAATCTTTAGCAAGTCTGTGTGTGTACTGAGCGTAGCCTGGATTTCAGTGTGGGATTTAATCGATTCCAGTAGATTCTAGCTCTCTTTAAGCAGGAAATTTACAGCAATCTGATCATTTTCAGCCCAGTGGTTGTACTGGTGCAAAACTAGTGCTGGGCGATATGACGATATATATCGTGTGGACGATAGAAAAGTGTCTATCGTGCCATTTGTCTTCTATCGTTTCTATCGTTTCTAGCCCGAATTTTACAAATTATTACATAAAATATATCATTAACCCTTTACAACCGGTCGGAGCAGGCACACTCCGTTTTGCCTAACTATTTTTAAATCCCTGTAGAACTGTAACCACGTAAGGTAGCGCAATAATGGGTTTTTTTGCATATGAAACCGTAAGAGTTGTACTTACATCTTATTCCATTAGCTTGCCCTAGGTCACGGTTTTCTTCCACATATAGCTTTGCAAAAATTGCATAAAAAGCACTTCCAGCAACAAAAACATAATATTCCAGACTTGCAGCAACAAAAACATAATATTCCAGAAACAGGCTTTGCTGATCCGATCAGCTGTTCATAACACTTCCTAGTTTGTATATAAGTCAGCACGAACTCTCGCATGTCCGCCATTACCTGCCCGAAACCGGAAGTGACATCATTTTCGCGGAAAATGTAGTTTTTTAAGCTTCAAAGCCTATGTTGGTGTTTTTAAAAGTCATGTTTGACTTTATGTTCTTCTGTATCGTTTCTGGGATGCTTAGAAGTCAAATTACACTGTTGTAAATAGTTTATTTTGATGCACATGCTGTGTTTTTGCAAATTTGCATTTATTTATTTTTATTTTTCCTGTAGTATATAAAAAATTGTGTGTCTCAAAAATAAAACTAAGAAGACACTCAAAATAAATAAACATAAAGATAGCTCTGGCGGACTTGGTTCTATGGTAGGTCTTAAAGGGTTAAATAGCCTGTGCAAATATATTAGTGTTGTCTTCTCACTATACATACTCTTAACAAGAGAAAATAAAGTATTAAAAAATGATATTTTTCGCAAAGAAACTCTGTCTTGTGGTTTTGCAACATGGTGCTGCTTTACGTGCACCCGGATTTGCGACATGCTTTACAGTAATTCAAAACAAAGACTGCACCCTCTCCACTCGCTGTTTAAAGACTGCATACTTTCCAGATGACCACAGGTCAGGTGGTATATCGTGATATATATCGTTATCGTGATATAAAATAATTCATATCGTGATAAATATTTTTTCCATATCGCCCAGCACTATGCAAAACAATTGGCCATAAGCACTGCAGACGTAGGTCAATATCCAAACCAGAAAAACACCTGGAGCGCTCTTGCGCTCTCCCTTCTTCTGCTTAGAAACTCTTCCTAGCATTCACAGACGGGCTTCAAAGATGTGACGACAAGCAAACCTAGGCTGTTAGGTAAAACTTAACTGGCTGCTTCCTCGCTTAGATAATAACAGGCAGAAGAAAAAAGAAAAAAAAATGAGTGAAGTTAATGTGAACAGTGTCAATAATCCTCATCCTCAGGCAAGAATCACTAATGTTATTAAGGCGATACTGGGTCTCAGCATGCAGAGGTGTTCAACTATGAACTCAGGGCAGTTATTTTCTTATTGTAATTCTCTGTTATAATGTTTAAATCTGTGCAGTTTATTTCTCGTTTATGTTGTTAAAAATAGCTTTTAACTTCTGTTGAATTCCTCAAGATTTTCCTTAATTTGCACTTTTCTGATTGGCTGCAGATGTTGCTAAATTGGCATTTATAAAACTCTTGTATATTTTACACAGAAAGACTGCACTGAATGAGGAGCCTTAAAACATGTATGAATGAAAATCTCCTTATCCAATGAACATTGATTTTGAAATATGGATTTTAATGGCTAGCATACCAAAGACTAAAAAGAAAAAGTGCCAGCTCACAGCAGGATTTGAACAAAAACTTATCAATACTGTTATGAATATGCATCTGGAAACAGGAGCTGTCTAGCGTCATAGCGGATGTCTGCCCTTCACCTTCACACTGTCTTCAAGTGTTTAAAGATGTAGACATAATAAAGGGACCTTCAAAAGCACATTTTAACTTGCTCAAGAAGCCAGCCTTGTCCCATCTAGTGCAGGTAACCAACAAATAAAACTCTTTTGCTACAATAAAGTATTATGACAAACTACTTTATCAAAGCACATGAAGGCTATATTTTACACAGTCCTTGATTTCTTTAAGTCTGGTGAACCAGCAGCCTTGGCTTCGGTGGATCAGTAGGCTTGTTTTGGAACAGTGTGCCAGCCTTTCTGCCTCATCTACCAACGCTTCTAAATAACTACAATGACTACGTGATGGTCAGATAGTCATCAGATGCCAAAAGGTCAGCCTGCTTATACCAGAGGGTCGAGGAGGAGTTCAAATTTAGAGCATTTTATGAATTAAATGAGAATCATTACATAACAGAATAATTGTGACGTCTGATCTTGCATTCCATTGTGTAACAATGAAATCATGCCAGCAATCACACCCATAATAAAACCAGACTGACTAATTGGTGATTGTTGATTTCTGGCTTAGAAATACTGCTGATGTTACAGAGAAAAAAATACTGACTACAAGCAAGAACAATTAAGGTGATTTTTATTTTGAAGTGAAGATCCTACAACATCTGACAGAAGCCGAGAGCAAATACTTGGCAATAGTTGGAAGGAAGAACTCACTTTTAATAGGAAGAGACCTCCAGTAGAGCCAGGCTCAGTGAGGCTAAGCCATCTTCCATGACTGGTTGGTGAGAAGAAAGATAGGGGCAAAAAAGTACCCAGAAACACCAAACACAGAAAGCCTCGCAGCAGCTTGAGCAATCAGCAGCATTACTGAGGGACAGCTCAGGCTCACCTGATCCAGTCCTAACTGTAACTTTTATACAAAAGAGAAGTTTAAATTAAGAGTAATAGAGGGGGGAGGGTGTCTTTCTCCTGAATCAGAACACGAACCTAATTCTACAAAAGGGAGGTCTGATAACTGAAAACTCTGCCTTCAATTCTACTTACAGAAGAAGCACAAGGAAGCCTGCACTCTGAACGTTAGGTCTTTAAGATATGATGAGGCATATAGAAATCGAGGTATTAGACCCCTTTAGCACAGAAACTGTACCTTCATTATTACATGCATTACCAAGGTAACCCACTATTATTTTCAAATAATGATACATTCAGAATCTAAAGGTGACAGGGCTTTTTCCATTGCTGCTCCAAGACCCTAGAACAGTCTTCCTTCATTTATAAAGTTCACGTCCTCTTCAATCAAACCTAAAGACCTAGCAATTTTCACAGGTTTTGGATCACTTTGAAACAGGGTCTATTCTGTCTTAGTTATTTAGTTTTGGTTGTTTTTATCTTATTGAATAATGTATGCATGTGTATATGTATACATTTATTTATGTCCATGTGCATATGTGTGTGTATAGGTATTTGTATATAAGTGTATGCATGTGTATATTAGGGCTGCCACAAACGATTATTTTGATAGTAGACTAGTCACCGATTATTTTTGCGATTAGTCGACTAATCAGATCATGCATACATTGGACGTAAAATGTACAGCTTATTGCACCAGCATGCATCTGCTCTTATATAACTATCATTAGCTTACAGCTTTAAGTGTTTAAGGTATGTGCTAACTAAAAATAAAGACAAGATGATAGTTTATCAAATTTTAATGAAATGTGCAGATTGTTTCAGTGGAGTTTAATAAACTCAGCCATCTGCTCCTTGCTATCTAAAATATATCAGGACACTAGAGCTGGGCGATAGAACGATAGCGATATGTATTGCGAAATAACTTTCTCTCGATAGAAAAATTAAACTATTGCGATAGACCTCATCTCTCTTGCTCTCTTAAAAAAAAAAGAAGAAGAAAACAGCCAATCCAAATTAAGTAGCGCAGAGCCGAACCAATCACAGCCGCAGCGTCACGTCACGTGACTTGTTACGTACAGCACAAGTGCCAAGCCGCACATGTGTATTTGTTTGGGAAGCAGCCAGCCGCCGTGCCGCCCGGGTAATGGAGGAAATGAGTGTGCAGACTAGAGAAAAATCAACCGAGAGCGTGACCGAAGGTTACCGAAGAGAAAACAGATGATGGTTCCAATTCCGGAGAGATTGTCGAACGGAAGGGCCATAGAAGTTCTGTAGTGTGAAGGTATTTCGGCTATTTCAAGTCTGACAAAAAAACAGAGTAGCGCGCACTGTAAATTGTGCCGAAAGCAAGTCTGGAAATACAATAAACCAGTGCATGCTCAATCTCTGACTGAAAGCGCTAATTCGTCATTCGGCTTTTGTCAGACTAAAGTTTATTGTTAAGAATGTGCTGTTAGCATCTTTATTTTAAAACTGTTTGAAAAGCTAAGCTATACAACAAGGAGAGATTGAAAAATTTCCTTTTAGTTCTCAGTTTATTTGATATTGACAAAAGTTAGTCAATTTTGTCTGTTCTTCTGTAAAACAAACTAAGATTTATTTTTAGAATTATTTTTTGTTTCTAAGTGGAATTGACAATTTAGTAGTCTGTTTTGTTTGTTCTATTTTGAAACTTAAACGCTTTAGCGGCTGCCTTTTGTGTAGTTTGCAATATTTGCCTATTTATCTGAAAAAGTCTCCTGTTCCTTAAGTACATCTACCCTGTTGAACTTATTATGGGAAATAAATATTAAAATCAAGACAAGCTGCTGATTATTTCACATTTTACTTGTGAGCAACGGCACATTTAAATCTTACAAATATAGTTATTTGGCTTATATCGTGATATATATCGTCATCGCCTGAAATGAAAAAAACATATCGTGATATGAAAAAATCTTATATCGCCCAGCTCTACAGGACACGGGAGTATATTCTCCAGCATCTCACACTTCTGATAATCAGTTGTCTGCTTGACGTTTATTCAGCTGTGTAAAAACTATAACTTTAATCTCAGCCAAACCGATTTACTCAGGAACAAATAAAATACTGAAAAAAAGCCAAACAATAACATTTTTAATTTATCTAAGTGACTTATATATCATGTTTAACCTGAGTAGCGAAAGACGGCGGTGGGTTTGAAAACGATTTGCCGGGAGTCCGGTGTTCTCACCGGCTCTAGTGAGCCTTGAACCCCGGCGAGCTGGTGGGTAACAGACGTCTCCGAAAACGTTGGAGCGCTTTTGAAAATATGTGGTGTCTTGATAAACTGAGCAGATATTTGAGGTTTACACAGCTACATTCTCGCCTGAAAATATGTTAAACATTTATTTTGTGACCCAGAAAGAATAATGAGAGTAATATTAAAACTAACTAGCTGCCGCCATTGTTGGAAACTAAGCAGGGCCGCGCTATGAATTCTGGGATAGGTTGGGCCACGAAGTATACACCCGACCCATCCTTCAAATCTGGGGAAATGAAGGGCGCATTTGTCGAAGTCTTCGAATTTGGACAGTCTTCGTCGTGTCGCTGTAACGTAATTGGCCTACAAATGCGGGCACAGGAGGATGCGGTTCCTGAATTTGGACACAGCTACGATACCGGACACTGCTTCTTCTTCTTTGAGGTTTAACAGCAGCTGGCATCCTTGTACGTGCAGTGCTGCCATCTTCTGTTTCAGTCCGTTATTGCACCCTTAAATCCTACTACTTATCCCTGCGTCTTTTGGGATCTTACAAAGCTTCAAACGATGCGTCGACTATTAAATTAGTCGTCGACGATTTTAATAGTCGACGTAATCGTGACTAGTCAACTAATCGTGGCAGCCCTAGTGTATATACATATGGATGTCTTGTAATCTTTTTATTTTTTATCATTTGTTCAAAATTTTTACAAATTAAGAAAAAATTGCAAGTATTTTAAACATACACCGTATTTTAGTCACTTTCAAACCACTTTGCCAATTATTATCTAGTCTAGACTTTGAGGTGTGCGCATTTATGGTTGCAAAACTGAACAAGTTCCCTCAAATTAAGCATTCTATTCCTGACTCTTTACAAATTGATTATTGGATTATTTAATAATCAAATTATTTGCAGCTAAATATTATTAAGCTGAAGCTTTTAAATAAATTAGGTTTGATTTGAGTGATCAAAATGTTGTTGGCTCTACGTGACTTTTACCTTTTAAAACCAACAGTGCAACATGAGTATAGGCAGAAACTGTAAAGTAAAGTTTTAACTGACAACTGGTTTTAACTGACTACAAACTGGTTCCTGAAAAGCCAGTCTCCAACTGAACAGGTTTACCTTTTTTCCTACTTTTTGAAATATTGCCAAAATGCAGGTCATAGTTTCTAAACATGACAGCATACCAGGCTTCAACAGTCAGCCAACTGTGGTTGAGTTAAGTAGGTCAGTTTTGTGTGCTCCATAATGATGCTTCTTGTTGACAGGAAATTCAGTGGGTCTTGTCTTATCTATTAACATGTTTGGGTAAACATGACACTTGACATTGGAGTTTGTGTGCACACATGCACACTCACTACTGACCATCTGAAAACAAACCACAGAAATATGACCATCAGGGGTATCTTTCCTCAGTCTTAGCTAGTGGAGCTGCAGAGGTACGGGATATCAAAATCAATCAAACTTAATTTGTATAGCATCTTTTGTGCAGCTTAGCACAGTTCAAAGTGCTTCCAAATGACTGAAACTGATAATAGGCAGTAGGAAAATTTGGAAAATTTTAATTTCCTTTAGTACAATAAGAATGCATCATTTGAGCAACTGAAGATAAATAATGTTAAGTTGGAACACTTGTTTTCCTTATATGTATTAACCAAAATTTTTTTCAAAATTGTTTTTTTAAGTGCACTAAAAACATAGCAAGCTGTCTTTAACTCAGAACTTCAACCTTCACGTCACATTTACATTTCTGCACTGAATAAAGACACAGCTTACTTGCAAGTGGCTAACACCATTACCAGCAATTATGCTTATACTATACTGTGTGGTATGTTTGAGTTAATTTGCAATTTTGCCACCAAAACAGT
The DNA here is from genome assembly GCF_036321145.2 of Pelmatolapia mariae. Lineage (NCBI taxonomy): Eukaryota > Metazoa > Chordata > Actinopteri > Cichliformes > Cichlidae > Pelmatolapia > Pelmatolapia mariae. Next base: position 21,952,614 of record NC_086240.1, on the reverse strand, counting down.
AGTTTTGTGGTGTTTCTTCCTTTAATTCAATGCAACAGATAGCAGCAGGGAAGAACTAGATGGAAGTACACCGGAGAAAACCATGATACCAATCACAGTCGTTGCAGGCTGCATCGACGCAATTTAGCTAGATTTCCAAGGAGGTACATTTCAGGTTACATCCAAGTTACACCGCATGGGCGATATGATCTCAAATCAAAATCAACTGAACATTTTACCTCAATTACAATTAATGAACTATGAATTTTAAATGGACCCTATATAAAGTGATCTGATCCTGACATGTTTACATGTCTCAAGTGTCTGAACAGAATAAATCATTTTTAACATCTGCAGAATAGTCCAACTTTCGATAAACAGAAGTAGTAGTTGTGATAACCAAATGTGCAAAACCACCACTGTCTGGATCTCTTCTTCTATTGTCACCTTGCTGCATGCCACAGTTTTCAGTTTTCAACCAGCATAACTCACAACCGACACGGGCCAGATTACATTGATAAGAGATCTAATTCGTTTCCAATTAATTGTCCAGTCCTAAAACAGAGTTTGGTTACGATCTTTTGAGGATGTAGATTTAATGCACAAGTATAAATCTCACATAACAATGAGAAGAGTTTTTCACAGTCAAAAACACACAAAGGGAGGCAAAAAGCTGAGAAGAGGACATCAACTACAACTGCACTCTCATTTAAAATCAACCACTGGACAGCCAACAACTGACTTTCCACATTCTGAAATGATATGTCAGTGTCATTTACATTTTCTAAATCCTAAATTAATTTAGTGATAAATAATAAGAAGCAATAGGAAAACAAGCTAAACGTGTTAATCAATAACCCATAGGAAGTCACTCTGACCATCAGCAATTCCCCAAATCACTGTCTGCTGACATTAAAAGAAGGAACTTTCAGCCCTACTTCTAATATAATTTACTTTTCAATAATCTTAAAAGTTATAGTATACAGAGAGTACATACTCACAAACTGTCTTTAAGCTGGGATTTGTGAGTAATCACCACTGAAAAACATGCCCTGTATCACACAGCGAGTGGTACTTTCTTCACTGCAATCAGTCCAGTGTTGCCTTTTGTGTAGGTACTGCTCACTGCAGTCATCTCTGGCTTTGTCACCAACCTCGTTTTCTCCCTTTTCACACACACCATTTATCCATCAAGTGCATGCAAAATGCTATGGCACTGGCAGGTTAGCCTGAGATTAGAACCACACCTCAGTGACCTGCATTTCAGCTGAATGGGACAAAAGGGAGAAAAGTAATGGAAGGTGGGCAAAAAGGAAGAGAGGGAAGCTGGCTGGATACATATTTTAATAACAGGTAGAGCCAATATACAGAACTGACTCCATTTAAAGACCAATGAGTGACAAAACAGAACTATCAAGACAGAAGAAAAAACGTGTAAAAGCGAGCATATTATATAATTGATAGGCGGGTTATGCCAATTTCAATCTGTATTCTTATAACATTGCAATAGTGCTTACATTTTAACAAAAAATATAGGTGGTGAACAGTCAGGGTGATCAATAAAATGCAAGAACTCATACACTGCAACTACAACAGCAAATATTTTATTTGCCAAGTACTTTGTTACAAATATGTGATTAATATACAGGTTTTCTTCCAGAAAAGTTGTTAACCCAGGCAGCATACACTGGCATGGGGACTGAGGTGTGTGTGGGGCTGCGGGCAATTGAATGTATCCGCTCAATTACTGTTGCGCTATCAATCTGCTGTAACGCTAATTGAGAGGCACAGATGGGCGAGCAGAGATGTGTTGGTACATATCTGAACGCACAGTGGATAGAGAGAGAGAAATAACTGGGGACTTTATTTCAAACTTATTTAGCACCAAGGTCCAATGAGAATTTTTAAAAATGGTTGAAAAACCTTTCAGCTACAGCTATGAGGTTCAGTGGATTTAGAAGTTAGCAATTTTAGATGTTAGCAGTGAGTTAGATAACTAGTTAACCTTACGCACCATGATTGAAATATCACGAAGCAACAAAACAAAACAAAGACCAGCGAGAGAGTATCGAATTATGGTTAACGTACATGAAAGTAATCAATGCAATCAGACAGACAGTAACCAAAAAACAAAATAAGATAAAAAGAGAAAACAAACTATGCAAGTAAAACATGAAACTACGCCTTGAAAGCTCACTGGCAGTAAAACCTGAAACCCTTTTCTGAACTGAGAAATGTCTGTCATATTTCAGGTCTGCTTATAGAACAAAAACACTGGGTGTGCATCTGAAATTAGTGAGGGTGATCTATGCAGCTACCCATGGAAAACTCCAGAAAGTAATTAGTCATCAAACAATCTTCTTACCATACTGAGGTATGAAAACCCATCAACAAAGGTACAAGGGAAGACGTTAAATGTTGTCTTTACGGGGGGAAAAGGTTCAACCTTGGTGTCATTTCAGCCTTGAAATTTATAACCTGGTTGTAGGAGGGTTGAAGAAACAATGTGTTGATCTTTACCACCATTTCTATGATATATCAGTACAAGATTTCAGAAACTCCCAGACAGAGAGTGCAATGCTGAAACAGCTTGCAAAGATTAGATGTTCTGTGGAAAACTTTTAAAAGTTTTCTGCAATCACTTTGCTTCCTGTGAACTAACTAAATGTTATAGCTTTTTCTATATCGGTATCAAGTTAGGCCCAGCGGGGAACAGCCTGGGCTTGAAATACACTAGCAGAAAGCCCACTATCATCAGCCCCCCCAAAAGTGAGTGTCTCATTCTGCTGATGAACGCTAAATCCCCCACCTAGGACTACAGCATCACTACACGCTCTGTAGCCGCCGTGACTTCTGAATAACACAACACCAAACAGTTCTTCATCTACGGCAGGGTCTGGTTGATGTGACCCTGCAGCTCACAATAGGTTTTCCAACATAACCAGGACCAAAATAGTAGTTTTTATATTACTACCCCAAACTTCCATTACTGGGTCAAAAATAAACCATATCCATTTCCTGTGGAATTTCACGGGAAATTTTGATTCTTATCAACAGTGACAGCCAGGAATGGATATTTTGTGGACCACAAAGAGTGTCACCCCCTAAGATTATTTTACACAGCAAGAACTAACAGACAGCTTTCATTCAGCATTCAGACGGTGATTTATTCTTAGTAAATATGTAGATTAACAACCTGTGCCATTCAGGGGTAGGTTCAAACTAGGACAGGGCAATATGGCCAAAAATATTTATCACTATATATATTTGAAAATTTGCGATAACGATATAACTGACGATATAATTGACTAATAATAATTATTATTATTATTCAATAATTGATTGATAACTCCACAACTTTATTAGTACAAAAAAAACCCCATCTATTTATTTTCACTTAAACAAGCAGCTGTTTTTTATGTGCATTAAAGTTATATAAAAATTTAACAGTGCAAATGCAAATTACTTGCTGACAGTTTAACCAAAAGGGATTTCCAGTGGAAATTGGCCGACATATCCTGAGCATAACCATGTATAATATCCACAAAACTTAAAAAGAGGTTATACACACACAATACGGTAATATTATGTTGAAGCACAGTACGTATCACTCCGCGAGGCTCCTGATTACGGTAGCAGTAATGCTCCGACAATCCATCAAGCGGTGCGGCTTCGTAGCTTACGAGAGTCGTACTAAAACATTTTTTGACAGATTTTTGAGCGCCGTGTATCACATAAAATCGCTTCAAGGTCAGTAAGCACAACCAGAATTCATACATAAGGTGCACGATTTTTCAGAAAATCAAAAGATTGATTTTAAGTGTGCCTTATTTTCTGAAAAACACGGTAATAACAACGGTCCGCTTGCATGCTCTACCAAAAATAGTGCTTTGTTGTGTATCTGATGGACGAAAGCTAAACCAGTTCCACACCACTGAAGTTGCACCATTTTTACAAACCAATTCTGATTCATCTGTTTCATTGAACGATCTGCTTTCGCTCTTCTCATTCTCCGTCACCGCCATGCGCGTATAAAAGCAAAGGCACTACGCATGCGTGTTTTACCCATATTCTATTGCGATTTTTCCTTTTCTTATCATTGCCTAACAGTATACCGGTATTACCATGAACGGTATGATATGGCCCAGCCCTAGTTCAAACTTCTACAGTGAACTACTATGCCAAACAAACCAATCAAATATGGCCTAAAGATCTTCTGGCTCTGTGATGCACTCATCCTTCTTTGCAAGATCTAGAATGGTTTCCTCAGTGAGACAAACAGCTGAAGAAGAATTTTTGTTCTCCAATGTACCTCTTCCACAGTGTCCCCTGGGACACTATTGTGAGGACTCTACAATAGGACAAGGCAGAAATCCTTTCTCTGAAAAAGGCTTCTGAGTTCTGGGAGGTTTACAGCACAGTGTGCATTCAATAGCAGGCTTACCATAGTCAGCTATGTCAGAAAGAATGGAATGGCTGTTGTACTCCTGAGCATGATGTATCACAAGTAAATGGTTGATGAAAATGCTAGAAAGGGGAAAAACATAATTTATCACATTGTACAATAAGACCAAAGAAGGTGTAGATACTATGGTTCAGATGGTTCGCGCCTACTCTACACCTGAAATTGTAAAACATATAGGTGGCCCATGGTGCTGTGGTACAACTTGACATTGCCACCGTGAGTGCCTACACCTTTTTCACTGCTCAGCACCTTGAATTCAAGAATTGTATCACCACTGCATAACGGGTCCTCCTCACTGAGCTCTCAAAGGAGCTTGCTACACCACATATGAGAAGTTGACTGAAAGGTTGCCCCCAACTGCAAACCCCAATCACTGAAGAAATAGGAAGGTGTGGGGTGACAAAAGCCACAACTCAGCTACAGAAAAGAAAGCAAACAGGGCCAACCAAAGACGGCAAGACTTCAGATCCAACTAATGAAGATCGTAAAGTCAGCAGCCGGTGTGGGGAATGCAATGTACCTCTGTGTAGTGATTACAGCCAGAAACAGGTGGTTTGTCACAACTGTGTGTATGTAAGGGGGGGGACAAGCCACAAAAATGAAAGAGGAATTGTCTGTATTTGTATTTGTCAAAATGTTTTAAAAATCTTACAAAAGTGAAATATACAAAATGTTTCAAACATTAAATAATTCTTAACCAAAATGACAAAAGTGGGATAAAAACAAATCGATTTTAACACGGGTGGTTTTCGACCCACTTATGGAAGAGTGAGGGGTCCAATCACTCATGCATCCAAGGGTTAAAGGACATCAGACAGAGGTCCTTTTTAGAGTAGCAGCTGAATGACATCAAAGACCTCCACAACAGCGAGCAAGTGGGTTGGGAAAACAAACCTTAAACCAGATTGGTGTAAGGAAAAAAAGGGAAGAGTGTAACAGTAAAATAATATGCATCTGAAAAACAGAAGCCAAAAATAAGGAAACAGCAGCATGTGTGTCAGGGGAAAACTTGAAATTTTTATTTTATTACGGCTGACCCATATGCGTCAAGGCTGAAACTGTTTCCATGGTAATCATGACATAAGAAACGGTAATCCTACAGTTTTTGTTATGCAACACATTAATTATAGAAGATTTTTTCCCAGACAAGGAAGTTTAATCCAGCACTGACACGGGTTACTGTAGCCACATGAAAGGCTTACAAGTTATAACTGCATTAAAAAGATGTTAATAAAGTCAAACATCTGGATACAGTCTAAGGTCTTTCGCTACTCAGGTTAAACATGATATATAAGTCACTTAGATAAATTAAAAATGTTATTGTTTGGCTTTTTTTCAGTATTTTATTTGTTCCTGAGTAAATCGGTTTGGCTGAGATTAAAGTTATAGTTTTTACACAGCTGAATAAACGTCAAGCAGACAACTGATTATCAGAAGTGTGAGATGCTCGAGAATATACTCCCGTGTCCTGTAGAGCTGGGCGATATAAGATTTTTTCATATCACGATATGTTTTTTTCATTTCAGGCGATAACGATATATATCACGATATAAGCCAAATAACTATATTTGTAAGATTTAAATGTGCCGTTGCTCACAAGTAAAATGTGAAATAATCAGCAGCTTGTCTTGATTTTAATATTTATTTCCCATAATAAGTTCAACAGGGTAGATGTACTTAAGGAACATGAGACTTTTTCAGATAAATAAAGGCAAATATTGCAAACTACACAAAAGGCAGCCGCTAAAGCGTTTAAGTTTCAAAATAGAACAAACAAAACAGACTACTAAATTGTCAATTCCACTTAGAAACAAAATATTAATTCTAAAAATAAATCTTAGTTTGTTTTACAGAAGAACAGACAAAATTGACTAACTTTTGTCAATATCAAATAAACTGAGAACTAAAAGGAAATTTTCAATCTCTCCTTGTTGTATAGCTTTCTGAACTTTCTGAATCCTTTATCATCTGCAACTGAAAATAGTTGTGGATGATTACTATACCTTTCTAATGTGACGTTGTTGTCCCTGGCTCTCTTTCTCTCCCTCCCGCTCTGTTCCTGTGCTACTGCGAGTGTAACTACCGCCCCTCCCCCCTCTTCCCAGCGCAAAGCACAAGGCTCGCGTGCGGAGTGAAGCGGAAGAAAAGTGCGAGAGAGAGGGTGAGAGAAGGAAAGAAAAAAAAACAAAACATGGGTCGCGATAGGGAGCCGGCGTCGTTCACGTCAAAAATCCGGCTCTAAGAGCCATTTCGTTCGCAACCGACACATCACTACGAAATACCTTCGCACTACGGAACTTCTATGGCCCTTCCGTTCGACAATCTCTCCGGCATTGGAACCATCATCTCTTTTCTCTTCGGTAACCTGGTCACCCACGCTCTCGGTTGATTTTTCTCTAGTCGGCACACTCATTTCCTCCATTACCTAGGCAGCCCGGCTGTCTGCTTCCCAAACAACTACACATGTGCGGCTTGGCACTTGTGCTGTACGTAACAAGTCACGTGACGTGACGCTGCGGCTGTGATTGGTTCGGCTCTGCGCTACTTAATTTGGATTGGCTGTTCTTTTCTTTTTTCTTTTTTTTTTTTTTAAAGAGAGCAAGGTCTATCGCAATAGTTTATTTTTTCTATCGAGAAAAAGTTATTTCGCAATACATATCGTTATCGTTTTATCGCCCAGCTCTACTTTAAAGTGACAAATATGACAAATCTGCAACACGTTTGGCAAATAACTGAAAACCGTAGCCGTCTTGCAACATGTCACACTGCAAACCAAAATTTATAATAAAACAAAGTTTTTGTTATTTCAAATTTTATACATTAACAATATGGCAGGAATCCTCCTTTAATACGTACAGCCTGTCTGCCAATGTATACTGTGTTTTATTTACCATGCTGGAATTTTATTTTTTAATTCTACAGGGTTTTAAGTATTTATGAGTTCTTGTACATTTCTTCTTTTTTTTTTTTCAGCCTAAATAGCCAAATCTGGCGCTTTAACATTGTAGATTTGTAGAGCCTTTATTTTGAATGATAATTATTGGACAAATCCTGACATCCGATTTTAAATCCAAGACCAAACATCCACGATACCTGCCTCCCATTTTCTGGTACTATGTGGAGCTGGTGCAGGGAATACTTGGTTAAATTATGTTCGTTTAGTGAAAAGTATAATGTTAAAAGCATTGTTATAAAAAATTAAATCAAATCAAAACTAAAGCAGATGCGAAAAGACATTATAATGATTTAAAAGAAAAACTACCTGGTGTGCTTCAGTTTTTGTCACGGTTTCAGATTTGTCAACACACCAAGTGTGTTTATTGAAACTGGCACATCTATGTGACAGGAAGTGTTGTGTTTGTTTTGTGAAAACCTATCATGAACTTCTTGTGTCTCATTCCTAAACCAAAATGAAATAAAAAACAAAAAACAACAAAAAACAACAAAATAAACCCAGGTCTTACATTTACAACACTTTAAGCTGAATTACTCTATAAGGACCACTTAAAAACTAAAACTGAAGAACAGTGTGTGGCATAAACAGTGTGTGGCAACCTGTGGCATAAAAAATCCATAGACCTCAAACTAGCACCAAATACCCGCGTCACATTGCACAACAACACAAAACAAGTGGACTTCCTTTTCTCTTAGTTCTTTGTTCACCTTTGTTAACTGCCACAGTCTAGACATTCATGCAATCGATACGCTGCTATACAATAAATCTTTTTTTTTTTCCTTGTGACTCTTGAACTCTCGAGTACTGAAGTTTCCCAGGATGATTAATCAAAGACGCTTTTTCACACCGGTTAATACTGCCCCTAGTTTACTCCAAGCTGTTCTGAACTCCTGTGCTCTTTTACCTTGCCACATAGATTTTTTCCTGAAGAAGATGGCATCCATCAATATCAATGGATGACATCTGTCACACAATTTTAAAGTTGGATAAATGTGTGATAAAGAGCTCAAATAGCAAAAGCATCTATAAGTTTGAATATAGACTGAATCTTTTTCCACTTGTAATATTAGTTGTAAAATAATATTACTTGTAAATTCTTTGATTATCTAATTATGTAAAAATCAGCTCCAAGCTTCCTGACACTGAAACAAAGACCCATGATCAACATGACATCAATGAGCATGCCCCACTACAGTTCATTTTATTAACCTTAAATGCCGTCTCTAATGATGTAAACAGTTTTTAAAATGACTTCCCTAATTAGTACAAACAAACAACACTTGCAGTCATCAGTTTATACAGTAAACATCACGAAGCTGAACTAAAGCAGCAAACTGCTGGCCAGCCACAAACTGCAGACTCACCTGTGAGGACACGGTGGAGCATTTTATACATAGCAGGTATCAGTAGATCAGAAATAGAAAGGTGCAGATGAAAAATAATAATAATTTTTTTTTTAAATTGCTCAACAGTAACAAAAAAAAATCCACAACAGTTTCCCACAATTAGTCTGAAGTGCTTCACTCAAAAAAAGCAACTGTAGCCTTACATCCGTTTGTGAGTCACTCAGTCTGACTTGGTTTGTTGTGGGGAGTGAGAGAAGTAATCAAAGCAATAGAAAAAAGTGAACAGTGCCAGTCACTTTAGTCATAAAGTGTGGCAAAAAGCTGAAGCTGCAGCAAAACAGTTAGTACCTGCACCACAGAGTTTTCTATTTAGCGCACATAAACAGAAAATGTTATGAAGAGTGGAAAGCGCTCCAATGGTGGGTGCATGTTAAAGCTGGAAAGGTACTGTTCATTTACAATCACATAGGAGGACGCCAATCGAACAGATTGTCTAACACTAACCTCCCTGGTCCTGATTTCTTTGTAGATGAACAATAGATGACTAGATCCCTTCTAAACCCGCAGCATATGGCATGAAAATCTTGTTGAATAGAGATAGTAATACTCTTTCTTTTGCATTATCTATTAACTATTTTTATTATCTATTCTAAACAGTATAAGTTTGCTAAGCACAAGTAGAGCCCCACTTTGGTCATTTTACTTGCGAAAAGGGTTAAAGCATTTCTCAACCTTGAGGCAAACCTAAGTCCTAACTTACATTACCAAGTGAACTTCTTGATTAAAAAAGTTTGGAAGTCTCTCAAAACAAGGCCATTTAAAACCCAGGCACACGGACACCTTTATGCTTCACTTCACAAGAGGTGTTTAAACACCCATATGTTCATTACACACTGTTTGCTTCACATCTAAGGTGAGAAACCCGCAACTGTTAGGTGGATTACCAATGGTGTCCTCCAGACACGCTAACGTACCTGAGAAAAAAAGCTGCTCACTTTCTCTGCTTCCAGCATTGCCACTCAAACAGTTGTCATCAGAAAACACCAATTCGGATCCACTCAAATCAATCCACAAGGTAAAAACTGTTGGGTGACTCTTTTTATTGTAGCCTGACCTTGTTCAGAAAAACTGGGCCATTGGGGCTCGACTGTTGACCTGCTCGCCACTACTACTCTCGTCACTCTATTTTCTCACCTACACTATTAATTTCTTCCTGTATGTGCTCGGTTCCTCTTGTTCTTTGCCTTTACCTTTCCCCTTCACTCCATTTCCTCCCACCCCTCAAATTCTCACTGTCTGCTGCTCAAGCCTTTTTTTCCCCCCCTCAGGCGAGAATGTAGGCCATTGCTCTGACGGAGGAGACGAAGCAGCGGCGCTCTTCTCCTCCTCCCCGCTTTCTGTTTTAGCCACAGCAGCAGCTGAATACAGTACGCATGTATGTATGCATGTACGTACGTAGGTTTGTGCCTGTGTGTGTGTTGCCACCTCACAATGACTCAGAGCGCCAGACTTCAGGGACAAACCACAGGCTACACCAAGAGCCCATCTGTTGCAGTTTTGCAGAAACGAAATCTCCTGCACGTCCCATTGCATAATTTGATAGATGATCTGAAACGTGCTCTCAAAAGAAGTTTATTTTATCCACAAGCTCTGTTGTGTAATAACAACAACCTGCATGGAGTATGTAAACCAAGGCTCTCATACTGCATGCTGAAACTTGACTGGAAATGTAGATGTCACACCTCAGTAAGAGATTAACGCCAACAATGGAGTACCTGAAATAAATAAACAAGAAACCTCAAGATGCGGGCTGATGAAACTGGAACTCTGCCAACAACATAATACCTTTTTATCCACTGCTGCTTTCTCGTATCAAATGGATATGTATACATTTCTTAAGCACACAAAAGCAAGAACTGAGAAAGAACTGAAACGCTGTAATAGTTTTTTTTACTGCAACTGGCCGCAGGGAGAAGAGTTTAATGTCATGCAGTTATGTTTTGGGATGAGGGTTATTCAACATAAACTGAAGTTATAAATCTTATGGGAAAAAAAAAAGTTCTGACCCCCCAAATATCCCATGTTTTTTCTTTTTAGTTGCAGGTCATTAAAGTACACAAAGTTGTTCAGATTTGTTTTGTTTCCCTGTCAATTTTGAGCACTCATAACTTCATAAATATTTACAATTTTCAGAGATGAAAAACATTTAAGCAACCTGATCAAAGTTGTAGCCACTCCAAGTCACAATCTAAAGCTGGTTTAACGTCTGTGATGTAGAAGAACAGAAACAAGCATTACTACCCTATAGGGGAGAGTTTTGATAATCGATTTTCCGACTAAAATCGATTTTAGCTTGAATAAAGCAATATCGATTCATTAAAATCCTGAATCGATTTTTAAATGTAAATGTATTTTGCCAGAAATGCCAGAATCTCAGGTTAAAGCTCAAAAAAACTATTTCAAACAACCACCAAAGACCTATAACAGTAAAAGAGAGCAGGTAGATTCAATACCGCGTTAGCGCCGCGCCGCCCTCACTAACAGGGATTTGCCGTGTTAATGCAGCTATGGCGTTAACGTCGTATTAATGAGATTACCGCTGACAGCACTAATTATAAGTTATTTGGTACTAGTTATTTTGTATTTTTGTACAGCACTTTGGTCAATGTTGCTGTTGTAATTAAATGTGCTATATAAATAAATAAACGATAAAACTTTTTATATGAAATGAAATGTCTTGTGTTTATTTACGCTTTCATACCAGGCTTATCTTCAACTTGTGATTCCTTTTCTGAAAAATTAATTTGGGTTTGGCTGGTGGTTGTAAACAGGAATTAAAAATCTGATTTTCAGCCTTGAAAATTTCATGTAGCCATCTCTAGTACTTACAAAATTATGAGGGATCAAAAAGAACCTACACCCTGTGCATTTTGACAATCTGTAATTCAGAAAGTAACTGATTATTTAATAAGGTTATTGATAAACTTCAAACATCATGCCCTTATTAAACTATTTTTTAATCTTTTAATTTAAATGAAAACAAATAAAAAAATTACAATATGAAAATAAGAAGACAGAGAGGCACTGGTTAGTCTGGTATGGGGTTAAGCGCCTCAACTGCAGGAAGTCTGCGGGTTGCTCGACACAGGCCGAACCCTGCAACAAAAAGTTGACCAAAGCAGAGCCTGAGTGATCTGGAGACAAAGACAACTGAAACCACTACTAATCCCTGAACAGGTTTTACTTCCTATAAATAGCTCTTGGGGCGCCTCAGGAAGTTGAGGGTGCTATTAATTGGAGAGCCAGTAGTTCAACTCTTGGCCCTTCCAACCTGCGTGCCAAGATCCTGAACACTGAGTTAATCCTGATGCATTTATTGGAGTTAGTTTGTGAATATTAAGCTGAAAGTGCTTAAGCATAGAACAATATACTGGCCACCTCCTGTGCTAGCCCTCAGCCTCCTAGTAGACACAAATACATTATCAATTTGAAAATCGTACATCACCTCATTCTCAGGCTATGGGATTCACAAGAATTTCATAAAACTTGACCAAGATTTTTAGTAAATACGCCTATGGTGTCAATTTCAAACTCCTATGTTGCCTTGTTCTTGTGTCCATGCCGCCCCCTCACCCGCCATCAGCCTTTTACGGCGGAGGAGGAAAAAGAGCACTTGTATGAAGGAGTTGAGCTAATAATGGCGCTTGTAGTAAGAAAGTGCTTTGTGTGCTCAAATGGCTCAAAAGTATATTATAAGTACCAGCCCATCTTGCTGAGTGAGAGCTCTCTGGAGGAAATTTAATCCCTGTAAAGAAAAAGGATGTGCTTGATTTGAAACAAACAAAAAAAATGCAAGCTTTGTAGCAAAAATGAATGCAAAAGCCTGTAATGATTCAATTGCATCGGTAGTGTGCTGTTTATCGCTGAAGACTCGCAGCAAGCTTCCTGGTCAGCTGGAGTCTTTCCGTGTATGCGTGGGTTTCCGTATTTTCTGGTGTCCTCTCACAGTCCAAAAACATAAAAGTTGGATTAATCTGTGACTCTAAATTGGTCGGGGATATGAAGGAGATAAAGGGTTTAAAGATACCCTGTAGTAGCAGTGACTTCCAAGTTTATCTTTTAACTGTGTGACTTAGTGCGGTGACTAAACAAGTCATCACAGAACTACACTGGCCTCCCATTTGCTACAGAATCCATTCGCTACAGTGTAGTTCTGTGATGACTTGTTTAGTCACCGCACTAAGTCACACAGTAAAAAGATAAACTGGTTACAGAAAAGTAACCAGTACAATCTACAGCAAGATTTTACTGGTTACTTCGAAATTGCTCTACTTTGACCAGGAGTCTATATAAAGCTTTTGGGGTTCTGTGAAGGCACAGTCGTACTTTGATGAAATGCAAACATCCCATTCTCACAATGAAAATGCTGTCAGAAATAATTGATGCTGGCAGCTACAGTGGCAAGCTGGTTTAATATCGTGTTATTAAATTATCATGTATGTCATGGGTGTGTTGGCATTTGGTAATTAGCTCTAACCACAAAGCACAGTGGCTGATGGGAATGCCACTACAGTTAAATTAAAAAATGCAGTTCAATGATGGTGCTAGACAGAGGACGTTATTACAATGCCTCCTCAGGAAGACATGAACACCTTCACTAAAATCCAGCAGCCCACTACCACCTGGGTCTGTCTTAACTGCTGCATACACCTGCAGACATTTGCTGTACTTTAAAAATACATTTTAAAATTCAGTAACTGTGTGGTTACTATGTAGAAAAACCACAATACTGAGTTTTGCTTTACTAAAAGATGTACGGGTGCCTCATAGCAAGAAGGTCCTGGGTTTTAACCCAGCCTGAGGCCTTTCAGTTTAAGGCAGTTTGCATGCTCTCCCCTGTGTCTGTGTGGGTTCTCTCTGAGTACTCTGGCTTCCTCCCACAGTTCAAAGACATGCATGGGGTTAGGTTAGTTGGTGATTCTAAATTGGCCATTGGCGTGGTTGTCAGTCTGTGTATTAGTCCAGATTGGTGACCTGTTTAGCGTGTACCCTGCCCCTTGCACCATGACAGCTGGGATCGACTCCAGCCCCAACGTGACCCTGAATTAAATCTGTTACATAAATCTTAAAGAAAAGGAAATGGACGGATAGAAAACATTAAATTTACTCTATAACTTAACATAGGTTCAGTAAATTAATATTTTTGTTTGTAATTAATTCTCACTTTTATTCATCAAAGTTAGGAAAGTTTTCTCAGTTCACCCAAGTCTCTTCCTGACAACGAGGAATACAGTTTATTAACTAAACACTGGTATCAGATTGACACTCTGACAGGTACTCAAAGCCAAGGCATCCATACTGAATTGGAACAGGAGTATACCTAATTAAATGTCAGTACTCTGTCTGATTTTATGTTAAACACAAAGACAGACAAAGTAAAGAAGACTGAACTGAATCATCCATTAAACTACACATTATTCATCAAAGAAGCCAAATATGGTTTATGTGCAAATTTTATGGAAATGCACAAACAAGATTCAGTCAGAGACTTCTGTTCCAATCTGCAGCTTTATGACACCACTAAACACTGACTAATGTACACGCTGAGCCATAAGATCAGTGTGGCAGTCAGGTGACCCTCACTGATCTCTCTCAACAGAGACCAATCATCATCATCAGGCATCTTTTTCTTTGTGACCCAAAGTGAAAGCACACTGTGGCATTTTCTCAGGTTGGCTGCAGGTATCCTGGGGGCTTCAAAACAAACAGCATTAATTAGAGGAAGAAAGCTGTGACAGTGGCAGGCAGGCTGCAGCACTGCTGAGTGCTAAAATGGCTGCTTGTTCTCCATACAGACGCAGAGCTGAGTGTGGAGGAGGAGGAGGAGGGATCCCACTCCCAACAATATGCCTCAAACGTAGCTCATCCTTAGGTAGGCTTCATTGCTTGTGCTATAACGTAATAATGGAACTGGACAGAAAAACAGTATTAAATGCATATGATTATCCTCTTGTAAAATCAGCTGCTTACACATCTACAGTTTACATTAACTCTCTTTCAAATGTAATTACTGAGCTTTGGTATATCACCGCACGGCAGAGATCTAATAATTGTGTTTGTCCATGTTTTATTTAGTTTTCATGTATTCTTTTCAGCTGAGTTCCAGTTAGCTTCTTTGGATGAGTTTTCTACTTTCAGTGCATGTGTTTATTAGTTTCAGTTTGTTTTTAATTAACAGAATATGGAGTGTATGTGTAGATCAGATTTAAGAAGTTCAGACCAGCTAATACAATACAACTGCATGACTCACAGGCATCCCAGTATCAATAAACACATGCACTCAAGAACACATAGGCAAAATACGCCCCCATGGACCATTTCAACCTGATCCCTGACACTCTGAAAGTAAAACAAAGCAACCCTCACAAAAGTCAACAAATTGCAGTATTATGGTAATAAATCTCCAGTCAAATAGCTCAAAACTGCAAACAAACATTTTCTCTTATGAACTACAACATCTTACAGACTTCAGGGCATTTGTACATTGTATTTTAACATCAGACCTGATGCCATGCTTTGAGAGAAGCATGTCACCTGGCTCAAACAGGCTCTCCTCCACACCGTTCATATTAAGTGCTTTAAAAACACCAACATAGCTAGATTTTCCCATTTAAATGCAGCTAGCCAAACAGCCACTTACTGCTACAGAGACAGACAGAACAGTGGACAGTATATCCTCCAGTACTTAACATAAAATTCATTGTTGCAGTCTGGGGCAGCACAAATGCGATCCCCTTAAACTGATTTTTAATTTTAGTGTCGTTATTTTCCTCTGAGGTATCAATGCTGTCTCTAGGTAGCTATAATAAACTAATCAATGCAACCAACCAAGCACATGACACATGTTCCATACTGACAGAAGATGGCGCAAAACATGTTTTTAAAACATTAGCTTTTAGCACTTATTTCTTAAATCCCGCTTCACAGACAGAGTTACATCTCTTTCAGTTTTTAAGAGCAGAGCTCAATGGTGTAAATTAGCCTTTATATGTATAGCGTTTCATGTCCCCTATAAAGGTGTGGATGACTGGGCTGTTTATCTAATGGGCAGGAAAATCCATAGACTTCTGTTAAGCAACTAACTCTCATCGATTGCCTTTACTGTACGTTTACTGTATGACCAACTGAGCTTACATGTCACCAAAAAGAGGTTCTCTTTAAACCAGGAAAAACAGTGGTTATTATCTTTATCTTTTCTATGCCTCTAAGCTGTAAACAAAGTCTATCCATTATTTAAATATTTGTTTTGATGTTTTTTTGTTTGTTTTTTTCTTAAACGCTGCAAAACAATAATAGTGAAATTCGCTACTTCCAGTCTCGTTTTGTTTTGACAATCTTGTTGGGCTTAATGTGCTGCCATGCTGGTGCCACACTCACAGACCTCGAGCTGAATAACTGAGGCCTACGCTGAACTCTGTATGCTTATCTGGGCTACATCTCGGTCAAATGAGGCCCAGTTACAATGCTTTCACTGAGAACAAGACAAAGTCTGCAGCAGCAATACTACACGTACTACACAAACAGATTAGCAGCTATCACTGAGCACACTCAAGCAAAAACAAAGCAGTCAATTGCTCCATGCATGATAAGAAAAATCCAATTATTTAACACGATAAAGGAGATTTTTTCCCCCCCTAAAAATACCTGCAAAAGCTTACAAAGATATTATTTTAGGATTTGGAGAAAAGTAATCTGACAAATACACCTTGGTAAGCATAAGTTCTCAGGCTACAAGAAAAAAAAACAGCTTAATTCTTAAAGCCTATGCATAATAAACTGTTGAGTCACCGCAGCTGCTTTGCATTTTCTTGCATTTTGTGTCTGAACACAGTCAACTGGAAAACTTTAACTTGTTAACTCTGGATCTATGGAAATATCCATTGCCTCCCCTGCATGTAAAACAGATTTACACTCAAGGAGCAAAGCCCAATTCAGCCCTCTTATCACAGACTTCTGTTTACATATCAAAGACAGAACTCTTAAGGCACAATTTAGATGACTGTTTAAACACCATTTGTCAGTTACCATTGCAATAAAAGGTCAAATTTCAAAGTATTAATAAAGCTCAAATAGAATTTATGAGCAGCCTATTGTAATCCTAATATTTAAGGTAATCAGTAAATGATCAGCAACATCAGCTTAGCCTTAAGGTTTATTCACCGTAAGAATATCCATTTGGAAATAAATGTCTATCAAACAAGCTGCCTTCAGTTTTTTACTAGGGGTGTTAACAACATCCAAACAGATTAAACACGATATAAATGCAGCATCATATCACAGCTCCCCGTGTGAAACTGTGAATGCCTGGAAATGCATGAAACTTTGGTGAAAATTGGAATAATCAGAGACAATTCTGGGAACAGGTCTAGTGGAAATACATCGCAATAATTAACTGTTTGTATTTTGATCATAATCCAATTTCAAGCAAGTGTGAAGCTGTGCCCATGAAGACAAACCTGCAGCATCCCAAGGATCAGTTTGAATTAGAGTTCAACGTACAGCTGACCCCTCGTAGAATATGTCAACTTGGCAGTATTTCCTCCCATTAAGCATCATATTATGTTTGAAGCTACTTAAAATCTATATTTTTAGCTGAAATGTCTTTGTTTTGTAGTCAAGTGTATGGAAGTCAAAGACTGCCAATTCAGTTTCCAAATGTGCACCTCTGTTCACAATGGCACTAAAGGCACAAGCATACAACAACAAAAAAAACCCAAAACAACAAAAAAGGACAAATATGGTGAATTTAGTCTATTCTGTTAAACTGAAGGCTAATACGTACTTTGTCTGTATGAGCAGCATGCAAAATTACCATCCACTATCCCTAAGCATTTTCCAGTGTTTCAAACAGCCTTATGGAGAGGCAAGCGAGAAGTGCCATTCCCATTATCATTCCAATTCCATTAATTAATAAGTACAGAAACTGGCTTCAGTTCAGCTGGAGGCACAGCAGGGATCTCTTGCAAGGAGTATAAGGAGCTAAATAGGTAAAATAATTATTTACACGTGCTTCTAGGAAAAAACACGCCCACAGAGTATATAACACTTATGACCTTTGTTTTTTCCCGAAAAACACTAGAATTGATTATATGCATGATGACTGGTCAGTTAAGGATTTACGACAGGACACACTCCTTCAATTGCACCACTTTCCAAACAATAACTAAAAGCCAGAATTAGTTAAAGGCAGTTAAACTACAATAGACCATGTGTGTATAGAAAGCAGCTGGTTGAAGGGGAAATTCTCTGCTTCTCACTTCATGTCTGAAACCAAAATACTGTATGCCGTAAAGCAGCTCATGGTGTTGTGACATCCCTAATATTTAAGAAAAGTAATTCACAAAAAATGTTTGCTTCATTAAATTTACATTTTTTGGGCTACAGCTCCATAGGACCCTATTCATCCTCATGATCTCACAAGAGCTCCACATGAAACCGAACTCCAAAGAGTTTAAGTTCTCAGCCTTGTGCCACATAATATTGGGTTAAGCTGTACTCTGAAGTGGAATTATAGTGCATGTCTATTTGCATGTTGTAACAATAAGCACAGGTAAGACGCTGACTGGCGAAAAAGTTAACAGAGTTTACAACGAAGGGGAAGAACAACATCAAAGATTTAAAACTATATATGAAAAGCACATCAAACAGCTGAAGTGAACAGTTTTCACTGCTAGTCTTTTGACTTAAACACTTGGTTTAACACAAAGGACCAACTACAACACAAATACATGCAAGAGTAACCTAAATTACTGGCTGTTACACACATTTTTGAAATTGCACCTGATGACACCACACAGCTATAACCGACATTATAGACACTTTGAGGTTCTGCACAAGATTCAAGGCACAAGTTACAGGTAAACAAAGTACAACCACTCAGGCTTCAGTGCTCATTTAGTTAAACTTTTCAAGTACTGGCACATGTTTCAGGCAATCAAAATGAATGAGAAGTCGATCAAGCATAGAAATAAGCATAACAAGCATTGAAAGTATAAATATGGGACCACCCACAGGTTAGTGAAATCCTATGATGAATGGCATGTCGACACGTTGATGTTTTGAAACCTGACATGAACAGCAAGGGGTGGATATGACTGTGATGCACTCGCCACTGAGAATACAATCCTATTTTCTGACTCTTTATTTGACTATAAAGTATAAAATTAACTTCTTTTAGTCAATATGAAACAAGCAACTGAACCAAGGAAGTTTACCAGTAAAGTGCTTACCCACAGAGCAAGGGAATTCAAGGCATTTAAACTTCTATATAAACATTAACATTTATAAGTCATTTGGAAACCAGTCACTCCCCTGTTGAAACCTTGAAACCTGACACTGGCACAAGCCAGTGTACTCCTACTGCTGGTCCCAAGGCCAGATTAATGAGGAGGAATATATCAGGAAAAGCCTCTGGTGTAAAATTATTTCTCAATTAAACACATGGACCATCAAGAATAAGATTGTCATGACGGATCGGTTGGGTCCCAGGGTTAACAACAACCACCTCCGGTGCTGTTGGCCAACACAATGCCAGTGAAAACTGTGCTGCTGTTGGCTAAAAACAAAGGGAGAATAGAGGGGGAAGGCATGTTAGAAGGCAGCGAGAGAGAAGGAAAAGCAGGAGTGTGGAAGTAAGAGTAGGGACTGTACCAGTCACAGTCCTTACACTTAAAGGGTGAGACCTGGCTGATATGACGGATAGTAGGAAAGTAGGAATATTGTGCATGCAGTAGACCAGGTAAAACGGAAGCAAACTGTTCTACCACAGTGTAGACAGAGTTTTGGACAAGAGCAAAGAGAAGATTCATAGATGTACAGAAGGAGGACATGCAGATAGATGGCAGACAAGAAAAGAAGTCATCCCCTGTTGGTCATCGGAAAGAATGCAAGCTAAATAGTGAGAAAAAGTTTCCTCATGTTCAGTCACACAAATTTGCACATTTGCTCATGTCTGCAGCACGTATACCTTCCACAGTCACCCCTGAAAACAGAGCAATAGCTGCGTTATAACCGAAAATTATTATAGTTTACCTAACAGGGTAGTTCACAGTACCACATTTCATTTGGCACAACTTTAAACAGGCTGCTTTTCCTGACACAATCCATTTGTGTCCACAGCTGGAATTCAACCACCAACCTCTGTTTGCAAAGCAAATGTGTAAACAGAGATCAAGTATAAGGCAAAAATGATCGACTCCACCACCAACCCTTTTCCTACAGCCTCCATATGTGGACTTATTCCCTCTGGAAAACGTGGATTTCGTGTGCACTGACGTGACACGAGTCCAAGGAAAGTTCATAGCCAGAAACAAAAATCAGTAGATTAAAGGGCTGTGACTATTTCACGACCTGCCGTGACAGGCAGACATGTTTATATTGTCTATGCTAACACGCAGCTAGCCTGGCTTATACTAAGTGCTGCTGCTATGACAATGGATACCGCCAAATGTCGGACACGCCCACCATCAAAGCCTGTAAGCCACGCTGATTTGTGAATCCGGCCTGAATGAACCATAGCGACACCTTGAGGCCGGCTCTACCATATTACATAAGACCTGCCTGATCTCGTTTCTTTGCAGGTGGCGGGGGAGTGAAGGAGGAGGAGCAGGAGGGGGAAAGGAGTGAAAGAAAAAGCTCCGCGGAGCCTTGCACGTTATAAATCCCGCTGGAGAAGATGGTGTCTGTGAAATTTAGTAACGTTATGTGGAAAAACCAAAAATGAGT
Source organism: Pelmatolapia mariae (assembly GCF_036321145.2). Classification (NCBI taxonomy): domain Eukaryota; kingdom Metazoa; phylum Chordata; class Actinopteri; order Cichliformes; family Cichlidae; genus Pelmatolapia; species Pelmatolapia mariae. The sequence goes on along the minus strand of NC_086240.1, from coordinate 21,932,084 downwards.
CAGGCAAGTTTGGAGGCCCTGAGCGCACCCTGCGCTGCTGCAGCCACTTGAGTCAGGGTTTGTAGGGATGACATGTCATGCATTCACGGCGATGCTTACCTGTTCAGCCGTCCGTTCAGCTTGCAAACACTGAGACCTTCCTTCACGCTGGCTGATTAATTCCCAGGCAAACAAAAGAGTCAGTTTAGACTGTGTGCAAAGCAAGCCAGTTAGCCAACTTGGCTGACCAGCTTAACTTGCAGCTTGCTGGCGACCAGGATGGTCAGATGTCTGACTTTTTTATCCACTCTCACTTTGCACAGATAAATCTGCGCTCAACTGTGGCCACCATGTTATAAACACACTCAGGTTAAGCTGGGTGACCGGGGGAGTTGTATGTTAGCTGGCTCGCTATCAATTTAACGTCAGCTTATGTTGACAAACAAGCCTGCGTGCTTAAAATCACACACACACCACTCGGAGTCAGCTAACGCCAGGTTGCTAGCACGGTTAGCTTAGCCAGCTAAGTAGCTCCGCTAAATCCAAACCTCGCTCCGAAAATCCGCTCACCTCGCGTGCGACTTGTGTCCCGTCGGCAGCAGCAAACCGTAAGTAACTCCGAGAACCACTTGCGAAAGGTTTCTGCGTTTCAATGACGGCGCACTTGCTTTTGCTAGCCCGAGTTATCGCTTTGGTCTCTGCTCTCCGCCATTTCCAATCGCTCAACACAAACAAACAGGGCTGCTCGTGCGCGCGGAGCGTCGAGGCGCGCTCACGCCGAGGGCAGCGGGCAGAAGCTTCCACAGTGCTGACAGCGAGGAGACCCGACTGTTGATTACATGTGATTAATGTGTCGCATGTGTCAGGGTGAATGTGCAGACATACAGCGTGTATTTAGCCACACCGCACAGAGTGACTGAAGGAGGGTGAGCACTGATGCTTTCTGGAAACTATTAGGCCTCCTAAATCCAGATGCCGTACACGCACTGTGCAAAATCCCTGATGTGTCATATATCTCGCCGGGGCGTTTTCAAGAAAACATGGTTTGGGAAGGGCAGGTAGAAAACATTGGGTCTCCTACAGAAAGCTGCACCAAGGCGAGAGAGTTCAAGCGTCATGGGATCTGGGAGTCACAAGTGATGGAAAGGTGCAGTGTGAGATAGATCTGCAGATTGGTACATGTCAGGATTCTCAAGCAGTCATCATGGCAAAGAGATGAGTCTGATCTGAATTTGGCCTTTGCTCCAGCTGTCACCTTTGGTCACACCTTTGGTCCAGCTCTGGCTCGATGGACTGACTGATGGATGTCATTGATTTTCAGGCTCATGTGCAGCTCTGTGCTGTGTTTACAGAAAGTATTACATTAAATACTTTGTACTTACACCAGTATAACTCTCCAGGTTAAGGAGGTGACCCCTATGCTGCAAGCTGGGAATTTTGCCCTTCCCATGCTCTCTTCCACCTTTCCTGATAACTCTCAAAGGTGAAAAAAAATTGGTGAAAATGCTAAAGTTTTATCATCAAAATGTACTTAAAGTTTAACAGTCTTTATTCGAAATCATACACACAATTTTAGTGAATCCTACATTTTGATTTATCAGTATGTACACCACTCTAATTGTTTTGAAATGAATTATGAATTTCTTATATACCGATATACTGGTTTATTTTAATAATATAACTTCACCAATTCAGTGTGTTAGTGGAGTTATACAATTTGAAAAATAATAGGTAAGTAAACGTGGTATGCACGGTATACAGTACCAAGAACCATATCTGCATCCAAAATCGGGTGTAGTTGAAGTAGAAAGGTGTTGAATTACTTAAAGTACAGTACATTAAAACTGTACTCAACAGTTTACTCATAAAGCACCGTTTCAGCAAAAGGAAAAGTAATCTGAAGGTGCTTTATACTGTACAGAGAAAGATCCAATGAACAGACAGTCCCCTGAGCAAGGATTTGGCGATGATGGGAGGAAGAAAAAAAAATCTGCAAACAGATTTACTATTAAAAAAAATGTCAGATTTAGAAAAGAATAAATAAATAAATAAATTAGGCAGTTAAATTTATCAGAGGAAAAAAAACTTTACAAATTTACAGTATTTTTCACACATTTACAGGGAAAAAACAGGCAAATTTATGAAAAAATGGCAAATTTAAGAGAAATATGTAAAGGGTAAAATCAGGTAAATTTCTTAAAAAAAATTTACCAAAAGAAATACTGCGATAAAAGCTGACAATCAAGAAGAAATAAACACTATGTGACAAAAAAAACTCTCAAATATATAAAGAAAATGTTAGAAAACAGCATTTTAGTGAAGGAGCTATATAAAGTTAATCACTTATTTGAGCTCCACTAATCAATAACTGATCGTGAATGTTGCTAGAAAACAGTGACACATGTTTTCTTTGTTATCATTGAGCTTATCAGCAAACTGCGTTTCCAAACTGGACTCCACTGGTCTCTAAAAGTGCAACAGGAACACAACACATTGCGTACACATTCAGTAATATGTATGGGTGGATGTCACCCCAGACCCCCCTTCAGCACCGCTTCTGTTTTTGGTCCATTTAAACCAGATGACAGAGTTGCCCAACAAGTGAAAATTCACTGTAAGCATCTGCAGAAGCAGATCTCATTTGTCCTTTTGATTCTGTACGGCATCTTTTACTTAATTTTATATAAATGCTGATCATTATTTCGCTTTTGTTTCCCCTCACGTGAAAACATTGTCACAGAGACGTGCATGGACTTTGCCCTGTCAGAGTACGCAGCTCACCTGCTGCTGTTTTCTGGCATGTTTTGGAAACCACTGAGGCCAAATTTCTGTATAAATATAGCGTATCTCCTCATCTCTATAAACTATCGCAGCAGCACAACACTCATCTGTTAAGTGTGCCTGTCAGCCTGCCGCTCCTTTGAACTCTGGATGTTATGATAAAATTACAGTAGCGTGTTTAAGGCAGCATATTCTGGGAAATACACTGAAGTAATTACATTGTGTGTAATATGCTGATTGGTCACTCGCATTCTTCAGAGCGTTTTTACTTCAGAGTTCAAGGTTATGAGTCATGAAAGCAGGCGTTTGGACACATGGAGTTCTAAACGTGGGATTTATTGTTGTTTATCTGTCTTTTATTGCCTTTTTCAAATTTAATAATGCCTGTTAAATGCCTCTTTACAGCATGCCTGAAAGTAGTGGTGAAATCTGAAGATGAGTCACGCCTGGATTAAAACCATTTTTGTTATGCATTTACAGCCCAAGTTTACAATGTAAATGATCTACAGTTAATTTACTACCGCTGTGCTCGCAGTCGGCTTGATTCCAAGTTATTCTTCCTTTTTTTTAATGTCATGGCTGAGATCCCTGTTAGTAAAGAAAACAGGTTCCTAAAATATCCAGTGTCACGCTTGATAGCCTCTCAGTGAAGCGTAAATAAAAACAACTGACAGTGCGGCGCTAGCATGAATTATTTCTGAGTCTTTTTGGATAAAACTGCACGCAGAGAGAAAGCGTATGTTTATGAACATCACAAACATCTGAAGTTTGTGTTAACACAACAGTAAAAGGAGCAGCTGAGAGGCTCTACAGCCAACTTTTGGTTTCTCTCAGACCTCTAGTTTATTGTCAGAGTGACTCAGTTAAGAGTTACTGTGATCTTCTACAGTGTCCAAGGCTCAAGTGTGTTCTTTTTCTCTTTTGTCATTCATGAGGTTTTGCTCTTATTCGTCACCAGAGATGGGCAGTAACACGTAATCTGATTACTTTTTTGAAGTAACGAGTAAAGTAATTAGATTAATGTTACTTTCCTGTAAGCACGCTGTGTTACTGCGTTACTAAACCGTGATTTTGTTTGCGAGAGTGTCTCAAATGATGTATGAGTGTGCGACGTCCGTGGCAGCAACAGACACCTGTGCAGATCAACGATGCATAATATGGAGTGCAGGAGAGAGTACGACCGTGCAGCGCTTAAAGTGTGTACTGACATTACTTTGAGTTTGATTCGGTAAACAGTTACAAAAACATTAGCGTCCGCTGTACACTCTGCGTGGGAAGAAACTAAGTAATAAAGTAATTAATTACTTTTGAAAATAGGTAATCAGTAAAGTAACTGGATTACTTTCTTGGAGAAGTAATCAGTAATTAGTAACTAATTACTATTTTGAAGTAACTTGACCAACACTGTTCGTTACACAGGGCGAGACGGTCAGCATGGAGTTCACTGTCAGCGTTTGCCAGCACACTGGTTGATCAAACTTTACAGACAGCTTTGAAGTAACGTATAAATCAGCAGCAGACATTTACTTAATTTCTTACTTACTACATTAACTGAAGAACATAAAAACAACTAAAACAAACAAGAAAAATATAGTTGGGTTTTTTTTCTTCAAATTTATAACAAAAATTTCAGAAAAAATCTAAACGTATAGAAAAAAATTCTAATGAGAAAAAAAAATCTACAATCAAGATTCACATTTCTGAGAAAAAAAACCTCAAATTCAGTGGTAAAATATTACAAATTTACAAGAAAGAAAGGGACAAATTTCTGAGAATACTTTTTAAAGCTACAGCTTTGTGTGTCAAGATTTGCTGGATCTCATTTGTGATTTCTAGTAATAATAATCATTTTAAAAGATGCGGGAATGTGGGAAAATTTTATAGAGAAAATTTTTTTTTTATGCTTGCATTTATTTCTGTGTGAGGTTCTAAGTTATTCAGCGTGTTTATTATAAAATGCAAGCGTGATGCCTGCATGTTAAGCAATTTGTCTGCAAGTGACTGATTATGGGGAAAAATCCAAATCAAAAAATCTAATTCACATTAAAACAACTTACCTGAAATGGTCATTTTTATTTAGTTTCTTACTTTTTTGTTTCTGGTATCCATTAGACTGAAATAAACAGATTAAAACTTAAATTGAAACTTTAAAGAAATATGTCTGTGAAGGTTCTCAGTCATCCAGGTCATCGTAGTCTAAGGAGCTTGGAAAGAAAAGCGTCTGGACTTCTTAAAGTTGCTTGAAGACGTTTCACCTCTCATCCGAGAAGCTTCTTCAGTTCTAAGGTCAAATGGCCGAGAGTCCCAGATTTAAACCCAGTGGGAGTATCCCCCCAAAGAGGGACAAAGGACCCCCTGGCGATCCTCTAATCACATGAGCCAAGGTGTGAAAGCGGGTGTGGGACCTAATCAGCCAGGGTTTCGGGTGAGCTCATTGTTAAACCTGGCCCCACCCTATCATGTGAATTCCTGAGGTCAGATGGCCCAGAATGTGAGTGGGCGTTAAGGCGTCTGGGAAGGGATCTCAAAACTGGATTATAGATGGCAGACAATTGGTGTCGTAAACCACCGCCTCTGTTCAAAGATGGTCGCTCACAGTGGACATAGATGGCCTCTTTCTTTAAAGAAATAGGCTTTCAGATCGTTTTTAAATGATTAAAGGAAATTTTATGATATTGTGAGATGGCTCCAGGAAATTATGAAGGCACTTGTTGCTACTTTCAAATATTTAATCAATCAAATAACTGCAAGAGAAATAAATTGACCTGCAGTGTGCACAGAGAGGTTGATTCAGAGTTGCTTAATCTTGCTAAAATGACTCATTAACAATGAACAGGTAGTGCAGGGCCTCATAGAAGTAAAGTGTGATTGGACCCACACTCTGAACCTTATCGGCTCATTGAACGTGAGCTGATAACATTGACTTGGCCAGCTGTTAGTCAGTTTATAGATTAAGCAGATGAGGTAACTTTAAATTCTTGGATTCCTTCTTCTTCTTCTGTTTCTTTTTTAAATCCCAGGAAGAAGCCTGGATACCTTTAGAGCTTTGGGGCACTAGCAGAAAATAAATAAATAAAGATTTTCAATTTTTTAACATTAACTTAACACTGAGACATGCATTTCAGGTTAACTGGGGTTTTTAAAGTGGCTATAGATGTCTCTGTCTCTTTGGATTAGCTCTTTGGTGGCTCGAGGACTCTGACTTTTACCCGGTAACATCTGGTATGGGCTCCAGTTGTGACATGAATTTAGATAAAAGAGTCTAAAACTGATAAATATTGTTCAAATCTTCCGGTGAAACATCAGCTGGCAAGAGCTCGAGTTATAAAACAGTGCAGACATGTAAATCCACACTAATCAGCATGGCGGCATAAATTTCATCTTCAAACAGAGGACTCACAATATGATAACATACACCTGAGTTACACTGCATTAAACAGGAATGGTTTATTTAGATGAGCAATGAGAACCAGCTGGGGGTGAGATAAGGGATTTTTGTTGGCGTCTCATTTTGCTTTTACATCACAAACGAATGCCACACAGCTTTTGTATTTTGTAAAACATCAGAACAAATAATCCCAGATTAGCAGACATTATTTCAGATTTTAATTCTGGACAGAAAAGGGTGCAGTGCCCACTGTCCATTTTGGAGACTGCAATTTAAAGTAAAAACGAGTGTTCGGATGGAGAGTGTCTCAGCAAGGCGGCGGTGTTTGGAGCAGAAGTCATTTGAAGAGTTTGAACTTGCGCATCAGTGGCTGGACAGTTTCTTTTGGATACGGCTTCAGGGCTAAACACGTGGGGATGTTCTCAGGCTGTTCGATCCAAAGCTTGTGGGAGACACCAGCCTGCGTCAGAGACTCGGACAGACCAGAGAGGGCAGCCTCGTCTGGAGCCTGGAGACAAAAAAAAAGCATACTCTCACTGACGACTGCAACAGATTCCTGCAATGAAGGCCAGAATTCTGGGAGGAAAACACTGCAGGTCTGTCCAAACAAGAGGCTGAGACAGTAAATCTATTTCTATATGCACCACTTTGTTTGTCCTAACAGGCTATGGTGGGTTTAACAAAGCAGCCCAGTAAAAACAATAGACAACAGCTGTTAAGAGTAATATTAATACACCAGCACAATGCTTTCCTTTTAAATGTAAAGGGGAACATCTTGAAAGCTGAAAACAGGCAAAATGAAAGACACCCCTTGCCAGTCTCTTAAAAATGTAACATCATAAGGTATCAGTCCTTATCTGTTTATGTTTATAGAGAATAGATCAGCACTCTGACACTTCTTTTAAAAGTGAAGTGCAATTAAAAAAAACTATTTTAATTGAAAAACTGGGAGAAGTTAATGATAACATAACACACTGTAAAGCCTCCTGTTGGGCCGAAGTGGACCTTTCGCTGGCTTTGGCCTCTATGTTTGACAGCCCTGCTTCTGAGGGGAAAATCTCTTATTGCGAACTTCTACTTGAAATTATAGACTTTAAAAGTCTAATGAATTATAGGGAAAATGTATCTGCTAGCGCATAATTTATCACCTTATCGTAATATGTAGGACTGGTCTTTTAATTCGGCGCTCAGCTTGATCACTCCGATATTATTATTTGTTAAAATGAAGGGTTTTAAATGCAGCTAGAGAAACAATGACTGTGAATAATAGCTATAAATCGATATTATATAAAAATTTACTGCTGCTGCTGATTTCAAATAAGAATGTCGACTTGTAACATCTCCGTATTTAATCTGTATCGGGCGATGAACCCGCAATATGCTCCAAGAAGCTAAAGTAGCGAATTTCTGAACAGAGTTTGGCACGGCCGTCTTACCCCCAGCACCACCTTGTGCATGGAGTCCAGCTCGGACAGGTAGCGCTGTGTGTCCGGATCTCCGTAGTGCAGGTGGATGGCGGCGGTAGCGGCGTGGCAGGCCTGAGTTATCACGGCCCCCAGGGGCCAGGACAGTTTATGAACCAGATCCGAGCGGACCACCACGTACTGGACCAGCCGGCCGGGAGACCCGGCTCCTGACGCCGCCATCTTTAGCCCGCACAGGAACTCAGGCTCTGTTTATTTTCCGGGTTAAACGGTTAACAACGTGTTATGAGCAGCACTACCGCCCTCTAGCGGTCACTGTTAAGACTCCATAATGTAGCGGCCTGTTCGTTATGTATATGTAGGATTTTATGGTATTTAGGATTGCGTTAAAAAGGAAACAGCTGGGTAAACACCACAGATTTTTTCCCCTTTTCTACCACATCTTATATTTCTTATTTTTCACCTTATTTTCATCTTCTTTCTTTTATCTAAACATAAATTATAATCCTATTCATCATAAATATATATTTATAAAAACACTATAAACCATTTTATCTGTATACATATAAGAATGTGTTCTTCCTTCACCTTATGCCATTTATTTTTCCATCAAATTTCAAATGCATATACAACTGTCTGCAGATGAGCTCACCTAAATTGTGTCAGTTACTTCTGTAAATAGTAAAGCCTCCTGTGATTTGATCAATTTAGCAGAAATTCAAGCTGCCAAAAACAAAATTCATAGAAACATGTTTAAGTAATAAATGATTTTAAATAAATAAGTAGATCTGAGAGCACAGGAGGACAGTAGCTACTTCTACTGCCTGTTGGGATGTTTTTGATGAACAGCCTTATTTTAAAGTGATGTTTGACACAGCTGCATCATAAAGCCCATAAAGCTGCTCTGTTGATGATGTGATGTGATCTCATGTGTCCAGTGAGAACAACAGTGTTCAAGACAACCTTTACGTCTACTTTTAATTTCTACTGAAAAGTATTTGTCTGTAGAGTCCTGCTCCCAGCATGAGGGACTGTGTTGTGTTGTTAGACCAAACAACACGCTGCATACATGTTAGGATAAATCTGTGTCTAGGCTCTGGAGGGCAGTGTAAGGGGGTGACGGTGGGCTGCAGGAGGAGCTGTAATCCAGGATAAACAGGTGCGGGTGTATTGTTGACAGCTGTGTTGTTCATATTGAGTTATTTAAGATGCGCAAACCTTCTGCCCCAGTGCAGCACAAACTCTTAATGAAGCAGTCGTTCCACACGTCACATTGAACTGACATGTCGTTAAAATGAAGCTCTGAACTGAGGATGTCTCATTCAGTTTGTAACTCGCTGCCTCGACTCCTCGTGTCTCTTCCTTTCACCCGTGCCCAATCAGCCCTGTGTATTTAGAGTACCGTCTCTTCCTCTGCTTTTCCATCTGTTTCCCCTCACTCCTGTATTAATTCAACCAAAACTAAAAGCTTTTGTTTTTTTTACCTCATAACAAAATAAGTTAACTTCATTAATGGAAAAAAGAAAACACAAATCACCAGTTCATTAAAAAAAGACAAGCAAATGCCAGTAAATGTCACAATAATAATTTATTAAGCATACACATTATAATATAAATATAAAATATGCTATTTTTGATTTTAAAATTGGTGAGACATCATTATATCTGTGTTGAGACAGACGACCATACAAACAGGTTTTAATATTCTACCAAAATCGGCTGAAACTTCTATGCAGCTGTAACAAACTCGCCATGATGGTGCCGTCCTAAAATCAGAGCCTGTATTCACGGAGCACGCCAGAGAAGTGTAACTGATCTAGGATCAGGTCCGAAGTTAATGTCACCATAAATGAGGAGGCGAACTGGTCTTAGATCAGCCCTCCTAGTCTAAGATGCTGTATGCAGTGGGGCCCACGTACAAAGAGAGCACAATTACCTACCGTATAATTCTTTATATATAGTTCTTACTGTAGTCCAACAATGGCAATTAGCAGCATGAAAATGCACCACTCATATTTTATTCTAGTTCCAAGAAACTGCAAAATAAGTCGAAGAGTAAAGGAATGAAATAAACATCAAACATACGGATGATCATTGTCACTGTACTACGAGAGAAACTCATCCACAGTGAAACAATCAGAGAGAATCAAACAATCAAATCAGATCGGAGCGATGACATTTGATGTCGCGGTCGGGTTCAATTCACTTTGGTCTCGGTCAACGGCAGGAAGTGGAAAATCGTGGCGTTTCTCCCAGAAGTGGAAATCAGTGACATCAGGTTCTGTGCGTTTGATCGAGACGTCGAGGAGAAGCGATTCTCAAACCAGGATTTACAGTTTCGGTCGACTGATTCCAAAGTGGATTGATCCCCGAACCGATCAATGACGATAAATAACAAATAGTTTGAAGATTTTTTTCCAGTTTTTTGTTTGATTTTTTTTCATCAGTTTTTTCTTTTTCTTTTTTTTTTTAAAGTTCGGTTGACATGCTGAATCGTTGTGTTTGCAGGTCTGTGGTCGATCAAAAGGAAAAGTATTGGGCAAACCACTCCTGGCGCTGAGCGTCCGGGGAGTCGATGGCAGAGTCCTTTGTTTCAGGAGGGCTTCAGGACGGACACACACACAAACAGAAAGTTAAGGAAAGAGAAGTGAGAGGCTGATCGCTCAGCTCGTTTAGTCTTAAACATAAAGGGGTGAAAAGCACAAGGTTCACTTTAACGCTCTCGGATTTTTTCACACCGAAGAATCTTAAAAGTCGATGTGTTTTTATAATAATCCAACTTTAGCCTCAAATGATGACTTTCTGAGTGAAAAGAAAATGATGCTCTAATGCTTTCATCTCTCAGGAAAATATAGATTCAGTTGAGCGGCCTTCCTCCAGTGAAGCTCCACAATCTGATCCAAAGCTAAAAACCTTTTTCTTTTTTTGCCTCCAAAATCAAAAACAAACGTTCACACTCTGTTGATATTAACATGCAGAAAGAGCGGGGGATACACATTAACAACTGTGTGGAAGATGTTTGTTTTAGTACTTCGTCCGGTCTAAATACTGAAATAAATCAAACTGAGCTCTGCATCTTAAACATCAGTGACTGTGTGGTTTTGTGGAGGTTTATGCGAGACACGGTGTAGATGTTAATTTTAGAAGTATTTTCCTAACTATTAAAATAAATAGCCCAAAGCAGCCTCTGTGTTAGTTTGTGAAAAACATGAGCTAGTGACGGCGCATTACCAAAGCAGATCTAACCCTACATGTAGCAGGATGCCCACCTGTGCATATGTCTTCATTGTAACCAGTGATGTAACAGATTAGTCCAGTCAGTTCTTTAGTTACCACATTCCCTCCTTCCTGTTGGTTTTTGTGTCGCCTGATCCTGATTTCTCCTGCTGTGTCCAATCCTACGTGTGTTTTTATGTGTGTTATTTTCATTGCAGTGGCAGGTTGTCTTTTAAATATGCGTTTTTAGAAAATAAAAATTCTTTAGACAGAAAGATAAGGGGGAATTCTGTTTCTCCTCAGACAGACCAGCTAAACTTTTACTATCATGAATCAATAATTGTGTGATTTAAGTTTGAAATCTGAGCGTTTGAATAAGTCTGAATGTGTAATTTTCTTTTCTGTCCACAGGGGGCAGCATAACCACAAGATTCAAGATGAGCCACGCGTGTGTTTGTCCTTCACTCTCCATTACAGCTGATTGAATGACTACTCTTCTGTGCAGCCTTTGGAAAGTAACCACGAGCAATGTTTTATCTCTAAGTAAAGGTTTAGTGAGGTTCACAAAGTCCTTTGAAGTGAATTGATCTTTTAAAGAGTATTCCCCGTTTAGCAAAACTGTTAATCGGTCTTATTTACAGAGCTGTCACCGCCCAGAAACTGTTAAAAACACATGGCTGTAACAGCGCCGTCCCTAATCAACATGAGAACGTTTTAATTTGACTTCTCAAATCATCACATCACGATGCTGCTGCAGTAAATCATCACTAGAGCCTCAAAACAGCTGAAAATAGTTACAAAAATGGAACAATTTCATCCTGTCTGAATAAGATTTTCTGAAAGACCTGTGTCCAGATGTTTTTCAAGAAAATGTTTTGTGAGGATTTTCTGTTTTTTTCTGTGCTTTTTAAGTTTGCCAAAACAAATTTCAAAATTAAAGGGTTATTAAACCTTTGATGGGATTTATTCATGAGGCTTTTCTTTTGACAGGACTACTTTTTATGTTTTGGAGCTATTAATGTGGAAAACTGTTGATTTTTTTTTTTGAAGGACATTAAAAGCTATTTTTTTGGGATGTTATTTGCCTTTAGATGATCCCACACTGCTTCAATAATGTTGAGATCTGGGCTCCGGGGAGGCCAGTCCATGACCATTATGTTGTTCTATCCAGGATTGCTTTGACTGCATTGGGATCACTGTCATGCTTAAAACTGAAGCTGTTGCCAATCAGAAGCTTAGTAGCAGAACCAGATGGTACTGAATGGTGGATAAAAATCTGATTGTACGTTTCTGTGTTATAATTCTATCACTTTTGAAAAGATCTCCAAACCACGACGGAGCTTCCATGTTTTACGGATGGCTGTAGACACTCACTGTTCTACCTCTGACTCGTTACCTCTGATCAGTCCAGCTCTGTGTAATTTGGCATACCCCAGGCTTTTTTCTCGGTTTCCCTTCCTCAGGAATAGCTTCATCTCAGCCACACTTCCACTGCTTTGAAAAGCAGTAGATGGATAAATGCAGAGCCAGGTTCATCTGTCAGATCCTGTGTCAGGTCTTTGTTGTATTTTTTCCCTCTATTTTTAAGAAGATGATATTTAGATCCTGTGCATCTGCAGTAAACAAATTTTAAGGCTTGCCACGTCTTCTATTTGTACTCTGTCGAGTTTCCTCAAATTTTCTAAGGTCACACTGCACATTATGCTGAAAAATGCCAAGATTTTAGCTCTCAGCTTTTCGAGAATCACCTTGTTAGTGCAAAACGAAATTTTTTAATGTTTGGCAAACTGTGTTATTTTTTTGGCATTTTATAGATTCATTAAAAGAAATGGAAAGAAAGGGAACAATTATGTATTTTAGTGACAGGCTACTAGTAACAAAGTGTCTAGACACAATTTAAAATGGGTTCTTTGCTTGTCATGTGCACACACTGGTTTATCTCTTGAGTTGATGGTTTTTTATGCTTGAATGATTCATAGGTCAGTAACAAAAAAAACATTTGTTTGAAAATGTTTAAAGAAAACTTTGAAAAACCTTCAGAAAGTCTGGAGAAGGAATCAGAAGTCACTGGAAGCAAATAACGAGAAATGAAAATGGCTTTTGCATCTTTTTTTTTTTTACCTATTCATGCTTGTCTGGATGAAAAAAAAATTATAGAACAAAACCTCATTGAGATATCGCTCTGCACATTTCACTCTCATCACATATCCTCACAAATTTTGGAGGTTTGAGTTAACTGCAAAATTTCAGAGCCTTTCCTTTGACGTTTAACGGTAAGTGGGCTGCTTTTTCACGTGATGCTTCCCCACCTCACTGCCTGTTATTGTATGGCTACTACACCATATTTGAAAACTAGGCACCAAAGTTAAAACTACATTCTGAAGCTGTAACACTTTCAAACTTTAACTTCAAACAGCTATTGGACTGAATTGGAGGTTTTTGTGTGTCTCTGTGTTTTCTTCCGCATCTTAACCTCCTAGGGCCTGCCGTCCACATATGTGGACATCACATTTTTGGTTATTTTGACCAAAATACTCAATTTTGCTCTACATGGGCTGATATCCACTTACGAGGACATTATACTGCTACTGTTCTATCAAAATTTTAAATGATTATCCTCATTTGTGTCTCATATTTGTCTTAAAAACAAAAATAAGGTAAAAAAAAAAATCTGGAAATTCTTTGTTTTTACATTCATCGGGCCCCAACATGCCCAAATATCAAAGAGAAATTAGAAATGCATGTCGTGGAAGAGTTCGGGCCTTAGGAGGTTAAAGGGAAATATAGATTCAGTTGAGCAGCCTCTCTTCAGTGAAGCTGGAAAATCAGATTCAAAGCTCTGAAGCCTTTTTTTTTTTAAAAAGATACATTTTTTGTCTTGAAATCAGCAGCAAAGATTCACACAGGAGTTTGGACACAGCTCTGCATCTAAAATATTAGTAATTGTGTGGATGAGTGTTTATGCAAGACATGGTGTAGACGTTAAATTCAGAATTCTTTGGAAGTATTTCAGTTTAATAAAAAAATAAAAAGCCCAAAGCACCCTTTGTGTTGCTTTGTGAACATGAGATAGTGATGGACCATTAAGAAGGAAAATCTAACCCTAGAAGTTACAGAGTACCTGTCTGTGAAACGCACAAACTGTTACGAGCGGCGTCTCATGTAATGCACTTTCTATGAAAATGTCACAACATTTGCTTCTCCCTATTTTTGTGTCTCTGAAGCATTTCCAATGTTTCTACCGCCCTCCAAGTCCATACTGCAGAGTGCGATGTATTTTAATCCTACGGCTGTGTTCACATTATAAAGGATGGGTGTAGCCACTGTGGCATCACCCATTGGCTAGTAAAGTCCTATTAAAGAAGCCTAAAGTTGAGTGTTTACGCTAATGCTAATTAATCATTGTGATTAAAAAGCCTCCTCTCTGACTCTAATATTGAGCACAGTTCACAAAACAAGGTTAACATCCTTTTCAGTATGACCTTAAAACTGAATTATTCTTTATACTATTTATTTTTTGTTACTCTCTCACTGATACATTCAAAAACTGCTAGCAAAACAGTAGCCAGAAATGCACAAAATGAACTGATGGGACTGAACAGGCCAATCACAAGCTGTGGGTTGCGTCGATTCGATGTTTAGTAGCTTTTTTTAATGAGGGGCAGGTTTTGGTGTAGGATTCCCGCTGAAGCACAACTTGGGGATTAAGCTCAACTTTTCAGATTCTTAAGCTATGTGCATCTTTTATATTGTCTTTGTCACATTTTAAAAGAGCACTGATGGGCTGAGCTTGGTGAGTATATGTGTGTTAAAATACTTTAAGAAGTTAGTTTCCTCAGCAGGTAACTCTATAACACTAAATTACTTTAAATTGGCATTATCCAATGATTTAAAGTATATTCTTTTCCAGGAGTATGCCAATCGCGGCTGGAATTTATATGATCTAATCAAGCTGCAGTTCCTTCCTGACTCACGTCCTCAGAGGGGAAACACACCGTTCCCCAAAGTTTGAACTAATTAGTGTGTGCATCTATTAAAAACAAACACCTATCGGAGCCACTTCTGTTTCTTAATTGGCTACTTCTTAAACAAACAGTCCCATAACCCCGGGGCGATGCTAAAATTTTACGGGGGTATTTTTTTGTTATTTTACTTTCTCCCAAAAAGACCTCCCTTATATTTGCTCAGCCTAATGAATCTTGTTTATGCTGCGCACAGTCACAGTGCAGACTCAAGGCGTTCTGTTTTACCACAAATTCATAAAATATTCATGTTAATGTATAATTTGTGCTCACGGTCATCTCATATTAAACACCCTCTTCTTCACAATAAAATGCTCAGTGTGTGCACTGACTGACAGAATCACGAGGTGATCAGAGGATTTTAAAGATAATTTTCAGGAAGCTTTGATGCAGGAAGTGCAGCTTTCTGTTCGCAAGAAGAAAAGGAGAAAAGAGAGGTGAAATGTGGTGGTATGAAACCGTGAGCAGAGAAGCTGGATGACTTGCAGGAGCAGGGCAGGAAATACGATGGAGAGGAGATGAAAAGAGATTGGCAGAGCATGAGAAGATGAATCAAGGTCAGAGGAAGAAGTAAGAAGAGCGAGAGGAGCGTATCAGATTGAAGGAGGGAGTCTATCCATTATACGTGACAGCAGAGAGAGGATGTGGCCTCTCTTTGCATTTGCACAAATACTGGACCTTGAGGGGGAAACAGAGGGCTAGAAACTCAGCAGGCTTTTACAAATGTGTGCAGTTCACCTGCCTACCTTATATTTTAAGGGATCAAGGTGCAGTCATATCATCTGCAGCTCAAGTGTTTAAGATTTGGTCTTTCAGTTGTACATTTCATTCATGTAGATTACTTAAATTTAACAAACAATGTAATAAACGTAATGAGATGCATGTTTATCAATCAAAAATAAAAGAAACAAGTAAACACAGTGTTTTTCATGTGGATAAAAATAACCGGTCTAATTAATTTTAGTTGTTTTAAATATGTAAAACCTAATTATTGTTTTTTTTTTTTTTACATTGTTTGCACTTTGTTTACTTATCTATATGTTTATATCAAAACTATTTAATTTAAAATATTATTTTTTTTTTACTATACTCTACTTTTTACGATCCATCCATCCATTTTCTTCCACTTATCCAATTCAGGGTCTTGCTGTAAGGTGACATTGCTAGCCATGACCTTTTAATATACTGTGATATTTTAGGCCTTTTAAACAGCTTTAAAGAATCCCAGGACTTTATGAGTAAATGCACACGTTAGAACAGCTACCTGAAGACAGCTTATCTTTATTTTTTATAAAGATAATAACATCAGCTTATGTGAGAGCCAAAAGCTGAGACTTTAGTCTGCTCTAAAGGTTCATTCAGCTATTTTGTTTTTTCTATTCTTGAATCTGTATGATGTCAACAGATTACTAATATGGTCAAATCTGGCTGTGAGCACAGAAGCTGCACCCACCTTCTGTTTAAACTTTCTGTTTTTGAGGGGCAGCCAGTGAGAAGAAAGCGGGCCTTAAAGGGGGAGGGGTCTAAAATGATTTGTTTTAGAGAGTCATTGAACTGGCTTGGCGTCCCGTTGGCTCTGGTAAATGAGGATTATTATTGTTGCAGAGTTTTGTGTTGTTTTTGTATTTCAGATTTTGATTTATATTATTGTGTTTTTGGTACATGATACTTGATATTTTGTTTTTTCTTCTGGTGTTTTTGTCTTTAGTTCCTGTCGACATGATTGTCTTGATTCCTTTCAGCTGTTTCTTATTCCTCAACCGTTTCTAATCACTCTAATACTCCTACATTTATATGCAGTTTACTCCTGACTTTCTTGTTGTCTGTCTGATACGCGTCTATGAAGCTTGTTTTTTTAAATTTTATTTGTTTGGGGTTTTTGCTGTTCATACCCCAAGATTTGGGGTCATTAACCTAAAATACGTAACTTTGAGTTAGTCATCTTGAAATTTTGACTTGAAATTAGGATTAGATTAGGATTAGTCTGGGACTTAAACATACCCAACTTAACACCATTAACAGGCTGTTATACATGTTGCGTTCTATATATTCCTGTTAAACAGATCTTTGTTATGAATGTTCTGGATGTTTGTAGGCACAAAGATATCTCCTTCAGCCAAAACGGGTGCAAGCTGCAGTCTAATAACTACTCTTTACTGCTGTGATGTCTGACTCACTTCTTCTATACAAACTGAGGTCGATTTGAATAACGTTTATCAGGGGTTAAACACTTAACGACTTATTGATTTAAAGAGGACAGCATAGCAAATCGCTCAAGTGTAAGGAAAATGTTTACCATCACTCAAACTGTTTGTTAAGAACAAAGAGTGTGAAGAGTGAGAGCAGAGATAAATTGTTTAATATAGTCTGAAAACATTTCAAAGCCGATCTCTAACACCTGACCTCATACTGTCATCTCCTTACTTTGTTGTGCATGTTAGAATGTGTGTTATTGTACATCTCTGGCAATGAGGAATAATAATGCGTGTGTGTGTGTGCTTGTGCAGGCATTTCAACAGAGGTTTGTCCCAAGCTTTTGCAAAGCAGCCACTGCGTCTTACTCGGCAGTACAACATGCAGCACAAAGGAAAGAAACTACTCACTCACACACATGCTGTAAACCTACATGCAAATACACCCCCCCTCATCCCGCCACCCCTCACACGCATACACACTGCATGTATTCATGTGAGAAGCATGTTACATAATTTATCATCATATCAGTTCACACAGTTCGTCACAGCCACCAAAGCAGCGTTTACTGGAGCGTAGAGTAGAGCAGGATCAAAATAAGACACCACCACACACAGAGGGAGACGGTCCATAATAGCAAAAGACAATATCTACTTCAATACAAGTCTGCATTAAAAAAAACGTTTATTTACTTTTTACAAAAACAGTCGAGCCCATTTCGAGTCGAGTAAAAGTGCAACATGCTGAAATTTAGATGACGGTGAGGATGAAGAAAGAAACGTCACAGTGTGACACAAAACAACGACAAAAAAGACACAGTGGATAATAACAACAGGTAGTGTAAACGTCCTGAACAGAAAAGAAGAGAAAACAAAACCAAAAAAAAAAAAACAATTCAGCATGCACGCAGTTCAGACAGCAACATGTTCGGACTGATGGAAAAGAAAAGAAATCAAAAGTAAAAACATGCCCCTTTTGCATTCCAAGGCCATTCTTTGAAGCTTCAGTCGCACACGGGACTCTTGTGTTTATGTTGCCCTTTCCATATTATTCACTTCTATTTAAAGAACTGCCAATGTCTCTGAGTTCAAACGTGCTGCAGCAGAAAGCAGTCGTGTCCTTTAATGTCGACTCAGGGTCAGCTGGTTTGTGATATATACAGTAAAAACCTCAGGCCCTGAAAGGAGGCAGAAAATCATCTACAAGTCTTTTTGATTAACTGTTCGCCAAACCCTAACCCTGAGGAGAGAGGCTGTTATCAAAAACTATTAACTGTTATTATCACCAAAAAGTATGAAATGACCAAACTGTCGTCATAGCTTAGCATTTATATGACTTAGGGTACTCCAGACGTTTAGGCTCTAGATGTCTTTGATGTAAAACTGTCTACAATCCATAGTTAAATAGTTTGGACATTATTTCCACTTAAAAATCTAAATCAAGAAAAACAAAGTGGTGAGGATTTGATTGAACCTGGTTTGCTCTACTGTAAGCTGCAAACAGTAGCATGTTTGTTAGCTTATTAGCTTAAAATTAGCTTTTAAAAAGTAGCCCTGGTTACTTTAAAAGCCAAAAACATTACATCAAACATGCATTAAACAGTTTTTTCTATTGTTTTTTTTCCAGTGGTTTAAAGTAGTAGGATTAAACTTGGTTTTCAAAAAAAAAAAAGCCCTTGCCTGACTCTCTCAGTTGTCTCTAACAGTCTTTTTTCTATTTGGGATGAATTTATCGCAGAAAAGTGTAAGAGCTTTATGCTAGCTTCCAACCTGCAGGATAACATAGATCTCACACAAGCTCTCCATCAGGACGATAAAACCTGATGTGGCTCTAGATAGTACTTTGCTAGGGACAGCATTAGTGAAACAAGATTTGGGTTAAAACACCCCCTTGGTTGGAGTTGGGAGTGACCGCTTAATGTAACACCGTAACACCTTGAATGCAACGAGCCATGCAGCAGTTTTTATCTCATCAGTTAATACTATGTACTATAATGCCAGTTCACCCTGAATGTCTGAAACACATATACGATGCCTGGTTCTACTTCCTAATGATTTTTTATAAATATGGGACTGTCTCATTGTTGAGGCTTTCAATTTAATATTTTAGGGCCTTTGCCTTGGAATATAAAGCACCTCCTCAAGGTTATACAGCTGTTGTGAATAGAAAGGTTTTATTCATTTCCAAGGAAAAAATTATAATATGTAAACTAAACCTTGGTTGAGTTTGTTTTTCTGTGTCACCTTTAATGTCTTTGCATTTAAACAATCTAACATCACTGTATCTGGAGAATACCATAGTATCCACCTATCACCTAAAGCCAAATCTTTAAAATAACTGCCTGATTATCTGATGACTGTAATTTTGTTGCAGCTCTAGCACCTGCTAAATACATATATTTTAATCTTGTTCCAAACTGAGTCAAATGGAAGCAACACCTGGCAGTTTAACCAGTGTGTTACCTTGATTAAACTAATAACAAAAACTGAGAAAATCAAGTAGCAACAGCTGATATTTAAGCCAAAAAACCAAAGTAATGATCTAAAAACAAGCAGCGTTTTTCTGCCTTTTTTGTCTTAAACTCAGGTTCCACCTGTTCCTTCTACAACTGTCAACAAACTGCAAAGAGGGGAAAGCTCAACATGGCACCAGCAATCAACAAGGTTGGGAATCAGCGAACAGTTGATCACAGCACAGAGCTTCTGAAAGCTTCTTTTTTTTAGAATCTGCAGCTATAGCTGACAATGATTTCATGCTTCTTATGGTTTATGAAAGTGCCACACTTGGCAAGAAAGAAGGAGTATAATAAAACAAAACAACTGTAGAGAAGATTTAACCAAGTTCTGTTGTTTGTTTTGAAACCTAAAATAAAGATATTATATATTTGAATGTTTACCTCTGGCCACGACTCACTTCAGTAAAAGTGCTTCTGACTAAAAATAGGCCTGTGATTGGATAATTAATGCGCTGCTGTTAGTCGGGGCTGAAAAGGTCTCACCTCATGAATTTCTTGGGTTCGGTGGGAGGGGTCAGCGGGGCAAGAGGTTTGTTGGAGTTGAGCTCAAGGTGATGGAGGGGGGAGTTGGGGATAGGCTCTAGGCGACTGGGCGGGGTTGGGGGCGGGGGTGGTGGTTGTGGGGGCTGGCCGCTCCCTGTACCCACCAAGCCCATGCCCATACCTGCTCCCTCCAGAGCCCTGACATTAGGAGAGCTGCTCAATCTGCTGGCTGCTGTTTTCTCATTCTTTCTCTTTTGCTACACAGGAGAAAAAAAAAAGAAAAAAAAAAAGAAAAAGGAGGGGCACGGGGTCAAAAAGGAGCAAAAGGGAAGTTTAAAACAAAATAATAATAAAAACTTAGGAAGGAATGGAAGGATAAAAAGGGCAAATGGAGTACAGGGAGAGCTCTGGAAGCTGTAACAGTCCAGCCAATGAGAGACAGGAAAGAGCAGCGTACTAACTTAATAATATTCAAATGCTGATCGAGGCAGAGTGAATGGATCAGTCTGAAGACCGGCTTTGCTCAGTCACAGTCTTAAAGCACCAGTCACTCTGAGCAGAATGAAAGTTCAGATGAGAAGAGATGTGTCAAAGCGGGAAACATCTCACACTAACAAATGGCTTTGAAAGCAAAGGAAGGCTGAAGAAAAGAAGACCAGTCGAATCGGGTGGCACATTTATACACACAAAGACATGATGAGAGAAAGGGTTTGCAAAGAAAACAACGCGTCACAGGTCAAAGTTGTAGAACCTGAGATGGTGTCAACGGTTAAATCATGCAGTGGGAACCATTCAGCTCAGACACACATGACAATGAGACATTCTGTTAACCAGAAACATCTTCTGAACCTGTTTCCTGCTACGAGCTATGAAGTCCTGCATGAGAATGTCAAACTTGTTCTAACCCTTTTAATTTTCTGCTCTTTTTTGCTTTTTTTTGCCACAAAAGGAAAAGGTCGGCACACTATTTACTTCAAAATATCAATTTAATTCTTAATGCAATGTAACAAAGAGAAGAGAGTATTAATTTCAAAGGAGCTTCTTCAGACATGGGTCAAAGAGAAAAATGAGCTGCTATTCTTATTGTAGAAGCACTAATCGGCAACCACCAACAGGGATATGTCTGGGAGTGTTATCACATGGGACACCAAGAAAAAAGAACAAAGGGCCCACAGAAAATCTGAATATTTGATGAGATATATATTAAGTATACAGTCTGGATTAGAAAACACTAGGAGTGATTTTTGGCATCATCATAAAGATGCATTACTGAAGCAGATGTAGTACATTAAGCTGAACTTCAGTACAGTGCTTGAGTAAATGTACTAAGCTATATTTGAACCACTGGTCCCATCCATACTTTCATCCAGTGGAGTTAATTGTATTTTTAATGGGGCCTGTGCCACCCCATGCCCCCCCTCTGACCACACCCTTGAAAACTACAAGATGCTCATCATAAATCCAGTAAAAAGAGAAAATACGATGCCGGTGTGACAGGAAGGAAAGAAAAACCAAGTCTCTCATAAACAATTGATTTTAAGGTATTTATTGAACCTTTTTACACAAGCTGAGGGAAAGGTCTAAATTAAATTGTTTCAGTTATCAAATATTATTAAAATAGAAATAAATGTTATTTATATGATTTCTAAAATTGTGCCATTTAATTATCCTTATATAGTATACAGAGCTTTTCCTTTTGTTGCAATATATTGTGTAACATTGGGGGCGGGGGAGTCTGGTATCTAAATTAATGCTTGCTTTTGCTTATCTGGTTATTTTGCTAAACCAACATCCTATATACTGATTTTTTGAGTAGTGCTTTAAAGAACAGAAATGTTTGTTTTCAGCAGCTTTAAACAGATCACAAAATCAATGCTTCAGAAAAGCACTATTGTCGTTTTGGCTTTAGGTTTAAATTCTCTAGTTATATAATTATACTGAGCCACAGCGACTAACAGGAAACAGCATTTATTTAATTAAAGGTAATAATAGAAAATAATTTTATTGCAATCATACTTCCTGATTTTATTTGACTGCATTCATTAAAACCAAAGGCCCTTTCCTTTTGTGGTGTTTTTATGGCGCATTGAAATCTATAAGAATCACTTTTTGAACTGTGACACTTTGGTTCAACTGCTGCAAACAAACAAGATCTTGGTATGTAGACCTTGGACAGCCTCCCCCTCACTCCTCAGGCTGTGCTATTATCTAGAAATGAAAGAAACACCACAGTTCCTGTTCCTCATGCTGTTTCCTGTCCTATTTCTCCATCCTTGACGACCTTCATTTTACAGAAAAGAATAAATGTGATAAAATTGATTTTTTCTCCCCTTGTCCTTCTGCTGTCTCTCATAAACTCTGAGAGTTTTACTGGAACATCGTGATCCTTTCTTTGCTGTAAAACAACTTCATGTCTTGCTCTGTAAACTTTGCTAAAGGACGACGGTCATCTCAAAAATGGTGTAATTCTTAACAGGTATTACTTAAAATGATTTACTGTGGTAGCTTTTTAAAACCTCAGCACTGATGGTGTTGGTTGATCAGCACGGATGTACATGAAATGACTTGGAGTGGATATCATCTTTGCTATGTGGTAAAATAATGGAGCAGGCTTATCAGAGTGCCCCTGTGTGTGGCGTGTTACAGGATATTAGGGCCTACCTTAATGAGCGGGTTGATAACTCCCACATTAGGACTGGCGTTGAACACTTTGTTGAAGTTGGTCTCCCTGTTGACGAGTTCCAGCTGGTAGAACTTTTTATCGTCCTGGAGGAGAAAATTGTGTTAGCTGACAGCCAGTTAGGCTGCGGAGGACTCAGGGGAGTGTAGAGTGACTGAAAATCACACATTTAATGAGCTCTGTGTGGCAACATTTCCGAGTGGCACACAAACTTGACACTACAGTTTCATGTCTTTGTGAAAACTGCTTAAAAACAGCAATTCTCACAACCAAACTCTTCTGCCCATCAGAATTTGGCACCTGTGATGTACCTTTTATGCACTTTAGCATACACTTTTCACCTCCCAAGCGCTCCAAACTGTCAGAGACAACTCCATGACTCAGACAGCAATAGTGCCTCAGCATGAAAAATGTAACCTGATTAATAAAAATCACCACCTCAGTACCACTGAGTGTCAGACAAAAACAATGAATCTCACAATGTTAATGAACTGAAGTAGATTAGGTCTCAAACTAAGGCTGACAATGGTGCTGAAAATTGTGATGCAACATTTAAATAAAGACTAATTCCAACATATTTCTGAGGGTAGCAGTTCTGAATGCCAACATGTGAATATATTTAGCATGTTTCCAAATTTAGACAAGTTTAAATCTTTTATTTTATTTTTAAACATTTAAATTGTCACATGAGGTTTTGGGCTCTTATTAAGAAACAACTTTGTGGTGTTCCTCAGGATTCTGTCTTGGGTCCTGCACTATTCTAATTAGCACCTTCTCTTTAAGTCAAATCCTTTACCGACTGTTCATTTTATGAAGGACTCCTCACCTGTACATTATTTTTAACATGTCAAACTCTGTGAGTAATGAGTTATTAAGCTTAGGGGTGTGTATGACTAGTCGAATACATGTTGCTGCCCTCGACAGTCATCAGTGCAAATACTGCTTGATTAAACTACTTACTCATAATTAAGTTCATATTCAAAGGCAATTAACTGTTAGATTTTATAAGATGTTACACACCCAGCCACAGTTACTACATGGTATAACTACTCGACCAGAGCAAAATGTACCCAGATTCTGCACAGGCATGTCAACAGTAACCTGCAAGACGCTGGTGTTAGCACTGCTAATGTTAGCCACCCTTTACTAAACTAATCTGACGCTGTGTGTCTGTGAACTACTGACTGAAAAGGTCACAGCTAAGTGTGAAAGCATTTAGAATTGGACGAACCAAGTGCTTTTTTTAAATTGATTGTAAGACAAGTTCTTTCATGAATCAAAAATTGCTAAATGCTTGCTTTCAATGCTCCTCACACTCTGGCTTGTTTTTCTCTTTTGGTGTTCTCTTGGTTCTTTGATGAGGCTCATTAGCTAGCCTGTGGCCAGAAGTGACAGACAGATGATTAGTGCAATGGACGTCATTTAATTATTATTTAAAATGCGCTGGCCGTTTCCAAACAGCTTCAAAAGATGACTTCAAAGCTGGTTCTGTAGTAAAACCATGTGGTGTTTCACTTTAGCCTCAAATCTAAGATAAAATATAGTATAAAAAATCAGTATAAAATCAGTGCTGTTAGAAAAGCAATTTGTGAAAATCAGCACAACCTGAGCAATTTTTAATTTTACAGCAAACATTTTTTTGTTGGGTTTATTCAACTGTTTAGCTTAGAGTTCAACATATATTTTGTGGGTCTGGACGACACTATCCATGCTTTCTCTATAAATCAGATAAGCTCTGGAAAGCATTACTCATCATTTTTGTTCAGTGTGCAAACAAACAAGGGAGGATGCATTTTCCTCTTCATGTTTATAGCTATAGCTTCTTATGGTTGAGACTTTACCTCAATACCTACCACCAGTTTTTTGACTAGAGTTTCTCTCTCAGAAACCATATCTTTGAGCTCAGCGATGAGCTGCAGATCCTCAGGACGACTCTCTCTGTTTCTGAACTTCTCCTCTGTTCCTTCCAACCTGTGAGATAAAGAAAAGAAAGACACAAGACCATCAGGCAACACTTCAATGCTCAGTTTGATCCAACAAGCTGTGTGAGTTTCTTCCACATATTAAATATGTGACATCAAACATTAGCAGGGAAAGATTCAAAGCAGGAACATTTGATCTGGCACTTTATAGTGTATGTTTACAAGATGGAAGCATTTAAGAGCTGAGAAAATTAAAAGTGTGTACCAAAAGGCGCTTTCCTTTTCCATTACACTTTAATCAATATAACAGTAATTGTCCTTCCTTTCTTCCCCGCCCTCGCCTCTTCTCATCACAAAAACCACTATGTCAGCAGCTGTGCAGTCCCTGTGGAGGATGTTTTGATTCTGTAACTTAGGAGAACTTTCAAAAACGTTATAATAGATTGTTTATTTTCATACTGGCCTTTAGAGAAATCAACATGTTGTGTAAAAGCTCTGATTAATTTAACATCTGGTGACGTTTTTCCTTTTGCAATACACGCTAAAGAGCGTAGTGCCAACGTAAGCGAGTGACACGCTCAAGCAACCAGTCATATGTTGTACTGTTGGCTTAAATTAGTTATTTTTTTAAGCTATGATAAACTAAAATTTTCTTTTGTGCACAAAACTCAAGACAAGTAAACATAAAAGAAACATGCCGTGATACAAGTCATTATGCCAGTCTCATAATTAAACAGAGATGCACTCAGTTTCAGTTACTGTGTACTGGGTTGCTAATAAATCAAAGTATTTTCAGAATATGTATTTTTTTTCTGTTCACAAGAATTATGACATGACACCCTCATAAATTTAAATTAGGAAAGAAAGAAAAAAGAACTTAAGCAAAAGAAACAATAACAGAAAAATTAAACCATCAAAGCTCAGTTACAGAAACTTTTATGTGAGGCGTTTTAGGAAATGAAAACAGGTCTTTTTGATCAAACACGACTTCTTTTCATGTTTAGCTGCAAGCATGTTTCTAGTTTTGGTAATACTTTTTATTATTATTTGACAGTGAACTTAAAAACTTGTTACCCTAACACAGTACAAATTTCCCTGGATTTTTCTCCTGTATCTTCTTTATAGTTCTTAAAATTTTGTATTTCAGGTTATTGTTTCCCGGGTGTTTTCCCTCCTCCTAATTGCCCCTTTTCTATACAGTCAGTGGTGTCTTCCCATTAGTCTTTGTCTCAGCGTCTGTCATCTACCCTTATATATTCAGACTTTTTCAAGAACCCCATGAGGTATCTTCTGAGTTAACTCAGGTTATGAGTCTCTTCAGTCCATTTTTCATAACATGATTTTTTTCATTTTAGTGAAGCTTCACATTTTATATATTGATGGGTTGGGGGAAAAAAAATCAAGCGCCCATCTTTTAAGAGCTAAATTTGAGCTTTTAAGTATTTAACATAACAAAAAAAAGATAAAATGGCAGTAGTGACTGCTTTCTTTATGTCATGGTATAAAACGGGTGAGAAGGCCAGCTTCTCTTCCAGATAAATTGCGGTCACTCCAAAGAAAATCTGGCATTGGAGTGGAACAGCCAGTGGAGCTCATCCAAGTGATGCTGATAAAAGCTGATCTGCAGTTTCGTCAGATATTAGATCTGTTGTTGTGCTGGTACTTTTGAGTTTATCAGACAGGCGATTCATCATTTTTTTTCCTGTTTGCCAAACATTTTCTGCAGCTCAAGTAGGAGAATATCTACAGTATGAACCAAACTAAATTCTGGTTGCTGCTTTGTATTGTTCAAGTGCTTAGTGCAATAATCACTTTAGGGATCTAGAGTAAATTCTGAACATGAAAGTAAAACTATGAAGGAAAAGAGCTTGAGGCTGTTGCAATCTTTGTGTTTTGAAAGTGGATGCTACGAGCGAGGGGCAGAGAAAGGACATAACCTCACCCTACAGCACACCCATTATCTTTTTTTGGCTTTAATGGCAATTATCATTTAAAAATGAAAGTCAAGTTGTATTCAATGAGATATGAAACTTGCTTTGACACCATAAACTCTTTTTCACCTGGAGTAATTCAAACAGTTGAATTGCATCAGGGCAAGCAAGACAATCCTTGCTTGCCCAATGAAATCTAAAAGTGGAAATTACTGCCATCATGTGGCTGCCGTTGGCTATTGTCTCTGGAGGCAGTCTTAACCCGATTGATTCCTTTGGAATTTACAGCATGTGTTGTTTTGATGGGCTTCTCTACATTCTGTTAACAATAGTTTATGCCTTTCAAGCTAAGAGGCCAGCAGCTTTTTCTGGTTGTTTGCACATGAGCATTGGATAAACCAGAGTGCCAGAAAAGCTTTCGCTGCCTCTACTTTTACTGCTCTTAATTCATTTAATTTCAGCTTTATTTATAAACCACCACTTCCCATCAAGCTGCCTCAAGGTGGTATACACTGTAAGGTAAAGATCCTACAGGACTACAGGAAAAAACAGAGGTAAATCCACCGTTGACGTGATAAGAAATCTTTTGTAACCTTCACTGGGTCTATTTCTGTGCTATGATTCACTCTAAAACTCCTTAAATGGATTAGTCCAGATAATCAGTTAGCTGTTCGACAACTACTCTTTCAAGGATTTAAGAAATAATTGAGTTATCTGTAATTAAAAAAGACGGCTGGGTGAAGTGATGACTTCTACTAATCACTTTTTGAAGATGAATCATTCCATGTCTTATAAAATTAAACAGGGGAGTTGATCAGGTACAGGCTCCAACAGCACTTTTGTATTCTACACGTTCTCACTCCCGAGGTGTAACATTTTACGCTAGGCGACAAATCGTCGGTATATTACGCTTCCGGGCACCCAACACGTCTCTATATTATGAGATCGGAAAAATGAAGAAACATGAGAACTGTTTGGAATGAATCTACACATGGTTAGGGCTGAAATACATGGCTGGAACGTGTATTACCGCGGGAGTGTCATTCCACTGGATTTAATCTATAACCTGGTGCGTAGCATAAGAACGCGGAAGTTCACCTTTCGCGTTCCTCAGGAATGCCTCGGGAATTGACAAATCGTCATTATGTTACACCTCGGGAGTGAGAATGGGCTGTTGTATTAGAATCTTTGGGTGTAAAAACGGGGTGTATGCTTGTCTGTCTTAGCTAATTAAAACCTTCTTTAGAGATATGTGGGCCTCACAGGGTCACGTCTGTGCTTGCCTTTTTTTTTTTCTTCTTTTGTTAGGCAAAATATAGCTGATGTTATTGTGCTAATCTTTATTTAAGAAAAATTCAAGTTGGATCCTTTTTTACTGTTAATAACTGATAAAATATTTATATATATATATTTGTATGTATATATAAATCTTTGTTCAAGCTGACTGAGCTGGTGCTAAAACAGCTCTTCCTCTGAGCAGGAGCACACTGAGGCCAAGTGTTTAGTGACCAGCTATTTTGCGCCTGAGTGCCACAGCATCAGCAACCCTTCGCTGAGCAGAAGGACCCTCAGTCACACCCACAGGAAAAGCAAGGGAGTGCTGTGTCACCAGTGGCATTTATCTCATTTTCAGATTTGTTTCAGATCACACGGACAGACGGTTTCCAGCTTACGGACAAACACACCTGCCATTTCTCAGGCTTACAAACACACACACACACACACACACACACACACACACACACACACACACACACACACACACACACACACACACACACACACACACACACACACACACACACACAAAACATCATGACAACCTGCAGCGAGAAAATCCGGTGCATGGTTAAGCTGATAAGAGACGCTGGACAGCCACGACTGCTCCAATATGTCAGCAGCAAACCTGCAACACAGTGTTCATGTGGATTTTCTGGAGGTGCTTCATCGTCTTGGTGAAGGTGAAGTCTGTGATAAGATGATGACTTAGAATCTCTCAGCAAGAGTCTGAGGTTTTAGGATTTCAAATGTCCCAAAAACAGAAATGAGAGATGGTCAGGAGGGTTTCTGTTATCTTTGCCACCTTCTTATCATGTCTTGACCCTTTCTCTCATAGCTGCTGTTGACACACCACATTCATGCTACTCACACCACATCAGCAGCTGAACGAACAAATGCATGACCCACTCATGTTGTTGCACTGGTCCATGTGCACAGTGTTAACTCTGAATAGTTTCAGCTGTGTGGTTGCAGACACAAACTACTCATTAAGTGAACATTTTTCCCTAGTTGGTTTAAACTTTGTAAGTACAATAATATACACCAAAACATACAAATACAAAAATGTCATGAGAAAAATGAACGAGAAACTGTAAAGTCATTTCGAAAACCCACTGTGCATTTATGATAGAATATGGAGATATAAAGAAGCACTCATCAAAGAAAACATTAAAAATAGAAAAGAAGGCTAAAAGAGAAATGAAAGGAAGATCCAAAAGGTCACATTAAGCAGCTTTCATACTGTATGCTTGATATTTTCTCTATAAAGACTTTATAGGAGGCAGAGTTTTATCTACAGCAGCCAGAGACAGCTTGATCTTTAAAAGAGCAGTTTGATTTGTTTGGTCGTGCAGCAACAAAATTTGTTTTCTCTTTGAGAAGAAATTGGTGTTTTGAGACTTGCAGGGGGTTTTCTGCAGGATCCTTGGAGTCTTTTTCAATATTGCATTGCTAATATTGCAGAAAGCAAAACCTCTGTGATATTTACATACAGTTTAATATGTGTTAATTTGAGAACTGGTGTCCAAGTGTTAGACAGTAATTATGCTTATGGTGCCACTATCATAGTTCTGGATTCTTTTGGTCTCATTTTTATCTTTTTTTTTTTTTTTTTTTTTTTTTAAATACACCACCTGTGGTTATTTAACAAGTCAGTCCCCAGTATATACAGTATGTGGAAAAAAGTGCAAGGCCACTTACATATTACAACTACAGGATCTGCTCATCCATGGAAACCATGCCATGAAGCTCCTGGCATACAGTGTTTGTGCTGATGTTAATTCCAGAGAAGGTTCGGAGCGCTGCAGTGTTTGAGTCAGCAGAGTGTTGGCAACTTTTACACATTATGCATCTCAGCAGATAACACTCTGTAACTTTACATAGTCTTTGCAATACTACTACTTTGGACCTAAGTTTTGGACTAAAGATCTAGATTTTACTCTTCTTCCCGGTGTCCTGGAATTGAGTCCCCTCCCTTTGTGAATTTTTCCAGTCATGATGTACGACCTCAGCTGGAAAGCTGCTAATACGACTGCAGACATGACTACAAACTGAAAAACCAAAACTTCACAAAAACAAAAAACCCACAGGCGAGCTTTTAAACTCTCAGAGGACTGAGCAACAAGGCGCACAGGCAGAGGGCAAAAAACTGAAATATTCATGAAAACTAAACAGTGCAGCAGTTTCAGGGGATATTTAGAGGGAGGGTAAAGCTGTCGTCATCATAGTGATTAATTAGGAAGGGACACGGCTTGTTAAGATAAATCTATGCTGTACTTAATTAGATGACAGAAAGTGGATCATCTCAGAGGAAAGCCCTAGAAATGCATCTTTAGGGACTCGAGTGAAGACAGCAAATCAGGAAGTTTTCCTGTAAAGTAAAATTCTTACCATAATAACAAAAAACAAAAAACAAACCAAAAAAAAAAAAAAACAGCCTAGAATACATCTGTAAACTAAATTTCCTGCATGGACTACAAACCTTGTGCCCCACAGGCAGAAACCACAAAAAAACTGACACTGAAATGTGATGCAACTAAAGTCAAGCCTTGAGATGGGATTATTTTCTAAAACACTTTTGTGGCATCATTTTTAAGTTTTTTTTAACTATCATTTAATCTTAAATAAAAGAGAAACTAAGAAGATCTTAACTTCTCCTTGCTTTAATTTTTGCCACATGAGACTGTGGCAGGTTTAGTTCATGGAAACACTTAATTCATAAGACACGTTTTTTCGAATAAATGCACTTTCCCCCCTAAAGTTTTGGAATTATATTGTTAAATAATTGTGATCTCAATATTGACCCCAAAAAATGTGGGAAAAGCTTGATTTTCAGAATTGTTGTACACTCGCTGGCCACTTTGTTACACCTGCACACCTGTTCAATTGCTTGTTAACAAAAACGTCAAATCAGCCAATCACATGGCAGCAACTCAATGCATTTAGGCATGTACACATTGTCAATTCAACCTAAAGTTCAAACTGAGCATCATAATGACGAAGGAAGGTGATTTGGGTTTGTGGCATGGTTGTTGGCATTTCAGAAAGCGCTGATCTGCTGGGATTTTCCCATACAACCATCTCTAGGGTTTGCAGTGAATGGTCTGAAAAAGACAAAATATCCAGTGAGCGGCAGCTCTTTGGATGAAGATGCCTTGTTGATGTCAGAGGTCAGAAGACCATGAGCAGAATGCTTCTAGCTTGATAGGAAGGTAAAAGTAACTCAAACAACCAATCGTTACAACCAGACTGGGTGGCACTCCTGTCAGCTAAGAACAGAAAACTGAGGCTACAGACTCACCAAACCTGAAGATTCGAAGATTGGAAAAAGCTTGCCTGGTCTGTTGAGTCTCGATTTCTGCTACAACATTTGGATGGCATAAACAATATGAAAGCATGGATCCTGGTTGCCTTGTATCAATGAATACCAAGTGAACATCATTTAAATTTCACAGCCTAACGGGAATATTTGGTCATCCCACTATAACCATAGTGTACCCATCTTCTGATGCCTGCTTCCAACAGGATAACACACCATGTCACAAATCATCTCAAACTGTTTTTTTCCCCTGATTTCTTCAGCAGACAAATCAGCAGCAACTGTACAATCCCATCATGTCAATATGGACTCAGATCTCTCAGGACTGTTTTCAGCTTCCTGCTGGATCTATGCCATGAAGCACTGAGGCAATTCTGAAGGCACAAAGGGGGTCTGTGAAAGAGCCTGAAATGCCAACCTTATTTTCCTCATGTTGTTGCTGTGCAGGTCAAAGCAATCATTTCTTTTACTGATTTAAAAAAGATACACAACAGACACGCACACTGTCACAATCTTGTATGTGCCTATCTGTCAATGTGACATCATGCATTCAGACTTGCGCTGTAACAAAAGAGATAAGTAAATGTCAGACAGCTGCTGTAACGCTTCACATGCGTTCAGATACTGTTGGATTAAAGGAAAAGGGTGCAGTGTGTTATGTAAGATAATGTTGAAGGGTGGATGCAAGAACTGCCCATTCAGGGTGATTCGGGTGAATTCACACTGTTCATCTGTGACCCAGCAGGTGGCGCTGTGCTCTCAGCAGAATCTGAGTAAAAGGAGGTCAACTCTAAAGGGTAGAGCTAGCTCGCTACATGTTTCCTGATGGTCTCTGGACGGACACACACACACACACACACACACACACACACACACACACACACACACACACACACACACACACACCATGTCTCCGTATGAATTTTCATTTTTCATCTCCCTCTGTTTTTTATCAGTGTTGATTTCTCTTCACAGATTCGGTTTCGTCTCTTTCCTTCATGCTTTGACGTCACGGATCGCCCACCAACAGGGAGATTACCTTAAAATTCACCTTATTTCTACACCCACTCTTCTAAACATCTTCTCCAGTTTTCTCTTTTAGCTTTTATGTCACATCTCACTCTCGGTTATCTATCTTCCTCACATCCCCTCAGCCTCCTTTTTTATGTTCCTCCTATACATACATTCATCACTTACATTTTACCCAACATCTCACTTGACCTCTCTTGCCTACAGTATCTTCACTGCATGTCATCAGTAATACAACTCTCCCTCTTCATCTGCAGTAATAAAAAAAAACCACACGCACACATTTCCTGCCACTAATGAGGTCCTTTAACCCCTTTCATCAATTCTTGGCGGTCTAAATGTCTTTGATCCACATCTATACATCAACTCTGATCTGTGCTCAGAGTTCTTCGACTGAGTGAATTCTAACTTACAGCATACTTAAGGACTCAGAGAGATGTATGCTTTAAAGGAGGCAATAATTTATATTTCTCTTTTTGTTTTATCACCATGCTTGAATTCTCAACTTTATTCAGTGTATAGAGAGTTCAGCTGAATGCCTCATGTTATGAGACTTCAATTGGATAAAGTTGCAGTTTGTCAGGGTTGAATCTGGTGGTGAATCACCCTCTGAAGTTCTTTAGTTTCACATTGGAGAACAGAAAAGCTGCAGCAGTGTGATGATAATCCTTGACACTCACCATACAATATAATTTATAGATTAGAAATGATTACAAGTTGTATTTTATTACAGGAATGATTCACTGTAGGACTAAAATTGCTTTTGGGTTAATTTGCTCATGTCAGGTTTAAAGGACTTCCTCCACTGGAGTTAATTCCCATAGACTCGCGTGTTAAAAGTCCTATGGGGGTGGGGGGTACTCATTAAGCTCACTGATCTTAACCTTTTGACTGTTTGTGGTGTTGGAGCCTTTTGGAACATTTTTCATACAATTAATAGTGTCTGAGAAATAATATGGTCTACGATAGCTTGTCTCTTACTTAGCACTAAGTAGCTGTGTTTTGAGTGCTCAATTTAAGCAGAATACCTAAATATATACCAGTCTCTTTAACATTTAAAGGTGCAAATATGGTCACTTTTGACTCCAAAACCACTGAAAAAGGAGAGTCAAAACACCACTTGATTGAGTCAAGGTGAACAGGTCTAGATCTGATTTGCCGTGGATGGTATCGTGTCAAAGTTTAGCTGGTGAATTAAAACAGCCAATGTTAGCATGGAAGACCAGGATCTGAGACACGGCCTGGAGCTTTTCATGAATAGATTTCACATTGATTGGACTGGCTAAGTGCATATGTAGGTCCACATGGGTGGCACTTCAAGACCCAGATGATGTACTCTTTATGTTCATAAAATATAGTGTGAAACATCCATTTCTTGCCCTCAAATGTCACCATCATATCAAAGCAGCAGAAAGTGAGGGGCTATCAAAGAGCCTTTAACAGTAGAATAAGTCACCACTGCCAATGCTAACTACTTAGCTAACAGTGGCATTTTTTTTGCAAGCTTTAAGGTAACAAGTGAGGCACTCTTCAGTGCTCATGTGTATTAGATTGGCATTGTAGGTCTGTACAACAGGTTTCTCTTAGAAGACAAACATATAAGAAAAAGAGTCTGTCTTAAGTCTATTTTCATGACAGTTACATTGAAGAAAATTGGTCAGTAGGTAAGCTGTTAAGAGTTAACTTTCAAACAGAAAGTTCATGATTAAAAAAACCCCTATTTATTTCTTTTTTGTACAATAATCTTTCATGCCTACTAAATTGATGGAATTTAATTATAATTTAGCACTCTGCATGTTTTCATTCTGTTTTCTGTGATGTAGCCCTTTAAGGCTTTATCTACATCAGTTTGACCCTGCTTTACAACATCAGGGGCACTAGCAACACACAAGCCATGCTGAGTATACGTAAAGGATTCAATATATTCGTGATTTACAGTTTGGAAGTGTTTTTTTGGATGTTTGAAATAGTACATTTGATGGAGTTGACATGTCATGATTTTTTTGTAAAAGTTTGTTTGTGTAGTTGGACTTCAGCCTTAAACTCCAGGTAGGATACCGGTGACACTGGATATATATAGAAGGTTTCTATTTTTGGACTGAACAGCTCACGTACAGTGATGTTTAGATGAAGAGAGCAGACTTTACATTTACTGTCTGTGTGAAGAAGACGTGCTGACGTTGCAGGCAGCACAGATCCATTGCTATATGACAGTTTCATTAATTTAGAATCAGCTGTCTCATACTTCCAAGGCAGGTCTGGGCGTTGTTCCTTAATTAAATTGATTCCATATACAGATGTGAGAGTGTGGATA
Organism: Pelmatolapia mariae; assembly: GCF_036321145.2. Classification (NCBI taxonomy): domain Eukaryota; kingdom Metazoa; phylum Chordata; class Actinopteri; order Cichliformes; family Cichlidae; genus Pelmatolapia; species Pelmatolapia mariae. The sequence continues at coordinate 21,897,610 of NC_086240.1, read as the reverse complement.
AAGGCACATTACAGCTTCTACACGTGTAATCCGGAGCGCTATACTGTGCTGGCGTTTGTGTTTCTATTTTGTCAGCCTTTGATTCGTGGATTATCATTTCTTTTTGCGATCTGTTTGTGTTTTGGAGACTGAATACATTATTTCCAGATGACTGCAGCACAGGTAAATATTGCAGGTGCACCCATTGCTTGAAGCTTGCAGTAAATCTCTCATGGTGCCGCCGCTTACGGCTAGGCAGTTTCGTTACGCACTGTTGTGCTCAGCGCAGTGATTTAAAATTTATGACACGCACAATGTGATTGGCTGGGAAGAAAATAACTCGTTGTCTTGCACTTTATACTCCATTCCATCTGGCCAAAAAGGAATAAAGGAAGTCTATGCTTTAAGTGTCTCATTATGAAGTAGTGACTGCACTGCATGAACAAACAGGAAACCCACATTTTTTTTAAAGACTCCCCAAATGTGAAAAAAGAGCATTTGTCTAAAAAAACAAAGTTAAATCTGTAGAAGAGATCTGACTGTTGCCTCTACTGTTATTTTCCCCAGAGACACCCAGTCTGTTTATTAGGATATAGTGGGATATACCTTAATGCTCGCACTTGACCCTGGCAACACGGAATGACATCATCTACGATGAATAGGCTGACCTGCACTCAGAATCTGTTAAATGTTACTCGTCTGCAGCTGTACAGCTGTTTAAAGGCATATAGTTTTTAAAATGTGTACATACAGTATCTGAAGGGCGGAGATCTTGTCTTTGAGCAGTTCCTGGGCTTTGTTGAAATCTGACAGCATGTTCTGCGTCTCCCTGCTGTGGACGGCGCTCAGCTCGGCAAGCTCCCGCTCGTGTCTCTTTGTCAGCTCCTGCTCATGAGCCCTGAGGAACGAGAAGAAGAGTCAGCCGACAATTTGAAATAGCATTTAAGATTTTTTTGCATGCAGTGTCCAACTCACTAAAATACTGCCATCACACCAAATGTGAGATGAAGTTTTCACACTGCCTTCTTACACACAGAGTCTATGCAATGAGACAAACTGACACAAATTTGCACCGGGCGATGTGAACGGAGCCAAATCTGCATTTGTACTATTTAAAATATAAAACCCATCAGCCGGGATTCTCCCGAAGCTACAGACAATCAGAAATGAAGGACAATCTTGCTGATGCCATTAAGGAGCAGCTGGAGCTGTTTCAGCTTTGCAGGACTTTCTGGTAACTTCTGAAATTATTTTGCCTTAACTTAATTCCCACTATCAGTTGTGTTCCTTGGATTGGATTTTAATAGAGAGTATTTTCTGGTGTATAAAAAATTTGCCAGTAGTAGAAACAGCAAAGAGTGAATCAACAGTCGACCTTTGAATCATACGAGCCAACCATGTTGGCTCTTATGATCCTATTGCCACAGTAGAGGTTCAAGACAAGTTTAGCTGTTTGCTGGCAGACATAGGATGTAGATAAGTGCACTTGTGGTTTTCTTGTCTCTCAGTATTGATAACTTGGGTTTGCACTGGCTATGTTTAGTGTCCGGGTGGGATGTGCCAGAGATGCTGTGGCTCGAGAGTGCTAACCACTGGCCCACCATCACCATAGACATCAAATAACCATGACCTAAATAGGAGGAATAGGAGGACTCTGTCAATGCTGACTGGGTGGCAGGTGTTAAACTCATACACTGTTCTGGTTTCTGGTCTGCAGGGATACAGCACATTGAGGAAGTAACTGTCTCTTCCTGTTTTTGTAGGGTTTTTTTTGGCATATTTGTCACACTTACATGTCTCAGATCATCAAACAAGTCTTAATATTAGACAAAGATAACCCGAGCAAACAGAGATTTTCTTTGATGATCTGAAGGATGAAAGCGTGCCAAGAAGGGTAGAGTACAGATACTTTTTAAATGGTATTATAGATGCTTAGTCTCACCAACGGTGATGAAAAACACAGAGTTACTTGCAATATTTTAGCTCCGTCTAACGTTATTCAGCTTTTTGACTCAAACCCAACCCAAATATCAGATCGGTGCGCCCCTACAGCACCTCAGAGCTGTTACCAATTAAAAAAATCATGATAATGACCGAAAAAAACAATTGCATTATATCACACTGTTCACTTTTAATTAACAAAAATATTAAGTATATCCCATGTGTCACATCACATCATGTTTCACTTTGCTTGATCACAATTTAAGCTCTGGGATAAAGTGCTGTATGCTGTAACTCGGAGGTAATAGATTTATTTTTACTCTTTAATATGTGAGGTTGCACTTTAAGACTTAATCAGGTCCTGCAGACGCTCTCTCTCGCTTTATATTTTTCTCCCAGGACGGGCAAAACATAATGGATTGTTCCACGCTGGAAATGTTAGTGAGATAAGAAAATCCAGAGACGGATGCACGGAATGAATTCCTAGAACATAATTTCATGACAAACACATAATTAATTTAAAATCATAATGAAACTGACATGTATGAATATTTAATAAAAATACTGCAAAACATGTGCACAGCAATATTTGAAGACCTGGACAAGGGGCAGGATGATAAAAGATGATAATGAAATGAGGGGAATAAAAAAACAAAACAAAACGAGTTGATGAAAGCGAGGAGGACGATGGAGGGAGAAACATGGATGCCCGTCTGCCTCTCATTCTGACTGGGCCAACTCTCCCTGAGGGGCGCACGTCTTATCTCCCGCTCTCTGCTTCCTCTTTATTTATTTATCAGTCTATTTTTATCCCCGTGACCAGGATTCAGACGGGGCGTTACGTAACAGGAGAAGAAATGTGCTGCGCATGGGTCTGACAGCAGAGAGCGATGACGTGCATATATAAAGGCAAGCGGCACACAAATTAACAGATAATAATAATGCACCACGGGCGCACTTAAAAATACAGTGTGATGGATGCTAATGAGTAGCCGGACCACATTACTCATATAGCACTTTAAAAATTCATGCCATGCTGCAGGGACAACACGATTATAGCCCACATTTTGCATTACCCAAAATAATCTTCATGTCTTCTAATCAATGGGCTCCTGACACTGGTCGAGAGACAGAGGCAGACTAAAGAGACGGATTTGCTTCTTTTGGGCTTTTCTTTCCTCCCTTTCATCTTTTGGTGTATTTTCATCACTCAGGCTCGGACAGAGAGGGATTGCAGAAACTATCGTCATCCAAATATAATAAGAGAATTCAAATTCAGACACATGTGCCGATGACAGGCCCACTGCGGGCGCTTTTGTGTGTTCTAGGCGACAGCGAGTACACGCCAAAGCTATCCTGAAATGTCACTGACAGTGTGGTGCTAATGTTTTTAAAGGAATAGTGTGACATTTTCGGGAAGGCAGCTTTTCTTTTTTTTTTTGCTTTAAATGCCACGTTCAGCATCATTTCAGATGTTTTTTTTTTGCATGGATTAAAGAAATAAGATGTGACGTCTGTAGTTTTTTCCCCAAGACACAAACTGTTTAATGTTGCTGTTTACTGCTCTGAGCTAAAAGTCTAGATCAGCATTTTAGGAAATATGCTTATTTACTTCTTTAATATGAATATTAGGACATTCTATTGCTTACTTATGAAGTTGAAAATTGCAGTTAGTTCAGATTAGCATGAAGCAAGGAGAAACAGCTAGCTTGGCTTTTCCCAGACTTGAATAACACAAAAACTGGTATTGCCCTCAAATAAAGCAGATTTAACCAAAAGATGTATGCATTACGAAATGCGTAGAATGTGAAAACACATCATAACAGAAAACATTAAAGGGCAGGATGGCGGGTAAGGTCTAACCTGGACATTTCTCTGTCCAGCATGTTCTCCCTGTAATTGGAGGGTTTCCTGTGTGTTCTAACTTTCTGTCACAGAGCAAAACCAAAGATGTTAGGTCAGGATCGAGCCACACACGCCTAGAGACCAGCTGCCAACCACAAGTCGATAGGAAAGCATAGACTTGTTGATCATGTCACAAAGAGGTATACTGTGCTGGACCAAAATCCTTCTTGTGATTGCACTAGTCACTACCAGAGTTTCATGAATGATTTCAACTCATCTGCAAACACTTGTTAAGCGAAATTTTGAAACATGTCAGTTGCAGTGGAAAGGTCTAAGTTTTTCTTCGAAGGTGAACCTAACTTTCTGCTAGTAGTTGGCATCCATGCTAACCACCAGTAACCACAGCAGACAGCTAATGACCAAATCAACTGCAAGGAGGTTTTTGAAGCAGAACTGTCTTTGTGATTGATTTCACATTACAACATCCAGCAAACACTCGACTGGTCTCTAGGTCTGTGCGTCTGAGGTATGTTATATGTGGGTGTATTAATGAATGTGCCTGAAGTGGTTTGAGTACTAAGAAAGACTAGAAAACCACAATATGAATAAATGCCACCCCACATAACATAAATGTCAAGCTTCTAAGACTGATTATGAATATTGTGAACACATGCCAGCTTTGCTTTCACGCTCAGCTCTGCAGATTGTGCTTCAACCAAAACCTAAATTCCTCATTTTTAAAAGTCAAACTCAAAATTGATTCAACAGAAAATTCTAAATGGAATCTGAACCATGCACTGTAACTGCTTACTGCCAAAAACGGACACAAAAAGAAAGAAAAATAAGGCACTCAAACAACCATCGCTCTGAATTCCCGAGGAAAAATATTCAGCAGTTTGGTTGCTAGGTTACAGTAAAGGATAAGCTTCACTGTGAAGATGCAGTTTTGTTTTTTTCTTTTCTGTGTTTTTGAGAGATTTGGACGTGCATGTGTGTGAGAACTGTTCGAAGTGCAAGTTTAACGATTCATTCTTCAGCCACACAGAAACATGATATGACAAAAGAAAAAGAGGCATATTCAGAGGAGATCAGTCACAAAGGTAAAGAGGATTAAGCAGTCTAATGTAAATGCAGCAAACAGTAACTTAATGTTGACAAAAAGAAAACAATGTTTAGTTAGACTCTGGAGCGGTAGACGAAACCAATTTGCTGTGAACGTGTTGAGAAAACGTGTTTTTCCTTCCTGTGAAGTAAAGTTTGACCGCAGGTTTTCACTTCAGTGCTACACAATGAACACTGAGTCATACCGGATCTGCTGATTGGCTTCACTGCGGATCTTCAGCACCTCCTTGCCCTTCAGCTCCAGCTCTTTAGTCAGGGTGCTGATGTTCTCGTTGAGCGTGTGGATTTGGTGGTCCAGCTGAGCGATGTGGTTCTTCCTCCTCGTCACCTCCTCCTGCAACTCGGAGATCCGGCCCAACAGCTCGCGTTCCTGTGAAAAGAGAAACAATAAAAATCAGCACTGAAGAGATGAAGGACATAAAGGTTTAGCTATAAGGCTTGTAATGTTGATTTTAAAGCTTATCTGTATGGTAGAATATTTTGTAAACTAAACTTTAGAATTTTTTAAAGTTGGTTATTTCGAACATGTTTAACACCTTGGGAATATTTTTTAAATCCACCATTAGGGTGAAACTTTCCAGATGAATAGGTGAATGCTGAACACAGCTGAATGAACAAAAATGGCTTTACCATGATGAAGCAATCATCCATCAATGCACACAACGCAGATAGCAACAAAGCCTCTTAATGAATATACTGAACAGCATTTTATCTTAAGTCCTAAATTTACGCAGGACTTTAAATAATCTGGCTTATGTGTCTTGATTCAATTGTCAAAACCCTTTTCAATGTGTCCATAATTTCACATCCTTAAGAAGCTTATAGAGCCGAATTACAGCTTTTATCAAAAACTGAATATACGTTTTGACATAAGTCTGTTGTATTTACTGTATTTTCTCAAAAAGCAACAGAGACTATTTATCTCAAAAACAGAAGACTTGCACCATCTTGTATCAGAGGCCGGTTTGGTATTTCTCACAAACTGTTTAAACCTTCTGTTTGCAGACAAAAGTTGGCTTAAAGGGAGAGAAGCTGTTTATTTCGAAAGGTTGCAGCACTATAAGATTAATAGGGGTTATTTTGAAGTGGGAATCGCACAAAGCCACTTTCGCAGAGTTCAGGAAAAAAACAGAGGTGGAAAGGAGCATATTAGGTCCTCTTTAAGTAAATTTACTTGTTTCCTCAGGTAAATTCACTGCATGATACTGTTAAGGCAGTAGTAAGCTGTGACCCCTCTTAAAATAGATCAGAAATAAATGTTAGATTGCCAAATTCTTTATTTGAACAACAAGCAGCACACCAGTGCCAAAAGTATTCGCTCAGCTTTCCCACACATATGAACTTGACTAAAATCCCATTCTTAATGTTCTTAACCATTTGCAGCTATGACAGCTCCAACTCTTCTGGGAAGGCTTTCCAGAAAGTTTAAGAATGACCAATCTTTTAGAAGTGCATTTATGAGATCAGATGCTGATGTTGACTGATAGTAAATGGTAAATGGACTGGTTCTTATATAGCGCTTTTCTACTCTGAGTAACCAAAGCGCTTTATACAACTTGGTGATTCACCACACCCATTCGTTTTCTAAGTTTTTTAGTGCTATCTAACTAACATTCATACATACACATTCACACTCCGATGGCTGCATCGGAGAGCAACCTGGGGTTGTATCTTGCCCAAGGATATTTGGCATGCAGACTGGGATTGAACCACCAACCTTCCAGTTAGTAGGTGACCAGCTCTACTACCTGAGCTGCACAAAGTTGCGAGCATGAAGTTGTACAAAGTTTCTTGGTAGCTGAAGTATAAACAGTTCCTTTAACTGGAACTAAAGGGCAGAGCAAAACTCCTGAAAAACAAGCCCAGACCATAAACCCCCTCCGCCAAACTTTACACAGATTTTCCATTGCCCTTCCAATTATTTGGGCTCAGGACACAACTTAACACTTCCTGTAACTCTTTCAAATTAAAAGCCTTAGTGTTTCTTCTTAACACAGCTTTGCAGGCATATACAACAAACACTGGAGAGGACTGTTCCTTTAGCTTACACATTATAGGCAGCCCTTTTTTGGTCACATTGTCCACAGAGACATCTAAATCCTCCACTGGTTTTCATTTAAGAATACACAGCGATTTCCAACTGTGCCACAATAAGCTGAGTCAGTGTGAGGTTCTTATTTTGTCAACTTACTTGCATTTTGCAGCCAGTGTACTTGGGGAAAGTAGGCCAGTACAATGATCTATTAGTTCTTTTGGGCCATAACAGTTTGTTTTTGACTGATGAAAGAAACTTAATAAAATCAACTTAATAAAACTTAATAAAATCCTGTAGAGAACTCAAGCTGTCGAACCAGGTAATTTAACTGACGAGTATGACAAAAACAAGATTTCAGTCATTATGGGAGAGACGAGATTCATCCGAGCTCTGAAAATACAACAGTGCTGTAAACTACTGAATGACTTCATGTAAACATGACCAACAACTGAAATTACTCACGACCGCCTGCCAAGCTGCTCTTTTCTTCTGAGCTCCACACTGACACAAGAAGCAGCTCGATTCTGCCGCATTTTGAAAGTGAGAAAATGAGCAAGTGATTTTCCCAGCAGGGGTGCGGTGAACGACGCGTAGGTTCAACCAAACAGTGGCATAAAAAAAACAACAACAACAAAAAAAAAACAACGCAGCCTGTCTGCATTTACGAGTCCATTATTGGAACATGTGACTCACAGCTTCGCAAACTTTAAGAAATATTCCACTTTCTGTTGTTTGTTAATAGGGAGCTTAAATTTCTTTTATATACAGTGCATGAACTGAGGGGGTGCATTGAGGTCTGGTATAAGATAGAAAAGGATTATTTTGAATAGTGCATAGCTACTCTGATAAAGTCATAAGGTCAGTTACTGCGATTTATCCTCTTTGTAGTTTTGGATATTCCTTGTTTCCCAGGTGTTTCCACTCCTCTGATTAGTCCTCATTGGTCTCATTGGTGTTTGTTCTTAGAACTTTGGCATCTCATCTAATAAAAGGTTGATTTTAAAGATTACAAAAAAGTTTATTTGTCATCATGGAGCACTTTGTGTTGACTGATGAGGAGAAAAAGTGAGCTGAATCCATTTTCAGAGGAGCCTGAAACACTGAAAGAGATCTGAAACCTTTCTCAAGTCATTGTCATTAACATACTCAACTCTGAAATTCCTGGGAGGTGAAATGGGCCTCACGTGCCAAACATTTCATTACGTTTGGTGACTTAAATGAAGAAGCAAGATGTGATCTGAAGACTCTCAGTTGAGTGCCACTTAACTCCATCAGAATTAGATTAAACACTGTCACGTTATTGTCTACTAATGATTCCTCTCCCTGTGAAAAATCTAATTTAACTTGGCACTATAACAATTTGCGCCAAGGACTGCGTTCACATATCCAGAAGCCATAATCTTGTATAATAGCTTCATATTCACAAACTACTGTTTCTATTTGCGTCTACATCTGCATTTTCACTTAATGTAATTGGCTGTTTTTTGTTTAATGTCCATAAACCTTCAGCACAATCAAGCACAATGGTGATGGGCCAGATGAGTCTTTAATCACCAATTTACTCATTTTACTCTTCATCTCATCCAAATCTTGGCTGGCGTTGGAGCAGGAGATGAAGGGAAATTAGGAAAGAAAGCTGGCAGAATTAAAGAAAGAAACAAAGGCTAATTGGAAGAGCATTTATCGAATGATATGGGACATTATAACTTAATATACTCTTTCAATTACAGCAGATATCAGCCTTTGATTTCACAACTGCGGAAGACGAGATAAAATTCCCAGTGTTGGGCTTGTTTGGGGGAGAGATTTATTTACTTTTGCATCTTGTCTGAGTTGATCTATCCTCTTTTTTTTGTCTGCGTATCTGCTGTCTCTCTCTTTATAATCTCATTTTATCCTCTCTTTCAAACACCTCAGATATAATATGTGAACAGCGCCGTAAAGGAGAATATGAGAACGCTTTGTCATTCTCTGTTTTGCCTAGTTCTTCTTCTTTTCCTTAAAAAAATAAACTTTTCAAATAATAATCAAAAAGGACATTTGTTACCAAGAGCTTGGTTCGCATTGCCGGCAATAAGTCGGACTCGTTCCCGGTGGGTGATGGGCTCCGCCAGGGCTGCCCTTTGTCACTGATTCTGTTCATAAATTTTATGGACAGGATTTCTAGGCGCAGCCAAGTGGTGGAGGGCTTTCATAGACAGAATCTCATCTCTGCTTTTCGCGGATGATGTGGTTCTGTTGGCTTCATCAGGTGAAGGCCTCCAGATCGCACTGGAACGGTTCGCAGCTGAGTGTGAAGCAGCGGGAATGAGGATCAGCACCTCCAAATCTGAGGCCATGGTTCTCAGCCGGAAAAGGGTGGAGTGCCCACTCCGGGTCGGGGATGAGTTCCTGCCCCAAGTGGAGGAGTTCAAGTATCTTGGGGTCTTGTTCGCGAGTGATGGGAGAAGGGAGCCGGAGATCGACAGATGGATTGGTGCTGCGGCTGCAGTGATGCGGACGCTGCACCGGTCCGTCATGGTGAAGAGAGAGCTGAGTGTAAAAGCGAAGCTCTCAATTTACCGGTCGATCTACGTCCCTACCCTCACCTATGGCCACGAGCTGTGGGTAGTGACCGAAAGAACGAGATCGCGGATACAAGCAGCGGAAATTAGCTTCCTCCGAAGGATGGCTGGCCTCTCCCTTAGAGATAGGGTGAGAAGTTCAGCCATCCGGGAGGGGCTCAGAGTAGAGCCGCTGCTCCTCCACATCGAAAGGAGCCAGCTGAGGTGGCTCGGGCATCTGACAAGGATGCCTCCTGGGCGCCTCCTGGGTGAGGTGTTCCAGGCATGTCCCACCGGGAGGAGCCCCCGGGGCAGACCCAGGACACGCTGGAGAGATTATATCTCTCGGCTGGCCTGGAAACGCCTTGGTGTTCCCCCGGATAAGCTGGAGGAGGTGGCTGGGGAGAGGGAGGTCTGGGCTTCTCTGCTTAGGCTGCTGCCCCCGCGACCTGGCCTCAGATAAAGCGGAAGAAGATGGATGGATGGATGGATGGATGGATGGACATTTGTTACCCTGAGTTCTACAGTAAATTAGGGTGTGATTTCCTGAGCTACTTTATTTTTCAATGGGTATTAGTAGTTAGAGAATGAAATCCCATGAACTTGAACTGCTGCCATGAATACATATTTTTATTCTCAGGGGAACAATGCTGTGCCCCAGTTTCTAAACAGTGTGTGAGTTATTTGTTTTGTTATTCCTTTAAATGTGCTTTTTTGTTAGTTTTGAGTTCTTTACTGTCTTATTCATAAGTGTATCTGTGAATTTTAACAGTAAAGCCTTCACTTTTAATATCTCCTTTCAGTGGGACAAAGGTGTTTCATACTGTTGCTGTAAAATATGCTGGCTTTCATCATGTTTATCCAGGGCTGGACTGCCAACACTAATATGGGAAATATGCCACTTTTCTGCCCGTCACAATCTCAGTTAATCATTTCATATCAAATTCTACCAAACTGTTAAGAACACATTGCTCCAAAAACCATTGTTATGTGAGGGCTGTGTGCAGGCAGGAATGGTGGACCCAAAGTGCAGACGCTCGGAGGCAAAAGGTGAACTCAAAACAGCTTTAATGCTGAACTCAAAAAAAGGTAACAAAACTGAGACTCCAAAGAAACTCAGGCAAGCAGACAGAACACACAGCATAGTAAACGGTAGATCACAACACGGACACAGAGAAACACAGGGCTTAAATACACAAAGGGAGCAATCAGGGAATGAGTAACAGGAGGGAAACACAGCTGGGTCAAATCAGGCCTGAGGAGACAAAGAAAGCAAAACCAGATATATTAACATAAGACATGGACTTTCAAAGAAAAACAGGAAACATAACACAGACTGAACTTACAGACACAGACTCACAGGCAGGCACTACAACAGAGGGAACAGAGACGTGGGACCAGGGCAGACACAGACACTGACTGGACATGGGGAAATAGCAACTAAGGATTACACAGAGACATAAACCATAAGACAGAACTCAAAGAAACCAAAGACTAGAAATGATAAACAATATAATAAACTCAAAACCCTGGGTCAACGACCCAGGCATCCTAACAACCATGGCTCCATGAGAACAGAACCAAAGTGGGGAGAACAATGATACGAGCGATAAAAGCAAACAACGGTTCTCTGAAGATGCTTTAAATCTAACAATGAGGACGAAAACAAATGTTCTCATGTGTGCTAGAGCATCATCATGAACGCAACAATACAATCAAAGTGGACCGGAATAGTTATTAAAAGTCAAGAGATACTGATGACGGGGTAATTCTTCAGACAAGACTGTTAGATCAAACATGATAAATATCTAGACAAGGATAGATGACACTGTGTACACAAAGACCTGCACACACCTCTGCACTCCATCAGCCTCTCCCTCCCCATCTGTTAAGTAATTGGAGGTACAAAAGCATTATTTAACACAGCGCGACGCCCGTCTGCCACTGAGCTCCTCCGCTCTATTGACTCAACTCAGGAAGTTTCAGTTTATGTTCCATTAATGCTTCAGCACAGTAAACAAGGAATTATTGTAAACACAGACTCCCACTGATGTTGAATTTAAATGTAAAACAAAATGTTTAAAGGGAGACTTTTAACATTATTAAATCATTAGCAAAATAATAACCAAGACCTACAGCATGGACAGAAATGTCCATTACTAAAGCCCCATTCAAGCAGGCCCAGAGAACCCCTAGCAACCAACAGTAACCCAGTCACCAGAGAAAAGTGTGTTATTTCCTGACAGGTTGGTGAGTGGTGGAAGTCGATATCTTCCATGGAAATTATGGATCTACTAGTAACTAAAGCTGGTTCTTTCCAACTGACTTTACATGGTTAACAGGTAGCAACAGCTTGCTAACTGGTCAAAGAATAGACATTCATGTTAGACTAAATGGTGTTTCTACACTGGCCATTGATATCAATGAATGAGACAGTGTGGATTTGAGAGGTCAGTAAGACTAAAAATCCAAGTCTTCTACTATTACTGGAAAGCTGTTATTTAAAAATATATATATAAACATGTTTATCACATTTATCTGCATGCACAGGGTCACTGAGTGCTGCTTGGTGAGCATGCATTTAAAAGCCTCTATACCATGAAAACATACTTGTGTGGCTCGATGCTCCCGCGGTAATCAAGACTCTGGGTTTAAATCTGATGATTGTTTAAAGAGTTTGCAGAGGTGATGAAGAGGAAGAGAAGGTCTTTCTCTTTTCAAAGACCTGTAATAATGGCTTTTTACTTTTTTCTTGTTAAACAGTTACCAATGTAAATTAGATTATTATCCTACTACTATGTAGGAAAGTATGAATGTCAGACTTTGTGTCTAATTGTGATTTATATTCAGGAATGGGCATTCTCTGGCATTATTAATTTCATTGCTCAGTTCATCTGCAAAACATCATATTATACAAAGCATTTATACCATGCCACTGGCAATAAGAACAAAAACACTAGAGAGATGACTTGCAGGGAGTTGGTAACGCATTCGACATAAAACAAGAAAAATATCAAGAAAAAAATGGGCCAACAAATATTTATTTGCCCCCTGTGGATCCAACTTTCCATTCAATGAAACTCGTCCATTGGGAGTTCCCTCAGGAAAAGAAAATATTGAGCAGCTATGTACATCGCTTTGTGAGCAGCAAATCAACTTCTTCATCTGAGCGCGTAACTTGGATGTCATTATGGATCTCAGCGGACCAAATAATAAATAAATAAATCTTCAGATGCAAGAAAAAAGGCAGAACACAGTTATGTAGAAATCTATGAGAAACTGACCCTTGTCTCCTGTAATCCATGACATCAGAAAACATGCTACTTTTTCAGTCATTCATTTTGAATCTTTTTAAATAAAATATGATGATAATTTTGCAAATCATGGTCCACATTGTGGTCAAAAACAAGAATAAAGGAGGGTTTGCTTTACCTCATAGCTGACTGCTAGCTGACCACCCCTCGCTTGTCACATTCAGTTTCAAATTACCAGAGTGAAAACAGTTTGAGGCTTTACGACAGATCCTCACTAACAGGTTGATGATGTCACAGTGGCTGTGTTGACTGAACATGTAGTTACATTTCTTGGGAGGTGCGTGTCAGGTTAGATGGGAGGTTACGGCGTACAGTCAGGTCCATAAATATTGGGACATCGACACAATTCTAACATTTTTGGCTCTATACACCACCACAATGGATTCCAAATGAAACGAACAAGACATGCTTTAACTGCAGAGTGTCAGCTTTTATTTGAGGGTATTTACATCCAAATCAGGTGAACGGTGTAGGAATTACAACAGTTTGCATATGTGCCTCCCACTTCTTGAGGGACCAAAAGTAATGGGACAGAATAAGAACCATAAATCAAACATTCATTTTTTAATGCTTGGTTGCAAATCCTTTACAGTCAATCACAGCCTGAAGTCTGGAACACATAGACATCACCAGACGCCGGGTTTCATCCCTGGTGATGCTCTGCCAGGCCTCTACTGCAACAGTCTTCAGTTCCTGCTTGTTCTTGGGGCATTTTCCCTTCAGTTTTGTCTTCAGCAAGTGAAATACATGCTCAATCGGATTCAGGTCAGGTAATTGACTTGGCCATTGCAAAACAGTCCACTTCTTTCCCTTCAAAAACTCTTTGGTTGCTTTTGCAGTATGCTTTGGGTTGTTGTCCACCTGCACTGTGAAGCGCCGTCCAATGAGTTTTGAAGCATTTGTCTGAATATGAGCAGATAATATTGCCCGAAACACTTCAGAATTCATTGTGCTGCTTTTGTCAGCAGTCACATCATCAATAAATACAAGAGAACCAGTTCCACTGGCAGCCATACATGCCCACGCCATGACACTTCCACCCCAATGCTTCACTGATGAGGTGGTATGCTTAGGATCATGAGCAGTTCCTTTCCTTCTCCATACTCTTCTCTTCCCATCACTCTGGTACAAGTTGATGTTGGTCTCATCTGTCCATAGGATGTTGTTCCAGAACTGCGACGGCTTTTTCAGATGTCATTTGGCAAACTCTAATCTGGCCTGCCTGTTTTTGGGGCTCACCAAAGCTTTACATCTTGTGGTGAACCCTCTGTATTCACACTGGTGGAGTCTTCTCTTGATTGTTGACTCTGACGCACATACACCTGCCTCCTGGAGAGTGTTCTTGATCTGGCCAACTGTTGTGAAGGGTGTTTTCTTCACCAGGGAAAGGATTCTTTGGTCATCCACCACAGTTGTGTCCCGTGGTCTTCCTAGTTTTTTGGTGTTGCTGAGCTCACCAGTGCGTTCCTTCTTTTTGGGAATGTTCTAAACAGTTGTTTTGGCCACGCCTGATGTTTTTGCAATCTCTCTGATGGGTTTGTTTTGTTTTTTTCAGCCTAATGATGGCTTGCTTCACTGGTAGTGACAGCTCTTTGGATCTCATCCTGGCAGTTGACAGCAACAGGTTCAAAAAGCAAACAGCACACTTGAAATGAACTCTGGACCTTTTATTTGTTCATTGTAATTGGGGTAATGAGGGAATAACACACACCTGGCCATGGAACAGCTGAGAAGCCAATTGTCCCATTACTTTTGGTCCCTTAAGAAGTGTGAGGCACATATACAAACTGTCATAATTCCTATACTGTTCACCTGATTTGGATGTAAATACCCTCAAATAAAAGCTGACAGTCTGCAGTTAAAGCACATCTTGTTCGTTTCATTTGGAATCCATTGTGGTTGTGTATAGAGCCAAAAATGTTAGAATTGTGTCGATGTCCCAATATTTATGGACCTGACTGTAGGTATAAGAGGGGGTTCCGCTAATCTCTGAAGTCATGCCGTACATTTCCAGCTGAAGCATAATTCAAACATCACTGCTTGACTGGCAGGTAGTTGAGACTGTAACGTGTGCCTATTAGCTTTAATTGCCCTCCTGTTCTCTTTGTGACTAAAGAGGGAGTAAAGGTGGGGTGTGTGCACATGTGGATTTAGGGGGTGCATAGTGGCAGTATTAAAGAGAAGCAGCTGCGTGTCTCTGCTAGAACATCTGTATCATAAGGTGATGAGAAAGGAACTCACTGTGCTGGGGGTAATTAGAAAGATTTACAAGTGGTGCTCAGAGGGCTGCCTGCAGTGTGGTGTGTGTGCTTGTGAGCAGGTGGTGTATGAGGCGTGCTGGTAGCATCATTTAACACTGACTCCATCCCACTGAATTTCTTTGATTTTGATTTCTTTGAAAGTAATTTTGTTTTTAGAGGACTGTGTGACCTAGATTACTAGATTAGTGTCTGAATGTTTTATCACTGATTTTGTATTTGAGCATGGGCTGTATACTGAAGATGGATGGTGGCTGATCCATCACAGCTTCACCAGCTGATTAATGAAGTCCTATTCTGAAGCCTTGAGTTTTGCATTTTGGCCACCACCACGTTGGTGTGTTGGAAGAAGAAGTGTCCATATTTTGACATGATGGTGGATTACAGGGTTAACGATAACCTGCTTCACACAGACATACAGATGTCTGCTAATTAGTTAGGGCTAGTTAACAGACTTGATACCTCTATGAAGTGGGAAATTAACAATAGAGACAAAAACCAGCCTATAAAACATGTTTTACTGCAATAAAGTTTCCATAAAGGAGACTATAAAGACCCGACCCATCTTCAAGTGCTCATTTGAGGAAGTGCAACTTTTGGCACTTCTTTATGGCCCATTTATCCTCACCATGCAAACTGTGCCAGATGAAAAAAGCGACATCATATACAGAGGGCGATGTTGCAAAAGTCTGAAAAGAAAAAGACTTGGTACCTTTTTCTCCTCTCATACCAGCGCTGATGTGCAGACTGTGTCTGAGTGGAGACACTTATCGTAATGTGGGGACTATTTCCTCCCTCAGTGCTGGTATAAGTGGTACGGAGCTGAGGCGACGTCACTGTTTGCAAACAGACCAATGTAGTGAGCTTAACCGAGGCTGAATTCTTCAGCGCTAACAGTATCCATTTGCTTTGGACATGAACACTTTCTTGGGCTGTAAAAATTCAGTCTATACAAAAAAATAAATAAAAAGCTTCCACAAATCAAGGCGACACCTTTAAATTGCTCATTTTGAGTCAATAGGTATAGCTGGAGCTGGTGCATAGTCAACATTTCCTCTTGAAAAGCTCCTTATTTTTTAAGCACTTTTAACATTGATCCAGCTTGTCCTCAATTATTTTTTTGTTGCTCAAGTAATCAATTATATGACTAATCACCTCGATGTAACCTCGGGCTAATTTAAAAACTTGGTGAAATAAAGAAAAATCCATAAAAATATCAGCGGCCTGTGGCTTTGATCCAAATTAAATGGCTCACCGGTGCACATAAGTCAAGCCGGGTGTGTATGACAGGAGAATGTAATACTGTGTGCGTCTAATCTTCACTGTGGCCATGGAAGAGAGAGAATATGGTAAAGTGTTTTGAGGATTCATCCTTCACTAGATGCCCATTCATCATATAGCTTTGTTGCTCGCGGTGGTGTGGTGGCGGTGGAAATGAATGTGGTTGGAAATGCTGTTGTGATAAGCCAGCCCGTCTTCAGTAAGTCTCACAGTACCTGTGTCCGGTTATTCTCGATCGTCTTCTCCAGCTCGGCCTTGGCGGCGGCTGACTCGTGCTGGTGGGTTTGTCTCAGGTGTTCGATGGCTGACGCGTGGATGTGGTTCAGCTCCGATCGCAGAGAGGCTGATGGAAAAATATGATCGAATACACGAATGTCAGGAGGTCACATTTCATTTGCACAGAGCATAACGCACATGATGAAGCAAAGCTAGTCTGCATATTTCAGATTCAGTGTCACCGGGCACGCAAGACTTACTCAGAAAGCTCCTTTCAGCCTTTTGTCTATTTGCAAAAAGAGCTCATTACATCCAAAGGCATTCTTACTACATTACTTTTTTTTTCTAACTTTGCCCATAAAGAGAATGCCTCTGCTGCCTTTACCCGAGTGGCCTTTAATCCTCACTTCAATGAACACCTTTTATTGCAAACAGTCTAATGGCTTAGAGAAGCATGGTGAGGGAGCACACTGCTATTAGCTTTGAAAGAAAAAAGAAGAACAAAGCCACGAACTGCACATGATTTCTCTCTGCAGTTCAAAACCAGTCAGAAGACGGGCAAACAGAAAAAAACAGAACATGCGAATACACACGTATAGGGATACGATAGAAAAAAAGGTAAGAGATATAAGGAGGAACAGGTAATAAAATAATATTATCGCTGGAGAAGTTAGAAATCGATGGAAGGAGCCTGCCAGTGTCAGGACCATGACATAGAGGTTAATGGAAGACCATTCATCACAGCACAGTACTGGTTTGTTGGCACCAAATATTTGGTGAGGTTGAGAATTTACTTCACTTATGTGCTTATATGGTTTTGTTAGACTTTAGATCCTTGTTGATGTTTCATTTTACTCTGTTGTCCCTACACTGCATTATAATGAGAAAATAATAAAGACTAGATGTTTCTCCTGTCAAATAGCGACATTAACGTAAGACAGAGAAATGTAATAATGTAGTCTGTGATGAAAGAATGTCTGTCTACAGTCATGTAAAAAACATCCATATGTCTTGTGTTCTGAAATTACAGCTATTATTCACGGAAATGCCATTTCTATAGCACCGAAGTGCAAGACCAGCTATCTAAATGCGCTTTAATGTTGTTCTACAGTGGGGAGGAAAGACTGTCTTTTGACAGAAAGAGATCAGACCCAGGCTTGAGGAGGGGTGGTTAACTGCCACAATCGATGGGGATGGTTAATTGAAAAGAGACGACAACCAACAAACAGGACAAAACACAAACTGTGAGAGAGCAGGCAAAAATGATCACCCATTATTCTACTGCATGACTTTCCCTCGGACCAAATTCTGAGTGTTTTATTGAAACAGATATCTTCCACAGCCGTCCTTTTTCACTTCCGATGTGTTTCCACTAGTTGGAAAAACTCCATGAGGTTCGGGGGAAGGAGCCGCCTGAACAGAGCGTGGAGCAGGCAGTAAACATAACCAAGACTCACTAATGGTGAACGGACCAGGTTACCAGCTGCTATAGTCCAACACATTCTGACATTAACAGAACGTTGTGCCAGGGAGCTGGAAAGTTACAGATTTGTGTCCTCACAAACAAAACTGGCTCAAATGTGTGATAATGTGACCTTCTCATCTTTTCCAACTGTTCTCCGTCTGCACCAGCTGGGAATCCTTGAGCTGTGCTGATGTATCACAGAGAGGCCTGTACAAGTATATCTCACAAAACTAAAATACTGTGAAAATCTTCATTTTTTTTCACTTTTTAATTTAAACGGGTAAACTTTTATATATTCTATACAGATTTATACATTTAAAATGAATAAATTAATACTTTCTTTGTTTTAATTTTGATTATTATGGCTTATAGCTCATGAAAATCTTAAAATATCTTAAATTATTTCATTATTTCATTTGAAGTTTGAGTAAATTAAAATTTAAACAGGATAAATACTGCGTGATTTTATGCTTCATCTGCTCACGTGCTTTACAGAGATGCTGATTTCTTTTTCCAGTTGGACTTGCTCACAGTGCTGTCTGTGCTCCATTCGTCAGCCAGCTCACTTTTCAGAAATTGCACAGTTTTGTATTTTGAATCCTTTTTTGATAAAAATGAGAAAATGTTACAATAAAACTTATAATGGATTTGTGAGTTTTTTTCATGAGCTTTAAGCCAAAACCAAATCAAAATTTATAAATATGTAATAAATGCAGAATACATGAATGTATAAATCCTGAAAGAACTAACTTTTTCCTGGACATTCATATTATTGTAGATGCACTAGTACAGATGGACCCTGTCGCACACTTTTGCCTGCAGACTGGGGTCAGGTTACAAAAATTGGGGGATGCCAAAACAACACTGTGGCGGGGTGTGGCCTGCAGCTGCAGAGGAGGCGTGGTGCAGTGGGTTCAGGGGCCAATGCCCGGGAGGCTGGGAGGGCAGCTGGGGCTGACTGGCTTATTAGGCTCTCCCGTTATCAGGAGGTTGCTGGGACCAGAGGAGAGAGTTGCACTGGGAGTTGGTAATCTCACTAGAGACACCGACCCTGTGACATTGTACACGTGTTGGGTCCTTTTGCCAAACTAAAGCTCACAATGCATTTACATTTCAGAGAAATCCAGCTTAAAAATATATTTTTTGAAAAATAATTGTGTTACACTATAGAGGATAAAATATTAGCCACAATAAATATGGCAGCCCTAATTTTCCCTTTAAGTCCTTCACTGCCACTATCTTCTTTCACTCAAGACTTTCTTCTGAAATACATGGATCTGTTTAGCCCCTGCTGCATTTTTTCCATTTGGCTTCTTCTGAAATAACCACCAGGAATCCATATTCATAGGTGTGTGAAGTCTCCTTTATGTAGACACAAATCAGCTGCCACAGGGTGTGTTTGAGGGTTTCATAAATGACTTCCAGTTAAGGCTGTATATAGTTTGGAATAGCACTTAATGTGGCAGTATGAAAACAGAGCGAGACAGCACAGGGGGAGGATCTCATGGCTGAATTGAAGTCCTGCCAATAGTCTCATATTCAACCTACAAGTATAAACACAAATATATTCACATTTGTGTTTATACTTGTAGGTTCTACTTAAACATTCTTCTGTTCTTTCTATAGTTTCAGCTCAAACTGTAAAATCAGTGCAGACTCTGACTAAAAACTCTCCAATCAACGCAAAATATACTTAAAATTCATGGGTGGGTTAATTTGTTTTTATGTATGCACCCACACACAAACACAGAGCAACCAAACACACACACACACACACACACACACACACACACACACACACACACACACACACACACACACACACACACACACACACACACACTTTACCTAACATGGCTTTGCCCTCATCTTCCAGTTCAAAGCGGAGCGTTTGCAGCTCCTGTTCTGACTGCTGTTTGAGCGTCTCGATGCTCTGGCGGTGAGCCTCTCTGAGAGACTGCAGCTCTGCATGGTGATGGTGGCGGAGACGCTCCTCCAGGTCCTGATGGAGAGATGAGACAGGTGGGTAAAAAAAGGAAACAGAGGAGGGTGAAAGAGAAACAAAAAGAGGTCAGGAAAACAATTAGAAAGAGGGAAATGGAGGAGTGGGAGGACCAGAGGGAGACCAGCGACAGGAAAAATGCAAGAAAATGAACAGTATAGGAGGAAATGATGGAGTGGGAGGGAAGAGTAAGAGGCAAGAGGGATAAAAACAATGAAATGGAACAGTGAGAAAGAAAGAAAAAGGAAACTATTTTATTTAAAATCCTCTATGAGCTGAAGGAGAAACTGACCACTGAAGCATCAAGAAACACACTATTTATGCTGCACACTGCACAAATCGGGGTCACCTTCTATGTCTGAATGCATCATAGTGCACACGCTATTTTCTTACATTTCTTACATTTGAAATGTCAGAAAAAATTATAAGTCACTCTGCTCTGGAGATGTGATATTAAAGAACGCACAGACAGTTTTCTCCGTCATATTTCAAGTCTCATAAACACTTTTCCTAAAAGGTTTGCCGTTCCTGTCCAGAAGTGCTTCATATTCATATTGCCGCATATTTCCATCTGCTTTGGATGCTGGAAGATCGTTCTGGTTGCCATTAGTTTGCAAGAAAAAAACCCATCCTGTGTGCAAACACTTGCCAACTAGCTACTGAACTTGGAAAAGTGCGGCACACACCAGAACTAAAGTGTTCACCGTCACTGAACGTCGTTCTTTATTGGTGCAATCAGCATGTTTCAAAACACCCAACTTTCACTTTGAAGGCAGACAGTCTTTGTTTTCTGTTTGTGTCACACTGCTTAGGTATTACATCACTATTTTAATGGCAGATACACAAAGCTAAGGTGTCCGTATGGATATTAGGCCTAAAAATGGATTGGCGCATCCCTACTCTTCATCCTTCTGCGTGCAAACATGGAAAACTGGAGATGGGGTAGAGGTGGGTTTCTAAGAAGCTTGCAGATATATCCTGACCGATCTGACAAATGGATGTTAAGAAGAGTATCAGGTAATTTCCCAGGATTGGAGCTCACATCATGTCCTGCTGGAATTAAATGGAATTTGAGAAAGATTAAAAACTCGTTTATATTGACAGAGAGAGAAAAACTGAGTGATGTGCCATCAGATTCTTTTGATAATTTTGCTGTTGTTGTGCTATGAAGAAGGAACAGGCACAAAGACATTAATTAGTATTTAGGCTAAAGGCACCAGTCAGGCAGTCTTTGTGTACACTTCCAATTTTCAGGTTTTCTGGAAAGTTTTTGGCACGTTCAGCGTCTGAAAGCAAGAGTCTCAACTATTTAATTAATAAAACAATAAATATGTTCATTTTGTTTCATTCAGCTCTTTGATTTCCACTTTAGTTTCCAAACAAGAACTTAAACAGTTTAAACAGAAAAACATATTTGACTATTAGCAAAAACAACTGACAAGCATACACAGCATTAGCATCATGCATTAGCACTGTTTACTGGAGGGTTGCCACAAAACAAACACACACACACACACACACACACACACACACACACACACACACACACACACACACACACACACACACACACACACACACACACACACACACATCGTAACATCAGTGAAGACCTACTAATGTTACGCTGCTGGCAGCTGCGTGTTTACTCTGGCAGAAAAGGCTGTTTTTGATGTGTGAGTATCCACACTTTGTGCCTTTCTAGCAGCGGTTTATAGGAAACATGCTTTTACTTCTTTGAGAAATAGTCAGCGCTGCTGTTGCTGTCAGGATTTGACGTCTCTGTGTCAAACGGCCATTAAAGTGTTTCTGCAATCTATCAGGAGCCTCATTTCTGTTTCCAGAAACAGTCCTCTAAAGTTATCATTGAGATTACAAACACAGGGTACTACTTAAGCGCTATTTTTCAACATGCAGGTATAAGTTGGTACAATATGACTTCTTTAGAGATTAACAGTAGTCATTGTCAAGGCTTTTCTAAGCTTACAGAGGTGTTTATGATGATGATACCTCTAATTTACAGAAAGTAGCCTCCACCTAAACTACTTCTTTTGGCTTTAACTACAGGGATCACCATAGTGGATTGTCTGCCTCCATCTCACCCTATTCCTAGCATCCTGCTCTGTCATACCAACCCTCTGCATGTTCTCCTTCATGACATCCACAAACCTCCTCTGAGGTCTTCCTCCTGCCTGGCAGCTTCATCTTCAACATCCTTTGTCCAGTATCCACTATCCCTCCTCTGCACATGTCCAAACTATCTTAGAGTCACCTCTAACTTTGTCTCCAAAACACTCAACCTGAGCTGTCCCTCTGATGCACTCATTTCTAATCTTGGTCAAAATCCTAACAATTTCAACTCTGCCATTTCCAGCTCAGCCTCCTGTCTTTTTGTCAGTGCACTGTCTCCAAACCATACATCATACCAGGCCTCACTATCAACTTGTAAACCTTCTATTTCCCTCCTGTACTATCCTTCTGTCATAAATCACCTCTGACACTCGTCTCCACCCACTCCATCCTGCCTGGACTCTCTTCTTCACCTCTTTTGTGCACTGTCCGTTGCTTTTGATAATTGAATCCAGGGATTTAGACTCATTCACCTTCTACTCCATCCACTTTCAAACTGTCTCCCTCTTCATTCAGTATTTTGTCTTACTTTTACTGACTTTCATTCCTTTTCTTTCCAGAAAAGCCCTCCACCTCTTCAGGGTCTCTTCCACTGCTCCCTACATTCACTACCTATCACAGTGTCACATACAACCATCACAAACCTCATAGCCCTTAAGTGAAGTATGAAAAAGATGGACCACGTTGCTCGCTCAACTGTCCATCATCTAATCTGAGAAACTCCAGCGCGTCTCTTTAAAATCCAACTCTTGAACGTAATAAAACTTTTAAACACTTGACTGTCTGATTAGATTTTTGGTTGAATTTTTGGCTGCCAGATGCATTTGGTAACACTTTATGTTCAGGTCCTTATTGTAAGCATACTTAATAGGTATTTACACGTCCATACATGTCAATGTATAGTACTTTTTAATAAGAGAATTTAAGTGCTAATCAAAATGTAATAGGGTTGCCATGATAGTAGAATTTCAGTCTCGATTTCTATACCCCCCAAAATACTCAAACCAATGAGGGCAAAAAAATGTCAAATAAAAATGAGAACAATACAAGTGACTTTTTAAATTTATCTGATGTAGTTCAAGAACCTCGATATAAAGTGTTAAATGTTCTTTCCAACTCTGGACAAACCACCTAATCATCTTTGTCTGAAATGGTATCAAGATAACTAACCCAGCATGACAATAAATAAGGAAAATGTTGATACTTTTTCTATCAGCAGTCGTGAAATATTGGATGACGTTCAGATCTCATTTGCATTGTTGCACAAAGCGTTAAAGCACACCACGGTTCACACTGAGTTTAGCTCGTTTTTCTTTGTCAGTGAAATGTTCAGGTGCCATTTTGTAAATTTTAAACCACAATCCATCAGCGAGAATGATCTAAAATGATATTCAAATGAGGCTGACAGAAACATCTGCATTTTGATTCAGCAGTGTGTAATGCCTTTGGGAAATGATACATGGATTGAAGAGATGCTTGAATATTGAAATGAGGCTCGCTCTGAGTTGGCGGACAGCAGCCCTGGTTATTCACTGTTCGACGGGGCTCCCATGCTGTTTTTATGGTAACCCTTCAAAAGCACCAAAAGCAGCGCAGTGCATTAATGACTTAAGAAAGAAAAAAAGAAAAGAAATAACTGCTATTTATATCGGATTCAGTCATTTATCTGCTATAACAGGGCTCTCTGTTTTCTCACGATGAAAAGCTGCTTCATATTTTACATAATTTTCCTATTTGCACTTTAGAGCAGAAGAATCACATTAAGTCCTAAAAAGATAACGTAACAATCCTCAGCAACTTAATAAAAGGCAACATTATTCTGATTAATCTCAAACACAGTCTGTATATCAATGATGGATGAAGCCAGTGTGATTTAATCCACTGGGTATGGAGTCCACATGTTGATGCCTAAAATTTGGTGTTTTGGTTGCCACCACAGTTTTTTTTCTACCAAATCTACCAAACAGAAACCAACCACACAAACAAGGGACATAAAAGTCTATATCCAGACCAAAGAACTATAAAACAAATTGACTCGCTAAACAGCTGATGTCAAACTATCCACCGAAGCCAAAACCATTTTTGTACTAACTTGAAAACATGTTTGCTTCTGCTGTAAATTGGGGCATTTTAACATGTAAGTCTGTGAGTACTCATTCACTTTCTGAGCCTGCCTCAAGTGGCCACTGAAGGAACTGCAGTTTCCAACACTTTTAACCCCTCAGCCATGATTTTCACATGTGATAAATTGAGAATGATGCAACATAACTTTTTCAAATTGATACCAGTGGTGCATCTACTAAAAATCTTCGACATGTTTGAATCTCAGCTACCTCAACCTCAAGGATCAAGGTCAAGGATAAACTTTTGTGAAAATAATCTATGGTATAAATTTGACTCTTTTTTTTTTTTCCCCCCAAATTTTTTTTTTTACCATACTGCAAGGATTTTTATTTTGTTGTCTGGTTGTGTTTCATCGACCTTTATGTAGCTAACCTGACGCCATGAGTGAAGTAAGCGTTTGGTATAATCTTGGCACAGATAAAAGAATAGACATGCAAAGTGATCTTCAAGATTTTGTAAGCTGAAATCTTCCAACACAAAAGTGGTGCACACTTTATGCTGCCAAAAAGTGTGCACCACTTTATGGCAACATAAAGTGGTGCAAAAAAGCATTTTGACTTAACTGTAATCAGAAGCCACACCTAGAAGTTAATTAAAATATTTAAATTGTAAAAATACTCTATTTTTAATTCAACTTTTTGTGTTTTAGTTCAGATTAACAAAACAAAAATCTGAAAAATGTAGCCTGTATATGCTCAGTGCCCGGCCCAAGAAGGAAAAGCAGCAAAGACCTCTTTCACTCAAATATAAAAGAGAAGCTAGGTCGGAGGAGGGTAACAAAGGGGCTTGCAGATAAATCATGGAAAGTCGGCAGCCTACTTTACTATCGTGTCCAACATGAGACACTACACTACACTCAATTTTATACTTCCAAATAATCTATTTAGGGCCTCATTCATTCCCTGTCTTCCTTTTTAAGATTAGGTGTTGGTCCACTGGCCCTTACTACTGAAAGACTTGAGCAAATCTTAAGGACTTGATTTAATCCATCTAATCCTTGCCTAAGTATTCTGTTTCTCTTGAACACATCACAAAACACAAGCTCTACAGTTTGACTTTGAAGTAGCACCACTGCAGTTTTTTAAGATCTGAGAGAACCTTTAATTATCATAGATATTCTTAGTGTTCTTCACTGAGTTCATATGTGCAGCGAATCCTGTATGAGTTTTAAAAGCCACTAATCTATCTTATTCATCAGTATTGATCATTGTTGCTTTTGTGCCCCGAGTCAGTAAAAAGCATACCTTTTATTCCTTTAATTAAAAGGAGAGCATTAGTTTCTCCTAACTGCAGTGAATCCTTTAATTACAAACTGACTGAACTGTTGTTACATTCACCTCCTCCCCTGTCTTGTCTCTCTGTGCTGTTTGTGTGTGAAGGCCTGCTTCTTCAATCTTCTTTCCATTACCAAGCGGTCAATATTTGTTACTTTTCTGGTGGCTGAATCCATTTAACAAGTAAAAGTGGTGATACCGAAGAACAAGAGCTTCGGGTAAACATACAAAGACATGAACTGAGAACATTGACCCTCAGGTTTTGTGGCAAACTGATTCAGCTGCTTTTAGTGCAATTCTGAATCCTGACCCCGAAGACCACTGAGAGTCCCCAGGTGGAGAACGTGAGGCATCTGAAAGGGATGTGGCTTAAAAGCCTGTCTAATGCGCATTCAAGATCTTAGACTGTTGAACAGAATCTTAATGCCTAAACTAACCTGCAGCCAACACAAGGGTTTTAAAACAGGTAACATGTTCGGACCCTGAAGCTGCTGTAATACGATAATGCTCACCTTATTCAAAGCTTTTTGGACCAGAGAACACCACCTGACTAGTAAAAAAGGCCCTTTTCGGTGTTTGACTGTGGGAAATGACTGCACTCTGTGGTTATTCCAGAGATGATTGAGGGGATTTTGGTGATTTTTTTTTTAATGCAGGACTTGAAGCTCAGATCAGATCAGGAGAAAAGTAGCACAGGTGATATCTGAACATGTGCACACTAACTTTCAGCATTCCTCATAGATAATTATTTCACTACATAAAGAATTATGGCAGAAAACAGCAACTCTCGTGGCTGGAAAAAGAAATCTGATTGAATTGAAGCCAGAGAAAACGACCCCACCAGCGACATTTTTGTTGCTGACTGGGCTGCTACTGTACAGGAAGGGAGGTGATCTATTAGTCAGATGGTCAGTGGTGTGATCCCTGGCTCATACACTCCATCTCTTGAAGTGTCCTTGGGAAAGATACAGAACTCCAAATTGCCCCTGGTGAATTCATTGGAGTGGGAATGTGTGTGTGATAAGTAAAAAAAAGGTTAACGGCAGAATAAAGTGCTGTGTGGATGGGACATGTCCAGAAGTACTTCTATTCTCTCAGAAAGAGTAGAAAAGCACTACATAAGTACCATAAATCAGAAACATTCTACCGAGGCAACTCTGAATAAAAAATATGGGAGCACTCAGAACTAAAGATAGTGCTAAAGGTGTGCATGCTGTTTTCTGTTGTGGTGACCAGTAAAATTTAAAGTTCAAATAATTCTAAAAAAAAATTTACTATCTAATTTAAGTGTCCATTTATGGTAACACTTGTGTGGCACTAAACAAAACCACCACCAACAACAACAAAAAAACCCAGAGTGATGGTCAAATATCTGGTCAATCTCCAAGGTAATGAACAAATTAGAAGAAAATCTTGATTCACAGGCACGACAATTTACATTTTCACAGTAATCTTAAAAGTCCTGTGTGAACTAAGTATACCCAATGAGCCAGTAAATTATAGAACCACTGTGGTCACTTGTTTATGCACAGCTGATCAAAGGTCCCACCACAGGATTTCAATTAGGTTGAGGTCTGGACTTAGTCTCAGTCAGTGTAGTAGATTTGCTGTTGTGCTTGGAATTATTGTCCTATGGTGTGACTCAATGTAGACCAAGCTTTAGCTGTCAGACAGATGGCCTCACATTTGGCTCTACAATACTTTGGTATAAAGAGGAGCTGGTTGGCTCAGCGACTACAAGGTACCCAGGACCCATGGCTGCAAAACAAGCCCCGATCATCAATCCTCCACCACTGTCCTTGACAGCTGGTGTGAAGCATTTGTTTGTCTCCACCTTGGTCTTGTCTATCCAAAGAGCTTTGGTTCAGATGTCTTGTGGTTTATTCAGATACAAACTTAAGCCATACTGTCCAAGGCTTTCTGCCTGCAACCCTTTAAAACAAGTCATAGTTGATCAGACTTTTTCTAATGATACGCTTATTATGAACTTTAGTATTTAACACACCAGCTTAAGTCTGAGTCTGAGATGTAGCTTTAGGATTTTTTGCTATTTCTCTATGCACTACACGATCCAAACTTGGGCTGAAAGTGCTGGAAAGACTGTGACCAGTAAAACTGTCAGAACCTCTGCTTTTACAGAGATGGTCACATTTGCTGATGATCAATCAATCAAGTGCATTTGATTAGAGACACATGACTAGTCCAGTGAGGCTGTTTAACATGTAACCCTCTAAATTCCTATTGAAGCAGTTAGTGTTACTTTTCACAGGACTTCATATCTTGTGTGAAAACCTTTTTACATGACTGCATCAAGAGGAAGGATTTATGTCAGTAAAAAGAATAACATCAATCCATCTGACAGTGATATTTCAGCCTGGATGGTGGGTGCCTGCAATTTTTAAAATATTTATTTGAATTAATATCTACACATCCTTTTAAAAAACACCACTGTTGAAGGTGAAATCATTCTTTCCCTTAGCGTGCAGACAAGAGAAGGCAAGCAAGTATCGGAGAAATAACTAAGACAAAAGATAGGAAATTCCATACACTGTCAATTGCCTCACGCTCATTCACTGCTTCTATTTGCAGCTTTTTGTTGCAGAGAAACTTTGGTTATTTGAATGTGTGTGTATGTGTGCATGTGTGTATATAGCAAGGATTTGGAACAAATGTATTACTCCCTGGATATAACTTCCTGTGAAGTGTGAAGAGATAACACCAGACAATATGAATGTACCTCTCATCACCCCCCACCCCCCCGCACACCTACACACACACACACACACACACACACACACACACACACACACACACACACACACACACACACACACAGACAAATCATCCTTCAAATGCCTCCACACGGGATAATTGAGTTTTCTCTCCCTGCGCTCCCGACAGAAACATAAACACCCCGTCACCATAAAAGCCCTCCATAAAGCTTTTAACACTTGGTTTCCCAGCTTATTAACTAAGTCTGTGACAGAGGAAGAAGTACTCTGAGCAACAAAAAAAGTGGTCAATTTTGTGGGTATAGTGAGCAAATATGTACCAGTGCTGTGTGCGTTTGCATCAGAGGAGAAACAAGTGGAGGAGGAGATGAAGATAACAGAGAGGAGCGTGTTTGTTACAGCAGTCAGTTTGGTTTACGGGGAAATAATGAAGACTGTCGATTTCATAAGAGCTGTGTGACTCACTGTTTTCTATCCTTTACACACACACACACACACACACACACACACACACACACACACACACACACACACACACACACACACACACACAGTCTCATACAAATGTGTACTGTGGGAAATGCCAGAAAGACATCATAAGGACGCTGCTTCCTGACCTCCATTCTACTTAAAGTATTAATACAATTACAGCGTCCAAGACGGAGACGGGATTTGGAATTGTGATGTAAAACTGATCCAAATTGACCTTGACTGTGAAATGGACGGATTAGTGCTGAAGAACATTTTCTTGGCACCTTGAGGAGAGGGTATGTTGTGTTTATACTTGCATGTTTTTGACATTATAAAGAGGAAACACAGAGCTGTCAGTAGAGCTACTTGATGCAGAGGCTGTCTGCTGTCAGTCAGGGCAAGTAATGATGGAGATGAGTCACTGCCACTCTACACTTGACTCTGACAAGGCTCCACTGCATTCAAAAGTCAAGTAAGACTTCTCCTGAGGAGCATCTCTAACTGGCTGAGAGGATAACATGAGTCTGTAAGCTCACGGTTCATGTAGTCGTTTAAACTATTTACATTGAATAACAGCATGAAACTTTTCAGGAATGCAACATTTTACATATAAAAACTAAAAGTTCTTATTATGCTGAAATGCAAGACTACGTTATTGCAATGAACACCACTAAGGCAAACTCAGTCTGTTTCAGCATAAATAAGAGAATATTTTAGAAAGAGAGCTACAAATAAATCTAAGTTTCAGAGTAGAGGTTAAAATGAAACGCTAGTGTGGCAGCATCTTCTTAAACTGCACTTCTTGCAAATTTTAAAATACTTAGGTGTCCCCTGAGGGGGGGGGGGGGGGGGGGGGGGGTAATGGCAAAACCCCATTGGGCGTTTTTTTAAGGAGTAAAAATGAAGTAGTCTTGGACTCCTGCTGCATATGGAGTTAATTAAACCACTCGTATCTATTTTCTACAATCTCTGTCTCTCTTCCACAGTGTGCTTTTGTTCAGTCTTCCTCCCCTCACCCACAACCGGTCGAGGCAGATGGCCGCCCCTCCCTGAGCCTGGTTCTGATGGAGGTTTCTTCCTGTTAAAAGAGAGTTTTTCCTTTCCACTGTCGCCAAGTGTTTGCTCACATTTTGCAAATTTTTGTATTCTTCTCTGTGTTATTGTAAGGTTTACAAACCTTCACTAGTCTGTGTCAGCGACTGCTATCAGTCTGGGTCTGACCATGACTGTTTAGAGCTATCCTACCAGGTGACCTGTGCAAAGTGATCACCCAGAGATTGATGGTGTTGCATCCTCAGTCTCTTGTCTATGTCACCATTCTTTTTTTTTTTTTTGCAACACCCTGTCTGGCATAGTGAAATCTACATAAACCTAGATAGTTTTGTAGCTATAATTGAGAGGTGTCACACAGAGGCAATCATAAAACGACTCTTTTATAAAGTGGCGAGCTGAAGGGATGCATTCACTGAACATGTGTGTGTAACAGTCCTATTAAAATGTGGCTGTGGAGAATGGGCAGATTGTTATTTGCTGTTTTGTTGAGAATTACTCATCCAAAGAACATGACTGAGTCACTAAAGTCATCTGCCACAGGAAAACAAAGACAGATAAATGAAAACATGTTTAAACCATCAGAATGATCTTAAAAACATAGAACATCTTGACCAGCTCTCACTTTTTAGTACCCTTGTGTTAGTCTGTTTGAGTTAGGGTTAAAGTTAGAATTAAGTTTAAATTTAGGCTTAGATTTAGCTTAAAGGTTTAGCACTTAGAGATAATAAACCAGATAATAAACCAACTAATTCAGAACTGAAGAAGGCCCAGTGGTCTTAGAAAACACACTTTTTGAACTAAATAGAAATAATAATGCACTGTATTCGGTGATTGGGGAACATTGAGTGCAGAGGACAGTGTTCACTGATGACTGCTGATTGATGCTCCATGCAGAGCAGAGAGACGTAGGGGTCCCGAGGGTCGCTGAGATGTATTATTATAATTACTGTTTTATTTCTCCGTATGTCACCCACATCCTTTGTTTTAATTAGCGAGCAGTACACGCTTCCCAACAACATTTTGTATTAAGTTCTGTATTTGTCTGCAGGCCTATTGATCTATTTGAGCTGGAAACACTCTCTGTCAGGAGCAAAATCAATTTCAAATTCAGCTTTCAAACAGCAAACACAACGGCAGCGATTAAAAAGTTTTTGCTCTGCAGTGTGTTATCATTGGTCTCTTTGTCTTCACAGGGTTGTGCAAAGGGATTGTAATGTGGCAGGTCTAGCAGCTTGTCCATCCAAAAAGATTGAAATAGAACATAAACTATTATTTTCATGTAATTTGCAATGAACAGAATGTGTCTATTGGGCTGATCAGTCTACTGCTCATGGTACTGATTTGGCCCGAGTCTGTGATGCAGTATAAATCTTGCCAATCAGACTGCTTCATGACACATTTTTAGTTTTATTTCCTTTCCATCGTTAAAACTTACAGGCATAGAAAAAGAAAGTTTTCAGAGGACTCTATGTACTTGTTAAAAACTTAAGTACACCCTTACTGCTTTTATAAAAATAAAGATGGCAAGTAGTAGCCAGTAGCTGCTAATCAGAGGCACTTGATAAATTGATTATCAGCAAGTGTGAAAATCTCTAAAAGCAGAAAATGTTGCTCCTTGCTGTACTGGAGCTTCAGGTGTTGTGTAAACACAATGCCACAATTGTTCTATTAGTGCTAAATTCACCCCAATGTCAGAGAAATTGCAAAAAACCCAAGAGCTACATCACAGACTCTACCGTACAATTAGAAAAAGACTGAACAAGTATGGCCTGTTTGGAGCAAAGCCTCTTCTCTCTAAAAAGAACTTGGCAGCATGGCTTAAGCTTGGAGAGCTGTATTTGAACAAACCGTAAGACTTCAGTGCTTTGGATAGACAAGACCAAAGTGGGGTGATGATATGGGTTTGTTTTACAGCCACAGGACTTGGACACTTAGCATTGACTGAGACAACTCTGTATACGCTACCTGTGTGACAGCTCAAGCTTGGCCCAAACTCATGCAACGGGACAATTCAAGCACAGCAGAAAATCTATAACAGAATGGCTAAAAAAGTAAAGGAATCAAGGTGTTTCAATGGCCAGGTCAAAGTGCAGGAGCTCAACCTGACTGAAATGCAGCAGTGGGACCTTAAAAGAGCTGTGTATAAATGAAAGCGTGTAAACCTCAATGCCTATAAACGTCTTGGACAGAAGAATGGACCAAAGTTCCTCCACAACAATGGGAGAGACCGATAAAGTCACACAAAATGTATGTCTTCTCTATTCTGTTCAGTACAGGATTGTGACTTGGCAAACTGCACCTTATAAATGTACAGTGTGGTGTTTTTGACCTGTCTATCGATGATATAGATATAGATATAGATATAGATAGGAACTGAATGGGGATATGGCAAATAACACTGCGTCACGCCAAGTTTAAGCCTATAGCACAAGTCACCATCAATTGCAGGATCTACCAAGGAGATGCTTTGTCCCCACTGCTGTTCTGCACAGGCCTGAACCTCACTGACAAGACTGGCTACGGATACCAGCTACAGAATGGAGCCATCATCATCCACCTCCTCTACATGGATGAGATGTAGGAGTGAATGAAACACTGATTCACTGATCCACACCACGAGGATCTACAGCAACAACACTGGAATGTCAGTCGATCTGGGGAAGTGTAGTCGGATGGTAACAAAGAGAGGCAAGGTAGTCAGAACTAAGGGGATTGCACTACCAGAAGGCGATATTGCAGAAATTGAGGACAGCTACAAGTACTTGGGAATCCCACAGCAAATGGGAACCACAAAGACGCCACTAGGAAAGCTGCAACCACCAAATACCTGCATTCAACTGAGGAGTCAGTTGAATGGAACAAACACGATCTGGGCTATCAACACCTACGCTCTGCCTATGATCAGATATCCTGCTGGGATAATAAGCTGGCCAAAGGAGGAGATGGAAGCCACTGACATCAAGACAAGGAAGCTTCTGACCATGCATGGAGGGTTTCACCTCAAATCCAGCACCCTGAGGCTGTATGCTAAGCGAAAGGAAGGAGGTCGAGGACTAGTGAGTGTCAGAACCACTGTTCTGGATGAAACAACAAACAACCATGAGTACATCAGGAAGATGGCCACAACTGACCGCATGCTCAGTAAATACCTCAGGCAGCAGGAACCCGAGAAAGAAGAGGAACAAGAGAAGGAACCATCATGGAAGCACAAGCCCCTGCGTGGCATATACTATCAGCAGATAGAGGAAGTGGCTAACATCTAGAAATCCTACCAGTACATGCTTACATGGCAGCAACTTACAAATCCAACCCTGCTTTATCCTGTATTTTAAACTAAATGTAATGTACGAGGTTAACATAAAATTATTTTAAAACTTGAAATCCAGACTATAAACTTTTCAGGAAAATTTTTAGTAGCCTCCTTTTCTCATTCTCAGATGTATCTCTTGCAAACAGAAGAGTCGCCCACAGCTGCTAAGAATGAAAGTTTAAGGAACTTACTGCACTGGCTTCTCTTCTCAGACCTGAATGCTACGAGCATAACGATTGCATTCATCAATAATGTGAAAGGAAATTGCAGAGGAGAAACAGACCGCTATAATGTATAGATATAGGATTTGAATTTTTTTTATCAGAAAGAAAAAAAGCCAATGAACCTTTGACAAAAAAGCTCTATAGCAGCCTTTTTGGGTCACTTTAATGTCTGTTACCTTCAAATCACGTTGCCTGGCGTGCTCCATGTCCTGCATGGCGCAGCGGTGGGCCTCCTGCAGACGCTGCTGTCGCCTCTGATGCTCCGTCTGCAGCTCCTCCAGCTGCATCCTCAGGTGCTCCCTCTCCTGGCTGAACTGGTGCTGTAGCTGCTGCAGCGACGACTGCGACTGGGACAGCTGCATCTCCAGACTTTGCTTCAACAAGGATATCTGCACAATAATAAGAACAATACATATTGCAGTGATTGTCAGTGAGAAGGTTGAAGAAGTCGCTGCCTCTAGACCTCTGCATACATAATTAGTTGGATAGAAACCAGGTAGGTGGTCCAGGAAGTGCAAGTTCAGGCTGTCTCAAGGAACTGCATTTTTACATGGCAGAATAACAAAAAGGTAGAAGGTTGGGGTTGGCAATCAATTTGCCTTAAACAAATATATACTCTCAAGGCCTCCAGCAAAAGAGCTTTTTGCTGTGAACATAGCACTAAAAGCAGGCAGCAGTGTGACTCACGAAATTAGCCTGTCTAGACAGTTTAGGATTTTGAATTCAAGTGTTGAGATAAGTACGACCTTGCAAAAGCTGCTCTGGCAGCACTGTATGCAACTGCTGCCAGGTCAAAAAACACATTCTAATCAGAAACCCTGATGAAGAAGATCGACAGTAAACTTTAGGGGCATCAAACTCATTTAAGGTCACAGGCCCATAAGTTACTTACTACACAATTTAATGCCAAGTAGGCTGAGCCAATAAAATCACTTAAAATAACCTATAAGAAACACTTCTTGAAACCAAACCATCCATTCACAAAGCAGATGTTTGGAATGTGATCAGAAAATCTTTTAGAAAGGCTTTATAAATTCAAAAATGCTGATTTTAATTTAGGCAGTCTCACCCTCAAGATCGTCTTCTTATGCACTCACAGACAGCTTGTAGTGGGTCTGCGGTTTCTATATTACTCCCTGAAAGTTGTGCTCTGATGGTGTGCTTCTTGCACACACACAACTTCTCTTCCTCTTCTTGACCTAAATTTCATGTAGGGGGTCATTGTTGAATTTCTATTATTGTAGCTTTGGTGATCGTGGCTCAAGAGTTGGCAGTTTGTCTTGTAATCGGAAGGTTGCCGGTTTGAGCCCCGGCTCCGACAGTCTCGGTCGTTGTGTACTTGGGCAAGACACTTCACCTGTTGCCTACTGGTGGTGGTCAGAGGGCCTGGTGGCGCCAGTGTCCGGCAGCCTTGTCTCTGCCAGTGTGCCCCAGGGCAGCTGTGGCTACAATGTAGCTTGCCATCACCAGTGTGTGAATGTGTGGATGACTGAATGTAGTGTAAAGCGCTTTGGGGTCCATAGGGAATAAGTAAAGCGCTATACAAATACAGGCCATTTCCCATTTATATTATTGTAGGGTGTTGACCTTACAATATAAAGTGCCTTGAAGCAACTGTTGTTGTGATTTGGTGCTATTTAATAAAACGAAACTGAATTGAACTCTGAATGTGTGATCAGCCAAATGAAAATCAGTTAAGACTTCTGACTTTCATGGACTCATTCTCAGAATATTGTGATCACACCCCTACACCTCTTTACACAAGTTTCAGGGTAAAGATCTCACAGACAAACAGGAGCATTTGTACCCTGAATGTGCAACTCTGCTCTATGGACTGTGAAAGCTGAACGAATTATCCGGCTTTGAGCTTTTAATTAAAAATACAACAATACTTTCAAACATAATCGGAGAAAGTGTTGATAAATCCATCATCTTGTGCAGCCACTTGCAGATCATCGTTTCTGAGATAGTAAACACAACAGGAAAGACTCTCTGTGATCTAAATAGAGTAGCTTTGCCGCAGGAACTGCTTCACTAATTTGGAAATTACATTATCACTCAGACATGAGTCACACATTTTTTTGCATGGTGGCAAATCTTTATTAGCAGGCACATATGATTATATATGCTGCACACTGATTCTGTATTATCTAAAATTTACTTGCTCATATAGCTTGCAAATTGTGGACTTACTCAGTGGGGAGGGTTGTTGTATAATAGGTGAAAACTTGCATAATGTGTTAAACAGTTTCCACATTCCCTAGATTTATACACATTGGCATCCTTGTTTCAAACATTGATGTCCACTAAGGTTAAAACAGGGGCCTGATTTACTAAACTGAGAGTGGAAAGTTTGTTTGTTTTATCTACTAAGAGTAAAAGGTTTTGTGTTTTGTTGCTGCAATTTTGAATAGTTGAATTATCACCTGGTGATTATGTAACCAACATGAAATGCCACTTTTATAATGACAGCCCACCACTTTAGGGACATTTTGCATGTCATGTCAGGCATTTTAAACCTTCTGTGCCTCGTTTCACTGTGTTTTGTGCCAGCTGTAAAAAAAAAAAAAAAGGTCATCACAAATTGCCAACAGTGAGAGTAAATCCTGGACTGATGGCAGTGATTTTGCATGTCTTGCAATTATAAAGTCAGCAGTGCCGACCTCTCTAAGTAGTAACTTTTTGGGGTTTTGGGGTTTCTCCCATAAATCCCGTAAAGCTAGAACCATGTACTAGAAAACAAAGACAAATTTAATTTATTTAGCTCATTTCATTATATGAAAACTAAATCTGCTTAATACAAAATATTAAGACATGAACCCCTCCCCCCCAAAATAAAAAAAAAAAACTACTCTAAATTTACAATGCCTTAAGGGAGTGAAAACTGCAAAACAGAACAAACAACAACAACAAAAAATATTAAGAGTAGGCCTTTGTGAACAGAAGGGTTTGGAGTCTGTTTGACACACAGATTTAGTTGATCTCAATTTAATCAAAATTTTATATTGCGCTGGGAGCCATTGAAGTCATTTCATTACTGGGGTAATGCAGGTAAATTGCGGGTAAAACAGAGACCTGTAAGGATTCTGGCTGCTGCATTTTGGACAAGCTGAAGATGTCGATGATGTTGATCATTTGGGAAATCCTGCAAATAGAGCGTTGCAATAATATAACCTACCTGATTTGAATGCATGAACGAATTTCTCAGAGTCAGTTTTAGAGAAGATTTTTCTAATCTTAGATACATTTTAAGTTGTAGAAAGCAGTTCTGGTAACTATAATGATGTGGTTATCAAAACTGAGACCACTGTTTAAAATGATACCAAGGTTCGTGACTTGATCACTGTGTTTTAGAGAAATGGATGATAGATATGAACAAATTTGGGACCACAAGTATTTCTGTCCTGTCTCTGTTCAGTTCTAAAAAGTTTTGAGACATTCAGGACTTAAAGTCATCAATGCAGCTTATTGGTTTATGAATAGAGGTTAGATCATAAGAGGGAAGTGGTAAGTACAACTGTGTGTCATTGCTATAAGAATATGAGGCTATATTATGACAGTACCAAGTGGGAGCATGTAAAAGTTGAACAGTAATGGACCAAGGACTGACCCTTGAGGAACCCCAATTGAATTTTGTATTTGAATGGATCTAAAACTGCTAATTAAAACATAAAAAACTTCGACCCTTTAGATACGATTAGAAGCAATAATGTGTCTGACCTGTTAAACCTACTGAAGCCTTTAGTTAGATTATGATATGGTACAATTATTAATTACTAATAGATCTAAGTTAGTTTTATTGGGTGGTAGTGTGATTACAGCACATTTAAAAGAAACAGGGAAATGCCAAACTGGAGAGAGCCGTTGATAAAATTTACTAAAAGATTTGTAAAACAGTGAAATACAGATTTGACAACTTACATATATTAATTTTGTATCATTTTTGCTATAGCTGGCATTTTTGAGAAATTTCTTGCTCACAGTTGTCAGATAGACACATATAATGGAGGTTGGGATTAAAAACCACACTGATTAAGCTTTTGCATGAGTTCAATAAGGAAGATCTGTTTTCACTCATCTACTCGCTTCTAGTCTGCTGTTATTATGTTCTTTACTGTATTCAAAGATTCAGACGTGTAGCCCTGTATTATTTAATGGTAAATAGACTGATTCTTATATTTTCTACTCTTCCAGAGTATTCAAAGCGCTCTACACAACATGGGACATTCACCCATTCACTGTCTTCTATGCTTTTAAGTGCTTGCTAACTACCATTCACACACATTCACACTCATCGATGCATCGGAGAGCAACTTGGGGTTAATATCTTATCAAGGATATTTGGCATGCAGACTAGTGGGAGCCAGGGATCGAACCACCAACCTCCCGATCAACAGATGACCTGCTTTACCTCCTGAGGTACAGCCATACAGCCATGAGCTATAGTGTATATGATAATATTAGACATAATATTATAACATTTCCCCCTCAATATTATCTTACTGTGGTGCATTTTGTTTGCCAAAAATGAAACAAAAAAAAACAGTGAACATAAGTTAAAGATGAAATTCACATGCAGCCAAATTCTTCTTCTTGTTAATCATGAAGTTGATAATCATGAAGTGAAAATCTGATATTGTGACAGTGATGGTGTGGATGCCACTGACCTTTTTTAATTTGGTTTTTCATTGAGATTCAAAGCGGAGGTTTTCAAGCATTACCAAATCTGCGTTTGAGTGCAAAATTACCCGCATATATCATTCACATTAGGCGTTATTTACAACGACACTAATATTTTCAATGCTTGTGCCTTTTGAAAACACACTTTGGAGCATGCTGTGCATCAAGGCCTTACTGGCACTGACATCTGCCATTTGATTTCTAAACAGCCTCTTCTCCATCAGTGCGTATTTGTCAAGAGCCTGACTGCTGCTCTGATTTGGTATTGGAGTAAATAAATATGGTTTAGCTGATTGTGAGGTGCGGAGCTGCCACATTAATCACCGATGACAGCGCGGGCATGTTGAAGACCAGCAATTAATGCAAGAGACATGCACAAACAAACAGAAATAAAGCTGTTGATTCTGCACGTACGATGACCACAGGAGAGCTTAGTCATGCCACATTAATATTACTGTGCAGTCATTAGCTACAGCAGCCGGCTCCGGTGTGCGTTAAACACTAACACATAATGAATATGTGAGTCTGTGTGCCAGTGTTGGGAGGAAATCTGTGAGTCTGGCACAGACAAGCCGTCACAGGCACAACATACACCTAGAAGAGAGGTAGCTCTTATTGCTTCAACAATGTTTCGCCCATCATATTGATTTTCTTACCACTGGTATAATTACAACCACTTGACTCCAGGCTGTGGGCATTTTGTGTTCAAAAAGGTCTGTTGATTGTAAGTTGAAGATTAAACCTTTAAATCTTTAACCAGTATTGTCACGTAACAGTGCTTTAAAGAAACACTTGGTGTACAGACTACGTGATTTCTTGTGTTAATAAAAGCTGTTAGTTTCTTGCTGTTCCTGTTTTTATTTAAAATATATCCTTTCTCAGCAATGCCCTTGTTTGTGTCTACACTCACTGGGCACTTTATTAGGCACACCTTGTTACTACTTTGGTGGACCCTCTTTTACCTTTGCCTTTAACCCTGGAGAACCCATGGGGTCAAATTTGACCCCATGGTTTCCCTAGAAAACCAATGGGGTTGGATCTGACCCCTTGGGTTCTCCAGGGTTAATTCTTGATGGCAGAGATTCAACAAGGTGCTGAAAACATTCCTCAGAGATTTTGGGAGATCACATCTCAAAGTTGCTCCTTTTGGATTGGTTGAGGCCATTGGAGTAAACTCCTTTTAGGGACGATCGTAGCTCAAGAGTTGGCAGTCTGTCTTGTAATCGGAAGGTTGCCGGTTCGAGCCCCGGCTCCGACAGTCTCGGTCGTTGTGTCCTTGGGCAAGACACTTCACCCGTTACCTACTGGTGGCGCCAGTGTCCGGCAGCCTCGCCTCTGTCAGTGCACCCCAGGGCAGCTGTGGCTACAGTGTAGCTTGCCATCATCAGTGTGTGAATGACTGAATGTAGTGTAAAGCGCTTTGGGGTCCTTAGGGACTAAGTAAAGCGCTATACAAATACAGGCCATTTACCAATCCTTTTCATGGTCAAGAAACCAATTTGACATTATTTTAGTGATCAAAAAGGGATGGACATGATCAGCAACAATACTCAGGTAGGATGGCATTTAAACAATGCTCATTTGGTACTGAGGAGACCAAAGTGTGCCCAAAAATATATTCCTCACACTATTACACCACCAGCAGCAGCCTGAACTTTTAATACAAGGCAGGATGCATGCCTTCTTTCTGTTTATGCCAAATTCTGAACCTGCCATCTGAATATTGCAGAAGAAATTGAGACTCATTAGACCACTT
Organism: Pelmatolapia mariae; assembly: GCF_036321145.2. Taxonomy (NCBI): domain Eukaryota; kingdom Metazoa; phylum Chordata; class Actinopteri; order Cichliformes; family Cichlidae; genus Pelmatolapia; species Pelmatolapia mariae. Next base: position 21,857,855 of record NC_086240.1, on the reverse strand, counting down.
TTTCCAATCTTCAGTTCTGTCTAATTTTGGTGAGCGTGTGAAAATTGTGGCTTTAGTTTCCTGTTCAGGTCATTGTGACCATGTCTACATGCATAAATGCACTGAGTTGGTGACATGTGATTGGCTAATAAAATATTAGCAATAATGAGCAGTAGTGTGTTTTCCCTCCTTTTTCTTCTTTATCGACTTCTCCCCTCTAATTATCTACAGCTTGGTGTACTTTCAGGTTGCAGTCACATAACCAACATAATTACCTCACATGTTTATCTCTAATTACTTTTCCTTGACTTCAGTGTCAAAAGCTTTGAGGTGAAGTACCTGTGTGAAGACGACCTCTGAAAAGTGGCCCACACTGCTCACACCACTTTCATTAGGGTGCTTAATAATGTGGTGGGTGATGTGAGTCAGCCCTGTTGATACTACAGAAGTAGTACAGCCTTATCAGTTCTTAGTCTTTTTCTGGTGGTGGTCAGAGGGCCTGGTGGCGCCAGTGTCCGGCAGCCTCGCCTCTGTCAGTGCGCCCCAGGGTGGCTGTGGCTACAATGTAACTTGCCATCACCAGTGTGTGAATGTGTGTGTGAATGGGTGGATGACTGAATGTGTAAAGCGCTTTGGGGTCCTTAGGGACTAGTAAAGCGCTATACAAATACAGGCCATTTACCATTTTACCATTTATGCAGGCTATATGAACTTAGACATTGATGTGAATAATGTTTCCATTACCATGTGGGAAAAAGTGAGAAACTTTGCAGTCACAATGAAATAAAATGGTTTTAATAAGAAATGTGGCTCGCCCTGCTGTCCACTCATGTTGTCCACTCATCTACTTAAGCGCTTCCTTTATTAAAGTTTTTAGAATCTCTGACGTGAAACTAATTAAAGGTAATCCCAAAAGCTGGAAGTACTGCAACCCCGAAAATGAGAACAAAACCACAGCAAAATGAGTTACACTACAACATTCACCTCTCTTTGAACTTTGAAATAGGGAAAATTATCTTTATGTATACAGTGAGCTTGGCAAACTGTTAAGATTCAAAACATATCAGCATATTAAGTCATTATGGCACAGGCGGTAATTTACATGATCTGTGTCACTTGTCAGTTATGTTGATCATTTTGATTTGTGAACATTTGAATGGTGTGTTGCTATGAACCCTGGGAAGGCCTTATTTTCTTAGAGTTGGGAAGCGTATCATCTGCTAAATGAGGTAAGGAAGCATGCACTGAGGTACCTTTTCTTTGCAACTTGAGAATTTGACCAGCTCTCATTACGGCTGCCATGCAGATAATTTACTCAATCAGAAACCTTCTTAAGTACAAATGACTATTTGACCACAACCAAAGTCACATCTCTGCTTTTGTCTTTGTTTTATCATTTGTTTACTGTCCTGTTTTCCGGTTTGTGTCTTGCCTTTGTACCGGTTTGTTTCCTCATGTTATTCTCACAAGTTTTGATTTTTCTTTGTATTCAATGTGTGTCTGCTCATCACTGCAGCCTTTTAATTCACACCTATTTATGAGCTTACTAAGTCACTTTAGTCTTTCAAAATTCCCAAAACACAACATAAACACCAAAATTCACTTAACATTTCAATATGTGCCCTTTTAGTGTTTTGCACAGAGACAGTAAAGTGAACAGAAGGATGGGCGGCACTGTTTGTGCTCCCATTGGGAAGAGCCTCACCTGTTCTAGCAGGTCCTCCACTTTCCTTTGCCAGCTCTCCCTGGCATTGCTCAGTTCCTGCTCCTTGCTTTGCGCCAGCTGAGCCAAGGCTGAGCTTTTGTCCTCCTCGTGCTCCTCTTTCAGCTCCTCACGTAGCTTCTTACACTCCTGCCTATAGCACAGCACAAAATGAAACACATATGCGTTTATGTTTCAGGTGCTTTATTAATCATCCAGTGTGATTCACAAAACCTGTGCGGAAAACTACACAAATTCAATCTGTGAACTGCGAAGTTCCAGAAAACCTGAGAGTAAAACAGTGTGACAGAGGAATCACGTAAATCTTAGTGAGCTCAATAAGGACCCTGCAGCAGCAGCGTTACTGACAGGTAGCTTAGATCAGAGGACGCTCCATTGCAGCACTTTTACCGCTGTTTGTAAGATGGAAATGTGATTTTTGGAAAACAGTGGGAACCTCCTCAAACTTCTTTCTTGTGAGTGAATAACCATAAATCATTGGAACTGGGGGATTGCCTATATTGATTAAGTGTCAACTCTCAAACTGATTTATGTGCTGTGCTGACAAGAAATTGGGCACAGCGTTAGTTCAATCAGGGCATGCAGTCAAGCCCAGCAGTGACCACAGATAAAATGATTTTAACACCCACTCATGTCAGCTGATACCCTCTTATAGATTCAGGTGGCAAATTTAATATAGGGCCTACTGCTTTAGTGTGGAAGCCACTTTGCAACCCACTTCTGCCAGGTTGCTCTAAAAACTCCCTGGGGGAGTCCCTCCCTTTAGTCAATCCAGAGTGCTGCAGTGAGAGTACTGACAGAGGCTAGAAACAGCACATTCCTCCCAAATTAGCATCGTCGCCCTATTAAATCCAGAACTGATGTTAGAATCCTTCTCCCTACATATAAAATCTTGAACAATCGGGCCCCTATCATATCTTAAAGCCATTTTAGCACCATATTATCCTAAAAGATCACTTTGGTATCAGACTGCTCCTGTACTCTAGAGTCAGGCCCCTCTACTTTGAATCAGGCTCCTCGCACTGAGCTTTTCTTCCTCACTCATCTCTTTTTACTCTCTGTGTATTCATACACCACTACTGTAGTTAATCATTAGTTATTATTCATCTCTATCACTCTCTCACAGTGTGTCCTTTGTCCTCTCTTCCTCCCCTCACCCCCATCCGGTCGTGGCAGAACGTTGCCTCGCCCTGAGCCCGTTTCTGTCGGATGTTTTTCCTTCCCTCTGTCGCCAAGCGCTTGCTCAGGGGGTCATGTGATTGTTGGGGTTTCTTTCTAATATTGTAGCGTCTTTACCTTACAATATCAAACACCTTGAGGGGACTGTTGTTGTGAATTGGTGCTATATAAATAACCCCAGCTCCTCCTTTCACGCTTTATCTGACTTAATCTGAAATCTGCTGTCAATGATGCTTGATCTTCTCTGTGCTCCTGCTGATGCCCTCCCCATCACCAGTTTTTACTGTCTGCATAATGAAGGGTGGCAAGGTCCCAGAACAGAGCTGCCAAAAAATGAATTACTCCAGTCATAAATATTAATCTTCTTTTGTCTACAGGGGTCTTGACTGAACTGAAATTATGGATTGCCTGGAGGATATCAAATAAATCTAACAGGTATGCTCTGGGAAAATAAGGAACTAGAATTCAGCTAATTCCCCCAAATGTTGTGTGTTAAGTTTAGGCTGATTTTGTGGAGATGACAACAGAGTCTGAAAGAAGAGACTCAAACAAGCAGCTAGGAATTGGCTTGAAAGGTAAAGGTGCTTCAGAGAGCTCTATAACACCTTTATGGGAACAATAAATTGTCCTGAATCATTAGACCTCAACACAGCTTCCACTGAGCGCCCATCACTCTCCAACACTTCGGCTAACAGCTCTGCGAATGGCAGTGTGTGTGTCTGCGCGCTGCCAATGTGATAGCTGTGTGGGAGTTGAAATGGCAGCTGTTAAATGAAGTATCCAGGCAAACACATTTTTTCTCTCACTTCGAGAGCTGCAAAGTGTCAGACTGAAGGCAGGCTATAACACACACAGCGATGCAGTCACACACCACAAAGTCACGTTCATAATGCGGCACACTTGACACGTGTCATCATTCACGTCCTCGTTCGGCATAAAGCAGACGTTCTCCCTCTCTCTTGCTCTCTCACAGACAGATCCAGACTTGAGGCGTCAAAGATCTCTGCTCTTCTCTTCTCTGCTGTGCAGGAAGAGCCGAGGGCAAATGGAAAGAGGTAAAAACATGAAGGGATGAAGGAACTGTCAAAGATGGAAGGAATATCCGGATCAAATGTGGGATAATTGGCTGGATTCAGGGATCTGTACAGGCAGATATGAGCCACATGTGCTCATTTAAGGTGCGTGTGAGATTATAATTTACTGTGTGCTCAAAATATGTAATCATTCTAACAAGAACTTTGTTCGTACAGTACTTTTAAAACACACAGTTACAATGTGCTTCACAATCTGGTTAAAACTGGGGCACCACTGTAACTCACCTGGTTGAGCTAGCGACCCGGACACTAAAGGCTAGGGACCTTATGGCAGGGGCCGGAATTCGAGACAGAATATTTCCCATGTGTCATTCTCCCTCACTCTCTCACCCCCTTCCTGTCTACTCTCTGCACTGTCCACCAAATAGGCTAAAACATAATCAAAGAAAATTAAAAATAAACCTTTTAAAGCATAAATTATTTTTTTTGTGTTCTAAATTGCAATAACATTTAAGCTTTTTATACTTGTATACATACGTCAGCATGTACAATTAATTTTGTTAATTTTATTATTGTGACATGGAAACCCAAACAACAAGAAAGCAGAGCCATAGTAGCACCATAAACAATCCAACCTGATGTTTTTCCCAAGATTTGCAAACAAAGGTTAATAACTTATAAACACCCAAAATTACAAATCAGCCACATAATTCAATCATCACAATCTGTACATAAAAACACTTCTATTTTTTCAAGACATCCCACTAGATGAAGGTATTCTTAACTTATCATAATTAAGGACTATAAAGAAAAAAGTCACTCATTGTTTGTTGTTGTTGTTGTCCTAAACAGGGTTTAGTTAATTTGAACATATGCAAATTTTCGTCTATGACAGATTCTTTTCTTTCAATGACTTTACTGTAGATTTGCTGCAGTGCATTGCCCTGTTGCATGACCCAGTTTGGGCCAAGCTTTAGACACGTGCATCACATTTGACTTTAGAATATTTTGGTACACAGTAGAGTTCGTGGTTGACTCAGTGTCTCCGAGGCACCCAGGTGCCAGGTAGCTATGAAACCAGCCCAAATCATCACCACTCCACCACCGTGCTTAACAGCTAGTATGACGTGTTTGTGGTGATATCCTGCATTTGTTTTGGTTTTTTTTGTTTTTTCCAAACATGGTACTGTGCATTATTGCCAAACATCTGCACTTTGGTCTCGTCTGGACATTTTTCCAGAGGGCTTGTGGTTTGTTCAGATGCAACATTTTAAACTAAAGCTGTGCTGTCACATTCTTTTTCAAGGGGAAGAGGCTTTCTCTCCTTTCTCCAACAACATGCTAAATGTTCTGCTTTTATAGAGGTTCTCAATTAATCAAGTATATATGATTAGCAGCACCTAGCTGCTTCTTATTAGAAGTAGTATAGGTGTACTGAGTTCTTCACAGCACTGCACAAAGACTGTATATTCACCTTTTAATGTTTATTATTATTACACATACAGTGTAGTTTAGCTTCTATAGTGAACTTCTAAGAACTATGTGATTTAGTCCAAAGAAAAACTTTTCTATTTACTCTGTTTTCTGCTAAATTAAGCAAGCAATTCCACAACGTTATCATGGCACATTTTTGCCTTTCTTATCCACGAATCCATCTCACGTCACCTTGATCGGTCAACACAGGGCCAAATTTATCAACACCCTGTCTGCTGTTTTTCATTCTTTAAGTCCACACATCCCTGCAGCATAATTAAACACATACATCATATAGTTAAGAGAAAGTGTAACAGTCAAGGTCTTTGCATATTTGTAACTTGCTGACAAAAGACTCCAGTGCTCTCCATTCCAAATCTGTGAACCTACATACAAACTCACATAAAGGAGACGTGCCCAGAATAATGTAATACAAGCAGAGAATGATTAAGAAGAATGTTTAAGAAAATGCTGCCTACAAAAATATGTTTTCGACAGACCTTTAAAACAAACCACAGCTTCAGCCAACTGATGAGATACGCTGCTGTTTCAATATTTATCATTTATAAGAGTCAATACTGCTGCTTGTGAGTCTGAAATAAGAACAATGAGGTGGACCTGAATTTAATGTGTATAATGTATATTGTGTAAAAGCCCACTGTGAGTGAAACCAGCCACCAGGCTTATACTGACTCACAGTTACTGCATCACAGGATTTCCGAGCAGCTGCCAGTCGCACGAGACACTTTGGCTGCTGGTACTTTGACAGATTTCTGATTTCCACCAGGCTACGAGACCCATTGCAAAGCTAACACACACATCAACTTATGTGGTGCTAAATCCCTGTGGTAGGCCAAAACGTGGAGGTCTTACTTCTCCTTTTGTCTTTTTTGCCATTCTTACGTGTACTCTTGTGTATTTAGGCCAGACATTTCCAAACCAGCAAACGTGAGCGATAACACTGATAATGAGAACTGATGGGGTGTGAAGTGTAAAAACAAATACAGAAATAGAAATATATGGAGTAACCACTTGTCTGCAAGTTTGCTTGCAGAATACTTTCTATACAAGTAACAACAACAGTACAAATTCAAACTCAGATCTAAAAACATTTACTGGATTTTCCACTTTAGAATTTTTTTTAAAAAAGATATTAGTATGACATTAACAATATAAACTTTAGCCTGATTATGTTTCGGGTGCCTGCAGACATTTTAATAATGAGTGGCTGATGATTTATTATTCAATATTAAACAAGCAGGTTCACCGCACAGAAAGAAAAAAAAGAGAAAGTCGTAGTTTTGGAGTCACATTAATAAAATTATCCCCCAAAGAACAGCCAGCTCACATTACAGGATGATGTGGGTAATTAAATATTAGCTGTCCTTCCGCTATTTACCTTCTCAAAGTCATAGCACAGGCAGAGGTTCAGAGTTTAGATGTAAATCCTTGAACGCAAACAACTGCAGACAAACCCTGCTGGAAGCATCTGCCACAAACTATGCTGTAACATTCAGCAGACTCACACCTTGCAGGAACTTTGTGAGAGGACGTGTCTGTTAAAAGATGCAATAAAGGGCTAAAGAGGTACGTGCAGTCTCTTTATCATAAAACTGCTACGACTGTTGCAACTCAACAAAGCAGTATAGTTTTTATGTAACATGGACAAATGCTGTAATAACATCGTCCAAGCAGCTGGTCTTTGTCATTGATTGTAGAATTAATTTCAATATTTCTGGGATATCTGGTGTCAAACTATTATGTTTGTTTAACACTTAGCTAAACTGCCACAGCAGGGAGATGCTGGTGTCATGTTCACTCAGGTCACCATCCTAGTTTTAGGTTGGACAGGTTGGAAGGGGAGGCTGTTTTTCCACTGTGGGGTTTTTATCTTACAATATAAATAAATATAAATAAAATAATATGTAAATACATTTTAGCCACATGCTAAAAAAACAGTTCTTCCTGAGTATAGCCTCTGATTGGCTGTTCCTCACAAACAGAAGATTAGAACAGCAGGTAAATGGGGCATCTGTGCTCACAGCGTGCCAAATTACACAAAGACTAGACTAAAAATCAGGACCTGTCAATATATTCCATTTTCCTAAAATAAAAAAATGCATATGCAGGCCAATGATGCATAAGTGAGCATCACTGACCCCCTCTAAAAGTCCGCCGTTGATCTAATTCAGTGACATTTTGCAGGTTAATGGAGGCAGTTTTTGGCTGAAACAGTGACCTTTAGATCAATACTTCAGTCACAGCAGAAATGGAGAAAGGTTGTCATCTTCTGCCCAAGGCTTCCTGCTGCAGCACATTTACAATGATTTACTTTTCAGCCAATATTAACCTGCCACCGCTGTGAGATATTCAGTATTAGTTGGCTGGTTCTAATTATGATATAAAATAAGGATTAAAATTCTTTTTATATTTGGATTAGGAGGAAAAAACATGAACTAGACATCCCTTGTATTGAACTAGTCATAAAAAATAAAAATAAAAAAAAAGAACTAGTCATAGCATTTTTTACTTTAGGGTCTGATCAGCTGTCCACTACCTCCAGTGTTATCACTGGCACTAACTGGGTATAATATCTACAGGGAACTGTAACACAGAGACAGCTGTTCGCATTAAAAAACATTTTTCACTTATTTATTTTATCCACTACTGTAATTGTACTTTTTCTGATACATTTCTTCCAGAATCTACACTGCCCTTCAATAAATCCTGTTTTCACTTTCATATGAATATAAGCAATAAATAGATTGCAAGTGCTCCCTGAAATGCAGTAAATAGGATGTGAATAAAAGCACTTCTTGTGTATTCGCACTTAGGATGCAAACACTTAACTTACTCCGTTAAAAGAAGGTTCAAAATAATTGATTTCATTTCCTCGTGAGCGTGCCTATTAAAGCAGGATGGATCTGTATTAGGATATACACACTTCAATACTTTTTATTATCTCAAGTCATACTAAATCGCGTATTGAACAGTGGTATTTCATACTGCACATTTTCCTTATATCATGCAGTCCTTTGCAGTCATACTACCTGCTGATTTCTGACTTTCATTTCACGCTCTTTTTCTCAGCCTCAGAGTTCGTTTAATCAGTTAATGCCCCCGCTCTTTGTAAAGGTCACACTTGATATTGTTTAATATTTCTGTCTTTTCCTCGATCTACCGGCCCAAAGATGTCTTCTTGCCCGACTGTAATTTATTTTCTACTTCTCTACTTAACTTTCTTGTATTGCCCCACTTCACTCTTACTCTTTTCTTTGCACTCATTTTTTTTGCGTGTATCTGAATCTGATTGTGCATACTTAGAGGCTTTCAGATGATCAAATCAAGTAAAATGCACCTGCAGTGCTGAGAAAAAGTTTTTGCCACTTCTTGATGAGTTCGTTTTTTTGTATATTTGGAACACTTGCATGTTTTCCATCCATTCATCCATCTTCTTCCGCTTTATCCGGGGCCGGGTCGCGGGGGCAGCAGCCTAAGCAAAGAAGCCCAGACCTCCCTCTTCCCAGCCACCTCCTCCAGCTTATCCGGGGGAACACCAAGGCGTTCCCAGGCCAGCCGAGAGATATAATCTCTCCAGCGTGTCCTGGGTCTGCCCCAGGGCCTCCTCCCGGTGGGACATGCCCGGAGCACCTCACCCAGGAGGCGCCCAGGAAGCATCCGTGAATCGCTACCTTATCGTGGTGGAGGGGTTTGCGTGTCCCAAGGGTCCCAGGGGCTATGTTGTCTGGGGGCTTTTGTCCCCTGGTAGGGTCTCCCATGGCAAATTGGTCCTGGGTGAGGGACCAGACAAAGAGTGATTCAGAAGACCCTTATGAGAAAAACATCGAGGGAACAGTTTACCCTGCCCGGGATAGGGTTACCGGGGCCCCGCCCTGGAGCCAGGCCCGGGAAGGGTGCCCGAGGGCGAGTGTCTGGTGGCCGGGCCTTAGTCCATGGGACCCAGCCGGGCACAGCGCGAAAAGGGGTGGTGGGTCGGGTGCATTGTGTGCCGGGCAGCGGCCAGGAGCGGAGGCCCTGGCGGACTGATCCCCGGCTATCAAGACTGGCACTTGCATGTTTTACATCATCAAATCAAATTTAGATCAAATAAGACCTCAGTAAATTTAAAATGCAGATTTTAAATGATGATTTTCATTAAGGAAAAAAAAGCTCTACCTAATAACTGGTTGTTCCACCACTGGCACCATTGGCACCAATGAGTCTTTAACATCACAGTGGGGGAATTTTGGCCCACTGTTCTTTGCAGAATTGTTTTCATTCAGCCACACTTGAGGGGTTTCAAGCATCTCAATTGATTTCAAGTCTGGACTTTTATGAGGCCACTCCAAAAGAAAAAAAAACAAACTTTTTTTTGAGTCATCCAGAGGTGGATCCAGATCTTTGTCCTTCTGCATAACCTGAGTATGCTTGAGCATCAGGCAATGAACTGATAGCCGGACTTTCTCCTTCGGGATTTTCTGATACAGCGCAGGATTCTTGGTTCCATCAATTACAACAAGTCGTCCAGGTACTAACCACCTTACTACCACCACCATGTATAACTGCTGGTGTGATGATCGTTTTATGAAATGCTGTGTTAGTTTTATGCCAGATGTAATGGGACTCTCTTGGTTTTCGAAATTAAATTAATTACAGGAAATTATAAGTCATCATTTAATAACAGGGAGCAATTACTTTTTCAGATTGGGGCACGTAGGTTTGGATAACTTTTTCCACTTAATGAATGTAACTATCATTTAAAAATACAAGTGGCCATTAGTACTACCCCTCAGCCTCCTAATATGCTCCTGTGGTATAAATTTGATAATCCAAGGTGATTTTCAGAAAATCTGATGCTTGATCTTTCCTTTGAGTTCAAGGTAGATAAGATTTGTAATAGAAGCTATGAATTTAAAAACCCTACGTTGCCTCATTCTTAAGTTATTGTGTTCAGAATCATAGGTCCACGCCAGCCACCCGGGAGGGTGATGATAACTCCCTGTCAAGCGTTTAAGGCAGAGAGGTAAAAACTACGTTTTGTATTACCTGAGTTATCTCTGTATAATATGATGATCTTAAACATGTAGCGATACCAAGAAGGCTGCAAACACCCTTTCAAATTAACAGAAATGTGGAAAATACAATTTGATTTCAGTTGTAATTTCGTTGGTTAGTTATTAGATTATGTGTTATCTGTATAATACCAACACCCCAACAACGCCAGTCCAGTCCATAGCCTTAACAGAGAAAACAGGCCTCTCTCTCCCCAGCTGCCTACTTCATCTTTTCCTCGGACAAAGTCAGCATTCCCGAGCCCCTTGAAAGATATCATCTCTCAAGTATGTCACAAGTCTGCTGCAGGGCCTCCTCCCACTAGGACATGCCCAAAACCAGTAAGCGTCCAGCTCAGATCAGATAAACTACCTCCACAGCTCCTTTCGAGGTGGGGGAGCAGCTGCTCCTCACCCTACCTCTAAGGGAGAGCACAGATGGTTTTCGGAGCAATCTCACTTCTGCTTGTGCCTGCAGTCTTATTCTTTCGGTCACGGCCCGCAGCTCGTGGCAATAGGTGATGGTATGAATACAGATCGACCAGTAAATTAACAGCTTCACCCCAACACTCAGGTCCTTTCACCACAACAGAGTGTTCCAGCGTTACTGCAGACATCTGCAGTAAATAAATGTAATACTTGCTTGTTGAAATACTTGGGCGATCACAGACTTTGTTCTGATATTATAATTTAAAATGCTTTTCCTTTTTGGGCACACCTCTGTAAGGTACACAAAGTCACCTTAAAGTATAACAGATGCATTCAAGTAGGGACAGATGTGGGATTTTAGTGTACTGCCATTTCTTAAGAGTGTAGGGGATAAACTAGAATAGAATTAGTATTAAGGATTATCATGAGTGACAGCAACTGGAAAGTGGTGACAATTCAAGCCTCCTACGCATGTGAACAATGAATTAAGACAATAAAGCACACAAAACCACCCGAAGACTCAGTGAAGGTGCAAAAGACCAAAACAGAAATATTGGCATACTGACGCATTTATATTATCCTGATGTTCCCCATCAACAGAGAGGGACACATTTTAAGAAGCACATAAATAGAAGGCCAATAGGTGTCAAGTCTTGCATTAAATTTAGGAGAATTGATGTTAAAATACTGAAGCTGCATCTTTCTTCTCTTATCTTGACAATCATCACAACCTAAATCTGTCAGCAGCCTCTCTCTTGGCAGCTTTTTCTTTCTTTTTATACCTCCCCAGAAGTATGATTTTTCTGGTTAATAACAGTATTTATTTAACACAGAGAATTCCTCCTTCACAAAAATATCAAACAGTTGGCTAATTTCACCTTCTGCATTACATTTTAAGGTGCTTCCAATGAGGAGGATGTTTAAATAAAAAATGACAAAAACAAAAAGGGGGGATTGTGTTACATGCTGTAATAGCAGCTCTGCTGTGATGTTAATGATCAGACCTGATGCAAAGTACATCTTCTCATTTTCCCTCTGCTGTGCTGACAAACTATCTGCAGCAAATTCACTTAAATACTTTATAAACCACAGACTAGGTGACATTCAGTCTTCAAAGACAAGGTGAACGCGCTGTAGGATTAAAAATAAATAAATAAATATAGACCAGTATATTTATACAGAGCACTTGTCGCTCTCCTCCTCTCAGTCTCCTCTTCATTAGCTTCCATTCACCTTCCTTTGTCTCTATGCACTGAGCTCTTTATTCCCTGGAGAACATCTATTCATTTGGTGGTTGGGGTGAGTACACTGTGGTTAGTGAGCCGTCTGAATAAAGGAGGCTGGCTTTAATCCCCCTTTCACTGTGGAAACAGGCGGTTTGTCTGTGATAGTGTAATCACGGAACGAGCTCTCTGGATTACCAAATGAGCAGAAGAGGTTCGGCGGATCAGCAGACTAAAGCGCAGATGAGGCCGTGCTGTTTGTCCTGGTTATACATAAGATCTTAGAAGCATGTTAGGCACTTGAAACTTTAGACCAGCTTCTGACAGATGCTTTATCCTCGTTGTTATGGCCTTTAGTTTAAGACTATTCAGGGAAGTCTTAAGAAGTTCAGGGAAGCAAAATCAATCTGCGATTCAGTGAGAACTGACCTGGTTCACACTAAAATATCAGCAATTAATGGGATTTCCTGACTACTTCCTTTTTCCAAAATATTCATATATATGTAAAAGTATATATCTGTACTCCAAAAAGCCCGAAAGTCAATATTAGGTATGCCTAAAGCCCGAACTCTCTTAGGCAAGTTTTTTGTTGTAATTTCTTTAAGCAGTCTTAAGGAATAGTTCTCCAGACGTCTTGTAGGACATTCAGAGTTTTTCTTTGGATGCTTGTTCTGTTCACTAATGGTGAGGTACAGGCTCTGAGGAGGCAGTTCAAGGCTGATAGTGTTTTCTACGCAGATATGCTTTTTGTTTGGGATCATTTTCATGCTGGTAGATGAAGCTGTTGCCAGTCAAATGCTTTCCAGGTTATATTGTGTGCTTGCTCAATCTAACTGTACTTTTCTGTGTTCATAATTCCATCAAATTGGACAAGCTCTCTAACGCAGTAGCCCCAAACCATGACAGAGCCACCATGGCTTTACATGTTTACAGACACTCACTATTGTACTCTCCCCTGACCTTATCAGTAAGTACTGATGAAGATTTGAACCTATAATTTCACATTTGGATTCATTGCTCCATAAGACACGTTTCCAATTATTTTCAGTCCAGTTCTTGAGTAATCTGGCAAAACTCACCTTTCCTCCTTTTCCTCTTCGCGAGAGTCACCTTTGTACTTAAACCATTTCTTAGAAAGCTTCAGTGAACAGTAGTTCCTGTCTCAGGTCAGTGCTGGATTTTTTTCTATTGCTTTAGGTGTTTTCAGATACTGTTCATATGTTGTTGAAAGCTTTTCAGGCCTGCCACTATTTCCTGTGCCCTTCCTTTGTAGTTATTTGTCACAAAGTACACAATACCCTTTGTGTAATAACTGCAGATGTGGAACTTATGAATGGAGGGAATAAATTATCGATTTAAGAAAGCGTGTGCATGAACTTTCAAGGCAAAACTCCACAAACAGAAACAGAGGTATAGATGAGATGTTACGATTAACGCAGCACTTTCACTTTGGCCTCAAAGGAAGAATTCATCAGATGCTGTTGAATCCTGACAAAAACTCTAACAGAGTCATTTAGTAGCTGTGTGAAAAGTTCATCAGTTCACACCTGAAAACAGTCAATTTTATTCTGAGAGGATTTTGAATAATCACTCTTCAAAGGTCTATGGACGTTAACAGAGACTTTAACACTGGGGGCTTTAACACTGGATTGAGCTGAGAAGCTGCAGAGCCCACCAAGACTAATGCTCTGTCACAGTCAACGGTGGAAGCAGCATGACCCATGTGTGTGTGTGTTTACGTGCATTTGTGTGTGTGTTTAATCTACTAACAGCAGGAAATGAAAATAAGGAAATAAAAAGACAGAAATTACCCATCTGTTCTCAATTTCATACTCTGTTAAAAGAAAAGATGAAGATGCTATTGTTGCTTTCCATTAAAAATACAGACACACACACATTCTCGTTTTTCTATCTTACTGAGGACATCTAATTGACATAATACTTTCCCTAGCCGCTTACCCTAACTATCATAAATGAAAGCCTAATCCTAACCCTCAGCCTAAACATAACCATAACCTAATAGTAACCCTGTATCCTCATAAGTGACCGTTGGTCCCCACAAGTATAGTAACGTTCCAATTTTTGGTCCCCACAAAGATGTCTAAACCGGTACACACACACACACACACACACACACACACACACACACACACACACACACACACACACACACACACACACACACACACCTGAGTGTTTCAGTCCATTTGAGCTCCAGCTCCAGAGCCATCTTGTCCATCTTATGTTTTTCTTCTTCTTTGGTGGTGATGAGTTTGGCTTCATGCTGACGTTTTTGGGTCTCCAGCTCTCCCTGAGAGAAGGACACACTGACTTCAGTCCACCATTGCAGTCTAAATCACATGTTACACTTAAACTCTGTGGTGTGCACATCACTTAAGATTCTCAACAAGTTTTGACCTGTCTAGCTGAAGTTGTGGTCTGACGTGCATGCTGTCTAAATGCCAGTCATGCACACATTCACAGCACCTGCAAGCTAAAGAGCCAGCTAACAAGGGAAGCAACAAAAAGGAAAAGTTGTTGCTGAAGGCAGAATAATTTCAGCAGTGGTGTGAGACTGAGCAGCCTACGCCTTTACTGAGTGCAGAGAGAGCGAGACCCGTGTATTCACCATTAGACACTTTCTGTTTTCAAAGACTATGATTTGCATCATTACTATTTTGTCTTTTCTGTCTTTATGGAACTTTCTACACATCTATTGCGCTATCATGTTCAGGCCCGTTAAACAGCCTGTGCAAAATTCTGAAAAATGTTATAAAGTCACTTCTTTGCTTTTACATCAGCATACATTTGGTCTTATTGAATTTCTCTGCACTACCTGCTCGTTAAACAGGTTGCCGTGAGTTGACTGTGTGGTAACCTTTGTGTAGAACTGTGATGTTTGGTTTTTCTTAACAAACCAAGGTTTATGGGAACCAACTGTATCTGACAAGGCAGAACGGAATATATGTTCTTAATTACAGGATGTAAGTAAGCTACAAATTTTCAGGTGCCCCAGTGTGCACCTTAGTGAAACCAAAGTTATGAAATTTATCTAAATTAACTTTAATCTCAATGATGGTGTCAGTGGTCAATCTGCATGCCCAAAAACAAGCTGAGTCACAGATGTTTCCTGCACTGGATCCTCCATACTCTATGTAAAGGATAATGTGAGGTCATAGGCTAAATGAAAATATAATTTATGCTTTGTAGATGTTAATTTTGTGAACTGCTCGCCTTCTTCTCATTCATCTCTCAGGCTTTTCCACAACACAAGGAAGGCCAGTATGGGATGACTGAAAAGTGACAATCAGTTATAGACGGCCTTTCACAAAGCATTGTGGGGTACTAGGCAATCGTAATGCTCGCTATATATTTGGAAAGGACTACAAAATGGTTTACTACAGTATGGAAATAAGCCCAGTTTTCAATCAGGTTTTTCCTTTTTTAAGGAGAGAATCCAGCTTCGTAGGTGGATTTTTTGCAGAACAAAAAAATAAAGCTATGTAGTGTGACACTGCTAACAGACAGCACAACATGTTGGCTTCTGGCAATGTCAATCCTAACATCCTAACACAGCAGGGACACAGAAGCCATGCAAAAAATAGAAAAGGAGAAACTGCTACAACAAAATTTACGATTTTCTTTTTTTAAACCAGGCCACTAATTTTTAAAAAGAGACATTGTTGCAGTGTTTCAAATATATCATTTTAGCACTTTGATGAGTACAAAGAAAGGAAAATGCTATCTGGTTACATTATGCTTAGGAGAAGGACAATCTTTATGGATAAATAGCAGCACAGAAAAAAACAAAAAATGTTTATTTGATTTTAGACTGAACTGTTCCTTCACAGATAAGTTAAGGTTCGAGGTTCATCCCAAGAAGTTGATTCTGTTCATCTGGACGTAGCGTTTTCATCCAAGTGACTTCTTCAGTCTCAGCTAACTGCAGGTTGCCCCAACCTTATACACAGTACATTAGCATAATGACTGAAACTAGCACCACAGAATGAATATAATATACAAATTGACATACAAATTAATATACAAATTGTCATGACCACTGATCAACGGCTACTGATCAACAACCACTGATCAATGACCACTGATCAGTGGCGGTGAATACCATTCACAGAGAGTTGGGGAATGGCTGCAATCACAGCATTTTAAGATGGTGAAAGATGTACCCTTAGTCCCCCTCCTCAAATCAGAGATGTTCTTTCCCTTTTCACATAAATTGCCTCTTTGACTCTCCGCTCAAACCAGCATTCCTCCCTGTCCAGGATGTGTACATCCTCATCATTGAAAGAGTGTAGAGTGAAAGCCTGTAGGTGTAAATAGGTGCGAGTTAGCTCTTCTGTGTTGTGCCATCCGCTTTGCCAGAGGTTGTTTGGTTTCCCCGATGTATAAATCATGGAAATCTTAACAGCGTACACTACATTACTCTGTTTGTGCTGGGGGACCCGATCCTCAGGATGGGCCAATTAGTGGTGCAGCGTGTTTGGGGGTTTGAAAGCCATAGAGATGCAGTGTTGAGAGAAAACGCGTCACAACTGTTCCGATACTCCTGACAAATAAGGGATCACTAAGGGTTTTCGCTTAGGCAGCAGTTGTTTATAAGGTTGGGGAAACCTGCAGTTGGTTGAGGCTGAAGAAGTCACTCGGATGAGTGATGAAACGTTTCTCCCACTGAAAACACTACGTCCAGATAAACAGAATCAAGCTTTTGGGATTTCCTCACCTGGATGTTTGAGCATGCATCAAGATGTTTGAGGTTAAGTATGCTGTTGTAAAGTTCAGCGCCCAGGCTGACGTGTGCTTTGTTTGCCTGACCTGCAGTGCAGTCAGCAGGTTGCTGGTCTCTCTCAGCCGGGCCCGGGTAGCATCCAGCTCCTCCAGCAGCTTGTCCTGCGCCTCCTTCAGTGTGGAGATCTGCCCCTCAGCTGTTTTAATATCATTCTCCCCCTGCTGTACTTCTTGCTGCAGCCGAGACACCTGCAGGGAGGACAGACAGACAGACAGAGTGAGGCAGAGAGAATAGACTCTGTCCACACCCTCCTCTCTGTTACACTTCAGGCTGTAGCTCAGTGTGGCACCAACCTTGAAACTACATCAGCATTTTAGGCTCAGCGAGGTGGAATTTCCATCAAAAATACATTCAATGACTGTTTCCATTTCAGATTTTTAAATGAGCCAAGCCCATATACTTTTTTTGCCAACATAGCAAAATAGTTTTGCAATGCATCACATATTAATTTCCCCAAATGTCTGAAGTAGTGGCTAAAAATGTTTGCATAAAGTACCCCAAAAAACAACAACAAACAGTGGCAGTAGATTTATACTGAGGAAACCTTGAAACGAAAACCATTTACTGATTCAGAGTGTTTTAATATGCAATCAATTGCAAACTCTCATCTTTATTCTTTCTTGTTCAGCTACTTTACTACATGAGTACTAAAGTCTTGTTGTTTTGCAGCAGAGCTGATCTGACCTGCTCAGTTGCAGTCAGGTTAAAAAATAATTAAAAATGAAGCTTTAGGTTTAAAGTTTTATAAAAAGAAATCTCGAACCCAGTTACCTCCTCTTGTGGGCTTAGTTTGAGTTTACAAGCTCTATTTTTCCACACACTTACTTTTTCTGTAGGTTTCTTAAACTTTCTGTGGTGACAAAACTGACCAGAAGTTAAAACAACTGTAATAGTAGATATATATACATATATATATATATATATATATATATATATATATATATATATATATATATATATATATATATATATATATATATATATATGTGTGTGTATTTTTTTAAAAAAAAATCTAAACTTTTACCAAAGTGTGGACATACTTAAAGAAACTCCATGTGCTCAAGGACATCGCTTCATCTGATCTCAAGAACGGGCACTAAACTGATTTAAAAGGTCAAGAATAAAATTTAAACCTTACAGTTTTTTTTCTTTCCATTGAGACGCTTCTGATCTGTTTTCAAAGTGTTCCTTTAACTTTTTTGAGCAGCGTATTTACCACAATATATTGTTTGCACACTTGAACAGAAGCTTTACAAAATGTGTCGTACCTCCTCAGTGGCTGCATTGAGTTTGGACGTCAGCTCCTCCCTCAGCTCATCCAGCTGCTGCCTGAGCAGCGTCTTCTGCTCCTCCAGTGACTGACGCTCCCTCTCAAACTGCTGCTCCAGCTCCTGTGGAGAACGACCAATAACACAACACTGTCAAAAACAACAGGGAAACTTACGAAAGCCAAAGTGAGCTCAAGACCTTGGATGAAAAGTTTTTGCGCCTGAAGATTCCTTGAACGCTTATCTGTTTCCCTCAGATAAGTGATTCACATAAAGGGGAAACGGTACACGAGTCGTGCATGATTTAGTTGAAGGTGGAAGTTAAATGTAATCAGTATTCACGGTATTTTGCATCTGTAAAGATTCTGAGTCATACAGGTAATGCAATATCTGAGAGACGAGTCAGGGCAGAAATTATTCATAATTCAGATGAAATCTTGGTAAAAACGGTCACGATCAAACAGCAAGTCATTTTTCCACTAACTTACTGAGTACCAATTAATCTAAAATATAGCAAAAGCTGCAAAACCGAAGGCCAACATGAACAACCTTGGGCTCAATGAATAGGAGACACTTGAGAGGAATTTGAAATACAACAAAATCGGCATAACTGTGCCACCAGTCCATTATAAGAAATGAAAACACCAGCAAATACTTACAATTTTACATCAGGCTAATAAAAAAACAGCTTTACAATGGGCCAGGAAACATTGATGTTACTGCACATGTTCTACATACTCCCACCTAAAACTCAAAAAGTTTCAAACTGCATTGAAGCGCAAAAAGTTACTGGAATTATTTCAGTCCTAATAGTCCTGAGTGGCCTCTTCAGTGAATGTACCAGGGTGGAAGAGGTTAGAGAAAACCTTTACAAAGGTTTTTGTTAGAATTTCCTAACTGAAAGTCAGTCTTGCAAACCACATCTAAAACAATCTAAAAGCCAAGGCAGTCGCTCTTTCATTTCACCAAAACTGTGCTATTATACCAAAGTTTTATACCAAAGGTTTAGCAGACATAATCTTTAACATCAGACAAAGTGATGCTAATGGGAACATTACTGTGAGTTCATGTTTACTAAATTAATGTTAGCCTTGATGTAGAGATGCTGCAGACTTGACGTGTCATTGTTTGCCAGCAAGCTGATGTGGGAGGGAGAGAAAAACATGGAGTCTATACACAGATTATTAAAACAGCGCATACAGCAGTGTTGCACTACACCAGTACTGATAAAAAACGTAATACTTCATAACAAACATCAATGTTGTGTTTTTAAATACATACATTTGTATTTTGAGTACAGAAAAAGGTGTGGCTAAAGCACATATTAGATAAAGTTTTGTTATGTGGACATTTCTTGTTCCCAGGTCTGATTGTGAGTTCTGAATGACTGAGGTTGAGTTTTTTCTTTGGTGTTATAGGTTTTTTTTTAAAAAATTGATCTTTATGTTTTCTTGAGTATTTTGGAGTCTGTAGTACTTGTTATAATTTAGTTTTAGTTTTAGAGTTTAATTTGTTCCCTCAGTATGTCCTGTCTTATTCTCTTGTGTCAACCCACCTTTTATGTGTCTGCATTTCACCATTTAAACATTTTCCCTTCCTGTTTTATTTTGATAGTTTTTTGTCTCTACTGTCTTGTGTTTAATTTTACTTCCCCTCCTGCCTCACTGCGTTTGATTATCTTAACCTGTGTTTTTTTTAATCTATCTATCCATCTATCCATCCATCCGTACTTTTTTTGGACTTTTCCCATCAGCTGAAATAAAGACTTGCTTTTGTTTGATTTAACCTGTCTCCACATATCTACGTTTGGATTCCCTTTGCCTGCAGTTCATGACACGACATAAAGTTACATTTCTACGAAACTACGTGTCTACAGTGGAGTTTATATAGCAACACTGTAGTTGTGGATTTACTGCAATGCTGTAAAAAGAAAACTCTGAGGCATTAATAAGGTGACTACAATTCATCTACAAGTGTATCTGCATATCTGAACCAAATTTCAGGTCACTGCATCAAACATTTGTTGATACATTTTACTGGTGACTAAAGAAGGAGTCCTACATACATTTAAAACAGGATCTGGATGTGCCGTTACACAGCACTGGAATCATAACAGACTAAAAAGTTTCAAACCAATAAAGAGACTAACAATGGCCGTCAGCTCTGAGAATGGCATGGCATTTGTCCAAACCTTCAGATCTGTGCAGCACTTCCTCACTCGTGGTGCAGATCCAGAACTTGCCTCCCTCTCTCTCCTTTGTTTGACATTACATTCACTGCATTCATCTGTACAAATTTCTAAATATACTTCAAACATTTTCATTGTCCTTGGCAGTCAGAAGAGAAAGAGCTCTTGCAATTGTCACCACTATAAAGCTTATTATGTCTGCTGATGAATGGGGAATGGTTTCTGTTATACTGAGCGATGATTGCTACTTTCCAAGGACAATTAGAGCTCAGGGAAATTGCTATAATGTCAAATAAAATTTGCCACCGTTATTCATTACACAGGAGGATGGAGTTTGTAACGGCGTGCAAAAACATTCTGACAAGTGTGACACAGTCCCATAAAAATGAATGGGACTTTACAAAAATGTATTTGAATGGAAGAAAGAGTGAAAAATCACAGTAATTCATGTGTAATGCTTCATGACTTCTTACATTCCACTCTCTGCTTAGAGCATGGAAAGTTTCTCTGTTGTCATTCTGACAAATGTTACAATTGTTAGCTCACCTTGCACAGAAAGTGAATATTTAATGACACAAGAATGTATGTGTAAAAAAAAAAACCCTCTGTAATGTGTATTATTTTACACCAACATAACCAGTTAAAACACCACACATTGCTCCACTACTGGCTTCCCACAGCACAAAGGCTCAAATTAGTCTGACAGATGCTGTGAATCCTGCAAAAAACTGAAAATATACCAAAAAGACTTCAAAACATAACCCTAAACTAGAGCTGCATCTTTCTATTTTCTGCCCGGAGTCTGCTTCTGCCCCAGACCCCTGCAGAGAAAAATGAGGGCAAAAATCAGGACACAGAATAACTCTGTAGCAGTATAAGAACTGTATTTATTTCATATTTAGTTTACTCTTTATTTATTTTTTTATTATTATAGGCCACAATATGCAACATGAACCAAGAGATGCACCACAGCATTTATAGCCAAAGCTAGTCTGCAAGGCCTGTTCCTAATAAAATAAAAGTCACATGCATGATTCTTCTTTAAGAACCAGTTAATATTAAAATGATATTGAAGTCTGTAAGTAAGGAATTCCATTTGCTGATACCCCAAACAGAGAAGCTGTTTATCCACATCAGGATTGGCATAATGGTACCCTGTTTACATTAGAAACTCCACATGTTACTGAACCCAAAATTCTTAGAGGAACCACATGTCACTGAGCAGCTTGGGAGACTGATTATGAAGGCAAGCATAAATTATTTTAAGATTAGCAAATGAAATGATCAAAATTTCACAAGTTAATTTTTTTCAGGCAGTGATGCGATCTAATGTGCTCCTCGTCAAATCGTCTGATTGTACGTTGTCAGAGGAGACTTGTTTGTTGTGGATGCTGCTTGTGACCAAAAAGTTACACAATCGTTTAGTGAGAGTATACTGAGAAAATTATACTCACAATAATGGGGAATAAGTGAGCATACATTCACTCAGTGCCAATAAATTATGGTCTCTCCTTTTTGTGCCATTAAAAGGAGACTTCACCAACTATTCAGCTGCAAACCATAAAACAAAAACATTAAACTGAATATGGCACAATGACTCATCAGCCATCACAGTAAGGTAAGTACGACAGTCTTTCTGGCAGTTCTTACAGATGGCTGAAGAGGCCACAGTCTGGGCATAAGATGTGGTACATTTGTGCTGTGCACCAGTGTTAGAAAGGGGAGCTGGTGTGGTTGCTAGAAAGCATCTCATTATCACGGGGCATATGCAGGTTTCTACAATTTATGGGACTCTGGGGGCACACAATCGGTGAGAGCCTGCACTGCAGGGCCGACTGGGTCGACAAGCCGGCCTGGTCGAAATAAGGAAAGGGACATCTCGCCTTCCATCAAAGGCTGAAAACTTCCTGTATCTGCAGAAACAGCCGCCAATACAGAAGGATATTCCCAGGAGGAGGTAAAATTGTATTTAACCAGATGCATTCTGACCGTGTTCGTGATCCAGCCTCAGTTTGCTGAATTTACAGGAAACCTAAGAATTGGGGGGGCACTTTAGCTCTAACTCTAACTCTAACTAAAAAATCCTTGGGAATTCTCACTATACTCAAGTAAGTATTAAGAAAAAACATTGAAGTATTTCAATACTTCAAAGAATACTTCAAAAAAAACATAAATTAAAGTCCAACTTTTTTTTACTATTATTTAACCTTAAAAATCAGAGAATATTGTGTGAATTGGAGATTGTTTGGTGCTGAAACAGACAAAGTCAAATGGTGCAAAAAATAACAAAGAAATAAGAAATAATAAGAGAGAAAGAAATAATAAAGACATATCTATAGGCTCCATAGACTGTATATAAAAGATGGGCAGAGCTTCCAGCTCTCATAAAAGAAGCAAAGACCTGCAACTTCTTTAACTGTAAAAAGAAGCCAGACTATGCATGGCAAAATGAACTTACTTTTCACCACATTTAATACCTCAGTAAACAGTTTATTGATATGTTTTTGGTCTCTAATTAATGACCAAGTCTTATTTTATAATAATAATAATGTATCTTTTATTGATCCCATTTAACCCATTCACTCAGTGAAGCAGTGGGCAGCCACCAATCTAGCGCCTGGGGAGCAGTGTGTTATACAACATGATGCTCATTGTGTGACGGACAATAAAGAAGAATTTATTTTACACTGTGGCTACCACCTTATTTAAACTAAGATGGACAAAATTCTCAACTCAAGATGTTAAAACAGAACAGAACTAACTAAAGGGGTGATGTCACAGTGACTGTCCATCTTTTATATAAAGTCAGTGATTATGACACAGAAGGATTAATGTCATGCCAGGTAGCTTCACTTAGAGCGTGAGACAAAGGCAGAATAGATCCTTTTAAATTCAAAATGCAGCCTCCTCACAGACAACTGTCATTATAATTTAAAGTGATGAAAGAATGAAGATGATGAAAGAAAAGATGATTAACTAGAAGTGATGAAACTTGGATCAGACAAAAGAATTAGGTGATGAAGATTCATTTCTTCTCATCTGTCTGCTCTGTCATTTTTGGAGAAAAGATGTAAAATTGTGAGTGAGCGAGACGTGAATTAATGCTGCTGGTCGCCCTCCTCCTCATCCTCCTCCCCGTCACTCTTTAAATCTGAACAATTCTGCACACAGTGCTGACAGCATAATCACGAACAGGCCTGAACAATGGCAAATTACTGTGCAGTTGAGAACGGAGTGGGAGGGAATAGGAAGCCATGGAAATCCCACAGCCGTGAAAATCCCACAGAGCCACGGAGGAGAAAGTCTTCATATGTAATGCATATCTATAACTACAGAAATAATAACAGTCTTCTCTTAGCGCTGCTTTCCCATCTGATCAGGTCTACAGTGGAATATCATTTAAAACATCCTCATTATGCAACTTTGATGCAAGAGAATACTTGATCACTTGCTTTCACATGGCTGTGTGACTGGAATGAAGGACTCTTGAGATTAGGCATCATCACGAGGCTATTTTGGGCTGGTGGAACTGCATGCCACGGCTGCAGTCAAATCAGTGGTAGGCTGTGATTTGGAACAGCAAACCATAGGCTCATTAAATTGGTCCCAAGCCCAGTTTGTAATCCTAGGAGACAATTTCACTGTTTCATATCAGATACAAAGCTATTCTGTTGGTGCAGTATTCTTCGATACTAGGCACAAAAAAGGATGCCACCGATGATCATCCCCTGAAATTGATCCAATATCAACTTGTATTTATTTATGCTTCAGCAACTGTTTTCATTGCACCTTTTACAACAATGACCATGTATACCTCTATGCTGCACTCTAGCTTATATTTGTGGGTCACTTCATTAGGTGTCCCCGTTCAGCTGCTCGTAAATGCAAATATCTAGTCAGCCAATCAAATGTCAGCAACTCAGTGGCTTTAGACATGTATGCATGGTCGAAGTGACCTGCTGAAGTTCAAACTGAGCATCAGAATCATGAAGAATGGTGATTCAAGTATGATTGTTGACCAGTTGGACTGGTCACAGTATTTCAGAAGCATTGGGAATTTTCCCAAAGAGTTTACAGAGTGATCAGAAAAAGAGGAAATATCCAGTGAGTGGCAGTTCTCTGGGAGAAAATGCCTTGTTGATGCCACAGATCGGAAGAGGAAGTGGATCTGATAGGATGTCAAAATCAACCCAAATAACCACTTTTCACAACTGAGGAATGCAGAAGAATGAACAACACAAACAACAGCAGCAGAAGACCACACAAGGTGCCACTGCTGTCAGCTAGAAACAGGAAACTGAGGTCACAGTTAACATGGGCTCATCAAAACTGGACAACAGAAACCTTCTGGTGAGCCTTGATGTCTTAATTGTGTCATTTGTACTTTGGCATGAACAACATGAAAGCATGGATCCACCCTGCCTTGTGCCAGTGGTTCAGGCTGGTGCTCGAGGTCTATTAGTGGGTGGGATATTATCTTGAGACACTTTGGGCTCCTTAGTATCAGAAGAGCACTGTTTAAACAGCCTACCCAAGTACTGCTGCTAACCACGTACACCCCCTTATGACCACAGTGTACCCATCTTATGATGGCCACTTCAAGTAGGATAACACACCATGTCACAAAGCTTAGATCATCTCAAACTGGATTTTTGAATGTGACAATGAATTCACTGGATTTAAATGACCTCCAAAAATAGAAATTTAACAGAGCTCCTTTTGGACCTGGTGGAAGACAAGACATCGTCCGTGTGCGGCTGACAAATCTGCAGGAAGTGTGTGATGCTGTCAGGTCAATATGGACCAAAAGATCTGAGGAATGTTTCCAGCACCTTGTTGATTCTATGCCCTGAAGAATTAAGAAAGTTCTGGGGGCAAAAGACGGTCTTTCTCTTTTTTGCATTTATTTTTTGGCCTTTTTTCTACACATTTTTGGATTCTGTTGGTTTCTCACATTTTCTTGACTTTCTGTTTGAGCTCTCTAGGTCTTGCCTCTTGGGTCCTAAACTACTGCTCTACATTCCTTATATCCAACTGTGACGCTATATGAATCAGGAGTTTTCTTTAAAGCACATTTACTAATGAACTTTGCAGCATTCATTTCAGACGAGAGGGAAATAAGAAACTCAGTGCTTTCCATAAAGAAACTCATGTTCTTCTTAAGAGTTAAAAAAAAGAAGGTAATGGGGTAAAAATATATACCATAGAATATGCAGCAGACAAGCAGTGGGTAAAAGCGTCATCTAAGAACTGTGCATGTATGTGCTTAAGCTCTGTTAGGGAGGCCACACGCTGTTCTAAGTAAGTAGCAGTAAAATATTGATGCTAGAAGTTTTAGAAACTCACATATATGCACAGACACACACACACACACACTGTACTGGCTACCACAGCCATATCCTTGAGCCAATGCTCACATCTGTCTCCTTCAACATCAAATCATTTTGCCCTAAATTTGATCACTTTACTTACTTTATACCCTCCACTTGGAGTTTTATGCGCAGTAAATGTCATCCGTGTCCTGGTAGGACTGTGAATTTAAATATATTGGTCTTGCGCTCTTTTCAATGTCGAACTTTCAAAGCTTCTAACAAGCCTTATTTCCTCATTTATTTGAAAGACGACACCCTCCCCCTAACAATTAACGTTGTCCTTTAAAGAACCAAAAGCTTAAAAAGTTCCTTTTTACTATGTAGCTTGATGTTTTCTAACATGTGCATGCAATGTCTTAATCTAATTAATGTCTTATTGTTTCTGTAGCAGCGGCACACTACAACAACTCGAGGAGCACTAGTTTTAGCATCTCCCTGAAATAGCACCTAACGCTTAAGACGCTCTTTGTCACCTGTGTGACTCATCAGGCAGCATGAACTGTCTGCACATGTGGCTGTCATCAGCTGCCACTTCTTATTATACTTTGTTTTCATTGAGAACCTATTTTAAATGCCTGTTCTGGATCTGGTTGCTTTGTGACATAATAAAACTGACAAAACCTTCATCGGGTTATTCACATTCCTACCAGCTCAGATTAGGAGAGCCCAGAGGTGCTCCAGATTACATTTATAGGTGATAAATATAAACGCGCACCCACATCAGTAGGTTGCATTTCCTCCTTTGATTTTTGCCAGCTTCTTAGTCACAGTTATAGCGTCATTTGATGTATTTTAGTCTATAGACAACAAAAGAAAATGCAGATTTTTTTTTTTGGGCAGAAAACTCAACTGATGTCACATGTCGTGCCTGTGCTAGTTGGTGTACTACTTTGAATATGAGTAACAACATGTGCGCAGTAGTATCACCCTGTGATACATTTTTCTCTTGCTGGAGGACTTGCTTTTTGTTTGCATGCTGGTTTGTGTTTTAGCAATGACTGTCTTTCACACTGAATTTGTCAGTGACACTGAAGTTAAAAAAGCTCAAAGCCCTACCATTACCAGGTACACTCAGGCAGAGGTGGAAAGTAACTCAGTACAATAATCAAGTACTATACTTGACAACACTTGACTTGACAGTACTCACCTTTCTAATTTAAACGATTCTTCTGCTTCACCTCAACATTTCAATTTTTGCACATTCATAAGAAAATACATTTATCTATATTCATCTGTTTAGATTTTACAGTCTATTCAATGTGACTGATGGTTCCCAAACTTAGATTTTAGCATTCTATTATTCTATTATTAACTTGTATGTAATTTGCACAAATCCTTTTAGTAGACTGTTTAAGTATTAATAAGCAATAACACAAAGCTTAGGGCAAAGTTGGTAGAAGAGCACAGAACAATGTGGTTACAGTGATTCTTCTCTGAGAGCATGCAGGACATAACATGCCTGCTCATCTCTGCCTTTAGTATTACAACAGTACAAGTCAGAAATGAAGCCGAATCAGCTGCTTGGCTGCATCACTCGGGGTCTGGGTACCTCTCAGTGCTAACTCTGTGTGAGCATTATATACCGTTTTACAGGTCCGCGCAGAGCTTTGATGTTATTCTTGCAGTGGCGGGTTGTTTCTTGCATGAGCGCGGCACTCTCTTTACTTTCTTGTCACTTTTACATGTTTTAGAAAGAAGATGTAATCATCGCTCCTCAGCAGTCATAAATCACTCTAACACTCATCTTCCTCATGAACTGTCATCAAAGCCGCTGTTGTGCAATCCACATAAAAAACATGCTGGAAAATTTTTCCTACCCCCCCGAATCACGCAGACAACCGAGGAACTTGTGTAGCTTATTGTTTGATTAATAACTATGATGTAATTACTGAATTACTCCATTACAGAGCCAGAATATCAATGATGTGGCTCATCCGGTTCGCAATCCATCACAATTCACAGGTTATTGCCAGTAAAATGACAACTGTGACCTTGAGCACACTTTGGGTGAAGACGCATTAGTTGATCACTGTCTGCAAGTTTCTGACCAATACCCGACACTGATTACAGTATATCCATCACTTTCTGCAGATTAAATACTGTAATCTTACTTTACTTGCTTTTATATGAGGAGTAATTTCAGGTGTAATGATCCCGTCAGTGCTGTCATCCGATAGGGACAAATGTGAAGATTTTCAGCACTATGAAAAGTGAAAACCATCAGGTTGTGAGAGCCTAACTCACCAATCTCAATATCCAAAACAAACTTTAATCAAACCTTCATCAGTCCCGGATTGGTAAACTGATTTGTGCGTACTACACAATACGAAACATTTCAGTAAACAATGCATGAATAGTCACACACTTTAGCAGGCACAAACTTCAAAATTAGGGAAAAAACTCCAAACATCAAAGCCCACTGCTCTGTCTATCATCATCTTTCTAACAGATTTTCAATTTCAAACGTTCTTCAGCCTCTCTGAGAGAATCACATCTGCTCTTCCGCTTACACACAGGAAAAACTGCGCTCTTTGTATTCACGAGACTGACAGTCTTGTGACAACAATAAACTGAAAATGTTAGTCGGATCTTTTTCCACCGCCTGAGAGGAAGCGTTTCAAAGAGGGGCATCACCTGAAATTCAATATGAAATTAACTGAATACCGAAGCCAGTATTCAGCATTTCTTTCCATTTTTGGCATCAGCAGAGAAAAGCTCTTGAAACAGTATTTAGACCTTTGTGAAAAACATGTTACAAAGTGTCTAGGAAAACACAGCATGCATCTTCTTTATAGCTCTTGTGGCAGTGAATAAAGGAGAGTTTTTGTACAGAGTGGAGAAACAGGTTTGTGATAAGTTACTTGTTAGTAATCCACACACACAACTTACATAACATCATTTGTGGAGAGGTAAATGAGTATAGCTCACAGTACAGGACTATATTAATAATTGGGAATAGGAAAAACTTTCATTTTCAACCTAGATTGTTAATAATCAACATAAATCCCCCCACCACCACCACCACACACACACACACACACAAACACAAAATTGCAACCTGCTGTAACTGTAGCCAGTGGTATAGAAAAACATATGCGACATAATGCAGGCTGTCTGTCATTCCACTCGTTCGCTAATGAATACGACATGAGCAGACTGAATTATTTGACAGGACCACATCCTTTGGCAGGCCGCAGATCCTTAGCGCAAAGAACCCGAGCGAGCCGACAGCTTGTATTTTGACTGAGTCATTCCTGATTATCTGTCTGCTCATCATTTTATAATATCAACTCTAACTACACGGTTATTTGCAGTAGGTGCCTCCCGGGTTACGATAAAGTTTTGTAACAACATGTCACCACTTGTAACTGTGACTTAGAGGTAGAGCAAATTTCAAACAGGGAGGACGTTCGTCAAACAATCCAGGTGAGCAGCTAAAAGGAAACAAAAAAATACACAAGAATAATGGAAACACGAGAAATACTACAAAGTAGAAAGTAGAAATAAAAAACTGACTTGAGGGAGTCTGTTGCTGCCTGGGTTATTAATAGCTAAGGTCCACCAGTACACCGAATCTGATCTAATTCATCAGATTTCTATCATCAGTTTTGTCATCTAGTGTACATTTTTATCCCTGTCAGGTTACCGCTGACAGGGATAAGTGGAAGAGAGCGGATGGATGGATGGAGGTTACCGCTGATTAATTAGATTTCAAAATGAAATATAAAAACTTGACGACAGAAAGTATATCATACATAAGTATCATATATTTTATGTCAAACTTTTATTCTGTAAATGATGACAACAGGGTGACACAAGCTGATTATTAATGACTGTTCTCTTTCCTCCTTATTTAAAAGATCAGCATTGTGTTCATATTCCTCAGTCGTTTGGGTTGCCATGGTGAATTGTGATATCACTGTTTTATGTGTTATAAACTACATAAAACTACACGTACTTCAGCTAGTTTGAAAGTAAATTTAATCTCAATGTTTAGCTCTCCAGACAGCAAATTTTCCATCACATACTCTATATAACCTACAGTACTCTGCCTGCTGTGTAGCAAATGGTAGAGAGGAAATTACTGATAAACATAGAGGGTCATTTAGGAGCGAGAGAAAAATATTTCCTTCTGCAGTTAGCATACCACAAACAAGAGAGTGAATATTGGACAACAGTCTAAATAAATGATGAAGTTACTCTGTAAGATGTCAGATCGTATCAGACCGCTGCGGTCGAAGGTTAGAGAAGCAAGTCTGTGACTACAAGATCAATGGATCAGTCCTGGGTCATCTCTCTCGTCAACACCACTGCTCCGCTGATGCTGTTTCTACACACTCCTACACACAGCCTACAGCTGTGTGCAAGTGAAACTTTCCTTAATAAATACATGTGAAATCAAGTTGGTCAAGTTAGTTTGTTAAAAATTATTTCCTGAAGACTAATCCATCCATCCATGCAGATTAAAGGACACCAGCATCTTACTTACTAAACATTTTTGTATTAGATGAGGTCAGTACCTGAAGCCAACAAGTTGCTTGTCATCTTGAGCAGTTCACCATCTCCTTCTTTCACTTTATTTCTGATTGAATGCAACATTTGACAACTCTAGCTTTTCAACATGTGCAGTTCTAGGGAATTCAGCAGTAATGGCAAAGTTTGTAATAAAGCTGCCCAAGCCTTTACTGGACGAAGAGTGGCCCTTTTACCATGCATTTTATACAGTTGTCCAAGGTGTGTCTACCACCAAGATGTCTGATGGCCTAGCCCCCCAAAAAAAATCACCACAGAAGGTTTTGGTTAAACGTATTTAACCTCCCAGTGACTAGTATGCAGCTGATTGGCTCAAAATCGTGCAACAATTTCACACTAGTTAGCAAGCTAATATTAGTGGGCTAAGATCACAGACAAAAGATGAACACAGCTTTTGGGCCTTAAAGTTAAGTAAATGCAAAAGCACCTTAAACGTGATTCTTTTTATTGGTCAGCCAGGAACCACTGCACTAGAAAAACTGGGGAAATGGCCCTCAGCTCACTCTCCCTGTGACCTCAGTAAGCATTCCCTGATATGTTTATGGGCCCAATCACTAGTTTCTAATCATCGCAAACAGCAACTGGGGCCCACTACCTTCCATTATTAACCCAATTACCTGTACTGCTGTCACTGTCAGCAGGCACCAGTAGACACTGTCACTATGATTTCCCATCACAGTGATGGCGGCTGTGCTGGATGGTGGAGCACAAAAATCGGTGATAGCAAGGCACCACGCGATGACCATGTTTTGACATATTTTTAGCTGCACATTGTCTTGTGACTAAAATATTACCAAAGCTCAAAAGTGCATAAAGTTAAAAAATAATCTAATGCATCAGAACAAATAAAAATACTTATGCACCAAAAGTTAATTTACTGTCACATCTGGTGTCCATCTGAAATTCTTCTAAGAACAGAATGTTTACGGCTTGAGAATAGCTCCGGGCCTGATGATGCAGGATCAATTAGCATACAGCTGTTCACATTCCTCCAGCTTCGAGCAATAATCGCTGATTACTCAAGATGCGGCAATCACAAAATAAACCCCTGTTGATTTTCATTCATTGTGCCCTGTGAACTCACCATCTGATCCATCCATGTTTTAAAGCTGCAGTATACAAAAGTGTTTTTAGAAAGTGACATGAAATAAAAACACTCAAACACACTGGGCTTTAACACTCAAAAAATGCATAAACATGCTTATTCGTTCGTAATATTGTCACAGCTACAGTCAGCAGATTAGACGGGCGACCCACACAAACAACAACACTAAGGCCGGCTAACAGCAGCACTTCTCAATAGAAAGGTTCTGTACATCCTCAACAACTCACCTCAGTATTGGAGAGAAATAAGCTTCACTGACTCCAGAGGCTCCACATGGACACCCAGCTGACATAAACAGCAGACTGACAGAGTTGTTTGTACCTACAGCCGCCATAATTAGGATTACGCACTTAAATTTCAGAGGGGTAAAAAACCAGAAATGGACGGCAATCAGCAATCTACTGACATCTACAGCAGTGGTGAGATTTCACAAACTGTACCTTTAACTCTACGTTTTTTGGCTTGTTTTAACAGACAAAGGAAGAAAACTTGAGATGCACTGGTTTAGCCCATTCAACCCACTATTTTCTTTAAACTACTGCACCGAGGCTAGTGTGAAATTTGCTCAAGTCCCTCCTCACAGGCTACATTTTTTTAAAGCCTGAAAACAGAGGCCAGAGGCACTGCAGAATTCTAGTTTCCTCTCCAACTACTTTGGTTTCAACCTGCTGGATTATCGATTTTTTTTAAATAACTCCAGAAATAACTACACCAGCTTTAAATTTACAGGGTGGGCCATTTATATGGATACACTGTAATAACATGGGAATGGTTGGTGATATTAAAGTCCTGTTTCTGGCACATTAGATATGTGAGGGGGCAAACTCCTCCAGATGGGTGGTGACCACGGTGGCCATTTAGAAGTCGGCCATCTTGGATACAACTTTTGTTTTTCCAATAGGAAGAGGGCCATGTGACACACCAAACTTATTGGTAAGGACACAAGAAAAACAATGGTGTGCTTGGTTTCAACGTAACTTTATTCTTTCATGAGTTATTTACAAGTTTCTCTTTGTTCACAGCCATTGACATGTCGAAGAGGTTAACACGTGAGGAGCGGATCGAAATAGTGTTGATATCTGGTGAACGCAGTAACCGGGTCATTGCAGCAGATTTCAATGCAAGACACCCTACGAGACCACCCATCTCCCATGCTACAGTCAGCAAACTGCTTGCTAAGTTTCGTGAAACTGGTTCAGTGTTGGATTTGCCAAAATGTGGACGCAAGAAAACTGTCACTAATGAAGAAACATCAGTGGCTGTCCTAGCTTCATTCAGCAAGAGCCCACAGCGTAGCGCTCGCCGCATGTCACTGGAGAGTGGCATTAGTCGAACATCCCTTCGGCGGATATTAGCTACTCACAAATGGCACCCTTACAAACTCCAGCTATTGCAGCATCTCAACGAGGATGACCCAGATCGGCGCACAGAATTTGCAGAATGGGCAAAACAAAAATTGGAACAGGACCCTCAGTTCACGCAGAAGATTTTGTTCAGTGATGAGGCAAACTTTTATGTGAATGGTGAAGTTAACAAACTAAACCACCACTATTGGTCTGACACTAACCCACATTGGATGGATCCCTCCAAGACTGTTGGAACAACAAAAGTGATGGTTTGGTGTGGTATATGGGATACAACGATAGTGGGTCCATTCTTCATCAATGGAAACCTCAAGGCCACTGGATATTTGAAATTGCTACATGATGATGTGTTTCCCTCTTTATGCACTGAAGCTGGCACGTTCCCTGAGTTTTTCCAGCAAGATGGTGCACCACCACATTATGGGTGCCAGGTCCGAGCATTCCTAGATGAACAGTTTCCTGGAAAGTGGATTGGTTGTCGTGGGCCAGTTGTATGGCCCCCAAGGTCTCCCGATCTGACCCCATTAGACTTTTATCTTTGGGGTCATCTGAAGGCAATTGTCTATGGTGTGAAGATACGAGATGTGCAGCACCTGAAACTATGGATACTGGATGCCTGTGCTGGCATTTCTCCTGCGGTGTTGCTATTAGTGTGTGAAGAGTGGGAGAAGAGGGTTGCATTGACAATCCAACACAATGGGCAGCACATTGAACACATTTTATAAGTGGTCAGAAACTTGTAAATAACTCATGAAAGAATAAAGTTACGTTGAAACCAAGCACACCATTGTTTTTCTTGTGTCCTTACCAATAAGTTTGATGTGTCACATGGCCCTCTTCCTATTGGAAAAACAAAAGTTGTATCCAAGATGGCCGACTTCTAAATGGCCACCGTGGTCACCACCCATCTGGAGGAGTTTGCCCCCTCACATATCTAATGTGCCAGAAACAGGACTTTAATATCACCAACCATTCCCATGTTATTACGGTGTATCCATATAAATGGCCCACCCTGTAGTTGTTTCTTCTTTGTAGTTGGGACCTTTGTTATGATTGCATGTGTCAGATGCTTCACTTCATAATAAGGCTCTGGTCTGGAAGAACCTTCGTCATATCAGAGGTGTACACTGGAACATTTACAATAAAGGGCCCAGGCCAGCCCTGTATGTCTGTCTGTCCTTGAAAACAATGAAAACATGTCCCTGTGTGTGTGTGTGTGTGTACTCACAGCCAGGAGGCGGTTCTTGTCCTTCTCGGCGTTGTTGAGAGCGGTCTCCAGGGTCACCCTGTTCTTCTTGGTGACTTCCTCCAGAGCTCGAGCTTGGCTCTCCTTCATTTGGCTGGTCTCCTCTTCGTATCGAGCTCGCAGACTGTTCACGTCCTTCTCGTGGGACACTTTCTCATCACGGAGGGTCTAAAAAACACCAAAAACGCACGTGTGAACTTAAATTATGCTCAAAGGTGAGACAATCGACAGACACAGAGCTCGGGCTGACATTCACACCATATGCTGCATTATTCAGCCATATTGCCACCGTTTGCTTGGGGATAATCCTCCAGGCTGCCTCTATACAGTGCTACTCTTTCTCTCCACGTCACTCTCATGTGTTATTCTTTGAACAGTAAAAGTTGATAAAGCCTGGGCACAGCCTATCTGGGATTACTGATAATGGGGTTATTGATTAGGACACAATGAAGCCCATTATCAGTCTCAAAAATAAAGATACAATCGTTTGGATTCTAGATGTCCAACAGTCTTTATCACACTGGTGTTTGGGTATTTTTTTAAGTATGCTAAAGCAGTCTAGCTGATAACAGGGGAACTTATTTTTACTCATTATTTAAACAGTAGGTCTTTGAGTTCACGCAGAAAGAAACAAACAGACTTTGGGATGTTTTGTAGTGAAATCCCAAGTGAAATGAACAGCTGCTGATTGAAGACTCTGACCAACACGTTTTAAACATTGTAAAAAAGGTCTTTAATATAGGCAGACATGTAATATTATGTTTGACAAAAATGTAACTAAATTAGGTACACAGAAACTATATTTGACTCTGCAGTGGGACATCGGAAGATGATGACAACAGCGTATAATACGGTGACCTTTGGGATAAGATAAGAAGCAGCAATAAGGAGGCCAAACAGTTCAGGATATGTTGACCTGATCGTGTGGCTGTTTTCACTTTTTTTTTTCTTTTCTTGTTTTCTTGGACAAGTCCAAATATCAACTTTGGTGTCCATACAGGAAACAGTTTTGATGGTGTCCATACAGGAAACAGTTTTATTTATGCTGCCCCATCCACATGGAACACGATGCAAAAAGATTGGAAGATAGCAGATCTTATTTCATTAAATGCCTTTAAGTCTAGATTGAGAGAGCCAGAGAAAATTGTTGTTTAAAATGTAATTGTTATTTTACAATATGTATGTAACTTTGTAATTTTTAACGTGTTGTCGCCTCTTGGCCAGGACTCCCTTGAAAAAGAGGTTCTTAATCTCAATGGGATTATTTTTCCTGGTTAAATAAAGGTTATAATAAAAAAAAAAAAAGATCTATAATATCACTTTTCATATGAATTATTTGTTTAAGGCAAACACATCAGCAGTGTTAGTATTAGTCATAATGCATTTTGGCTTACTACAAAACCTAGTGGTAAAATGTCAATGTACCAGTGTTGTACACTCATTCAAACAATCAACTATGGTTAGAAGTGCTTCACAAGTACCTGGATGATGTACAGTCAAACAAGTAAGTAAAACTCTTGCGTTTCTTGCCCTCAGGAAAGAGAGGGACCTGAGAAATTTTCAAGTTACAAGAACTAGCAAGACAATCACAATTCTCAGTGTCATCTATGTACATTAAGTGCACAACTTAGATCATTTAATTTGAGACAACACTGTGTCAAAGTTTACAAACTGCACATGTAACTGAACTAATAAGGAATACTGTAAAATTTGCTGATCTGTATAGATAAATCCAATAGTAATTTTAAATTTAAGAAAAAAGTGAAAATTAGTTCAAAACTAACTTCTAATGCGACCCACTGATAGGTCACAGACATGACAGATGTTTAAGAGGAGGAAAAACATTAAAAAGCCTGAAATTCCAAGTTAAAATGCTACGCTAATGAGTATAAACGAAAAAAAATCTGTAATGAGCATAATTTAAAGAATGATTCTAAGTTATTTAGCAGTGATTTATGTGTGGATGAAATGAGACGAGAAGCCGTAGAATAACAGAGCAAGGAGGCAGAAAATGCAGTGAAGAACAGATGTAGAAAAGATGTTGTTTAGAGAGACACAAGGAGAAAAAATGAAGTCCTGCAGAGTTAGGTTGTTGCCAGGCTCTATAAACTGTGTAACTCAGAGATGAGCAGACAGGCAAGAACAAATGCCCTCTGTACCCAGCAACAGTGCACTGGGTTTGTCATTGGGAAGCTATTATAGTATGAATCAAGGCTACAGTCAAAAAACAGTGATTTTCAGGGGAAACAGACAAAACAGACAAAAAATAATTAATATGCAAGCGGTAAAGTTTGGTTTTAATCAGGAGAGCAGCTGTTTCCTCTTTGCATGGCTTTAACAAAATTTTAATTGGCTAAACTTTGCCAAAAAAGTCACAAGGGAACTGGAATACACATGAGCTGAGCTGACTCACACAGTGAGCGATCTGAGGGAACATATCCTATTAAAGACTATACCAAGATTATCTGACTACTAATGAGATTAGAGTTAAAATCAGCAGCTCTGTTTCCAGCTTTAAATTTCTGTTCGTTGTGTGTCTCGGATTAAAAAACTGTAGCTAAAGGTGTAGATAAAGTTTACATGTGGGCTCTGGTTGTGGAGCTGGGTAGGTTCCTGGTTTCTTTGCGCTCTAACAAGAGGTTGGCATCACACCAATCATCTGGTGGCAATAGCACATCAGGGCGTACTACAGGCAGACATAAAAGGGATGTCAGGAAGAAAACTTGAAAGTAACTGATTAATGAGTAAAAAAATCATTTTTTAAAATAAGGTTAGATTTTTTTTTTTATTTTAAATTTGCTCAGTCTCAGGAGTCGACACAGTGAATTTCAGGTAGGCCATTAAAAGGTTCTGACAGCATTTTTACTGATGACAAGGGTATGCGTTATTTGATGGTAATTTTATTAAAATAAATAAATAAAGAGGCTAAGTGGCTGGTAATAGAAGCGAGGGATTAGCTGAGTGAACAATTAATCTTTGGCACCACAAATATATGTTTGTTAAACTAATTACAAATGTCATCAGTGTCACCGACTCACTGTTGGGTTACGCAGCCACCCGTCACTTACCCAGGGTTGCACTGTACACTGCACTGTAGCCGCGACAGCTCCCCTCCCCTCACGCTAATTGCTGTAATAGATGTAAACAAGCAGGGTGGGAGGTGGAGCAGATGACATCTTCTGCAGTCCACCAATACTTTGATGTAGCAAATGAAGGGTTGAATGTAGCGTTTGAGTCCGGCCTGCATCATTGACTATGACAGCCTTAATTAATTTCAAATCAAACTATCAATATATATAGCATTTTACAAAAAAATCCCATTAACTGTTTAGGAATTGCAGACATTTTTAGATACAGATCACATTTTTAGAGGTTCAAAAGTAATTGGAGGATTTACAAGCAGTTTCATAGCTTAGTTATTATTATACAACAAATGAAGCAGAGATAATATCTGAAGTTGACTTAAAATGTTGAATTTCAAGTGTCTCAGCAAGACACGCAAGACAACTAAGGTGGATGAAGACAGAATTATTTCCATGGTTAAGAGAAGTAACATCTAACCAAGCCAAGAACACCTTTGAGCAGATAGCTGGTACCTCCATCTGATCCTATCACTAATATCGTCCTCTGTCACACCAACCTTCTGCATGTCCTCCTTCACTATACCTGTGAATCTTTTCTGTGGTCTCTGGCAGCTCCACATTCAAAATACTTAGCCTAATATGCACTCTCTCTCATCTGCACATGTCGAAACCATCTCAGTCTTCCCTCTTCTGAACTTTATCTTCAAACAGCTCAACCTCAGCTGTCCCTCTGATGCACTCATTTCTAATTTCTAAACATACATCAAATCAGGGCTCACTACCATCTTGTAAACCTTCCCTTTCAGTCTTGCTGCTATTCTTCTGTCATAAATCACCTGACCCACTCCTCCCTGTATGCATTTTCTTCTTCACCTCTCCTGTGCACTGTCCATTGCTTTGAATGGTTGACCCCAAGTATTCCAACTCATCTACCATAATTAACTCTACCAATTTTATGTTTACCTTTCCACCTGTCTCCCTTCCATTCACCCACATGTTCTGTTTTGTTTCATTCTGTTGTTTGTTTCATTCCTCCTCTCTCCAGAGCATACCTCCACCTCTCCAGACTCTCTGCTTCCTACTCTCCTTACAGATCATAATATCATCTGTGATCATCAGGATTCACAGAAACTCCTTCCTGACCTCAGCTGTCAACCTGTCCATCATGACCACAAACAAGTAGGGGCTCTGAGCAGATTTAATCTCACCCCAACTTGAACCCATCTGTCACTCTTACCACACACCACACCAGTGTCTTGCTGTCCTCATAAATGTCCTGTACCTCCCCTCACATAACGTCTCTGAAGGCTCATCAACTTTGTCCATCTATAGTGTGTCCAGCTTCGCATACAACTGACTGTAAGCCTTTTCCTTTGCCACCTCACTCTTTGTTGAACGCCTACCCTCCCAGTACTCCGGTGTACTATTTTTAATCTCCATGCTATCTCACTTTTCCACCCTCTTCCCTTGATATTCTCACTCTGATAACAAAATTTATATCAATGGACATAAGTGGAGCCTTGCATGGTGGTGGATGCAGAAACTATAACGTTGTTGGTTTATTAGATGGAGAGACATCTGTTTCGGCATCTCATGGTATTAAAAATCATATCCTATGACATACTAATACCCTAGTGTTCTATATACTTTAATGGCAGTAAATTTACTGCTTCAGAATTAATAGCGTAATAGCTCCCCAGCCTATTTAGTGATACTAAATGCTTACATAACCACAGAGAGCCCATTTAAGCTGGATATATTCACTCATTACAAATGAAATGTTTGCTTAAGTGTGATAAACGTAATGTGTAAAACTCTTCCTTTGTCCACTAAACTGAACTCTAGAAATACTAGCCTTCAGAAAAATGTGAATATATTAACTTCAAGTCATTTAGACTGACTGATCAACATAACTTCTCAGCATGACACATTTTAGTGTCCTAAAACATGTACAATTTATATCTCATTCAACCTCACAATTTTCATTAACCCTACTGAGTATCTGGCAGATCATCAGACACTGGCAGCAACATGAAAAAACTTTAATCTCCGATCAAAGAACGATCATATTAGTGTGCAGTAATTGCTCAGAACCAAAGGCTGTTTTGGAAAACTACCAAAAACAACATCTAACAAACTGGTCAAACTGGGCAAGCCTGCTGTGTTATCATATGGCCAACAAAGCCATGGGCGACACATCTCCACAGTGTGACACAAACAACAGGCCATGAACATCCTGAGAGGTTAATTTCTCCTTTTGCAGAGAGACAGAGGAAAAAAACCCAAAGAAATAAAAGCAAACAAAATGAGAGAGAATGGTAATAAGAGGGAACCGAAATGAAAACTAAGGAAACAATTAATCTAATGACTTTTCACACATGTTCCCTAATTAAGTCAGACCAATGAAATTATCATTATAGTTCCGTCTCTTCTTGTTCACTAATGTTGCTTATTTGGAACCATAATTGATCCAATCTTTGTCTTAAAAAAACAAGGAAAGAAGAAAACATGGTCTGCATTGCCAAAAAAGATGCAAATTTATATGGATTTCACTTGGAAGGAACAGTGCCAAATATCACTACATTAATAATTAAATGTAATTATAAAAATCATCTTTGCAATGTTTACATCAAGGTAATTTTAATTTATTTTACAAATACGATACATTCACTATCATTCAATTGTACAAAGCATTTGTTTTTTACAGGATTTTTAGCAGTAAATATTCAGAGTATTTAAATCTATCTTTTAAAAACACTCATGAACCTACCTCAGTCAGGACTGCTATGGCTGATTATGAATGGGTCGAATCTGATTGATTACTGTTTTTGTTTTGTTTTCGGTTTCAAGCCACTTTGCAAC
Organism: Pelmatolapia mariae; assembly: GCF_036321145.2. Classification (NCBI taxonomy): domain Eukaryota; kingdom Metazoa; phylum Chordata; class Actinopteri; order Cichliformes; family Cichlidae; genus Pelmatolapia; species Pelmatolapia mariae. The sequence goes on along the minus strand of NC_086240.1, from coordinate 21,817,939 downwards.
CCAGCTGTCTCAGTGTAGCAGAAAAAGTAAATTAGCTCTATATAACTTCAGTCAATTCTCCTTTCATGTTTTAACTGACTTGGTCAGTGTCTCATCTGTTGGCACCGTTTCCCTATCTGGTCCTGCTGCTGCCCTCCTTGCCTCTGGCTTTCATATGTAAAGGGTGAAGAGGTCCCTGAACAGAGCTGCACCGCCAAATATAAATGACTGCAGACGGGAATGCTCTCTTCCCAATTTCTTGCTTCACTGCCCGTTCAGCTTGTGACTGTTTTCTTTTGGCATTACATGTTATGTTCTGTTTACTCACTTTACTAAGCTTTAGAGGGGAACATCCAATTACTGTGACTCATATTCAGTGCAGCATTTTGATCTGCTGCTCCATTGGGGGTCCTGAGACCCTATAACTGCATTTTGATCAAGGTGATATGTCCAAAGTATAATACAAACACCAGTGTAATTTCTCCATTTCACTACTAAGGGTTAAAATATCACTGTATTAAGAAAATTCTTTTAACACAGGAGCTTTGTAAGTTTACCTGAAATGAAAAGTTCTTTTCAGACAGTTATGAGGAGACAGAAACGGGTTCCACGTTATTTATAACCAGCTCAAAGCTGGTTATAAATAACATGAACCAAATAGGGATTCTGGCTTTAGATTAGAGGGAGTGTAAAACTGGTTGAGTAACAGTTATCCTTAACCAGTTGTGGCAAATGGCTGATCCTCCCTGAGCCTCTGGTGGAGGTCTCTTCCTCTTAAAAGGGGGTATTTCATTCCCACTGTTGACAAGTGTTTCCTCATAGAGGGTCGTCTGATTGTTGGTTTTTCTGTATTGTTATAGGAGAGCTTTGAGGCAACTGTTGTTGTGACTTCACGCAACATAAATAAAAGTTTTCAATGTGTTTTTTCAGATGAGAAAACATGTAGACTATGTGACACAAAAATGCATTGGAAAAAATTCAACCCACCTCTCTAGGGCCTTTAATACAAAAAACACTCATAGCGTGAAGGTAAAATTTCATTAAGCATAAATAAAGTTATTTTACATTAATAAATCAACTGAACCGGTCGAGGTCAGATGGGAACTTTTATCAAATTTAGTTGAGTTTACATAAATTTCATCAAGAGGTAATTTATAATGATGAATCAGTGTTGAAAGGTTTGGAAATTTAGCTTCAGCCATAGAAGAAAGATGGCATGAAGTTTAAGTGATCTGAGATCTTCCATTATCCTTGGGAAGACATCTAAATTCACAGCAACCACACTCAGTGGGAGAAGTCTTTCAGTTCCCAGAGGATTACACTGCACAAATGTCAGATATAAAAGGATGGGAAAACACACATGAGGCTGCAACACTTGACATTTACTATTGGCTGCGGTTGGTCTGCTGACTACGCTGTTGCTTAAATCATCTGACCTTTAAGAGTCCCGGTTTTTAAAAAGAGGAGCAGCTGTCCTTTTTTCAGAGTTTGTAAAAGCTGTGATCGACAGGTTTGACCCTTTCAACTGTTTGACGACTGCAGGTCATCTGTGCAACCACACGCTTTAAACCTTGTTGCAGACCTACGATTAGTTTTCTTCTTAATCCCTAGGAATTCCTCTGCAACGCACTAAATATGCCAAAATAACTAACGAAAGATAGACAGGGCGGGTATTTATGCATACTGTAAATCTACATGCTCTTATCTAAAAATCTGACTTCATCTACAAGTACAACTCTCCCAGATACATCAATAATTAAAATCAAGTGCTCTTTTTACTTCTGTAAAGACTTGGTTTGGGAAAGACATCAGCCTCACATGGGGATTACAGTCTCGTCTGTACAGTCAGTATCACAAACTAAGAGAAGCAAGCAAAAGAGAACTGGAAAAATGAATTTGGACAGCTCTTTACTAGAGTCTACGTTTAAATCTACTTTTGCTTGATCCTGGTCACATGGTCAGGAGAGACAAGTTCACTACTTAAAATGCACATAAATACAAAAAAATACAGGCGACCAAGGCTTCATGCTGGGGTTTCACAATAACATTTTGGGTACGAATTTTTTTTTTAGGGTTACCAAAGTAACCCTAATGTGAAAACCTGATGTCAGTAGGTATTACTTATTACTGGTTAACATCATCGACATTGGACTACTACACTAAAAAGTATGGGGGCACTGACTTCTTCACAGTCCTTGTATTTTAAACTGGTGTGAAGCAAACTACAAAAAAGTTCAGTTTCTGCATCTTGATGACTTATTGGTTATTCATAACAGAGCTGCTTCCTGTCTGACATGAATACAAAACACTTCACCATCACACACACGCACCTTCTCCAGGGCCTGGAGCTGCTGTTTCTGTCTTTCATCCAGTGCTTGGCCCTGGCTCTGAAGGGCCTCCCTCTCTTCCTCCATCCGCACCACCTTGTCCTTCAGCCGGTTCCGCTCGTTGTCCAGGTCTCTGATGGCTGCTTCCTGGGTCATCTGGGTGGCCTGCAGACTGCTTATCTGACCTATGGCAGAGCAGAGGCGAGAAGAATGCAAATATTCAACTGATGCAATCAGCATCTTGCTGGTTCTTATTGATGCTGCCAACATAGCCACAACGAGGTGCTGTCAAAGAGTTTCAGTTTTGTGATTGTGCCATAGTTGACCCTGACTCATAGAAAGAAGGTCTACAACTCCCTGGGGCCTTTCTATGTGGAGCTAGCATTCTCTTGCTTTGTCGTGTGGGTTCTCTGGGTACTTCAGAGCTATACAGTTCTTCACTGAAAACCTGCTTGAGATTGCTTTGATCTCTAGGGGCTTGCTACATTCTCCAGTAGTTAGCAATGAAAATGCTGACATGCCCACAAAGACTATTAAAACTATTCCCAGAGCAGTAGTGAAACTGTTAAAGTACAATGCAAGACGGGAAGTAAAAGCACAAATTCTGTTTCTAGAAAGCTTCACACATTTTTTGAGTTTCACTAGAACTTGGAGAGTAAATAACAACTCTCTGCAGATAAGTTGCCATATTCCCTGTGAACTACAGGTGATCATGTCAAACTGCTTGCCATTAAATCAATCACAAGAAATTTTTGTTGCAGCCATTTTTGTGACTGATTTCACCTGGCAGCAGCCACCAACCAGTTTGGAAAAAAACATTTTTGTTACCCAACTGGTGGTAGCCAGTTAGTAACTGATTGGTCTTTGTGATTGTGAGAGGTCTTAAATGTTGATTCTAAATTAGCTGTAAGTATGGGTGTGAGTCTGAAAGGCTGTTTTTGTCACTATGCTAGTCCTGCAATAGATTAGTGACCCTGTCTCTCCCAAGTGACAGCTGGAACAGGCTCGAGCCCCACTTTGGCCCTTAACTGGATAAGCTGTTAGGAAAATGTATGGATGAATGGACACCCAATGTGGCAAGAAAGGGCCCTTATCAAGCATCTGTATGTGAGCTGCAGTGAAAATGTGCTGGACATTTTTGGACATACAAACTATAAAACTTAAACTTAAGACTACACGTTTACTAATTGTTGAAGGATGGTAAGTTGACATTTACTCACCACTCTGACATATTTATTTACCTCTTACAGCTATAACTTAAAAAAAAAAAGGCACTTTAAAAGGCAAAAAGGACTCATGGTCATTTCTTTGCAAACAACCTTGAGAGGTCCTCTGATCTGTAGTGTGGTAAATGAGACTCCCATGGCTGCATTTACCAGCTGGATCTTATTTGTCTCTTACATGCAAGCAGCTCCAGTGGAAAGTGATAAAACGCTCTCATTGGGTACAACGAACTCATTGGAGCTAATGGGCCGAGAATGACTCCGCACCAAAGTGGCTGCGATTGCTGACACGTTTCACACAGTAATGTTTATGCAATGTTGTTAACCAAAGTAGTGATGGAAATACATCATAAGATATTAGACCAGATTCTAACATACACCTATTTAGCCATTTATATGTGCACATAAACACAGACAACTGGGTACTGTCGTCAGCAAGGCTTCTTCTAGCAGCCTCTGAGGGACCGGGAACACCATTAGCCCCGCTATACAGCAATATGCTATTAAAGTGTAACAGGCAACGATGTCTCAGACAAGATGAGGGGAGCTGTTAGTCGATATGTTTGATGTGTTTGCATGGAAAGCATAGAGTGCATCTTGAGTCTAGTGCGGATGCAAGAATTCACAGGTCTCATGAAAAGAGAAAGGGAAGAGATTGTGGGTCTTACTGGCTTTGAGAAGTATTTCAGTTGCCTGCTGCTGAACTCGGTCTCTGGCTGCCTCTAGTTCACATTCAGCCTCCTTCTGACGGATTTCCACAATCTCCGAGTTCTGGGTCACCTCGTCCAGCTGCTTGGTTAAGTCCTAGAGGAGAGTCAAATCCACAAAAGAAAGCTCTGTTAGGGTAGGTTTAGAAGAACAACAACCAACCTCTAACATCTTTACAGAAGGAAATAATAAAATTATAATTTACCCCCAGTTTAAATGACACTGATGAAAAGACTGATGGTCTGTGCTCTTTTTGGTTTACTTTTCCTACTTTCAGACATTGCAGACGGTTGTTTTCAAACATCATTAAAGACCAGCTGATAAATGCAGCTTTGATAAATATAGTTCTAAGCCTAAATATAGTATCTAAATGAGCTTGAATATTAAACCTAAATAACTAGCAGACCAGAGACTTCAAATGGCATGACACATTTGACTCAGTGAAACTGCAGTTCCTCTAATGGCCACTTGAGACCAGCTTCCAAGTCAATCCCCATAAACTCATATGTTAAAACTTCCCATTAAAAACAGCATGTTTACAGCCTTGCACACAAACAGTTTTGGCCTCTACAGCTACTTTCCACCTTTAAAACAACTATACAGAGGGGAATTTTTTTTTATCCAACTCATTCATGTGGATAGTGGCCACTGACAAGTTTTCAGACAGTTGGAGCTGTATTTGTGATATTAGTGCATTTTGTAGGATTTTTAATTGAACTAGCTCACAAATAATATAGCCTGTAGCCTAAGCTACAGCCCACCCAAGATGCTTATGGTTCAGTTTTGATGATTGAAATTCTAGTATTCTGATTAATGATAATGTTGAGGTTTTAATATTTAGAATCTCAAGTGGACGTCAACACCACGGGTATGACGATCTTTTACAAATGAAGTCAGAATTATTAGGCCCTGTATTATTATTTTTTGTTTTAAACAGAGCAAAGAATTCTTAACACAGGTTTTTTAAACATTCTATTTTATTTTGGACACTTAAAATATTTTACTTGGCACACAGAAACAATATTATACCACATAAACCAAAAACTACCAGGGTTAAGACTGCTACTAGTCAATTTTATATCCTTTTTGCTAGATAACGGCCTGCAGCCGTTTATTGTAGTTTTCGGCATGTCTTACACATGCCTTGATGGTCTGCGATGGTCTTCTGGCATGCGCCTTGGTCTTTGGTTCACCTCACAGATTTCCAGTTGGATTCAAGTCGGGGGTTTTTGTTCACTTTGGTCGTCTAGAGGTAGTTCTTCACCAGGGGCGATGTGTGTATTGATTACGTTGGAAGACAAAGCGATGACCCAGACCCAGTTTTGCTGCCAATTCTTTGAGGTTTTCTTTAGGATCTTCACATATTTTTTTTTTGATGATTATCCTTCAACCTTGGTGGGATTCCCAGATTCAGATGCACTGCAGCTTCCCTACAGCATAATACTCCCACCACGTTTCACTGGGCGCACTGTTTTTTGGGGTTGTACTTCCAAAAAACTGCTTCCTTGCTTCAAACATACGCAGTGTCTCTGTGGCAAAAAACTAGTTACATCTCATCTGACCAAAGGACGTGTATGTCCAGTATGCATCATCTTTGTTCAGGTTTCCGTAGCATATTTCAGTCTGGCTGGAAAGTGTCTCTTCTTCTTGGGCTCTTTTTTTCTTGGTCTGTAACCTCACAGTCCATTTCTGTCTAAGGTTCTCATGATTGTGAGATCAAAAGTCCTGACTTGGCTAATCGTTCACTACTGTTTTCGGCATTTGTTCTGGCGTCTTTAGACACTTTTCTCAATAGTTTTCTTTCCAAAGTCTAAATTCTTTTCTTTTCTATCTCTGCCGGGCTTATTCTGTACAGTGTAGCTCTCTTTGATTTTTTTGATGAAACTTCTCATTCCAGTTCTTGACATTTGGAAACTCTGTGATAAGGTTTTAAATTCATCTCCTGCTTTGTAAGCATCAACAATTCTTTTTCTGTTGTCTAAGCTGATTTCTTTTGTTTTTGGTATGATGCTTTCTCAAGTGGCAGCTCAAACTCCTGCTGAAGTTTTTGTACTGTGTGCAAACTGGAAGATGATGCTCAGTTTTAACTTGATTTTACAAGCTTTGAGCGTTACAAAGTTAAAGCACATCACTGCACAGCAGTGGCTTGTGCTTTTGCTCAATAGAAGGTCAGGTTATCAGGGGTTATGTTAAAAATATGTTGCTCTGTTTCATTGTGGAGTAATTATTTTATCCTCACCTTTATATACAGTCAGTCAATCATGTGTGGTCACAAGTTCACCAACGAAACTTTAATATTGATTAAAAAAGTCTGTGTTGTGCTCAAATATTTTGCATGTTTATTTTAGAAAAGGGAAGAACAAAGAATAAAGAGCAACTAAGAGTTTACAAAATAGTTTCTAGAGCTGTCCTAAGGAGCAGTCCTTGGGCTCTGGACAGGTCAGGATAATGACTAAAACATTGTTTTACAAAATTATCTTACTATCTATAAATTATTTTTATGGTGATAAAATAATTTATACATAATGTCTTTGTTATTTACAAGTTAAAAGCTCACTTGTTACAAAGACTGCCACAAGGCTCACTAACTGAACAGTATAAATAGAGGAAGATGTTTTTTTTTCACTCTCACTCAGTTTTTGGAATGATAGGATTGTTAGCCCATGTCCAAACTTCAACATTCAAGACCTAAATATCTGGGCACATGCCCTTTAATGTCAGTCATTAACTAAATGGAATGAAACCTGAGTAAGTGTAAATCCACCTGTTCTATATTTCATGAGCTGTTAAGGGTGTGTTAAGTACTATTATGAGGTAAGGTATGCTACTGAAGACAGACCTTTAAAATTACATGTTGCTTGGTCATTGCAAAAAGGCAAGTGTAGGACATTCATATTTAAAGCAATGTAGAGGCTTTAAGAGGCACATCCGTATAGAAAAGCGAACTTCACCTTATGTTGTAATGCAATGCCAGGATGAAGTTAGCAGCCAGCAGTTGCAGCCAGTTTATCAAACTTACAGAAAGAACCATATTGGCAGAATATTAATACTGAAGATTGAGACTGTAAATGCTGACTGGTGCTCAGTTAATAGGAACTAGACTTCAGGGAGTGATTTGACGTGAGTGCACACACACACACACACACACACACACACACACACACACACACACACACACACACGCACACACAGTACAGTAGCTTTGTGATTTAGCACTCTGCAAGAACTCATGAGAGGCAATTTCACATCTTTCAATCCCATCAAACAGCCTCCCTCAAACTTAATTACCGCTGCTATGGCTAAGACAATGAAACCTCAGTATGATGAAAACCACTGAGGAGTCACACAAATTAGACCTGATATGTGTGAGTGGGTGAGACACTGTGTGTATGCTGATTTCCCTCAAGGAAAGTAGTTGCACTTTATGACCGCTAGGTTTAGATAAGGCGGGATAAACCCACTTTAACTTTAAGATTTGGGGGGTTACATATATTTTCTTTGTCTTACTTTTTCATACAGCATTTTGAGATAAACTTACAGGAAAAAAGAAAGTTTTGAGTCCATCTGGGAACTACCGTAGCTAAGACTAAGCTTGGAGCTCTGGTCGTAAAGATAAAGATTATGTTATTTCTACGAGTGTTTTTTTTACTAGCAGTACAATGTATGACTAACGGTGAATAAGGCAAAGTAAAAGTGTGAATGTTTCAGAAACTGGGGCATTAAGTGGAGTCCTAATTTCTTCACAGGGCGGTTTCAAGACTCAGCTTTGGGTCTAAAATTGGAACTGGGATAGGGTGGGGTTAGACACAGCTGTTTAAATGCCAATGCACGATTCAGCCAGGCCAAATATGTTTGGTTTTGTGTCAGTGTAGGCAAAATCTCGACCGACAACATTGTTAATAAATGCAGACCTTTTGATTATGGAAAAACAAAAGTGAAAATGAGGGTGTGTGGAGCTTAGTCAGACTGACTGCTGCTTCTCCATAAGTCAAGCACTGTGCCTCCTAGGTGAGGAGTTTCAGACATCCTAGGGCAAACACAGGACATGCTGTTGAGATTATGTCTCACAGTGGGCTTGGACACCTCAGTATCCTATCCAGAAGGTGGCGGAGGGTAGCTACTGCCAATGAATGGACTTTGTGAGAAAGTTTGGATGTTTCTGCCAGTCCTGAAGCCTTCAAAGGTCTTTTTCAGGATCAAAGGATTTCTCTAGTTTTTGTCATAAACCCTATGGTTCTCAGACAGGTGGTGCCCTACATGTGACAATTTGTCTCACCTGCCATCCTCACTTTATATAGCTTGTTGTTGCAGATCCAGGTTACTGAATCTTAGAACTAATATTTTCTACTGTTCAACACCACTTTGATTAAAGCGCCCTCCTTCAAGTATCTACGTCACAGAAGGCTCCAGTACGCAGCTAGTTTAATTAAACCAGTTTGCCTGACCTGTCAGTTTTGTTGTACGAGCTTTAACCAATAAAATAAAATGACTCTTTTTATACAGAGCTTTTAATGAAAACCTGTACTGTGTTAATTTATCTCTTATTTCCTTCAGATTTTCTTCATCGTTCTAAGCCAGTTTGTTCCCACAATAGAAGTAAATGTACAAATAATATTGTAATTTTTAGCAAATCCAGTTAACATAACAATAAATTTGTTGAGGTGTCTTTGTAGTGGCTGAGACACAGCGCCCATCAATGCACTGTGTGAGAGAAATAAGACTTGCCTATATACTAATGCTAATTTTTGGTTAAGACTGAGTGGAAGGAAGGTGGTTGTTAAGGTTTGGGTTAAAGGCAAGTGAAAGCATAAGTGTCCCTTCGAATGTAGTGTACACCTGTGTTTGTGTGAATGAGGCTGGCAGATGGAGGTGAAAACGCTTTAATTAACAGTATCTCTGTTGAATTATCTGAGTTAACAGAAGAATCCCATTGTTATGACATTCACTGATCACCTTTGATTCACTTCTAATCCCCTTTAAACCTCAACAAAAACACCCACACGCACACATGTGAGTTCTTCTCACATACTGCCTCACCTCTCTCAATCCTCCTGATTGGACCTGGCTGATTCCTGCATTTTCATTTAAATACAAAAAGGGACCCGAACATAGTGCTTTAGGTGATTTATTGTTTTATCTCACTAAAAGCTCCCACAGACTTAGTCCAGATAGGCTCTACCTGAAGTGAAATATTTAGTCCAAAGTCAGTGACAGCAGCAATTTAACACAGCGTCAGTGGAGTATTTCACTTGGGGGACAATTTGTAATTTTTTGGCATGCATATTCCTGCAGAAGCTTGTGAACACTGAGCCATTAATTACGTCTGTCTCAGTTACTCTGAGCGATCATTTGCTTGCATTTCTCTGGAGATTTGCCTACTAAATCAGAAGCTAAAGGAGGGTGGCAGAACAGTGAAGCAGACGCTGCAGCATCCTGACACCAACCGCAAGTGTCTCACACTGGTGTTAAGTCGATATTTGATGATACGGTTTCTCCACATGGCGTATGTGCCAGTACAGTAATTATGCCTCCGGAGACTTGGGAACATTTTGATTTAGTGCAGCATTTTAATTTTCAAGAGTCAAATTAATTTTGTGAAGGGTCTAAAAATGTGCCTCTACTTGCGCAAATGCTAGCAACTGTATAGGTATGCACAGTGACGAGACGCAAGAGGTGTAAATCAAACCTGTGTTGCGAGCTTGTTAAGGTTAAATTAAAATCTACTATCATCCAACAATGAGCTCACAGCAGGAGGTGAAGGATTAAAAGATCTGTTCACATACTGAGGCTGTTATTAAGAGATTATTATGATATTACTTTTACAACTCAATAACATTTCAGCTGCACAAAAGACAAAACCAGCAAAGGATCAAATAGTTTCCATCCTCTGATATCCGTTTTGCCTTCTTACATCAGGTATCAACCACTCTGCTTGTCGTTTCTTTATCTGGGTTATAGTTAATTGCTGTGATAGCTAAAATTATTAACTCCACAGCCACCGCTGACCTTGATCCTAATTTCAGCATCACCAAGGAGGAGAGATCCCTTCCTGTCTTTGTCTGCAATCAGTGATAATTCCACATAAACTTCAGAGCGAGTCATCAAAACAAAACAGACCTACTTAGCCAATCCTCCCTGGAGCACATGTCAGCTTTATTTTCAACGGCGAAGATAATCACGGGCGTCGTCACTAAAGATCTTACAGAAGTCAGACACTAGAAAATAAAAAAATAATGACTTGGGAAATAAACACAGCACTGCTATTTTTGCTGTCATACCAAATAGAGACTTAGTGTGCTGGATATTTTGGGTAATTTGTAACAAATACAAAAAAAGTTACAACTTTGGCAATCCAAAAATCCAAAAGGAAGATAACTAATATTGCTTTAACCGGTTCTGTTAATAGGGGGTTTCATTTGCTCAGGCATAATGGATATATTTTGCCTATCAAATCATCAAATAATAGGAAATAGCTTGAATTCCTCTTTAAAAAAAACGTAAGATCATCTTTAGCAGCAATAACTTGTAGGGTTTGTCATCGTGGAGGAATTTTGGCCCACTCTTCTTTGCAATGTTGCTTCAGTTCATCGAGGTTTGTGGTCCCACGACGGCATTTAAGTCAGAGGAGTGGACTTTGAATGGGTCGTTCTTTTCTTTTTCAGCCATTCTGTTCTAGATTTGTTGCGGTGCTTCATTGTTACTTTAGTATACAGAGGAGTTACCTTTGAGTCACTGAGTTCATGATGAACTCGGTGACTCAAAGGAACCCAGGTCCTTTGGGTGCAAAACAAGCCCAAATCATTACAACTGCACCACCGTGCTTGACAGTTATTTGTACTGATATGCTGTGTGTGGGTTTCACCAAACACTGTGCATTATGGCCAAACATCTCCACACTGGGCTTGTCTGTCCGAAGGACACAGTTTTAAAGTCTTGTGGTTTGTTTAGATGAGACTTTGTAACCCTAAGACACGCTGCCCTATTCTCTAGAGAGAATCAGTAACACTTTAGTCTTTTTCTAATTGTACTGTCATGAACTTAACAAGCTAACTGAAGCCTGTAGCATCGTCTTTCTGTGATATTGTACATCCTGAGTGTTACAGCCTGACCCATAAGCTGCTACGCAAAAAAACTCACAACAGAGTTTATAAAAACCTTTAGTTATTTCAATTGATAAATATTAATAAAAGTTCAAATTTATGGAAAAGTGTTAATACTTCAGCCAGGAGAGTACAAAGTCTAGCAGAAAGTGGTTTGAGTCACAGCCACATTTAGCAGCTAATGTAAATCTCATAGCAGAAGAAGTCTATTTGAAAGCTTTTGTTTGGGAACTCTTAAGCATGCAGCTAAAATGTAATCCAAATCTAACTCAACTCTTAAGTGGCTTGCTGCCAACCTGGTGGATGCTGAAAGGGTAAGTCCATACAGAACCCACTGAAAGGCTAGCATGAGCTGCAAATGGGGAGTAAAACTGAATCCATTAACCTTGCATCCATTAACCTGAGACACGCAGTGATTCTAAAGTGGCTGTAGGTATACGTGAATCTGTCTGTGCTAGCTCTGTGATACTTTCACAGGAAGTCTTACTTACAACATACACACCAATACAGCGGCAACAGGCCAGTATTAGCTGGTAACATTGTCAGATAACATCGTCCATCATATGTCGGTTAGACATCAGTGGGTAGAGAGACAGCAGTGTGCAGAAAGGCCCTGCTCATATGTCTGCTTAAACTGTCCTAGAATACATTTAATGGCACAGAAACAGCCAACTGTTTTAGAATAATGGGACAAATTACTTGTAGACTGTACGGTTAAGCATCATTTGTTCTCAGTACACAGGTAGGCTGTGGAAACGCACCGCACTGTTTTTAATCACTTACTGTTTAGCAGCTTCGACATTTTTGATCTGCTCCTCCTCTAAATTACAGAGAGAAGATGAGCAGGGACACAAAGTTTAAATACAATCTTACTGACATGTCATCATCCTAATGACTTAATCAGAATCAGAATCAGAATGCTTCAATAATCCCTAAGGAAATTATGTGGGTTACAGTTGCTCCAAGACAATAACGGTGACAGACTGAACTAATTAAATAATACAGTATATTACAAAGTTTAGAATATATGAGAAATAGCTGTAATATATACAAATAGCTCAATTATAAATATCGAGAATAATACAGAGGTGAAATGTATATGATTGACTGAACAACCTGGACTAGCAGCCAACTTGAAGCGTTAATTTGGAGAATGTTTCTATTTGCCTTAACAACTAAATGTTTTAACAAACACTCTCCTTTAAGGCACCTGCACACTGCATGATCCGGGGAATCTTATAAGTTCACTGCATGACACTATGCAACATGGATGTATTTAACTCAGGCAGGACACTAAGTTTGATGACATTCGTTTCCCTACAGAATCAGGGACCGGTCTGCAGTTTCTCTCCATGCTACCATCACTCTTACATCCTAGACCAGACTTCTTATGACACGTAGCTGAACCATTTTACCTGTGGTTCACTGTTTGAGATCAAGACACAAAGGAACCATCCTTCTATAAAGACAGCCCAGCATGGCACAGTATATACTGTATGCTGTAGTTGCAGAGGAACAGCAGCTACTCTGGGAGCCCCCTGAATGACATCCTCACCCAATTTAAAGCGAGCCTCCTGTTAGGATCCCTGGGTCTGTTCCCAGTGTTTGTGTTTTTTTGGACTTTTGTATGTTGTATTTTGTTTTGAGAAGTGAGCTATGTTTCTAGTTCTTAGTCTTTTGTTAATTTAGTCAGTTCCCTTTCATGTCCTAGTCTCACCTGTGTATGTCCTTCCCAGTGTCCCTGGTGGGCATTCTCTCTCTCTGTGTCTCTGCCATGTGACTGTGTCAGTATCTCAGTGTTTGTGATTTCCTGTCTTATTTTGATAGTCATTGTCTCATGTGCAGTCTTGCTTCCCTTGCTTCATTATGTCTGTTTTGCTCCAGCTGTGTTCTCATGTGTCTCCACTTCTGAACGTTAAATTAAGGCTCAGGCTCAGGTTGGACAGCTTGAGTGTTCTACTCGTCATAATTTAATCTATAAAGTGACTATCCATATAAAAAGGAATACATTTTATTGAATTTCTTCACATGGACTTTGTTCCCTGTTATCTATCTTTGATTACAGGCACAAAATCTTTGCAAGCTGTCTATAAAAAGAGACATCAGCTCACTTAAAACTACAGGATTTTCAGCTACTTTGCCTCCGTCCACCTTCTATTGACTCATTTTTGGATGAGCAGGTGAGGGTTCACACTCACTTTGATGGTGCTCTCTGCGGTGTTAAGTGACGACTGCAGCTTGTAGGACCTCTCCCGGTTTTCCCGAGCCTCATCCGACACCCTGGCCAGCTCGGCCCTCAGTTTTCCGAGGGTTTTCTGCAGCGCCGCCTCCTGAGTCTGAAACTCCCGTCGCAGCTCGGCCTCAGTGCGTTTCCATGCCAAGAGGTTGTCGGCGGTAAGCTGCTGGGTTCTCTTCATGGCCTCCAGCTCGCGCTCATAAAAGGCCTGAGCCTGGGGACAAACACAGACTTGTGAAAGTGTTCACCACTGCGGAAAAGATTTAAGCCAAAAACATGAAGGGTGTAAAACTAATTAATAAGCCTCAGTTTTCTCTCTTTAATGACAATGTGAATTTTATATCAAAAGGTCTAAAAACATTTAGAGCTGGAGCCAAAATTACTTTCCTGACAGTGTTTACTGCCGACGAGGATGCTTTTTTTATTGAATTACTAGCATCTAAATGCAGTCCTTAAGTGCTGCTATGGCTTTTCCTGTACACAGATCTGCAGATAACAGCCTTCACTTTCAGCAGTGTCAACACTATAGTGCCAACAAATTAAATTTTCAGGCCTTTTTTTAACTATTACTAATCCAAGGACATTTAGCACAGCCTGGAGTGAATCGATTCTGGAAACGCCAGATGAGACACTGTGTGTGCAAACCTTTTAAATCTGCTTGAATCCTTATTTTATTTAGGCTTATTTTTAAAAGATTGCACCTTTCAGTCTGGACTCAGTATTAGGTTTTTTGGGTTGGCTCTAGACAGAATTAGACTGTAGCAGTAGTGAGAGCAGGGAAGGAGAGTACACCCACACTTTCCTGAAAACATTAATAAATAGAGTAAATAACAATGGACTTAAGATTCTTAGAACATAGTGGTACCAGTTCTCCATCTACTGCAGGTTCTGGTTAGAGTTGGCCCACTAACTTGGATCTCCAAAGCAAAACAAACACTACTGTATATTGTCCCTAGCAGCAGTTAAAGGGTTTGGAGGAGCAATACGAAGTGACTGAATGGCATCAAGGACAAGACTACATGTGAACAGTTTGGGAAGGGCAGACAATCACAACAAGAGCAAGAAAACTGGAAGTAAAAGCAAAACAAAACACACGGGTGGGGGGGGACTAACACAGAAGGCATGTGAATAAAATATCCATATAATGCACAATAAATGATTTATTAACTCATATTAGCTCACGATTTTGTTTACCAATTATTAATGGTGGCTATTATTTTTAATGTACTGTACCTTGCTGAGTTTGGCCTCGTACTCCTCCACCAGTCTCTTCTTGTCCTGTTTCAGCTCCTCCACCCGCTCCGTCAGAGAATCAACCTGCAGCAGGAACGTCCAACATGGAGACACAACGAAACGGCACATTTCGAATTAAGTAGAGTCAGTTTATTTAAAAAAAAAAAATGCAACCAGAAGTCTCTGTTGCTTTTGCTGTAGAGAGACGAAAAATTATAAAATGCATGTAGTCTATACTAACGTTAAAATGTTGTCTAAGGAAAGGTAAGGTAGAACAAACAGTTGGAAACTTGGTAATTATCGCTGTCCCACTTTCTTTCTTCTTCCCTGTAGTGGTTTAGAGTTTGATGCTTTGGCTTTCAAGAGCTGCTCTACTTTTGCAGAAGCGAGTGTGTTACCTCGGCTTTATGGAGCTGTACCAGTTTCTCCTGGTCTTTGCTGTAGTTTGCGTTCTGGCTCTGGTGGCTGCGAAGAAGCTCCTGGATTTCCTGTCTGTGCTCAGCCTTGAGCTCTTCCAGCGCGGCCCTCTTCTCCTGCTCGAACTGGGCCTGTGCCTGGCTGAATGTACGCAGCTTCTCCTCAAAGGACCGTCGCATCTCCTCCACCTCCCTCGACATGGACACCACACGCTGCGTGTGCTGCCAAAGACGACGGGAATGAAAGGCTGAGCCAACAGGGGAATTGATTTATGGGTTTTGTAGGCTTCTTACAGAGCGCGTGACTTTTCAAAAGGTCTAAGCCAGGTGGTGGTGTACTGGCTTGGGGGATTTTGACCTTCTGGCTGCCGACCTGGCTGCTCTAAATTAGCAGTAAAAAGCAGCAGACTAAACAGAAACAAAGTGTGTGAGCAGAAAACGCTCTGAAGGTCATTGTTCAAAAATAACAAGAAAAATGTCATCTAGTATTGACATAGGAGGTTATCATTCTGACAATGCCTCAATCCATTGATATTATATGTTATTATGATTAGCAGAAAAGTGGTCTCTAGGTACCTGATCAGAAAAACACTAAACATTTTACAATAAAATCTTTAAGGCACATAACAACCATCTGTCAGGGGAAGATTTACTAATACGTTTTCATACCTTTCATTTAATTTGACTGCATTTCATTCTCTAAAGTAGCTAATTACACAATCAGCACCAACTAACTATTAGCCATAAATTTTCTAGTCTCAAAAGGTAAAGAAGTGGCATATCAGCCGAGATAAAAGTAGGAGACACCCATGACTGACAGCTTGGACAGTTATCAGGTAAAAAAAACACTCAGGGATAATAACACAAGCACAAACTCAGACACACATCTGCATATTTGGCATCAGTATGGTGGCTCATTCTGCTGCACTGTGACCTCACAGCAAGTGGGTTCCTGGTTCAAATCATTCCTCCAGGAGACCTGGCTTCTCCTGCCGTCAAAACATGCTAGGATAATGCTCCCCTCGCTGTGCCCTTGACCAGAATAAGGCCTTACAGGTGCCCACCGCTGCTAATAATGAGTATGGGTTAAAATGTGGAGACTGCAGCCTTTGGGTGTTTGTATTTTATTTCTTTGAGCGTCACTCTAAATCAGGGATGTCATTTTATTTAACGGGCTAGAAACCACTGCATAATAACATGTGGTGAAATATCCATTTCCAAAACACATGATGAACATCCTCAGATAATTTTAACAGTATGTCTTATTGCAAATGTGCTGTAAATCAGTGGATCTAGAAAAGGCAAAAGTAACTTTCACTTTGTTCTGGAGGTAGTTCAATGTCTGTTTTGGGTTGTTGTGTTGGAAAAGTGACGACCCAGACCTGTTTTACTGCCTTTTAAAAACCTGACATATCCTTCTTTATTCACAAGTCCATTCATCTTGACGAGATTCCCAGATCCAGATGTAGTGAAGCTTCCCCACAGCATGATACTCCCGAAACACTGTTCTAACTCTAGCCCTCATTAGCCATTGGTCTGGAGTCTTTAAACATATCAGTAGTTTTCTTTCCTTCCAGGCTTGTTCTATATTTGTGTTTCTCTGATTCTGTGGATGATACTTCTCAATCCTCTTTTTGTCTGTACAAGTATCAGTCCATTTACCAAACAGTCCAGATGTCCAGGGTGGTCTACACTGAGGGAGACGTGTTGTGAGATGATGTATATTGTATTGATAACTTGTCCGTACAAGTGTCTTACTTTTCAAAGCCATCCAGTGGGCTTTGGTGGCCTGGTTCAGGCCCCAGGCTGCTTTGTTTGACATCCCTGCTCTAAATCATAAATTCCTGCATCTAGTCAATTTTTCTTCATTCTTGCCTTTGCATCTTTTTATCAGATAGCTGCACACACTCCATAAATCTATATAATGATGTTCATTTGGTCAGCTATTGTTAGAGATTAGTTACACGCTTCACTGTCCTCCCAGGTCATATACAAGCATATACATGGGGATGATTTCATACACACTGGCTCGCTCATAAACTTATAAACAACAAAGCAGAGGCAATTTACAGCATAGCAATAAGAGAGGTATTCTTCTCCTACTTACACGAGATGGGGGAAAAAAAACTAATTTAAATTATATCTCTTTATGTGTCTTAGCAGGACTGGATTGTTATTGGATATCGAAGAAACTAGATGTGATTGCATCCGAGAGGCAGCCAGATCCAGCTGTTCAATACATCCTGCATTTGACTTGCAATCCAGGCAGATCTGAAGAAGATGAATGCATGTGTCTCTCTAAGACTTCAATGCAATGTTTACTTCTCCCAGCTGTTATTGTGTCAAACAGTCTGTGGTCTGTCTATTGTAACTGTAATTCTAACAGGCAGATCTACTTTGGAATAGTACCAGAATAACACCAGTTGTTCCTTGAGTTTAATTAACAGAACAGACATTGCCAGCTTCTGAATCTGAAAATGAAGGACTATAGAAAAGGCACACTGTGCTTACAGCATGTCTGTGATCTGTGGTCATTGTAATCATCTGTTTTTATATTTTGGTTGCAAGCCTCTATTTAAGGCTGTGTCCAAAAAAGTTGGCACTAATACGTCTGTATTTTTACTCAAATAACTGCATATAAAAGATGGATGCACCGTGCACGCACTGTGGCATCACCCACTGGTTAGTGAGGTCCTGCTGAATCGTTTTGCCCTCACCATCTTGGTGTTTTAAAATGGGAGATATTAGGCAGGGCTTTGATAACTGAGGAACATTGTATATACCTGAGCTGCAGCAAACCCTACCCTCCTTTTTTCACTGTGATGGGGATCCTAATTTACAAAATGAACTTCATGTTTTATTCATCTAACGAGACCATAAACTCATGTCGTAGATTGAGTAAGCTGAGGGCTGTTTTTCCATCAACTCAACTTGTGCCCATTGCACGACATTACAAAGAATGCTGGTTCTGGACACTAAGCTACATCTAAGAGTATTTTTATTTTGTAGTATTGCTGCCTTTTCTAAAGTAAAGAATCTAAATCCTTCCTCTGCTGCTTTCCATGTATTTTCGTATATTAAGGCTTAAGGCAATCGACAAGAGCCTGAAAATTGTGCCTCCCATTTCCTAGGCTAATATTCAAAGCTGCATTTTCTGATTTCCCCCATGCGCTTCGCTCTGATGGGTTCTTGGCCTTTCCTGTGGCAACACATTCAAAGGTTAGACCAAGCCAAGTTCTCTCTTTTATGTCTCTCCCTCTCTCTGATCCAACTTTTCCTTTGTCCCACCATGAGCACAACTCCTCTTTTAACTAGATGACCCAGGCCTCCTTGTTTCTTGTTTCTCTGCAAGGCCCTGCTCACATCTTAGTAAAATCAAAAATGGAGTTATAGTGGGCCAAATCATTCTCAATAAATCATCATCTCACATTCTTATGGGGGAGTTTCTTCTGGTTGACTTGTTTTAAAAAAAAACCTATTAAAATGTGCAAGAAAATCTGTTAAGTGATGGCATTACGTTGGTGTTTCCAGGTAAACAGAGCTCATTCTAGTCATCATGTAGCTGGATTAACTCGTGGATATACGTGACAAAATTTAAAAATGTATTGAATAATATCTGGACTCTATTTACAGAATCCTTGAAAAAAGAAATGAAAATGAGGCCTGAATGAACCCTGAGCGCTCACAGCAATCTGAGGCAGTTGATGCAGACAAAGAGAGACTCTCCACTTCACAGCAGGACAGAGAAACAGACTTAATAGCGATTACCTGCAGCTGTGAGTGCAGACACAGGTGCCTCTTGCCTCCGGCACACACAGACATCACATCACTCCTCCATTTACCTGAGCCTCGGTGCAGAGCTGCATGTCTTCCACCCTCTGACGGTAGCTCTCGAACTCGGCCAGGGCCTGCCTCTTCATCCTCTCGTGGAGTTCCATTGACTCCTCCAGAGACTGGATCCGCTTCTTCAGGTCCATCTCATCGCTGATCTTGCTCTTGTACTGTGACAAACATTTAAAGTTCAGTGAGGTGCTCGCTATCATCCAAATCTAGCATTTTAATGACAGCATGTGCGGAGATGCTTACTCTGTGATTGACAAGACACAATATGTCGTGCACTTCATATCCTCCAAAACTTGATCATTTTGAGATATTATGGGACATAAAATGCATATAAACACCGGTAAATAAACATCCTGGATTTCAGCTCTAATTAAAATTACTTTAAAAGATTGGCTGATGCGCACAGAATTTAAATTAGGCTTTGATTTTTCTCATTATGACAACAAATGAAAGTGAAAATTAAAAGATTAAATAGGTACATCCAATTCGGCTAAATTAATTAAATTTGCATTCAAAGCACACCAGTAAACACTGCCTCCAGGGAAACTTAATAGAGAAGCAGAGTGAGGCGATGTCTGCGTATTCAAGTTTAGCTGATCGAGGTTGGTCACATTACTCACAGCGAAGCATTGTCATTGAGGCATTGTCATCAAGAGTAATGATGTGACATATAGACCTAAATAATTAATATTCACGTGATTCATAATTGATGACTTCATTTCAAATGTGGTCTGAGCTCACTGGTGATCACAGTGCAGCGCTCCTGATGTATTTTAGCTACATCATCAGCTGTATGTGATTTTATAATGATGTCTGTTTTCTGTTGAAATCTATTATAAAGTTGACTTTAGTTCCTCTTCAGCCTTTTGTCCACCTATTATTATTACTGTTGTTATTGTTATTATATTTATTATATCATTGCGTCTAATTTTATTACGCTTTATTTCATTTTTAATTGCTGTAACAAAGGAATTTCCCACCTTTTATGATAAATAAAGTAGATCTTATCTTAATCTTATCTTTTAGGTCAAAATGACCCAAGGCCTATGAGAACAGCTTCTCTTTACACCTGTGATACATTTCTATTATCTAAATTGGGAAAATAGGCTTTGCTTACATAATATTCATCCTCCTCCTTTTATATTACCAGTAAAGAAGCTGTGTCAGATGTAGACGTTTAGATTCAGTACGAATTCGCCCTGGGTTGCATTACATTATATCAGCACATGCAGACATCTTTGTTCTCCTGGATACTGAGTGCTTGCTACAATATATGTCTCAGCAGTGGTCCCGAGACTCCTGAAACTCCTTTCTGCATGGATGAACCTGGTCTAACGAGATTCCCACAACGCCGTCTTCTCTCTTTTATTTTATCTGCATTCCCCAAGTCTGCATGTTACTAAATAGCCAAACACTGTGTTAGATCCCAGTTACCCCTGTACAGGAGGTCTGGACTGGCTTTTTGTTTTAAAGGGTCTGAGTTTCTGATCCTATGAGTATGTATGAGTATACAATAGTGGGTTATTCAGAAACCATTGGCAAGGAGACTCCTAGATCTAATAGCCTGATATCTTGTAAGCTTCTACTTGATGCATAATATGAACTTAATATGAATTGACAACACTGTACCATTTGATATATCAGCAGTTTTGCTCTTAAACCACTTCCTTGTATTGTGGACGGGAACAAAAGCCCCCCGACATGTCATGAAAACAGCACGAAATATTGTTGGCACAGAGCTGCCATCTTTAAAACATCTCTAGATCACTGGCTGTGTGAAGAGGACCAAGCAAATCATCAAAGACATTGCAGACCCTGGACACAATTTGTTTAAGCTCCTACCATCAGGCAGACATTTTCAAACAATCCACAAACAAACGGACTGAACTGCAGCTTTTACTAAAGCCCCAACTCAAACATCTCCTCTGTCTGAAAACTAAATGTATATACAGCTTTACTACTACTACATGTACTATACTTACATCCCACTAACTGTCCAATTATAGACCTGAGTGTTCAGCATTATATATTTCTTATCTCACAACTTGGGAGTAATTTTGAATTGAATAATTCAATTTTAGTGTAATGGTCACTGAGATACTGGATGAAAGGAATAATCATTCAAATCCATTAGAAAGTGCTAAAAAAAACTCCAAGAAAAGCTTTAAAAAGATTTTCCCCCATAAAGCTGTACTTCTGCTATGCATACGTACATATTGTGACTTTTGAAATGGTTGTGAAACTCTAATGTGCGCATGCATCTGTGCAATGACATGATTGATTTAACCATTTCCTGTTTCGAATGTTGTTTGGCTCTTTGGGGATGAGATCGCCATCTTTAGCATTTCATAATTCTCTAAAACCAAGTACACCCTTACTGCTTCCATAGGAATTAAGTGGGTAAGTAGCAGCCAGGAGATGCTAATCAAACGCTTGATTAATTAATCATCAACAAGTGTGAGCACCTCTGTAACACCACCAATCAGAGAAATTGCAAAAAAACCCCAAAAAACCCAAGAGCTACATCTCAGACTCCACATCTGACATATAGCTCTACATCTCAATTAACATTTATCATGCTGAGGCCTGTGCTTCTTTCAGATGCTCCCTTATTAGCAAAGCATCTCCACAGAAGAGGGATCCGCATATTTGATTTGGCACAAATTTTTATGCCTGATGCCCTTTACGACACAACTCTAAATCATTTGCATCTTCTCCTAGTCTTAAACCAGGGATCTCTTGCACATTAGGTCAATGTGTTAACCACTACACAAAGATGAATATGTATGATTAGTTTGGAAGGGCTGCCAGGAGGAAGTCTGTTCTGTATAAAAGGAATATGGCACCATGGCTTAGGTGTGCACAGTTGTACCTGAGCAAACCACACGAACAAAACACAGCTTATCACCACAGACACTTCACTGTCAGCACAGTGGTGCAGGGTTGATGATATAGGCTTGTTTTGCAGCAACAGGTCCTGGGACAGAGTGGCTGAAACAGAAAAGAATGAAGGTGCAACAATGTCAAAGTCTAGAGCTGACTGAAATGCCGTAACAGGACCTTAAGAGAGCTGTTCATAAATGAGGGCCCATAAACCTCAATGAACTGAAAAATAGTAAAAAAGAGTGAGCCTAGATTTCCAAGTTGAGCTATTATAGTTATTGCTGCCAAAGCTGGTTCTACAAGCCAGTGAATCATGGAATGTACTTAGTTTCACAGGACTGCAGAAAGGTATGATGCCTCTGGCCAAACTGATCTTGTGCAGTTTTGAAGTGCATCCTGTCAATGTACCAGCTGAAGGTTGCGTGGACTGAAATGCTATAATTTAATACATGTTTTATATTTATTAAATATTTAATAAATATGTCAGTTTCTTATAGATTGTATTGTGTTGTGCCCATACTCCGACAACGGTGTGTAACATCTTCTTATGTAATGTGTGTGTCCATCATCATCATCTGCTCCTATCTATCTTTAAAGTGCACACAGAAGGAGAACTTCACTGATTTCAGTCGATCAAGTTGAAACATAGGAGTCAAGCAACAGAGTTTTTGTGGTAAAGAACCTAATAAATTTAAAGTAAGACAAACACACACACAAACCTGGAGTATCTTCTCCCTGGTCTCAGAAAGAATCTGCTGCACCTCCTCTTCATGAGCCTCCTTCAGAGTAGCGATGGCTGCCTCGTGTTCATCATTTTTCGTGTTCAGTGCATAGATAACCTGCAACAGAGGGAAGAAACACATTAGATAATTTACAGGATCATAATAAAGATTTAATACAATATTGATATGGTTTTTGTTTTTTTTACACCTGACTAGACAATTAACAGCAGTATTCAGCTAACATGCTAGGACTGCTATGCTGGGCATATTGTGTTAAAATATTAATACGGGAGCTAGCAGCAGAACATCAAAGCATGAGGATAAAGTAAAGAAACATGAGAGCGGAATAATAAATCTGTAAGATGAAAAGGAAAGGTGATATTGATGTTTTGAGGATGACGCTCCCAACACGGTTCAAGGAGAGAAAAAACTTCTCATACAATATTTTTGCAATCAAGTCCAATGAAGTCTTTATGAAGAACAGCTGGTACTTAGTGCACACTTGGTGTTATAGACAAGGTGTTTGTAGCATCCACTATAATGTTCAACCATCACCTTAAATCAATGAAAAAAATTTTTTTCACAATTTTGAGAACTCGAGTTGGATGAGGAGTCCTCACAGGGTTTGTCCTTAAATGCCTTTTTGCCTTTTAACCAAAGAAAAAAAAATCACCAGGACTGTGATAAAAATATGTGGGCTTAATTTTCCAAAGCTGGCAAATACTTCACGTTTCTAAGATGGCCAAACACTCGCCAGTTACTCTCCGAGTTGAGTGACGCAAACCGAACTCTAGTATTCAGCTGCAAAATAAAAGATTCACCGTACTGCTGCAATCAACACATTTGAAAGGGCAAAACTTTTGCTTTGAAGGCGAGCATTCTCCACTTCCTGTTTGCACTGTAAACACACACGTTGCACTTTTTATAGTTTCACTGGTGTTTAATGAGCAGTTGATAAGTGTTTGCAGACATGCCGGGGGCTTCCATGTAAACTACAACCATGACGATCTGTTAACAAATAAAGCATTCACAAGGAGATTTTGGTGCAGCACTATATATTTCATTGCAACCTCCAGCAACAAGTTGAAACCAGAAACCGGTTGCAGACTGGTCTCTAGACCTGTGAACCCTAAAGACCTAATGTGAGCCACAACAGTTATAGTGTCATGTTCAGGCCATTATAAAATACACTTAAAAAAAAAAAAGCAAATTCAAGATTATCTGCCATACTACCAATATTTGTTGTGGTTTACTAAAACGATTAATGGTGAGACAATTTGCTGAATTTTTGCTGGTTTGCTGGAAGTTTTTCTGGGAACGCAGACCAGACTGACCAGACATGATGAAGAACTTAATAAGAACTTAATGCAATTCTAACTTCATATTTTGGCCTCAGTTCGATAGTCCTGCTGTAGCATAAATATTTCTAATGCTACTGATATACAATTAGTAGAGATGAACTGTGGTACTGTATATAGCTGGTATACAGCTGCTAAAACCTCCTAGTCCATTGCTTAATGTTTCTAATAACTCAGAAGTATCAGTGATCTCTTAAGGATAAGCTATGAATTTCACATAGCCTTACTTAAATAGTAGATATTAATGTTTCATATATAACTGACAGTAAATCTTGCAAGTCTTCACCTTTACGAGAGAAACATCAACATACTATGGATTTTTTTTTCTATATCTTCTCCATATCTGATGCCTTGCAGTGATGAATTAGAAATTGGTTGACGCTGTGTATTGCTGGGGATAAAAATAACACAAGCAAACTGTTGTGCATGAGATTGACCTTTAAATCTGTCCAAAAATACATGCGGCCATCCAATAATTTGACAGTGCAGTGATCCTCTGCTCAAGGCAGAATGAGAGGGAGAGGACAGAAATGGGTTCCATGGGTTTCCACATGAAAAACTGTGAGACACCCGTCCTCTGCTTCTCTCCCTGCCGTGAGAAACAAAGCTCTGCGTTGCCTCTTTGAAAAACCAAGTCAATAATTCAGCACATTGAACTGTGTTTGGGTGCTAAAGAGCCTTTGTTTACTTGGGCCAAAGTCCATCAATAGAATTGGAAAAGAGTGCAGAGGAAAAAATTAGAGAAAGAAAAGGGGGCAAAAGCTTTCACCGACACTAGACACCCACTTTTTATTCTTTACCATGCCTTACTGGGAGAAGAAATGTAGTGCATGTAGCTTGACAAGTGCTGATGTCTTTGAGATTTTCATTGTTTATTCCCCACACACTCACCCTGTTTTTGCTGACAGCTGCAGAGCTGTGCAATGAGAGAAATAAGTCACTTTATAATCAAAGACATACTCAGGCGTGGGATGAAGCCTCTCATTTGATTTTGTAAACCACTGAAGTTGAACAGGACTGTCCAGCTTTCATTTGGCCAAAAATCCAACTTTATCACCTCGTTTTGACTAAAATTATTGTTGTACAAGATTCTACGTTGTGTGGTTCTCTTGTGATTTTCAGTGTAAAGGTATTAATTTAGGAACACTTCACATTGCAGCTAAAGCTTAAATATTAAGGCCCTTTTATTTAATTAAACTGTTAATAAGTGTGCAATGAAACATTCGATTAACTTGTTTATATTTTAGATACTTCAGCTGCAAATATGCCTAGTTCATGTCTAATTAAAAACAAGAAAAAAGTGTGTATTAATTCTATAAAGCAACGAATAATAGTAATAAAAGTTTAACTGTGGAAAAAGAGCCATTAATGTGAAGTTACATTAGTGTGTGAGTTTTATTTACATTATAAGAAACTCTAATAAGCTTCTGAATAAGCTTCTTAAACAGTTGTGTTGGTAAATGCTTAATCTAATGTTTATAATACTATTATTACTGTTTATACAACCTTATTAGCACATAGTATATCTTAATACATGCAATAGATATGAACTAATATTTATTACATGGATTTTTGACATCATGCCTTACCATTTACTGTCCTGGCAATATTAAGATGCTAATAAGACATTATGCTAATGATCCTGTAAAACTGCTCTATGGCTGTGCAATATACTAAAATTTTGTTTCAATTTCTATTTTGGTTTCTACCAATTACTAAAATGAGATTATCAAAATCACATAGTTACCATGTCAGATTCTGTTTTAAAATAATCATCTTGTTTTGCTTCCAGTACATCACTTTTCTGTACATTTGATCGGACACATTTATTCACTTCAATTATAGTAAAAGTTCATAGAAATCCACTTAAATAAAAATGGAAAATAAAAGTGCATTAAATCATCAGTACTGAAAAAGTAATTATGATTTTGGCCATAATCAAGCAGCCACAGACTGATTTTAGGTTCAATTTCAAGAAGAAGAAGAGCTTTCCCTCCTCTTTAACATCTCTCTCCCCTGCAGATTGTAGCAGCTTTAGCTCATCTCAAACCAAAAAGAGGTAACTTTAATAAAACTGACCCAGGTCTGTGGAAAAACTAATTTTAAGTAGGAGTTCAAGAAGGTGACAAATAAGTATTATCTTTGCTAAAAGTTTATGATTGCCATGATCTAGCAGGCCATGTGTGTTTAGTAGCTGACTTAAAGGAAGTGATGTGTGTGAGGTTTTGGTCTGTCCTTAGTCTTTAATAGGATTTACATTTAATGGAAATCCAGCTACAGCTAAAATGCCAGTATAGATAATTCATAGTGGTGTCAGAGAACAGGCCAAGGGATCACTAAAGTCAGCAGAACTGGTCCCCTGATGCTCATGAATGTTTGTCCAAAATTTATAGCTGTTGACATATTTAAGTATTTCAAGCTGTTACAGCCATATGACCATGTTCCTCCCCCTTGTTGTCCACTCTTTCTTGTAGGCCAATTAGTGCCTACAGTGTACTTGTTCTTCATCCCAGCTTCCTCTGCTTCTTGGGCAGGTGTCCCAGTCCAAGGCTCTAACACTAATTACAGCGGCGGGCTCAAAAGAGCTGCCAGTTTGTCATTTGAGATAGCAGTGATTTAAAGTGAGGAGTCTGCCCCGTGTCTCCTTGTTTGTAGCATTGTTGTTTGGTAATCTGGTTAACACTGAATGTACCTTAGAGGGTTTTGTGTTCTGCTTCAGATCTATGTGCTTGCTTTATAGTGCTTTAACTCTGTAACCAGAGACACTTATCTGAGTGTGGAGACTGTTTTATCTGTTTACAGTTAGGATTTCTAACATTTTTGTTCATTTTTGTCTCCTGTGCTGTTTTATTTCAATTTACCCAAATAGAATAGAATAGAATAGCTCTTTATTGTCATTGTTACAAGAACAATGAAAGGCAGTTTGGCATCTCTCCATGTGTGTGAAATAAACAATAGCGTTAGTATTTACAAAATAACACAGACAAATTTACATTTACACAAGAAAGATATGTACAAGTTATACATGGACCTGCAAATATCTTTTGTTTGTGACTGTACCTTCTCCTTCTGTGGTCAAAAGATTGACTAACATCAGTACACCCATGCAATCCATTCACACACACACACACACACACACACACACACACACAGCCTAGTTTATGTATACAGGGTAGTTTTATCCAAGAAGAATTACAGCCCGTGTTTTCCTTTGGACCTCTCACTGTAAGTCTCCTTCACTGTGTTCACAAATGAGCAATGAAGCACCAAAGATCAGAGACAAACTGCAGAGAGGAAAATAAGGCCAAGAAAAATTTGGTTTGCTCCAAAATAAAACATCTTTTCCTCATCAACACGCCTAAATTATTCAGCTCGGCTCAGCCGCTCATCAGCTTAGGAAGCGAACGAAGCCAACGTAACGGTTAGACGAGCTAAAATCTCCATCAGAGTCATCAGCACACTTCTGCAGATGAAATGCACTAATCATGATGCTGTGGGGTCTGCACACACACACACACCAGCATAAACTGTCAAGTTCCTGATGAGCCAATGAGCCCATGTCCAAACTCATCATGATAATTTGTCTGACAAATGGTCAGAGACAGAGATGTGGAGGCAGAGACTATTGTGTGCGTGTTTGTATGCGTTAGCACCCACAACAATGACAAGCGCAGCCTGGGAGATAAAGCCTGCAAATATTGCCGTCATTGTCACCCACGGACACTGAACAGTGTGTGCCAGTAAAAGACATTCTTCTAAAGGTTATTGCAGATATGAGCCAATATCTTCTGCCAGTGCTGATCTATGTAAAGAGTTTCTGTAGATCAGCACCTTCTGAGAAAATTTGGGTTAATTTAAGTATTACACAGCATATATTCAGCATTAGATGAAGACCCATCCTGCCTGTTGGGGCTCTGTGAGAGCAGCGGTATACACAATTTAGGGGACTTTCTCAGCCCTAACTGATCCTCTCAGACAGTGTTTTCCCCCAAAATGTGCTCTCGCTAAGGCAGTACATAGCTTTAACTAAAGTCCTGCCTTAAGGCGGAATTACAATTCTCTGTAAAGGCGTTGTGTGGTTACCCTTCAGGTATATACAGAGATCAGCTTAAGATTTAACCCTATGAAGTGCCAGAGCACTGTCTGTGAAATGCAGTATCATTCATTTATTTTATGTATTGTAGGTATGAAATATATTTTGGTATTCATGTGATGGAGAATCACACCAAGGACACTTTGGCAACAGTTTGTCTAGATTCTAGATAGTAAAACACGTTTGTGCATATTTAGTGATAATTTCAACTTCGTAAATTAAACATCACTAAAATGATCAGTTCCAATTTTTGTAATCACGTTGATCACAAGTTTTCATAGAGTGCTGTGAAAACTAAGTACAACTCGTGTTTGAATAGCTAATAGAAGCACCTTCAGCAGCAATAGCTTAGTAGTTTTCTGTATGACTTTATCAGTCTCTCATATTATTCTGGAGGAACAATCGGTGCTTCAGTTCATTGAGGTTTCCAGGCATTCATTGCAAATTTCCAAGCACAGCTGTTGGAAATTTGCAGCTGTGCTTGGGATCATTATTCTGTTGAGTGACTCAGTTTTGGCCAAGCTTTAGCTGTCAAAGAGATCGGTCCTCACATTTGACTCTAGAAGACTTCGGCATAGAGAGGAGTTAACGGTCGGCTCAATGTCTGCAAGGTACCATTGTTCTGTAGCTGCCAAACACGCCTAAATCATTGCCCCTCCACCATCATGCTGATAGTTAGTGTTGGGCCATAATGAGTGTTATGTTTGGCAAAATCTAAACAGCTCCACTTGGGTTTCATCTGTCTAAAGGACATTGTTCCAGAAGTCTTATGGTTTGCTCGGATGCAACTTTGCAGACCATCCATGTTCCTTTTAGAAGAAAGAAGAGAAGAAGCTTTCTCCTGGCAACACCCCCAAACAAGCTGTACTTGTTCAGACTTTGTCTAATTGTACTCTGACAAACTTCAACATTTAACATGCTAACTGAGGGTGTTAGACTCAAAGATATAGCTCTTAAATTATTTAGGATGTCCAGTCCTGTATGTTAACACACTCATGAATGCTTCAGATTGGCATACTGCCAAAAGATCTTTTTAGTGCTGTAGAAACACAAACATTTTAGAAATCTTGTCAAAAAACTTGTAAAGCTAAAACATATTTATTGTTATTGAGCCGAGACACTGGACTTCACTGAGAAGTCAAAAATGAATCAAGCATAACATTCAACAAACAAAGCAAATGCTTCTGTTCAGGAATGCTAGTAAATACCTGTAATTTGGCATCTTAAACAACTAATAATCTTTGGTCCATCCATTCTCCTCCATTTAACCAATTCAGGGTCGCGGGATAGCTGGAGCCTATCCCAGCTGCCATAGGGTGAGAGGCACTCTCATTCACACTTATGGGCAATTTAGAATCACTAATTAAGCTAACCCCATTAGCTGCATGTCTTTGGACCCAGAGAGAACCCACGCAAAACACACAGGGAGAACATGCAATCTCCACACAGAAAGACCCCAGCCAGATGGTGGATTTAAACCCAGGACCTTCTTGCTGTGAGATGACACTACTAACCACCACGCCACCATGAACAGTGAGAACAAACCACAGATTAAAAGACTGTAAACCACAAGAATGAGTTAAAAGACATAAACAAATATAAACAGGTACTGTTTAAATTCATCAGAGAAAGTACTGTCAGCTATTAGAGTCTCAATTTAAACCTTTTTCCAGCAGTTAAATTTGAGATTCATGCGTTTTATGACAAAAGGCCACTGTTAAGATTTTCTTTTGGTATACAATACAATGAATGTTACCGTCAGCTTAAACTACAGGCTCTTTTTTACACTTGAATACAGTGCTACGAATTCATCCATCTAAGGTGTGAGCGTGAGAGAAAGAGGGAGTGAACGTGTTTGCACGGTAGCAGAGATCTTTTCTCATCTCCGCCGATCGATCAGTTCATGTCCTTGGAGGAGTTTGCTTAAATGACAGTGATACCAGGCCAATCGATAAGGCGACAGCAAAATGCTGCAAATTTTGTCTGTCAGCTGGGAGAAAGTCACAGCTGAGAAACTCGCTAAGACTTCGACCAGACGCGCTACGGCTGAGTCTCTGCCTGCTGCTCGGTGAAATATGACTCAGCTGCCAAAAATCTGGGAAAAGCTGGGAAAATATGACTTTCTAAAACGAAAGTTTCCTCTCCTCACTTTTACTTAGTTTTTAACCCCCGTTTACTTCTATTTGCTTTTATGTTATTCACTCGACACAAACCAGCTGCAGTGTATAAGCTTCATAGCAATGCTGAAAATATGTAAACTTGTTTTCCTGTCTCCGTTTCATTTTTTCTACTTGAGGTGTTTACTTGTCTGCAGGAATAATGTCAGATTTACTTTGCGTGGTGCTCCAGACATGTTATCGTCAATGTAAGCTTCGGAAAGTAGCGTGGATAAACAAACTAAATGATGTCAAAATATATTAAATTAATGTTAAAATATACAAACATAACAACAAACACAGAAAGTTATTTTAGCTACACATAGTGCAGTAAATGTTTCTGTCAATACCATAAGGACAGCTTAAGCTGCTTTCAGTAGAAATGATTATATGTGATATTTTGTTTGGTATTTTTTATGAACATTGAAGTATGCAGACAGACAAATGACTAAGCACCTGTTCAAGTACTCTAACCCACCTTTGTGCAGTTTTTATGCCAGAACAGTTGTTAACCCCGGTGGTGATGACTGGGTCACAGGTGGAATTTAATATTGCACTCATTTAATGAAATGATATCAATCTCTGTAGTGCTGATTGTTAGGCACACGCATACACACACAGTGGATGATAACATCATTCACATATGACATAGAACAATCTAGCCAACTACAGTACATGATTAGGGGACAGGCACCATTTTTTCAAGATATTTCTTCATGTGTTTAAAATGGCAGAATGCACATATTGCCATGACACACACACACACACACACACACATATACATACACACACCAATTTAATAACTGCAATGCCATTTTTTTAAGAGTTTAGATTTTCCAAAGTCAGACAGAGATTCGGGGAGTGCAAAGTTTAAAAGTCCCCACAATTAAAACTCAGACAATAAGAACTCTGAAGAAAAAAAAAATCTAAATTTCATTGGACCAACAGCAGCTGGAGGCGATATGACAGGGGAGGTGAGTCATTACTTTTTAATTAGTTCGTAAAGGACAAGATTCTGGGGTGATCAAAGCAAACTATGCTGTTTCATCTTCACTTCCCCACCACACTCAAACCTCAAATTTTGTCACTCTAAATTGCTTGTGAGTGCTATTTTTAGACATTATTTATTTATTTATTGGCTCTGCTGCCAAGATTGGATCATGTACAACTTGCAGAGATGCAGAAAAATATGTTTGCAAGATCCTGGGCACTGGCTTTTGTTGCTTGGTTCCCAGTTCCAGTAGGAAGAAAGGGTTCTGTAGCGTATGCATGTAGAGCAGCGCTTCACATAGTTTGATCCTGGAGTTCAGAACAACTGCACCGGTGCTGAATACTTCTGTATTGCAGCTTCTAAGTAGTAAGACTGCAATCAAAAGATGTACATTTTAGGGGTATAAAGAGATGATATTTAACTGTTCTGCTTTTATCTCATACACTTTTACAGAGAGACTTTTATAGAAACTGGATGCACCTGAAACTACAAAGGTAAATATTCATTGTCTTCATTGGGGTAATCCACTTGTTAAGCCTGACTTCATTAGTTACTTCTGGGTCCAAATGCTACTAGAGGTCTCAGAAGCAAACAAACACTGAGGAAGTCCATCAAAGTGTGGCTCACAAGTGTTTAATGTATAGCTTTAACCTCCTGAAGCTTTGCAATATTTGGAGTCCTGGACAAAAGACTAAGCTTAAAGACATGCTACACATGATGGAGAAGCTTAGGATGACAAAAGAATACTTCTGGGGGGCTCGTGTCTATTCAAAAGACAGAGTAATAGCACTGCAGCAAGTTCAAACGACTTTGAGTGAAACTTCCACAGAAAATAAAAGTGAAAAGTCCATCAGGCTTTGCCAAATGAAACAGGGATTGTTAAGGCCAAGATTCAGCTGAAGTCTTTGAACTGGCAGGATGAAAGCTGCCAAAATAAACTCCCATAATAAAGCGGATTGTTAGTATTTGCAACAAAAGTATTAAATATCACCTACAGACCAAACAAACAAGACTTGGGACTGTTTGTACCCAAAGCGGGAAGTGAAAATGACAGCTTCTAAAATTTTGTACCGCTGTCATTGGATTCCCAACGACTCAGTGAGGGAAAAGAACATAAAAGGGTAAAAAGATGCTGCTTCTTCTTGGAGTTTTAGCAACTTCAAAGGATCTAATGGCCACTAACAAAAACTGCCAGCTATCCACACACACACACACACACACACACACACACACACACACACACCTAATCTCTCTTATCGGGTCTTTCCATCAGCTGACGAGACTTTGATGATAATGATGATGTCTAATGACCACCATTACACTACCTTAATGCAAGCCGGTAGTCATTTCCCACCTTGTAGCTTCAGAGCTTTGTCTTAGGAGTTCAGTGGGTGTGTAAGCACTTGAAGGAAAGCTTGAAATGTGTTGGGAAATGTACAAAAACAGAAAGAAATACAGTATATATTCCTCATTCTCTGTTATAAATCTTTTCATTAAATGCCAATTTTCTATATAGAATCGCGATTTCTCTTCCTAATGTTTAATAATATATTTTATATGTTTTATTTCTCATTTAAGAAACTTTTAATCATTTTTATTTTTATTCTGGTAATACTGATTAAGACAATCAACAGTTTATAGATATAAATCACTGTTGACTGTTTATATAATATGATACATAGAATAGAAATATGGTCATGCAATATGTGTTAAAATTTAAAAACAGAACAATAATGTAAATATAAAAACATCAAGGAGATTTAGAGGTGAAACCAAGTAAACTGTATTAACATGGCTACCACTTAATTCAAATTTCAAGCCTTTGTGCAAAGTGAAGCTAACGATCAACCTTAAAGTGTAAAAATACGAATGCACATTTTAATTAGTAATGCTAACTGCTTCATGCTTTAATTTCTGATTTTGAATTCAAATTCAAAAATAACACCGTGCAGATATGAGCGACTGCATGTCGGTACCCATGTATTTATTTCTGCACACTTGGGAATAAGATGGTTAATGGTTTGGAAAAAGGTCAGTGGGTGGGATCCGGCATTTAATTGCTCCAACAACTATGGATGTGTCATTTCACTGGCAGAAGCCTTTTAGTCAGTGGGCTGCTGCAGAAGGTAGCCAGTTTAGTGGAAAAATGGGTTTTGCAAGCAATTAACTTCATTATTACTGCTGCATAACAAACTATAATTATTATGTTGATGGGAAGCCTGTTTTATTTTCTCCCTGTGTCCCCTGTCCAATCTCCCTCTGCCTGAGTCTTAATTCTTATGTCATCTTTTTTTGGTTAAGCTACAGGAATGGAGAAGAAGAAGACATTTTTACTACTATTTAATAATATTGTTTTTATTTATAATGTTTAGTTATAATGTTCCACTTGTAGATCATCTTATGACACGTGACTCACTTACATTAGCTGATGAGGACCATCATATGAAACTGAAAACTGTAACTGGAGTTCATAATTTGCTGTATAATAAGAAGGATGTCAAAGATCAAAAGTTACACACAAAAACACGAGTATAAAAAAAAGTGATGCCATGCATGTGAGACATGGTTACACATAGGAGACCAGTCAGAGAGAGGAGCAAATCCAGAAGGACAGGACAAGAAGCAAAATTGCTACAACCAAGCCAAAAAGTCATGCACAAAAGAGATCAGTTAGATAATGAGGCGAAACACAAGGAAGAATATGAGAAAGAGCAGGAGGTAAAAGACAAGATAGGCTACATGAAGCAAAACTAGAGGAACAGGAGGATCACAAGATGTAAAAACAATAGGGCAACATGAATATGAGGAAGAAACACAAGGAAATGAAGCAAATGAAGCAGGACAATAAAGCTAAAAAAAACACAAGTAAGAATAAGCAAAACATATGAGGCAATGAAAACTAACCCGAAAACTGGTGCAAAAACAATCTGGTAAGTGGGAGGTGAAAGACAGACTGTATATTTATAGAGTGACTGATTAACTAAAAACAGGTGATACAAAGCAAATAATCACAAAGGAAGGAAAGACACAAGGTTAACGTGACAGTGTAAAAAGACTGACCCAGCACCATCTTGCTTGTGGTCAGTGAGTTGTGAAAGGCACTTAACAAAGGTCTGAGTAGAGTATAATGTACAATCTCGTGGCGTTCCAATGTGATATCCGCTATAACGGCTTTAAATACTACTTGGCTAAGCAATATGTGATGAGACATGAGTGCCAAATCCTCCCAAGCTGCAGTGAGGAACATTGCTAGATAATTATCATTATCTTCCTGCACTCATTATAATTTAATCTTAGTCAAAATGGAAATTTAATTTCTAATTTGGAATATAAGCCTGTGGCCATATCATGCATTGGTGACATTACTCCTATTTTTTTACTTATCTTGTAGAATTTTATGTCATCCATGCCATGTCACAGTTAACATGGTGCCTACAACCACTTTTTATCCAGCGAACTAATTATTCCATTTGATTTAGAGTTTGTGAAGGAGAGTGTTAAAGCTAGTAGGGGAAGTCGATCATTTTTTTCTGGAGGAAACAGTTCTTCGTTAATTTAAAAAATTCCCTAATAATGTCGGTGATAGAAGACCAGCATACAAACCCAATCCAAATCTCTTTAAGCAAGCTTGAGATCATGCACAGGGGAAGCAGTCAATCGGGTAAACTAAGCAGGTGAGGAGCAGACCAGAGGCAAAGTCCAGAAACAGTCCGAGAAAATGAACTGGGAAAAACACCTAAATAAAAATGAAAAAACTACAAAAACATGAAGAATATAAAGCAGCGAGTGGCTTGATCAGAATGAAAAGATGATCCGGTAGCTAACAAGATATAAAAATCAATATTTGCAGCTTAAAATTTACAGAACCATAAGAAACCAGACTACTTACTCCTCCCACGCAGACTTCAGTTTGTGAGTCTTGCAGGTATATTTCAAAATTCATCTGTATTTTTTCACCTGTCTAAGAAAAACAGTGATCAACTTACAGGGACACTCTTGCTAGCTGTTATTTTAAAAGTTCAGAGCTGATATTTATTGTCTTAAAGTGTATATATTTGGAAATGTGCATACTGCCCAAGCTAGAGGTTTTATTGAATTTCGGGGCAGTTGTCGAGTTTTGCTCGTGGATGTCAGGAGACCAGAATGCAGCCCTCAGGCATCTGACATTTTCTGCATTTACTGAACTATTTTCTCTGGTTTATTTTATGTTATTGAACTATTTTGCTGAATTGAATGCTATCATAGTCTTTGAATTTTATTGTACTTTTGTATGTTTTTTTCAGTCATTAAGCTTC
Organism: Pelmatolapia mariae; assembly: GCF_036321145.2. Lineage (NCBI taxonomy): Eukaryota > Metazoa > Chordata > Actinopteri > Cichliformes > Cichlidae > Pelmatolapia > Pelmatolapia mariae. Next base: position 21,782,376 of record NC_086240.1, on the reverse strand, counting down.
TTTTTATCTTACATTGTTTTTAATTATATTTCATTTAACTTTACATGTTTCTTTTTTATCATTTTCCCCACGTTGAGCTATTTTGTTTTGTCAACTTTTATTTAGGTGTGTCGCAACTGTATGTGTTTAATTTTCCAATCAATTAAAATGGAGATAATACTGACACCGACAGGTAGTGACACTAGCAGGAGGAATTACAAAATAAAACAGGAAATTACTTGCAAATACAAATAATCAGTATGGTAGTGCTGGGGTTACTTCTCATAAAGACCATCTATTTTCAGATTGAATCCAACATTAGTATCAGCTTCCTTTCAAGTGCCACCTCACACTTCTACTGTGCGCTACATCGCAGCTTTTCCCCACAACATCATCTGAAAGTTTCATATTTGCAAATGGGGGGGGAAGGCAGTGTGCCATCTCATTTCAGCTGCCTCAATATTATTCATTTTCTGGGAGAGAATTTACCGAAGCACGGAGAGAGAGATAGGAGGCCTAATTACTTTAATTATAATGTGCGGCTGTGATCTGCTAAACTGTAAGGTGCACCTTAATCCGCCAGCTAATTACGGGATGCTCTGTGGCAGCGTAAGCAGCGGCGCTGTTAAGATAGGTTTGAGCCGGTGAGTAAAATGCAAAATTTGGTCTTTAATTTAATGCAGATTCTGTGATCTGTGGATCAACTCTGTTAGCATTTCACCAAATAAACACCATCGGATTTTAATTGAAGGATCGTGTCGTGACTTGTCTTTCTGGCGATGGATAAGGGGGAGAAAATAATAAACGCGTGAAGCAGACTCACTGCAGACTGTACATATTTTCTGCTCCTTTTTTTGGGTAAGCTTTTAATGCACATGCTTTTTGCAGCTTGTCAACACTGTTAAATAAAAGAAGAGGCCACTCAGTGCAGTTTTTCAGATTTTAACATTTGAATCCCTCCATATTTCTATCATATGAATAACACCAGAAAAAGAAAACACATCATGCTCAGGGACAATTCTTCAAAAATATAAAAGAACAGATGCATGGCCTAAAAGTCAACATCAAATACATCTAAAAGAACGTGTGAAAGTGCCTCTTGCTTCTAAAAGATGGGTGACTGCTCAACAGTCAGTTGAGCTAAAATGTCAAAATGTACTTTAGTCATTTCTGGTTTTAATGAATAACTCGTTGATTTGAACATGATCCAAATTAGCTTAATATTCAGTTTCATTGTAAAGTACCTTTATTTCAAAAACTTCTACTCTTAAATAATGCATTTGTTCTCATTGTTTTATACACATTTATTTACTCCCCTTGACATCTCTCTCTCTCTGTTCTGCAGGACCAGAGTAGCCAGTGATCTATTCAACAGACATTAAATGTTACCATTAAAGGACTGAATAGATGCCATCAATTCTTAAAACCGGCTTGTATTAGCTTAATTTGCAGTGATGCATGACTTAACGCACACATTTTAATTTAACAGAGAATCTGATTTACTGGGAATCATTAGCTGCATTTGGTTTTTAGAGCACTGTGTAATTCACCAAACAGACTCAGCGAGCAGAAAAATCAGCTTTACAATCATTTGAAGACTCTCCATGGGGGAATAGTTTGCGCATCACTTCTTTTGGAATACACACTTAATAAATCCTACTCCTAAAGCAGAGTCACTGTTGCTCAGCAATATGCAAATGCATGCCTAAAATAGCGCTAAACACTGGAGGGATGGCATATATTTATCATAGATCTAAATCCAAAGTAAAATTTGGTTGGAAGCAAAGTATTTTTAGCTGGCATGAAAGCCAACTTTCTGCACTCTGACTTGATAATTAACCAGTTACTGTGGCAACTACTGCAAATACAGATGCGACATAAAAGCGCGTGACAACTAGTGAGAGTTTGTTTATATGCGTGGTTACTGTATTACAAGAACTAAACAGTACAGACTCGTCTAATTGAACAATGAGCACCATCTGGATGCAATTAGTTTACTGTAAGCTCTGAGTGCATTGTTCTTCTGCTTCTTTAACACAACACAAAGAAGGAGTAATGCAATCTGTTTCTGGTACATAATACTTTCATTCATCTTAACCTTTTTATGGAAATGTAGGCAAAATGAATACAACAAAAAGTCAGATTCTAGCTCGTTTCTTTTGTCCTTTAACCTGTGAATACTCAGGCACACAAACACTGAGTAGGGAGGATGCTGGGCTTTCTTTCTCTGCTGGCTGGATGTATGAATTGATGTGATTTCTATATAATTTGCATAAATAGTTTAGCTCTGACACACAGTGACCCCTGCTTGGATCACAGAATTAAAGATTATAATGCCTTCATATTTGGCCAATATGTTAACCTAAGAAGAAACTTATCCAGATTACTGGATACAAACATTTTGGACTTACTAACAAGTTGTTTAATGAGCTAAGATTTCAAGGTATGGTATGGCTGTGGTTAAACCCTAAAAAACATACTAATGCTACAGTCACACTGGGAAAAACAGTGGTTGATGAATTGTTCCCTTCAAAATGGTTCCTTTGAAGCCGGAGACCAGGTCTGTGACTAATCGCAGTCTGTTACAGTCTTTCAAGCAACTTTAGTGTTTCAAAACTGCAATGAAACTGTAATAAGAAAGAATCATTCTGTTATCAGTTTGCACCGAATGGATTCAAATTGGCAATTACGTAAAATTGGTGATAGTACAACAATTAACTGTTATAAATCACCAAAAATCTCAAATCTGTTGCTGACTAAATATGCAGAAATTGACATTAAATAGAAATTCACATTCACCCATCTTCTTACACTCAGAGTCTAGCCAGAACCTCCTAGATTTAAAATTAGAACTCATAACTTCCTCTGCAAATAATGATGATGTTTCTGCAGGACAGCAATTTAACTGTAAAATGACACAGTCCCTCAGAAACCTTCCATTGCAAACATTGGAACCAGTTGAGTTGAGTCCCCTGTTACAAAGACATATGTTCCAAACAATTAGCATTCATTAGTCCAGACTGACTGACTATTTGGATTTTTTTAGCTGCTTACAATACAAAGGTACTTCTCTTTTTTGGGCTATTTTTCACTCCTCTACCTTTCCTTTTTTGGTGACAGTCTATTCCCACTTGTTTAAATGTTATCGACAAAGAAGCTATGTCTGGAGTCTGAGAGATTTGTTAGCTTGCTATGTTATCAAAACCACCCCCACACCACCAGTATATATATATATCTCATCTTTGCAATGGGCTCAGCGTGTGCATCCAAATAAAATAATAGGCCATCTCTGTTTCCCACTATATGTTTGCATGCTGTATTATATGGAAAAGAAAGCCACTGCACTCAGTGAGACTGAAATAAAGTCAACACCATGAATGCACTTTAATCTCAGAGGTTTAAGGCAAGCCTTACTACCAAAATACAGTGATTTTATGGCCCTTTAGATGTTTATATTTTAAAACAAGAAGGAAAAGGGCAGCTTGATTTAAAAAACAACAACAAATCATTCAACACAAGGCGTGAGATTTATTTTTGCATTTTAGCATGAGTAAGCTATTATCATGCTAAAACGAAAAGCAAATTAAGACACTGCTAAGACATTGCTATAAATCAGCCAAAAAGACACCTTATGAGCATCACAGTACAGTATTGTGCACTGTCTTAAGCTACCCCTCAATTCTGTGTTTTGCTAAAATAGTCGTATATGTGGAGCAATTCATTGACATGTGTCCAATCATTCATGAAAATACACTAAATAAAGCAAAAACAGAGTTTGGAGAATTCGAACAAACTCAGTATTTGGTGACCACCTTGATTCTTCAACATTAAATTCAAATCTTCATATCTTGTCGCGTTCACTGTCAAGATGATCCCACACTGCTTCAATCAGTCATGGACTGACCCACTCCATGACTGGTAGTGTTTCATTGTTTGTTTTTCTTTCCAGATATGCTTTCGCTACATTGCCAGTGCACTTGGGAATAATAATAATAATAATAATAATAATAATAATAATAATAATAATAATAATAATAATAATAATAATCAGCCCCAAACTATTGCAGAACTTGCATTGAAAAAGCAGCCAATATCCAAGGAAAATCTCTGAAAGACCTTCAAAAAGCTAGACAGTTGTTGCTCAAGAGAACTTCAAAAAATGACAAGGAAGTCTGACTTTTTGGAAGCAAAATATAAAGAAATTAAGGATAGCTCAAGACTTTTGCACAGTTCTCTATACCAATTCAGACAGATTAAAAAGACACAGAAACATAACGTAGATGAACTGAGTGGGAGCCAAAAGAAGAACAAAAGCATTCAGAGAATGCAACTCCACCTGAAAGTCAAGGGCTAAACTAAAACCTGATAATTTTACTACAACATGCTGACATCAGCCTGTTTCTATTACAATACGATGACGTCAGTAATATTTTATTGATCATTTGAGGGTATTTCACCCTAATGACATTAGTAATACTGAAATCCCTAACAATGACATGACATGATTTTGTGAAACTTTATCATTGTGATGTGTTAGGGCATCAGATTGGAAAAAAGCGTGTTGTATAGCTCTCACTATTTCCTTTCATATGATATGACTGACTTTAACATTGGGCTAACAATGAATCAAATGCTTAGCCAACCTAGGTCTTTACGTCCAACAAGGCCTGGTGTATTGTTCTGAAGTTTGAAGACGAGCCTTTAAAAAATTGTGAGTAAAACAGGCTTTTACTGATTTTAACATTTGTTGTGACGTTGACCACGACACGATTTTCACCTAAATTAAATCAGATCGAGCTGTTATTGCTATCTACCATCATACAAAATTTGAAAATGATATAACTATGGATGCTAGACTACTAACAAACAAACAGACAGAACCGATTACATACTCGCTCACTTCAGAGGGAGAACAAAGGTGCGTTTTTAGCCTTCAGATCTCAGTAAAAGATTTGGGAAGCAGCCTGGGTGGCCCCGTGTGTGTGTGTGTGTGTGTGCGCGTGTGTGTGTATTTGTTATAGAGCCCTGAGTTGATTACAGCCTATGCTCCACTCCTTTCATCTGTCCACAGGTCCTGGCAGTGTCAGGCTTTGACAACAGCTCTTTGCCCAGGTTTTATTACTGAGGGGCTTCAATTCTCTCTTGTTCATTCTCACAAGTTTACAGTAGCTGGAAAAGCAATCAGCCTTATTTCTAATGTTTTCATTCACCCTTTGCTGTCACTGTAAGAGCCAAGGCAGCACCTAAAGAAAAGCTCTAGATGCACCAAGCCTGGTTTTCCACTAATTACCACATCTCTCCATTCACACCATTCACGGGAAGTCCCTAAACAGAGCCATACTGCTGCACACAGAAACAGCAATTTTCCTTTGAATGTAGTGGTCCTGACCAAACTGTAACTACAATCCCTTTGTAATCGTAAAGCAGTATGGTGATAGAAAGTAGAGATGTGGAGGCTGACAAAGAGGAGTGAGTAATGCTGAGAGTTGTTACAGACCTGTGACTATCTGCTTGTTTAAACCTGACTCTGTTGTTTTCTTTATTTTAGCCATTCTTTAACCTTATTTTAGCTCATAAAACTCAAAACTTTTTACTCTTCTTAAACATTTTGTAGCTGCCATGCTGCAGAAACAGTAGTGCAAATATATACAAGAATATGGGAAAATGTGAGGTAAAATTGTAGTCATCCAAAAACAACAGCTCTTCCCTGATGACAGATTTGCAAAGCTACTATCAATATTTCTTTATTTCTACGTCCCTTGTAGACCCTTGCTGTTGTTGTCACTGGACACCAAAATAATTGAGATATTGCTCAAACCCACTGTTGCTGTAATCTGGCTGCAGTGGTCCAAAGAATCAAATCTGACAAACTTATTTGAAAGCTAAAAGCCTGACCTTAACAGCGAAACTGCATTTTTTATCTTTTCCATCATCTACAGGGAAACACACTGTGAAAGTCTGACAAACAAAACACCCGTAAGCTTTTAGTTTTTAAATGAGAGCTATCACTTAAGATTTTATGCCTCTGCCAGCCAGCGTAGCTCAAATTTAAATTGCTCCAAACTCATGTAACATATATAGTGAAGACAATGAAAGAATTTTATATGTAATCAACTTGACAGCTGACCAGATGTCAAGAATGATGACAATCTCTCCTTGTGTTTGTGAGTCATGGCACTGACTAAAAGTCAGTGAATTTATGCGATGACAAGGCCTTCGTCATCAGTCAATCCCTCCACAATTCATGAGAATCATTATTCAATCCACATTATTTTTCATATTTTCATTGAACTTGCATAAGTTTATCACCTAATGGGTCTTGCCCGACACTGCGTTCAAGAAAAGCTCATATTTATCACTTTACAAGGGGCGTTTCCATTTTTACAAGAACTGCTTCTCCTCAGATTTTAGTGTAGTAAGGTTAACTTGTCTTGGATACAATTTCTAACTTTCTTTCTGTATTTTACATGTTACAATAACCTGTACAGTTTGATGGCTCATGAGCCAGATGAGCTACTAAATCACTAATGTTCTTGTAGATAATTATAATTAAATTTATAAATTATAAATAAAATGTAAAGGTTAAAAGCAAACAATCATTTTTATCATCATATGTCTCTTCCAAAATGCAACAGTGGCATGACTTTGATGCAGTGTATGCATTAATACTTCAGAATAGGTCGGGTATTTTGATCACATACCTTTGAGAAATCATGAAAGTAGTTTGTTGCCTATAATTTAAAAGTTAATGTGTATGTTATATATATATGTATATATATGGGTTATATAATTTAAATACTCACAAACTTGTGGCATGTTTTCATCTCTATGAAGCTTCTTAAATTGCTTACCATCAGCATAACTGTCATTAAGACAGAAAAAACACCTCCACATGTAGAAACAGCATCAAACAGATGAACCACAAAGCTGATGGCCTGCAGCCAAAAACACACCAGCTTGGGCAACTTGATTATTCCTGTTCTTATTTTCCATCCCGTTATCCGTCTATCTGCTGTGCTGGCTCCCTTCCATCTCGTGCTTTTCCCGATAAAACAGGCTGGATTGACACAGAGCTCACTTCAAACCTGAAAACTAAAAGGCTGCTCTGGTTAACAACCGTCTAAGACATTTTAAATGGATGTTAATGGATTGTAATAGCAACAAAAATCACCCCGTGCATCGGATGACCAAAACGGGAGCAGACAAGCATGAGCCAGCAGTATACGGTGGCACAGCAGGTTAGCTGACAGCCTTTATCAGGGCTGATTAATGCATGGGGAACAGGGATGAATGGGCACACTAACATCCTCATGAATTTACTGTTTCTGTTTTGAGCTCATATCAAACTCCTTCCCTCCTCATCCTGCTTCTTTCTCCGAGAAAGGCACAGAATGGGATGGGTGAGAACAGAGGATTAAATAAATGCAGAGAGTTTATCATTTATCCCTCCATCCATCCACTCCTCTCTCCCCGCTGTTACCCACAGGCTCTGAGGAAAACACGTTGATCTGATTATGTTTGTGAACGTGTGTGTGTTTCAGGAGGACATGTGTGTATTTGAATCACAGACTACACACTCCTATGCTGAGGTGTAGTGAAAGCTTAAATAACACACAAAGGCAGCGTGTCGGACTGCTGAAATGTGTTTTTTTTATGTGCACTGAGGATTTGATGAAGGCTGTTAAAGGAATGAAGGAATGGTTAATCATTTCTCCCACAAAATGTAGGCGACTGCTTTGTGGCAGTGACATAGATGCATGGACATCAACTCAGACTGTTTGTCCTGCTGTCAGTAATCTCCTAGCAGACATGCACAATGTCACAGAAAAATAACCAACAGCACACAACACTCAATACAAGACAATTCAAAAGCACTGCTGTATTCAAAATATATATTAAACTGGGCTTTTGCAAATTAAGTGCAGGCATTTTTTGTCCAAGTGACCAAGCGGGGTAATTTCTATGTGATGTTGTGATAATTTTTCTCATAAAAATGTATCAGAAATCTGTTAAATTTGTGTTACCAGGCCAGCGGGTGACCCCTGGCAACCTCCGGTCATTAGCAGATTGCTGTGGTTGCCTGTAGTTTGCATGGAAGACACCAACTTCAGTGAACTGGTAGCGGCAATCATTGACACAGGCAGAGAGTTGCCAAATTTATCACAGCAACAAACACGTTTTAAGTGGGGCAACTTTTACTTTGAAGGCAAACAGTTTCCATTTCCATTTTGTGTTACACTTTCACAGCTTCACTACTACACTACTTTTCCCAGATGGTAAGATGACTAAGTTTTGTGAGACCGAGGCCTAAATAAATGTAAATTTTGTAATTTACTAGTTGTTTAAACAAGAGAAAACTTAACTAGTCTAAAACTAATGCAACACTCAGAAAGCATTCAAATCTCACCACAGTCAATTGACTGTGGTTATAAATTGGCTATACAAACATAACCTGCATATTTAAGATAAAAATTCTTCACTAATCAAATCGTGTTTTGAATGTCCCTGAAATGTGTGGCACCGTACGCATGCCACACGTATACCATCTCACGCATGCAATGTCAGATTAGTTTACTGAGTCTGGGTAATACTGCAGAGTGTGGCTACACATCACTTCAGCTGTGTGGTTATACGCCACTTTACTCTGATGCAGCCGACTCAACATCAAAGTCCTGCAGAATAGCTGTCATCCCTTTACTTTTGACCTTGCTTGTTTACAACTTGCCTTCACAAAAAGAGAGAAAAAGTGATAATCCCAACTAATGGCAGGTGGAGTTTCCAACACGACAACTGCCATTGTACATTAAGTAAATAATAATAATAAACACTGAGTAGTATTTCAGTTAAAATACTAAAAAGGCAATACTTGTGCAAATGTTCATCCCCTATTGAAAATCATAATGAATGAAATTGTAATATTTTACAAAATCTGTCATAATTACAGAAAACAGTATAGGTGATGAATACCTATAACTACTGTACAAAATATAATGTGGTCAAAAACAACCGGATTTGGTCAGTTTAGCGGCTAAAACAGCACAATCCTCAAGGCTTAAATCTAAGGTTTCAGCTGTGGGATTTTATGTTTCTTGTCAGTCCTTTCATATTTAGTCTCAGATGTTTTGCTGCAAAAAACACCCCTTTTCAAGTCCTCTGTGTGGTTTAATCACTAAGGTAAAAACCGGGGAGGAGGAGGACGGAAGAGGCAGGATTAATCTAGTGGCAACAAGCAGCTTCGATATTGTGTTCAGCGTGTGAGTGTGTGTGCGTATGTGTGTGTGTTTCTTGATCTCATAAAATGTCCATGTGAGAGCGAAGAGGCACATAAATATAGAAAGAGAATGAACAGAAGGATTTTAGCTGGTGCTCTTCTGTCTATGTCACAGGTTGAACCTCTCGAAACGTGTGTGTGTGTGTGTGTGGTGTGTGTGTGTGTGTGTGTGTGTGTGTGTGTGTCTATGTGTCAATGAACCATCTTGCATATGCACTGGTCTCTGAGAAAATGAGAGTCAGGCCCACTTTCGCTTGATTTACGCCTTCTTGACCACCGCTGACCTCCATCAGCCATCACATCAAAGATCTCTTCATGCACTAAGAAGCATGAAGTGATGGCCTGTGTAGGTACAGTACTTTTCTCAGAGACATTATAGGAGAGAGACACAGCATTCAAAGGTAGACTTTGCTACTCCTATCCTTTATGTTCTGTTGGCTGAGCACCTTGACTGGATTTTCAATCAGAATCCGAGCTGCACAAAAGCAGATGGACGGTCTTACTGGTCTCTGTACAACTCTGAGATCTTGCCAAGAAGCCAAGATGCCATGCAGCACTGCTTATCCAGCCTGAAGATCAACATCAGGGATTTATAGGAGGATTTCGGGCTTTCCAGACCAGATTCTTTGTTAATTTTTGTTAAATTCTTACAAAGAAAAGGGTGTTTGTTTCTCTTTAAGAGCATGCTGTCATGTTATTACAGTTTCTTAACAGGGATTGTATGTCTTATGACGAGTTAGATGTAAGATTTTTAAAGACTTTTTTTAAAGCCACTCAGAATTAAATTTAAGACTAACTTAACAACAACCAAAATGAATTTAAAAAAAAATCTATTCGACAATAGGAAATCGACAATGCTCTGCTGGCTTAATAACTACAGATATCCAGCTGCACATCTGCATCTGTTGGAACGCTGCACAGCAGCATATGACAGGACAGTGGTGCGGAGGACTGTTGCTTCACAGCAAGAAGGTCTGGGCTGAGTTTTTTCTGTGGGGTTTCTGTTCTGTTCTCCCTTTGTCTCTCTGGGTACTCTGGTTTTCTTCTAAAGTCATGGTGATTTTAAACTGACCATAGGTCTGAATTGTTGTCTGTGTTACTCTGTTTTAGCCCTGTGACCCGGTGACGAGTCCAGGGTGCACCGTCCCTCTGGCCTAAGACATTTGAACTGGAAAAGTGGGATAAAATGGATAGATCTCTTTGGTCCTCTCCCGAATACTTACTGTAAAAACATTTAATTTCTGCATGTTTATTCTGGACAATAAGACATTATGAATGCAAGACAAGACATTATGAATGCTACTAATTACTACTTTGGTGTTATTTGATCAACGGCAGGAGTAACACAACTTGAAGCAAAACCATTAATACTTCTGTAGAGGCAGCTGGATGTCAGACCAATCAGTAAACAATGGGGCTTGCTTTAGATGAGCCCTGACTCATTAAAGGCTGAGCCAGACGCTAACAAAGTAAATTTGGTCTACATTCACTGATGATGTCTCTAAGCCAAGTAAATGCCAATTTAACCTTACCAGACCGCGGTGAATAAAAGGATATTTGTGAAGCTGTCTGCCTGCAGGGTAATAGAAAGTAACATGCACTGAAATTAAATGACAGGCAAATGAAAAGAAAAAGAAGCAACAAGCAATTGGCATCAACATTAAAGAACAAAAAAAAAACCCTAACTAAACCTACGCTTCCTGCATAAAGCCTGTTTATCTTTAAAGATAAGCTTTTGTGTGCCATCCAGATAAAACTGTCATCACAATATGCAGTATTGTTAATAATAAGCTAATAAGCTGTGATAAGTTGACAACATAAATGATTAAGTGACAGCAAGCGGGACATGGTTACATAATCTACATCAGCATTCAACACCAGGACATAAAACGTGCCAGATATCTGTCAATATGAGGTTTATGGATTGAGACGTATTAATTCTAGGGTTGGGCCTTTGAACAATGCGTGAAAGACATTATGATTCGCAAATGATGGATTTATTATTTTATTGTATTGCTGTAATGCACTGAATCACTGTATCTATAGCTTAGTCTATAGTCTGTGGCTCATATTTTAAATCCAGCCCTCACAGGGCAACTGATTTTGGTTTCCACTGACTGTTTTTAATGTATGTCAGTAAAGATTTTTAAGTTGACTATTCGTTGACTGTATCTTGGCATCACATTAATGACGCACAAATACCTACATACAGATGTATTGACAAAAGATCCGTAAAATACAATGCCTCTGGCCATGGTTATTTTCCAGCCTGGAGGCATGGACATAAATACTTATAGCCGTAGGTGATATTTGTAATTGTGGCAGGTAAAAGATATGGTCAGCATGTCTAAACTTTTTTGCACTTTGCAAACAAAAGGAGGTGCTCACTGCATAACTAAAGTAAGGCTGAAAATTCCCAACAGACTCCCAAGAAAAAAGAATATCTAGACCTGGATTAGTTTCCTATACCTTCTTGATGATGTCTCACAATTGTTGTTATTTAAATATTATAGCAAGTGTTTGTAAAAAGAATGCAAAATGTCCATCTCTGACTTAAAGTATCCTTTCAGAAACTCCAGGATTCAGATCCAGATCCTAAAATAATCACTACTAAGTTGACCCAAGCTGACCTTGGGTAATTTGTCACGCAAATCCATCCACGACCACCCTGACAAGTACAGGAAAGCAACGGGCTAGAAACAAACACATCAGCTGAACAAACTCCACTGAGAGAGAATTTTGAATCTCTTACTGTCCTGATCTTGTTCTCCTTGACACGAGTTGACTTTCACAGTATTTTTAAAGCTTTTAGACAAATAACTCAGACACACTACTTTTAGAATTCCAACTGTGCCTTTAACTACTTCCATTTTTAGCAGAAAACAAGTATACAAGTATTAGTAAAAATACCATGTATATTCACTTTGCACGGTCCGGTAAAATCCTCAACATTGCACGCTTCTCTGTACGTGGAGTCAGAAAACTACATACAGCATTATTATATAAGAAATAAAATGTATGTTTTAGTACTGTATTATTAGCCCCTATATTATGATGCCAAGCAGAAGGAATGTGAAGTGTTGGTAAGTGTGGTAAGTGCAAAAGAGCTGGTTAAAACGGAATAAATAAACTCCATCTAAGCGGTTCACTTCACTGGTCTCATTGCTCTGCTGTGCCAATCATTAGACCAGAAAATAAAATCATACTGTTGCTGGGATCAGTGAAACACCCACCTGTTTCACACCTGTTTGGAATAACTAACTCTCAGATTACGCGCTGGGCGAAAAGTCTTAAACTGGATCTCAGGAGTGGAAATATTAGAGTATGTGTGTGATTAGTGATATAAAACACATTGCATTGCATTTTTAGACACATTTTTTTAATCTACTTATAGCTTTAAGCTATAGTAGAGTAGTAGTAAGGAGAAGTATTAGGGCCAAACTACACATTCAAAAAAACCAATGACATTATTATCTTGACTGAAAATGTCGCAAGACTGTAAATACTCAGAATTTCTTTTTGTCTCTGTGCTCAGTGAGGCTCAGCAATGAGCTGCCTACTCATTGCTCACACACCGGCAGAAATATGGATCTTATTTTTTAAACTGCTGCCCTTCAACAAGTAAAGGATAAATAGAGGAAAATACTTTTAAGGATCCACAAAGCACATATTTGACGCAGGCAGTATTTAACTTTTATTCATCCGAATTCTTTTTTTTTTTTTTTTTTTTTTTTTTTTTTTACAAATGTGCTTACCTATGCTACTTCTCGCTGCAGATAATAAATTGAGCACTGTGGGTGCTGAGGCAAGATCAATATAATAGTTTTCTAGAAAATAATCAGATGACTGTTCAGATAATTGATAATAAGAAACTGAATGATAGCTTTCGAATGCTGCCGATTACACAATTTTATTATTTGCATTAAATGTGAATCTAAGTGGGAAAAAAGAACAAAAACATGGTCAATGCATTTTAATGACCATCAGTATAAAAATATGTAAGATTTGTAAGATGTAAAGATTCTAGATTGTCATAAAACAGCTCATTTATGAACACCCATAGTCCCTTGGAAGGTCATACAAAACTGTTAAACATGCAAGTGAGAGTCAAGAAATGTACAATAAGTTAAATGCCGAGTTAAAACTGATAACAGATCTGGTTTGGCATAATTTACTGTTCAGGGAAAACAGTGGGATATGTAGAGTGTTCCTTCATTAAAGCCAGTAAGTTAATCCAATACAATACATACGGCACATGCACAGTGATTAAACAGAGGTAATGTGAGCCCTTTTGTACGATTTAAAACCTTTTACTGAGACACATTGTCACGCTGAGTGCTGCTGACAGCTGGTCTGCTGCTTGGCAGCCAATCTAGTTTGTAGATGCCAAGTTTACAGCTGAAATATTGATCCTAAGCAGACAGGTGAGTGTTACTGTGTCTGAGGCGACTGTAGGTCCCGGCTGAAAATACGTTGTGACTAAGGTGTCCTGGTGGCTCAGTTGGCACACGGGCTTTTGAAAAAATAGTTTTAGTCTTTCTGGCTCTTTAAGCAGCCCAGCGGGAGAGGTGCCACAGTCTATTTGAAAGGAAAAAAAATGTCACTACTGCAAAGCCTGAACTCCCACACATAATTATAAGTTAATAATTATCAGTCCAAATCAACCATCTGTGTTAGTGACAAAATTGTTTAATTAGTTTATTTATTATTTCCTGGTTTCCCATGTTTTTAAAATTCAGAAAATGATATTGAAACATCACTAGAAATGTATGGATTGCCTTTTTTTTTTAGAGGATAAAGCAAATATTTTAGGTTTTTAGTTAAATTATCTCAATAACTATTGCATGGATTTTAATTAAATCTGGGAGAAAAACACAAAACCCACACAAACCATTAATTCAGCCTCATAACAATCACAAGAATTTGTCTCTGGTGGGTTAGATTTTTTACCTGTGAAATATCTTCCACTGACATTTTATCTCAATAACGGATAATTCTGGATGGTAAGTAATGTAGTTGGGTATTCTTGTAAACCACCTTCATGTACTGCAGTGTTGTGCTTGAATGAGCTAAAAAGAATATGCTCACTGAACACAGTGAATGGACTGAATGCGAGAATGTAGCTGGGGTGCTGTAAAGTGCTCACTGCGTGAGAGCCACTGTAAACAACAACACAGCTTGTTGGCATGGTTAAGGAAGAGTTAGAAGGTACAGCTAACAGTAGTATCTCTGAGGACAGTTCACATTTTAAAAAATAAATTGATTCAGACATTTTATGCAAAACTCTGCAAGTTGGGTTTGAACAAAAAAGTCAGATTAGCCAAATCTGGAACTTAACTTCCAGCTTTTGGCCAGTCTTGGGAAATATCAATGAGGGATTGATGGTGAGAAGAAATCCTAACTACAGAGGCAAAATAATGAATTCCCACTGGGCTCCATCACCTTCATAAACAGATCTGTTTTGAGATGGCCTTTTCTGTGCTATGTCACTGCTGAAAAAGTAAAAATCTGCATTCTTTTGTTGGTTTGATTGCACAGTAGAACTGTGGTAACGATGACTGGGACAGTGTGGAAATTTAAGTCAGCTCAACTCAAATTTATTTATATAGCAACCAAAGTGCTGTAAAACAGTTACAATAGATTAAAACTAATTAAAAAATGGAATAGATAAGAAATAAGTGAAATACATGTTAGTAGGTACAGAGTTGGCTGCAAAAGGCATTGGAGATACAATGGTTTTAAACGACTCAATGGCGGGAGCAGATTTGACTGTGAGGGGACTGCTGCTCCACAATCAGGGGCAAACACAGAGAACGCCCGCTCTGCTCTGAGTTTAAATCTAGAGTGGGGGACAGTCTGAAGCACTTGATCAAGAGGCAAACCACAAAGGTTTCAAGATCATCCTGTTTGTAGACAAACAGGATGATCTTGAAATCTATTCCAAACCTTATTGGCAACTGATGGAGGGAAGCTAAAACAGGTTTATTTAGATCTTTTTCAGGTGTCTGTGGGGAGTCTAGCACCAGCATTTTTGACAAGCTGGAGACAGGATAGAGAAAACTGACTGAAACCGTTGCGCTGTTGCGCTGTAAAGTAAGAACTTGCTTACTTTACAAACTTACTGTAAAGTAAGCAAGTTCTTAATGTGCTCAAGGGATATCATAATGCTATCCAGCCTACACCTAGCTTTACCTTTGCCAGTGATAAGCAATGATCACTGGGGCTGCTTGGGTGGTGGGAGGAGGGTTTTACTACAAAGAAATTAATGTGAACGGAACTTTAAGCTAGAAATGAACATCTACAGTGTACATATGGCTAAAAGGAATTAATTATTAATATGACAACTAACTGAAGACATGTTAAATGAGGTCATAGAGAGGGTGCTCAGGGCATTACAATCATGAGGATTGACTTCTGGTTACCAGTAAACGGTATGTAGGTATAAAGCACTACCCCAAAGCTGTCTATATCCATTTTTGATGGCATCTACAGGCAAACACTGTAAATATTCCCGCTAAACATCATGCATGCATCAGCATTTAATTTAATTTTAGCATGCTGAAATTAGCATTTGGCAAGATTACCATCAAAGAAATTAACCCTGCGAGTCGTCACATCAGTCAAGCTTTATAGTGTGAATAAAGTAAGTCATTAAAGAGTAAATAAAGGTACTGGCACAGAGGCTAATATGGCTCCCATTGCTGCTACTGCTTGGCTATCGAGGGTGGGACAAGATCCAACTTTACCATTTAAATATTCTTCTATAGATTTCTATTCAGGATTATTTGACTGCAATGGCTCCTCTCCATAATGTCTCTAATAGCAAACATCAGTAGTTCTAAGACCAAAGGACCGGTAAGGCTTGAAAGTGCACCAATACGGTACTTAAATTTGCTGTTTATCCAGGTCCAGATCACTTGGGCAGCAGTCAACGTTTCCCTGCCCATCTTCTCTAGCTCTTCACTGACAAACACCAAGCCAGCCATGAGATGCAATGTCTCTAGGACATGCCCAGAACACCCTTCCTCTGGTCAGAACAACCTCAACTGGCTCCTTTTGATTTGGAGGAGTACCAGCTCTACTCTGAGCCCCTCCTGAATGACCTTGTGGCCATAACTGAGGATACAAACCAGCATCAATCATGGGTAAATCAACATCGCTTTCACAGAGAGCTCTCTGTTCACCCCAGCAGATCAGTACAGCACTTGGACCATTGCAGATGCTCCACCAGTCCATCTGTAAATCCCTCTCCACACTCCCTTTGCTAATGAACAAGTCCCTGAGATAATTAATTTCCTCAACATGGGGCTGCAGTTCATTCCCAACCCTGAGTGGACACTCCACCCTCTTCCAGCTGCGATCCATGGCCTCAGACTAACCACTTCCAAATTTGAAGCTTGGAAATAAAATAAAAAAAATCTGTGATTTTATTTGGAGTAGCAGAATCAGAAATTGGGACAGTGGCATATCCTGACACACTACCCAAAAGTACCACTGTGTGAACTCACATTAAAATATAAAAACGTATCTTCAGGTTTAGTAGCTGTTATCTCATAGCTAAACCCTCAGCATGAATGCCAAAACTTTTATGCCTTAAACCGGGGGAAAAAACAACTTTATTCACTCTTAAATTAAGAAAACCAGTAGGAGTTTTTTTGTATTTCAGCACACACACACACACACACACACACAAGTGCACACACGCTCACACTATAGGACCTCATTACCCTGAAGTGTTTCAGATAAAACCAGCTGAGAATAACTAAAGTCATTTCTCTTCTCCTCCTCCGCCCCACGCCGCTCTCTTCCCACCATTTCTCCTGTCTCAGCAGATATCAGAACAGAGCAGGGAGAAGACAACTTTCTTGCTTTTTGAAGCGAAAATGTGACACTCTCGGGAGGTCCGCGTTGCAGCCAACAGAGTAGCAAGGGGACGGTGCTCTGTTTCTCCATCTCTCCTGCATCTTATCTGCCTCACATGAGCCTACCCACACCTGCACACATGCACAGCCAGGCTGTAATCTCTTTGGTCTGCTCATCGGCCTTTTATGTTTTCCCCAGAGTCCTCCCAGCATGCTGCAGTTGGGCATGTGCTGCTTTACTGAGCATTGGAATAATTAGAAACAGTATCTTATCAATCTGTTCATTTTATTCCAGCTCGACCGCAGTTCATACATATAAATTGAACCTTATTTTATCTGTTTTTACCAACTTCACCTCTATGTGTTGGGATAACAAACAGAAGGTTATGAGAGGGTTTTTTTCTTTTAATGAAACAGCTGCTTGCTGCTGGAAACAGAGCTGAGTGGTCTCACAGCAGGTTCTAACCCCCACACGACCCTGAATGAATAAGCGATTACGAAAATGAATGGATTCATATTTTCAAGTATGTTATTGCAACTCTTTAAACATTAACCCTGGCTAGGGTTATGTAATAAACCAGAACGTCAATGATGTTAGCAGTTCATTCGGCTCACAATACATGAGATACAACAGAGTTTATTGCCCATAAAATGACAAATGTGAACTAGACCACAATTTGGGTAAGGACCCATTAGGTGATTAAATTGATTCAATTGTGACCAATACTGTAGAAGTAAAGGTTCTTGAGGACTTCGAATGGATGGATGGATGGATGGATAGATGGACGAACGGGCAGATGGACGGATGGTGGTTTGGGTTAAAATATCACGACTGCTAATTCTTACAAAGCTCCACTTTATTGCTTGCAAGGCTAACACATTCTCTCTGAGGAGTCTGAACAGCTGCAGACACCAAACAGAGATAAACATGCGTTTCAAAATCACATTGTCACCCAAAAAAATTCAATAATTTGTCTCCATAAACAAAAAAACAATAAAAATAGATTACTCACCCTCACAGCAAAATGTGAAACTGTCATGTAAAACCAGAGTTGAGTGGAGCATGAGACTGACAATGTTTGCATGTTGCTGGTACAAAAAATGGAATATTTAGTAGACAAAGAAATATAATGAAGACTACATAGTTGGTGTGACAGAAGAGGATGCTGGGAATAGGGTGAGATGGAGGAAGAAGGTTTACTGTGGCAACTCTTAAAGGGAGCAGCCCAAAGAAGAAGAGGAAGAAGAAGAAGTCCACACACTAGCTATACCAGTTTTTCCTTTCCAGCTTGTTTTGGACTGCTTTTGCCCTCCAGTGCACATGAAAATCAGTTATTGTAAAATAAAAAAATTAAAAAAAAAGCCGAACTGCTGTCAGCTCCACAGTTCCACACATCTGTCTGACCCTGGTTTACACCAGGAGTCTCTGAAACAGGGAGGGAGGAGTGGAGGGGTATAATTAGCCTCCTTAAAAACAAAAAAACACAACTTCTCTTGTTTCTCTTTTCACTAATTCTCTGAGAGATTACTCTGACCACACAGTTCCCTGCAGTGCATAAAATCCCAGTTAAATAAGCCGCACAGAACAACACTGATCACTGATGCAGCCGTCATTTGTTTATCTGCTCAGAGAGACAGAGATATGTCTGTGTGCTCCGCCAGGCTGATTTTTGTCAGCTAATTGCAGCACGGTGGCCTCGTGCGTTCAATTCAGACGCAGAACAAAGCTGAGAGCGTTTGACTCTGATAAGCTGGGACTGAGGACAGCACAGCGCGCACACAAACCCGCTCTGTGTGTGCATGTTTGCACGCAGCGGTTACAAGTAATGATATTTCTTTGGTGTCTGCCTTTGAGTCAAATGGACGGAGTTGGGTGATGAAATAGAAAGCTGAGTGTCCTGATTTACATGTTCTATATCTCCTACTTAGGTTGCTGAGGCTGTAACTAACGTTTATTTCCATAATGATATCTGGATGGATTTTTAAAATTAATTGTCTGTCTTATATATTAGTTGGTTCATTGGCTAAAAAACAAAAGAGATTAAAATTTTAATCAGGAGCTAAACATACTGGGTACTTTCTGCTTATTAAATGACTTCAAGGATTATATAATACTTAAAAGATCAGACAGGTGATTTTTTTATTGTCAGTAAAATACTTTCTGACTCCTCTGCCCCGTCTGTGGCACGCTGCCCTTAATCCGCGTATTAATACTGAAGACGAAAGTCTTAAAAAGCGGATCACAAATATTACTTTTTATTGTTTTTAAAAGAGGATCTGTAATAAACCGGGCACACTAGTTTTTCGAAAACATTAGCAGAGCAAGAGTGCATTCTAATAAGGATTATTTAGCTGCATGCGAATCATCTTTGCTGAGTTTTTTTAGCGTTCTCTGTCAACTGCTACTTGAGCACACTGCTCATGTTTATTGAATTGACTGTGAAGTAGAAGGGTGTGGCTTAGTGTTGATTTTTTTTTTTGTAATCTTCGGTAGGTCTTTTGCAACACTGAAAGCACTTGGAAGATTTTGTTTTAGTGGAAATTGAACATAGAAAGTTGCCATCCTTCACAAATGTGCGAGTCTGCTTTGGTGGTTGAGTCAGCTGAAGACTACTTTGCCCAACAGAGGTGACGCAAAATACTACAAAATGTTCTTTTAAACCACACTGCACACACAGATGATCCATAATATAGGCAGCAGAATGACATATCGCTTATTGAGTCCTTATTGTAAAACTCCAAGCTGTATTTTGAATTAAAGCAGGAGAAGAAAAAAAGACAAATGGCAGTATTTTACTGATTATGTCCTTAAGAATGTCTGTGCAGAGAACAGAAGCTACTACTACAACTGGGACTAAGAATTCAGCTCGCACGTAATCTCACATTTTGTTCCACCTCCACTAAAAGCTGGCAGATAAAAATGCCACGGCTCCTGGAAACAGATGACAGGTGCCACAGTCGAGCCCAGATAAAACTGATGAGGAGGCATTATCTTCTTCTACGAAGCAGAGCTTCTTTTTCTTTCTTCCTGTAAAGCACACGGCTGGTTGGACAGGAAGGATTGCAGCATCAGGGGAACAATAGTTAAACTAAGAGTGAAATTAGCTTTGAAAGTGAGGTCTGATATGAGAACGGTGACAAAACATATACAGTAACCTTGACTCTTTCTTATAACATTACTTCAGTGTAAAGACTCGTAGACTGCCCTCGTAGACTGACTTATTGAATGACGCTGTAATAAGGAGCCCCGTTGCTATGGTCACACCATTAAGCTACAGCCTCAGAGATTTTTTTATGTCCTCGGAAGGAAAAATTAAACAATCGATGCCAACAACAAGATGCCATCTTTTATCCTGCATGCCTGCAACAGTACCACAACCGACGAAAGCATTTTTAATCCGAGTGGGACCAACATAGTTAATTAACAATTAATTAAGCAAAAGAGACAAGCACAATAAAGAGGTACAATTATGTTAATCGCAAGTGTCGGGGACAAGAAATGAGTTACTGGGATCATGAACCCAAAAATCTCTGCAAATTAGTGCAGGGTGGGTGGCATCACAAAATCATTATCATGCCAGGCCCAGAATGCAGAGATACTAATAACAGGAGCTTTTAATTTTGAGTAATAACAATAAATTATGAAGGGAACAAAAGACTTATGAACAGACTGAAAATATTTTCAGTACAATATAAGTACTTGATTTTGCATCGCAAATATGTAAAACATGAGGCATTTCTTTGAGTTATATACTTGATAACATGTATGTGAAACACAGCATAGTATTTATTATATGAAATATCTGAATGAATTCTCCATATTGTAGAGAATAAGCAGTGCTCCATTGGGGTGAAAAAATGTAGCCACTGGTGAGGGGTCAAACACTGCAGTTTCTCTAATGGCCACTTGAAACTGGTTCCAAAAACGAGTTAATCCTCCACCTGTAAAACCCAAAGCTTATTGGCTAACAGCTTCTCAATCAAAATGAAATTTAAGTTTATTTAATTTTCCTTGAAAACAGTGACTGAGCTCATAAACATCAGGAAAATGCAAGCCGAGCTAATGTCCAAGGGTAATTTTCCTATAGACCAGAACTCAATAGGAGGGGAAGTCTAGCAGTCACTTCCAGCTTCCAGGCACTTCTCACAGCCTGAAGTTATATCATAATGTCTGTGATACAATAGGGATCTACTGCTTCATCATAAAATTTTACTGTGAACTTTAATCTGCTCTCCGTAATTATAATATAACTATAAAATCAAAATGGATTTAGTTGCAGGACGACATTCAGGTATTTTGGGCATACTGTATGTTTATTGGAACACACTGAATCTTTTCCAGTACACTGCTTGACACATTTATTAGACCACCATCCAGTGTAATGTTTATGCAGCAGCTGCTCTAAATTAACAGTACCGGTAATTACCAAAATCATTTGTTATCTTTCTGTAATGGTAAATCCACATTTTAACACTATCTATGAATTTAGAAAAGTTTATTATTTTACAGAAAAAAGTAATGTTTGCGCTTATGTTTGAAGTCGAGTGTACCTGCTTAAATTTGAGAATAAAAATGTGAATTCAGCGTAAAATAGTTAAATAGTTTTTGAACAATTTCTAAAATATTTGTATTTTCTTGTTTTTATGTCAGGTGGTCAAATAAATGTGTTCGGCACTGTATATTGAATAGTAAGCTTGTATTGGTGGGATTTGGCCTTATGAAAGGAAAATAACGAGGACTGACATAAAAATATTATTAGCCACAAGCTGAGTTTCATTTCCAAAAAACCCCTTTATGATTATTGGAACTGACTCCTAGTATAACTAATATCAAAACTACAACTCTTCTGTGAATTCTACTGTCTTAATAAAGGAAGGTAAATGCACACTGACTGGTGATTCACTTTATATTGATTTTGTGTTTTATTACTCTTTTCTAAACCTATTATCTGTAGAATGCAAGTTTGTGCTTTAATAACTTTCAACCGAGTTTCTTTATGCACTTTTATATTACTTAGAATTCAAAAGCAAAAGGAAGCCAGTTGAAATAGAGGGCATGGTGGTTTCGAATGTACAATCCTTCACCTGTCACTGCGAGGGCAAGAAAAGTAGGAGAGTGTATGTGTGCTTGTGAGTTTGATGTTAGATGTGTTGGATGTGAGCAGACAGAGCGAGCTGACCAATTGCCCCAGAGAGCAGAGTCTTCAACAAATCTGTGTGTGTGTGTGTGTGTGTGTGTGTGTGTGTGTGTGTGTGTGTGTGTGTGTGTGTGTGTGTGTGTGTGTGTGTGTGTGTGTGTGTGAGTGTGTGTGCAGATACAGATCATCTTCTTATAGGTTCTCTCTGAATTTGTTTTCATGTGGGACCTGAGCCACTGCAACACAGGAAAATATGTGTGTGGGCGCATTTTTTATTCACCAGGGCACAGTGCAATATTTGCAAAACTTTGATTATAAGCAACAGTGGCAGAACCACAAATATGCTCATACATTTGTTGGCAACACATGCCATTAAAATGCAGGACTGCTGTGTTTTTTGGTGCCTTGCAGGCAATAGATGAATCCCCTCCGGCTAGTACAACTGCATATGTAATGTAGTGTTAGGAGCTGCACAGGAAATGTGGGCCTAAGATTTTGTGTTTATTTAACAACGTAAGCTTGAATTTTAAAAAAGGCATGAACACTTTGCAATATAGACTAAATAAATCTTACACAATATAAATGTTGCCCTTGTTAAGCATTTAATGTTAAACACAGACTTGTCATATTATTAACACAACAATAAAGAACTGGCAGAATTTACAGAGTGCCTCTAAAACTGACCTTCAACCTCTACATACACATAACTGTACATTTGGCAGACTCAGTAGTCTCCCACATGATGTAAGATGTTACTGGTACCAGTTCATTTTTATATGTATTAACTTTGACTCCCCTTGTAGTTTAAAACTACAGTTGTATTCCCTCTACTTCAAGTTTAGTCTTAAAGCTCTGATCGGTTTTGTTGTAATGCTCCAAAGCTTTTTTATATTTAGGGCTCTCTCTGATTTTCTTTAATTATTTGCTCTTCGTCATCTTCTAGCTTCTTCAGGCTTGTTTTGTGTTTTAATAAGTCACAGTTGTTTTATTTTAATTACTTTAGCACTTTAACTTCACCTCGAGCTGATTTATCTTGTAGATGTGTTCTATACAAGGTTTTGGTACTTTTTTAAGTGTTTTTTCAGTGTGTGTGTGTGTGTGTGTGAGAGAGAGAGAGAGAGAGAGAGAGAGAGAGAGAGAGAGAGAGAGAATGTGTGTGTGTGTGTTATACATTATGTACTGTTTTAGAACAAGTTATTGCATAAACAGTTGTTTGGACTTCCCTAAAAATGGAAAGTTACACGTCAACATTACAAAATGCACAGAAGGGTCCCTGTGAACCTCAGTGGGTTTAGCAGGCGACTCATATGCTGGGCTAACACAGAATCCCGGGTTCAAATCTGCCACTAAAGCCAGTCACTGCATCTGTTTTTCCTGGTCTTTCTCCCAGATCTCCAGCTCTTATTAAAAATAATGGCTAAAATGCCCCAAAATATGTATACTACTAAAGGTTGTTAACGAGGGAAATCTATTTAACAGTGAGAGGAAAAAAAATAAAATCGGGAAGCACTGTATGTTTTATTTCAGCCAGATACCATTTGAGTATTATCTGACAGCTACAGGAAAGTGTAGGGTAAACAGCAGGGACTGGGTTTACATTTAGCATTGTTAGGTTTTAAAGAAGTTCTTATTTGGCTCTCTGTGCATTCACTGTGTGGACCAGTGTACCTCTTAAAGCACTATATCATTAGTTCTAAATAACAGAATGATGACAGTCATTTCTTCAGGTTAAATTAATAAGCAAGAGATGAAGTAATAAATGACAGCTTTCCTGCCACGAAATGTATTTCAAATACAACACAAATAATTAAAGCAAAGTTTACTCTGTAATTTGAAATCAAGATTATATTTTCTTTACTGGAAATGTTTAGTGGTTCCAAATATAACTTTTCGGTCTCTTTAATGACTAAAAATTGCCATCAGTGTCAGCCCTGAACAAGCTATATCAGTTGATCCCAGTAAGCAACGGTTAGAATCTCTTGAAAACAAGATCTCAATCTTAATGAGACCCAATCAGTGGTTGCGGGAGAGAGGCTTAGTTTAAGTATCTCAGGATCTTATTCATAATTGACAGGAAGCTGGAGTGCAATGTGAGTAATGTCACGGTTGTGTAGACTGTCATTATGAGACAGCTGAGCTAGAAGCTGAAACTTCCTACTTATCAGTCCATCTACCTTCCAGCTCTCACCTAAGGTCACGAAATTTGGGTGATGAAGGAAAGAATAAGATTGCGAATAAAAGCAGCTAAAATGAGTTTCCTCCATGGGGTGTCTAGAGCTCTTACAGATAGGGTGATGAGGTCACCCTATCTATAAGAGCCCCAGCTTCATCGTATCAAAAGGAGTTAGTCGAGTTGGATTGGGCATCTGATCAGGATGTCTCCTGGGCGCCTCCCTTTGGAGGTTTTCTGGGGATACATCTAAATGGGAGTTTACAGGTGTAGACAAAAAACCTGCTGCCTGCTGGAGAGGTTACATATGTCATCTGGCCTGGAAACCTCTTGGGATCCACCTGGAGAAACTGCAAAGTGTTTGTGGTTACCCTGCTGTCAACTTCAGATAAGCAGAAAAGATGATGGATGGATGGATGGATGGATGGATGGACCCTATAGTTTGTGAACTATACAACTTTTCATTCAAAATTTTAAGAAACTTTGGCTTTTAACAAAGATTTGTTGTGACATCCATTCTCAATCAGAGTACACATGGTTGCAGGACAGCTAATAGGACATGAGCAGCAGAAAGGACAGGAAGAAAAAGTAGAGCAGCAGCCTGTTCCAGCTCCATGTCAGCTCTCGCTGTGCCTTGTGGCAGCTGGAGGGTTGTTGCGTTTGTTTTTCTTGGCATTAGAAGTCAGGTAGTGTCTGTTCCCTCCAGCAACTAGTCAGGAAGTGCGGGAAAAGTTTGAACGGTCTCAGCAGTAGGTGCAGGAAAGTGAAGTCTGCAACATTTAACTTTGTCCTCAAACTGATGGAGCTAAAAGTTTCCACAGGTGTCTGCTGAGGTTTGGGATATTTTTAGAAGCGAGTGGGTAGACTGTAATTACACACTGCAGAGACAGGTGAGGAGAGAGGGTGGGGTGGGGGGGTTAAAAACACACACGAAAAAACCCCTCTCTTTTACACACAAACTTACGCACATACACACATCTGATTGGCAAGGCTTAGCGGATGGGTTTCCATGGTAACTAGACACAGCTGCTTCTATTAAAAGGGAGGAGGTTGAAAAAGGTGAAGAGGGAGAAAGAGAAATAGAGAAGTGAGGGGGAGCACAAATGAAAGAATAACAGAAAGGGAAAAAAAGCCAGCGATAGAAAAATGGCTGAACATATTTCTAATTCAAACCCTGTAATTTACACTCAGCTGGTGACGCACATACTAAAAGCAGTGATTGAGTTAAAGGAAGCGAGGCGGGCAGGTTGGCAGTCAGGTGCTATCTAACCAGCTAGGGGAACATAACACACTGTAGACAGATGATGAATGAGCTGCTGGGAGTGATTATGACCAATCAAGGCTCCCACTGATTAAAAATAACTGTACTGCAAACTTCTGTGTGCCTTGGCTGTGAGATAAAACTAATTAACATGATCATAAATATGTTGAATAATCTTTAAAACACCACTGACATAAAGAGCATTGACCATTTGCTTGCTAGTTATACAGTACTGTGCAAAAGTCTCAAGCCACCCCTCATTTCTTCATATTTTGCTACCAAGAAGACAGACTAGTGAAAATAATAGAGCAATAGTTCTTCAGACTTCCTGGTCGCCAAAGCCTTCACTTGGACAATAGCTGCTTTTTTACTCATCCTCAGTCCAGTCAGCAATATATATATATATATATTTAAGGCTCTGGACACTGACCGACCAAGCATTATAAAAGTCACTTAACTCGAGGGGTGAACCAGTGTTGTTTTGTATTAGCCAGAAAACTTGGCATATCTCAGCATGGTATGCAGTCTATCCTGAAAAAAAATTGAAAAAATGGACAAGTGGAAGACAAAAGAGGTGGCAGGCCTAAAGAAAAAACAAAACAAACACCTTTTACAGCAGGTGAACACCATCTGGAAGTAATTTCCATCTCATCAGAAACAGTGCCATATGCCTGTCAAGAAGCCATTGTCATGGAAAGGAAACAGGGAGAAAAGGCTGAGGCATGTCAAATTACACAAGAACTGGGCTCAAAATCGGTGGCAACAGGTCTTATGAAGGGATGAAACCAAATCTGAAATTCAAATCGTTGTCAATATGTACAGAGAAGGTCAGGAGAGACGTGCAACAGATATTTTCATGTGATCACTCAACCTTGATGGAGATATCCATATTATGTCAAATTCAGTGTGCAAAATAACAAGAATGTGATGATAAAGTGAAAACTGTGGCCATGATGGAAATGACCATCCAAAACCTGCATCAAATTTCTCCAAATACCTGAAAAGGTAACACTGTAACTTAAAGAAAGTAGTAAAAAAAAAAAACGCAAACAATGATGCCAAACACCTAAAAGCAAAACTTTCAGGTAGCTAAAACAGAAATGAACAGACTTCTATGTGCAACATACCATTGTACACAATTCAGTTTTATTTACATATCCCCCATTCACAGAAACAAGGTACTTAAATACTGTACGATAAAGATGTAAAATATCAAAGGGAAATTGATCAGCTGATCCCCTAATATTGTCTTAGAAATATGAATACCTCATATCTTGTTAGGGACTGGTGCTGAGTATGTGGACTTATGTCAGGCTTAACTTTATACTGTAAACTTGCAGTTATGTGGCAATGCATTTCAATCTTGTGATTTAAAACAAATATAATGTACAAGTAAGGACTAATACAGTGCTTTGTTGGACCCCAAAACTGCTATTTACTCAAATTCAGTGTAAGATAAGGAGCATATGGAGAGTTTACAGCCTGCCCACGCTGTGAAACATTAATGGACAGGGACACATCAACAGAGCCCTGATTACCAACATTCAACTAAAGCAGCTTTGCGCTTTTATATACTGCAATTTTCCATAATAGGCATAAAAGCCTACAGAGTGCAATGAGTCATGAGTAGGTTGGGATTAGTGCTGGGCCTCAGTTGAGGAACATAAAGTCATAACCTCATATATGATTCTGGAACCAGTACTAATAAATAACAGACAAGAAGGAAATAATAGCCAAGGTGAGATCAAGTCACAGGTTTCCCATGCCTTTCTGCTAAATAACTGACATACAATCTTTCAAACATGAGCCACTTCAGGGATGTGTTTAAGCTTTTTAGAAAGACACATAAAAGAAACCCCTAACGGAGGTGCTGGTTGGAAAAAAAAATGCTTGTGAAAGCAGCTAGCAAGACTTTGATCTGTCTCTTTGTACTCATTTCATCATTTTCTACAATAATAGTGGTTTACATATCACTTCAAGCTATAGTGGGTAAAATGAGAAAAGTGACAGTCTTTTTCCTGCACTATTTCTTTGTTCTAAGCTCCTCAATCCATTGCTATATCTTGATCGTGCGAGGCTGTTTTGTCAGAAGCTGCCTGAGTCTCACCAAGGTGCCATTTGGCAGCTGTGCCTTTGTGCAAGGGCCCTGGTAATATTGGACTGAGACACAACAGTTCAGTTTTACAAGGGGTTGAAGCCACACATATAGCAGACAAGAGAGACAAGGTCCAAATTGGACCTTTGCATTTCAAGTTTTTTTTAACTTGATGATTTGTTTCATTTTACCTACTTTTTACTGGTTAGATTTAGGCACTAAGTGCTCCTTGGTAAGGTTTGGACACTAAAAGCTATTTGGTTAGGTTGAGCCTTGTGGATAACTGAGGCACATCAGCCGGTTTGATAAAACTGCATTGCTTGACACCCAGGGAACAAGAATGGACTGGGTTTATATGTGATAAAAATAAATCAGTGCTGACTCATGGCTTCATACGCAATTCAAAAGACATTCTCACGTGAAAGTTTACTGCTTAACTCACAGCAGACTTCCTCTTTCTTAGTCTTCATGAAGCAGTTTTTGTCCTTCATAAAGCTCAACTGATCTGGTCTGAAAAGATCTGTGATCCATTGTAGTGTCCTTTCACAGAGCCAAGAGGAGGTGCGGGACTCCTTTCCCCTCATTAAAGTTCTTAAATTGGTTTAGTGAGAGAAAATGTCCAGTTTCAGCAAAGTTTTAGTTCATACATCTCACCACGTCAAACAAATAATCAGTGCTAAATTTAGCACCATCATGCTACCCAAAGCAGAGCTCTGCATTTAATTTTAATCACTGTTAATGATACAGCACATATGTGAAAACAGAGCACCCCACATATGGTGACAGGAGAGTGATGGATGTGTGTTTCATTGAGTTTCTTTGCCTCTGCTGTTGCTGCTGCTGCTGTTGAGAATCAGGTCAGATGAGTCACCAGCAGCACAGGCCCAAAGCTACAATCTCGCTCTCTAATCCACTCTCAGCCTGATGTGATAATGTGATCCCATTCAGTCTGCTCTTCTGTTGACTGCTAATGTCTCGCAGTTTGTGTGCTTCTTTACTGCATGGTCATTTGTTTGAGTTAGATATTGACAGGTGCACGTGTTTGAAGAATGCCACTGTAAACATAAAACTACTGTTGAGTTTGAGCATTTAAGCCTATGAGGCAGGGAAACAGTCTGGTCACAGACATTTGTGTCTGTAAGAGTCAGTTTAGTTTAAACTTAGTTGTTTTTCTTAGTCTTTTCTGACAGTTGTTAAGCTGGACAGCATTTTTTTCTGTGGGAAAACATCCTAGTATTGAACTGCTGTTTGGACTAATGTGAAACAGGGTGAAAGTTCAGTGGAGTAGAGATGGATTGGCAGAAATTAATCTGCAACTCTCAGAGTCTTAGATAATCTCTAACCTTCAACAAATAAATGAAAAACGCACCCGAAAGTGCACAATAACACTGAGGTTATGGTGATAAAGTGCCTGCTGTAAATTGGATAACTGAATCATAAAAAAATGCAATCTAAATATTATGGGGCATTTAAAGTATGGCTATTTATTTTATTAACACGACTGAGTATGTTGATGATACATGTAGACAGATTATCCCTAATGCCAATGGGGTTTTTTTTTTAAACTAAAGTAATAAGCTGATGGAATCAAGAAAATAATCAATAATTGTTTACTTATTTATAATTATTGTTGTCATTTCCAAGCAAAATTTTTGCTTGGATTATTTTGGAGTTCAAATAAAATGAACCATATTCAGGCGCAGGGAACTTTTAACAGGTATTCTTGACCATTTTCACACATTTTACTGAGGAAAAGGTTCAAAGTCAGGGACACGTTGGTCAGTAGAAAGATCAATATAAATTCCAGGCTTGTGAAGGAATCTAAACTTTGGTCTTCCGTGTGAAGTTAGACAGTTGACCAGCTAATGAACAAACACACACCTCATCCAGATATAAAGAGATCGCTGGTCAAACGGTGCCTTTCTAACTGCGTGTCAGGCTCTAGCTGTCAGACAGAACCAACCCTCAAGTAGGTCAAATCAGGATGATGAAAACTGCAGCAAAAATCATTACTATCTTCAATTTTTCAACATACACTTCAATTCCTGGTGAAGTACAGATAACATTACTAGACTGGAGTGAAAATATGTTGGCAGTTAGAAATATTTCTAACTGAAACATGTCCAGTAAAGAGTCAAATACTATTTTTTTAGCTCCCCCCACAGTGCTAACAGTTATTTCTTCGCCACTGAATTTCATTGACATTTCCTAGTCTCTGGTCATCATATCGC
Organism: Pelmatolapia mariae; assembly: GCF_036321145.2. Classification (NCBI taxonomy): domain Eukaryota; kingdom Metazoa; phylum Chordata; class Actinopteri; order Cichliformes; family Cichlidae; genus Pelmatolapia; species Pelmatolapia mariae. The sequence continues at coordinate 21,752,369 of NC_086240.1, read as the reverse complement.
TGCTTATCTCTTCCTGTGGGGTTTTACTTTCCACCTCGCTACGTAAATGACACACTAATTCCTGCACTTGCTTTGTATAACTTATGAATTGTGTGTTTAATACAATGCCAATGACGGTGCCTCCACCCACAGTATTTCTGTGCAACGATCTGATCTCATTCTAAGCTGGATCATCACACTCCTCTGCAGTTCACCTCCTACCATATAACATTTAAATTGTAGATGAATAATAGCACTGTCTTCAGTTGGCAAAACACACAGTGACACTCTCTGCTAATAGCTTCCTGTTTTTCCATCTTTCTTTTTCTCGGCATGTCCTCGCTGTGTTTCCAGGTGGTGGCCGGCTTGTCCAGCCGACCGTCTCTCTCCAGCTGTCTCCCTCTCTGCATGGGCTAACTCTGACTGACACCAACCCTGCCCACAGGCTAAAAACAACACAGCAGTTTCAAATACATTCATTTCTGCACACACACACGCTCGCAACACACACCCACACAATGAGAGATACACAGTGGTTGGTTTGTGGCAACGACAGCTTGATCTAATCTGACCTCAGCCTCTGTTGTCTGGTTTTAGGTCTTTGTGTGTGTGTGGATATGTGCTCACAGCTGTTGAATGATGAGGCACACTCCATCACCTGCGTCCCAGTCATCCTCCTGTGAAATAGCGGATGGCTGTCGCCCTAAGAGATACGCACAGTGGCACACACTGATGTCTGGATTGTGCTTCTCGCTCATGCCTCAGTATATCTTGTCTGTATCCTGTCTTAATCTTTCTCTATGTGTCCCTAATGTCTTCCTCCTGTCTTAAAAGTCGTCAGTGTCTGCATGCTGTGCTGCCTCACCATAATGACTATTCCATCCAAACTACCAGCTACCATAGAAAATATAAAAGACCAAAGTAGTCACCACACAGTCACACACTATTTAGTGAAGTCGTGTTATGAAGCTTTGAGATCAGTGTTTTCACCATTGAAACAGGATGTGACAGGCAAGGGAAAACCCAAATGCAATGCATGTTTACTGTTGAAAGACTTTTGATTCATCAGTCCATGAGAACATCTTAGATAATCCTCCTTTCTGAATCCAATATTTACCACATTTTACAATATTAATGCCATTTTTATTTAATATGAACTTAAACTAGTGATTTAACGATAAAGGTCATTAGAAAAGTTTTATACTGCGGTCAAAGAGCTGAGGGTCATTTTGTCACAGACTCCAGTACGTTGGGAGGAAGATGAATGCAGATCTAAGGAACTTAGATCTATGGCAGGTATGTGGGGCACATGAGTATGCAGGCCCAATACTAACCTTTTTCTACAAGTCAGATCTGAAAAATCATATTCATACTACCAATCAGTTTTTAAAACAAAATAACTCATTACAGATTCACAGAATCTCTGTATAAGCTTTTCTGTTCCTATGCTATTATACTTTTCCCATGGCAGTCTTGAAAATAAAAGTCTAAAGACAAGCCCTGAATACTTGGAAAGTTGTGGAATTCTGTCTGCCATGGAAAGCAGTAAAAATGAATAAATAGCTGCATTTTGACAGTCTCATTACACAAGCAAAACCATGCACTGGTTAAACCCAGTTTTGAATACAAATGGGGGCTCTGTAGATCCTTTACAGGATTTCATTAAAACCATCTACACTGATTTAAAGCTAAAAGTTAAACTTTAGAAAAAGAAAAGTACAATATCTACAGTTTTAATAAGACTACAAGTGCTGGGAATGTTGGCTTTAAGGTAAAACTGTCTATATCATGTTATAAGGATATTTTTCATAACACCGTGGGGATTCTATTTTGGGTAAATGTGCATTTTCCAACAACAGAAGGATTCTCCATGTTTTACTCCTCATCATCCCTCCACCACGCTGTATTTCAGCTTAATTTCTTTAAAAAACTCATCACCACATCATTGGGTCTACTTATGCATTCTGGCTTATTTTTCTCTGCGTCACAGTTTGCTTTCGGTCTAAGAAAATCTCTCCTGCTCTTTAGATTCATACTCATTCTCAAACGCAGCATCGACCACCCTCGCCTCATCAGCTGCACCAGCGCTCCACGCCTGCCACTTCGCTCTGCACTCCGTCTCTCATTCATCCTCTAAGCCCCGCTTGTACCTTCAGCCCTCACCACCTGCTGAGTTGTCTACAGTCAACTTCAATCCCCTGCCTTTATCATTGCTGCACTTCTCCATTACTTTTAGGATCCTGAGTCTGAAATCTTCACTGGTCATAATGCATTGTTCAAAACAAAAAATTAAGACTCTCTTTATCCTTCCAGAAGAATCTTCCTACATCTTAATTAAATATGCTAGGTAAGAGAATCTAGAGCAGTGTTAAACCAGTTCACCACAGAGTCCAATGTGACCCAATGCATGGCTTTAAAAAAGGCATAAAATGCAGTGCTTTTCCTGTTGTAGTGATGTGATGCCAGCATTACTGCACAGGAGTGAAAATGTATGGAAACCATATTTAGATATAAACATCATGTTTAATTCATAAAGACATAAAATACTTTGCTGCTTGCTTACAAAAACTGAACATGTGAAGATTGTGGCTGTGAATCTGTAAACTATAACAACATCAGACTTACTAAGGCGTTGCTTGGTGCCTCACCCAGGACCAATTTGTTTTACTATACCTTACTGAGGGGTATGTTTCCCTAACAACATAGCTCCTGGGATCACTTGGATAGGCAGACACCGCCACCAGATTAAGGTGGAGATTCAAAAACGCACAAATTAGCTTCCTCTGAGGTGTGTCTGAGCTCAGTCTTAGAGATAACATTTTGGAGCAGTCCAGGCTTCTTACTGTAATGTCTCCTGCACGCCTCTTAGTTGAACTGGTTCAAGGATGTCCTTGGTCCTTGGTTTGCCTGAGCATCAGACCCTAGGACAAACCAAGGACATGAAGCTCTGCAGGATTTACCCCTTGAAGAGCTTGTATAGATAGCTGGGCCTGGGCATCAATCCCGTAACATGGATGGATGGAGAATTTAGAGGAATACTGTTTTCATATAGGTTAGTTTACAATAGATAAAGTTTATCTCTACTAGTATGTGATATTATTCGGGAATTTTAAGTAATGGTGCAAATTATCATTGCATGAATATAGCCTAATGTATAATAAACTCTTTCTCATTACTGCAGAGGCCAAAAAATAACATAAAGGTAAAAAACATGAACTCCCTGCTATTAAGATGAAGCAAAAGCCAGAATTAATCGGCTCACCAGGTCATCTCGCCCATACTGTTTTGCCTGATTTACAGCCCTCTGCTTGTCCTTTGCCAGCACCAGGTCAACCACTGGTGCATGAAAACCATTTACAGTGTGATCACTTTCTGTTGAGTCATGCTGTAGATCACAACTGCACAGCTGGAGGTCATTCTCTAAGACTATAAGGTCTACTGCCTTATGTGACAACAATTTAAACGCGTTAATCATACTTCCTCACCTCGAGTACAAAGCTATGAATCTGTTCTGACTTCAGATATAGTCCAGTGAAGATGTTGGTGTCAGTGTTCAGCACAGAAAAGCTGTTACGAACCCGTGTAGCACAAGTAGTGATGTATGAATGGGACGATCGTTATAAAGAGAGTGTTAAAAATAGCACAGCACCGGGTCCCTCTGGAAACTGCATGGCTCGTTCCCTCTCTTTCCTCATCTTTCTTCTGCTCTGTTTTGCTCACACAGTCACAGCACACTGAATTCCATTAGAAGAGGCATCAGTGTCTGTAGCACTTGTAGCCTGCAGCTTCTTTCTCACGCATATTCGGTGTGTGTGTGTGTGTGTGTGTGTGTGTGCGTATGCCTATGATGTCACTATTTGTTGTATTTTAGATGCAGTGGGACTGAGTGAATCCTCTTTAAACAGTGCGGAGGAACGTAGTACTAGTCTTTATACTAAATATGCCAGGTTGTAGATTAATGCCTGATAAGAATGATTTTAAAAGACCACTTCACTAGTGAACAAAGAAAACACACACTTCAGTTTTTCAGTGGGTTTAACATTGGGGGGTGGTGGTGGGACCCTAATTGCAGCTTGGTCTCTTAGCAAAATGTGAAACAAAAACCAAAAAACCACAAAAACATATTTATGGACACAAACTGTCCATTTGTTTGCTTGCTTTTTGTGTGAGTCACCATGACATTGAAACTAATGTATCTAAATTAAGTTTTGTGTTTGCATCATGTACGTTGCCTTGACTTTTCCGCAGGGACATATCACCATGGCAACCAAGAAACCTTTAAAAGAAGAGGCAAAGCATGAAGCTTTTTCAGAGTCATTTTTAACTCCTTACCCCACCCGAGCATTTTTTATCACACAGATTCATTATTAGCATTCATAATGATCTTGAATTGAAAATTGGAATACTTGGGTTTCACCAAAATGATCCACAAATTGGAAAGTTTTCACTATTACAAGTGTCCAGAAACCCACATCGGCAGATTAAAAGTCGTGGCTAACAGCTGGGGGGGGGGGGGGGGGGTCGCAGCTACAGTCAGCAGGAGTAAAGACACATGGAGGATAGCTTTTTATTTGATTTCTTTCTTTCTTTTATCATAAGTTTTATACAGAATAATGGTATAGTTGTTGGCACAGTCGTGTAAAAATCTGCCAAATGAAAACATGTGGCGCTACCTGCTGTGAGGACCCCTTGGGAATAAGGGAATAGCTAAAACTAGCAATTTTTTTCCTCTAACAGAAGAAAAACAGGCCACTTTAAACTGATATAAAGGCACACTTAATATTAACAATGATTTAGTGATATTAAGACTGCAATTAAAAACATTATAATGTCAATTAACTATTTTATTAGAACAAAATAAACATGATAGCTGTACTTTACAACAATACTCTACTTTTGGACTTTCAGACTCCTATACACACACTCTTCATTTCAGTTTTTGAGTTCAATAAATCCACACCTGTTCCAATGAATGAGCAATTGTAATTAAATAGTTGTAATCTCATTATTAACCAAAAAACTCATAATTATAAAATTTGCCATAATTGAGTGATATGCAGTGAAACCACCAGAATCTCTGTGACACAGAATTTTTGTCATGCCGCCCAGCACTCGAGGAATGTCAAGCTGGAGGGAAAACTGATCCACATTACACAGTCATCCTTTTAACATCTACTGCAGCAGTTAGGCTGAGATGCTCTGCACATGTGTGTGTTCGTGTGAGCACGCCTGTTTAATAAGGTGATATAAAAGACAAGGGTGAGATGTCGTAGCTCACATACAAAGGTGTTATCAAAACAAGCACACAGATAAAAAGCATCAGAGAGCTGAAGGGAAGCGGTGCCGTGGAGTTAACACGAAGCAGGCGAGCATTCTGCTGAAGTGGTAATAAGCTGCGAATCCACAAATGACTGTCCACATATTGTGTCAGTGCGAGCAGAACTGACACCAAAAGGCTTTGCACAATGTCCCTGGCTGTGCTCAGCCTGGCATTCAAAAGCTGAACATTGCTGAATACATGTTGGACCCAGAATTTTCATCAAGTTTAAAAAACTGCAAATATCCTCCCACCTAACTGGAAAGTGTTTAAAGTTTGTCTGTTGTACTTAGTGTTTTGTATGTAACGTTCTTCTTGTCTGCATGCTAATTAACAAAAAAGAATAGGAAAATATTTTTTCTGAAATGGCAAGCACAGAAACTCACAGGACAGTTAATGTTTCACTTCAAATCTTTCTTTTAGCAATGACAATCTAAAAATCTGAAACAGTAAGATTGTATAAAGTGTGTTTCACTTAAACTTATGTAGAGCACTTTTACTGTGGTATATTAAGTTATATTTATAGGTCCTATATAGGCTCCGAAGAAACCTTTTCACTATAAATCCTCGATAGCACATTTAATTTTACACTAGTGTTTCATGAATCCATTCGCTACCAGAAGAAACTATATCTCTGTGTCCTGCAGGCGTCATTTATGCACATTCAGTTTATTCTTTTTCCATTCTCCTGTGTCCTTGGCACTAAACCAGTATATGTGTAATACCTTTTGAATTCAGTCTACTCATTAAGTACAACCTAACTACACCCTGATTGATTGACTTTCCCTAAGAGCAGTTCCACAGCAATTCCTGTTAATTAAATGTCTATTTTCTGTGTATGAAATGCTACGTGCATACTGTGTGATGAAAGCTCCCAGCAATTCAGTACGGAAAGAATAAAAAAAGCTACTGTGCTAAAGCCATGTGATGCAGATAGTTTGTTTTTGGATTTATCATTATTGAACATTCATTACTCTTGACTGTGGAAACTCTGTGAAAGTGTTTGTCTTTCATTTCTCAGGATCACTTTGTGAACCTTTTTGACCTTTCAGCTCCAAAATACCAAGTTTATACACCATCTTCCAAGCTGAGCAGAACTACTGGTAGCATTAGAGAAACTTGGGGGAAATACACCAGAGCATTCCCAAGCCAGAAAACGGACATAATCTCTTCACTGTGTCCTGGCTCTGCCCTGGGGTTTCCTCTCAGTAGGATATGCCTGAGCTCACTTGGAATGTGTCCAGGCTTTCCTAGTCAGATGCAACAACTAGCAACTAAAACAGTGGTTATGGGTGACACATTTGTCACTGTTAGTAAGCCCAGCAACATTAACACAGCCCCGTAACCATCTATACCGGCACACTGGACTCAATGCCATGTTCTCCTGCATGATCGGTATCATATTTAGAAAAAGTAATTCAGTCCAGAAATAGAAGGTAGAAGCAGGAAGTCAAAACAGGAAACAAAGCAATCGCTGATCTTTTTCTCTTTTCAAAGTTCTCAACAGACCGTCTCATCATCTTCCAGCTTTTGAAGGAAGCCCCTCTCTATCACTTTTGCAGTGATATATAATTAAAATGCTGGTAAGGATGTGCATGCTTGTACACTCATTTTCAACAACAGCAAGCATAAACTGCTGATTCTAGACATCCTTCAGAGAAAGCTAATTTCCACCTCTTGTATCTGCAGTCTTCTGGCCACTACTCCCAGTTCGTGGCAATAAGTGAGAAAAGCTCACACAGTATATATCAACAGCTTTGCTTTTGTGCTCAGCTCTCTCATCATCATCACAGACTAGTACAGGTTCTGCATCACTGAAGATGCCATGCTGACCCATCTGTCAATCTGTCACTCATTCCCACTTATAAACAAGAGCTCAAGAATAAAATGTTTTAAAATAAATAAAATATCAGAAGTCAAGCCAACAATTCTGATTACAGCTTCTCAGTGTTTACTTCCTGCTTTTCTTGCTTTTATTTGATAACAAAGCTGTACATCATTACCAAATATGCTTTAAATTGTGTAATATAATCATTAAAAAAATAAAAGTATCCTGACATGAAACTCACTTTCATCCAGTTTGACTCAGTTTCCTGTGTGAACTGATTGGAAACAGCAAACACAAAAACAAACATTGCATTTGGTTTCAAGGAGCTAGCAGAGCTGGTCTATGGACAAAGTATGGTCACCTAATCCTTTGCTTGTTTATGTGCTGTTGTTGTAATGCTTTCTCAAGATGTATGAAAATATTTAATCCAAGTCCCTCATGAACCTTATATGCTACATGAAGGTCAAACTGAAGCTTTAGCCTTGGGCATTTTGGCTTATTGTGAAACTATTAGCATAATTCAATATAACCATTTATCACTTGCTTTCATGTTTAAAGTAAACACAACTTAACGAAGAACCTTATAAAGGTAAAAAACACAAACTCCCCTACTATTTAAGAATATTTAAATCTATTTATAAATCAAAGAAAAATTACCATCCCAGTATAACAACACAAAGCTGAGAATAAAGTAATCAGTGAATGTAACATGATTCTATGAGTGAGCTGCATTGCACCTATTCTCTTTTAGAATCTCCATCCTCTCTGCTATTTTCTGAGATAGTTTTGCAATGTTGGCAGTTGCCACCACTGAATAAGGCTTTTCACAGTCTGAAAGGGAATATATCCTCATCTACATTTCTAGCATAGCCAACAGGAGCTCCTCCTCACTGACCCCCCACCCCCCAAAAGAGGAGTGATTGCTAAAGTCTTTCTAAAGCCATAAAACAAAGCACAGAGGAGGCACAAAAGTCTAGTTTCCTCTCAGACCACTCTGAATTACAATACTAAAATGTTATGGTGTTTTTGCTCAATGATACCATAAAAATTACTGCCTACTCTACTTAAATAAGGGCCCTCTACACCATGGTAGGTTTTTCATTGTCCATAAGAGACAGGCATTGTGTTTTACATCAAAACATCGCACTAGAATTGATTAACAAAATAATAATAATCTTTTTGCAAATGGAATTTGTTCATTGACATGAATAGCAGGGTATTAGTAAAATAAACTGTAAAAATTAATACAGAAATCATGACAGAAAAATTCATGGCTTAATTTATTGGATGTTTTTCCTTCCCACGGTGGATGTTTAAGTCACATTCTTCCTTCATGTTTGCAATTACTCACCAAGTCTATGGTTCAGTTGCTGCATTTTACTTTAATTAGTGCTGACATTTCTCACTTTTTAGCATTTTAACCATTTGCACATAAAAGCAGTTTGATGTTTTAAAAAAAGGAAACTTGTACTTGGCATTGATGGCACAGATGGTGTCAGCTGTTTGGGCTATAAAGGTGGTGTATTTTGTGCTTTAAAAGTACAGAGAGCAGTGAAGCAGCAGCATTTTCTACAGTGATTTAGCTTTTAGTCTGTCAGCTGCCCTAGGCAGAGATGTGCCCTTATCAACAACATTTTTTTCTGGATAAACGAGGTTGAGCTATATTATTTTCCTCTGTTAATGGTTTTATTTTTTGTCATTTTTGGCTGATTAAACAGGTAGATTTTATTATGAAATTCTTCTATAAACATGCTCAATAAATTAAAATAGGTTACAAATCTTGTACTTTAAACCTCAGCATTTCAGTTTAGAGCTTTACTGCAGCTAAAGTGCATATCTAATGCTGCAATCTTCCACATAAACAAGAAAAAAGGGACCAAGAGTGAATTAAAGGAACATTTAAATTCCTGTAAGGCACAAAGAGGCAAAGAGAAGCAAGGTAGGCATTTGTAGAGAAAGAGCTTTATTGATTGGACATAAACCACCCCTCAGAAAACTGACTGATATAAAAGGAGCAACGCTGAGTCATGGGGTTGTCAAGCTGTCAGCAAAGAAAGGCCAGAGGACTGTGCAGATAGATGGAAATATGTGGAAACAATCAAAAATATACTAATAAGTTATGAACAAACAATTTCCCAAAATTTGGTTAATTTATTAGTGAACATATTGTCTCACAGATTGCGGTTCAATCATTTTGGCTCTACTTCTGTCTTTATAACAGATTCCAAATTAAACTTGGAATCTGCAAAAAAGAGCTGGTAATGTTGATGAACTGGTGTCAAATTGTTTTTGTTTTTCTCTATGTTAATATATGCATTTTACATATACATTACATAGAAAGCTGCATCCAATTTAAATTTAATTTTCTTTACCAGGATAACTTAAGTTTCAAGTTACTGCTGTTTTATGTCCTTTATCCCATCCCTGTTGACTACTGGCCATAATATCCCCTGAGGGATTGGTTTCATCTTATCTTAATAGGAGGACAGACTGAAGACTGGGTGAAGTCATGGCGAGCCCTGCTGTTGTTTGGATGTCCTTTAGCTTGAGGGAAGGACAGACTGATAAACAGAGACATGGAGAGAGGATGTGAAGAAGAGAGAAGTAAACACAGGCCTGCCAATTTTAGAAAGAGCCAAGAGGGGCATGGTCTTCAGGAGAATAAATAAAAGTGCAAAACGAAAGAGCAAACAGCAACTGAAGAGTGAATATTCAATACTAACGTTTATGTAAAGATTACAGCGTAATATGAATAACAAATCATTTGAAGGCATCAAATTCATGTGTCACAGTATGCAGGTAGTTCTCTTCTCTGCCTTCAGATTGAAGACACATCACCAAAGGAGTATACAAGGACATTAATGGATTATTAATGATAAAAAAAATTATATAGAAGTGAGCAGCAAAAGGACATGTTTGGGTACTTACAATAATAATCTGTTTTTGCCACTTTTTGAGTAGTAGAGTACCACGTTTCTGCTGCTGATGCTGCGAGTGTTTGGCATAGTTGGGTGTTACAGGGGTTAGGGATGGCCACGATTTTCCAATAGAAGTGGACAGACTAGAAGCAGAACTGGTCACTTTTTTACCATAGACCCACAGGTCTACTAACTTGCCCAGTCTGTGTTTTATGTTTAAACTTGCTCACCAGTCTCACCTATTATTACTCAAGTTGATATTAAAAAAGACCCTTATCAGTCTTCTCCTAAATAAATAAATAAAATAAAATAAATTTTAAAAAACAGGTCTGAACTATTACACCCAATATAGTTTGAACTATTTCATTTTGAATTGGGCCACTTTTACACATATATTCTTTGAACACTGATAATAATTCAGATCCACAGTCAGGGAAAAAGAAGTAACTACTACACTCTTGTATAAGCCAGATACTTAGCAAATAATCAAATATATCTGAAAGCAACAAACTTTAGGAAAGAAATAACTGCAAAAGTGAAAGCAATAACAGTTTTTTATTGTTGAGCAATCATATGCAAGCCACTGCCCTCAGCTATTTCTATGAGCTTATACCCAAATGATGCACACGGTGAGAAGGAGAGGGTAACTGCCAGTGTTAGGCCCATCTCTCCCATCAGTAAAGAGAAACAGAACCCAGTGAGTAAAGATGGATCCCTGGTGGCCGAGTAGGCTCACGCCGTTGCCAAGAAAAGAAGAGAAAGTCGAAGCAGACTTTAGCCTCGAAAATCCTGATGCTTGCTTGCTACTGACAACGTCTGCCAAACAGCTCCCTTTTCTTGTTAAGTGTGTGGGCTGGTGTCAAGTTAGTAGGTCTTCACTTTGTAGTGGCTTTCAGTCAGTACTGTTTATTCCCACATCAATTTAGGGCATTGATGAACACTTTACACTTTATGTAAATATGTCTGACGGTCTTTTCTGATAAACCTTTATTCTAGTCCGTGAATTTGAGCTGAAATAAACAGACACAGAGGAATGCAGAGGAAATAAGTCTAATAAAAATTACAGTTGTTGTGGAGAGGAAAAACTGCCCCACAGTTGTCATCACTGATGGATTATACACAGAAATCCAGCCCACGAAATGCACTCATGTGCAAAGGTGTGTAGCTTTATTTCTTTTTTCCACATCAAAGCTGTAAATTCTACAGATCCATAGAACTGATTGCTCCTTTATTCTGCAGCATTTTATATCTTTCAGAATCTATGTGCTTTTGGCTAAGATACTCTTTTAAAATCTCTGGGACTGGTGCTTTGGAAATATATTGAATTAAAAGACATTGCGCAGATATTTCACTATATATCATCAAGTAAAAAGCAAATATAGTCACTCACCAATCAACAGAGGAGAATAAAAGTTAGGAAAAAGAGCTGGCCAGGCCCATTGGTGGCCAGGGTGAAATACTATGAAGCAAGTTCAATATGGTTTTATCTATGTTAGGGGGCTTGACAAAATCTAAACCCCCAGTCTGAGATAAGAATTATCACAATGGTGGTTATCATCTTTCTCTGCTAAAACCTTTGTGCTTCTGGCTCTGTGTGCGGTCATACGGAACGAGGCTTTGATGCATCATTCGACTGTTTCACTGCAGAAAACCGAGTGCTGCCTACTGCAGCCTCAGACTTAAGCAAAAGAACGTGTGATAAAGATCTATTCAAAAGTAAATAAAAAGCCAAATAGCAATATTGCTGCTGCAAATAAGTAACGAGAGTGATGCTGTGAGAAGTCTTAGATCTTCACTAATTCACAAATGAATAGCTGTAACAGCAGAACACTTTAGAAATGTGAAACTTGAGCCATTTAAACATTAAAGCTGTTTATTGATGTTTGACAGTCTGATGAAGGGGGAAGTGGGAATAACTTTAGTTTGTGGACAAGTCAAAGGGAAATACATTTTTACTGATTAAGAGCCTACAAATAGTTTATTTTTTTAATCTGTGTTCTGGTATCTGCAAATCAAGCAGTGTAAAACTTTACTACTTATGAGTATATTAAGTATAAAAATATATTTCTACATTACTAAATGAATACATGTACAGTTTGTGTCCCTGTAAGCTTCTACCAGGGCTTGATTTGGTAGTGTTAGTCAGGTGATGTTCAACAGGTGGCAGGTGTTCTTACTGGAGAGAAACTGGATCACACGTAGAGCAAAATGTCATCAACATAATTCCTGAAAAACTGCCACTTAAAACCAATTTTAAACTAAAACTGACTCCGGATCAGGTCATACGCTCAGCATAAGTTACCATGGTGATCTAACGGCTGCAAACTCTTTGACTACTGACTTTCCTTTGCTTTAGGTATCATTAAGTTAAACTTTTCATTATTGTATTGATTTATTTATTAATTTAACTTTCTTGGTTATCATCTAGATATCTTTATTGTTATTCCCTTCATCCTCCGGCCCATTTCAGGGAATACAACACAAGGTTATAAAACAAGAGACAACTACAGTTCAACAATTACCTACCTTCTTAGGTTAGCAAATACTCCAGATAATACTATGCTGATAAATATATCCTACCAACAGTGATTTCTTGGTCAAAATAATCCATATACTCAGTGTAGAAATGTTTACCACAATTTCAATTCCAGCTCTAATGATGTGGTTTTTGCTCTGCATCTACAAACACAATCAGCTCTGCGCAGCTGCTCTTGCCCACAAGCTGCTGCCTTTCAATATGGCCACCAGAAGGACTGTTACATCACCTGAAAGCCCTCACAGTGAAAACAATCCTGTGCAGAGCACGCCTTGTTGCAGGCAATTTGTGACAAAGCAATGATGGATTACATCCTTTTGGGCCATTACTGGTTCATGGAAGTGAAAAAAATATTGGTGCGAGGTTGTAACCTGGCATGTTTTTTTCTCTCTCTGCAAAAGTTGAAATTTTACTGAGCTGAGATTTCTTTTTTATAGTTGAACAACGATGCAGTGTGGACAAATTATGCAAATACACCACTGACAACATTGACGAAGACTGTTTCTTTTTTGCCTCTCTCTCTTTTTATTGTTAATTTTTCAGATGTCATAAATGCTGATACTAATTTATCAAACAAAAAATGTTTCTTAGCGAGGGTTCGTCCACTTTGTTTTCAACTTGTGATTGGTGGAGATACCATGAATAAATCAGGCCAGTTATGCCAAACCCTGATACCCTTACTTGTTTTCCTCAACAATAGCACAGTGTGTAATGGTATTCAGTTACAGTTGAACTTTAAGCTTAAACAATTATCTAAATGATTATCACAATAGATAAAACTTATTTTTCTTTGATTGACTGACAAATACTTACACCTTAACAATTTTAATTACATTCAGCTGGCCTAATAAGCTCAATGTCACCTTCAAAAATAAAAATACAACACATGTGAATTGAAGCAACAAAAAGACTTTGCTGTTCCATAAATTGTCATACAATAAATGCCATTTAAGCCTTAAAATTTCCAAAAATCTTATATGAACATTAGTCATCCAGTGAATCAGTGAGGCAGGTCCCACTGCAGCTTTTACAGGCTGCTGAGTACAACCCTGCCACACTGCGCTGGAATGAGTTCTCACATCAGACATCTCATAACAGTAACAATAAAAACACACCGACTGTGTTTACAGGCAAACCTTCATCATATTGGAGGTGGAAGACACTGACCTCCTCTTATGAGATTTTCCACAAAGACAGCTGAGTGTTTGTCTGATATATCAGGGGTATGTAATGACCAATTGTGCACTGGTGTTGCTCCGCGTCTCGCCTGTTGCTGCGACATGAGTTGCTGCAGCGTCAGCCAAATAAATCGGGGCAGAAAAGACGAGCAGCGATGTGGCTTCTGGCTGTCCGAAGGCAGAGGAAACAGTCAAGGTCAAACATTAAGAATGACTCATCAAATTACCCTCCATGCGCACCTCGCGACGCCATAAGCCACATGTGTGTACATCCAAGAACGTGTCTGTGTGTGTGTGTGTGCACAGTTTTGTGTGTGTGGGTGCGTCTGTGTGTCAACAGGCATGTCGGCAATGCTTTATTTGTTCTGGATAGTGCTTCAAGCCAATATGCTCCCATCTCACCCCCTATCTTTGTGCTCAGCTCTCTGTATGTTTGTGGTTCAGTGTAAGTGTGAGTGTGTGAGTGTGTGGGCGTATCTTAATGAAATCTGACAGAGAATTGTGACAATCAGTGAAGGAGCATCCTGCAGAGGTTAATAAGCTGTACTCCTCACAGCAGCAGCAGCAGCAGCAGCAGGCCGCTTTTCTCTCTCTCTCTCTCTCTCTCTCTCTCTCTCTCTCACACACACACACACACACACACACACACACACACACACACACACACACCATTATCCCTGTGTTTTCATTCTCCCAAAAGTATAGTTAGAAATCACAAAGCTGAAATTCATGGCCAGTATCTTTAGCGCCCTATAAGAGCCAATCTCCTTTGTTTGTCACCTCAAGAAAGTAGTCTGAAAGGATACCGCGGCTGCTCCTTGGAATGTTTTCTGAGACAAACAGCAGCTTGTAATCAAATCCCACTTCCATCCTTACAAGATCTGAACTAGACTTGTGATTTGGTGTGGCACTCAACAGAATAACACACAGATAGACTTTAACTTAGGTAGTTCAAACTGAGCTGTCAGAGGGACATCTCCATTCAAGTCAGTAATTACTTAAATTCTGGATAGATTAAGACTCTTTTCAAACTAAAAACCCCGAGTTAAACTGATCAGTAATTTTCTAAACAGACTTTGTGAACTGCATTGCTGACTGCATTTTGTTTGCCTGTTTACTCTGCATTCGAATCCTCTGCTACAATGTTCTTGTAGGACAACCGTGTCTCCTGTGGCATATACAAGGTAGAGAAAAACAATCATCAGAATTTGCTGAATTCTCAACCAATTTTCAAATAGACTGGATGGCATAAATCATTAAAAGAACTTTTTCATTTGCCACAGATCCCTGGTGCCACATCATTTCAAGAATCCAAGGACAGAGTCCAAAGACTTAACTCCTACCTTCTTCTCCTAATCACATTTCCTTGATGGAAAAGTAATGAGGTCATTGAAAAGTGTAAAGGAGAATTAATAAGGATTTGTGGGGGGAAAAGGGAAGCACAGTGCTCAGAATGATGAGATCAGAGTGGAGATTACTGGCCATAAAGCATGGCCACATTTAGAGAAAACCAAAATACAGCATATCAGCACAAACACCGCACATCCACTGTGAGGGATGGGGTGATGACCGACGCACCTTGCGGATATTGAGTCGACCATGAACTCCTCTGTACACCAATGTATTCTTGAATCAATGTTAGGCCATCTGTCTAACAGCTTATTGTATGTCCGGCTAAAACTGGGTCATGCAACAGGACAATAATCCAAGCACAGCAGCAAATCACAAGCAACACAAAGACTGTAAGAGAAAGGAGTCAAGGTGCTGCACTGGTCTAGTCAAAGTCCAGACCTCAACATGCCTGAAATGCTGTGTCAGAACATTAATACAGCTGTGCATAAATGAAGGTTCATGAACCTCAATGTGAGAGACTGAAAGTCACAGAGAAAATTATTACTTCAAGTTATTGCTGCTAAAGGTGGTTCTAAAAGTTTTGAGATGAGCTGATGAGGTGCTCTTAGTTTTTCTTTTTCTCATAACTGTACTTATGTAAACTGCTACAGCTAACCTTAAATGCACGTTGATCACTTAAGATAACCGACAATCTTGATTTACAGACTTTAGCTGTGTCCCAAAACATAGGCCGCATCCTTCGGAGGACCCGGCCTTCGCGGTCTACGTGGGCCCGGTCCTTCGAAGACCGAGAAGGCCGGAAGTGCGATGCTGTTAAATGGGACCTTCAGATTTGCGTCACCGCTGTCTCGGTGGAGTTTAACAAACTCGGCCGTCTGCTCATTGCTATCTAAAATATAACAGGACACTGGCGTAAATTCTCGACCGTCTCACACTTCTGTTTAATTAGTTTTCTGTTTGATGTTTATTCAGCTGTGTGAAAATCCCGGAGGAACCTACCCAAAGGATTAATAAAGTTTTATTTAACCTAATCTAATCTAATAACTTTGATCTCAGCCAAACCGATTTACTCTGGAACAGATAAAACACCGAAAAAAGCCAAACAATTACATTTTTAAGTTATCCAAGTGACTTATATATCATGTTTAACCTGAGCAGCGAAAGACAGCGGGTGTCTGAAAACGATGAAGCCGGAAGTCCGCTGCTCTCACCGGCTCGAGTGACCGTTGAACCCCCCGGCTAGCTATCGAGCGGGTGGGTAACAGACGTCTCCAAAAACGTCGGAGCACTTTTGCAAATATGCGATGTCTTGATGAACCAAGCAGATATTTGAAGTTTACACGGTTACTTTCTCACCTGAAAATATGTTAAAAGTTTATTTTGTGACCCAGAAAGATTAATAAGAGTAAAACTTAGTAGCGGCCGCCATTGTTGGAAACTGGAATTGGCTGGGCCGTGCTATGAATTCTGGGATATGGTGGGCCACGAAGGACACACCCGACCCATCCTTCAAAATCGGGGAAATGAAGGACGCATTTGTCGGCCGCATTTGAAGGAGTCGACGAATTGGGACAGCCTTCGTCGCCTGGCTGTGACATAATCGGCCTTCAAATGCGGCCTCCGAAGGATGCAGCCGTGTTTTGGGACACAGCTTTTATAGACACCCGTGTTCTTCACTCCAGGCAACAGCTCAACAAGAAACAGATTTTATTACAGCACTGTAATATTCATGTTACATGAGCTGAACCATCAGGCAGGGTGTCGCTATGACTTGTGGGACGGCATTATCTCCTTTCTTTTTATTAAGAATGGCCCAGTGTATCCTCTGCTGAATGAGGTAATAAAGGAAGAACTGAAACAACTTTCCTACATTTTTAGAGGATTCAACCAGCTCTTGGTACAACTGCCACACAGATACTTCCAGGTCACTTCACTGAGTTGGGAGTAGAATTCAGTTTATTTAAAAGGACGTTATCCAGGTTTTAATCATGCAGCCTCTGCTTTGTTGTCCATATTTAGAGCAGCTATACTGAAATAACAGTATCAAATGGATGCTAATTGCTAAAGCTAATGTGACCATTAACAGGAGAAGCAGCAGTATCAAGTGCATCTTTAAGTCGATAAAGAGTATAACTTATATAAGCATTCAATCTTAGTTAATCATTAAAAATATATTTCAATTTGAAATCTTCTTATTTGTTTAAAAATCTGTTTGCACAGTATCAGGCTTTAAAATCCCAATCAGCAAGCAGTACTCTATTCCCAGATCTGGACTCGTGTTGCTCTGACCATCTGCTCTCTAACCCTGCCCCGGCTACACAGATCACTGCACTACCACCCCTGGATTATGGCATCAACACACGCACATGCTGCTGCCAAGTGATGATAGTGTATTTATGTTTTCCTGCGTTGTCTTCAGTGCAGTCACTAAATACAATAACAAGGAACAATAACCGGAAATTTCTACGAAAGAAAAAAAATTCCATCTTTTATCTACCATGAGTACTTCTTCCTGTAGTACTGAACAGACGCTTGGCCACAATGTGAAATAAGGGAATAGCGGGGAATATAAAATTAGAAAACTACTAAGCCTCAGATTGTAGAGCAGCTTGTGTGGATCTTCTCATCTTTTCTGAGTTGCTTGTAAAGAAGTCTCACTAGGGAGGGAAAAAATGTAATTAACAAATTTCTCTATGGATATGTCTGAGTCAGAATATCATTTAATCAGAGCATAAAACCAAATCCTCTTATCATCTTATGTTGGACCTTGTTTAGTGTCTATATGTGATACAGACAATATAAAGCAGTGTATATGTTGCATACTTTTGTGGAGTCATCGTGAATTATGATTACAGTTCGTATTCCAAAGCCATAGAGATCCATATAAAAGAAAAAAGCATAAGTATAAAAAAAAGCAAAACCTTTTCTCCATTCAAACTGTTACTTTTAAAGCAGCCATCCACAACCTTTAGACTGCCATCAAAACTATAGTCCATCAAAACTTGAAACCACATGACCAAAGATAAAGCATTTCTCTCTGGGGTTTTTTCATTGATTTATTTGGACATCTTTTGGTGATCTGTCTTTTAAAGCTGATTCTCCATAAAAGCATGTATTTCTTGCACTTGATAGCTACCACTTTATTTAAGTTATTTCATGCCTCTGACAGGAAACAAGATGAGCTTAGAACTAAAAGTTGGTCAGAAAATGAAGAATATGTATCATTTTCAAATCATGTTTTTCTTTTAATTTTTTCTGGTTCGTTTTAAAGTGAAAATACTGCTTTTTTTTTCAGCCCAGGAATATCTTTAAGATAAGGCTTTGCCATATCAAACTGTCCATGGTAACACCACTATACATTTTGTATAGTGTCATCTTAATGAAATAGTTCCGACATGCATTTCATAACGTGCAAAACAACACGAGCTCAAACATGCCGTAGAGCCACATGTCAACCTCCAATGACGATTTAGTACCTAAAAAATGAGCTACTTACAACACAGTACTTTGCAAAATACACTAGAAAATGTTTCCGGCTAAAGCTGGAAATAACTGCTGGTGATGCGCAACCTACAAGTAAACAAATGACTCGACTGAGCATGGCTGGAGCTCTCTGTAGTTGCATCGATGTGACAGGAAAAGCAAACAGTGGATGGAAATTACTGTTGCTGTTGCATGATGGGAATTCTTTTAGTAGCTGGTTAAAAATTTCAACCCAAGATACAACATCCCAAGGAGAAAATATTTTTCCATTTCAATCTTTTTTATATGTCTGTATTGTTCAGACTGTTGAAGAATAACAAGGCTAACTTTAAAGTTTTAAGCCGTTCTGTTATACTTTTACTACTAAAACATCAGGTAAAACACTACTAACACTACTTTTGAAGTTACATTTGACTTCTGTATATATTGGTGTATCACTGCCATTGCACTGTACCTTGTGGCACTAGAGTCATACTTTGAATCAGGTCACTTGCCATCGATGATAGTGGTCCTTGGAAAAGAAGGATGGAAAATGCTCTTCATTTAGTTTGCACTTAATAGCAGCCCTCTTTGAAATTCATGCATTTCATTTATATGCTACTTAGCACTAATTAGGAGGAACCTGTGTCCCTGCGATGCATTCATATCATTTATGGAGGAAATGTGTTATTTAAGCTAGCTAGCTGTAGCTGGTGGCATAGTACTAAACACTCTTGTCCAAATGTGCTCACTTCTGACTCCCAAAAAAAAACCAAAACCAAAAAAAAAAACAGTAAGTCTGCCCATCTTTTAATTACACTACCACGTTCAGCTGTCATTTTTTAAAGTACTTCTGGCTATTAAGGGGAAAAAAAACAAGATGGTGATGGGCAAAATGCAAAAGTAATCAGTGACATCATGGTGGTTACATCTATTTATTTATATGAATGGATTTACCAAAGCTTTAGAAAAATGAGATAATGAATCAGCAGAGATGGTTTGATGTTGAGGTAAAAAAAGTACTTTTTTTATTTCCTCAAACTATATTTGAAAACATCTTTGCTGAAATGTTTATACGCTGATTTGGTGCTGCAGCACCACATAATATGAATTACAAACACCACACACACACACACACAAACACACACACAGCGTCCATGGTATTTCAGTATCTCTGTCTCTTCCGATCCCTTCGTCCAGAAATGCACAGAGAGCTCAGAGGTCTATTTCTGACTCACTTCAACACTAAAGTCAGTCAGGCATTGCAGATGAAACACACACACACACAAACCCTAGGCTAGGTAATACATTTGTTATAAAGCCTTCTCCTGACGATGCAAAATGACATGCTGCCCTCTCTGTTTCCCAGAGCTCTGACAACAACCAGAAACCTCACTCCTGACTCACTGTGGACAGCCTACAAGATCAAGTGTATTTTTTTTGTTATGAAAATCATCAGCCCACTTCTTACAGTACATTGCCCTGAATTATCATTTAAAACTTGTTTCCATAGCAGCAAAGCCCCTGCACTGCCTTCTTTTTGACAGAAACACTACAATAAAAGGAAAGCCATCAGAGAGTGTAACTTGTGAAAAAAAAGAAAAATCATGACAGTGAAATCCCAGCAGAGCCTGAAGTACACAAAGGCAAGCAGCTTTGTGGGATTAAAAATTACTGCATGAAGTCTTAAAGAACAGTGCCAACAAGTCTTGCATCACAAATCATGAAATTCAGCATCCCAGGAGAATGGCAATCAATAACTGACTTACTGACTTTGCATGAAATCCCAGCAAAAACGTATGGAGCATTGAAATGATAACACTGCTTCACTGACGCACGCTACAGCTGTCAGCCTGCTCTCATAGCAAAAGTTGAAGTGGTCACGTACAAGCACTGTTTTTGTTCACGTTCACGGACACAAATTCTCACATGTTTTCATGTCAGTCAGCACGACTTTGAAACTGAAATGCATTTTGAGTCTGCGATGCACAGGTTATCCAGACTCCTCAATGGGAAACACTCCATCACGGAAACCACAAATACAAGCTTTAAAACATGCTGCATTTATTACATGTGTTTCCTGTATTTTTATTATGACGATTTAACCTGGCAGGAGTTACATATGTTCACATTAAGCAGTTATAGCGTCTTATAATGAGGAGAGCATGCACACCAGCATGAGCTGATTCTCCATCCCTTGCTGAGATTTTTACTTTCCAAATCCTCATTCACGCATTAAAGACTGCTTCCATGCAGGAAGCAATTCGCTCATCATGCACTGCTTTGTTGCTGATGTTTTGTCTCTAGTTTACTCCAGGCTTCACCTACCCACGTAATCCTATAATTTATTCACCACCCTGCAACATGTCAATCGATGGCATGCTTTGCTCTCTGGCTGAAGTTGAGATTTGCTCACTTTGTCTCTTAAGCAATTATTTTGTCTTTGTACGTAACAAAATAATTTATTGTATTATGCAATAGTAATGTAAACTATATAAAGTATTGCAAAATTTCAGTCACTATAAAATAGGATAACAAAAAACAGAATGTGTTACAGTGCTAGCCAGCTTGCCAGCACTGTAGCAAGCTGGCTGATGTTATCAGGATTAAAAATCATGTCCAGATTATAAAAACTAAATAAGGGAAAAAGACAAAAGATTTTGAAAAATCATAACTTGTAAAGCAGACACTATAGATTCAGATAATTCAGTTAAAATACGGGACTAAAGAGATGCGTCAGTCGCTCCCGAATCATTCTGTGACAGCGGGCTGGAAATCATCCAGGCAGAGATGTGTCACGAGCGTGGCTCAGAGAGGTTCCAAGGTTGCTATTTATTCCTGAATGCATCTCTCACTCTGCAGAGATCAGCGGTCAGCAGATGGGCCGAATGCTATCAGCCTGTTCCCCTCCCCTGCTTTGTCGTGGCCCAACACAACAAGGCACTGGAGACACAAGGCTCAGATGTGTCGCCTGTGGGAACGTGTGGTGATCATGTGACTTGGCGTATGAAAACAACATCTACTATTGTGTCAGTTGGTGCACACTCACTGGAAATACGGTTTTATCTCAGCCTCTGTTTCACTGTGTTTTAATGCCGCGATGAAATTAGTGCTTCTCCACTTTTTCTTTGAAGACATTTTTTCTTGTACTTCAATATATAGGCTGAGTTCAGGATCAAAAATGGCTTAATAAAAATGAAATATATGTCATTTTTAAATTCCATGGCATTGTTTCATTAGTTATTTTTCTTATGTTAATGTAAATATTTGATGCCAATCTTGAAAATGTTTTATTGTAAATGAATTATTGGGATACAGGTGCAGTAAAAAATGTGTAAATTGCTATTTTGTGTTTCCCATCACTGTCTTAAATTCATGTTTTGTTGTTATACTTCCTATACAGGAGCCAACAGTGGCATTAAAGACAATATATCAAGAAGGAAGTGTTGATGAAGAGAAAAAAAAACAATCTTGTTGGTAAACACATCAAAATATCAGCCATTTTTTTGATAGACTGCAAGTAAAGATATTTAGTTAAACTATGAATGATCTTATTTTTTAACAGTTTAGCACCTTGAATTGTAATTCTAAATTAAATGGATTAAAAGCTGACATTGAGAAAATGCAGATTAAACTACTCTGCAGCATCATGCAGGCTTTCATAGAAGTGCCTGATTTAAATGTTTTCTACCCTGTTGCTGACCGATGATCCGTGGTAAGTGTACAGGTGCAGAACTGGAAAAAAAAAATGGAACTGGAAGTGAGGATTTACCTGGACAGACAATGAAAAAAATATCACTTTCATGAGTCCTGTCCACTGTGAGGTTAGGTTTATCAACACTATAACACAAAAACTGTAAATTATAAACACTCCAGTGTTTAAACTCTGGTGCAGTTTATATATGGCATTAGAGTCCAGATATTTTAACAGCGATGAAAAGATTGATGTTGTTATTTTTTTAGTGTAGGTTATATTATTTGTTATTTCTATGCTTACTTTTTTAGTAAGCATAGTAGTTTTTTATACCTCCTTTGAATCCACTGAGTTCTAGCAATTCTAACACTATGTTAAGAGAACATTTTTCATAAGCAAAATATAGTCTGACAACACAGTGTTAAGGGGTTATGTTTAGCTCCTTGTAAACCATCCTAATAATAATTTTGTTGCACCCAAATTTGTCTGCTTTGCTGACCCGTGTTGTCCAGAATTATGCAAAAAGACAGCATTACTACATAATATTATAGAAATTAATGTTATAGTCTACACATCAGCTTTTCACTGAAAAGAATATATTTGTGCTTTTCCAATATTCTCTGTCCAAGGCACACCAAAGCGTGAGCTGAAAGATTAGGACTAACGTCTGTAATCAGTTCTTCTTTTGACTGGGCTGTCAGATGACGGGACACAGCATCTGCACCTAGGTGTCAGAATTAAGGACCCAAATGCAGGACTCCAGGCAGACTAAATATTTAAAAGCAAACCTTTCATGAGGCACGCACAGGAACAGATATAGACACCACAACAAAGACCAAGGGAAAGGGGCAGGACTATTTATACACATAGGGTAATCAGGAAAGTGGAGAGATCTGGAAGGAACAAGACACAGGTGAAGACCAAAAAAAATCACAGCAGAGGAAGTAAAATTCAATTTTAGACACAAGAGACAATGTTAAATTAGGACGTTAAATTCAAAACATGACCATACCCATGCAGCCAGGCTGAGACAAACAAGGTTTTTTGCTTCACAATAAGCTCCACTATCATATACTTTGCCTCCATATTAAAATAATAGTAAAAAAAAAAAAAAAGGTATTGTTGATATAACATTCCCTTTTGGCATTACAGTAGCCATACACAAAAATGTCTTTTAAACTTAAATAAATGAAATCAAAATGAACATAACTGTTTTTTGGCAGGGGGTCTGTTGGATCTTCATATAAAATACCAAACGTTTCCATGAAAAAAAATCCCTGTACCTTTAACATTACATAATATTTGAACAAAACTGTGGCAAATAAACACAAAAACTAAGAAGTTAAATTTTTTATGCAAAAAATACAAAAATATTACATGTGCAATTTCCTTTAAATTATTATTAAAAGCTACACTGCATATTACGATGGTTAATTAGCTACCCCGGTCGAAAAGACCCTTTTCTATTTCATTGTGGCTTTAAAGAGTCCACTCTGCACTAAGGCTTGGCACACACCTAGCCCAAGGCTGCTGAATTGTTTTTTTGTTTTTTGTTTTTTTTAAGCATCCACTCTCTCAGCACAAAGAGAGCACAAATCTTATACTTAGAAGTCAGAGGCAAATCCTCAGAGTACATATCACCAACTCCAGGCGTCAAACCCTTCAGAAGCCACCTGGAAACATGTACAAGTGCCTGGTGGACCCCCCAGCTCGATGATAATGACACCCTGGAGCCAGAAACATGTAATGACATGGAGCCAATGTTTTGGAGACGCCAAAGTTTGGCAAGTGACATAAAAGAACTGATCCTGCTTTGAGGTGAAAATCATTTAAAATGCCCTTGAAAGACCATAGATGCGGGTGGTGTAGAGGAATATCATTCAAGTCTGCTGGTCTAGAGCAACCATATATACTGTGAATGATCTCCAAAATATATACAGTACACAAATTTGCATAATTGCATAATGCTTGATACTATGAGGGATCAAAGTTTTCAGGAAGGGTTTCGTTTAACTGCATACAACACTTATGCATGAGAAGTAAAACTAAATGCCAGAAGAGTCTGTGCTGTTAAAGATGATTAATGAATGAGATGGCTGATATTGTGATGACCCGCTGCTCGCTTAAAATGCAGCATCCAAGCAGACCTTCAGGCAGCTCGTACCTCCCAGGTAAGAAATCACGCCAAACTCACTAAAATAAAATATCAAACTTTGAGGGCTTTTGTATGCTTTTAGATTTCAGTATGCCATGAGGCATTCAGAGCTGCTGCTTCTTTCGGCTCACAATTCAAACACCAAGCAGCATGCATTTAACTTAAATCCAACTTTAACTTCCTTTAAACCAAAGCGAATTACAGCTGTAGTGAGCATATCCTACTTTAGGAGTTAATCATTTTTTATCAGGCGAATAAATGTTGCCTTAAATGGACCCCGAAAGTACAAGAACACCCAGAAGATCCACTAAAAAATGTCAGTCTTGTTGTGCTCGTTAGACATGTAAACCGACACAAGTTTAATTGCTAAACGGGCAAATTTCCAATGGAGTTTGGTGCCCAGTTCTCACACCAGAACAGCAGGTACAGGGTCTTACCCAAGGGTTGAAGAGAGAGTGCAGAAGAGGCCTCCTAAAAAATGATCCTTACCTTTGTTAGCTGTGCTATCTTCTTGCTCATCTTCAGGTGTAGGTCTTGGGTATATTCCATGGCGATGCCGGACTGAAAGGACATGCTGGATGCCGAGGATGTGCTAAATTTCCCCTGACCGGCAGGGCAGTAGCGCTGCTGCCAACCCGACCCAGTCGCCATCTTCACGATGATGCCTCAGATGCTCGAGAAAGATATGGGTAGTAATTACAATAATAAACTGGACGGTGCAAATGAGCGGTGAAGAGGGCTGGCCGGACTGTGGAGGATTTATGTTTTTGCCGAGAAAAATAAATCAGAAATATGAAGTCTTTTGAGCCCACAGACTGTTAAGAATTGGTTTCATTTTTGCTTGGGTCGGGGTAATAGTACACCAGAGGGGTGAAATGAGTAATTTTAAGGTCCGGAAACATGAGCTACTACCATCTTGTCCGTTAAGAATGCGTCCGTTTTCAGCGGGTCCAGTCTGCTGTCACCTGGCGCTGATGTGCAGCCGTTTCCAGGGAGCTGGTTGGCGGGCTGGCTCCCGGTCGGTCACCTTGATACAGAAATTTGTCAGCGGCAGCCGTTAACAGTGATTCCTCCTCGGTGCATTCCGGCTACACTGAGGAAGAAGTGAGTAGAGACTGGGGGTATGTGTGTGTGAGCGTGTAGGACAGGCTCGGCGGTTGGCTGCTGCTCCTCTGTTGCCATGGATCACCTCAACAGTTTATGCTGCATTCACGTAGGATAGGAGCAGCGCTGCATTCACGTGCAGTCGGACAAAACGAAACGTGCTCACGTACAGCTTGCCAACACCAAAATACGGTTACTATAATTAACTACGCTAAAAGTAGTTTTAAGGACGATTAAGAACGATTTTTCGTTCTGAAAATATAACAAAAATAAAATAAAATATAGAAGAAATGACGCTGATCGCCTAAGCAGCCTTTGAGGCTTTGATTCATTACTTTATTGAGACGTGTATACACGACCGTGTGTCAACAGCTTTTTAAACTTCACAGGCTTCACTGAAACTAATCTGAATCCAAAGCATAAAATAGAAATAAAATCTTATTAAGCTTTAAATTAGGCAAAACCAAAAAAAAGTAATGACTTATACAGTCTTTTCACTGCATGCCAAAGCACATCTTGACTCATATCTGCAGATGCAGACATAAGTGCCTTATGTTGTCTATGGTTCCTATTGATTTTCAACTAAGCTTTTGCCTCTTTAGCATTAGTTAACTTTGGACAACAACTGATGCACTCATGATTAACAACAATTTACCTTTCCATTTAGTTTGTCTGTTTGTTCTCTTGTTTTCTTTCTCCACAAAGTGATCCGTTATTACCACCCGCCATAGTTTATCCTTTTGGCTGTTGTTTGGCTGATACTAAATCCCATCACCTGGAGTTGCCTTGAGGCACACAATCGGAAAACCACTTAAAAATGTAAAAAGTAAAATGGAAATGGAAAATTAGAAAGTGCATAGCAACGCAGTTGCACCCACCTAAGATGGGTCTGAAGAAGTCATAAAAGTCTTTTATTTTAGTGGGCTGCAGAAGGCACACTCTGATTCTCATGACTGCACTTTTTTAAATGTCTTTTAAAAATGCACATATATCTAAAAGTCTTGGAAAGTCTGTTTCACAGGCATCCATGACAACTGTATGACAACTCAACAGCTGAAGAGACAGTTTAATATTTTACTGCTTGTCCCATACACCCAGTTTTTCCTCTCCCCATTTTTTCAGCGATGCCTCGCCTAAACCCCAGCCTCTGGCCCAGCTCATCGCTTTTCATTCATCTGTCATCTTCAGTATCGATAAGCGTTTATCATTTGTATTCGGGGTTGTGGTCCTTGCTGGTGAAAAGAAAAGTAAAAGATCTTTAATCATGTAATTTACCCATAATGTACAGCACAGCCTCCTGACCTGAAACTGGCTGCACACAAAATGAAATTTCCCTTTCCAGTTGCATCACTTTGAGACATTGTGCTGTAGCCGTATGTCCCTTTTTAGTTCAGTGGCACTCTGAAGCCAAAAATTTATTGAGTTTGTCTGTGGGGCAGACTAAAATATGTATTTGGCCTGATTTGGCCCATGGGCCATGATATTAAGATGATAAAAACAAAAAGCAAGATGTAGGGAACTAACAGCAGTGATTTCAATTTAAACCTACTTTGAGGAAATTAAAAATCACACATCAAGTTGTCTGAGATGTAAACCTATTCAAGATGACCTCACGTATCATGAAGACTGAGACAAAAGCAATTAGCTATGTTATGCAGTGCAGGTTCAAACCAATTATATGGACTCAATTACACCCACTTAGACCCAGTAATTGGAATTAATTAAACACCTATCAATCAGCAATCGACCAAAGAGTACACAGTGCCTCATTTCCCATTAAAACATCATCAAAAGAGGTGGACCCAGCAAGAAAAATTATGTCTCAAATCTGTTTTTAGAAATTAAGAAAGTAGCCAAAAGGCCTCAAATCTCAGAGATACATTTTCTATTTTCCCCTCCTTCCTAAGGGTGTCAGTGTTTGAGATAAAGCAGGTAGCACAGGCAATTCAGAATGCTGTCATATTGTCAAATAGCCAGAAAAAGGGGTAGGTTGGCCTTTGACACCTAATGAAGCAGTGATGGGTGGCCGTTCTCACAGAGAGATGACAGCATGCTTTGTGTGTTGTTTTTCCACTATGAGAAATGAAACAGGTAGCAGGTAAGGGTGTTTATGCTCAGTGGAGCTTAATTTTGACAAGTGTAGGTGCACGTTCCTGTATTTCATGGTTATGACACATTTGTTTTGTCATTTACATCTACTGAGATGCGTCTACAATTTTAATGATACCATTATTTGCTGCTGAGTGACTTTAGTTTTCACAATTAGGTCATGTCTATGAAGTATTCACTGTATTCTAATCATCATTCCGCTAACAACACTTTTTATTTTAAATATTACATGTTATAAGTCTTAATAAAGCATCATGTTCCATTATCCTAAATGTCTACATCCATTTGCATAAAACTCAAAAAGATGGCCGCATGTTTTACCCTGACCTAAGCTAAAAGCATGCACATGCATATTCGTGCCAGATTATTCAGGTACAATGCACTATTTCTCTTCATACAATGACAAATACACAATGGACTATTGAGTTACTGAAGCCTGGGCCATTTTTATTTGTGCCTTGGCTCCAGGCATCCTGGCTGACCTGGAAAAAATCTTACACAGTAATACTTTCACATTAGTTTGTGTATTTACTGAGGTTTTCTCAATAATTGGTGATAAAATTCTGCAAATTAAGCTTTTCATAAGTTAAATGGGGAAGATGAGCATGTGCTCCTCCTCTTCCTCAGCTTGCATGCTATTGCATGTTTTTGCAAAGATCAAAACCTGGCCCACCATCTGGTCTCCACGAAAATGTCAAGTCTCACCATGAGACCTCCTGTTTAGCCTCAGAGATCACAAACAACTAAACATGACACACTTGAAATGAAGTCGTTTTCCAGAAAATCTTAGGAACACCTTCTCAAAAGGTGTAGGAGTGACACTCAGCAGTGTTTGAAGAATGAAAGAATAACATACAATGAACCTTTTAGATGAAATAAATCTGCAGCAGAATTTCTATTTTTACTTTTGTGCATGTTCGTTTTTACTCGCACATACCAGCTACTCTCACTAAGGAGGTCATATGAAGCACGAGTTTCTTCCATGGCACATGAATGCACCAAGCTGGATTTCAGTGACGTCATTTCATCATTCAAAGCTTAAGAGGAGGAAGAGGAATAAAAATTTAAACTGACTGGCTCGCTGCAGGCAGTATATCTCACATAGTCATAATCACAGGGATGACGCAAATAGTTTTTCTTATGCTTTCTATTTAGGGTTTCTCACAAGCTTTGCAAGAGTGTGCCCGCTTACTGCATCCATTTCTGTGCAATAAATGTGTCCACGTAATGAATAAATAAAACAATAAATCAATTTGTGCCTCACTGTGTTGAAATTTAAGAGCACAACCAGTACATTTACAGTTTTGCAATAATCACAGCTTGTGTATATAATTTGAAGTGGACTACAGTAACTATTTGACCAGATTTATGATCAAAAAAAGATAATATTATTAGTGCCCACTGATGCAGTAACAACAGTGTGATTTCCTTCTGCTGAAAATGTTTTCACTTATTAATATAAGAGAAGATGTGTAGTTCGTAAAAGTCATACTTGCAACCAGTAATTTTCTCAGTTGATAATGTTAATTGGCTTACGAGGCTAGGAGCCCTTCTGCTAGAGGGGGCACAAAAACTGGTTAAATCAGCAGTTCAAATGATGAGGAAAAAATTACCCGGTTGAGCACACAATCCTGCGAGAATAATAACTTCAAGCCAAGCGCTAACTACATCTTCCAAGGTGCACTGTTCCAAGAGAGATCCAGTCATCTGTATAAGAATATGCATAATGCATCACCATTTGCATCACCAACTAACAACTTTGTCTTCACAACCTTGGAACTGAAAAGATCCAAGTTTATAAACTGGTAAACAACTTTTCATGAAAGTAGCAAAAAACAGCACTGCTGAGCCAACCAATCTCTAAAAAGTAGCAACCACTGGGGTGGGTGGGTGGGGTTATTGAGCAAAGATCAACAGTATCTGTCTTGCACATCCAAACAAAAGCCACTGGAAACTACCAGTAACTGACAATTTTCCCACTGTGACTGGGTGGGAAGCCTCCAGTTGCTTACTGCCCACCAGATTACCCAGATTACCGGTGGGCAGTTGCTTACTGCCCACCGGTAGTAGGAAATTCGATCACATCACTCCAGTTCTGGCTTCTTTACATTGGCTTCCCATTGAATTTAGGATTCGTTTTAAAGTCCTTTTATTGTTTTTTAAACCTTTAAATGGCCTGGCTCCTGGCTCCTGTCTACTTATCTGATTTGCTGAAGCCACATGTTCCTACTTGCTCACTCCGTTCAGCTGAGCAGCTGTTGCTGTCGGTTCCTAAGTCGCGGCTGAAACTCAGAGGAGACCGAGCGTTCTCTGTTGCGGCTCCCATGCTTTGGAATAACCTTCCCCTCCATATTTGACAAGCGTCATCAGTACAGGTCTTTAAGTCCAGATTGAAAACCTATTTTTATTCCCTGGCTTTTAACTCTGTGGGAAACTGACATCTTTCTTATTCATTTTATTGTATTTTTAATTTTGCTAGTTGTTTTGATTTGTGTTGTTCAGCACTTTGGTCTGCCTGGTGTGTTTTTTAAAGTGCTATACAAATAAACAATGATGATGATGATGATGAGATTATCTTGTTGTGGTCAAAGAAAAGCTCAGAACAATGTAAACGTCACTGAATATTATAAGAAAAATACCATGCTCAGAGTTCATGCATTATTTGGATGTAGATGAAAGTAAATTGCATCCTAAGCCCCACTGTTTACCAAGTTTACTAAGTGTGTTGCACTCACAGTATTTCTGTTAGGAAATGTGCACAGATGGTAGTATTTTTTGAAAGCAGAGGAGAGAACAGGTCAGGAAATTCATGCATTCTTCTGATTGCCACATTTCCCAAGTTGGAAAATCATTCTGTCGACTCTGTTATGCTTATGTTCTCCTAACCTCTGTAGCATCCGTATGAATTTTTCCAACTGAAAATGTTCTCTTTCTCATTAATCTGAGACCACATGGTTGCACAATGAGCTGCACCTACCCCCCATGTTACTCACCTAATATATCCATAAGCCCTCCCTAATATAAACTGACCTTGTATGGAATTATCAAGAGCATATTCCTGTTTTGAAATGACTCACAGATTCTCAGACCTCATTTGCTTGATATTCTCAGGTGAAACCATTTTCCTGGCAACAGATGTCATTTTAAATCATGGCTGCTGGCAACAAATAAAAACAGCTCTTTTTTTTTCTCTCGGTCTGGAATCAAGGACATTTGTTGTTTCATTTCTTGTGGTATAAAGTCTGCCCTCTTTATTACTGTGAAACCTGCATGCTGGAGACAATTGCAGCATCAGTAAGAAGCTTAGCGAAAAGTCCATTGTGTCTTTTATCATTTTCTTTTGTGCTTCTTCTGCAAGAATGACTTAGGTTCGCATACACTGTGGTTTCATCATACTGTATGTCCCAGCTTCAACAGCCCAATCGTTTGAATTCACAATGTAAGAATTACAAGTAGTAAAACACACGCACATAGCCCACACGCACAATTCATAATCACTTGTGCTCAGTGAAGCTTGGTGTCAGTATGGGAGCATTAATTTCTGCCTTGTCTTTGTCCTGCTGTGGGTCAATAACTCTTTAAGGACAGAGAAGACGTGTCCTTGCTGATACACAGTCACAAAGAGGCTGCAAGACGCACGTGTGATGCATCTAGCTATTAAAGAAAGTAATGCAAAGTATTAATGGTGTGAATTCAATATGAGGCTAAACAAGGAAGAGCCTCAAGGTCCATCAATAAAGGGATTAAGCTCACAGGGGCTAAAATTATTTACAGAATACAAGGTTATCACACGGGCTCAGTTGTGGGTTTATGTGCAGATACCCACGGCAGGGGCAGGGGGCATCAATAAGCTCCAACAAATCCCCTGCATCTACAATCATTTACAACCAAACCCCCCAAAAGCCTCTATTTAAAAAGAACGAATCATTTAGGGACAAAAGAAAAGTGATATCTGACGACTAATGGGTTATTTGGTCAGCTGGACATCTTTGAAAGAAAATGCCCGATGAGCTCTAAGAACATTGGTCCAAACTGAATCTTAATAACTACTGGTCATGAAATTTGTCACATTTATGCACTTCATTGGAAAAAATAAATTATTTTGCTGATCTGTACTGGTTTGATATATTTATAGAGATTAAAGTTAGCATTTGAAAATTAATTAGTACTAACATCAAAATGTGAAGAGGCAGCTGCTTTAATGTGCTGTCTAAAATGTCTGAGTGCATTTAGGCATGTGGACCTGTTTGAGACAAGCGAGCATCATAATGAGGAAGAAAGGTGATTAAAGTGACTTTGTACATGGTGCGTTCAAAGTCACTTGTGTTTCAGAAATTGCTAATCTACTGGGATTTTTCTACACAACCATTTCTAGGACTTAAAGTAAACAGTCCAGTCTATCTATGGGAAAATGTCCTGCTGATGTTGATTGCTCTGTACACTCAAGGTATGCAGAAGACACTCTCTGAATGCACACCACATTGAACCTTGAAGCAGACGGGCTACAGCAGCAGAAGACCACACCAGGTGCTACTCCTGTCAGGTGAGAACAGGAAGGTGAGGGTGCAGTTCATGTGGGCTCACCAAAAATGGACAATAGAGGACTGAAAAACTGTTGCAAGGTATGGCGAATTGCAATTTCAGCCGCAGGATTCAGATGGTAGAGGCAGAATTTACCATAAACACCAGGAAAGCATGGGTCCAAATCATCAGCAGTTCAGGCTTAACCAAGGCACTATTTGTACCAGCTGTGCTTTGTTTAAAGACCACAGCCTACCTGAGTGTTCTTCCTGACCATGTCTGACCCTTTAGTGTCCATTCTCTGAAAGCTTCTTCCAGCACTCCGTGTAACAAAGCTCAGTTAATCTCAAACAGGTTTGTTCAACATGATAGGGACTTCACTGTCATCAAATGCCCTCCACAGTCACCAGATCTCAATCTAATAGAGCACCATTGGGATGCTGTGGAGTGGGAGATTCATATCATAACGTGCAGCTGACTAATCTGCAGGAAATGTGTGACGCTACCATGTGAATATGGATCAAAACCTTTAAGGAGTGAATGAGTGTTTCCGGCACCTTGTTGATTCTCTACCCTGAAGAAACAGCAGCTCGAAAGGCAAAACAGGGTCCAACCTGCTAATAGCAAGTTGTAGCCTAGCTGACAAAGCAGCTACTAAGTGTGCATCTACCAGAAACTTTGAAAATCGCATGGTTGTCCCTCCACCAGGCGTGACAAAGATTGTCCCTAGGAAGAGGCCTGAAAAGGTCATGCTTGGTGGAAGTGACTGTTCGTTGTTATCGGGAAGACTAAAAATCATAGAAGGGGGTATAACAAACCTCTCTGGGCTGGAATGACCTTCAGAGCACAATGATCAGTCTTGCTGCATCACATGTGCTCATCTCATTTCCCCTTCACATTAAGTAGTCCTGCTGTCATGAAATCTGCTAAAAGCTAATCCCTGTTCGTCCACAATAGCAAGTAGAAATTCTCACTGCACACATGTTAACAAAGCAGAGCTAGCAACTGCTGAAGTGAAGCTGAGCAAATTCAAGTTGTGCATCTGGAGGGTGTATTGAAAGTATTTGATGTGAAAAAAAAAACAAACAAAGCAGATTTCCCAAATATGCAGCTCCTAACTTATTAAATTATTACTATATAAAGCTATAATTCAGGTTGATTGCAGAGAACTTAGCTTTGTTGAGGGACCGATGGACCAAAGGAGTTTAAATCTTCATTTAATTAGGGTGTCATTGAGAATACAATTACTTTTTCCAGACAGCCCTGAGACCCAAACATTTACCAGAACAATGAGCCAAAAACAACAGAAGGCAATTAACAAAGAATTAATAAAAGCAGTTGCAAGATTTATAAAAACATCAGTTAAACAGAAGCAGACTCTGGTTGGTATGATAGATTTGGTTAGATTCAGATGTGCAGAGTAAACTTACTGTATTACCTAAATACGATGAATCATTTATTAAAAGATTTTAAATTTGGGCCACTGTTGGGTCAAAGTACTCTGGCTAATGAGTAATGACAGTGAAATCAATGAAAGACTGCATTTTTTTAAAAGCACATTTAAAGCTAAAGTTTACTGAGTTCTAGACATACTTCAATCCCCATGGTTAATCTGTTATAAAAGTCCACAAGCATCTTCTCTTGTCACAATCTGACACTTAATCGAGGTTGTTATATTAGGAAGAAGCATTATTTAGTGATTCCCTACACTCTGAAGGCCACTTTCCTTAAGCGTCACGTGTGTGTCATTGAAGCGGACTGCCAGGGGACACTTATCCCGTCTGTCTCATATCAATAAATCAATAAAACTAAAATACCCTCAGAGGGAGCAGCATCCCTGGCTCCCTTTCTCCACTTTTCAACAAAACTGGTCATCTTGCAGTGACAGGAGCAGAATAATATGAACCTTATGTCCTTCCATTTATTAAATCCCCTCTTGGGACGCAAAACCATATTACAGTAACTGACCACGTGCAGCGCGATGGCAGAGTCCTGGACTAGCACAATGCAACAGTGTGGTGTATTTACTACTATGTAATGAACAAAATAAGGTTTGATGAGGTTGGTTTTCTTGCATTTTAGTAAGTACTCAGACACAACAGCTGTCAATATGACAACAGTAAATCCTAAACATTAAATGTGAATGATTGTTGTAAATTAGTGTGTTATATGCGCATGCATTACCTGGATTATGCTCACATTCACTTGTAACAATTATTCACTCACATGCAAATGTGAACAAGAATGCAGATCACTGCAGAAAAGCAACATTAATGCACAGTGTAAGCTTTCATATGTGTGTTGGGTGACCTAGTCGGGACATAGTTTGACAGAGCCAGACTTTTTTCTTTTTCAAGACCTAAAACCAATTTACAAATAACAACATGTTGATTATCAACCATAACTGATGGTCATTTAACCATGTGGAAGTAGTTTGACTGTTTTTGTTGTTGTTGTTGTTTTTACTTTTAGGGTTTTCTTAAAACAAATCCACCTGTTTTATTTTGAAAATTAAAAAATGGATTTACTTCCATTAAACATTCCATTGTTGCATTAATTAGCAAAATAGGTGTAAAAGAGAGCAAAAGAGAGAGGAGCTAGCTAGGCTAGCATAGACAGTATAGACGGTTATAGAAAGTGGGTGGAGCTGTATAAAAGGGGGTCTGTGTTTTAGGGTGAGGGGCACAGCTAGGCAGTGGCGGTCCTAGCCTGTTTGGCGCCCTGGGCGAACACTCCCTCTGCCCCCCCCCCCCCCCCCCCCCACACACACACACAGACAAAACATATTAAGGATTGTACATTAACATGAAACTGTTGTACACACACACATATGAAGAGAGAGAGAGTATGCATAGTATGCAAACGTCATACAATAAGAACAGGACAAATCAACAATTGACACTGACTAATTAATATTAAAATCTGTAACATAATGTATTGTTTGGAGTTTAGTCTGTTACTGTTGCTATTTTTACCATTTCTTCTTGGAGCAACTGTAACGCACATAATTTCCTTAGGGATTAATAAAGTATTCTGATTCTGATTGTTTCAGGATGACCTGCCGTTATCCAATGACACATCTGCTTATCTGTATCTTTTGCTCGTTTCTCTTCCTCTTCTTTTCTCTTTTTTCTAAACTGAGGACCTGATGGCTTTGAACTTTTCTTGTCCATCTTCCATTGGTTTTAATTTTGCACTCCAGTATGAACACCCATCCCTCAACCTGAGGATCACCACAACATAACCTAACAGACCTACACCTTAGTTCACAGATTCACTTTGTCTAGGGTGCATTTCTGAGATTTCACACAACCCAGGATTCAAATCATGAATCCATAATGTGCTTGGATTGACAATATTATAAATGAAATGTGCTCTATTTGGAAGCAGCAGGGCCCCCCTCCCCTTTCGACAGGTTGTGTGTGAGACTTTAAATCATCAAACTGTAAATTTTAAATTGTTATTGATCCCTTTACCCCTGGTCCTAAAGTCTATATTTATTTTCTTACTCTTCTTATATTACAGTTTTTTACAGACGCTAGGACACATTTCTCAATACTTAGGTCACTTTTGCAAAACTCTTCACACAATTCTCCTAACTGACCTTCTGCTTTGCCAAGCTGTTCATTTCACATTCAAAATGCACTACAACTACCAAAACACTTTATTCAGGTCTCAAATAAACTCATTCTTCCAGAACACTAGCAAAGGTTGACAGCCGACAAACACACTTTGTCACCCACAAAACAATGACCTAAAAAACACTAACAACATGTAGCATTACACAGTGTTTTCTTGTGTAAAACAAGGACACATCTCTGTTTATAATTTCAATATATGTTACTGGAATGAATCAGACATCATGCAGAATTCGTTAATATTTGTTTATGTATTTTTATTTTTTTGCACTAAGTAATCCCAAAATACAAGAATTTGTATACACACCATCCACTGATACACATACAATAGTAATGCTAATCTACTCGGTCTTCTCCATTTGGCCACAGGTTCTCATCCACATCACATCTTATGTCATCTAGGGCAATACACCTAGGAAAGAATCTTCTGGCATGCCTGATCCATCCCTGGCAATCTTCTGCTGATATCTCCAGGCATCCAGCATTCATTGCATCCAGGAGGGACATTTGATCATGTGGATGATGGTCGTAAACCTTCCACCGCCATGAGGAAAAGAATTCCTCTATGGGGTTGAGGAATGGAGAGTAAGGTGGGAGGAAAAGAGACTCCATTCTGGGATGGGCTGCAAACCACTCGGTGACTGCACGGGAGTGATGAAATGCCACATTGTCCCATACAACTATAAATGTTGGCTGATTCCTTCTCTCCGCATCCCTTTCCTCACCTAGCACAACCCTTCCATAGAGATCATGCAGGAACGCAAGGAGCCGTTCAGTGTTGTATGGCCCAATTAGTGGTCTGTGTAACAGCAGTCCATCAGTGGATATTGCTGCGCACATTGTGATGTTGGCACCCCTCTGGCCCGGGACATTCACTGTGGCTCTCTTCCCAATCACATTCCTCCCTCGTCGCCGTGCTTTGGCCAAGTTGAAACCTGCCTCATCCACAAAGATGAAAATGTGGTGTGTTTGCCTGCCTTCAATCTCCATGACTCTCTAACATAAATCCACAAGGCAACATAAGCTGTTACAGTAGTAAATTTGTAAAAATTGTCTTTGTGTGTGTTTGGTTTTGTTCAAAAACTGATCTGTATTTTATTGTGATCTTACCTGGACATACTGGTTCCTGAGTTGCTTGACATGTTCAGAGTTCCTCTCAAAAGGCACAGTGTACAACTGTTTCATCCTGACCTGATGTTTTTTCAGGACTCTAGAAATTGTTGTTATGCTTACACTGTGAATATTTGCGAAAGTAACGTTGTCTGCCAAGACTCTGTGTCTAATTTCAGTGAGTTTTATCCCATTGTTTCTGATGACCATATCAACAATGGCAGTTTCCTGCACATCAGTGAACATCCGTCCTCTCCCTCCTGTGTGAGGTAACCGTTGAGTCCTAAGCAGAAATGCAACAACAGTTACACAAAAGCTTATTTACTTCTGAAATGTGCAAATGCCCTTGCAGAATACAAGTTACCTGTTGGTTTGCCGGAAAACTCTAACAATAGATGCCACTGTAGAGTGTTGCAGATTTGGCTGCACTCTCTGACCAGCCTCTCTCATTGAGTGACCATGATTTACTACATGATCAATTACAGTAGCTCTGATCTTATCTGAGACTACAGCTCTTGATCTTCCTCTTATTCTTCTTCCACCACGCATACGTATTCCTCGCCCCCTCCCAGCCACTCTTCTTCCTCTTTCAGCCACTTCTCCATTTCTGGCTGGGTCCATGTTTATATCACAAAACAAACCTATTCAGCAGTTGTCTCCTTTTGTAATGAAGTTGAAGGAGTAACACCTGTGTAGATGTTCATCTACAATGAGAATCAGCTGTGGCTGGTTAAACTGCATTTTTAGATTTAAAATATGTTTCAATAAAATATTGCTGTTGAATTTTGCTGTCTTATTCAGTTTTGCATTATGTTATTGTTTTGACCATAAGTTTAACAGTTTTGAAAACAGTATGTAAGTACATGCAAAATGTCCTGTACGTACAAAGATTTTTGGCAGTTGTTGTGTCTGAGTGAGAAAATAATTCATGAAATTTGAGAGATGTAGTCATTGAATGCATTTTGTGCCAAAACAATGATAACTGATCCTCAGTTTAGCCCACATAGACTTCTGTTGTGCTCACTGTGTGAGGAGTTTTGCAAAAGTGACCTAAGTATTGAGAAATGTGTCCTAGCGTCTGTAAAAAACTGTAATTGTTTGTTTACTTGCAGTGCTGTAACTGGAGCCTCGTCGTCTCGTCTCTCTATATACTGGACTGTATATAGCGGAGATGACAATAAAGTTTACTTTGACTTCAGCAGCGAGCAGGCGCACCGAGGGCTCTCGCGCTCACTTTTCGTGTATAGAATTTCGAAAAAACATCGGTGCAAATTATAAGTCTGTATCATGATGCCTGCTGTTTTCGTGTTGTTGGTTTGTTTTTATTTTGTTTTATTTTCGAGTTGGTTATTAGACGCTGCTCCAGCCAGCCAGAGAATCCCCCGCCGCCCCGCCCTCTCCTCCCTGTGCCGCAAGCAGCAGGCGCACCTCACAAACGGAGGGCGCCCTTACTCCCAGCAAATGGGCGATAGAAAACCGATCGGTGCCTATGCCATCCCCAATATGCGCTGGCATGACGTCGGGGCAGCATGAGTACGAGCATTTTTTTTTTTTTTTTTTTTTTGCCGATGCCCGTGATGCCACCCCCCACCACGATGCCGCCCCGGGCAACCGCCCGTGTCGCCCGTATCTAAAACTGCTACTGCAGCTAGGCCACAGGAAGAGACCCAGCTCTCAACCTTCTGCGGAGAAGGTCGGCCCCATGCACTGTACAGGGGCAGGGAGGCTGCCACTACACGGAGGGATGGGACCAGCCCTTGTAATTACCTTAGTGGACTTTTGGCATATGATGTTTTATATTTTCTTGACCTGGGCTGATTTTATCAATTATTTTTTAATGTTTTTGGGGCTTGTATTAGGTACATTGTCTTAAAATGGCTGACTTTCATATGTGGTCTACTGGCAGTAGAGCCAGCATAAAACAGTTTATACAGAAACAGCAGAATGCATGTGCATTTCAGTGACCTGGAAATAACTGTATAGCCGCTGTATTTATGTGTTAAGTATGATTATTGCACAGCAAGAAGGTGGTTGTGAATGTGACTGGTTGTCTGTCTTTCTGTGTTACCCCTGTGACAGACTGGCGAACTGTTCAGGGTGAACTCCTTCCCTCGCCCTGTGGCAGCTGGGACAGGCTCCAGCACCCTCACGACCCTCATTTGGATAAAGCAGAAAAAGGACGGCTGGCTGGATGGA
Organism: Pelmatolapia mariae; assembly: GCF_036321145.2. Classification (NCBI taxonomy): domain Eukaryota; kingdom Metazoa; phylum Chordata; class Actinopteri; order Cichliformes; family Cichlidae; genus Pelmatolapia; species Pelmatolapia mariae. Next base: position 21,713,271 of record NC_086240.1, on the reverse strand, counting down.
ATCATTTAAAATGCTCCAAAAGGATTTCCACATGATTAAATTGCTTTATTTTAGCATTATGCAATTCTGTTATTCCAACTTAATCTACTTGAGTTGGATCAACTTAATTAATGATAAATCAAATTATTTACTGTAGTTGAGTCCAACTTAATTTAACTGAATTGATCCAACACATGCAAATTACATTATTGCAACAAAATTACTTAATACTAGCAGAAAGCCATTTATTAACATGGAAATGATTATTCCATGATTATTTTAAGTTCAATTAAAGAGTTATGTTTGAAGTGTTTCACAAGTCTAGAGTTTGGTTAACATAACTCATTTGCATCTTTTTTCCCTCCAATTTAATGGATTTGTAACAAATTTCACATTTTCCGTTCTCTTCTGCTTATCAGGGTCGAGGGGTAGCAGGAGTCCAGGGAACTAACCACTCTTAATAGGTGTATCAGGTCAATGCGTTGCTGAATTTCATGGTGATTGTATATGATTTAATTCCGTTCAGCATAAAAAGATTAGTTTGTTCAAATTACAAGTTAGACTCTCCTAAATTTAATCACCAGGCAATTTCTTTTCTTCTTTTTTTTTGAGTGAACTCCAGTATCCAAGTGGACAAGTTGTAAAAAATCCACCTGACTCTTAGATTTTATCAAGAGGGAAACTATCCATAGAGGTTAAAACCATTAGGCATTTTAAGAAGGGAGTCTAAAAGAACTGAATATCTTATGGAGCCAGATTTAGGTGGAAATCCAATTCATGGCTGTTGTCTGCTAAAGAATCACTGCGTGGCACTTACAGACACTTTTAACTGAAACTCTGCTGTGGACATGGTTATGTGTTCAGCATAGGTTTCTGTGATAACTAAACGGTGTAAAAATCTTTGTGACACAAAAAAATAAGATTTGTAGGCTCATCAGACTTCACTAAATATTAATCTCACTTTAGCTGGAGCTTAGCTGAGCCTGCGCTTCTTTAAATGTAAAAACTGGGTATGTCTTTTTGCACAACTGCATTTAAAATCCCTGCCAGTTCCAGTATAGCTGAACCTTTTTTAATCTTCAGACGAGCTAAATTAGTCAGAAACAGCCCCACCAAGCGCTCCCAGGAGTATTTAACAGAGTGTGTAACAAGTAACACACAACAACACATTTTCATACCTCACTTCGTACAGCGCGGCAGAGAGCCACCACAGACTCTTGTTTAACTCTGAATTGAGGTTTTATCACCTGAAATAATTTAGATGCAAACACACAGCATTAGAGATTCCCCTGAGCTGCAGGTCTGCTGCACTGTGCCATGAAAGAGGGTCGTCACCCAACCCTGCAGCAGCTGTGTTAATCAGTGAAAACAGCTGCTGCGGTGTTGGTTGGAGTGAAATGAAATGGAAATGAAAGAGGTTTCAGGGAATGTTAGCAGCAGTCCTGCAGTCAGAAGAGAGTAGAAAGTTCACTCCAAGTTTAGCACTGAAAGGATTCCTTCTTTGTCTAATAATTTAAAGGGTGACAGATTCTGATGTGGATTAATCTAAACTGCTGTCAGCCCGCCGTTCTGACTGGTGCAAATATCAAAGTTTTTGCCACGTTTGGCAGTTTAATCATCTCAGGGCATGGAGCCGTGTAAAGGTGTGTGTGACAAATGTAGAGACGCTCTCGCTGAATTTAAACTTCGGGTGCGACTGACAGAATTAAAATGTAGACTTTGATATTAGATCAGCACAGGGTTATATTTGGAAGCGCTGACGCGGTTGTGGATGTTGATATCTGTTATTTTTATTGACAGTTTGTGGTATGGAAAAGCAGTTAATTTACATACTTTCTCCTTGGTAGCAATTTATAGTGCTGCTAGTGAGACTGTGGTATTTCCCATGTCAGATTATGTGAACGCAGCTTTCTTGCTGATAGTAGCTACAAGGTGTTAAAATATTTTTCATTTAAATCTCTTTTTTCTTGCCATTTTTTTTTTTTTTAAAGAGTACTCTTTATTTTGCTAGCCTTATATATTGAGGTCCACTGATCGTGAATGGCTTTAGAGACATTTTTATGCAATTAAAAAGTACTTGCTGAATTTTATTTTAAAGCTGTATATGTGTGATTCCAAAAATTTCAGTTTTATGCATGGGTTTTTATGTTGATTGTATATGAAATAGTAGTAAAATACTTAGTTTAAACTGAATTTTATAATGCTACAGCTGTTTTAGGTGAAGTTCTGCTCTAAAAAACTGACTGCAAATTTTAACTGACAGGATTACTTCCATTATTTAAATGACTTCTCGGTCCTGTCAAAGTTTAACTTGAAATGAAAGCTGTAGACAAGTTGGAGGATCTCTTCTTCTCAGTGATGTACTCCATAAATGTCTATCTTTAGCTTATGAGACTCCACACACACAAAAGTAAACACCAAAAAAATATTTTTTTTTGCTCAGATTCGGGTATATGTGCAAGTTGACGACTTCTGTCAAATTACAGTCACATGAAATGGATAATTTAGTGCAAAGAAAAACACATTAAATTATAAATATCTTTGTGAACCAATTAATTGAACCTTCCCATTGTGGTCTAGACCAGAAGCTTGTCAATGTCTACCAAAAGCATCTGGTTGAAGTTCAACTTGCTTAAAGACATTTAACCAAGTGTAAGTGTGTGTATTTATGGTTTAGACCAGGGGTCTCCAACGCCAGGCCTCGAGGGCCGGTGTCCTGCAGGTTTTAGATTTGTCCTTGATCCAACACAGCTGATTCAAATGGCTAAATTACCTCCTCAACTTGTGTTGAAGTTCTCCAGAGGCTGGTAATTAACTGATCATTTGATTCAGGTGTGTTGACCCAGGGTTATATCTAAAAACTGCAGGACACCGGCCCTCGAGGCCTGGCGTTGGAGACCCCTGGTCTAAACCCTATGTGAGTTAAAAATTGTGCACCCAGTTGTTGGTATTTAAAGTCATTAAAGCTGTATGTGGTAAAATCATTCCACCCTGGAAAAAGAGGGGTCCAAAGAAATCATAAAAGCTCAATATTAATTGATATTCATAGCCACAATGAAACTTCTGCCCACAGTTTTTCATATTTGATATGGTAACTGCACTGTAGCCTAAAATAAAGTTAGATGCGTTCTAGTTTAAACATTTAAGGAGTATTTTTTTTCATACTGCTACTATATAATTTTTATAGTATAGGCATTAAAATCTGAACAAGCTTAACATGCAAGCAAACAATTGTGCTGCTTTGTTGTGGATGATTGTGAAGTTTCAGTTCATAGGACTACAACCCATCTGTCTAATTTGTGAAGTTGCCTGAATATTTCATGTTTTAAATATTCATGTCATACCATGTGGCTTGTACAGTCTGCACGTAAAAAGGATTTCTTCTACTTTCCTGAAGAGCATATTTAAGTTTTGCACTTCCTCCAAAATGTGAATATGAATTATAAGTTGATGCTACCACTGAATATTTTGTGGCTATTCAAATTATCCCCCCCACACACAAACACACCCATCATGCTGATCTCAATCAGCAGCAACAGCAGCAGCACTTCCCTGCTGGAAGACTGCACGCACAGGCGGATCGATAAGCATCGAGGACCCAGAAAGAAAGAGGAGGTCATGCAATATCAGTCTGAAAACCTAATAAGTTCAGCACAACTTTTTGTGTGATTAGAACGGTTGTTTCTACTAACCTTATTACTAATTCTAATGAAATATTGACAGGCCTTGTCAAACTCAATAATATGATTGATATGCGATTCTTAAAAGTCATCCCTAAAACACAGATGCATTGATTTTTTTAATGTTTAGGCCTCCCTTGTCTCAATTTACATCAGTATTTATGGTTCAACAATATGAAAGCGATCGGGCAAATGGAAGCAGAAGAGCTCCCACAAATGCTCATCTCACATTTGCCAAAAAACCATCTTGATCATCCCCAAGACTTTTTGGAAAGTATTCTAGACTGACGAGACAAAAACTGAACTTTCTGGAAGGATTCTGTCTCATTTCAAGAATGCAACCAGTTATTATGTTTAGGGGGTCAATCACTTTTTCACAGCTACCTGCTGCAGCTTGTATCCCTTAATAAATGAAATCATTTAAAAACATTTTGTAATCATTCAGGATTTCTTTGTCTAATGTTAAAATTAGTTTGATCTGAAAACTGACAAATATGCAAAAATAACAAATAAGAAAGAGGGTAGACAGTATTGCTAACTCTCTTCTTTGTAAATCTCACATCTGGAGTGAGTGAAATGGAAAACCTGCAAGAGGAAAGTTAAAAAAATTATTATCATTACAGAATTTCAGAGAGTCTCATTCCTAATTCTGAAATTAGCAAAAAAAGAAAAAAGAAAGAAATAAGAAAATTAAAGTTCTTGGAAAATGGAGGGTTTGTTGGACCTCCTGCCAAATAAAAAGCATTTTTGTGCAAATCATTGCTTGGAGCAGGACTGCGTGTGTGCAGTTGTTTACATCAGGTTTTTAGGGGACAAATAATTTATCCAGCTCAGTGCTTAAGAAAACCCTCACCTGTGATCACATGCTCAGCACTGCAGGTGCATACATTGCCTTTTAAATACCAAACAAATCAACGTGCTTTACTAAAAAAGTCCAAAGTTCTTCAAATAGTCATGCTCATTGATTCGCTACCCAAACAAGTATCTCAGTATTACAGTAAGACAATCATGGCACCAGACCTTACACGGTCTTCCTCGTGGTATTTTCTTGTGTGTCTACTTGTTCAACGTGTCTTTGATGCCAGCTTGTATGTTAAAAGCGGTATATGTTGATTGTGATGATTTGCAAATGGGGCACATCCTCATTTCACTTGCTCTTAATGAATAATGAAGAGGGACATGCTGGCTCAGCTTGAGCCCACTGAGTGTGCTTCTGGAGATCAGCTTTTTAACGGTGACATGACAGAGCAAAGCCATTCTAATGAAGATATATTACAAATGCACGTGTGTGCGCATTCGCAGAGTATTGTGTTTGTATTTCTGACATCCATTAAGAATGACTATGGCAAAAAAAACATGGGAGGGTGAGCGTGTATTTTAGGGAAAACTGAAAATGGGAAGAGCTGTGGGAATATGCGTTGCATCTGGTGCACCAAAATGATGGACTGCTCTCCATTGTTCTCTATTGTGCACTAGGGATTGAGTCTGCAACAGCAAACACATGGGCGTACACACACTGGCATGCACGCACACACGCTTGTTTGTCATCAATCTGTGTTTCTATTTTTAGACGATACAAAGCTGAGGCACATACTCCGCATCACTTCTTCTGCTTAATAATTGGAATATTTTATAGGTTTGAGCTTCCTGCTGCCGAGGGAATACAGACTACCACAATCCAATTAGGGGAGCCTGATGGCTCACCCAAAAAGTAATAAAGTTGACAACATAATAACCACAACAATCTAATCTCTCTTTGCTCGCTGAAATATACAGTATGCAGCGTTAACACTGGAGGGCAAATGATCAAACTGAAACATAATTGCATAACTCCACAGAAGGTTATTGTGTGAAACAAGTTTTACACAGGAAACAGAGTATTGGATCAGTTCAAAGCACATCAGTCACATCACATCACAGCGGCAGTAAAAACGCTCTCACACAGCATTATGATCCTACGGCACTGGGTGAAGCCGGCCTGGTTACAGCCTGATATTTTTCTAAATTGCAAAAAATGGCCCAGTTAGCCCGACTCACTTCTTGACCTCAGCTAAATTAGTGTGGCTTTTATTTAGTACCAACATCTTCTGATAGCTTAAATACTCCGTTCTTGATTTTGTATTGCTACAGAGTGGAAATCCTGATCATTACTGACTCTGTATATTCACCCAGGATCTGACACACTTAAAGACAAAATTCAGTCAAGTGTTTGCTGTTGGGGCTCCTTGGATGTGCAAGACAAATCAGCTTTAACGATTTAATTTATATTAGAGGACCTTCACTTCTTTTTTCTTATGAATGTTGAAGTTTTAGGTTATTTCATTCTTGATTATTGAGTCACAATGTATTTTGTCCAGTTTATACTTGGACAATTTATATGGATGAGACTTAAGTCATCAGGAAATATTTGATGGGTGTGGTGTAGTCAGACTCGAACGTCAAGGAAGGTGGTAGGGAAGCAGACTATGCAGACATTTCAGGTTTCCAAGGTGAGCAATTTATTTACAGTGAACTTAATTTAATGTAACTTAACAAAACTTCCCCCCAAATAAACTCTATTAACAAAACTCAACATAACATGGCTCTGGTAACACAGCTCACTTCTCCTCTCCTGCATCTGGTAGAGACTGGCTTTAAATAGGGCCATCAATTTCCCTCCAATTGCCCAGCCAGTACCACTCACTCAACTGAGGGATCTAAAACTCTACACAGAAGATTTAAAAACACAAAACCTCTTCACACTTCTAATATGCACATTTACACAACTAAATGGCAGTGTTAACAAAAAGAAAAACATTCAACAAATTCCTTTAAACCTTAACACAAACAAAAGGAAGCATCTCTATGGAAAAAGAAACCCCTCCACTTGGTTTGACCTGCTGATGTCATGTTTGACATCATCAGGATTTTAAAATGAGGAAATGCCAAGCGGCGTTTCCCCACACCTGACCCTCATGAAGACTGAAAAGACAAACAAAGTAAGTATGAACAAATGACTTAATCTGTAACATAATAAAAATACAAAGAAACGTAACTTAGTATTTGTCTTAATTTGCAGAATGTTTGATTTGCCGGCAACAAAACGCTTACACAAACAAACCCGGGATAGTGAGTGAAGCAATGTTACTTGACAAATAGCAAATCATAGCAAATACATAGAAACAGAATAATGTGTATAATGTGCAGAAAAAGGTAAACACATATGGGACAAATGGAGAGCATTGCAACTGCTCCTCCACTTTGTCACAATGGGTTCTAAGATTATAAATTACTAAAATATTATCCTGTTTTTCTTCTTTTGGCTGCTCCCTTTAGCGGGTCATCTGCCTCCATCTTACCCTATTCCTACCATCCTCTGTCAAATCAACCCTCTGCATGTCCTCCTTCACTACATCCACGATCTTACAAATCTGGCCTTATGTCTCCAAACTTTGGGATTAAGGGTCTCCTTTAGGGTGAAGGAGAGAAGGTGGCTCTAAAGGTTTTGGGAAACAACCCACCTTCTCGTTGCCTCTGAATCTGCCTTTCCCCTCTCCTCTGTCTTTGTCTTTGGCCAACAGTTTCTTCCGGTACCCTGTTGGCCAAGAGCACCAGAGGCGGTCATTAATCTGGGCCCCGACCGATCAGATATGGAAATTTCATTCTTGATGAGCTGCATGTTTGATTTGGCAAAGATTCAGATGCACTTGATGCATTTCCTGACTTTGCCTTCCCCATTTGTCCAGGTTTGAGACTGGCACAGGAAGTACACAGTGTTGTTTACTGTCAAGAATGCTGGAGAGAGAATGACTAAATATGTTTAATGACTAAAAAAAGAAAAGAAAAAAATAGTCTGAAAAGATGTAAATCAAAACATGGCTGAAGGAGTATGAACTGACAAACCAGAAGACAACCTATCATATTCACAGACAGCTTTGTGTACAATACAGCTCAGTGGGAAACCATTCAGGTGGGACACACAATCAGAAAAGAGGGACAGGTGAACACAAGTTACAGGTGTAAACAATCAGGGAACAGAAACAAATACAGGGAACAGAAGGACAAAGGAGACATGTAAAGAAAACACTGCCAAAATGAAAGAGGAGGTGGAAACGAGGAAGACAAGGGAACTAACACACAGACAAAACAGAGAGAAACAGGAAGATGCAGAATTGCAGGAGATGCTAGAGAAATCTGACCGTTAAAAACAATTAAAACAGGGAAAATATATTAGAACCCCCCCTCCAAAAAAACCCAAAAAATAAAAACACCATCTTCGGTAAATTCTATTGTTTTGAAGATTTTTCGGCTGGCAAGTGTCTCCTAATAACAACTCTGCAGTTGCACCTGTTAACAACAGCAAATAAAATTGCTGCTAAACCTTATGAGATTGGTTGCAACAGCTCAATATCCATCCATCCATCCATCCATTCGCTTCTGCTTATCCTTTTCAGGGTCGCAGGGGTGCTGGAGCCTATCCCAGCTGTCATAGGGCGAGAGGCGGAGTACACCCTGGACAGGTAGCCAGTCTGTCGCAGGACCTTTTATTATTATTTATTATTTCAGTCTAAACAAACTTGGATCATTGTACTCTTTGGTGATTCTCCCAGATTATAAAATCACATCAAAGATCACTAAGTATCCACTCTTAAATTATATAATTGCATCACTTAACACATCTTATTCTGATGTTCAAAAACATAGATAAACAGTTAATATGAAATGAATGAAGAGAAGTGGGACTTTTGTTTCTTATTTCCCTCACCTTTTGTTCTGTCTCTCCACGGACAGCGTTCCAGGCGAAACCTTGCTGACGCTTCCCTCTATAAGAGAATGCCAAACAAACATGCATATGTATGTTCAGCCTGTTTAGGGATTCAGCAGGTGTATGTGCATGCATGGAAATGTATTCAAAGGCACTGTGTCACCACTGTCATCCCTCTGCTCCCCTGCCAGCTTATGGAGGACGCTGTGAAGTAAATCCACGTTTAGTCTTTGCTGTATCCACACGGCTGGCAAAGTGCAAAAGAATGTACCGTTTATCCATTATTCAGAGCCTAGAAGTGCCTGCTTCTCATATAGCTATAGGGTGGCTAATCACATGACTTTGTAGGCTCTGTTCTTTGTGAAGGTTGCAGTTTTTATAAGGACCTTTGGAAAATCATTTTAAAACCATTTCATCTATTTTTAACAGGTATAACCAGCCTAGATTATCCTAATCACACATATGCTCAAGTCTTTAGTTAAGACTAAACTTTATGCAAATTTAATTTTCATTTCTGCTGTTTTCTATTAGGAACTTGTTTTTTTTATTTACAGTTAGGACAGATGGAGAGCAGATGCAAATAAGGCTTAGCATTAAGACTCCCTATTTTCAATGTATATTTTAGCCAAATGGCCCATTTCCATTTCTGTGATGTCCTGTTTTTGTGCCAGTATGGGTGGCAGGAAATGGCAGCTTAGGAGAGCTGCTGTCAAAAACAAATAGCCAGAGAGAGAAAAAGAAATCCTTCAACGCAAGCCAAGACTTACTGAAAAAAAAAGCTTTTAGTTTGAACGGTCTTTGTGAACCTCATCACTCTCTGAAACAGACAATGACTTAACTGGGCCAAGAGACCATAAAATAAGTAATATTTGATTGAGACTATGAACTACTGAGGCCTTACTGACTTTGATTAAAGGCTTTATTGTTGAGAAACCTCCTTTAAGTGCTTTGAGTGTTGAATTATGCACAAAAGCATGTTTCATCCAGAATGTCTCTCAAATTTCCCGTCAGGATAAAGTTTTTTCACACATAGAATTAGGGAATAGCTAACAGGTTTTGTTTGGTAGTAGCAAGCTGAGATAAGATAGCTCACCATCCACAGAAGGTGCAAGAAATCAAGTAAAGAACCATTTTGCGGTTTAATCATGGACCATTTTTCTGTAGTCGAAACAGAAAGCAGGTGGAGAGGTGGAGGTATTCTCTGGAGAGAAAATTTATGAAAGAAAGGGAAGAAGCAAGACGGAATATATGTGTGTGAATGGGAGGGAGACAGGTGTGACAGTGAAGGTGAGGTGAGGTAGTGAAGATGGATGAGTTTAAATACCTGGGATCAACCACCGAAAGTGATGGATCGAGCATTAGAGAAGTGAAGAAGAGAGTACAGGGAGGATGGAGTGTGGAGATGAGTGTCAGAGCGACTTGAGAGATAAAGATAGCAGCAAGATATCTCTAAATAACATATATAAATAACTAAATAATATTAATGTTTGGAGGGTTAGTTGGCATATACTGATGTATTAATGACTTCATGGCTAATGAGGAGAAGATGTTGGCTGAAGGTTAAATTTTTCCTAATAAAAATGAATCTTGATCATTGGACCGAGATGAACGCCATCATACGGCAGGAAGAAGACTCCAAGAATGGACCAAACTTCAGCTAGGAGAACATCTGAGATGATCCATCCACCACACAAGGTTCATCATTATTATGCAGCTGTGTGGTTTGGATTACTCGCTATGAAAATATCCTGGTCCTAAGCTTGATGTCCACACTGACATGTCAGTCAACCTGAGGGTGATTCTCTGTCTGAAGCTTTCAAATACTTCGTGTCTGGGTTTGTAGTGTACACAACAAAAATTCAAGCCCTTGTATATATTTGGTTCCTCTACTAGCTACTCATGAATGCCTCACATGAACTCTTTGCCTGTATTTGACCTCAAGGCTGGAGTTAAGGTATTAAACTGTTTTCCTTGTGATAAAAGTCAGTTTGGATCCTATTCCTTTGTGAAATGTCACACTATAATATGTCATTGGACTTGACGTCCTTCCAAAGTGCCAGATAGCAATGATGACAGAACTAAAGCGCTGCTTTCAATCTTTTTTCTACTAAACTTGTTACACAGCTACACTTGAATATATCCAGGGAGAGTGTGCTCCACAGACATTGACCTAACGAGTCCTTAATCAGTTATATTAATCAGGGTTCTAAAATGTATTATTCATAAGATGCAATATATTACTGACAGTGTTCGCAGTTGATGAGTCCTGCAAGTCTGCCTTAAAAATCTATCGTGTCAGAGCTCTTCTTTTTCTTTTCAGCATGACAGAGGACATTCTGTCACAGTTAACAAACACTGAACAAAGACCATCATGCATCAAACATTGAACAAAGACTGACCATGCATCAGAAAAAAGAAATCTTTGAGCAACCTTCACAATCACTGAACTGGTTGGAGAGCAGGAACAAATCATTTAATATTCTCTGTGCACTGGTCTGTTATTGAATTCAAAGATCAAACACTGCTGCTGTGCCTTTCCCGGGTGTTAGAACTCACTGCTGTGTGGCGTGATTGTTAAGTTTAGGAGTTGCTCTGTTTTTTTGCTCAGAGCTCCTTTGTCACTCAGTCAGAAAGAGACACACAGGCATGCTGTTGTTATGTTACTACTATGGATCAGAAGGCAGAAACATGTATTCATTAAATTAAAGAATATTGGTTGTTCATTGAAAAAAATGCAGTATTGTAAGAGTTTCGTCCTGAAAGCTAAAGAAGAGGATCGACATCGTCCATGTCTGTGCTCTTGATATGAAGCTGGATCCAGTGGACTGTAGCTTAACGTTGGACTTTGAAGCTCATTATTTGTGGTTTTATATCAGACTGTTTCTTGGCCACGCTCAATAGCTTCCTTGAACCTTTCAGTAACTTCTCTTCTTTCTAGTTACGACAGATTTCAGCACACAACCCATGATTAAAAAGACCCCTCCAAACATATCTTTCTTTTTTCATTTTGTACAGATAAAAGAGTTGATTAATTACCTGTTGGTGTATATTCATGTTGTTGTTTATGGGTTTTATTTGTGCTCTCATCAAATGAGAAACTGGATGGATTTCGACACAGCTTAATTTCCCAGGACTTCACATTTATGTAATATTTCATCCATTATGAATCATCTTATCACAGGGGTCAGCTGTATTTATGTACAGTGTGTTGTAACTCAGGCCATTTGCCAGTTTTTTCCTTTCAACGCCATCAGCAGATGTTCTGGTAAGAAGCGAATGTAATTTTGTCAATCTACTGTTCTGATAAACGTGTACAGTCCCTGAGCATTATCTGACTTTCAGTAAGAGCACAATGGACAGACTAATTTCTCAACAAAAAGCTCAGAACAATTTATCTCCCTCAGTCTTTTCCCCCCCTCTTTGTGTCTGTAGTGTTCCTCTCAGCATTTGGCAGATGGATTTCCATTCAACACCACTATTATCAAGTGACTGTGTGGACGTGGGCTGGTGATGTAAGTGGTGTGCTATTATTGTCTGTGTGCATCATTGCCTTTGTGTAAGAGAAGTTCCAGAAAGGCAAATTATTACATCAAAGGAATATTCACCGGCAATCAACCTGAAATAATGACATTATTTGATTTAAAAAAACCCCACAAAAACAAAAACCTGAAAGGCAGTTTTTGTAACATTAAAGAAAATTGGTTGGATTCAAATTCATGTCGAACTTCACATGTATATATTTTGTTTTGCTTTGTTGTTTTTTGCACCACACTGGGAAATAATGGTGGGTAATAATCTAAAATTATAGATATCATAATACGAGTTCATAATACGAGCACGATGATATACCAGTACTGACAATAAGCATGATATTTTAAAATGAAATATGCATCCTGGCCACTTTACTGGGGCCACCATTTTAGTCCCTCTTTTGCCCTCAGAGCTTCATTAGTTCTTCATGGTATAGATTCAACTAAGTACTGGAAACATTCCTCAGAGACTTTGATTCATATTCACATGACAGACATCACAATTGCTGCAGATGTTGCACATCTGTAATGAAAATCTCCTGTTCAATCATGTCCGAGTACTCTGTTGGATTGAGATCTAGGGATTGTGTAGGCCATTTGAGTGCAGTGAACTTATGCTCATGCTCAAAAGCCAGGTTGAGATGATTTGAGCTTTGTGACCTGAGCTTTGTGATGCATTAACCTGCCAGAAGGCGATAGGCGCATTGTTGTTATTGTTGGGATGGACACGATCGGCAGCAATATTCAGGTAGGCTGTGGCCTTTAAACAATGCTCAGTGGATAATAGAGGCCAAGAAAATATCCCCTACACCATTAGATAAACACCATCAGCCTGAACCATTGGTACAAAGCATGATGGATCCATGCTTTCATGCTGTTTATGCCAAATTCAGACGCTACCGTGTCAATGTTTGGCAGAAATTGAGACTCATCAATTGAGAAAACATTTTTCCAATCTTCTATTGGCCACTTTTGGTGAGCCTGTGCAAACTCTATCCTCAGTTTCCTGTTTTTAGCTCTCAGGGCTGCTGTGGCTCATCTGATTTGAGGTTCCTTACATTGAAGATGCTCTTCTGTAAACTGTAGTTGTAACTGGTTATTATTTGAGTTACCGTTGCTTTACTGTCTGCTCAAAGCAGTTTGGCTACTCTTTTCTGACCTCTGACATGAACATGTTCACTCAGAGAGCTGCTGCTCACTGGATATTTTCTTCTTCTTTGGATGATTCTCTATAACCCCTAGAGATGGTTGTGTGGGAAAATCTCAGTAGATCAGCATTTTATGAAATACCTCTCCACCCTGTACAACCATGCCACATTCAGAGTCTCTTAAATCACCTTTTTAAAAAGGGCTTTTCTAAATGTTGCTGGCATATGATTGGCTGATTAGTTATAGTGGCCAGTGGGTATAGATGTTGAGTTTATAATTTATACGACAGAGAATCTCCACCTCCCTACAGTAAAATTTGTGCTCTTATCCAAACTTCCAATTAGGTATTCTTTGTGAAAATCTGATCTCGTAACAGCTCGTGCTTACAAAGCCTCCTGAGTCCTTGGAAGTACATGTTCCACATACTAATATTAATCTGTGTAAAGAAAACACACACAACATGCTTTTTAATCTACTGATGCACTTTAATGCATAGCATATAATCATCAGGAGATTTTATAATCTCTGGCTTTACACAATATACACTGCCACTATAATAATAGTTACATAATTTATAAACTCTGAAATGGATCATAATCTGGAACGAGTTATGAGTTATGAGTTATGAGTTATGAGCATGTGGTGTTGAGAATGCACACAGTTATACCCTCGATCTGAAAGCCAGCTTCACGTAAGGTGGCTCGCGGCCTTTTTTTTTTGTTGCTATGGCCCAAGACCAGGGAGATATTGAAATGCAAAATAAAATAATGCCCAAATCAGAGGTCATGCATTGGGAGTAGTCAAGAACAGAAAAAATTATAATCCAACAATAGAAAAACATTTTTGTATTTAGATCATTAGGCATAGGTGGTACTGAAAGCAGGCAGGACAACTGGACAGATATGAATAAGCAAGAATGAAAATAAATAATTATAGAGGGAACAGCTTAACAGACTCCACCATAGTCATCATCATGAGAGCATGTGAATAAATGTGATTGGCAGATTGTAGCCATATGCCGCATAAAACATTTATGTAGCTTCTGGGATGTGCCTGCATTTTTGTAATTGTCCCAAGGGGGCGTCTTCTTTGGTTGCATAAAGACTTGGCTGTTTTGAAGTTTATGTGACAACAGTGCTCTGTGACCTCAGCAAAAATCTTTCTAGATGACTTTAACAGGTTAATCGCTAGTTTCAGGTCACACTGAATAAAACATGAAGTTCATTTTGTTAATTAGGGAAGTTTTGTTTTTGTGTTTGTAAGTATAAATAAAAACTGTCGAATAAAAAGGAAATCTAAAAATGGAAGATGGGGAGGGTCTGCAGCCTGCTGACTCTTTGCATGAGTGAGACAGTACATTTGTCACTGAAGCATCCTCCTGTTCCTACTTGTATATTCACTCTTCCCTCCTTGCCAGCTGTTTAGCGCTGTAGATGTGTGCTGAGCAGCAAATTCGCTGCTTCCTTTTCTGCACTCATGTATCTTTAATATTGATTTTCTAAGATCATCGTGGTGTTTTTCTTTTATCTCCCTCTTTGAGGATTAATTTGACAACTTTGCTGCTGACTGTAATGAGTTTTTGTTTCGTGGTTTCTTTTTGCTCGTCTCCTGCAATATAGGTTAACATAACATAGGTTGCATTGTTAACTATATTTATAGAGAAGGAAAGGTATTCAGCATGGCGAGAAGGTATGAAATTGTAAATGGATGAGACAAAAAACAATACAAAGCCATTGCTTCTACTGAAACAGCAACATTTTCTCCTCTAAAAAACATCATGGAGAATATGATAATAGTGCAATACTTCATTTATTTGTCTGTGAAGGGATTAAATTCAGATGCAGCTGCAGGATGGATATTGTCCAATAATATGCAGCATGCAGAGTCATCCATCAGATTGTTTACAAGAAGGTTTTCCAGTGAGAGCCTTAAAATGAGGCGATAAAGAGCCTAAATACGAGGAAAAATCCAGAAGTCTGCCTTGTCGCCATTGCTCAATAAAAGATGAGCACAGGAGAGAAAAGCAGTTCCTCCTTCAGGGTTATTGTGGCTCAGCAGATTTACTCTCAGTCCTCCTCTCTCTCTGTATCCACACATGAACACGCTGTTGAATCAGGGAATTTTTGAGGAGCGCAGGTGCTGTGGTTGCGTCCTCTCCTGTTCTGTAATCTCCTGCTGCTTTAAAGCTCTTGTTCAAATTGAGCCTAATCTGAGTCGTCTGCTGTTCTGCAGGTAGACAAAAGGACGGGGAGAGGAAAAACAGGTAAAACAAGGACGGCAAATGGATGAGAGGGCTGCAAAGATAAATGCATGAAGGAAAAGGATGGGACAGACCGGGAAAGGGCAGTGTGAAGGAAATGAAAGGAAAGGATGTTAAAGGAATACTTTTGGTGGTTTATTTACACCGAGCTATGGTTTTAGAGGGAGGCAAACAACAGCTGAGAGCAGCTCAGTTGAGTCTCATCACAGTGAAGTCTCCAGATTTGGTACCACCATACCTACTATTATTATTGTTGTTGTTATCATAACATTTATAAATGGTTGTCTCTCCATTGTTACATGTACTTGCAGTTTTTCCTCTGTTTGTTAAATACTGACTCATGGATTTTTATAAATATTTGTTTGAGTGGAATGTTTTTTCTTTTCTCTTCTGCCTGAATCCCTCTGTGAATTTGTTCCTGGTCCAGCATTTTTGTTTAGTATCAAAATACTTTACTAATCTCAGGGAAAAATTATTTTATTACAGGCATATAGAATCTAACTTTAAGCTTAACATACTTGGCAGCCCATTAATCTCACTTTGAAGCACACTCTTCAGGAAAGGCTTTCATTGTCCTCAGTCTTTAAAAGTTACTTAAATTACTAAAATTCCCCAACTCTGATTGTTTCAGGAAAAAAGCAGGGGAAGTTTTAAATTCCTCCCCGTTCCAATTCTGTCCACAATCTGGGGACAAATATGTATAAAAATGTAGTGAGATTAAAGGCCATGTTCATTATGTTGTATTATAGACATTGCCATAAAGGGAATCATCAGCTTTATAACAGTAACGTGCAATTTCCATAGCCTGTTAAACATAAAGTACAACGGAAGGCAGTTTCATCCTATATAAAGAAAAGTAACTAACTGCCCGGAGGAAGAAACAAGATTTCCAAAATGTAACCAAATTAAGTAAATTTGTGTGTGACAAGAAGAACTAATGCGTCTTCAAAACAATCATAAACAAGCATGCATATGTATTGTCCTGTTTCTTTTCTATTATGTGAGATGTGTATTAAAACTATATTTAGATCATTAAAATGTGTCTTGTAAAATGTGTGGTACTGTGACTATCACTAAAACAAGGCAAGAAATGGAAAAAGAAAAGCAATGACTAATGGACCAGCTCCCTGCTAAAGGTCTGGGGGTGATCCACCACAACACGTCTCGATGTGATCCACCGCAGCAGTCATCACATCCTGGGTTCCCTCGATAGTTTTTCCTCCGCTTCTGCTGATGTTTATTTGCCTGAAGACTGCTTGACTGCCCATATTTCATTTTTAATTACCAATATTAATACACCCCCATTCCCTTTTCCTTCTTTGCTTTAACTTAGTTGTCCCCCTTAAGTCCTGGCGCAGCAGCATGTTTTTATGGAATCGACTGAGAAACTAATAATGCTGCATGCTCACATGACTGGGACTTGTCAATCACACTTTGCAATACCCTAAATGCATCCTTTATTTTACTCTACATAGGAATCAAATTTACAAGATGAGCACCATGTTGTGTTTAAGAAGACTTGAAACTAATAAATGAGACTAAAAATTCATGTCTGAGGTACGAAATCATGTAAGATGTAGAGTACTCTGTAGGAGTCTGACTTTTTTTTTCTTTTTTTTTCTTTTTTAAATAACAGTGGATGCAGGTTTAAGGCACTTCTCTATCTAGTTTACTTTTCAGACCCAAAGGCTACATTTGTTATAATCCTGCACATTTTGGGTTTCGTCTCCTTTCTTTCTCCCTCTGGATTTGAAAATCTTACTGTCTAAATCTCAGGTGAAGTTTTATGCTGGGCCCCAACTGTGAGTGGAGTTTCTCCTTCTCCCACACACATTGAGTTAATTTATCAGGTATTTCTGGATGTTGCTGCTGTTTACCATTAGATTAATAATTAAACCCTCGAAGAAACCTGCTAGCCCTTGTGCTTTTCTTCCACCAACTTCCTGCTTCCTAGTTTCCAATCCCAAGTCTGTTTGTCAAACCAGTTCTCTCGGATTCCAGTTCCCTTGATGAGTTTTAAGAGTGCTAGGAACTTAACACTCTTTCCTGAGCTTATCTGCTGTTTTCTGTGCCTGCAAAGTAAATCAAGATTTAGATAGTCAAGCATGACAATCTTCATCTTAGCTTGGAAGGACTCATTTAAAGTGGAGGTATATTTTTTTCTTATTGTGCTATATGCAACATTACCGTGGTAGCTGTTCATATTAAAGTTGGCCAAAATTTTAATGTCAGTCTGTGTACAAGTAAATCCTATGAGGAACCCACTCCAAATCTAGAAAATACAGAAACCCTACCCAGATGCTGTTGACACAATGTGTTCATGAGAGGCAGCCAGTCAGAGGTAAAATGGCTGCAAAAGGCAAAACATGCTACTCTACAGGGAAAATATAAAAAAACATAATAGCTCCACATTAAGCACTGATTAAAATGTAAATGCATTAGATTAGATGTGTCCTGAATTCAACACACTGCAAAATACAAGATTCAGCAAAACAAGCAAAAACAGGAAACCTGAAACAAGCTTTATTCAGCTTCAGCTGGTTGAATGTCCACAAAAACAGAATCCATAAATCCAAAAGAAGAAATAAACAAAGTTCCAGAAGCAAACTAAACTTCTCTTTTTAGAGGAAGTGGACATGTAGTGGAAGAGAGTTGAATAAACTAAAATGCAAGAAATACATAAATAAACCAAGAACTGGAGAGGAAAACCTAATACATCAAAATACAAATATATTTAAAAAACCCTCAAAACCTTGGGTCGAGACCCACACCATGACATAAAAATTATCAGAGTAAAACTAAATGTCTTTTACATGCTTGGACTCATTTCAAGTTAATCAGTCTAAATTAGCACACATGAACGCACATTATTCATGCTGTTATCGCAGTGCCACAAGCTGTCAGGTTTTACCGCGTCCTGCAGCAGCTGTTTCATGTTTCTGGGTTTTGATGAATTCTCTGATTTTTCAAATGAATTTAAATGTGCTTTCATGTGCTTGGTTGTAACAAAAATACAAAACATTTACCTATTTTTTCCACACTTTTTTCCCGTTAGTGTTGCATTTTTATGAAACAGAAAATCATTTCCATGTAAACACATTCTATATTTCAATGTATGTTCACTTAAATCCTGGAACATAAATGCAGTTTAGCTCTAACCTGTCCTGAGTGTGTGGATGCCTTTAAATAGCAAATGTTAGTAAATGATCCTTTGTATTTCCGTACAACACCATGTGAGATCTGATGGGCTCTATAGCTGACAGATCATATGTCATCTTTTTGGATCATTACAGGAAAAATTAGACAGCGACTGAGTCCCCCTAAGGCTAGTGCGCTGATGAGCTGAGTCATTGTTTTGTCATATTAACAGCTATTGACTCTGACGTCTGGATTAATGACACGTTTCCTCCAAAACATTATGCCATCCACTAAACAAATCCGATGCACTGAATCAACGTGTTAGTTTGAGACAAGAGTGCAAATAAGATTATTCAATATTAAGTTACATTAAAAAAGGCCTTGCTTACACAAACAAATGCTTTAATTTTGATGCCAAGAAAAAAAACTTGCTGAAACTACTCTGGGCTCTGCACTACAAAGCAAATTCAGCATGTCGAGGATATCTTTCCATTATCTGGACTTACACTAACACTGGCAATCAGGATAAACAAAGTCACACAAAGCTGTATATCAGCTTGCCAAGTTAACCCAGGGTTTCGCCTACATGTTTGGTGGTGTTGGCAGCATCTGGATCATATAGCTCTTCTTCCACAGAAAATGATTCCTATGAGCGTCACAAACTAATCAGACACATCATCAAATTATTTTAAAATGGTGATTAAAAAGCTCTAAAGACCAGAAAAATATAAGAGTAAAATGCAAAACTGTTAAGACAAGACATTAATGCTTCAGAAAGTTATTAATAAACATTTCAAGCTAATTGTTTTATACCTGAGTGCGCTCTCAGTGCTGCTGTTTATTTCTGAAGTAATGGCTACATATTAAAGCTCTAAAGCTTTAAACTGGATCCATTTAAACATCAAAGACTACTGTCCCACGGTCTAATTAAAGGGACGTAGCAGATCAAATTAAGGTATGTTTGTTGTGTTCTAGTAGCTACAATTCCAGCAGAATACAACAGGCTAAACATCAGATTAGAATAAAAATACAGTATATTCCACCAAAAGAAAATCTATGATGCACTTGAAAATGTGGCACTTCCAGCTGTATTTGAACTGAAACACAAACCACAACCTGCTCCTGACACTTTTATTTTTTATTCTCTCAGGTACGGACAGACCATCAAAAAAACACGAGGGAGAAGGACAGTTGCACAACGGGAATATAGAGATGCTTTAACAAAGGGAAGACAGGATTGTATATTGACCAACTGTAGCTAGAGAGAAATGTGCATTAATTCATTTCTGTTTCCTTTTCTGTAAAATAACCAAAGTTTAGGCGTTACTTAAAATTACTACTTAAATTAGCTTACATTGTAGTTATTTCTTTTTTCCTTTTAAATACATGGTGTTCTATACTATGTAAGGTTGCGTAAGCATTTCTAAAAATTACATGCACACTACTTAAAATAATTACAGTGTAGTTGTACCGGTATTTTGTTTCCTGTAAAAACCTGACTTTTTACTCATTTATTCTAGTGTACCAAAGGTAGTTGTAGGTAAATATAATTACATTTTAATTTCAAATATAATGCATTGAAATTCAAATTATTTCTTTGGAAAGAATTTGGGCTGTATTATAAAGTGCCATTTTATAACAATTTTAAGCATATGGTAATGGTTTTTACATTACCTTGACATCAGCTCCAATTGTCAATGCTCTGTAGTTTTTGTTTGCTTCCCTCATCAGTCCAATCATCCAGTCCATCACAGGGCTAACGCAAAGATATTGACACACTTAGATTCAGTGAGACAATTCACATTTCTAACAAGATAAAGCTAGCTTAAAAATGTGTTACATGTAGATATTAGGCGTGATGAGGAAATCGAGCCTTTCTTCTCTGTCTTTCTCTCTGACTCCCAGGTGGAGCCTCCTCTGGGATCCATTTGCAGGTTCCCTCAGGCTTTCGCCGGCTTTTCCTCCCACACCTGTTGCTCATCATCTAACAGGATCATAGTATTTATGGACCGGCTGGTGCTGCTACTCTCTGCCAGATTGTTGTCGCCTTTATGGTGTTAATTAGGCCTTCTTTGTTGCTAAACTGCTTTCGTAAGTTTCATCCAATAATTGCTCTCCAGATTATTGCCTGAAGCCTGAGAGATTAGTCCTAGTTCCCAGACCCAAGTTAACTGAAGGAGTTTAACAGACACTGCCTGTGAACATTACCTGAGTCAAACAGCAGGACCAATTCTTTCCCTGCTCCACTGGAAGTGCCTGTCAACCCACAACTTCTCCAGGGATCATATTCAAGAACACAGCAAGTAAGACCTCAGACACCTACTGTTGAACTTGCTAAATCTTTTTGCACTGACACTGGCCGTTAACATTTCTTCCTCTCTCTGGGCACTTTCCTGAATTGGGAAACATCATTACACTCAACCTTTTCAATAAACCTTCTAAACTTACTGACAGTCACCTGAGTCTACTTCTTGGGTCTAATTTGTTGTTAACCTGCAGGCTTCTCTCCACCTAGAGTCCCCAATTAACTTTACATGCATGTCTTTGGACTGCTGGAGGAAGCTGCTGAGAAAGTGGAGGGGAAAAAAAGCAAACGCCTCACAGACAGGCCTCAGCACATCAGCAGCAAATTCAAACCTACAGCGGTCAGGAGACAGTGCTGCCCATAAAATTAGTAGATGAGAAATCAATGCAGTTATTCACATTAATGATCAACGAAAAACATTACAAAATACCTCATTGTTATAAATCACTACAGCTTATTGATTTGCAGAAATGTCTACAATGGACCATAAAATTTAGTACTTGCAGTTATAGACAGGATTTATACATCTAAAGCAACAAAAACATGAAAATGACAAAAAAGAGATACTTTATTTTAAAAAATGTATAGAGCCCCAGAGTAGAATGAGCAATATCTGAGGGAGGATTGCAAGGTGTCCCGATCCTGTGGCTGCAAAACAAACCCAAGCACCAAATCCACCACCATATTGATAGTTGGTATGAGGGTTTTGGGATGATATGATCTGTTTGGTTTTCTCCAAATGTGATGCTGGACATAACGGCCAAACACCTGCATTTTGTTGTCATCTGTCCAAGTTGCTTTTCTAAGATCATTGCGGATGTCGTTCCTCCTTGGTATTGCTTAAACATACACTTGAATAGAAACCTGATTATGTCGTCAGTCATATGAAAAATGTAGAAGTTAAAGAAGGTGTACTTCTTTTTTTTTTTTTACCATGACTGTATGTAACGACAGTACATAAAAGCCTCACTTCGCACTGTGTGTCTATGTCAGGATCCTGGGTCTCTCGACCCAGTGTGTTCTTGTGTCTCTGTGATTTGGTATTATGTTTTATGTATAAAGTTCACTTTGTTAGTCTTTAGTTTACATCTGAGAGTTTAGTTATGCTGTTTTGAGTTTCTGGTGTTTCTTAGTTTCCCAGTTATTTAAATAAAGAAAGAAAGAAAATTTTATTTATATAGCACCTTTCTAGACACAGTCACGAAGTGCTGCACATAAGATAACAAGTCATAAAAAGGTAAAACAGGCAAAAATTAATCAAAAGCAGTTTTAAAAAGGTAAGTTTTGAGTTGTTTTTTAAAAGTAACTACTGAGTTCTTAAGGTTTGGGGGAGAGCGTTCCACAGTCTAGGGGCCACAGTGGCAAAAGCTCTATCACCCTTACTTCTCATCTTAGTCTGTTTTATAGCAAGTAAGCCCTGATCAGATGACCTCAGGGACCTGCTAGGGACATAGGGCTGTAGCAGATCGGAGATGTAGGCTGGTGCCAGTCCATGCAAAGCTCTCAAAGTCAAGACCAGGATCTTAAAATGTACTCTAAATTCAACAGGAAGCCAGTGTAGCTGAGATAGCAATGGTGTCACATGAGGATACTTAGAGGATTTAGTCAAAAGCTTTAGCTGCAGCGTTTTGCACAACCTGCAGACGATCCAAATCACCTTTGCTTAGATACATAAACAGTGAGTTACAATAGTCCAAGTGTGAGGAAATAAATGCATGTATAGCAAACTCCAGTTCAGAGTGAGCTAAAATAGGGCTTAACTTAGCCACATTTCTTAAATGATAAAAACAAGATCGAACCAGAGATTTAACATGACCATCCAATGTGAGAGTCGAGTCAAAAGTGACACCTAAATTCCTGATAGAGGATTTAACATAAACTGAGAGGACCAAGGGCTTTTACTATCTGGGATAAAAATCTGTCCGGAGCGCATACGAGAACTTCAGTTTTCCCCTCATTGAGTTGGAGGAAATTTGCAGCCATCCAACGTTTGATAGAATATAAGCAGTCATTCAAAAGCTGAAGCTTAGATAAATCCTGGGGCTTAAAAGAGATGTACAACTGAATATCATCAGCATAACAGTGATAAGAAATATCCTCAAAAGAGCTCATTATATGCTGGAGGGGAAGAAGATATATTAAAAACAATAAAGGCCCCAAAACCGGACTGTGGGTGACATCACAAGTAAGGGAGGTAGAGGATGACCTAAAATTGGAGACCACCACAGAAAAGGATCGGTGATGTAGATATGAGGAGAACCACTCTAAGGCAGTTCCAGATACACCAGCCCAGTGTTTAAGCCTTTCAAGGAGCATGTGGTGGTCAACAGTGTCAAAAGCTGATGTGAGGTCCAACATGAGGAGGACAGAGCATTTTCCCGCATCAATACTCATCAAAATGTCACTTGAGACCCTAATGATGCAGGCACAATGTCAAGAGGACAAGACGATGCTTTCACTGAATTCACTAGTTTTACCAGCTCAGGTAGTGAAATAGAAGAGAAAGTATCCAAAATGACCAGCCAAGATGGGGTGGAGATCGACATAACAGGTGCTGAATGTGAAAAATTCATTCTTATGTTATTAATCTTTGCAAGGAAAAAAGAAAGACAATTTTCAGTCTTCATTAGATGAAATAGGGGCCGCGGGTAGAGCAGGAGTAACAATGTCACTAATGGTGTTGAATAGCACTTTAGGATTACCTCTGCTCTTTGTAACCAAGTGTGAGAAATAGGCAGCCCTCGCATCTCTGATAGCATTATTTAAAGAAGCTAAAAGGTCCTTTAGATAGAGGAGATGAACATTTAGATGAGTTTTCCTCCACCTGCGCTCCGCTTTACAACAATCACGTTTTAGACAGCCAATAGTGTCATTTAGCCAAGGAGGAGATTTGCAGGCAGAAATTCTTCTCATTTTAACCGGACAAATTTCATCTAAAATAGAGAGGCAATAATTATTACAAAGACTGGTTGAGAAATCAACACCATTATAAGGAAAAAGCATCCGCAAATTCCTCCGCTGTGGAGGAATCTAAGATACGAGAGCTAACCATCCGTTGAACAGGGGACGAAAGCTCATTAAAAGACATGTTAAAAACAATAACATGGTGATTAGAAATAAAAATGTCCTCAGAACAAATAAAATCAATAGTTAAACCCAAAGTAAAAAAAAGGTCCAGTGTGTGACCTTTGCTATACATAGGACCGGACACATGCTGAGCAAAATGAAAAGAGTCCATAATATTGATCAAATCTCTGGCAAATGGGTCGGAGTCATCATCAATGTGTATATTAAAGTCCCCAACTATGAGCAACCTAGACAGCGTCATCGTAGAGGATAAGAAGTCACTGAACTCCGACAAAAATAACCTATTTGAGCTAGGTGGACGATACAACACAGCACAGTAAAACGGATCCTTGTTTCCGATTTTAAGCAGCTGCAGTTCAAACAAAAGAAAATTTCCAATTTTCATGGAGCGGCAGGATGGAGGAGGGCGGAAAATGCCGGTGTTCTGGGAATCCATCCTACCTGACAAACCATCCTACACGTTGTTTCTATGCATGCGCACAACACGAAATTCAGTGGAGAACCATCCTACCTTTGTGAATATGAGCTAGAAACATACTCTGACAGGTATAATTAAGTGCAAAACCAAGCTACCTTTGTGAATGTGACCTACAAGCATACTTTAACGAGTAAAATGAAGTGGCAAACGTCCTGGCTTTATGAATATGAGCTACAAGCATACTCTGATGGGCAAAGTTAAGTGGCAAACCGTCATACCTACTTAAAATTGTGTTGGAATTACTCTGTGACAGCAGAAATGTGCATGTGAATTCTCCCTGCACTCTTCTCCCTGCTCGTGTTTTCCCTAGCATTCAGGTTTGTTGTTTAGGTGTTAGTTTTCCCAGAATAGATCATTTCTGAGTTCTGTTTCTCACCCTCTCCTTTTGTTTGTTATCACTCAGTCTCAATAAAACCCTCTCACTTCACTGCAATATCCGATTCTTGGGTCCTATGTTAAATTCTACATGGCTCAACCCGCAAGTCGTGACAGTCTAACTTTAAAACAATTCTAAATTCTCTCCAAAACCAAAATCTAAATCCCCAACGGGTCTTTACAGTGCTGTGAGAAATAAAAAGAGCTGACCAAAAGGTTATTACAAAGGTATCCGGTATTACAAAGTGTTTTTATTTAACTGCATTTTTTTTTGTCTTCATAAAAATGACTTCAGTCACCCACTCTAGTAGTTTGAATGAGCAGTTCTCAAGAAAGCTGTAATCTATAATCTTTTCTTCTCAAGCACCTTTTTAACAGCCACACACAACCTGTATTTGTGTGTGTGTTCTTATAACTGTCCTTATTTTAAAACAGTGTTTGCCTGCATGTGGTGTGTTTAGGGAAAATCTGGAAATTAGAGCTACAGAAAATAATCTGCGTTACACATTCTCTGGACAGTAACTGTACTTGCACTTTCAGTTTCACTAATTGCATGCAATCAGTAAATGAGTCTACAATGAATTTAGATTAGGGATGCCTCGTGTCATTATTTTGTGTCTTCAATTGTTGTTGTTTTTTAATAAAGTGAATAACTTATGTTGCAACTTTTAAAGCATAAATTAACTTTAATATCTACTGCAGGGACTTTTTGGGGTATTTTTATCTGTGTATAATTCCTAATTCCCAGAATTCAGAAGAGCCAATAAAAAGGCACCCAAAAGTGCATGTTATTGTAAATAACACACACACGAGCAAGAAGGGTGTCACATGTAAGCCTCCCAGTGTGAATCTTTTTAAGGCCATATGGTGTGGGAGCAAAGCTTAAACTAGACAAGAACATGAACAGTACACTTTCAAAATGACAAATTCAAACATATCACACCACAAGTAGTTTTGGAGTCCAGCAAAGCCAGTTGACTAACCTTCCATTTATATAAGAAAATTTAAAAAAGGAGCTCTATAACTCAACTCCTCATGGGGGGTTGCTTCTTTTACTTTCTTAGGAGAAACCAACTTTGTGTTCTGTAATGGGATGCTGAGCTGACCACACTTTTTCTGTGTTTTTAGACATCATCAGACTTAAGCGGTAATGTTGCCAAGAGGTGGGCTTTGTATTAGCAAGCAGAGTCATTTTGGAGTCAGGGAAGAGTTTGTATGATTAAATGGAGAAGGAAATCATGGGGAATAAAACACAACCTGCAGAACCTAACGCGAAATTATAGAAAAGGTGTCAAGATCTTAAAAATCAGATGCAGTGGTAGTCAGCCTCAGACACCCTTCTGTAGAGAAAGCTGAAAATCTTTTGGTGGTCCTCGGCTGCTCTCTGGTGGTACTCTGAGGTATATCGTTTGTCATTTCCTTAATTGCACATCCTCAGTTCCTCTCCTCAAATCATCCACTTGCATCTTGATTCCTCCCACTAGAGATCCGCATTGAGGAGGGGAGGAATAAACACGAAGAGAGACATCTTTAACTAAATGAGAGGCCCCCGTAACCCCATTTTAATGTGATGTCAGTTAAACAGAACATTTGGCACAAATGCATCATAAATAATTTTTGTTTTAGTACAACGACAGCTGTATTGCAGAGCTGCTTTTAATTACATTCGCAACATCACACAGTGTGACAGGATATTAACCTCACATAAACAGTAAAGGGCAGCAAGTCTGATCGTGTTAAATAACTGAAACAGCCTGTGAATAAAAAGATGAGATCTTTTGAAGAGTCCTCCTTTTGCATGGCTTATATACTCCAGCTGTGTGTCACATCTCTTCTAAACTTTAAGGGTAAAGCTATATTTCCATAAAGCATGCACCTGATAGCTGCTCCAGCACATCTCTTCCATTCGCTCTTTGTCCTCCAGATGCACTTTACGAACTGAGACTCAGCCTGGCCTGTTGAGATTGACTTCCAGGTCACAGACAGGAAGATGTGGGACAGTGGAGACGAGGAGTCACAAATTGCACATAAGAAAAAGCATCTTGTTTTTGCCAGGATGAGAAATAGTGTTTTAAATCACGTAAAGTGGTCCTGCACACTTACTTCCGGTGCTATGTTTTCAGCACATTCATATTTTATATCAGAGAGTGCTCAGAGAGTGCTGACTGAAAACAAGTTTATCTGCAAATTAATAAACTGCAGAGATCTTGTTAAGCTCATTTAGCTTCAACACGTATGCGTGTTGTGGAAGTTTTCCATTTAAATAAAGCTTGCAGACGAGCGGTGAGCGGTAGCTAAGATTCTTTAATCAAAGCACACAAAGAACAGACAACCAAGTTTGATGGAGCCCCTGCATGACCGCGGGACAGACGGTCAGCAGAGTCTCTCTGAGCCTAACATGGCTCTCAGTTAAATACCTTCTCCAGGAACAAAAGGCAGTACACAGCTGTTTCACACCTTAAGATTCACACTCCCTTGCTACCTCCCAGATTCCTCGAAGAGACAAAAGACTCTTCCTGTGGAGTTGTCTGCTTCCCCCAACTTCCTAACTAGACCCCCACCATTTGTCTTACTGTATGAGTGTGAGACATGTTAAAATCCAGTGGCACGAAGGCATTATACAATAAAATAATGATGATTATAATAGTGATTAATACATAAGTAAAAGAAATTCCTATACAATCCCACCCTTTGATTCTTAAATCAAGAATCACATTAATACCAGAATTTCTTTCCTGACATTCTGTGTATCACATCAAAATTATTTTACACTTAAAGGAGTTTCACACTGTGTATCCTCACTTCACTGTTCTCCCACCACCCTTTGTTCATCTTTAATCTTCCCCACAATCTAAGCTCTCACATGCAAATGGCAACAACAATGATACAGAGTAAAGGCCTTCTCCAGAGTGTTAAAGTACTTTGCATGGCAAAGTGAAGCAGCATTAGATGGTCATTCCCAGTCACGGTCATGGCTCCTGGTGTCTGTGCCATTTACAGAGTCATAATTCCAGCGCTGATCTCCCTCTTTGCTGTCACCTTTGGAGCTTGGCATGCTCTCTTCATCCCTCAGTTTCTGTTCCAACGCCGCAGATGATTTAAGGCAGAGCACGTCGTACACCTTAGTCGTCTTCCTCAACGTCAACGTCGAAATCTCTTTCATTTTATTTAAGATTTTGCTGTGCGAAGTCTCCTGGTGACAATCTTTTGGAAGCCCAGTGGTGCATCCCACTGTGGTTTGTCAGCTGTCCTGCAGATGGTCCCTGCTTCTCACTGGTCCTCTTGAACCGTTCTCTCCCAGTCATGGTCTGCATCTGCACCTCAGTCTCTTCTTCCATATCCCTCATGTCACGGTCCCTGCAATTTAAAAATGAAAGCTCCCCCAGAAAACCCTCTTTTACCATATGTTAACTTAACACAATTAGATATGCACAATAAAGTTGCGCATTGTCTCTTAAAAATTCCAGGACCTCTCCCCTGGAGTAGCTTCACTGCAGGCCCTGTCGTAAGAAAAAAAACATTAGCCAGTGGTGTGTCCTGCTGTAAATCATGTGATTAGATCCCACGATTAACCCTTTGCTGTGGAAAAAGTGATGTAGATGTTAGCGCAGCGCATCTGTATGCACACTTTCTCACAGTGACATTTGCATTGTAAACAATACAAGGTCATGAATAACACACCGCTGGTAAATTCACAAAGACACAGAAAGTGGCAATTAAAAGGTTAAGTCAGCACAGCCCAAAAGCCCATGCAACCTGTTGCTGTCACCTTTCTGCTCCTGTAAAAAAACAAACAAACAAAAAAACAACAACGTACATACATCCACCCTTTTGTCAGGTGGAGGTGGACGTGCAATCTTGCATACTGGTGTCAAGTCAGTCAAAGCTTTTGTCAGTCCAGTCAGTCCCCCTTTTTTTTTTTTTGCTGACAGTAGACCCTCTGGTGACGCAAAAAGTTTCTACTGCCAGCAATGACGCCATTTCAAAAAAGAAAGAAAATTTAGACTGGATTACCTCGCTGAATCCTTTTTGACAGGGACTTGTTTTCTGATTGTCCCAAATAAGTGGCTTTCTCCCGAGCCCATTTTAATTTTGGAGAAGCTCACTTGCGATTGTTCAACATGTTGTGTAGCGCTTTCGATTCCGATCTTGCAGGCCTGCTTGAAAAAGAGAAAAATTGCCAAACAAAAATCTCAGTGCACTGTTAAAAATCAAAAAATATGAAGGCCTCTTTTTAGAAGTTGTCTAAGCATACTCTCTTAGAATGATAGATCAAAAACAAAACTAATTGGCAGGTTCAAAGTGGTACCAAAAGAAAATGCATCAGCCAAGTAAATCCCCAAAACTTTCATCCACCAGTCACACACCTCACACAACAACAATATTCTATTAGATGATGAGTTTTTTTGTTTTCCCCCATGTAACCAGATGTGTGCCATGATAAGACCTCCCCCACACATCAGAAATAAGAAGCTCAATAATCTATTAGTCTCCACTCATCTGACCCCCCTGCAGCATTCTGTTCACCCCTGTAATGATTCAATCATCCTTCCCCAAAAATAATACTAGTTCACTAGTCTATGTATCACTTCTTAACCTACTAAGTGAAACAGACAAGATGATGGTAACAGAAATGCATGCTTAAAATGCTATTTGATCTTCATGAGCTTCATTGCATGTGTGTATGTGTTAGTAGGATTAATGCATTTTTCTTCTTGTGTAATTTTTGTGTACCTCTCCTCTTTGCGGTGCTCCAGACACTTTTCAATTCTCCACGCAAGGCAGTCGTTTTTTCTTCCCAGTTTCCTAAACCCAAATTTCCTTTCCCACACTAAAACAGCCTTCCTCCATGTCCTCCCCTGCTCCTTCCACTGTGGTCTCATCTCATCTCCCCCCCTTGCAGCAGTCCAGTGAGAGTCAGTTGTCTTTTAGCTTCGTCCTGTGTTTTCCACTGTCTCATCTTGCCATTTTGCTCCAAAAGTGGCAAATGTCCAACTCAGACAGTCTTTTCAAAAGTCCATTCACACACAGTGAAGTTGCAGCTCGTTGGAAATGCACATCTCCATCCATCTAGTCATGATGATGCCATTTTTCTCCTTGCTGTCGCTGTCTTGCACTGCTGCTGCTGCTGCTGCTGCTGGACCTTTTCTTCACTGCTCAGGATACTGCTGTGAGCTCTTGATATCCATCTCGTTGTTCTGGAACTGCATTTCTTGTCTTCAGGGAGAGATTCTTGGAGCTTGTTTTCTCAGGGTGACAAACACATGGAAGTTACGCTGTAAAACAATTCAGCCAAAACTTGGCTTGAGTGTTTCTAATGATGTTAACCTATAATTTTCTTCCGACTGCTGCACGTGGAAAATTGATCCGGGTCTGCTCTTCACCTGCAAGTGACACACTGAGACATTTTGATCATTGTTCTCATTGCTTAAAACAACGCTTCTCCCCTCTCTGGTTCTAAACTCTCCTTTCTAAAAACCCAGAAAGTGAGACTGTAGTTGCCCTACGTTGAAAAACACCAAACCCTCTTCCTATTTCTGTTAAAAAGAAATTTTTGTGTGTCCACCCTAGGGGAGCTGGTGGCCTGCAGCACCACCCTCTCCCGCTAGTTGGAAACAACTTTTACACAAATTTCTACACTCCTCTCTTTTTTTTTTTTCCTTGTTTTTGTTCCCCATTTTCACTGCTATTACACACACAATCTTTTCCCACACAACCATTCTCTGCAATCTTACACACCACACATTTACTCAGTTCTTACCATACAGTCACGCATTGAGTTTTGTCTCTGGCCGCTCGGCGCAATGTCCGCTGCTACTGGATCTAGATCCCATATTTACATTCAGAGCATCCCCTGCAATGGCCTTCTTCCCTTCTCGGCAGAAAAGTGCTAAAATACCGTCACTCCACACACTGTATTGTGCAGACGTGATTATCAACGGTGGACTCGAACCACCGTTCCCTGTGATGGACCGGTGTTTTTGTAATTACTCTGGCAGACGACTGCTTTTCTTTTGCACAACACCGGAACCGAACACAAGCCTGGGGACTCGAACCCCAGGATTTTCCCTCCGGAGACTCGAACTCCGGAGCAGCAAGCACTTCACCGCTCGGCCAGACAAAAAACTCCTCATGACCGTATACAAAGTTAGCTTAAAGCAAATGGATTTAATTTTAACAAGTCTGAGGTGAAACTGTTCACCTCCAACTTGTTTTATTCCATACGTCATCCATCTGTGCTTGGTGCCAAGGCTGAGATAAATGAGGAGTTATCTCATATAGAGGAACAAACAGTACTCCAAGAACAGACAAAGCCCAGCAGAAACCTTGAGGAGGAGCTCCATCTGCCCCCACCCCGTAAGAGCTTCAGAAAGGAGAGACATCAGAGGCAAGAAGAGGGGTCCCTATTTGCCTCCAACTCTCTCAACAACACCAACGACCAGGACCAGGGACCACGACCTTCCCCAGTCCCCCAAACCCCTGACAAGCCATCACCCTCCTCCCCCTCCCTTTCTCCCTCCTCCCCACACCTGAAATTCACTGAGGAGATGATGGAGCGGGTCAATGCTGGGCTCAGATCTACCCCCCGGCCCAATCCCTTTTCGTCCCCCATAAACCCCTCACCAGAGCAGCCAAAGGTTCGCCATCGAGCCCCGCCCTCAACAGAGCAATCGAAGTTACATTGCCCGGCCTCGCCCCCCTTAGTTCCACCTTACCACCTTCATGTTCTGTCTCTGCAGTCTGATGTGTGATGTATGGAGGGTCCGGGCTGCGAGGATTATGGCAGTGGTAACTTTTCCCAGGAGAAGCTGGGACCCTGTTTACTAGAAGGTTTTAAAATTTCTGTACTTTTAGGTGACAGAAGGAGACATGAGACCTGGTCAAAACACAGGGAGCTGCACTCTAAAAGATCTTTAAATATAGTAAACATACCTTGTGTGCCACAGACTGCTCCCAAACACGAGGGGGCAAATAATACATCTAAAACACTTAAGTTGGCTTTATTAAATGTTAGATCTTTAGCTGGGAAAACATTTTTAATTAATGATTTAATCACTGAGCACAGCCTTGATTTTATGTTTCTAACTGAAACTTGGTTGGACCAAAGTAACAGTGGAGCTGTTCTCATCGAGACGACCCCTCCTAACTACAGTTTTATCAGTGAGGCCAGGGTGAGCAGGAGAGGAGGAGGGGTTGCTGTCTTATTTAATGAATCATTTCAGTGTAAGCAGCTATCTCCTGGAAGTTTTCAGTCCTTTGAATATGTGGCTTTACAGCTGAAGGCCCCATCCAAAGTTGTGTTTCTTAATGTTTACAGACCTCCCAAATACTGCACAGACTTTTTTAATGACCTCAGTGAACTGCTGTCTGTGATCTGTGTTGATTTCGACTGTGTAATTATTGTTGGGGATTTTAACATCCATGTGGACAAAGGGACTAAAGACCTGAGTAACACTCTGGGCAACTTTGGGCTGACTCAGCATGTAACAGAGGCCACACATAATAGAGGACACACTCTTGACCTACTGATCTCCAAGGGCCTGAGCATTTCAAAGGTTACTGTGTCTGATGTGGGCCTGTCTGATCATTACTGTGTTTTCTTTGAAAGTAAAATTTCCGCCCACACAAATATATCAACAGCAGTGATCACAAAACGGTGTATAACTGAACACAGTAGTGAGATCTTTAACCAGATCTTCCCATTAACACCTGACCTGTCCAGAGGTTCAGTCAATGAGCTCGTCAGTAGCTTCAATGCTAAAATGTTAAATGTAATGGACACTATTGCTCCCATTAAGGTGAAGGTTATCTCTGGAAGGAAAAAGTCTCCATGGAGAAACTCCACACTGGTGAAAAATGAAAAAAGAGAGTGTAGGAAAGCTGAGCGCAGATGGAGAAAAACAAACCTCCAGGTTCATTATGACATCTATAAAGAGAAACTTTTACAACTGAGGAGTGCAAGAAGGTCCTACTTCTCTGACATCATCACCAAAAACAGTCATAATGCTCGGGTCCTATTTTCTACAGTTGACAGGCTAACAAACCCTCCTGTGTCAGTGGCAGCTGAACTTCATTCGACCATGGCCTGCAGTGACTTTGCCAAATTCTTCACAGAAAAAATCCAAAAGATTAGACAAGCAATTGGTTCATCAACAGCAGATTCAGGATATGTACTGTGTCCACCGAAAAACTGTTTAAACACCATGAAACAGTTTCACCCTGTTAACAGCAAAGACCTGGAGGACATCTTAGGTCAACTGAACTCCTCCTCTTGCTGTTTAGATGTCGTGCCAACAAGTTTTTTCAAAAAGGTCTCAAAGACTTTGGAGTCAGACCTGTTACAGATCGTCAACCTTTCTTTAATGTCAGGTGTGTTTCCAGAACCACTAAAAACTACTGTAATTAAACCTATACTGAAAAAAGACAATCTTGACAAGACACAAATGAACAACTACAGGCCGATCTCAAACCTCCCATTTTTAAGTAAGATCATTGAAAAAGCAGTTTCTCAACAGCTCAATTACTTTTTAACACAGAATAACTGCTATGATGCCTTCCAGTCAGGTTTTAGACAGAACCACAGCACTGAAACTGCTCTGACCAAAGTGTTTAATGACACATGTCTGAATACAGACAGTGGAAAAATGTCAGTCTTAGTTTTACTGGATCTCAGTGCAGCATTTGATACAGTTGACCACAACATATTACTCAAACGACTGGAGAATTGGGCAGGTCTTTCAGGAACTGTACTAAACTGGTTCAAAACATACTTAGAAAACAGGAAATACTTTGTATCAATAGGTAACTTCACATCTGAGCAGACAAGTATCACATGTGGAGTTCCCCAAGGTTCCATCTTGGGATCTCTCCTGTTTACATGCTCCCACTGGCACAGATTATAAAGAACAACAAAATAAACTATCATAGCTATGCAGATGACACACAAATATATATCACAATGTCACCAGGAGACCGAGGCCCTGTACAGGCTCTTGGTAAATGCATTGAGGAAATTAATGACTGGTTGGGCCACAATTTTCTCCAGCTAAACAAAAACAAAACTGAAGTAATAGTCTTTGGTGCCAAAGAAAAATGATTACAGGTCACCAGAGAACTTCAATCTATACACCTAAAAACCACCAACCAGGCGAGAAATTTGGGTGTAGTGATGGATGCAGACCTAAACTTAGAAAAACACATTAGGACAATAACAAAATCAGCTTACTATCACCTCAAGAATATTTCAAGGATAAAAGATCTGATGTCTCAACAGGACCTGGAAAAACTAGTCCATGCATTCATCTTTGGCAGGTTTAGGACCAAAATATATCAGTGACCTCCTGACCCAGTATGAACCTTCCAGATCCCTCAGGTCATCTGGATCCGGTTTTTTATCAGTTCCCAGAGTCAGAACCAAACGCGGAGAAGCTGCATTCAGCTTTTATGCTCCATATATCTGGAACAAACTCCCAGAAAGCCTCAGATCAGCTGAAACACTAAGTTTATTTAAATCCAGGTTGAAGACTCACCTATTCTCAGCTGCATTTGAATAAAGCACCAAATCCACACTTTTAAGCTTAAATTTCAAAACTTACATTTTAACTACTGTTCTGATTTTATCTACTGTTTTATTTTAAATCAATTATAATCATGCTTTTTATTTGTTTTTGTTTTTAATGTCTCTGTAAAGCACTTTGAATCACCTTGCTGTTGAATTGTGCTATATAAATAAACTTGCCTTGCCTTACAACTCACCCATCTGCAGGAGTCCCCTCAAAATCGATGGTCTCGATGGTGACTGAAACACACGGCTCCATGACTCCTCCATTTCCTTTGCTTCAACAGCTGGTAGGACAAAGGTACCTTTTCCCTCAGGGGTGATCAGCCCGTCCACGGAACCGTTGTTCAGCGACCACACGGACCAACCTGTTCGTGACACCATTTTGTTGTGGAAGTTTTCCATTTAAATAAAGCCTGCAGACGAGCGGTGAGCGGTAGCTAACATTCTTTAATCAAAGCACACAAAGAACAGACAACCAAGCTTGATGGAGCCCCTGTATGACCGCGGGACAGACGGTCAGCAGAGTCTCTCTGAGCCTAACATGGCTCTCAGTTAAATACCTTTTCCAGGAACAAAAGGCAGTACACGGCTGTTTCACACCTTAAGATTCACACTCCCTTGCTATGTACCAGATTCCTCGAAGAGACAAAAGACTCTTCCTGTGGAGTTGTCTGCTTCCCCCAACTTCCTAACTAGACCCCCACCATTTGTCTTACTGTATGAGTGTGAGACATGTTAAAATCCAGTGGCACGAAGGCATTATACAATAAAATAATGTGATTAATACATAAGTAAAAGAAATTCCTATACACACCTTGTAATGTTTAAGTTGTCCATTCTCTCTTGCAGTGTTGGTAAGGTATTTTCTTCACCTGAGGTCTGCTTATTGTAGATATCAAATGCTTGTTTTTACACCCTGTAATGTTTAAGTTGTCCTTTCTCTCTTGCAGTGTTGGTAAGGTATTTTCTTCACCTGAGGTCTGCTTATTGTAGATATCAAGTGCTTGTTTTTACACCTTGTTTTTTTGTTTTTTATTCTGGTCATCTGTGGCTAGCACCTCCCCCGCTCTGCTGCTGCTAATTAGTAATCATAATTATTATTATTTTTAATTAATTAAAAATTAATTAAACAAGCTAAATCATTAAGAGCAAAGTCTTCATCACCATCACCAACATGGATTCTGTTGTTTAATAAACACTGAACAAGCAATATGAGTTTGCACAAGACAGAATGTCACACTGCACAATGTAATTTCATTCCTGGTACAAATACATACTTTAATATATGGCAGTGGACAGGAAGTGTGCTGTGGCTTTAGTGGAGATAAAGTCTACAACACATTATTTAATATCCTATAAAATTACTCTTATTTACCTCCACCAAAATTAGTAAGACTGCAGTGTCAGTTTGGTTGAGAAGGGGTCTACACATTTGAATAACTGAGGGAATTCATATGACCTACATTAAAAAATAAATACAAGAAATAACCATAACATTAAAAATAACTACAGCCTGAATGAGGAGGAGACAGTAAGTAAACTAGATAGGCATGTGTCTTTGACAAGTACAACAGAGTTTGCCTGTTATAGATGTGACAAAATGAGAAGGAAAACCAGAACAAAACGTGATGATTGAACACAAATTCTTCAACATTTCTCTGTTTTTGATGCTGCTTTTTTCAGGTAAGGAAACCTTTATTTACAACTAAAACCTTTTTGCTGTTTTACTTAATCTCAACAACAAATTTCAAACACACATTTTCAGATATGAAAATTAATTAGCTTTGCAAACCTCTTCCTACTGTAACATTTTATCAGCATCTAACTTACTGATTAGATTATTGTTTAGATTAACAGATGCATGAAGTAGTTTTGAATAATTCACTGTGTCCTAATGATAGACTTCTGTTATTGATAAGTATGTTCAGTTACAATAGTCACCAAACTCTTGTTTTGTCTCAGCTATTAGGTTTAATTTCTACATCAATTTTCTTTTACCTACTTTAGCTTTTATGCTGTGATACTTTCTGTTTGCTTTCTGCATTTATTTTTATATTCCTCCTTTGGAGTCTTTGTGGAGTAAATCAGCTGAACTTGTTGTTTTGAACTGTTTGTTAAGTAATGTGAGAAGAGAAAGCTGAAAGTCTTTATCACTAAAGACATGTCATGATTCACTAATTAAAGGAAGCTCTTCATGCATCTAGACAATGTCTGTGTTTCTTTGTATTTGTGCTTCAGTTTGAAGGTAAGGATACATTTAACATGTAAGAGATCTTTTTCTTCTTTTGAGTTTTACTTTATTTTGAAATCCAAGACAGCTGTGCTTTTGTTTGACAACCCAAATCAAGTTTTTTGTTAGTTCTTTTGTAATAAGAATGTAAATTGTCTCCGTTCAGACAAGTATTGTTTTTTTTCTCTGTTATATTCTCAGGAGATCTAAGTGGAGATCTTTCACTCTTCTTCACTGTCAGAGGTGGAGATAAAGTCACTTTGCCTTGTAAAAACGTGATCAACAATCATCACAACTGTGACACTACCACCTGGCTCTTCACTGATTCAAGAGGAAAAGCAGCAGTAGAGCTGGTTAATCTTGGACAGATCAAAGAAACAGACAAATCAGACAGACTGAGTGTTACAGCAGAATGCTCACTGGTTATAAAAAAGGTCACAGCTGAGGATGTTGGTGGTTACACCTGCAGACAGTTTAGAGGCAATCCAGGGAGACAGCAAGGTCCAGATGCTGTGGTTCATCTGCCTGATGTCATCAGTGAGTATTTACACCACAATATGTTGGCGTTCAAACTGTGTTGTTGGAGCAACATAATGAAACATTACATTTAGTGAAAAGAAACATATTCATACTTTTTAATTCTTCTTGCGTTTATCTTCACCAGTGACTGAACAGAAGAGCAGGGATCAGGTGACTTTAAACTGCTCTGTGCAGGTACACGGACATTGTGAACACAAAGTAAAGTGGATCCATTACAGTGAAGCTCTGAATAGAGATTACTCAAACATAAAAACATTACAGTCTTCCTGCTCTGCTACTGTTACTTTTGTAAATTCTTTATACAGTCACATATCTAACTCTGACTTTAAGTGTAACGTAACAACAGAAGATGACAAAGAGCAGCTTTTTACCTACAGCCCTCATTCATCAGGTAGAAAGCAGGAGAAATTTTAATGATTATGATGAACTTTTGAAAATAACTTCACATTATTTGCTTATTTTATCAACTTAAAGTTTTAACTGACAATTTATTAGTGAAAGATCCACTGAATCTTCTTTTTTCATTTAGGTGAAGAAACAATTACAACAACAACAGTTAAATTGGAAATCACAATTGAAAATACAATAAGAGCAGGTCTGGGGACAAAAGAGCATCGTCGGTTCACGAAAATTACAAAGTATTGCCAACTTGTCTTCTGTATCATTTTTCTTCCACTTTCTGAATTTCAGAATGAAAAGTTTGAGGTTTGTGTTTTGTGCTTTGCAAAGAAAAATACATTTAAAATATGCTTTTTGTGTTTTCTTTATCTTCCCAGGCTGGTCCTGGTACAGGCTCATCATTGTGGCTCTGGGTTTAGCAGCACTTATTGCTGCTGTTGTGATCGTCAACATTTGAATAAGAGTTGGTGAGAATAATCATATATGAACAAGATTTTGTTTGTGGAAGCTAAAGTTGACTCCTTACTTGGTCCTTTTAGGGAAAAAAGCACAGATGGATGAAAACACGGTGAGTTTGTTAACTTTTTTTGGACAAAGTATACACAATAAATAGGCAATCACACTGAATTTTGGATAAAACTGTATTCTCTGGCTATTATACATTAATTATAATCATGACTAAAAGTGTACCTCCTCATGAACAAGTAGAACCCATCAGGATAAAAGAAAATCTTTAGTTTGTCGGCTTATTAGTCTGATTGTGCTAAATGTAAAATGCAGTTACAGTTTTAATGAAGTTCATTATTCTGTATATTACAGATGTGCAAAGATGAGGATGATGATGGAGCAGTGAACTATGAAAATGTCCAATCTTCTGATGAAGTTTGACCGACCCTCCTGCTTCTGTCAGATCTCACATATCAGCACATCGACGTGCTGTATATTTCTTTTTACCTTCATACTCAACCTTTTAAACAGAGACTCGTGCTCTTGCTTTAGTCACAGTTTGGATAACAATACTGAAACTGTGATACTATCTCCTACTTTGAAAACCAAAGTGACTTTTATTTGTTTTTTGTTTCTTTTGTTTTGTTTTTTGAAGTGACCAGTATTTTTAATGGTTTTTCAACATTTATGTGCTTTGTCTCAGAGGCCTTGAGGACAGCCTGGATATTTCTTGATAAACTAGGATAATGATTTCTCCCCGATTCAAAGATTTACCAGCCATTTTTCCTATACCTTTCTGTTGTAGCAGCAGAGGCAAGAGCTTAGTTTTATCACTCTGTGTGAGGAAGAGCTGATTTAATCAGAACTAAATTAGCTTTATATCATTCATGTCAAAGTGCTGTTAAGAATCCAGTCTGTACTTCAGTCAGCTTTGATCTAACACCACGCACTGTTATCTCGATTTGAGCATAATGAAATCTATCAAATAAATAATTCTTCCCGGACTCAGGACTCTTAATGGCCTTAACTTGTTGGTTGAGGCCGATTGGGACCCTTTAGTGACTTCAGCTTGCTGATCGAGGACGATTGGACTTTTATTGTGGCTAGTTTGTCTTTTATTTATTTCCTTCCCCTTTGGGTTTTTCTGTTGTTGTTTTTTTAATATATTAACTGGGTTCTACATCTTTCTGCTTCCGTAATTACCCCCTGCTGTTCCCCCCTTTTAGAAATGCTTTCCTTCTAGTGTACACCCGTAGTCAACACATCAAAGAGGAGACTTCAAACACACAAAAAACTAAACAAAAAAAACCTTTTTATTCATTTATTTTGTAATAATTTTGACTTGAATGTAGCTCATTTTCATTAGAAAAAAAGAGAGTTGAGAGAAACGCATTTTTATGAAAGTCAGGCATTTTGATTTAATATTCACATTTTATTTTAATTGCCACGCAGTAACTTCACTTGTTCTAAAGGCTCAGAAGTGTCACGAAATAAATATATATTCTTAATGCTTATTTTCTGTTTATATTGTTTTATAGAGGCCAGTGTAGAAAAACGCCCTTGTGAGTTAGAATGTGTGCCAAAAGGCACAGAGTACTGATAGGAGACTGCACGTCTTGTGCAGAGAACAGGAAGTTTAGTGCAGAGCTGCAGAGGCATATTAATAAAATACAGGAAACCAGACAGAAAGTGGAACTAAGTAACACACACACACATTAGTCAGACCAGAAGGAGCTGTTTTGATAGAAACTATGTGTGTCTGTGTGTGACGTATAGCAGAATTATGTATACCCATTCTGGCTTCTAATGCTTTCAGACCTGAGAGTGCGTTAGTGTGTACAGGTCTCCGTTTCCGGAAATGTACAATAAAGATCATATTTGAACTTGACCACTCTGAGTCGGAAGTCTTTCTCTGTTGCCAAAAGAATTCAAAAGAACAGAATTTAATACCAGCCTTTACACATTTCCCTGAGTGATGGCCTTCTCACAAAGTTTACACACGCAACCTGGACAGGTATTATGCCTTAAGTCACAGCTGCAGACTGAAACTCTCGTCTCTGTCTCAGTGCTACTACACACATGTGATGGACTAACAGGTTGTTCCTTCATCTCTTCCATCAGGAACAGAGCCCCCGGGCTCTCTCCCAGGAAACTGCAGCCACCGCTGAACAGCATCATTCCCAAAGTCAACAAGCTTTGCAATAGCTTTAAATATCTGCATTAAAATGGGAAAGTCTGACACCATTATCCTCAGTCAAAAATTCTTTTTGTTAAGCTGCTGTTTTTCCCAGTTAAGCCTAATTTGT
This sequence comes from Pelmatolapia mariae, assembly GCF_036321145.2. Lineage (NCBI taxonomy): Eukaryota > Metazoa > Chordata > Actinopteri > Cichliformes > Cichlidae > Pelmatolapia > Pelmatolapia mariae. Next base: position 21,673,062 of record NC_086240.1, on the reverse strand, counting down.
GTGCCCAGGTACATCCAATGCATTTTAATAAACATATCTGTGACAAAAGGGATTCTGCTCTGTACAAAAGTAAAAAAAAAAAAAGTCAAAGTAAACATCTGTCATTTCCGCTATATACAGTATAGTATATAGAGATATGAGACTACGAGACTCCAATTACATCAGTGCAAAAAACAAATAGATATAAGAACAGTAGGAAAATAGATATACACTTTATACACTAAATATAAACAAAAGTATGTCGTTGTGCTTCCATTTAAACAGAAAAAAACTTGGCACAGAAAACAGACAGATGAAATGGGATGGAGAAGGTGTACATAAATTATACAACATACCACAGTACATTACACATAATAATATTGTTTCTATCAAAACACAACATTTTGTTTTGGACAGCTCTGATAATGTAAAAATGTTTTAGAGATCCTATATTATTTGAAAGTACATATTGTGACTCTGTGGAAAAGCATCAGAATCAAGGAACTAATGTGAGCAAGAAAACACCGTACCGTACTGTTGTCGAAACTTAAAATAAGCTGTGGTCCATTGACACCAAAAGTGATTCGGGTGTTATTCCACCTGTTTAGAATCTCTCACACTCAATAAAATATGTTAAACGGGCGATGTTGCAGTGATACCCCTGCCAGTTTCCCCAAACTCCTCATCATGCAACTTTAACCTGTAACGTGCAGTTTACCTGCATAAAATGGCAAGAAATTGGTTTCACATGTTATGCTATGTGAAAGAAAACTAAGGTTTTAAGAAAATCCACTCATAGCACTAATAGTAATAAAGATGAGCAGGATTATTTGCTACTTATGCAAAAGTTTTCTAGAGTCCAAAGTGAGGCCGTCTCTCTGACAGCTAAAGCTTCTCCTAAATTAGACCATGCAACACGATAATGACCCCAAGCACTGCAGCAAATCTATAGCATGATAGTCCAGACCTCAAACTGACTGAAATGCTGTGTTTAAAGGAATGCTTGAAAATGTCAATTAATTTAATCAGCTGAAGTTATTGCTACTAACTGCTGGTTCTGTAAACTAATCATAGAATGATTGCGATATCGAACTAAAACAAATGCCTGAATCCTAAATTGTGGATCTCTCATTGTGGTAATCAAATCACTAAATGTGATTCAGAGTTTTTTCTTTTGTATATATTATTTTACATCCAGTGGTTAATAAAAGAGTAGATATTTTGATTATGGTTAGCAAAAATTCAGACTAAAATCTGGATTTAGATACATAAAAGCCTCTTATTCATTCTGTGCCTGGCGCTTGCATTTCTGCACCTTTACATACGCTAAGCCCAGTTTCTCAATGATTGCCTGACACTGTTCTGGTTAAGTGATGAAAAACCCAAAGGCAGGTTTCACCCATAGCAGTGGATCTGTGTTGAATCAGCAACTTGCAAAACTAAATCAAAACGTGGACTATTGATTCTAAAAACAGAAATTGCAACAAAGTTCAACATTTACTACATTTACGCAATTAAATCACCTGAGGAGCTTTTCTCATGAAATTATAACAGTAAGCTGAATTTATATGCAGTGAGATTTACTGATCAATTACCAAAGGGAAGATTTATGCCAGTAAAGAAGAGGACTCCCTTACTACTATTTATATTATAATCTGTATAGCACTTTCGGAGCACACCTTTCACTTTATTAAAAGCACCTTATCTAGCACTTTAGGTATAGATTTGCACATGTAGAACATTTGCACACAAGAAGTTTAATAATTTATTTATTGAATATTGTGTATTTTAAAATTAGTTGGTAGCCTTTGTTCCAGGTCCTGCACAGCTGCTCCTCATCAAGGAATGTGGTGATTGTCTGTGAAAAGGAAAGGTTGTGATTGAAAGCAAATAAGGTTTACGAGTATGGAGAATTAACGCAAATGTGTGTGTGAAAAAACTAAGAATAAAAGGGGTGCAAAGAAGTGACTGTAAGATGTGATTACTCACCTTTCTTTCCTGTGTCCTCTCAAGGGTGTTTAGGCAAATGTTTCCCCCAGGGGTCCAGACACCATTTAAAGGTTCTGGGAGAGGTCATGGGTTAAGGGAGTGTGGGGAATCCTTTGTCCTTGGGTTTTTACGATAATAGGTATGGTGTCAGATTAAAGTGTAAAATATTTAATAATATGAAAATGTATTCATAAGTTGATGTGTTGTATAATGTGGGACAAGGTTGGGATTTAAGAACTTACCTGTTAGTTGAATAATGGTTTAGCCTGTGACAGCTGAAAGTATTTAAGGCTGCTAGTTGTCAGTAGATGTGTGAATTGTTTGTGAGGGGAGCTTCATGAAGATTAAATACTTTTTGTTCCACTAGTTTGTCTTGGTCTGCCTCACTGTAAAGCCAGCCGCAAACGGCCGCCCTGTTACAATGCCATAAAAAAGATTGTCATGAAAAGTAGGTGGCATCTGACCTACTGTAACCTGTTGAGCAAAGCTCAAAACAAACAAAAAAAAAAAAAAACATATGTTTTCAAAGTTATTTGGTTACAAATGTATTTTGGAAATACTGAGCAGTGCGAAAACCTGCACTGATCTGACCTAATTTCTTCCTCATCCTGATTCCTGACCTGGCTAAGGTGGTTCTGGCATCTGACAAGGATTCCTTCTGGGCGTCTCCTTGGTGAGGTGTACTGGCTGTGTACCACCGGGAGGAGGCCCTCGATCAGACCCAGGACCTGAAGGAGTTACCCTGGATAAGCTGGAGAGGGAGGTCTGAAGTTCTCTGCTTAGACTGCTGTCCCCGCGACCCGGTCGCAGATAAATGAAATGGGTAGAGCAAGTTTAGTTTGTAAAGAATGCAATTGTTTCCATGCAGGAAATCTATAGCAAAAAGAAGAGATGAGTCCTTCGTCACAGATGGTGTGGTCACCTGCAGGTTCAAGGTCATTGCATCTCCAACCCACATCGATAGCCACTGTACTTGAGGGAAGTCTGGACAATGTTAAACACTTTCTTCAGGCAATTGTATTTGGATCACCTAAATCAGGGGTCCCCAACTCCAAGCCTCGAGGGCCAGTGTCCTGCAGTTTTTAAATGTGTCTTTAATCGAACACAGCTAATTCGAATGGCTAAATTACCTCCTCAACATGTTTTGCAGTTCTCCAGAGGCCTGGTAATGAACTAATCATTTGATTCAGGTGTGTAGACCCAGGGTGAGATCTAAAACCTGCAGGACACTGGCCCTCGAGGCCTGGAGTTGGGGACCCCTGACCTAAATTCATGACAGTAATTCAAGCAGTAATGCCTAGACAGACAAACAAACCATCCTTAACCTCCTAGGACCTGGCGTCCACATATGTGGACATCACATTTTGGGTTATTTAGACCAAAAAACTCAATTTTGCTCTACAAGGACCTGATATCCACTTACGGGGACATTATACTGCTACTGTCCCATCGAAATTTTCAACGAATGTCCTCATATGTGGCTGTCATTTTTCTTAGAAACAAAAATTAGGTAAAAAAAAAAAAAATCTGGTAATTGTTTGTTTTTACATTCATCAGGTCCCAATCAGCCCAAATATCAAAGAGAAATTAAAAATGCATCCCGTGGAAGAGTTCGGGTCTTAGGAGGTTAAAGATATCAGAACACACCAAGCTTCTGTGTTGTTTAAGCCAGAGACTGCACTTGTGGATGAATAATAAAAACATTTTATATTTATTATATTAGTAATGTAACTTGCAATACAAAGTTAAGGCAAGCTTAGACTTAATTATTCTAAAATGCTTTAAATTGTGTGAAAAATAAATACAAAAAAATTAATTTTGATCATATTTCAATATTATTAAATAACACCAGCTACAATATTGGTAATATGTGTGTTGTTCAGCAGAACATTGTCCAGTATGTTGGCTGATATACTTTATTTACCTTTGAAAATAAAAGTTGATCTGATTTTAATGAGTTACAAGGAGTGTTTTTAATTATTATCTTTGAAATAAACATACAGTGCTTATATTAAGTGCTGAATTAGAAATAAGTTCAAGGATAATAAAAGGTAATGTGATTTAGCTACATTCAACTTGTATGCAGCAAAATTAAAACTAAGTTACCAAAGTGTTGAAATAATGTGCTTTTAAAAACACTCATCTATTTAAAGACTACTGTTAGGTTCAGGAATTGAGGAGGTAGACCAAAATAATGACCACTGATCCGGCCGGGTGCAATTAGACGGCATTTTAATGAATACACGCAGCGTGGAGCCAACACTGTACAGATTCAGTGTTGAACTCTCTTACAATAGTCAGAACCCAATATTTATAGGGGTGAAACAGTACAGCCCCCCTTTCTGTTGCCAGGCAGAAACCAAAACCACAATGACTTTTAACATAGTTTAAAAAGAACATCGTCTCGTCTCCATCCAGGTGCCTTCCTGTTGTCCCCGGACGCTCGCCTTCGCTGTCGCTTGTCTCTGGAACATCCTGCACCTGCTTCTTCATCAAACAGTCACATATGCACGCACAATTTTTGCAGTTGCAAGCAAAACATAAGATTAACTTTTACCTATATAACTGAGTCTATCTACGATGTGTGTGTGTGTATGTGTCAGCCTCTGCTTGCACTTTGTTTCACCTCTCAGCTCCCCAGCTAGACCTTAACCTTTCCACTAGACAGAAGGCCAGCACAACTGAAACTATGTGTGTGCCGATCTTGACTTATATGTAAAATGTATAAAACAAATGTTCCAATCTAATACAACTACTTAAAGCTTAATCAGCGATAAATGCATAAAAGACACCCTACTCTTAACTTGCACTTAGACTCTGGTTTCAGTTTCGCTTCTGCAGAAGCATGCCTTGCAGAAGTGTTTCCTGTCTCATTTTGGCACAGAGTATTTCCTGTCCCTGCAGCTCAGTTTCTCACCCACTGAAGACTTCAGTGTAAGAATATAAAAACATTCAAAAGCCTTTAAAATTATAGATTCAACTCAACAGTTTAAAGTGGTTCTTCTTGGACCTGTAATAAAGACTAATATAATACCAATATGTTTGAACATCTGAATGCATCCGCATGCAACATCACTATTAATAATGAAATGGTAATGATGATTATAAAAATAGCAGCAAATAATAGCAGTAAAATATTTCTCCTCTTGACACTCCCTCTCTCGACCTCTGGACCACCAGAGGTCGCCATACATTATGTTGGGTCACTCCTTGGCCCATTCATCTGCTTCCCTATCCACCCATGACGTCATGTACATTAGGATCACTTTTCCCACTCTGACCCTCTCTTGGCATTCTGTGACTTAGCGGACCAGACAACCCCGTGTCATCTAGGTGGTCTTAATAATAAAAGGCCTGCTCCCACTTGAGAACACTCCATGGGTAAAGTTAGGTTCTTCCTTGGTCCCTCTCTCGTGGAAATCTGGCGCCCTGCAAAGGAAACAAAACAGCTTTTCCTCCTCCGGCTCTAACTTACTCTGTTCCTCAATTGCTCTCTTTATTCAAACCTGATTCAACCTAATATCACTCAAAACATGAACCTCTATATATTATTCCACAGTCCTCATCATTTTGTAAAACTCTTAAAGCGCTGCTTTCACGTCTCTGCATGTGCTTCCTGTTGCTCCTGTGCACAAAACTGTCGCTGCTGCACGGAGCTCTCCCTTAACGTCACCTTTCACAAAAAAATCATCATAAACACTTATTCTACTAAAGGATCAAAGAAAAACAACCACTTTAATCACTAAGTGTAAGCACATAGTTAATTGCTCCTAGATAAATTTCATCATAGCTAAAAGCTGAACTCTAACTGTATTTTAGAACTCTCATTTCCTGTGTTATAACCTGTTTTAATATATCATTTTATTTCATTTTTGCTGCTCTTAATGTAATGGTACACTCTAATCTATACTTTATCAGACTTAACCAAAATATATAAGCTTTCCCCATTTACTTCTGTTTTAAAACAAAAAACTTGGTCACTTCACCAAGTTTTTTGGCCTGGAATCAATACTGTCATGTGTGGTTATGGACTCTATATGTCTGTAAGTGTGTGCGGCCTTCCATGCTCTGTCATCTTGCACAATAAATTGCTTGGACATCGCGCCAAACAAAGCTTCTGACCTGCAGTTATTGACTTGAGCAACATTTCTTTAATAAGCACAAAATGCAATGTGTATGAAATCATTTCTATGTATGTAATCTTCAATGCTATTCCTTTGGGTCAGTGACACTTTTAACATCCTCATAAAAAGCTCTCCTCTACCCTAGAAATAAATCTATTTAATATCTGTTTCTAAAGCCTACATTATAACAGCTTATTCTACAAATCAAAAGAAATCACACATTCCTCTCATCAAAATTTCACTAATCTTCCCCGTTATTATTGTTATTCCCACAGTTTCCCTTTAAGTTTGGTGTACAACTTCTTATGGACACCCTTTATCTTCTGAACATTTTACTTCTTTAACTTAGACATAAAAATAACAATTCCTGCCTCAGTTTTACCATATCTAAATTATCACAAAAACCCCATAATTATAAACTCATCCTAAAACCCATTTCAAATTAAATCCCCCTTTTTATTTGGACTTCACATGTGTGTCCAAATAAAACTCAAAATGCATCACCCAGGCTTAAGAAATTAAAGGGAAAAAAGGTTAGTCATATCATCTCTCTAAACACTCAAACACTACAGCCATCCTCCTCCCAGGTATTTTGCCCCAAAAACCTGTGTTTAAGGAATAAAATCAATCTAATCATTATGTCAAATCTTCTCAAACTCCTTGCTCCATGCAAAGTCTGGATCCTTGGAACTTCCTGGAAACAAAAACCTGTACTTTACATTTCATAACCAACTCTCCCCCTTTATGATCCAATCTGTGTTATAAGAAAGAAACCCCAAAACAGCACAATTATCAAACAAATACATTATAAAAACAGCAGCAGAAATAGAAGCAAAATATGAAACATGTGTTTCTTCCGTTAATGGTAACATGGGTTATAAAAAATAGCAGCAGAAATATCAGCAAAATACGAATCTAACCCCAGTCAGTAAAACAGAAATTCCCTCAAAGCAACTCAAAAATCAGCAGTCCCCAAATTAAGTCTCCCCCTTGTCCTGCTTATGACAAAAGCAAAACAAAGCATCCCATTTCTCTTCCTGGCATGGTAAACTGTTTGTCCACATTCATTCATCCCCTCTTTGGTCCAGTCACTCACATTCACTCACACGCATTCACACATGATGTTTGCTGATATCGAGCCTCCAAATAATCAGATACTCCACATCAGCAAAATGAGCTCAATCATTTGTTTTATTTCGTTGTCCTTTTTAGGAAAATAGTCCTTTAGGCTTCTGACTGGATTGAATCGCTACAATCCTTTTAGACAGAGACTCACAGCCAATCAGGTCCCCACGATGGACTCCTCTTCAGCCAATTACAATCTGAAAAGCCCACCTTACATTTTGTTCTCCCGAGAATTTTGTCAGCGCTGCTCACCCTCTTCCAGGCCTGCTTCAGAACAAAAATGAGAAAAAGAGAGCTGCTTATTAGCTCATCAAAGTACAAAACAAAATCACCTGACAGGTTTTTTCTAAGTGCACTACTACAAAAACTATGGGCCCTTTTCGACATGTCCATGTTTATTAAAACTCCTTCTATTAAAATAAAAACAGCAACCTCACAAATCTTAACCAATCCCAAATGTCACCCGTTCAACACACCGAAAACCCCGTCAAAAGCTGCACCGTTTTCCACACAACGTCTCCCTAGACACTTCACAATACTTAGATTCAGCATAAGATATACACCCATTACAACAACGTATCATCACTACATTATAAATTTCCTGTCCAAATCTGCATCTCTGAACAGACCTGACCATCGTAATCAATTATCCGGTTACTTTACCCTTTTATATTTCGCCATATAATCCTCAACAGCCACCGCTCTCTCTCGAACTGAAAGCCTCCGAGACACAGACACAGGAAGTGTCTTTGTCACTCACTCACTCCAGCTAATTTGCATAGTGACTCACAGTTCAACAGCCAACTTGACAAGAGAAATACATGTTTAAACCTTATCACATCATTCAATTATTTTCATTTTCTTTCTATACTAATCACTTGCTTTGATCATTCAGTGCAAAAGCACTCCTAACTCACTCTTATAAAAACTACTTTAATCACTGTTCTGTTTGTTTTTTCCATAACTCACTCCCTTGTCATACAGCTTCTTTTGAGTCAACTTCAAGCTTTAATCTATCTTATTAAACATTCACACCATTCTATCACTCATACAATTAGCAAGCTGATTTAATTGCATGTGTTTGTGTCCTTTAGCCAAGTTTAATCACTATCTTTGCATTACTCTTCACAAGCTTGTCTTTGTCTTCTTAAGATTAATGCATTTTCTGTTTGTATGTATGGTTTTGCATATGTTGCTTTGCAGTATTTCAGACTCCTTCACAATTCTCCAGTTAAACAGTCAGTTTTCTCCTTCCCCGAATTACTAGCCCAAACTTTTCGATTTCCCACCTTAAATAACAGCCCTCCTGGTCTTCAGCCAGCAGTTAGGGCCTGCTTTTCAGGTTCCTGGACACATCATGCTGTGAACAATTCAACCAGAAACTTGCCTTAACATATCCATTGATGTTAACCTATAATTTCTTCCGACCGCTGCTGTGGAGAATTGGTCCAGGTCTGCTTTGCTCCTGAAAATAACAAAACTGAGACATTTTCATTATTATCACGGGTACCTAAACGACCCATTTCTCTCTCTCTGGTCAGAAATACCAACTTATGTCATGTATGTAAGCGTGTTCTTCCTTGCGTTATAGGGTCATGTAAATGCAGTGTAAGCTGTTTCTTCATTGCATCTTAAATTGTAATCAGCTTTACTTAATGCGTCTTTCCTCTGAGTTCTGGATTCAAACTATCTCACTTCTGCTTCTCTCCAAAATAATTTCACATGTAACAATTTGTGCATGTGTGTTTTCTATTCATTAATGTAGTTGTCAGTTATTTACTTTCATTATTTTTACCTTTTCTATTATTTACCTGTTTGTTGTGACGTGGTGGACCTCCCTAAACCATCATAAGTCCAGCCTTCAATCTCAACCCAATCATATCCTATATTCTCGCAGTCAAACTTGTCCTGCTTCACCTGACACCGGTCCCTCTCTTCACAGTGTCCTGTCCGGCCTTCAAAGCTCCAACAAACACAGTCTGTTTCTTCTCTGTTTTGATGTTTCAGTATTCTTCTTTTAAGTTAAGTTCCAGTCTGGCAAAATAGCACGTTCAGTGCCTTCGACTCAGTGCCCCCCAGTCATGTGACACTTTTCATTACCAGCCTCCAGTTTCCCCGTGCATGTTTTGTCACGTGGTTTCCTTCATTCTGCTTCTGGAGTCGTCATACAGTCATATTTTATTTGCACTTTTTTTTTACTTCTCCATCCATCTTTTCAGTCTTCTCTCTCAAGATTACCTCACGCATGGCAAATATGAGAGTCAGTGCCTTCAAGCAGACATATCCCACTGTTCTTCACCAGCAACTGGGCATATTGCATCACGTGCTTTCATTCATACTGCTGGACTCATCAGTCGTCGTCAGTGTTAATGCTTTCACTTGCACTGCCTTTTGGCTGCAGTCAATTCTTCCATGATGTTCTGTCAGTCTTCCTCAGGAGATTAACTGTCCTTTAAGCTTCTTCTCAGAGTCCGGACAAAGTGACAGGTGAAGCTATCAACTTTTAGCCAAAAAACTGGCCTGTTTTCCCAATTGTGTTAATCTACGCTTTTGCCGCTGTACTCAGGGTTCCAGGTTTAGAGAACTCCACCTGTATTAACACACTAAAGCATACAATTAATATCCTTTTCCTTTCTTTTCTTTTCTGTGCTTTCTCCACCCAGAGTTTAACTCGTCTCTCTCTCTGGGTTCTCTCTTCACACACTCCGTTCCTTTTATGGGCATGCAGCCCCGGTTACACACACACAGGCACACAGAGCCATATTTCCTATTTCTTCAGACTAATCTAACTCTTTTGTTTTTCATCGTATTTATAGTCTACAGACCCTCTTTAATTCTACTAAATCTTAATCTAAAATACACCTTTATTTCCTGCACACTTTTAACTATTCTAACCTCTTTCAGACATCATGAATCGTCTCACACACACTGCCTTTTCTCTCAAACTTCCACTTTTTCACTCACTCTACTATCAACCTCCTGAGTGTTATTATTACCTATTTACTTATTTTATACAAATCACGCAGTACTTTTACTTATAACTTTCATTTCTTTATCATTACTTCAACTTCAGTTTCCATGAGATTTTCACCAAAATCAAAACAGACATTCACCAGTAATTTCAGTGATTAGGCTTTAATTTGACATGCCCAATGTGACACCTTTTGGAAATATATTTCAACAGGCAGTGTCTTACCTTTAAATGCCCCGGGGAATGCCTCCTCACTTTCACCACTGACTAGCGTCTGCCCGTCTAATCACCACGGACCCCGGATCTCTCCGTCTACACCTCCAAAATTCCCCTCTCACCGGATGATGCCCCCAAATGTTAGGTTCAGGAATTGAGGAGGTAGACCAAAATAATGACCACTGATCCGGCCGGGTGCAATTAGACGGCATTTTAATGAATACACGCAGCGTGGAGCCAACACTGTACAGATTCAGTGTTGAACTCTCTTACAATAGTCAGAACCCAATATTTATAGGGGTGAAACAGTACAGCCCCCCTTTCTGTTGCCAGGCAGAAACCAAAACCACAATGACTTTTAACATAGTTTAAAAAGAACATCGTCTCGTCTCCATCCAGGTGCCTTCCTGTTGTCCCCGGACGCTCGCCTTCGCTGTCGCTTGTCTCTGGAACATCCTGCACCTGCTTCTTCATCAAACAGTCACATATGCACGCACAATTTTTGCAGTTGCAAGCAAAACATAAGATTAACTTTTACCTATATAACTGAGTCTATCTACGATGTGTGTGTGTGTATGTGTCAGCCTCTGCTTGCACTTTGTTTCACCTCTCAGCTCCCCAGCTAGACCTTAACCTTTCCACTAGACAGAAGGCCAGCACAACTGAAACTATGTGTGTGCCGATCTTGACTTATATGTAAAATGTATAAAACAAATGTTCCAATCTAATACAACTACTTAAAGCTTAATCAGCGATAAATGCATAAAAGACACCCTACTCTTAACTTGCACTTAGACTCTGGTTTCAGTTTCGCTTCTGCAGAAGCATGCCTTGCAGAAGTGTTTCCTGTCTCATTTTGGCACAGAGTATTTCCTGTCCCTGCAGCTCAGTTTCTCACCCACTGAAGACTTCAGTGTAAGAATATAAAAACATTCAAAAGCCTTTAAAATTATAGATTCAACTCAACAGTTTAAAGCGGTTCTTCTTGGACCTGTAATAAAGACTAATATAATACCAATATGTTTGAACATCTGAATGCATCCGCATGCAACATCACTATTAATAATGAAATGGTAATGATGATTATAAAAATAGCAGCAAATAATAGCAGTAAAATATTTCTCCTCTTGACACTACACAACCTGTGTTAATTATTATTATATCATAATCCTTTGTCAGCATGTGATGTTAAATATACATAAACAGTATGTGTTATCAAATGAAAGTGCAAAACTCTTTGTTAGGAATCTCTACCTCTGATAACAAGTTTCATGCTTTTTCAGATTTTTAGGAAAAATGGGCCAGAATTCAGTAATCTCAAGGAACAAAATCAAAATCGAAACAAGACCCAACCTCCAGAAGCTTTGCTTATTCTTTGGTCAGCATTTTCTTTACATTGTATTGTATTTTCTAAATAGTCATTTGGTTTTCTTTGTTCTTTTTAAGCATGCTTTATGAAGCTTGCAGTTCAGTAAAAACAAGTGGAAAGTCCAGGCTTTTTTATGTGCTGAATTGAAACCCATTTTAATACTTGACATAATTTCTAGTATAATTACTATGTTTTGTGAGGATATAGTACTTGTGTAGCATTTATTTAATTATTCAGTAATCAATATGAAGTAAAAAGTTTTGATCACGAATATGATTTTTCCAAAAATAATGCTTGTCCAACATATCTAACCTGTTACTGTAAAGTTCATAACAAAGTCATAATAACCTGATATTTAGAATCCCTATATATCATTTATGATATATGCTATATGCTGCTTATATGCTGTCAAACAATGGCAGTAAGAAACAGTGTTAAAGTAGCTCTATATAGCATTATCTGTTTAACCTTAAGATTAATCTTGAGAAGAGGTCAAAGGTAATAGACTGTTAGCATGAGACCACTCTACAAAGAAGCTACACCATTAGGACTGACAGTTAACAAATGTGCTATAGGCTTACCCTGAAAATAGTGAGTTTTACAAGATTGATTTTCGTGACAAAGGCTTGCACAGGCCTAAGCTCAGTTATGACCACCAAAGCTGGAAACGAGACCTCAACCAATCCCAAGGCTAACTGGCACGCTAGCCTTTTAAAAACACTTGCTAAATGTTGTCATTGCTAACGTATACCTGTATTACAGCATGGTGAGTAGCAACAAAGCTAAGTTATTGTTACCTTTGAAAATAAAAATGTGAAGATGTAATATTAGCATGAGCTATATGCTAATGTTAGTCACTGAAGCAAACATCTGAGTTACTAACTTGCTCCTTTCTAATACATGTTTATTTCTGGATATTCCTACATGCCTACATGGTTATTATGCATCCCACATAAAGGGTGACGAAAGCAGTAACTATAAATGGCCATAAATTTACTGTAAATTACATTGCAGTGGGCTCAATTCATATAGTTCTATGACGTGCACACGCATGTTGGCAACCGTAACCAGGGCCCGCCGAGGGTATATAAAGGCTGCACAGCGTTCCATTCGTTACTTTGGAATGCTCTTGGGCTTATCTTCACCTGCTTCAAACTCAGCCTGTGGAAAGATAACTTTTGGAGAATATTCCTACTGAAAGCGGATTTTACTAAAGCCACAAACAACTACTGCATCTTTGGATCGTTTGTACTTGTGTTTCATCAGAACAGGAAAGCTAGAAGATGGCTCGCTGTGGATCCCGACTCCTCGACAGTCACTTAGACTTCCCTGCAGGTACATTTCAAAATTTCTTTAATTGTTTTAAGGGTCACAAAATGACTGTAATAATTTAACAAGTTCCAGTGTGAATATCATTTTTAATGTGATCAAAATGTTTTTAGTCCACTATTTTCCCCGTAAATTGTTTGTGTGCTTTAAATTTTCTGGGAGAGGTGTAGAATTCATTAAGGACTGGTGTATGAATTAGAAAAAGGCGTTACTTTGATTTGAAGGCTTTAAATTTGACACTTTTTTCCCCCAGTAAAATGGTTAAAAAATAGCATAACGGACTTAAATTCGTAAAATACCTCCAAATCAGTTTCTGTGGTAACAGCATCTCCAAGACATCAAAACGTTAGAACGTACAGGTGTAAACGCACCAGATCCCCGGTAGGTTCTAACATCAGTTTCTTCTCCAGCTCAAAGGCTTTATTTAAATAAACTATAATTTTTTTTCCCAGCTACAGAACGCGATCATAACAAATAATACAATTAAATAACATAAAAAAGAATATTGAAAACAATCATCATAGTAAAAATTAATCATGAAGTCAAACTTTTATGAAAATGTGTTTTATGTTTAAAACTGTGTTTAAAGTTCTACTGCCTTTGTTTGTATTGGCAACATTTAGGACATGAAATTGACACATGGGGAGTCTACAGTTACATTATAGTTTGCATCCATCCACATGTTGAACCTCTGACCTTGTTTCGAAATGTGTTACATAGTTAATGGAAGAATTGTAAAAACTTAAGAGAATGAGCTGCATAGTTAGTTATAAATTTACTTTAATATATTTATACAATAAGCTATTCATGTCCATGTTATTTACAAATCAATACCTATTGTCCATTACCTATTCCAACGTTGTTTGTTTGCATAAAGGTTTAAAAAGAAGAAATAAAACAAAATGAAGTATACAAAATACAATAGTGTTACTTTAAAATTACACACAGAGTAGGCTGCCTTGGTGGAGGTTTGGTGCTCTTCTTTTAAAAATGGATGCTTCACTTAATGATTGTGAACATAGTTGAGATCTTGTTTTCTTCTCACATGAACAAGTACAAGTGCCATTGAGTCTGACATAAATGTAGCCTAAAATGCTCTCATGCTCATCATCTGCTCAAACTAGCAGACATAGGTTGCTTTAGCACTGGGTGTCTATTACATTCCTAATGTTATTTTAAACTTGTTTCCTCACAGGTTGTTTTGACTACATTGTTCAACATCCCACAGAAGAAGGCCTTTCTGAAGTCATCAGGATCCTTGATGACAGTCTCCTGATCAACATCTTTTCTGATGAAGCATGGGACAGTGATGCCGAACATGTCAGTGAAGGTGAGTACATTGCTCTCTCCTCCTCTTCTCATCAAGAATTGGATGCTGATGTCAAGCGTGACAGTGAAGTGCAAGGTGAGTACCCCCCTACATCCTTGAAGATGATGAGTGTCAGTGTTGGTAAGACACTTTATTACACTGAGGTCTGGATATTTTAAATATCTTTGACTTATTTTACACCTTGTAATGTTTAAGTTGTCCTTTCTCTCTTGCAGTGTTTGTAAGGTATTTTGTTGTACTCATGTCTGCTTATTGTGAATATCATATGCTTGTTTTTACACCCTGTAATGTTTAAGTTGTCCTTTCTCTCTTGCAGTGTTTGTAAGGTATTTTGTTGTACTCATGTCTGTTTATTGTGAATATCATATGCTTGTTTTTACACCTTGTGATGTTTAAGTTGTCCTTTCTCTCTTGCAGTGTTTGTAAGGTATTTTGTTGTACTCAGGTCTGTTTATTGTGAATATCATATGCTTGTTTTTACACCTTGTAATGTTTAAGTTTCCTTTCTCTCTTGCAGTGTTTGTAAGGTATTTTGTTGTACTCAGGTCTGTTTATTGTGAATATCATATGCTTGTTTTTACACCTTGTAATGTTTAAGTTGTCCTTTCTCTCTTGCAGTGTTTGTAAGGTATTTTGTTGTACTCATGTCTGTTTATTGTGAATATCATATGCTTGTTTTTAGACTCTGTAATGTTTAAGTTGTCCTTTTTCTCTTGCAGTGTTTGTAAGGTATTTTGTTGTACTCAGGTCTGCTTATTGTGAATATCATATGCTTGTTTTTACACCCTGTAATGTTTAAGTTGTCCTTTCTCTCTTGCAGTGTTTGTAAGGTATTTTGTTGTAATCATGTCTGTTTATTGTGAATATCATATGCTTGTTTTTACACCCTGTAATGTTTAAGTTGTCCTTTCTCTCTTGCAGTGTTTGTAAGGTATTTTGTTGTACTCATGTCTGCTTATTGTGAATATCATATGCTTGTTTTTACACCTTGTAATGTTTAAGTTGTCCTTTCTCTCTTGCAGTGTTTGTAAGGTATTTTGTTGTACTGATGTCTGTTTATTGTGAATATCATATGCTTGTTTTTACACCTTGTAATGTTTAAGTTGTCCTTTCTCTCTTGCAGTGTTTGTAAGGTATTTTGTTGTACTCATGTCTGTTTATTGTGAATATCATATGCTTGTTTTTACACCTTGTTATGTTTCAGTTGTCCTTCTCTCTTGCAGTGTTTGTAAGGTATTTTGTTGTACTCATGTCTGTTTATTGTGAATATCATATGCTTGTTTTTACACCCTGTAATGTTTAAGTTGTCCTTTCTCTCTTGCAGTGTTTGTAAGGTATTTTGTTGTACTGATGTCTGTTTATTGTGAATATCATATGCTTGTTTTTACACCTTGTTATGTTTCAGTTGTCCTTTCTCTCTTGCAGTGTTTGTAAGGTATTTTGTTGTACTCATGTCTGTTTATTGTGAATATCATATGCTTGTTTTTACACCTTGTAATGTTTAAGTTGTCCTTTCTCTCTTGCAGTGTTTGTAAGGTATTTTGTTGTACTCATGTCTGTTTATTGTGAATATCATATGCTTGTTTTTACACCTTGTAATGTTTAAGTTGTCCTTTCTCTCTTGCAGTGTTTGTAAGGTATTTTGTTGTACTCATGTCTGTTTATTGTGAATATCATATGCTTGTTTTTACACCTTGTAATGTTTAAGTTGTCCTTTCTCTCTTGCAGTGTTTGTAAGGTATTTTGTTGTACTCATGTCTGTTTATTGTGAATATCATATGCTTGTTTTTACACCCTGTAATGTTTAAGTTGTCCTTTCTCTCTTGCAGTGTTTGTAAGATATTTTGTTGTACTGATGTCTGTTTATTGTGAATATCATATGCTTGTTTTTACACCCTGTAATGTTTAAGTTGTCCTTTCTCTCTTGCAGTGTTTGTAAGGTATTTTGTTGTACTCATGTCTGTTTATTGTGAATATCATATGCTTGTTTTTACACCTTGTAATGTTTAAGTTGTCCTTTCTCTCTTGCAGTGTTTGTAAGGTATTTTGTTGTACTCATGTCTGTTTATTGTGAATATCATATGCTTGTTTTTACACCTTGTAATGTTTAAGTTGTCCTTTCTCTCTTGCAGTGTTTGTAAGGTATTTTGTTGTACTCATGTCTGTTTATTGTGAATATCATATGCTTGTTTTTACACCCTGTAATGTTTAAGTTGTCCTTTCTCTCTTTTAGTGTTTGTAAGGTATTTTGTTGTACTCATGTCTGTTTATTGTGAATATCATATGCTTGTTTTTACACCTTGTAATGTTTCAGTTGTCCTTTCTCTCTTGCAGTGTTTGTAAGGTATTTTGTTGTACTCATGTCTGTTTATTGTGAATATCATATGCTTGTTTTTACACCCTGTAATGTTTAAGTTGTCCTTTCTCTCTTGCAGTGTTTGTAAGGTATTTTGTTGTACTCATGTCTGTTTATTGTGAATATCATATGCTTGTTTTTACACCCTGTAATGTTTAAGTTGTCCTTTCTCTCTTTTAGTGTTTGTAAGGTATTTTGTTGTACTCATGTCTGTTTATTGTGAATATCATATGCTTGTTTTTACACCTTGTAATGTTTCAGTTGTCCTTTCTCTCTTGCAGTGTTTGTAAGGTATTTTGTTGTACTCATGTCTGTTTATTGTGAATATCATATGCTTGTTTTTACACCTTGTTATGTTTCAGTTGTCCTTTCTCTCTTGCAGTGTTTGTAAGGTATTTTGTTGTACTCATGTCTGTTTATTGTGAATATCATATGCTTGTTTTTACACCTTGTAATGTTTAAGTTGTCCTTTCTCTCTTGCAGTGTTTGTAAGGTATTTTGTTGTACTCATGTCTGTTTATTGTGAATATCATATGCTTGTTTTTACACCCTGTAATGTTTAAGTTGTCCTTTTTCTCTTGCAGTGTTTGTAAGGTATTTTGTTGTACTCAGGTCTGTTTATTGTGAATATCATATGCTTGTTTTTACACCTTGTAATGTTTAAGTTGTCCTTTTTCTCTTGCAGTGTTTGTAAGGTATTTTGTTGTACTCAGGTCTGTTTATTGTGAATATCATATGCTTGTTTTTACACCTTGTAATGTTTAAGTTGTCCTTTCTCTCTTGCAGTGTTTGTAAGGTATTTTGTTGTACTCATGTCTGTTTATTGTGAATATCATATGCTTGTTTTTACACCTTGTAATGTTTAAGTTGTCCTTTCTCTCTTGCAGTGTTTGTAAGGTATTTTGTTGTACTCATGTCTGCTTATTGTGAATATCATATGCTTGTTTTTACACCTTGTAATGTTTAAGTTGTCCTTTCTCTCTTGCAGTGTTTGTAAGGTATTTTGTTGTACTCATGTCTGTTTATTGTGAATATCATATGCTTGTTTTTACACCTTGTTATGTTTCAGTTGTCCTTCTCTCTTGCAGTGTTTGTAAGGTATTTTGTTGTACTCATGTCTGTTTATTGTGAATATCATATGCTTGTTTTTACACCCTGTAATGTTTAAGTTGTCCTTTCTCTCTTGCAGTGTTTGTAAGGTATTTTGTTGTACTGATGTCTGTTTATTGTGAATATCATATGCTTGTTTTTACACCTTGTTATGTTTCAGTTGTCCTTTCTCTCTTGCAGTGTTTGTAAGGTATTTTGTTGTACTGATGTCTGTTTATTGTGAATATCATATGCTTGTTTTTACACCTTGTTATGTTTAAGTTGTCCTTTCTCTCTTGCAGTGTTTGTAAGGTATTTTGTTGTACTCATGTCTGTTTATTGTGAATATCATATGCTTGTTTTTACACCTTGTAATGTTTAAGTTGTCCTTTCTCTCTTGCAGTGTTTGTAAGGTATTTTGTTGTACTCATGTCTGTTTATTGTGAATATCATATGCTTGTTTTTACACCCTGTAATGTTTAAGTTGTCCTTTCTCTCTTGCAGTGTTTGTAAGGTATTTTGTTGTACTCATGTCTGTTTATTGTGAATATCATATGCTTGTTTTTACACCCTGTAATGTTTAAGTTGTCCTTTCTCTCTTTTAGTGTTTGTAAGGTATTTTGTTGTACTCATGTCTGTTTATTGTGAATATCATATGCTTGTTTTTACACCTTGTAATGTTTCAGTTGTCCTTTCTCTCTTGCAGTGTTTGTAAGGTATTTTGTTGTACTCATGTCTGTTTATTGTGAATATCATATGCTTGTTTTTACACCCTGTAATGTTTAAGTTGTCCTTTCTCTCTTTTAGTGTTTGTAAGGTATTTTGTTGTACTCATGTCTGTTTATTGTGAATATCATATGCTTGTTTTTACACCTTGTAATGTTTCAGTTGTCCTTTCTCTCTTGCAGTGTTTGTAAGGTATTTTGTTGTACTCATGTCTGTTTATTGTGAATATCATATGCTTGTTTTTACACCTTGTTATGTTTCAGTTGTCCTTTCTCTCTTGCAGTGTTTGTAAGGTATTTTGTTGTACTCATGTCTGTTTATTGTGAATATCATATGCTTGTTTTTACACCTTGTAATGTTTAAGTTGTCCTTTTTCTCTTGCAGTGTTTGTAAGGTATTTTGTTGTACTCAGGTCTGTTTATTGTGAATATCATATGCTTGTTTTTACACCTTGTAATGTTTAAGTTGTCCTTTTTCTCTTGCAGTGTTTGTAAGGTATTTTGTTGTACTCAGGTCTGTTTATTGTGAATATCATATGCTTGTTTTTACACCTTGTAATGTTTAAGTTGTCCTTTCTCTCTTGCAGTGTTTGTAAGGTATTTTGTTGTACTCATGTCTGTTTATTGTGAATATCATATGCTTCTTTTTACACCTTGCAATGTTTAAGTTGTCCTTTTTCTCTTGCAGTGTTTGTAAGATATTTTCTCACACTGAGGTCTGTTTATTGTGAATATCATATGCTTGTTTTTACACCTTGTAATGTTTAAGTTTCCTTTCTCTCTTGCAGTGTTTGTAAGGTATTTTGTTGTACTCATGTCTGTTTATTGTGAATATCATATGCTTGTTTTTACACCTTGTAATGTTTAAGTTGTCCTTTTTCTCTTGCAGTGTTTGTAAGGTATTTTGTTGTACTCATGTCTGTTTATTGTGAATATCATATGCTTGTTTTTACACCTTGCAATGTTTAAGTTGTCCTTTTTCTCTTGCAGTGTTTGTAAGGTATTTTGTTGTACTCATGTCTGTTTATTGTGAATATCATATGCTTGTTTTTACACCTTGCAATGTTTAAGTTGTCCTTTTTCTCTTGCAGTGTTTGTAAGGTATTTTGTTGTACTCATGTCTGTTTATTGTGAATATCATATGCTTGTTTTTACACCTTGTAATGTTTAAGTTGTCCTTTCTCTCTTTTAGTGTTTGTAAGGTATTTTGTTGTACTCATGTCTGTTTATTGTGAATATCATATGCTTGTTTTTACACCTTGTAATGTTTAAGTTGTCCTTTCTCTCTTGCAGTGTTTGTAAGGTATTTTCTCACACTGAGGTCTGTTTATTGTGAATATCATATGCTTGTTTTTACATCTTGTAATGTTTAAGTTGTCCTTTCTCTCTTGCAGTGTTTGTAAGGTATTTTCTCACACTGAGGTCTGTTTATTGTGAATATCATATGCTTGTTTTTACACCTTGTAATGTTTAAGTTGTCCTTTCTCTCTTGCAGTGTTTGTAAGGTATTTTCTCACACTGAGGTCTGTTTATTGTGAATATCATATGCTTGTTTTTACATCTTGTAATGTTTAAGTTGTCCTTTTTCTCTTGCAGTGTTTGTAAGGTATTTTGTTGTACTCATGTCTGTTTATTGTGAATATCATATGCTTGTTTTTACACCCTGTAATGTTTAAGTTGTCCTTTTTCTCTTGCAGTGTTTGTAAGGTATTTTGTTGTACTCATGTCTGTTTATTGTGAATATCATATGCTTGTTTTTACACCTTGTAATGTTTCAGTTGTCCTTTCTCTCTTGCAGTGTTTGTAAGGTATTTTGTTGTACTCATGTCTGCTTATTGTGAATATCATATGCTTGTTTTTACACCTTGTAATGTTTAAGTTGTCCTTTCTCTCTTGCAGTGTTTGTAAGGTATTTTGTTGTACTCATGTCTGCTTATTGTGAATATCATATGCTTGTTTTTACACCCTGTAATGTTTAAGTTGTCCTTTCTCTCTTGCAGTGTTTGTAAGGTATTTTGTTGTACTCATGTCTGTTTATTGTGAATATCATATGCTTGTTTTTACACCCTGTAATGTTTAAGTTGTCCTTTCTCTCTTGCAGTGTTTGTAAGGTATTTTGTTGTACTCATGTCTGCTTATTGTGAATATCATATGCTTGTTTTTACACCCTGTAATGTTTAAGTTGTCCTTTCTCTCTTGCAGTGTTTGTAAGGTATTTTGTTGTACTCATGTCTGTTTATTGTGAATATCATATGCTTGTTTTTACACCTTGTAATGTTTAAGTTGTCCTTTTTCTCTTGCAGTGTTTGTAAGGTATTTTGTTGTACTCAGGTCTGTTTATTGTGAATATCATATGCTTGTTTTTACACCTTGTAATGTTTAAGTTGTCCTTTCTCTCTTGCAGTGTTTGTAAGGTATTTTCTCACACTGAGGTCTGTTTATTGTGAATATCATATGCTTGTTTTTACATCTTGTAATGTTTAAGTTGTCCTTTTTCTCTTGCAGTGTTTGTAAGGTATTTTGTTGTACTCATGTCTGTTTATTGTGAATATCATATGCTTGTTTTTACACCCTGTAATGTTTAAGTTGTCCTTTTTCTCTTGCAGTGTTTGTAAGGTATTTTGTTGTACTCATGTCTGTTTATTGTGAATATCATATGCTTGTTTTTACACCTTGTAATGTTTCAGTTGTCCTTTCTCTCTTGCAGTGTTTGTAAGGTATTTTGTTGTACTCATGTCTGCTTATTGTGAATATCATATGCTTGTTTTTACACCTTGTAATGTTTAAGTTGTCCTTTCTCTCTTGCAGTGTTTGTAAGGTATTTTGTTGTACTCATGTCTGTTTATTGTGAATATCATATGCTTGTTTTTACACCTTGTAATGTTTAAGTTGTCCTTTCTCTCTTGCAGTGTTTGTAAGGTATTTTGTTGTACTCATGTCTGCTTATTGTGAATATCATATGCTTGTTTTTACACCCTGTAATGTTTAAGTTGTCCTTTCTCTCTTGCAGTGTTTGTAAGGTATTTTGTTGTACTCATGTCTGTTTATTGTGAATATCATATGCTTGTTTTTACACCTTGTAATGTTTAAGTTGTCCTTTTTCTCTTGCAGTGTTTGTAAGGTATTTTGTTGTACTCAGGTCTGTTTATTGTGAATATCATATGCTTGTTTTTACACCTTGTAATGTTTAAGTTGTCCTTTCTCTCTTGCAGTGTTTGTAAGGTATTTTGTTGTACTCATGTCTGTTTATTGTGAATATCATATGCTTGTTTTTACACCTTGTAATGTTTAAGTTGTCCTTTCTCTCTTGCAGTGTTTGTAAGGTATTTTGTTGTACTCATGTCTGTTTATTGTGAATATCATATGCTTGTTTTTACACCTTGTAATGTTTAAGTTGTCCTTTTTCTCTTGCAGTGTTTGTAAGGTATTTTGTTGTACTCAGGTCTGTTTATTGTGAATATCATATGCTTGTTTTTACACCTTGTAATGTTTAAGTTGTCCTTTCTCTCTTGCAGTGTTTGTAAGGTATTTTCTCACACTGAGGTCTGTTTATTGTGAATATCATATGCTTGTTTTTACATCTTGTAATGTTTAAGTTGTCCTTTTTCTCTTGCAGTGTTTGTAAGGTATTTTGTTGTACTCATGTCTGTTTATTGTGAATATCATATGCTTGTTTTTACACCCTGTAATGTTTAAGTTGTCCTTTTTCTCTTGCAGTGTTTGTAAGGTATTTTGTTGTACTCATGTCTGTTTATTGTGAATATCATATGCTTGTTTTTACACCTTGTAATGTTTCAGTTGTCCTTTCTCTCTTGCAGTGTTTGTAAGGTATTTTGTTGTACTCATGTCTGCTTATTGTGAATATCATATGCTTGTTTTTACACCTTGTAATGTTTAAGTTGTCCTTTCTCTCTTGCAGTGTTTGTAAGGTATTTTGTTGTACTCATGTCTGCTTATTGTGAATATCATATGCTTGTTTTTACACCCTGTAATGTTTAAGTTGTCCTTTCTCTCTTGCAGTGTTTGTAAGGTATTTTGTTGTACTCATGTCTGTTTATTGTGAATATCATATGCTTGTTTTTACACCTTGTAATGTTTAAGTTGTCCTTTCTCTCTTGCAGTGTTTGTAAGGTATTTTGTTGTACTCTGGTCTGTTTATTGTGAATATCATATGCTTGTTTTTACACGTTGTAATGTTGAAGTTGTCCTTTCTCTCTTGCAGTGTTTGTAAGGTATTTTGTTGTACTCTGGTCTGCTTATTGTGAATATCATATGCTTGTTTTTACACGTTGTAATGTTGAAGTTGTCCTTTCTCTCTTGCAGTGTTTGTAAGGTATTTTGTTGTACTCATGTCTGTTTATTGTGAATATCATATGCTTGTTTTTACACCTTGTAATGTTTAAGTTGTCCTTTCTCTCTTGCAGTGTTTGTAAGGTATTTTGTTGTACTCATGTCTGTTTATTGTGAATATCATATGCTTGTTTTTACACCTTGCAATGTTTAAGTTGTCCTTTTTCTCTTGCAGTGTTTGTAAGGTATTTTGTTGTACTCATGTCTGTTTATTGTGAATATCATATGCTTGTTTTTACACCTTGTAATGTTTAAGTT
This sequence comes from Pelmatolapia mariae, assembly GCF_036321145.2. NCBI lineage: Eukaryota > Metazoa > Chordata > Actinopteri > Cichliformes > Cichlidae > Pelmatolapia > Pelmatolapia mariae. Next base: position 21,649,852 of record NC_086240.1, on the reverse strand, counting down.
GTCCTTTTTCTCTTGCAGTGTTTGTAAGGTATTTTGTTGTACTCATGTCTGTTTATTGTGAATATCATATGCTTGTTTTTACACCTTGTAATGTTTAAGTTGTCCTTTCTCTCTTGCAGTGTTTGTAAGGTATTTTGTTGTACTCATGTCTGTTTATTGTGAATATCATATGCTTGTTTTTACACCTTGTAATGTTTAAGTTGTCCTTTTTCTCTTGCAGTGTTTGTAAGGTATTTTGTTGTACTCATGTCTGTTTATTGTGAATATCATATGCTTGTTTTTACACCTTGCAATGTTTAAGTTGTCCTTTTTCTCTTGCAGTGTTTGTAAGGTATTTTGTTGTACTCATGTCTGTTTATTGTGAATATCATATGCTTGTTTTTACACCTTGTAATGTTTAAGTTGTCCTTTTTCTCTTGCAGTGTTTGTAAGGTATTTTGTTGTACTCATGTCTGTTTATTGTGAATATCATATGCTTGTTTTTACACCTTGTAATGTTTAAGTTGTCCTTTCTCTCTTGCAGTGTTTGTAAGGTATTTTGTTGTACTCATGTCTGTTTATTGTGAATATCATATGCTTGTTTTTACACCTTGTAATGTTTAAGTTGTCCTTTTTCTCTTGCAGTGTTTGTAAGGTATTTTGTTGTACTCATGTCTGTTTATTGTGAATATCATATGCTTGTTTTTACACCTTGTAATGTTTAAGTTGTCCTTTTTCTCTTGCAGTGTTTGTAAGGTATTTTGTTGTACTCAGGTCTGTTTATTGTGAATATCATATGCTTGTTTTTACACCTTGTAATGTTTAAGTTGTCCTTTTTCTCTTGCAGTGTTTGTAAGGTATTTTGTTGTACTCATGTCTGTTTATTGTGAATATCATATGCTTGTTTTTACACCTTGTAATGTTTAAGTTGTCCTTTCTCTCTTGCAGTGTTTGTAAGGTATTTTGTTGTACTCATGTCTGTTTATTGTGAATATCATATGCTTGTTTTTACACCTTGTAATGTTTAAGTTGTCCTTTCTCTCTTGCAGTGTTTGTAAGGTATTTTGTTGTACTCATGTCTGTTTATTGTGAATATCATATGCTTGTTTTTACACCTTGTAATGTTTAAGTTGTCCTTTCTCTCTTGCAGTGTTTGTAAGGTATTTTGTTGTACTCATGTCTGTTTATTGTGAATATCATATGCTTGTTTTTACACCTTGTAATGTTTCAGTTGTCCTTTCTCTCTTGCAGTGTTTGTAAGGTATTTTGTTGTACTGATGTCTGTTTATTGTGAATATCATATGCTTGTTTTTACACCTTGTAATGTTTAAGTTGTCCTTTCTCTCTTGCAGTGTTTGTAAGGTATTTTGTTGTACTCAGGTCTGTTTATTGTGAATATCATATGCTTGTTTTTACACCTTGTAATGTTTAAGTTGTCCTTTCTCTCTTGCAGTGTTTGTAAGGTATTTTGTTGTACTCAGGTCTGTTTATTGTGAATATCATATGCTTGTTTTTACACCTTGTAATGTTTAAGTTGTCCTTTCTCTCTTGCAGTGTTTGTAAGGTATTTTGTTGTACTCATGTCTGTTTATTGTGAATATCATATGCTTGTTTTTACACCTTGTAATGTTTAAGTTGTCCTTTCTCTCTTGCAGTGTTTGTAAGGTATTTTGTTGTACTCATGTCTGTTTATTGTGAATATCATATGCTTGTTTTTACACCTTGTAATGTTTAAGTTGTCCTTTCTCTCTTGCAGTGTTTGTAAGGTATTTTGTTGTACTCATGTCTGCTTATTGTGAATATCATATGCTTGTTTTTACACCTTGTAATGTTTAAGTTGTCCTTTCTCTCTTGCAGTGTTTGTAAGGTATTTTGTTGTACTCATGTCTGTTTATTGTGAATATCATATGCTTGTTTTTACACCTTGTAATGTTTAAGTTGTCCTTTCTCTCTTGTAGTGTTTGTAAGGTATTTTGTTGTACTCATGTCTGCTTATTGTGAATATCATATGCTTGTTTTTACACCTTGTAATGTTTAAGTTTCCTTTCTCTCTTGCAGTGTTTGTAAGGTATTTTGTTGTACTCATGTCTGTTTATTGTGAATATCATATGCTTGTTTTTACACCTTGTAATCTTTAAGTTGTCCTTTCTCTCTTGCAGTGTTTGTAAGGTATTTTGTTGTACTCATGTCTGTTTATTGTGAATATCATATGCTTGTTTTTACACCTTGTAATGTTTAAGTTGTCCTTTCTCTCTTGCAGTGTTTGTAAGGTATTTTCTCACACTGAGGTCTGTTTATTGTGAATATCATATGCTTGTTTTTACACCCTGTAATGTTTAAGTTGTCCTTTCTCTCTTGCAGTGTTTGTAAGGTATTTTGTTGTACTCATGTCTGTTTATTGTGAATATCATATGCTTGTTTTTACACCTTGTAATGTTTAAGTTGTCCTTTCTGTCTTGCAGTGTTTGTAAGGTATTTTGTTGTACTCATGTCTGTTTATTGTGAATATCATATGCTTGTTTTTACACCCTGTAATGTTTAAGTTGTCCTTTCTCTCTTGCAGTGTTTGTAAGGTATTTTGTTGTACTCATGTCTGTTTATTGTGAATATCATATGCTTGTTTTTACACCTTGTAATGTTTAAGTTGTCCTTTCTCTCTTGCAGTGTTTGTAAGGTATTTTCTCACACTGAGGTCTGTTTATTGTGAATATCATATGCTTGTTTTTACACCCTGTAATGTTTAAGTTGTCCTTTCTCTCTTGCAGTGTTTGTAAGGTATTTTGTTGTACTCATGTCTGTTTATTGTGAATATCATATGCTTGTTTTTACACCCTGTAATGTTTAAGTTGTCCTTTCTCTCTTGCAGTGTTTGTAAGGTATTTTGTTGTACTCATGTCTGTTTATTGTGAATATCATATGCTTGTTTTTACACCTTGTAATGTTTAAGTTGTCCTTTCTGTCTTGCAGTGTTTGTAAGGTATTTTCTCACACTGAGGTCTGTTTATTGTGAATATCATATGCTTGTTTTTTCACCCTGTAATGTTTAAGTTGTCCTTTCTCTCTTGCAGTGTTTGTAAGGTATTTTCTCACACTGAGGTCTGCTTATTGTGAATATCATATGCTTGTTTTTACACCTTGTAATGTTTAAGTTGTCCTTTCTCTCTTGCAGTGTTTGTTAGGTATTTTGTTGTACTCATGTCTGTTTATTGTGAATATCATATGCTTGTTTTCACACCTTGTAATGTTTAAGTTGTCCTTTTTCTCTTGCAGTGTTTGTTAGGTATTTTGTTGTACTCATGTCTGTTTATTGTGAATATCATATGCTTGTTTTTACACCCTGTAATGTTTAAGTTGTCCTTTCTCTCTTGCAGTGTTTGTAAGGTATTTTGTTGTACTCATGTCTGTTTATTGTGAATATCATATGCTTGTTTTTACACCCTGTAATGTTTAAGTTGTCCTTTCTCTCTTGCAGTGTTTGTAAGGTATTTTGTTGTACTCATGTCTGCTTATTGTGAATATCATATGCTTGTTTTCACACCTTGTAATGTTTAAGTTGTCCTTTTTCTCTTGCAGTGTTTGTTAGGTATTTTGTTGTACTCATGTCTGTTTATTGTGAATATCATATGCTTGTTTTTACACCTTGTAATGTTTAAGTTGTCCTTTCTCTCTTGCAGTGTTTGTAAGGTATTTTCTCACACTGAGGTCTGCTTATTGTGAATATCATATGCTTGTTTTTACACCCTGTAATGTTGAAGTTGTCCTTTCTCTCTTGCAGTGTTTGTAAGGTATTTTGTTGTACTCATGTCTGCTTATTGTTAATATTATATGCTTGTTTTTACACCTTGTAATGTTTAAGTTGTCCTTTCTCTCTTGCAGTGTTTGTAAGGTATTTTGTTGTACTGATGTCTGTTTATTGTGAATATCATATGCTTGTTTTTACACCTTGTAATGTTTAAGTTGTCCTTTCTCTCTTGCAGTGTTTGTAAGGTATTTTGTTGTACTCATGTCTGTTTATTGTGAATATCATATGCTTGTTTTTACACCTTGTAATGTTTAAGTTTTCCTTTCTCTCTTGCAGTGTTTGTAAGGTATTTTGTTGTACTCATGTCTGTTTATTGTGAATATCATATGCTTGTTTTTACACCTTGTAATGTTTAAGTTGTCCTTTCTCTCTTGCAGTGTTTGTAAGGTATTTTGTTGTACTCATGTCTGTTTATTGTGAATATCATATGCTTGTTTTTACACCTTGTAATGTTTAAGTTGTCCTTTCTCTCTTGCAGTGTTTGTAAGGTATTTTGTTGTACTCATGTCTGTTTATTGTGAATATCATATGCTTGTTTTTACACCTTGTAATGTTTAAGTTGTCCTTTCTCTCTTGCAGTGTTTGTAAGGTATTTTCTCACACTGAGGTCTGCTTATTGTGAATATCATATGCTTGTTTTTACACCCTGTAATGTTTAAGTTGTCCTTTCTCTCTTGCAGTGTTTGTAAGGTATTTTGTTGTACTCATGTCTGTTTAATGTGAATATCATATGCTTGTTTTTACACCTTGTAATGTTTAAGTTGTCCTTTCTCTCTTGCAGTGTTTGTAAGGTATTTTGTTGTACTCATGTCTGCTTATTGTGAATATCATATGCTTGTTTTTACACCTTGTAATGTTTAAGTTGTCCTTTCTCTCTTGCAGTGTTGGTAAGATATTTTGTTGTACTCATGTCTGTTTATTGTGAATATCATATGCTTGTTTTTACACCTTGTAATGTTTAAGTTGTCCTTTCTCTCTTGCAGTGTTTGTAAGGTATTTTGTTGTACTCATGTCTGTTTATTGTGAATATCATATGCTTGTTTTTACACCTTGTAATGTTTAAGTTGTCCTTTCTCTCTTGCAGTGTTTGTAAGGTATTTTGTTGTACTCATGTCTGTTTATTGTGAATATCATATGCTTGTTTTTACACCTTGTAATGTTTAAGTTGTCCTTTCTCTCTTGCAGTGTTTGTAAGATATTTTGTTGTACTCATGTCTGTTTATTGTTAATATCATATGCTTGTTTTTACACCTTCTAATGTTTAAGTTGTGCTTCCTGTCTTGCAGTGTTTGTAAGGTATTTAGTTGTACTCATGTCTGCTTATTGTGAATATCATATGCTTGTTTTTACACCTTGTAATGTTTAAGTTGTCCTTTCTCTCTTGCAGTGTTTGTAAGGTATTTTCTCACACTGAGGTCTGCTTATTGTGAATATCATATGCTTGTTTTTACACCTTGTAATGTTTAAGTTGTCCTTTCTCTCTTGCAGTGTTTGTAAGATATTTTGTTGTACTCATGTCTGTTTATTGTGAATATCATATGCTTGTTTTTACACCCTGTAATGTTTAAGTTGTCCTTTCTCTCTTGCAGTGTTTGTAAGGTATTTTGTTGTACTCATGTCTGTTTATTGTTAATATCATATGCTTGTTTTTACACCTTCTAATGTTTAAGTTGTGCTTCCTGTCTTGCAGTGTTTGTAAGGTATTTAGTTGTACTCATGTCTGCTTATTGTGAATATCATATGCTTGTTTTTACACCTTGTAATGTTTAAGTTGTCCTTTCTCTCTTGCAGTGTTTGTAAGGTATTTTGTTGTACTCATGTCTGTTTATTGTGAATATCATATGCTTGTTTTTACACCTTGTAATGTTTAAGTTGTCCTTTCTCTCTTGCAGTGTTTGTAAGGTATTTTGTTGTACTCATGTCTGTTTATTGTTAATATCATATGCTTGTTTTTACACCTTCTAATGTTTAAGTTGTGCTTCCTGTCTTGCAGTGTTTGTAAGGTATTTAGTTGTACTCATGTCTGCTTATTGTGAATATCATATGCTTGTTTTTACACCTTGTAATGTTTAAGTTGTCCTTTCTCTCTTGCAGTGTTTGTAAGGTATTTTGTTGTACTCATGTCTGTTTATTGTGAATATCATATGCTTGTTTTTACACCTTGTAATGTTTAAGTTGTCCTTTCTCTCTTGCAGTGTTTGTAAGGTATTTTGTTGTACTCATGTCTGTTTATTGTTAATATCATATGCTTGTTTTTACACCTTCTAATGTTTAAGTTGTGCTTCCTGTCTTGCAGTGTTTGTAAGGTATTTTGTTGTACTCATGTCTGTTTATTGTGAATATCATATGCTTGTTTTTACACCTTGTAATGTTTAAGTTGTCCTTTCTCTCTTGCAGTGTTTGTAAGATATTTTGTTGTACTCATGTCTGTTTATTGTTAATATCATATGCTTGTTTTTACACCTTCTAATGTTTAAGTTGTGCTTCCTGTCTTGCAGTGTTTGTAAGGTATTTTGTTGTACTCATGTCTGTTTATTGTGAATATCATATGCTTGTTTTTACACCTTGTAATGTTTAAGTTGTCCTTTCTCTCTTGCAGTGTTTGTAAGATATTTTGTTGTACTCATGTCTGTTTATTGTGAATATCATATGCTTGTTTTTACACCCTGTAATGTTTAAGTTGTCCTTTCTCTCTTGCAGTGTTTGTAAGGTATTTTCTCACACTGAGGTCTGCTTATTGTGAATATCATATGCTTGTTTTTACACCTTGTAATGTTTAAGTTGTCCTTTCTCTCTTGCAGTGTTTGTAAGATATTTTGTTGTACTCATGTCTGTTTATTGTGAATATCATATGCTTGTTTTTACACCCTGTAATGTTTAAGTTGTCCTTTCTCTCTTGCAGTGTTTGTAAGGTATTTTGTTGTACTCATGTCTGTTTATTGTTAATATCATATGCTTGTTTTTACACCTTCTAATGTTTAAGTTGTGCTTCCTGTCTTGCAGTGTTTGTAAGGTATTTAGTTGTACTCATGTCTGCTTATTGTGAATATCATATGCTTGTTTTTACACCTTGTAATGTTTAAGTTGTCCTTTCTCTCTTGCAGTGTTTGTAAGGTATTTTGTTGTACTCATGTCTGTTTATTGTGAATATCATATGCTTGTTTTTACACCTTGTAATGTTTAAGTTGTCCTTTCTCTCTTGCAGTGTTTGTAAGGTATTTTGTTGTACTCATGTCTGTTTATTGTGAATATCATATGCTTGTTTTTACACCTTGTAATGTTTAAGTTGTCCTTTCTCTCTTGCAGTGTTTGTAAGGTATTTTGTTGTACTCATGTCTGTTTATTGTGAATATCATATGCTTGTTTTTACACCTTCTAATGTTTAAGTTGTGCTTCCTGTCTTGCAGTGTTTGTAAGGTATTTAGTTGTACTCATGTCTGCTTATTGTGAATATCATATGCTTGTTTTTACACCCTGTAATGTTTAAGTTGTCCTTTCTCTCTTGTAGTGTTTGTAAGGTATTTTGTTGTACTCATGTCTATTTATTGTGAATATCATATGCTTGTTTTTACACCCTGTAATGTTTAAGTTTCCTTTCTCTCTTGTAGTGTTTGTAAGGTATTTTGTTGTACTCATGTCTGTTTATTGTGAATATCATATGCTTGTTTTTACACCTTGTAATGTTTAAGTTGTCCTTTCTCTCTTGCAGTGTTTGTAAGATATTTTGTTGTACTCATGTCTGTTTATTGTGAATATCATATGCTTGTTTTTACACCTTCTAATGTTTAAGTTGTGCTTCCTGTCTTGCAGTGTTTGTAAGGTATTTAGTTGTACTCATGTCTGCTTATTGTGAATATCATATGCTTGTTTTTACACCCTGTAATGTTTAAGTTGTCCTTTCTCTCTTGCAGTGTTTGTAAGGTATTTTCTCACACTGAGGTCTGCTTATTGTGAATATCATATGCTTGTTTTTACACCTTGTAATGTTTAAGTTTCCTTTCTCTCTTGCAGTGTTTGTAAGGTATTTTGTTGCACTCATGTCTGCTTATTGTGAATATCATATGCTTGTTTTACACCTTGTAATGTTTAAGTTGTCCTTTCTCTCTTGCAGTGTTTGTAAGGTTTTTTCTCACACTGAGGTCTGCTTATTGTGAATATCATATGCTTGTTTTTACACCCTGTAATGTTTAAGTTGTCCTTTCTCTCTTGCAGTGTTTGTAAGGTTTTTTCTCACACTGAGGTCTGCTTTTTGTGAATATCATATGCTTGTTTTTACACCCTGTAATGTTTAAGTTGTCCTTTCTCTCTTGCAGTGTTGGTAAGGTATTTTCTCACACTGAGGTCTGTTTATTGTGAATATCATATGCTTGTTTTTACACCCTGTAATGTTGAAGTTGTCCTTTCTCTCTTGCAGTGTTTGTAAGGTATTTTGTTGTACTCATGTCTGTTTATTGTGAATATCATATGCTTGTTTTTACACCCTGTAATGTTTAAGTTTCCTTTCTCTCTTGCAGTGTTTGTAAGATATTTTCTCACACTGAGGTCTGTTTATTGTGAATATCATATGCTTGTTTTTACACCCTGTAATGTTTAAGTTTCCTTTCTCTCTTGCAGTTTTTGTAAGATATTTTCTCACACTGAGGTCTGCTTATTGTGAATATCATATGCTTGTTTTTACACCCTGTAATGTTTAAGTTGTCCTTTCTCTCTTGCAGTGTTTGTAAGGTATTTTCTCACACTGAGGTCTGTTTATTGTGAATATCATATGCTTGTTTTTACACCCTGTAATGTTTAAGTTGTCCTTTCTCTCTTGCAGTGTTTGTAAGGTATTTTCTCACACTGATGTCTGTTTATTGTGAATATCATATGCTTGTTTTTACACCCTGTAATGTTTAAGTTTCCTTTCTCTCTTGCAGTTTTTGTAAGATATTTTCTCACACTGAGGTCTGTTTATTGTGAATATCATATGCTTGTTTTTACACCCTGTAATGTTTAAGTTTCCTTTCTCTCTTGCAGTGTTTGTAAGATATTTTCTCACACTGAGGTCTGTTTATTGTGAATATCATATGCTTGTTTTTACACCCTGTAATGTTTAAGTTTCGTTTCTCTCTTGCAGTTTTTGTAAGATATTTTCTCACACTGAGGTCTGTTTATTGTGAATATCATATGCTTGTTTTTACACCCTGTAATGTTTAAGTTTCCTTTCTCTCTTGCAGTTTTTGTAAGATATTTTCTCACACTGAGGTCTGTTTATTGTGAATATCATATGCTTGTTTTTACACCCTGTAATGTTTAAGTTGTCCTTTCTCTCTTGCAGTGTTTGTAAGGTATTTTCTCACACTGAGGTCTGTTTATTGTGAATATCATATGCTTGTTTTTACACCTTGTAATGTTTAAGTTGTCCTTTTTCTCTTGCAGTGTTTGTAAGGTATTTTGTTGTACTCATGTCTGCTTATTGTGAATATCATATGCTTGTTTTTACACCCTGTAATGTTTAAGTTGTCCTTTTTCTCTTGCAGTGTTTGTAAGGTATTTTGTTGTACTCATGTCTGCTTATTGTGAATATCATATGCTTGTTTTTACACCTTGTAATGTTTAAGTTGTCCTTTCTCTCTTGCAGTGTTTGTAAGGTATTTTGTTGTACTCATGTCTGTTTATTGTGAATATCATATGCTTGTTTTTACACCCTGTAATGTTTAAGTTGTCCTTTCTCTCTTGCAGTGTTTGTAAGGTATTTTCTCACACTGAGGTCTGTTTATTGTGAATATCATATGCTTGTTTTTACACCTTGTAATGTTTAAGTTGTCCTTTCTCTCTTGCAGTGTTTGTAAGGTATTTTCTCACACTGAGGTCTGTTTATTGTGAATATCATATGCTTGTTTTTACACCCTGTGATGTTTAAGTTGTCCTTTCTCTCTTGCAGTGTTTGTAAGGTATTTTGTTTTACTCATGTCTGTTTATTGTGAATATCATATGCTTGTTTTCACACCTTGTAATGTTTAAGTTTCCTTTCTCTCTTGCAGTGTTGGTAAGGTATTTTCTCACACTGAGGTCTGTTTATTGTGAATATCATATGCTTGTTTTTACACCTTGTATTGTTTAAGTTTCCTTTCTCTCTTGCAGTGTTGGTAAGGTATTTTCTCACACTGAGGTCTGTTTATTGTGAATATCATATGCTTGTTTTCACACCTTGTAATGTTTAAGTTTCCTTTCTCTCTTGCAGTGTTGGTAAGGTATTTTCTCACACTGAGGTCTGTTTATTGTGAATATCATATGCTTGTTTTCACACCTTGTAATGTTTAAGTTTCCTTTCTCTCTTGCAGTGTTTGTAAGGTATTTTCTCACACTGAGGTCTGTTTATTGTGAATATCATATGCTTGTTTTTACACCTTGTAATGTTTAAGTTGTCCTTTTTCTCTTGCAGTGTTTGTAAGGTATTTTGTTGTACTCATGTCTGTTTATTGTGAATATCATATGCTTGTTTTTACACCTTGTAATGTTTAAGTTGTCCTTTTTCTCTTGCAGTGTTTGTAAGGTATTTTGTTGTACTCATGTCTGTTTATTGTGAATATCATATGCTTGTTTTTACACCTTGTAATGTTTAAGTTGTCCTTTCTCTCTTGCAGTGTTTGTAAGGTATTTTGTTGTACTCATGTCTGTTTATTGTGAATATCATATGCTTGTTTTTACACCTTGTAATGTTTAAGTTGTCCTTTCTCTCTTGCAGTGTTTGTAAGGTATTTTGTTGTACTCATGTCTGTTTATTGTGAATATCATATGCTTGTTTTTACACCTTGTAATGTTTAAGTTGTCCTTTCTCTCTTGCAGTGTTTGTAAGGTATTTTGTTGTACTCATGTCTGTTTATTGTGAATATCATATGCTTGTTTTTACACCTTGTAATGTTTAAGTTGTCCTTTTTCTCTTGCAGTGTTTGTAAGGTATTTTGTTGTACTCATGTCTGTTTATTGTGAATATCATATGCTTGTTTTTACACCTTGTAATGTTTAAGTTGTCCTTTTTCTCTTGCAGTGTTTGTAAGGTATTTTGTTGTACTCAGGTCTGTTTATTGTGAATATCATATGCTTGTTTTTACACCTTGTAATGTTTAAGTTGTCCTTTCTCTCTTGCAGTGTTTGTAAGGTATTTTGTTGTACTCATGTCTGTTTATTGTGAATATCATATGCTTGTTTTTACACCTTGTAATGTTTAAGTTGTCCTTTCTCTCTTGCAGTGTTTGTAAGGTATTTTGTTGTACTCATGTCTGTTTATTGTGAATATCATATGCTTGTTTTTACACCTTGTAATGTTTAAGTTGTCCTTTTTCTCTTGCAGTGTTTGTAAGGTATTTTGTTGTACTCATGTCTGTTTATTGTGAATATCATATGCTTGTTTTTACACCTTGTAATGTTTCAGTTGTCCTTTCTCTCTTGCAGTGTTTGTAAGGTATTTTGTTGTACTCAGGTCTGTTTATTGTGAATATCATATGCTTGTTTTTACACCTTGTAATGTTTAAGTTGTCCTTTCTCTCTTGCAGTGTTTGTAAGGTATTTTGTTGTACTCAGGTCTGTTTATTGTGAATATCATATGCTTGTTTTTACACCTTGTAATGTTTAAGTTGTCCTTTCTCTCTTGCAGTGTTTGTAAGGTATTTTGTTGTACTCATGTCTGTTTATTGTGAATATCATATGCTTGTTTTTACACCCTGTAATGTTTAAGTTGTCCTTTCTCTCTTGCAGTGTTTGTAAGGTATTTTGTTGTACTGATGTCTGTTTATTGTGAATATCATATGCTTGTTTTTACACCTTGTAATGTTTAAGTTGTCCTTTCTCTCTTGCAGTGTTTGTAAGGTATTTTGTTGTACTCAGGTCTGTTTATTGTGAATATCATATGCTTGTTTTTATACCTTGTAATGTTTAAGTTGTCCTTTCTCTCTTGCAGTGTTTGTAAGGTATTTTGTTGTACTCAGGTCTGTTTATTGTGAATATCATATGCTTGTTTTTACACCTTGTAATGTTTAAGTTGTCCTTTCTCTCTTGCAGTGTTTGTAAGGTATTTTGTTGTACTCATGTCTGTTTATTGTGAATATCATATGCTTGTTTTTACACCTTGTAATGTTTAAGTTGTCCTTTCTCTCTTGCAGTGTTTGTAAGGTATTTTGTTGTACTCAGGTCTGTTTATTGTGAATATCATATGCTTGTTTTTACACCTTGTAATGTTTAAGTTGTCCTTTCTCTCTTGCAGTGTTTGTAAGGTATTTTGTTGTACTCATGTCTGCTTATTGTGAATATCATATGCTTGTTTTTACACCTTGTAATGTTTAAGTTGTCCTTTCTCTCTTGCAGTGTTTGTAAGGTATTTTGTTGTACTCATGTCTGTTTATTGTGAATATCATATGCTTGTTTTTACACCTTGTAATGTTTAAGTTGTCCTTTCTCTCTTGCAGTGTTTGTAAGGTATTTTGTTGTACTCAGGTCTGTTTATTGTGAATATCATATGCTTGTTTTTATACCTTGTAATGTTTAAGTTGTCCTTTCTCTCTTGCAGTGTTTGTAAGGTATTTTGTTGTACTCAGGTCTGTTTATTGTGAATATCATATGCTTGTTTTTACACCTTGTAATGTTTAAGTTGTCCTTTCTCTCTTGCAGTGTTTGTAAGGTATTTTGTTGTACTCATGTCTGTTTATTGTGAATATCATATGCTTGTTTTTACACCTTGTAATGTTTAAGTTGTCCTTTCTCTCTTGCAGTGTTTGTAAGGTATTTTGTTGTACTCAGGTCTGTTTATTGTGAATATCATATGCTTGTTTTTACACCTTGTAATGTTTAAGTTGTCCTTTCTCTCTTGCAGTGTTTGTAAGGTATTTTGTTGTACTCATGTCTGTTTATTGTGAATATCATATGCTTGTTTTTACACCTTGTAATGTTTAAGTTGTCCTTTCTCTCTTGCAGTGTTTGTAAGGTATTTTGTTGTACTCATGTCTGTTTATTGTGAATATCATATGCTTGTTTTTACACCTTGTAATGTTTAAGTTGTCCTTTCTCTCTTGCAGTGTTTGTAAGGTATTTTGTTGTACTCATGTCTGCTTATTGTGAATATCATATGCTTGTTTTTACACCTTGTAATGTTTAAGTTGTCCTTTCTCTCTTGCAGTGTTTGTAAGGTATTTTGTTGTACTCATGTCTGTTTATTGTGAATATCATATGCTTGTTTTTACACCTTGTAATGTTTAAGTTGTCCTTTCTCTCTTGCAGTGTTTGTAAGGTATTTTGTTGTACTCATGTCTGCTTATTGTGAATATCATATGCTTGTTTTTACACCTTGTAATGTTTAAGTTGTCCTTTCTCTCTTGCAGTGTTTGTAAGGTATTTTGTTGTACTCATGTCTGTTTATTGTGAATATCATATGCTTGTTTTTACACCTTGTAATGTTTAAGTTGTCCTTTCTCTCTTGCAGTGTTTGTAAGGTATTTTGTTGTACTCATGTCTGTTTATTGTGAATATCATATGCTTGTTTTTACACCTTGTAATGTTTAAGTTTCCTTTCTCTCTTGCAGTGTTTGTAAGGTATTTTGTTGTACTCATGTCTGTTTATTGTGAATATCATATGCTTGTTTTTACACCTTGTAATGTTTAAGTTGTCCTTTCTCTCTTGCAGTGTTTGTAAGGTATTTTCTCACACTGAGGTCTGTTTATTGTGAATATCATATGCTTGTTTTTACACCCTGTAATGTTTAAGTTGTCCTTTCTCTCTTGCAGTGTTTGTAAGGTATTTTGTTGTACTCATGTCTGTTTATTGTGAATATCATATGCTTGTTTTTACACCTTGTAATGTTTAAGTTGTCCTTTCTGTCTTGCAGTGGTTGTAAGGTATTTTCTCACACTGAGGTCTGTTTATTGTGAATATCATATGCTTGTTTTTTCACCCTGTAATGTTTAAGTTGTCCTTTCTCTCTTGCAGTGTTTGTAAGGTATTTTCTCACACTGAGGTCTGCTTATTGTGAATATCATATGCTTGTTTTTACACCTTGTAATGTTTAAGTTGTCCTTTCTCTCTTGCAGTGTTTGTTAGGTATTTTGTTGTACTCATGTCTGTTTATTGTGAATATCATATGCTTGTTTTCACACCTTGTAATGTTTAAGTTGTCCTTTTTCTCTTGCAGTGTTTGTTAGGTATTTTGTTGTACTCATGTCTGTTTATTGTGAATATCATATGCTTGTTTTTACACCCTGTAATGTTTAAGTTGTCCTTTCTCTCTTGCAGTGTTTGTAAGGTATTTTGTTGTACTCATGTCTGTTTATTGTGAATATCATATGCTTGTTTTTACACCCTGTAATGTTTAAGTTGTCCTTTCTCTCTTGCAGTGTTTGTAAGGTATTTTGTTGTACTCATGTCTGCTTATTGTGAATATCATATGCTTGTTTTCACACCTTGTAATGTTTAAGTTGTCCTTTTTCTCTTGCAGTGTTTGTTAGGTATTTTGTTGTACTCATGTCTGTTTATTGTGAATATCATATGCTTGTTTTTACACCTTGTAATGTTTAAGTTGTCCTTTCTCTCTTGCAGTGTTTGTAAGGTATTTTCTCACACTGAGGTCTGCTTATTGTGAATATCATATGCTTGTTTTTACACCCTGTAATGTTGAAGTTGTCCTTTCTCTCTTGCAGTGTTTGTAAGGTATTTTGTTGTACTCATGTCTGCTTATTGTTAATATTATATGCTTGTTTTTACACCTTGTAATGTTTAAGTTGTCCTTTCTCTCTTGCAGTGTTTGTAAGGTATTTTGTTATACTGATGTCTGTTTATTGTGAATATCATATGCTTGTTTTTACACCTTGTAATGTTTAAGTTTTCCTTTCTCTCTTGCAGTGTTTGTAAGGTATTTTGTTGTACTCATGTCTGTTTATTGTGAATATCATATGCTTGTTTTTACACCTTGTAATGTTTAAGTTTTCCTTTCTCTCTTGCAGTGTTTGTAAGGTATTTTGTTGTACTCATGTCTGTTTATTGTGAATATCATATGCTTGTTTTTACACCTTGTAATGTTTAAGTTGTCCTTTCTCTCTTGCAGTGTTTGTAAGGTATTTTGTTGTACTCATGTCTGTTTATTGTGAATATCATATGCTTGTTTTTACACCTTGTAATGTTTAAGTTGTCCTTTCTCTCTTGCAGTGTTGGTAAGATATTTTGTTGTACTCATGTCTGTTTATTGTGAATATCATATGCTTGTTTTTACACCTTCTAATGTTTAAGTTGTGCTTCCTGTCTTGCAGTGTTTGTAAGGTATTTAGTTGTACTCATGTCTGTTTATTGTGAATATCATATGCTTGTTTTTACACCCTGTAATGTTTAAGTTGTCCTTTCTCTCTTGTAGTGTTTGTAAGGTATTTAGTTGTACTCATGTCTGCTTATTGTGAATATCATATGCTTGTTTTTACACCTTCTAATGTTTAAGTTGTGCTTCCTGTCTTGCAGTGTTTGTAAGGTATTTAGTTGTACTCATGTCTGCTTATTGTGAATATCATATGCTTGTTTTTACACCCTGTAATGTTTAAGTTGTCCTTTCTCTCTTGTAGTGTTTGTAAGGTATTTTGTTGTACTCATGTCTATTTATTGTGAATATCATATGCTTGTTTTTACACCCTGTAATGTTTAAGTTTCCTTTCTCTCTTGTAGTGTTTGTAAGGTATTTTGTTGTACTCATGTCTGTTTATTGTGAATATCATATGCTTGTTTTTACACCTTGTAATGTTTAAGTTGTCCTTTCTCTCTTGCAGTGTTTGTAAGGTATTTTGTTGTACTCATGTCTGTTTATTGTGAATATCATATGCTTGTTTTTACACCTTGTAATGTTTAAGTTGTCCTTTCTCTCTTGCAGTGTTTGTAAGATATTTTGTTGTACTCATGTCTGTTTATTGTGAATATCATATGCTTGTTTTTACACCCTGTAATGTTTAAGTTGTCCTTTCTCTCTTGCAGTGTTTGTAAGGTATTTTCTCACACTGAGGTCTGCTTATTGTGAATATCATATGCTTGTTTTTACACCTTCTAATGTTTAAGTTGTGCTTCCTGTCTTGCAGTGTTTGTAAGGTATTTAGTTGTACTCATGTCTGCTTATTGTGAATATCATATGCTTGTTTTTACACCCTGTAATGTTTAAGTTGTCCTTTCTCTCTTGCAGTGTTTGTAAGGTATTTTCTCACACTGAGGTCTGCTTATTGTGAATATCATATGCTTGTTTTTACACCTTGTAATGTTTCAGTTGTCCTTATCATATGCTTGTTTTTACACCCTGTAATGTTTAAGTTTCCTTTCTCTCTTGCAGTGTTGGTAAGGTATTTTGTTGCACTCATGTCTGCTTATTGTGAATATCATATGCTTGTTTTTACACCTTGTAATGTTTAAGTTGTCCTTTCTCTCTTGCAGTGTTGGTAAGGTATTTTCTCACACTGAGGTCTGTTTATTGTGAATATCATATGCTTGTTTTTACACCTTGTAATGTTTAAGTTGTCCTTTCTCTCTTGCAGTGTTTGTAAGGTTTTTTCTCACACTGAGGTCTGCTTTTTGTGAATATCATATGCTTGTTTTTACACCCTGTAATGTTTAAGTTGTCCTTTCTCTCTTGCAGTGTTGGTAAGGTATTTTCTCACACTGAGGTCTGTTTATTGTGAATATCATATGCTTGTTTTTACACCCTGTAATGTTGAAGTTGTCCTTTCTCTCTTGCAGTGTTTGTAAGGTATTTTGTTGTACTCATGTCTGTTTATTGTGAATATCATATGCTTGTTTTTACACCCTGTAATGTTTAAGTTTCCTTTCTCTCTTGCAGTGTTTGTAAGGTATTTTGTTGTACTCATGTCTGCTTATTGTGAATATCATATGCTTGTTTTTACACCCTGTAATGTTTAAGTTGTCCTTTCTCTCTTGCAGTGTTTGTAAGGTATTTTCTCACACTGATGTCTGTTTATTGTGAATATCATATGCTTGTTTTTACACCCTGTAATGTTTAAGTTTCCTTTCTCTCTTGCAGTGTTTGTAAGATATTTTCTCACACTGAGGTCTGTTTATTGTGAATATCATATGCTTGTTTTTACACCCTGTAATGTTTAAGTTTCCTTTCTCTCTTGCAGTTTTTGTAAGATATTTTCTCACACTGAGGTCTGTTTATTGTGAATATCATATGCTTGTTTTTACACCCTGTAATGTTTAAGTTGTCCTTTCTCTCTTGCAGTGTTTGTAAGGTATTTTCTCACACTGAGGTCTGTTTATTGTGAATATCATATGCTTGTTTTTACACCTTGTAATGTTTAAGTTGTCCTTTCTCTCTTGCAGTGTTTGTAAGGTATTTTGTTGTACTCATGTCTGCTTATTGTGAATATCATATGCTTGTTTTTACACCCTGTAATGTTTAAGTTGTCCTTTTTCTCTTGCAGTGTTTGTAAGGTATTTTGTTGTACTCATGTCTGCTTATTGTGAATATCATATGCTTGTTTTTACACCTTGTAATGTTTAAGTTGTCCTTTCTCTCTTGCAGTGTTTGTAAGGTATTTTGTTGTACTCATGTCTGTTTATTGTGAATATCATATGCTTGTTTTTACACCCTGTAATGTTTAAGTTGTCCTTTTTCTCTTGCAGTGTTTGTAAGGTATTTTGTTGTACTCATGTCTGTTTATTGTGAATATCATATGCTTGTTTTTACACCCTGTAATGTTTAAGTTTCCTTTCTCTCTTGCAGTGTTTGTAAGGTATTTTCTCACACTGAGGTCTGTTTATTGTGAATATCATATGCTTGTTTTTACACCTTGTAATGTTTAAGTTGTGCTTCCTGTCTTGCAGTGTTTGTAAGGTATTTTGTTGTACTCATGTCTGCTTATTGTGAATATCATATGCTTGTTTTTACACCTTGTAATGTTTAAGTTGTCCTTTCTCTCTTGCAGTGTTTGTAAGGTATTTTCTCACACTGAGGTCTGTTTATTGTGAATATCATATGCTTGTTTTTACACCCTGTGATGTTTAAGTTGTCCTTTCTCTCTTGCAGTGTTTGTAAGGTATTTTGTTTTACTCATGTCTGTTTATTGTGAATATCATATGCTTGTTTTCACACCTTGTAATGTTTAAGTTTCCTTTCTCTCTTGCAGTGTTGGTAAGGTATTTTCTCACACTGAGGTCTGTTTATTGTGAATATCATATGCTTGTTTTTACACCCTGTAATGTTTAAGTTTCCTTTCTCTCTTGCAGTGTTTGTAAGGTATTTTCTCACACTGAGGTCTGTTTATTGTGAATATCATATGCTTGTTTTTACACCTTGTAATGTTTAAGTTGTGCTTCCTGTCTTGCAGTGTTTGTAAGGTATTTTGTTGTACTCATGTCTGCTTATTGTGAATATCATATGCTTGTTTTTACACCCTGTAATGTTTAAGTTGTCCTTTCTCTCTTGCAGTGTTTGTAAGGTATTTTCTCACACTGAGGTCTGTTTATTGTGAATATCATATGCTTGTTTTTACACCTTGTAATGTTTAAGTTGTCCTTTCTCTCTTGCAGTGTTTGTAAGGTATTTTCTCACACTGAGGTCTGTTTATTGTGAATATCATATGCTTGTTTTTACACCTTGTAATGTTTAAGTTGTCCTTTCTCTCTTGCAGTGTTTGTAAGGTATTTTCTCACACTGAGGTCTGTTTATTGTGAATATCATATGCTTGTTTTTACACCCTGTAATGTTTAAGTTGTCCTTTCTCTCTTGCAGTGTTTGTAAGGTATTTTGTTTTACTCATGTCTGTTTATTGTGAATATCATATGCTTGTTTTCACACCTTGTAATGTTTAAGTTTCCTTTCTCTCTTGCAGTGTTGGTAAGGTATTTTGTTGTACTCAGGTCTGCTTATTGTGAATATCATATGCTTGTTTTTACACCTTGTAATGTTTAAGTTGTCCTTTCTCTCTTGCAGTGTTGGTAAGGTATTTTGTTGTACTCAGGTCTGCTTATTGTGAATATCATATGCTTGTTTTTACACCTTGTAATGTTTAAGTTGTCCTTTCTCTCTTGCAGTGTTTGTAAGGTATTTTCTCACACTGAGGTCTGTTTATTGTGAATATCATATGCTTGTTTTTACACCTTGTAATGTTTAAGTTGTCCTTTCTCTCTTGCAGTGTTTGTAAGGTATTTTGTTGTACTCATGTCTGTTTATTGTGAATATCATATGCTTGTTTTTACACCTTGTAATGTTTAAGTTTCCTTTCTCTCTTGCAGTGTTGGTAAGATATTTTCTCACACTGAGGTCTGTTTATTGTGAATATCATATGCTTGTTTTTACACCCTGTAATGTTTAAGTTGTCCTTTCTCTCTTGCAGTGTTGGTAAGGTATTTTGTTGTACTCAGGTCTGCTTATTGTGAATATCATATGCTTGTTTTTACACCCTGTAATGTTTAAGTTGTCCTTTTTCTCTTGCAGTGTTTGTAAGGTATTTTCTCACACTGAGGTCTGTTTATTGTGAATATCATATGCTTGTTTTTACACGTTGTAATGTTTAAGTTGTCCTTTCTCTCTTGCAGTGTTTGTAAGGTATTTTGTTGTACTCATGTCTGTTTATTGTGAATATCATATGCTTGTTTTTACACCTTGTAATGTTTAAGTTGTCCTTTCTCTCTTGCAGTGTTTGTAAGGTATTTTGTTGTACTCATGTCTGTTTATTGTGAATATCATATGCTTGTTTTTACACCTTGTAATGTTTAAGTTTCCTTTCTCTCTTGCAGTGTTGGTAAGGTATTTTCTCACACTGAGGTCTGTTTATTGTGAATATCATATGCTTGTTTTTACACGTTGTAATGTTTAAGTTGTCCTTTCTCTCTTGCAGTGTTTGTAAGGTATTTTGTTGTACTCATGTCTGTTTATTGTGAATATCATATGCTTGTTTTTACACCTTGTAATGTTTAAGTTGTCCTTTCTCTCTTGCAGTGTTTGTAAGGTATTTTGTTGTACTCATGTCTGTTTATTGTGAATATCATATGCTTGTTTTTACACCTTGTAATGTTTAAGTTTCCTTTCTCTCTTGCAGTGTTGGTAAGGTATTTTCTCACACTGAGGTCTGCTTATTGTGAATATCATATGCTTGTTTTTACACCTTGTAATGTTTAAGTTTCCTTTCTCTCTTGCAGTGTTGGTAAGGTATTTTGTTGTACTCAGGTCTGCTTATTGTGAATATCATATGCTTGTTTTTACACCTTGTAATGTTTAAGTTGTCCTTTCTCTCTTGCAGTGTTTGTAAGGTATTTTCTCACACTGAGGTCTGTTTATTGTGAATATCATATGCTTGTTTTTACACCTTGTAATGTTTAAGTTGTCCTTTCTCTCTTGCAGTGTTTGTAAGGTATTTTGTTGTACTCAGGTCTGTTTATTGTGAATATCATATGCTTGTTTTTACACCTTGTAATGTTTAAGTTTCCTTTCTCTCTTGCAGTGTTGGTAAGATATTTTCTCACACTGAGGTCTGTTTATTGTGAATATCATATGCTTGTTTTTACACCCTGTAATGTTTAAGTTGTCCTTTCTCTCTTGCAGTGTTGGTAAGGTATTTTCTCACACTGAGGTCTGTTTATTGTGAATATCATATGCTTGTTTTTACACCTTGTAATGTTTAAGTTGTCCTTTCTCTCTTGCAGTGTTGGTAAGGTATTTTCTCACACTCAGGTCTGCTTATTGTGAATATCATATGCTTGTTTTTACACCCTGTAATGTTTAAGTTGTCCTTTTTCTCTTGCAGTGTTTGTAAGGTATTTTCTCACACTGAGGTCTGTTTATTGTGAATATCATATGCTTGTTTTTACACCTTGTAATGTTTAAGTTGTCCTTTCTCTCTTGCAGTGTTTGTAAGGTATTTTGTTGTACTCAGGTCTGTTTATTGTGAATATCATATGCTTGTTTTTACACCTTGTAATGTTTAAGTTGTCCTTTCTCTCTTGCAGTGTTTGTAAGGTATTTTGTTGTACTCAGGTCTGCTTATTGTGAATATCATATGCTTGTTTTTACACCCTGTAATGTTTAAGTTGTCCTTTCTCTCTTGCAGTGTTTGTAAGGTATTTTCTCACACTGAGGTCTGTTTATTGTGAATATCATATGCTTGTTTTTACACGTTGTAATGTTTAAGTTGTCCTTTCTCTCTTGCAGTGTTTGTAAGGTATTTTGTTGTACTCATGTCTGTTTATTGTGAATATCATATGCTTGTTTTTACACCTTGTAATGTTGAAGTTGTCCTTTCTCTCTTGCAGTGTTGGTAAGGTATTTTGTTGTACTCATGTCTGTTTATTGTGAATATCATATGCTTGTTTTTACACCTTGTAATGTTTAAGTTTCCTTTCTCTCTTGCAGTGGTGGTAAGGTATTTTGTTGTACTCAGGTCTGCTTATTGTGAATATCATATGCTTGTTTTTACACCTTGTAATGTTTAAGTTGTCCTTTCTCTCTTGCAGTGTTGGTAAGGTATTTTCTCACACTGAGGTCTGTTTATTGTGAATATCATATGCTTGTTTTTACACCTTGTAATGTTTCAGTTGTCCTTTCTCTCTTGCAGTGTTGGTAAGATACAGTGGGGCAAAAAAGTATTTAGTCAGCCACCGATTGTGCAAGTGCCCCCACCTAAAATGATGACAGAGGCCAGTAATTTGCACCAGAGGTACACGTCAACTGTGAGAGACAGAATGTGAAAAAAAAATCCATGAATACACATGGTAGGATTTGTAAAGAATTTATTTGTAAATCAGGGTGGCAAATAAGTATTTGGTCAATAACAAAAATACAACTCAATACTTTGTAACATAACCTTTGTTGGCAATAACAGAGGTCAAACGTTTACTATAGGTCTTTACCAGGTTTGCACACACAGTAGCTGGTATTTTGGCCCATTCCTCCATGCAGATCTTCTCCAGAGCAGTGATGTTTTGGGGCTGGCGCCGAGCAACACGGACTTTCAACTCCCGCCACAGATTTTCTTTGGGGTTGAGGTCTGGAGACTGGCTAGGCCACTCCAGGACTTTCAAATGCTTCTTACGGAGCCACTCCTTTGTTGCCCGGGCGGTGTGTTTTGGATCATTGTCATGTTGGAAGACCCAGCCGCGTTTCATCTTCAAAGTTCTCACTGATGGAAGGAGGTTTTGGCTCAAAATCTCATGATACATGGCCCCATTCATTCTGTCCTTAACACGGATCAGTCGTCCTGTCCCCTTGGCAGAAAAACAGCCCCATAGCATGATGTGTCCACCCCCATGCTTCACAGTAGGTATGGTGTTCTTGGGATGCAACTCAGTATTCTTCATCCTCCAAACACGACGAGTTGAGTTTATACCAAAAAGTTCTACTTTGGTTTCATCTGACCACATGACATTCTCCCAATCCTCTGCTGTATCATCCATGTGCTCTCTGGCAAACTTCAGACGGGCCTGGACATGCACTGGCTTCAGCAGCGGAACACGTCTGGCACTGCGGGATCTGATTCCCTGCCGTTTCAGTGTGTTACTGATGGTGACCTTGTTACTTTGGTCCCAGCTCTCTGCAGGTCATTCACCAGGTCCCCCCGTGTGGTTCTGGGATCTTTGCTCACCGTTCTCATGATCATTTTGACCCCACGGGATGAGATCTTGCGTGGAGCCCCAGATCGTGGGAGATTATCAGTGGTCTTGTAAGTCTTCCATTTTCTGATGATTGCTCCCACAGTTGATTTTTTCACACCAAGCTGCTTGCCTATTGTAGATTCACTCTTCCCAGCCTGGTGCAGGTCTACAATACTTTTCCTGGTGTCCTTCGAGAGCTCTTTGGTCTTGGCCATGGCGGAGTTTGGAGTCTGACTGTTTGAGGCTGTGGACAGGTGTCTTTTATACAGATGATGAGTTCGAACAGGTGCCATTCATACAGGTAACGAGTGGGGGACAGAAAAGCGTCTTACAGAAGACGTTACAGGTCTGTGGGAGCCAGGGATTGTCCATGTTTGAGGTGACCAAATACTTATTTGCCACCCTGATTTACGAATAAATTCTTTACAAATCCTACCATGTGTATTCATGGATTTTTTTTTTCACATTCTGTCTCTCACAGTTGACGTGTACCTCTGGTGCAAATTACTGGCCTCTGTCATCATTTTAGGTGGGGGCACTTGCACTATTGGTGGCTGACTAAATACTTTTTTGCCCCACTGTATTTTCTCACACTGAGGTCTGCTTATTGTGAATATCATATGCTTGTTTTTACACCTTGTAATGTTTAAGTTGTCCTTTCTCTCTTGCAGTGTTGGTAAGGTATTTTCTCACACTGAGGTCTGTTTATTGTGAATATCATATGCTTGTTTTTACACCTTGTAATGTTTAAGTTGTCCTTTCTCTCTTGCAGTGTTGGTAAGGTATTTTCTCACACTGAGGTCTGTTTATTGTGAATATCATATGCTTGTTTTTACACCCTGTGATGTTTAAGTTGTCCTTTCTCTCTTGCAGTGTTTGTAAGGTATTTTGTTTTACTCAGGTCTGTTTATTGTGAATGTCATATGCTTGTTTTTACACCTTGTAATGTTTAAGTTGTCCTTTCTCTCTTGCAGTGTTTGTAAGGTATTTTGTTGTACTCATGTCTGCTTATTGTGAATATCATATGCTTGTTTTTACACCCTGTAATGTTTAAGTTGTCCTTTCTCTCTTGCAGTGTTTGTAAGGTATTTTGTTGTACTCAGGTCTGCTTATTGTGAATATCATATGCTTGTTTTTACACCTTGTAATGTTTAAGTTGTCCTTTCTCTCTTGCAGTGTTTGTAAGGTATTTTCTCACACTGAGGTCTGTTTATTGTGAATATCATATGCTTGTTTTTACACCCTGTGATGTTTAAGTTGTCCTTTCTCTCTTTCAGTGTTTGTAAGGTATTTTGTTGTACTCATGTCTGTTTATTGTGAATATCATATGCTTGTTTTTACACCTTGTAATGTTTAAGTTGTCCTTTCTCTCTTGCAGTGTTTGTAAGGTATTTTGTTGTACTCATGTCTGTTTATTGTGAATATCATATGCTTGTTTTTACACCTTGTAATGTTTAAGTTTCCTTTCTCTCTTGCAGTGTTGGTAAGGTATTTTGTTGTACTCAGGTCTGCTTATTGTGAATATCATATGCTTGTTTTTACACCCTGTAATGTTTAAGTTGTCCTTTCTCTCTTGCAGTGTTTGTAAGGTATTTTCTCACACTGAGGTCTGTTTATTGTGAATATCATATGCTTGTTTTTACACCCTGTGATGTTTAAGTTGTCCTTTCTCTCTTGCAGTGTTTGTAAGGTATTTTGTTTTACTCAGGTCTGTTTATTGTGAATGTCATATGCTTGTTTTTACACCTTGTAATGTTTAAGTTGTCCTTTCTCTCTTGCAGTGTTTGTAAGGTATTTTGTTGTACTCATGTCTGCTTATTGTGAATATCATATGCTTGTTTTTACACCTTGTAATGTTTAAGTTGTCCTTTCTCTCTTGCAGTGTTGGTAAGGTATTTTGTTGTACTCAGGTCTGCTTATTGTGAATATCATATGCTTGTTTTTACACCCTGTAATGTTTAAGTTGTCCTTTCTCTCTTGCAGTGTTTGTAAGGTATTTTCTCACACTGAGGTCTGTTTATTGTGAATATCATATGCTTGTTTTTACACGTTGTAATGTTTAAGTTGTCCTTTCTCTCTTGCAGTGTTTGTAAGGTATTTTGTTGTACTCATGTCTGTTTATTGTGAATATCATATGCTTGTTTTTACACCTTGTAATGTTTAAGTTGTCCTTTCTCTCTTGCAGTGTTTGTAAGGTATTTTGTTGTACTCATGTCTGTTTATTGTGAATATCATATGCTTGTTTTTACACCTTGTAATGTTTAAGTTTCCTTTCTCTCTTGCAGTGTTGGTAAGATATTTTCTCACACTGAGGTCTGTTTATTGTGAATATCATATGCTTGTTTTTACACCTTGTAATGTTTAAGTTGTCCTTTCTCTCTTGCAGTGTTGGTAAGGTATTTTCTCACACTGAGGTCTGTTTATTGTGAATATCATATGCTTGTTTTTACACCTTGTAATGTTTAAGTTTCCTTTCTCTCTTGCAGTGGTGGTAAGGTATTTTGTTGTACTCAGGTCTGCTTATTGTGAATATCATATGCTTGTTTTTACACCTTGTAATGTTTAAGTTTCCTTTCTCTCTTGCAGTGGTGGTAAGGTATTTTGTTGTACTCAGGTCTGCTTATTGTGAATATCATATGCTTGTTTTTACACCTTGTAATGTTTAAGTTGTCCTTTCTCTCTTGCAGTGTTGGTAAGGTATTTTCTCACACTGAGGTCTGTTTATTGTGAATATCATATGCTTGTTTTTACACCCTGTGATGTTTAAGTTGTCCTTTCTCTCTTGCAGTGTTTGTAAGGTATTTTGTTTTACTCAGGTCTGTTTATTGTGAATGTCATATGCTTGTTTTTACACCTTGTAATGTTTCAGTTGTCCTTTCTCTCTTGCAGTGTTGGTAAGATATTTTCTCACACTGAGGTCTGCTTATTGTGAATATCATATGCTTGTTTTTACACCCTGTGATGTTTAAGTTGTCCTTTCTCTCTTGCAGTGTTTGTAAGGTATTTTCTCACACTGAGGTCTGTTTATTGTGAATATCATATGCTTGTTTTTACACCTTGTAATGTTTAAGTTGTCCTTTCTCTCTTGCAGTGTTTGTAAGGTATTTTCTCACACTGAGGTCTGTTTATTGTGAATATCATATGCTTGTTTTTACACCCTGTGATGTTTAAGTTGTCCTTTCTCTCTTTCAGTGTTTGTAAGGTATTTTGTTGTACTCATGTCTGTTTATTGTGAATATCATATGCTTGTTTTTACACCTTGTAATGTTTAAGTTTCCTTTCTCTCTTGCAGTGTTGGTAAGGTATTTTCTCACACTGAGGTCTGTTTATTGTGAATATCATATGCTTGTTTTTACACCCTGTAATGTTTAAGTTGTCCTTTCTCTCTTGCAGTGTTGGTAAGGTATTTTGTTGTACTCAGGTCTGCTTATTGTGAATATCATATGCTTGTTTTTACACCCTGTAATGTTTAAGTTGTCCTTTCTCTCTTGCAGTGTTTGTAAGGTATTTTCTCACACTGAGGTCTGTTTATTGTGAATATCATATGCTTGTTTTTACACGTTGTAATGTTTAAGTTGTCCTTTCTCTCTTGCAGTGTTTGTAAGGTATTTTGTTGTACTCTGGTCTGTTTATTGTGAATATCATATGCTTGTTTTTACACCTTGTAATGTTTAAGTTTCCTTTCTCTCTTGCAGTGTTGGTAAGGTATTTTCTCACACTGAGGTCTGTTTATTGTGAATATCATATGCTTGTTTTTACACCCTGTAATGTTTAAGTTGTCCTTTCTCTCTTGCAGTGTTGGTAAGGTATTTTGTTGTACTCAGGTCTGCTTATTGTGAATATCATATGCTTGTTTTTACACCCTGTAATGTTTAAGTTGTCCTTTCTCTCTTGCAGTGTTTGTAAGGTATTTTCTCACACTGAGGTCTGTTTATTGTGAATATCATATGCTTGTTTTTACACGTTGTAATGTTTAAGTTGTCCTTTCTCTCTTGCAGTGTTGGTAAGGTATTTTGTTGTACTCTGGTCTGTTTATTGTGAATATCATATGCTTGTTTTTACACCCTGTAATGTTGAAGTTGTCCTTTCTCTCTTGCAGTGTTGGTAAGGTATTTTGTTGTACTCATGTCTGTTTATTGTGAATATCATATGCTTGTTTTTACACGTTGTAATGTTGAAGTTGTCCTTTCTCTCTTGCAGTGTTTGTAAGGTATTTTGTTGTACTCTGGTCTGTTTATTGTGAATATCATATGCTTGTTTTTACACCCTGTAATGTTGAAGTTGTCCTTTCTCTCTTGAAGTGTTGGTAAGGTATTTTGTTGTACTCATGTCTGCTTATTGTGAATATCATATGCTTGTTTTTACACGTTGTAATGTTGAAGTTGTCCTTTCCCTCTTGCAGTGTTTGTAAGGTATTTTGTTGTACTCAGGTCTGTTTATTGTGAATATCATATGCTTGTTTTTACACCCTGTAATGTTTAAGTTGTCCTTTCTCTCTTGCAGTGTTTGTAAGGTATTTTGTTGTACTCATGTCTGCTTATTGTGAATATCATATGCTTGTTTTTACACCCTGTAATGTTGAAGTTGTCCTTTCTCTCTTGCAGTGTTGGTAAGGTATTTTGTTGTACTCATGTCTGTTTATTGTGAATGTCATATGCTTGTTTTTACACCCTGTAATGTTTAAGTTTTCCTTTCTCTCTTTTAGTGTTTGTAAGGTATTTTGTTGTACTCATGTCTGCTTATTGTGAATATCATATGCTTGTTTTTACACCCTGTAATGTTTAAGTTGTCCTTTCTCTCTTGCAGTGTTTGTAAGGTATTTTGTTTTACTCAGGTCTGTTTATTGTGAATATCATATGCTTGTTTTTACACCCTGTAATGTTTAAGTTGTCCTTTCTCTCTTGCAGTGTTTGTAAGGTATTTTGTTTTACTCAGGTCTGTTTATTGTGAATATCATATGCTTGTTCCCTTTCAGTCGATTCACTCGGTACAACACATAAGTATGGGATATCACGCCCTCGCGTGTCCTGGCTGAAGAAACCTTTATTCACGTCTTTAAGGCAGATGACGTGTGATGACACGCGCACGGCCCCGCCTGCACATATAGCCGCTGTCATCACAGTCATCCCTCAGTTCTCACGCTCTTCACCTCGCTGAGAACACCTCTGCTGAGTTGGGCTAGCTAGCTGCTGCTAGTTAGCTCCGTTGTCTGCCGACTTGAACTTAGCTTAACTGCCCCTGTTGGTGTTAGCCTCCACCGCCCAGGTGGTGTGTAGGCTGCCCGCGGCACGCTAATTTCAAGTTTTCCTGTGTAGCTGGTTTTCCTGGTTTTGTGTTTTGGAATGGACTCCAAACCGAAGCGAGCAAGGCAGAAATCTTCTGTTCGCCCCTGTCCTCAGGGATGTGGTTTCTGTTTGCATGACAGCGACCAGCACTATATCTGCCCTGTCTGCCTGGGGATCGTCCACGCTAGGAGAGCGTTGACGGAGCCCGAAGCCTCTGCGTTTTGTCGCCAGCTCCGGCGCTGAACCCTGGAAAGACGGGTGACGTTTGTGGAAAAAGTGCTGGGACGCTCGGCTGTCGCACGGTATGACCCTCTCCTTTCCGAGTCTGGAGCCCCGGCTTCGTCCGAGTCCGAAGAAGAGGATTTTCCGGTCAATTTTCCCGCAATTAGCTGGGCTGACCACATGGAATATGTTGACGGGTTAGCCGATG
This sequence comes from Pelmatolapia mariae, assembly GCF_036321145.2. Taxonomy (NCBI): domain Eukaryota; kingdom Metazoa; phylum Chordata; class Actinopteri; order Cichliformes; family Cichlidae; genus Pelmatolapia; species Pelmatolapia mariae. The sequence goes on along the minus strand of NC_086240.1, from coordinate 21,621,758 downwards.
ACGAGCCGGAACCATGCAGGAGCGCTGACGGGCTTCAGCCTGGGTTGAAGCCCGCCAGCGCTCCCCAGGAAGACGATGACGTGCTGGACATCGGCCTGGACATCCATGGTTTGTCGGAGGATGAGCAGGAGAGCTCATTGTCGGGCCAATGTGCCGCCGCTGCTGCGCCGGTCAGCACCCCTCTTTTTTCCCTGTTTCGCCGTGCTGCTGAGAAGCTGCAGGTGGACTGGCCCTCTCCTCCGCCAGCTCAGAAGCCTTCGCGGTTCACGGGTTTTTTCCTCCCACCGGAGCCCGCAACGGCCAAAAACTGCCTCCCCATGTTCCCAGACTTTCTCTGCGAGCTAACAGCATCATGGGACAAACCTCTGTCTACCCGCGTCACTGTGCCTGGCTATGGACAGTACATGGAGTTGGACGGCGCCGAGGGGGGTGGCTTAGCTAACCCACCCCCTATGGAGCCGTCTCTGGCTGCTTATCTGGCCCCGTCCCATAACCATGGTGTCGGTGGCCCCGCAACTCTGCCGTCCAAGCACTGCAGATTCTCTGCTTCGCAGCTGGAGAAGATTTATCGGGCTCAGGCCGGCACTGCTCGCGCCATGAGCTCCGTCACCATGCTCCAGACGTACCAGGCCATGTGCCTGGCGGAGCTCGGATCACTGGTTCCTGATGACAGCCCTTTGGCACCTCTTCTTAACGAGGTCAGAGTCGCCACAGATCACATCCTCCGTGCGTCTGGCTGTGCAGCGCTCTCCCTGGGCAGAGGGATGGCTTCGACAGTAGTGGCGCAGAGGCACCTGTGGCTGACCCTCTCTGACATCCCGGATAGGGACAGAGCTGTGTATCTGGACGCACCAGTGTCTGCGGCTGGGTTAGTCGGACATTCACTTGAAGCCATTCAGGCTATATTCAATCTGAGGAAGAAGCAGATGGAAGCTCTGCGCGACATCATCCCCAGACGTCAGCCGAAACCCAAGCCCGCAGCTAGCTCTCACAGGCCCGCCGCTCCTCTGCCGACTGGCAAGAGACCGGCGTCCACTGCTGAAGTGGGTGTGCCGCCAGCGAGAGCACATCCTCCGGCCCCCGGCGGGACCCGATGCCCAGGAGGAAGAAGCCTCAGCCCTCCTAGCTGTGGTTTTGAGTGGAGAAGGGGTCCAGCAGCAGGGAGACGCTGCTTTTACCCCTCTGTTGCCGCCCAAGAGGTGCCGCTTAAGTTCTGTTCAGGTTGTCAGCCCCAGAAGGCGCTGCACTTTCCTAACACTGTCTCCCAAGCACAAAACCCCTGCAAACAAAATGCCTCAGGTAACTCCCTGTTCAGGTGTGTTAAATGTTCAGGTGACCACATCAAGTGTTCCCGCTGTTTTTCATTGTTGTGCCCCAGAAAAGGTGCCTCCAACAAACTGTGTGAATGTACATGTTCCCATGTTACAATCAATAAAGAGTGTTGTTTATTCTCAAACAGTCACAAATGTTCAGCCTGAGGGCAGAATGAGCCAGGTCAGGCAGGTGATGCAGTCCCCTGCAGACACACTGGGGGGCGACAATGCCCCGCCGACGGTGCTGCAGGTCAGCTGGCTGCTGGCCCGGGAGATTGGTTTGCGACAATCGATCTAACAGATGCTTATTTTCATGTGGCTATACACCCGAAACACAGGCAGTTTCTGAGGTTTGCATTCGAGGGCGTAGCCTACGAATACCTAGTGCTGCCGTTCGGGCTGTCGCTCGCTCCTCGCACCTTTACGAAATGTGCCACTAGCACCCCTCAGGGAGAGGGGCATCCGCATCTTAGCCTACCAAGACGACTGGGCTCTCGTAGCTTGTTCCAGAGAGCAGGCGGAGACACAGCTGCCACTGGTTCTGTCACACATTCAGACACTGGGGTTCTCTGTGAACTTTCAAAAGAGCTCGCTAATCCCGAGTCAGCAGATTTCTTTCCTCGGTTTGGAAATGTGCTCGCTTTCCAGCCGCGCACGTTTGTCGGAGCACAGAGTGGCCGCGTTTCATCGCTGCCTCGCTCAGTTTCAGCTGGGACGCAAACTGCGTTTCCAGACGATATTAAGCTTGTTGGGCATGATGGCATCTATGATCGCCGTAGTGCCACTTGGACTGTTAAAAATGAGAATCCAGCTAACAATCTACGAATAGTTATTTTATTTCATATTTATATAGTTTTCATATGATATAGTTAAAACTTGGCAATATTTCCTTCTGGAAGTACGATTTAATTCACTATGATACTCTGGGAGTTTACTTACAAAAAGCACAGATACTTTGTGAACAGCAAACTAAGTTAACATATTATGCATCAATTTTTTTTCCATCAACTTTCTTAGTTATACTTATTATTAAATCAAAATTTAAGCAGCCTCTGCTTTACTTTGGTTACTTTTCTACACAGTAATATTTCTCCTTTTGCCTTACCTTATTTGACCTTTTAATATTTAGATTTCTTTGGGTAAAATTATAGTTTCTTGCATTTTCATGACTTTTTCCATGCTCTAGTTCACTGCTGAAGATGGCTTTCAACCTATTGTCAATGGGTACGCACTGCGAAATAAAAACTCTAGATCTCAAATATCTTACTGAAACATTTGCCTCAAATGGCCTCTGTCCTCTGAAAGCAGCATAGTAACTTAAGCAGACAGACTGATTTGTTTTTTGCGATATAAAGATGAACAATTGTCACAGATAATATTTTCCTTTTTTGGCTGTCCCACAGTGGTGATATAAGCTGAAAATTGAATTTATTTTCCCTTTAAAGCCACATCAAAAGAGTGTGTTTCAGACATCTATCTGTGTTCTATACAGTCTGGGTGTTTACAAGCTAAAGTGTGTATCATTGTAAAGAAAGACAATAAGACATTCAGTAAGGAGGAAAAGCTAATCTGGCCTGACCTACGATGTGTTTACAAAATATATAACATAGCATACATACCAGATTTCATACTTTTATATTTCTTTTTTCAGTTTTTCTTTTTCAGTTTCTCTCAGTTCCTTTAGTGGGTTTATATATTTAGGTTTTTAAAATGATTACACATCTAAATCTTCAGTAAGACTGAGCTTATTGATCTCAGCTTCTCTCTATCCAAGAGTGGAATAAAGGACTTTTTACTGTTTAATTAATACAGTACTGCATGTTTAATACTACAACAGAGTATTCGATATGAATAAGTCCCTCTTTAGCATGACACTGAATATTAAAACCAGTGATGATCTTCCCAAACAAAATCTACAAACTCTGATCAACGTACAGGCAGTAAAGTCCCTACGTTGGTTCACAGAGTGGATTTTTGGGTTTTCTGTGGATTTTTCACAAGGTTCGACAATAGTCATAACAGCAATTCAACAAATGCACTGGAAAAAGTCCCAAGTTGAAGAAGAATAAATTAAAGGGGAGAATTATCCACATTCAAATCAGGTATGGCAGATGCAAAGTCTAGAGCAGGGGTGCCCAATCCCAGTCCTCGAGAGCTACCGTCCTGCAGCTTTTAGATGGATCCTTGTTCCGACACACCTGAATCAAATGAATGGCTTGTTATCAGGCATTTGCCAAACTTGATGGCATGCTGAAGAGGCAATCAAACCATTTGATTCAGCTGTGTTGGAGTAGGGATGCATCTAAAAGCTGCAGGACAGTAGCTCTCGAGGACTGGGATTGGGCACCCCTGGTCTAGAGACCAGCTCAAAATCCAGGGCATGCTGCTAAAGCTGTTGGTATCAATGAGACACTAGGTTGTGGACACTTTTTGTTGGAATTGGATAAACTTGATCAGACACAGTAATTTAACACCTGCAGTGTTTAGTCTGTGTAAATTGAACTCAACTTTGTTTTCTCCTTGGTGTAGTTTATTTGTGCAGGTGTGAACACAGACCACCACACGGAGACCCTTCAAAGAAGGTGTTCTCAATATAGTTCCTAACTTACTTGTTTATTGTGTGAACATGATTTAAACCTGATCCAAACCAACTACCAGGTGTATGTTACAAGTTTGAGTTAAAACAAGTCCTGTAGCTATGCATGCTTTGTACTCTCAATGTGGGAAATGATGATGTTTCATCTCATAAATCTTGACACACAGATCACACCTACATAAGCAGCCTTTATAACTTCAAAGTATCGTATTGGTATCAATACTGTTTGTGTATTTACTCGATATTGGATCACTATTACAAACTTGCAGTATTGCACAGCTGTGCTTCATTCTATTTCATTCTGAAGTCCTTCAGTTTAAAAAACTGATGAACTTTAACATTGAGTTTAAACCGCCAAGCACTTTTGTAATGTTTCTAAGGTAGTGGTTAGGAGATATTTAGGAAAAATAACCTATAACTTAAATATCCTCTACTTTTCTCTTAAATATTTTTTTCTCTTCTCTCTCTAATATTAGAGGAAATAAAGGTGACCTAGGTGGTTATTTCATATCATCTAAAAAACTGAATTCAAATTGAATTGAATTGATTCACTTCTTACTCAATACCCATTCAGCGAGATATTTTAATAGTTTTGTTAAAACACAACTTAGGCATTAAATTGTTTTTGGCCTTTTTCTGACTTTATTAGTGCAGTGAATCAAAGGGCCGTGGGTTGGATTTGAATGCTGCCCTGCTGCTTTCGGCCTGTTCTGGGACTGCTCATCCAGTGAGCTAACCTCATGGCCAGAAAATGTTTTTGAAAAAATATCAAAGTCAACAAAAAAAATGTGTGTGGTACTACCCAACAAGAAAACATATTTCTTCATATATTTTAATTTGCTGAATTTCTTTCTTCTTACATTTTGTGTACGCTGCAAGAGGATGTATTCAATTATTTTATGCAATCTCAGAACAACCACATCATTACAGCTAACCTTATGGCATTGGCGACACAATTGGTTGTCAATATGATGTATTTGTTATTCAAAAATTTGTAGCACGCATAATTTGTTTGGGCAGGAAGAAATATTTTACTATGTTTCTGTGTCACGACCGGTTGGATTATCCTTTATATTTTTTAATTAATTTGTCCTTGAGTTTCAGGTGGAGCTGAGTTTGGTTCTGTATATCGCCTATATGAAGCATCTGTTTATTTTTGTCTTTGTTAAGTTCATGTGTCTCTGTCTCAGTGTTTATGCTTCCTGTTTTGACAGTCTTTTATTTCGTGCATTATGTTCAGTTTTCCTTTTTACTCTTGATCTGCCCCTGCTATAATCCCAGCTGTCTAGACTTCCATTATCACCCTCCTGTGTGTATATTTTGTCTGTTTCGCCTTTATTTTTGTAGTCTTACACTCAACCTAAATAAACTGTTCGTTTACTTATAAACTCAATCCTGCCTGCCAGCGTTGTCTGCACTTGGGTTCTCACTCCGTGCGGCACTGACTGCACGTTTTGTAGACTCATGATACTGTAACGACATTAAATCTTGTTGATGTTTTTGCTGCACAAAACATTTTATTGTTGTATCAAAACTCAGGCAGGCCTAATGTATCATAATCAATTCTTAATTGTTTTGTACTTTAACAGGATTTATCATTAATTCCATCACATAAAAATATACTTTCCTTCATGTCTCATTCAGCTTTTGATTTTATTTCAGCAGAATTCATCATTTGCTCAATCAAATATGAATATCAATTTAAACATAATTTTATTCAACTTAATCACACAGTAATACTTTTTCTCACATGTTAAACACTATATTACACATGTTAAAATCTGAGCTTCTGAGAGATCAGCATCTCCTTAGTTTTTCATTCACTCCCCCTCCCACACAGGATGCATGTTTCTCTTTGAATCATTTCAGTAGGACCATGTGAAAATGAAAACAAATAATCTTAGGCTGACTTAAATGTCCTTTGTTCCCCTGTTGTTAAAATGAAATGAAATGAAAAACGCACAACAAAAAATACTGCAAAAGGATAAAGTTGCCTACCAGACATTTCATTTCAAAATTAAGATGTGCATCCCATCCATCCATCCATCCATCCATCTTCATCCGCTTTATCCGGGGCCGGGTCGCGGAGGCAGCAGCCTAAGCAGAGAAGCCCAGACCTCCCTCTCCCCAGCCACCTCCTCCAGCTTATCCGGGGGAACACCAAGGCGTTCCCAGGCCAGCCGAGAGATATAATCTCTCCAGCGTGTCCTGGGTGGGACATGCCCGGAACACCTCACCCAGGAGGCGCCCAGGAGGCATCCTTGTCAGATGCCCGAACCACCTCAGCTGGCTCCTTTCGATGTGGAGGAGCAGCGGCTCTACTCTGAGCCCCTCCCGGATGGCCGAACTTCTCACCCTATCTCTAAGGGAGAGGCCAGCCACCCTTCGGAGGAAGCTCATTTCCGCCGCTTGTATCCGCGATCTCGTTCTTTCGGTCACTACCCACAGCTCGTGGCCATAGGTGAGGGTAGGGACTTAGATCGACCGGTAAATTGAGAGCTTCGCTTTTACACTCAGCTCCCTCTTCACCACAACGGACCTGGTGCAGCATCCGCATCACTGCAGCCGCAGATGTGCAAATGTGATCAAATCAACTTATTAGAGATATTCATCTCCTGTTGGAAAAAAACAGTTAAACTTGTTAAGTTAATTCCCCAAAAAACTAACTGTAAGATGTTTAACTACATTGCTGTCTGTATGAATGTTGTCCTAAATTATCACCTTTAACCCTCTGGGGTCCAGGGCATAATTGGCCGTTTTTGACTACTTTTGATTTTACCTCTATATTTCACCTTTACAATGTGTTTTTCTTGCCTTGTTTGGTATCATTATTTTCAGCACAACCTCAAATATCTGAAATTTGAGTTAGTTTTTCATTTTGGTATACTATATTAGCACAGTTGATCTAAGTTCAGACAAAAAATTCAAAATCCGAGTAGAAAAAAGTTATATCTTTTACTGTAAAACCCACAAACATGTTTAACGAATCATTTTCATAACTTGAAATGCAAATAGAAATTGTACATTTCTAAAATTTATGCAAAAGTTTTGCAAACAATAAAGTTATATGGTACAATTTACCTAAAAATGCAGCCAAGGCCTCAGGCGTTTTTTATATAACCATTTAAATCTATTTACAGAACAATCAGGTGTGCTGCATCAAATAAGAAGGCACACAAATTATTTGTGCCAGTCCAAAAAATGTAGTTTGTGTTCAGTATAAGACAGAGGAGAACACCAAAGGCCTAAACCCTGGAATCTGCCTTTGACGGCTTTTTTGGGAGAAAATATGAAATTCAGCAGTATAACTGACACACAATACAAAACAATAACTACACAACACACTAACTACAGCCTCCAAACACGCTAAACATCACTAATGTCTCAGATATGAAAACTCGCTCTCTCTCTTTCTTTCGCTCGCCCGCTTTCCGTCGCGGGTGTCGCTCCTAAAAACTTCCCCTTCTCCCTAAACAACCAAATGTCACATGTTGCCATATCATTTTTTTGATTGGCTGACATGGTAAACTAACACCCAATAGGGAAGAGGTGTTTTTTCTTTTTCTTTTTTCACTCGCAAAGGGAGAGTGTTTGCTAGCGCTGTCTGTGGAAAACGCCGTTTTTACCGTTCTTCCCGCTGTAAACACCACTGTTTTGTTCAGAAAAAAACATCGCGTGTATTTTTTATCATAACTCTGGTTTTACGTGGCCTATCGACACAATTCAAAAACTGGTATATAGTTTGAAGTCCGCACTTTCGACCCAAGTTGAAATGGAGACTCTGGCTCGCTGCATCTTGTAGCTGTGTTGTCTTAAATTGGTCATGTGATTTTGACGCGCCGGCGCGTCCAGCGACCCCAGAGGGTTAAAGTGTTTGTGCTAATAACATCATGTACAGTAAGACGGGCATGGAGAACAGCACTGACTGGGAGAGACTTTAAACAGATGACATACTCAGTTCAATTCAACATATAAGACTTTAAGAATGCACAAGCATTCATCTAAAATCTATTTATTTAATCTATCATCTGTGATATTATTGTGTACAACTATAATGTATGGTTCATCTCCCTTAAATAAACAGACAGCCTTGAAGTATGAAATACTCATATACAAAAATGCTTATAAATTTGTCTCAGTGTCTGATAATGCCCCACAGGCCTCAATGTGACCTTGAAGCTGCTTATAATTTTTAAGTTGTTTAATCTGTAGGTGCTCACAATAATCAGATTTTGAATGAAAGCTAGGGAACTTCGGTAGCACAAAAAAAGTCCCTTTCAATCAATTCAATCGGTACAACATATGAATATAGGATGTCACACCCTGACGGATTACATCCTCCATGCATTCCCCTGTGCAGTGCTCTCCCTGAGCAGAGGCATGGCTTCAACATTAGTGGCCTAGAGACACCTGTGGCTGACCCTCTCTGACGTGCTGGACAGCGGCAGGGCTGGTTTTCTGGACGAACCAGTTTCTGCGGCTGGATTGTTCGGACAATCACTTGAAGGCATCCAGGATCGATTTGTTTAGAGGAAGAAACAGACAGAAGCTCTGTGCGACATCCCCAGACATCAACAGCTACCTCTCACAGGTCTGCCGTCCCTCTGCCAACCAGCAAGAGATCGGGGGCCACTGCTGCAGTGGGTGTGCCTCCAGTGGGAGCACACCCTCCAGTTCTAGTTCCGCGCCAGTTTTAAACAAAAGCCCACCTTTGGGCCCCCTGGCAGGACCTGAGGCCCAGGAGGAGGAAGCCTCAGCCCTCCTAGCTGTGGGATTGAGTGGAGAAGGGGCCCAGCGGCTTTTCCCCCTCTTGTGTGCACAAACCCCTGCACACAAAACGTCTCAGGTTGTAACTCCCGGTTCGGTTGTGTTAAACCTTCAAGTGACTACATCAAGTGTTCCCATTGTATTTCATTGTTGTTCCTCAAGAAAGGTGCCTCCAACAAAAATGTATGAATGCACATGTTATAAGTAATAAATGTTTCTCAAATAACTGCAAAAGCTCAGCCTGCAGGCAGAATGGGGCAGAATAATAGGACAAGAGAGCCCACACAGACACCAGGACACAACTGAGGAGATACAACTGGTAGACAAACACGGAAACGAGACAAGGACACACTGAACACGAAAGGGAACTAACAAAACTGTAATGGTTGGTATTACATTCAAAATCTCCACTAAATATGTTTTGTGTGCTATTCACAGTATGTTAGTGTAATGAAAAAAAAAACCCCATCTATATCCCTAGTTATATATATTATACAGTGAGGATAGCATGTTCCTGAATGACATCAGCCCTCATGTAGGAGATCGGGATCATGTGAATAATATTTGGACAGTTATGATCAGAACAGCACTTTAAAGACACGGTATGTAAGCCAGAGACCGAGCATATGTAACAGCACAGCATGCTTGTCAGTTCTTATACTTAATATATTTTTTACATTGGTTTTTCACTTAATACTTCACTTCAGTGTTGATTTTATTGTTTAAAAATGTTTACACATTTAAATCTTCCACTCAGCTGTTGGTGGTTTGGTTGCATTGTGACCACATGACGATCTCCAGAGCTGAACAAAGCAGGGTGCAAAAAACTGTGTTTCCTCTAATGTCCACTTATGACTCTCTCTCAAAAAATAAATAAATAAAAATCTCCATCCAATCTCCACAAACGCCCTCTGTTGTCCAAGTTTACAGCAGAAATAAACACATTTAGAGCCTGCTACATCTTGGGTGCTATGGATAAGTCCAATAAAGGATAGCTAGAGATAGCACTGGTGCCCCGTAGCAAGAATTCCTGGTTTCAATCTCATTTGTTAACTTGGGCCCTGGTGTGTAAAGTGTGCATGTTTTCCATATGTGTGTTTGTGTTTCCTCTGTGTTCCTCTCATAGGCTGAAGACATGGCAGTTCTAAATTTGGCCACAGATCACTCAAAACACTTTATCAATGTGACTGCAAGCCACATTTAACCATACATTCATAAAGATCTTTAAGCTTAGAAAGCCGCTCTACTGGCCTGTTTGGCCACCTGAATGGCAATCTGCCACATGAAAATTTTTTGACGTTTGCTGTCTGTGCAAGTTTGAGGTTAATATCTGAGATGCAGAGGTCGTGAGATAATTGCCAGACACCCTATACGCTAAAATTAGAAGGAGCCTTGAAAAAAGTCCAGAATATACACGGTACAGTCAGTAATATTTTTAGATTTTTATGTTACTAGAAAAAAGTGACCTAAATACTAATTATTGTATTCAAAAATAGAAATGACTTTTCATTCATTAAAAATACATACAGTAACCAAGATGAATATTATTATTCTACCTAATTATGGTTTATCTGCAGATCTGTGGCTAGAATCCAGCCACATACGTAGTATGTTTTATAAGTTACTCACATAAAGCTATTTAACATTTGTACGTGCATATTTTCATCACCTCTTTTTCATCCTCCTCCTCCATCACGGTTCCTCCGTCATTTCCATGTCATGTTCCTCCTGACCTAAGCCTCATCTCCTGAACTAAAGTCAGGGCTCTTATTCACAAAACTTGGATTAACATGCTTATTTATTCCTTATATTGTCAAGCCTCCAATCTCCAGACAGCTTATAGGTGAGCAGGCTAAATAGCAACAACAACTGGTTATTGGCTAACATTAAGTTGAACTCAGGGTTCAGTATTTTGCCCACTGAAGCTTCCACACACGGACAGGAGAAGCTGAGGCTCAATACCCTTTGATTTGCTGACAACTACTTGTGTGTGATACCGCAAGATTTAAGATTGATCGGATACCAAGTAAATACACAGCTAGTATTGCCGATAATGATACAATAGCAATACTTTTTAATAATTAACCCTGGAGAACCCATGGGGTCAAATTTGACCCCATGGTTTCCCTAGAAAACCAATGGGGTCGGCTCTGACCCCATTGGTTCTCCAGGGTTAAGGTGGATATATCATCAAATTGCTTAACCTGAATGAATTATCATGAGCCTTATGTGAATTGGAGATTTTCCTTGGATTACTAATTAGTTAAAACCCAGGACAGAAATAATAAAATGATTAAGTCTGTAGCACATGTAGTTGTGGTTAAAATATAGTAATCATACAGTATCCTTTTCACGGTTAACACAAAAGGGTAATTACATTCAGTCAAGCCATATTATATTTGGTATATTTGTATCAATTCCAATAAATGTTTTCATCTAATAAACATGTTTCAGTGAGATAAATGTAATACATAAAGTAATGCTGAAGATGACTAAAATATTACTATTTATCAGATTTATCTACCTGGATATTCTCTGACGTTGTGCTACCATTTGGTGCTGCTGGGCAGGCCTGGCTAGCTGAACATGCTTTCTTGCTTGTTTGCCTAGCACTGCTGAGTCACATGACAGTACAAGATCAAAACACAAGGGGGAGGAGCAAACATTATTGGCTCAAACTGTGGTCAGAAATATTTTGTACTTGTAAATCAGACTGCGTAGTTGTGAACTGAGTTTTGTAGCCTTGTAAACCAAAATATCTGAAAATTCTATGTTTGTGCATCTATAGATGAGAATTTGTGTGTGTAAAAATATTACACAAGTTACAATTTTTTTGTTAAAGTCTGGCTACAGATACAAAGCAATAAACTATGTGTAAAACTCTGCGCTCAAGTTTCCTGGCTTGTATGTGAGTTTCAACTTGTGAGTATAAATTTGACCCAATTTTTCTTCCTTTCAGCTGATTGGTCAATGTCATGTCAATCACAAATTTAACAATCTAATCAGAGAACAGGTGTGTTTGGTTGTGGCGCTTTACTGAGCTTCAGGTCCTGGAAGGGACAATTCTCTTTTATTAAAACACATCAAACAGTAATACTGATAAGGAAAAACCTCTGCAGCACACATGGACAAAGCCCTCACTGTCAGCCATAGAAATATCACAAAAGGAAAAAAGAATAAGTAAGAATGCTAAAACTCCTCATTGTGAATGAGTTTGTACTATTGTTAGACTCAGAGTGTTTCATTCATCAGTGTTTATTTATTGTCCTTTCAGTTCACTTATCCTATGTGTTCCATAGAAACATCCAGGGGATGTTGGGAATGGCAAAACATGTGGGGTAAAGGTCGGTCCGTCAGAGATACGAGATAGATTTTCATCCTTAAAAAAACTACATATCGGCTATTTATACATTAAAGACTTAGACATTGAATTTAGTATATAATATATTGTTATCAAAGAATATTCATCTAAGAATACATGCACAAAGAATCGCTAACTACTATACAATTAAACAGTGACCATCACACCGTCATACAATGACCAGTGATCACACAGCAATCACACACAAGGTATACAAATGCTGAGCAACAAACTTCTTATAGTATCTTATTGTATATTTAAGTCAATATGATGGTTTACAGGATGTACTCTGGGTTCAGGTTAGATCTGTGTAGAAAACAAAATCCCCAAAAAATTGCATTACAGAGAAAATAAATTTGCATTTACTTTAAAATCTCTTATTGATTTCTTTAGATAGCTTTACCCTCCTCATGGAAGACTTTCCCGTCAGACTGCTCTCTCCACTTCAGTGCAATTCCACTTAGTCCTTTCTCCTTCAGTCTATACTGCAGCTGGGACAGACATAAACAGAAAAAGAAAACAATAAGAAAACACCGAGAAAACTGAAAACATCAGGTCAACTTGATCCAATAGCTTTTCGAATTTTCTCAGTGCTTCCTGCAGTAGATCCCATTTCAACTGGCAGCTTGAGATGCTGAAGTAATAAATCTGACATAGTTGGATTTCAAAGGGTTTCATAGTTTGATTATATCTCAAATGCCAGCATATCAAAACATCGCCGGACTTGTATTATTTGTCAAAGGTATTGAAGATGATTTATAAATAATAAATAACATAAATTATATAACAAATAATGACATTATTTTCTGTGTATCGTTATAGTTTCCTAACCTAAAATTACATGTGTCCAATCATCTTTGTTTAAGTTCTGTTAAAAAATGACATTTTTTATTGGAGTAGCTTTACTTGTAATAGTCTGAGTTATATTTTCAATATATATGTTTTTATTTATGTTTCATTATGGTTAAAGTTTTTAAAATAAGGTGTTGTCCAGAATTGCCTGTTACTCTCTTTTACAGAAATCTTCTGAATAATGACATGACTTCAATTAAGTCGTATAGGGTTTTTTTTTTTTTTTGAGGAAAGTAATATAAAAAAGTAATATATTAAATAAAATACAAATGAACTAGAATTATATTATCAGTAATATTGACAATAATACTAATTTGCATTATTTGTTGACAAGATGCGGTACTGTTTATTTTCTATTGGACCATGTAGATTATCAGCTAAGCAATATGTTGCACTTGTTATCCAAGTGGGGCCAAACATCTAATGTAAGCAGTCCACATGATTTTGCAAAGAAACTCAGTGTAATTTATTGTTTTACTCTGTCATACTTTTGCATAAAGGAAATTCATGTGACTTACCATTTTCAGGAGGTCTTCTTTCACAGTCAGGTTATTGAGCTCCAGAGAAGGGTCCAGATTTATCTTCAGCTTCCACATCTGCATTTGTAGGCCTACTCACATAAAGAGATCAGAGACAAAAAATAAGATAGCTCTGGTATGTGTTCTCGTATCATCTTCCAGTGGTAAAACAAGGCACCCGTCCAGTGTGGAAATCTTTTGCCATGATACATTTTGGCAAAACTGTACCAAAAGCATTTTTCTCCCTTTTTTTTATTGAAGCACTCACCAGGAGGGTCGTTGTAACAGACAAATGGTAATGCTGCATCACAAGTTTGAAACTTCCATTTTCCTGAATTCCCTAATTCTGCATAGCCACAAATGACTTTTGAGTCAGCTGAGTTTGCCCCATAATCAAAGTTTTTGTAGATGAAGCTGCTTCCATCAGACCAAAAAAAATTTGAATGTCTAGACAGACCAATCCATGCTGAGATTCCATTCTGCACCAGGCTCTGGACTTTCTGGTTGTCACTGTCACTGATCACAGTGGCTAGGTTGGTGTAGTTCTCCCTGCAGTACTTCTGAGCGCTGGACCAATTCATTATTTGATTTACAAGAACAAATTCAGGATTCATCTGTGTCCCTGCAGTTAGAGTTGTAAAAACAGTAGATTACAATCAGTAACCCCTAAATTATAATATTACCTTCATTGAAAAAATATAAATTGCTCTGTACTCACCACTGTAACAGATAAATTGATTTTCAAGCGTGCAAAAATAATCATCCCATCCACTAATTTTAGTCAACACACAGAATTGACTTGCATCTTTAAAATTTGGTTCACCAGACATCCAGCTTTTATAGTCAGCCCCAATCCCTGTGTACCCATTTGACCACATCCAGTCAATTTCACTGTACAGACCAATCCAGACATCATTATTGTAACCAGCAGATAAAACATTGCTGATGAATTCATTCAACTCTTCAGCATTTTGAATAGTAGCCAGGTCTGTGTATGTCTGCCTGCAGTAGGTCTGAGCTTCAGTCCAATTCTTCGCATCAGCAACAAAGTGGTACTGATGGGAGAGGCAGGTGGACATGTGCCACCCTGAGAAGAAAGACATATGTTTCATAAAGTAAATGATGTTGTTGGATGTCTAAGTATTCCACAGACATATCCCATCATACTGTATATAATAAATAGTTAATATACCAGAGAGATACAAGACACCCAGCCAGATCCTCTCCATCGTAACGCTGCTCTGTGGTCTCTGTGTGAGTGTACACATCTTTATTTGTCAGTCTAAGCAAATCAAGGGAAATTCAACAGCGACGCCTGTGTTTTAAACTTCATTGTCATTTAATAAAAGGAGGAAATGGATTTCAGCCCCTCAGTCCTCTGTATATGAGACATAATTTGAATATTAATAACAATCCAATCAAAAACTATAACATACAACATGAAAAAGGATCATTTACAATTTGCAAAAAACTAAAACTAATAACTTCCAGGTATCTGTACTTTACTTGAGTATTTATTTTTGTGAAAACTTTTTACTTTTACTCCCTACATTTTTAAACGAATATCTGTACTTTCTAGCACTGCAGCAGTGCAGGTGTCCATAAATTGTGGTTATGACACTTCAGAATCATGCTAGAGCTACGGAAGCGGAGGAAGCATGAAGGGATTGACTTTTTTTTTTTTTTAGAAACATCCTGCAAACTAAGGCATACCAACTTGTTGTTATTCAAATGTTGTATCAAAATTCTGGGTAGTTTCCAGGATAAACAGGTTAGTTTTCAGTACTGTGGTGAATTCAGTGGGCTGGACTGGTGCACAGTGGCTCTGGTGCTTATAGTCAAAGTTAGGTTATATCAAGTGTAGCAGAGATGAATTTGCATTTAAGCTGATAATTAGATTAATCACTGAATTCAAACTTTATATTGTCAAGTGTAATGACAGTATAGCAACAAAGTGATCCTTCAAGAAGCTCCTTTTTTTTTTACTTTTTTACTTTGAGTACATTTCAGAGCCTGTACTTTGAGTAAAAAAGTTGCGTCCGTACTTCAACTTTATCTGGATTATTTTTTAAAACAGGTATATGTACTTACTTAAAGGAAGTCTGTTCTTTTACCACCTCTGCACAAAGTCAAATAAACCACTTAACCAGAAAAAAAATGATTGATTAGTGTTTGATTACAACTTCCAACACTTTGTTGCATTGTTTTATGTATGTGACTAGAGACTGGCCACATATATGCTTTAGTTTTAATTAAAAATCAAATATAGCTCTTTGAAACTATTAATGACCATTTAACAAATGTAAATTAGTATTTTCATCACCTCGTTCTCACCTCGTAAACTGAAATCTGTATTCCTACCCCTCCCAATTCAGCTGCATAATCCTGGCCAAACAATTTTAGTCTTTAATAAATTGAGACTGGACTCCATAATAACTGTAGCTGGTTGGTGTATTTCTACTCTTTATTTCTCTGCACCGGATTCAGCTCTGGAGTTTCTCCGTCCTGTGAGGAACGTCAGTCCACTGTTTACCTCCGCTGACAGTACTGAGTGAGAAGTGTCAACTTTCATTTACTCTGAAAGAGGCTGCAAACCTTAGTGAAAGGAATCCAAGAATCCAAGTTGATGTCAGCAATATTGAGGTGAGTTTTTCAGGATACTCTGTAGCTACTTCTGTTAGCAATTGCTGCAGTTTGCTACTGTTATAGCAAACTGTAGCTTAATATACTGCACATAACATAGTACTAAACATAATATAATATACGGCCATAATGTTAGCTTATAACCAACTGTTGATGTTGTTTAGCTGGTTCTTGCTAATTGTCTGGAGATGAGAGAGTCATTTTTCTAATCTGCTAACAGTAATAAATGAGGATGTTTATGCATGTTTTCCTGTGTTAAGAGTCCTGAGTTCAGTTTAAGAGATGAGGCTTTTGAATGTAAAGCTGTAGAGACAAATTTAAATGTCCCTTCATAACATGCAAATACCTTATCTCCTCTGCCTTGTATTTGGCTGGTCTCTAGTCACATACATTTCCTACACAACACACTTGCAGTAAGAGTTTGATTTAAACTTTTTTGTTGTACCACAGTAAACTGATGCCCATAAAGGACTGGAGCATTAGGTTTAAACTGTCTCCATGACTCATCTTTTATTCAGGAAATTCAGACCCAATTTGACTGGGCAGGAAGAAATATTTTACTATGCATTTAAATTGGGTCTTCTCTGAACTGTGTGGTATCATGACTTGCATTTAGAAACTTTAACTGAAGAGGTGCTCAGCCTATTTGCATGTAATGCTAGATTAATATCAAATTTAGTATTTGATTTTTATATGTTAACATTCTTAAAATTTATGTAGTTATAAAATAGATGTTAGAGATGACCAGCATTACTTTTTCACACCAAGAACAGTGAAGGACCAAAAGATAGAATCATAATGGTCTAAGAGGCACAGATTTAGCTAAAACGAAAGACTGTGTGAGTGATAATTAGTACACCACAAAGCTTATATATATATATATATATATATTAGGGGTGCAACGATACTCGTATCGATATTGAACCGTTCGATACAGTGCTTTCGGTTCGGTACGCATGTGTATCGAACAATACAAAATTTTTAATTTATTTTATCAACTTTTCTTCTGACGATGCTGTCTGTGTTGAGAGCTCAGTGGATCTGCGTTCGACTACTCCGCCTAGGCTGCACTGTCGAGCGCAGATCCACTGAGCGCAGCGCAAGCTAGCAAGACAGAAGCTTAGCTCGTTGCAGCATGGCAAATTGAACCTCCCCCACCCTCATTCAGATCTGGCCTTTGGAACTGTTTTGGTCTTCATGTGAAGTATGACCCTGATGGTAAGCGCATCATGGACAAAAGTAAAACAGTATGTCGGATGTGCCACGCAATGCTCAATTACATGGGTGGGAACTACTGCGTTAGCGCAGTTTGCTCGTTAACGTGTTGACGCTGTCCAGCCCCACGCACGGGGCGATCCGCGGTAGCTCGTTAACGGAAATTTGCCGTGTTGTGGCATTAATGTCATTTCAGATTAACGCTGACAGCACTAGTGGGAACACAACGAATATGACTGCACATTTACGCCGACATCATCCTAGTGCAAAGACAAGTGGAAGCAGACAAAAACAACAAGCACACATGCTACAAACTTTACCCGAGTCATTTAGACAGCCGTTAGCACATGATTCTCCTTATGGGGACCTGATATGTTTAATATGCTGCTGAGAATATACCCCAGAAGAAGCGTATAGTATAGCTTTTATTTTGGAAAGAGCCATTTCTCTGTAATAAACTCTCTTTTCCAAAGATGAGGGATTTCTCCATGAGATATTTATGTTTTTATTACTTTGTCGTTTCAGCAACATTAAATTTAAAAACTGTACTTTTGAGTTAAAATATATATTTATAATTTTAATAAATGACAAATTAAAAAAGCATGAACATTTTTTGTATCGAAAAAATATCGAACCGTGACACCAAAGTATCGAACTGAACCGAACCGTGAATTTTGTGTATCGTTGCACCCCTAATATATATATATATATATATATATATATATATATATATATATATATATATATATATATATATATATATATATGTATACCTATATATATACTATATCCACTAACCTATAGGTTAGTGGATATAGTATATATAAAGTTATACTTAGGATATAATTTAGAAATAATTACTCTCCTTTTTTCTCCTACATACACTTTTTGTTCTCTTCCCCCTCAATGCCCAGCTGCTAGAAGCAGGTAGCTGCGGTTCCTAGAGCCCACTTCTGCTGTACGTTTCTTCCCACTAAAAGGGAGTTTTTCCTGTCTAGTGTTGCATAACATTTACCATTTACGACTTTGAGGTGGCTGTTGTTGCGATTTGTTACTATATAAATTATTCTGAACTGGAATTTAACTGAATTCAAACAGATTACAATTACAGCCATTACAAAATGTCTTTGGGAAAAAAAACAGGCAAATTTGGTCCACAACAGCTGTATGTGATAGCCAGAGTCTGACAAGAAAAAATATTTTTATTATGTATTTGATACTATAATAATAATAATGGATTGCATTTATATAGCGCTTTTTGAGACCCTCAAAGTGCTTTACAATTCCACTATTCATTCACTCTCACATTCACACACTGGTGGAGGCAAGCTACAGTGTAGCCACAGCTGCCCTGGGGCAGACTGACAGAAGTGAGGCTGCCATATTGCGCCATCGGCCCCTCTGGCCACTACTACTACTCTTAACTTTTGTGTATGCTGTATCTAGATGTGTTCAATTTGATGGCATTGTATTTTTGTTTCTCATATTTTAATCTGTGAAAAAGTCAATATGAAATAATATCATGGCAGTAGAAGCAGAGGGTACCCACAAGGATCTGTGTGTTTAATGTAATGATGATGTATTTGTTATTCAAACTATTGTAGTGGGTTTGTTTGCGCAGGAGTTTGATTTATGTTTATATATATATATATAAAATTCCCCACTCGCCCCTGTGGGCGGTTAATCCTTCAAGCTCGGGTCCTCTACAAGAGGCCTGGGAGCTTGAGGGTCCTGCGCAGTATCTTAGCTGTTCCTAGGACTGCGTTCTTCTGGACAGAGATCTCCAATGTTGTTCCCGGGATCTGCTGGAGCCACTCGCCTAGCTTGGGAGTCACTGCACCTAGTGCTCCGATTACCACGGGGACCACCGTCACCTTCACCCTCCACATCTTCTCGAGCTCTTCTCTGAGCCCTTGGTATTTCTCCAGCTTCTCGTGTTCCTTCTTCCTGATATTGCTGTCATTCGGAACCGCTACATCGATCACTACAGCCGTCTTCTTCTGTTTGTCTACCACCACTATGTCCGGTTGGTTAGCCACCACCATTTTGTCCGTCTGTATCTGGAAGTCCCACAGGATCTTAGCTCGGTCATTCTCCATCACCCTTGGGGGCATCTCCCATTTTGACCTCGGGACTTCCAGGTTATACTCGGCACAGATGTTCCTGTACACTATGCCGGCCACTTGGTTATGGCGTTCCATGTATGCCTTGCCTGCTAGCATCTTGCACCCTGCTGTTATGTGCTGGATTGTCTCTGGGGCATCTTTACACAGCCTGCACCAGGGGTCTTGCCTGGTGTGATAGACCCCAGCCTCTATGGATCTTGTGCTCAGTGCTTGTTCTTGTGCTGCCATGATTAGTGCCTCCATGCTGTCTTTCAGTCCAGCTTTGTCCAGCCACTGGTAGGATTTCTGGATATCAGCCACCTCCTCTATCTGCTGGTGGTACATACCGTGCAGGGGCCTGTCCTTCCATGATGGTTCCTCGCCTTCATCCTCTTTCTTGGGTTTCTGCTGCCTAAGGTATTCACTGAGCACACTGTCAGTTGGGGCCATCTTCGTGATGTATTCGTGGATGTTTCTTGTCTCATCCTGGACTGTGGTGCTGACACTCACCAGTCCCCGGCCTCCTTCCTTCCGCTTAGCGTACAGCCTCAGGATGCTGGACTTGGGGTGAAACCCTCCATGCATGGTAAGGAGCTTTCTTGTCTTTATGTCAGTGGCTTCTATCTCCTCCTTTGGCCAGCTTATTATCCCAGCTGGGTACCTGATCACGGGCAGGGCGTAGGTGTTGATGGCCCGGATCTTGTTCTTACCGTTCAGCTGACTCCTCAGGACTTGCCTGGCCCTCTGCAGGTACTTGGTGGTTGCAGCTTTCCTAGCGGCCTCTTCATGGTTCCCATTCGCCTGCGGGATCCCCAGGTACTTGTAACTGTCCTCTATGTCTGCAATGTTGCCTTCTGGTAGTTCGATCCCCTCAGTTCTGACTACCTTCCCTCTCTTTGTTACCATCCGACTACACTTCTCCAGTCCGAACGACATTCCAATGTCATTGCTGTATAGCCTGGTAGTGTGTATCAGTGAATCGATGTCTCGTTCACTCTTGGCATACAGCTTGATGTCATCCATGTACAGGAGGTGGCTGAGAACTGCTCCGTTCCATAGTCGGTATCCGTAGCCAGTCTTGTTAATGATCTCACTGAGGGGGTTCAGGGCTATGCAGAACAGCAATGGGGACAGAGCATCTCCTTGGTAGATCCCGCACTTGATGGTGACTTGTGCTATGGACTTGGAGTTGGCCTCTAGTGTTGTACGCCACATCCCCACTGAGTTCCTGATGAAGGCTCTTAGGGTCCTGTTGATCTTGTACAATTCTAGGCATTCCAGGATCCAGCTGTGGGGCATTGAGTCATAGGCCTTCTTGTAATCAATCCAGGCAGTGCACAGTCTGGTCTTGCAGTCCCGGCTGACTGTTCTGTCTACCAGTAGCTGGTGTTTTGCGCCTCTGGTATTCTTGCCAATCCCGTTCTGTGCCCCGCTCATGTATTGACCCATGTGCCTGTTCATCTTAGCCGATATGATGCCTGACAGGAGCTTCCATGTAGTACTGAGGCAGGTTATTGGTCGGTAGTTGGATGGGACCGGTCCCTTCTTGGGGTCCTTGGGGATCAGGACCATCCGACTTTCGGTTAGCCATTCCGGGTGTCTCTCGTTAACTAGCAGCTGGTTCATTTGTGCTGCCAGACGCTCGTGGAGTGCAGTCAGCTTCTTCAGCCAGTAGGTGTGAACCATGTCGGGGCCTGGTGCTGTCCAACTCTTCATACTGGAGACCCTTTCTTGGATATCTGCCACTGTGATGGTTACTGGACCCTGTTCAGGGAGGTCGCTATGGTCTGCCCTCAGTTCCACTAGCCACTGAGCATTGCCGTTATGGGTTGCGTCCTTCTCCCATATTCTCTTCCAGTATTGCTCCGTCTCCAGCCTTGGTGGTGCTGTTCTCTTATTGTTCCCTTGAGCGCCACTGAGCGTACACCTTTGCTGGTTCTGTGGAGAACAGCTGGTTTATTATCCTGCCTTCTATCTCTCTGGTGTACCTGGTGCTTGGCAGTTTCCAAGGCCTCAGGTATGGACAGCTTGCTGTATTTCTTATGCACCTTCTTTGTCGCACCTGTCTGCAACTCCGTTAGTTGGCTAACCTCCCTCCGTGCTACTTTGATCTTGCCCTCTAGCCTCCTTCTCCATGGAGGGTACTGCCCCTTGTGGCTGTTCAACTTGTAGCCAAGCATCTCACTGATCACTGCTGCTGTATTGTAGATCAGCTTGTTAGTCTCGGGAATCGGTCGTAGGTATCGTCCGTAGTGCTGCATTAACATCATCTAGCAGACCTTCTGAGGGTACTTCACGTAATCTTGGTAACCGGCTACGGGGGACCCAGGTTTCAAGCTTGGCCATGATCCTATCTTTCAGGTCAGTTCCTCTCGCACTCAACGATCCTTCTCCTATCACACTTGGGGCTTTGTACCCAATCTCGGGTGACCTGGCGTCCTGGCTCCCCCTTGCCATAGCACTTATGTTGTACCTCGTCAATCTCTAGCTGTGAGAGCAGTCCCTTCTTTCGAATGTTGGAACACTGAACTACTAGTTGTTTCGCCGTCATTGTGGATGTTGGGTATCGAAGATACCATAGGTCCCTCATCCTATTCATGTAACCTCTTCCGCCAGGGTTACTTGCGTAGTAGCATTCCAACAACGCCCTGTTTTCGTCTCTTGCCCACCGATGCCTTCTTGTTCCAGTTCCTCAACCCCTGACGTGGACCTTGTTGATCCGGGCGACGTCCGAGCCGGCATGCCTTCATATTTATCTGTCTCGCTCATGTCTGCGGTAGGCTCGCTTAGCTCTAGCCTTAGGACCCTTACTGGATACAGACGCCCCAGGCAGGAATCAAACTTGCGATCCTCTGCTCCAAAGGCGTGTAGTCTAACCGCTACACTATATATAACTATGTTTATAACCGAAGCACGATCGGAAATCCTGAACATAATAATATCAATGAACTCAGTGACTGTCTATGGCACACATGGATAAAGCACTCTCTGTCCAAACCAGGAACCTCCTAAAAGGAAAACGGAAAAATCCCTAAGTGCTAAGAACTCAACATGAATGACTTCAATGAGTCTGTACTATTGTTAAACCTCAATGTGTTTCATGAGTGACTTATGCAGTGGTGCATATCAGATATCAGTCAAGATGATAAACGATTTAAATATTTTTTTTAAAGTTAGCAATATTTTTGTATCAGTTCACTTTTGCTGTGTTTTAAAAATATATTTATCCTTAAACATAAGTTAAAGATGTAAAAACTAAAAACAGTATAGAGTATTAGGTCATGAAAAAAATTGTCTAAGACAAAAACAGGCTACACAAACACCACAAACACACATCAGCTGGGTGCTAACTAATATACAGAAAAAAAGTGACCATCACATTGATTTAGTATCAAAGGTGGTAGGCAAACACAAACCAGCCCCTGAAATCAAGTGTGTGATCATGTATAAGTTGTATAGTTTTAATGTTTTACTTGGGAATAGAATGGTATGTATGTATGGTATGATGGTGGAGTTCTTATTATGTATGAATTATGAACTTTTTTATGAATTATTTGTCCATTTTAATATGTTTTTTTGGACAACAGATGGAAATTAGCCTTTGGCTATAATCTGGTGTGTTTACATTCATGTAATTTCTTTTTTTACATGTATGTTCATTAACATGCACTGTCCTAAATAAATAAAATAAAAATAAAGGACACACTATTTTGTGTGCAACTAAACGCAAAACCAGTGATTATCTCATAGCACACACACACAAAGTACACGAATGCTGAGCAACATACTGACATTTTATAGTATATTGAAGTCAGCATATTGGTTTGCAGGACACATTCTGGCTTATGGTTAGGTGCTCTGTAGAATAAACAAAAAACAAAAAATTAGTATCAAAGAGAAATAACTTTTCATTTCAATTTAAAGATCTTAACTTCTTCATTAGAGAACATTACCCTCCTTCTGATAGACTTCCCCATCAGAGAGCTCTCTCCACTTCAGAGTAACTCCATTCACTCCTTTCTCCTTCAGTCTGTACTGGAACTGGGGTTTAAGTAATATTTAAAAAAAAAAAGAAAAAAGAAAAAAATAAGAATAGGTTTAGAAAACTGAAAATGTCAGGGCAACTGGACAAGAGTTATGGTAAATTGAATTTTTATGTTTACATAATTACAATATACTTGTAAGTTCAATATATTGTTTCACTTTGTAAAAATTTTGCATCCGGGAGTTTTGCATCCAGCAAATCCGAGTACTTTACCATTTTCAGGAGCTCTTCTTGCACAGTCAGGTTCAGTTCCAGAGAAGGTTGCATGTTTATCCTCAGCTTCAACACCTGGCTTTGCAGGGGTGCTCACACAAAAAAGAGACCAGAAACAAAATGTAAGATCTAGTATCTGTTCTGTTATCACTTTCCAGTGATAAGTAGAAATATTCTTGTGCAAAAATTGCACAAAAGGTTTTAGTGAAGCACTCACCAGGAGAGTTGCTGTAACAGACAAATGGCAGCACTGAGTTACAAGACCAAAACTTCCATTTTCCTGAATTCGACAAAGATGCAAAGCCACAAATGACTTTCATTGAACCAATTTGGTTTTCGCCGCCACCAAAGTTGCTGTAGATGAAGCTGCTTCCATCAGACCAAAAGAAATTTGGATTTCTAAATAGACCGATCCATGCCCAGTCCTTATTGGGCACAAAGCTCTGGACCACCTGGTTCTCACTGCTGCTGGTCACAGTGGCTAGATCAACGTAGTTCTCCCTGCAGTAGCTCTGAGCATTTGACAAATTCATTTTTTGATTTACCAAAATAAACTCTGGATTCAGCTGTGTTCCTGTGGTTGCAAAAAGGGAAAATTACTAAGCACGAGTCCTACGCTGTATTATTAATATCCATTGAAAAGATATTCATTGTTCAGTACTCACCATTGTAACAGATAAATGGATTCTCACTTGAGCAAAAACAATTGTACCATAATCCACCTTGTTCAATTACTACACAGAATTCATTTTCATCGTAAAAATTTGGCTCGGTGGATGACCAGCTCTTATAGTCAGCCCCAGTCCCTGTGTACCCGTTTGACCACATCCAGTCAATTTCACTGTACAGACCAATCCAGACATATTGAGTTGTCAAGCTAGCAGATGAGACTGTTTTGATAAGTTGATTCATTTCTTCAGCTTTTTGAATGGTAGCCAGGTCTGTGTATGTCTGTCTGCAGTAGGTCTGAGCATCAGTCCAAGTCTTGTAATCAGCAACAAAGTGGTACTGAAAGGAGAGGCAGGTGGAGATGTGCCACCCTGAAGGAAAAGACATGAATTTCATAGATTATATGATGTCTCAGTATTTCACTGCATACATATGAAATATTTAACATACCAGAGAGATAGAAGATACCCAGCCAGATCCTCTCCATCATGATGCTGCTCTGTGGTCTCTGTCTGAGTGTGCACATCTTTCTTTTATTAGTCCAGGCAAATCTAGGCAAAATTTTTGTTTGCTTAGATTAGCCTGAATTAAAAAAAATTTGTTTTAAACTTCAATGTCATTAAAAAAAGAAATTGACTGATCTGATTTGTTTATTTGGGGCAGAGGTGGAACTTCAGTATTACACAATATTAGAGTGATGGCAAATACAAAGTCTAGAGGACACATTTGTAATCCCAGGATGCCAGATTCTGCCAAAGATGCTGGTACCATTGAGACACACAGCTGTCCAGTTATAAACTCTGTGTAGATTCCAAGCTAAAACTCCGTATGTGCATAGCTGGACTGGCCATCGGGCATACCGGGGTGGTTTTTCGTTTTTATGGGCCGATGATTGTTTTTTTTGTTTTTTTTTTGTAACGGTATAAACAATGAAAGGTGGTGGATTGGCCAGATGCTGGCCGATGTGTAGAAATAACTCAGTTGTTTGGTGGTGGCTATGGCGGAGCTCCCAGAGGCCAGGTCCGAGTGTCAGGTGAACTGAACTTCAGGTAAGAAGTTATGACCTGCAGTCTATCTGGGTCACATATAAACCAAGTTTGGGTGTAGTTTATTTTCGTGGTGCTGACTTTTCACAGTCAGTTACAATAACTCGTACTGCGTACTAGCTAGCATGACCGAGTTTCTATACAGCTGGGTGGATGCTATGGTGTTGCTGATAGTGAACTTTATTTGATTCATAAGGTTAGTTAGTAGAGTTGCCAACCGTCCAGTAAAAAACAGAATCGTCCCGTATTCAGAGAAAATATTACGCTTTTTGTATTGAGGTGAAAAGAACAGTTTGTCCTGTACTTCAGCTACAATGGAAAAGGACACAAAGCTGGAGATTTTGTGCTTCTTTACGCTGCACAGCTGCCTCTTCTTCTCTCATTCTCTCCCCCTCCCTCTCCTATTGCTACTTCAGTCATGAAACTGATCAATGATCAGCTGATCGGCTTTTCTGACGCAAGTCCCGTCTTTCTTGCTTGTTTATCTCCCACTTTGTGCCAGAAAGAGGAAACCAGCGGATGTCGCGCTAAACAACAGCAGCACGTTTACGCTTGATCAGCTGTTGTTAGAATTTATTTAATATTACTTTCTAGTATCAGCTGATGTTTGCTGGAGCCACAGCTGTAAAGCTGCTGGTCATGATATCAGTTTGGATATCTGGTGAGAGGAAAACATGAAGGTGATACCAGGAGACATCCTTACTGAATCATCAGAGCTGAACAGGTGATGGAGAAACAGGTTTACTTTTAAGGTGGCATGAATGAGTTGAAGGGAAGTTATGAACTGTTTCTGAGAGACAAATAACACCAGGATCCTTTTCTAAGTAGCTGACAGCTCTGTGCAGGGGCGGGTCTAGCAAAGTTTTGCCAGGGGGCCAGGAAGGGCATTGACATTTAAAATGTTTTGGTTTTAATAAATAATTATCTGAATCTTACAACCAAAGTTTTGATCTGATGTAACATGTATAGAAATCATAC
Organism: Pelmatolapia mariae; assembly: GCF_036321145.2. Lineage (NCBI taxonomy): Eukaryota > Metazoa > Chordata > Actinopteri > Cichliformes > Cichlidae > Pelmatolapia > Pelmatolapia mariae. Next base: position 21,595,437 of record NC_086240.1, on the reverse strand, counting down.
ATATACCAACAAGACAGTGTATATCACTGTCACAACAGCGTTTGTTTTCATTCAAAGGCTATATGGCTTTTCCTATAATACCTGGTGGGCCGGTCTGTAGTCAAAATGCCCAGGCCGATTTGTTGTCCCAGTCCAGCCCTGCGTATGTGGGTGTTGAAAGAGGTGTTTTATTTTCATTATTTTCAGACACTTCACATCCCTAACTGGTTTACACGTGGATCTTACGCAGACTTTGTAGGAAGACACATTATTTGGGGGTTTTTTGGGGGGAGACAACTGAATATTTTGTGTTACTGAAAATAATGTAATAATATTAAATGTTAGATTTTTGTTGAAAAGCTAATATTGACATAATGTGAAACTGCATTAAAAAAATCAAAATAACTGCCATAAGAAATGGTAGTCCAATGCAAAGCGGTTTCAAAAATTCATCGCATAAGATTTCATTCTTCAGTTTTTTAACACTTAAAAAGAGGAAGGATGATTATTTAGGCAGGATTACGTTTTACACATTAACTATGTTGCCCACACAACACACGTTGAAGTTTGAAGAGTTTGGTATGGATTTTTGGGGGGTAGCACTGGGTTTAAACTTTCTCAGTGACTTGTCTTTTGGCGTGTGCAGCAGACAGAGTTTGACTGGGCAGGAAGAAATATTTTACTATGTATTTGAATTTTTTTTCCCACTTCCCTGAACTGTGGTGACTTGCATCTTAGATACATTCACTGAAGAAGTGCTCAATGTCATTCAAAGTAATGCTACATTGATATCATATTTAGCACTTTGTCTTTTTATATGTTATAATCCTTAGAATTAGCCCTAAAAATACTTGCAAATGTCCCTCATTATAGCTTATGCCTGGAATACTATTCTTTCCACTGTCAAAAAAAAAAAAAAATGATCATAAAGGTCAAGTAAGCACAGATTTTATTGTATAATCAATTTAGTTCAATTCAGTTTTATTTATATAAATGAATAAATCCAAGTCATAACAACAGTCTCCTTAAGACCCATTATACTTTTGGCTAAAGACCTTACAATAATTGAAAGAAAGTCCCAACAATCAGACGACCCCCTATGAGGAAACACTTGGCAGCAACAGTGAGGATTGAAAACTCCCTTTTAACAGGAAGAAACCTCTGGTAGAACCAGGCTCAAGGTCGGGCAGCCATCTGCATCTGAGGGGAGGAAGACACGGAGAAAAGACACACTGTGGAAGAGAGCAACAGATTAATAATAACTAATGATTAAATGCAACGTTTGTATAAACACACAGTTAGTGAAAAGAAGTGAGACGATTCAGATTCAGTGCATCATGGGAAGTCCCCAGCAGCCTAGACATACTGCAGTGTAACTAAGAGACCTTCCCTTAGGTTTCCTGGTGCAATTCTAACTATTGTAACTGGACTGGTTTTTCTATAGTGCTTTTCTACTCTACCTGAGGAGTCAAAGCACTTTATGCAACATGTACAACATTCACACATATTTGTATAACAACTTTTTTTTCATGCTTAAGTGCTTTTTATTGAACATTCATCGTGCCAGAATAGCCTCAAGGCCAAACACGTCTTCTTTCATTGCCTCAAAAGACTGTGTTTTTACTTTAGCCCACAGGTGTCGAACTCCAGCCCTCGAGGGCCGGTGTCCTGCACGTTTTAGATGTGTCCTTGATCCAATACAGCTAATTTCAATGGCTAATTATCCCCTCAAAATGTCTTGAAGTTCTCCAGAGGCCTGGGAATGAACTAATCATTTGATTCAGGTGTGTTGACCCAGGGTGAGATCTAAAACCTGCAGGACACCGGCCCTCGAGACCTGGAGTTCGACACTCTACTTGGTCTTTCAGTACTTGTCAGCTGCCTCCCACATGCCGTGAGGTGACTGCTGACAGTTTTTGTGTTGTTTTTATGTTGTTTTTGTTTTGTGCCTATAAGAATATGAAAAAAAAATTCTAATTTGGTGGAAATGGTGTTCCTTACTAGGGTTTATGGTAGTGTAACCCAAAGTAAAATCTGTCTTTACTAGAGTTTTGTAATTTTCTACACTTTTCCTGCCATTAAACACATCACTAATACGTGCCTTAGTTTCATGACCCTAATCATATGGCTACGCTCAGCCAATCAAATTGCATGCCAGGTGACTTTGCGATGTTTGTGATGCTAGCGGCTAACGCTAATTGGCTACTGCCGATCCAAAAAATGGAATAATTGTTTTGTTAGTAAAGCGAACTTAAAGTAAACCTCTGTGGGGAGTGGTATTTGTGGGATGGCAAATGGTTTAAAGCTTTGTAGTCTTTATATAGCAGTTGAACTGTTAGATAAATGTATTGACTATATATACTGTTTATTTATTTATGAATTTATTGTGTACACAGGAACAAGATTAATTTAATATTATTGAGTCAAACTGGCTGACATTTTAGCATTATTCTTGTGAATTCTTATTGGCCGTTTTTATTTAATGCAGGCCACGTGACCCCTATTGGGATTAAAAAGGATGGCGAGCTAACGAACGGCTGGGAGCCAGAATCTTCTCCCATTGCTTCCCACTGGTCTGGTAGGGAGTTGGCAAAAGTGACGCTCTGTCCCCCTCCCTGAACTCATTATTCAGTTAAACTGATTTCCACACCTATACACATGTTTTTCCCCATTTATGGACCATAGTGCTAAGACATTTCTCCTGGACACTCAGATAAAACCATGCATAGTATCTCTCCTGTGTGGAGCAGTGTTTTTGATACTGTAGTGACTGTTATTTAAGGGGAATATTGTTGGAATTTGAGAATTTTATTGCTTGTTCTAAGCGAAAAGATTATTTAGTTATCTTTGAGCACTTTAAACCGATTTTGGATCAAACTGCTGCAGCAGGAATGACTATTTTCTTTTTGCATGGTACTGCATAAACGTTTTGTCTTCTGTGTATTTATGGATTATTGACCATCAGCTCCAGGAACCATTCCTAACTCTTCTGATAGACTCAATTAATAATAGCCCAATATCCAGCCTAATACCTCATTTGTATTAATTCATTAGCGCTTCATCAATGTTACAATAGACTGAGTTTAGGGCAGGTTTTAATCTAATCTTTTTCACTTTATATTATTACAGTACTCTGGACACTTGTGCAACACTGCAGCAAAGCTTCAGAGAGTGTTTGGGTAGCAGCTATAGTTTGAAAAAGATGATGTAGCTAACCAAGGACATGCGTGCAAAGTGTCATCCTGAAGCTTTTTTAAAAAAATTCAAAACACATGTGGCAGAGGGAGTTTGGCTGGACAGGAAGAACGATTTTAATATGTATTTGAATATTATTTTATTTCTTTGAAATCTTTTTGACTGTTTTGCATAATTGCAAATATCCTGATGATATTGAAGGTCATGCTTTTATTTATGTGACTGTTTTAAAATTACCAACTGAGACATAACTTTGTATCATAACTGACATGGTTTTAATGACTCGTGAGTTCTCAGTAAAGAATCTACAAACAAAATCTCTGAACTGAGATTGTGTTTGGCGCAGCGGTCGATGATTTGCTCCTTTATTCAGAGATGTTTTCTGCACTCTGCCTCAGAAAGATATCCTGAACCACTTTTTTGCAGACTTCCTGTAGGCCCTGTCTTACAGTTGCTTTTCTACTGCTAATGCACTAAAAAGTAAAATGGAAATTGATTGATATACCTTTATACCTTTATTAGTCCCACAAGGGGAAATTTCATTACCAGACTTCTAGCTGATTTAAAAAAAACAAACTTTAAACTTAAACAACAAAATTTAAAGGCAGGTTTTTTATAACCTGTTGCATGTATTATATTAGAGCTGATGAGAAAAAAATATGCCTGCATGTCTAAAATATATTTTTCCTCTCACGTCAGAAGTTAAATTACTTTAATCAGCCCGAGTCTTCTGTCACACAATGATTTGGATAGTCAAATGAGAGCCTTGAAGTATGGACTTGGGTGTCCTCTTCCTTACACACGATATCAACAGTGCAGAGAAGATCGTGAAGAAGTTGTCCAGGTACACCGGAGGGGGGACTTCAAAATGAGAATTTGTTTACCAAGGTGAAGTCTCATATGACTGATTTAATCAAAAATCTCTCTCATCCTTTAAAAGATTTCCGATTTCTAAATTTTCTCATCCACTGAGAGGGTGGGAGAGTTTTTTGACCAACCTAATGGAACTCAAAAACACTTTTTGCTCAGTGAATGACCCTTTAGCTTGTGAACAATACTGACTCCTTAAAATGAAAGATAAGCAGCCTGGAGAATATCGAGCAGTAAAGAGGAATAAAATATTTAATCTTTTCGATTGGTCCCGATCGCTTCCTCGATTGGTCCCAGTCCCAATAAAAGATTATGGAGTAAAGACGACATTACATACAAAGACAAGAACAACAACTTTGGATCAATTTTACTCTATAATTGTTTTGTGGAAAAAGAAATCTACAATTAATTTTTTATTCAAACACACATTATATGTGCACAAAACATTGTTTGCTTAATGTTTATATATTCCATAAAAATAACAGTTTGTTTGAAAAAAATCAACGACAATACAGCAAACAAAAACCACTGGTGCAGAACAGACATAGGATATGATGTAGCTGTCACTGGTTACTGAAACACATCAGTGTGACTGTCCATGGTGCTGAAACTCACAAATGGTAACAGTTTTAAAAACATTTGTAAAGGCTACAGCATCACTTCCCTCAGATCTGCACCATCAACTTTGATCATTTTTATGCAGAACTGAAGACACGTCCGTGTGTCTGTGTATGTCTGACCTTAAAAAGAACTCCACAGTCACTGAGTCATGGAGCTAAATATCCAGCTCTGTCAGACTGAACTCTATTAAATCTGGTTGTTGTAATAAGGGATGAATCGGTAAGTGTTGTCGCTGTGTCTTTTTTTTTTTTTTTTTTAGAGAGGACCACTCGATATTGTCTCCTTCAGAAATCTCTACTGTGGTTAATGTGAATGAGATGTGGCTGTTCCAAGGGAGGAGAGCAGGTGGAGACCTAAGCAAACAATATATCCATTACCACTAGAGTTGCCTTCTAATTACAACAGCTTTGAAAGAGCGACATCAGTTTTTTTTTTTCCAACAACTTCATCCATGTTTCTCTCTGAAAAAAGTCCAAGTTGCCTTAGTGAAGTGATTTAGGGCAGAGGCAAAGTTTTAGCCAAAAATGCCAACCTTTATGATGAAGGGACATTTTTCACAGGCTGTTCTTGTTTATTCATACCTCTATAAACAGCAGCCTTAGAACATCTTATGTCACCACAACGTGCTGACATAAGATGCACGTTTTGTAGTCCATCTTTTGCATATTGTAGTTTCAACAACCTCAGTGACCTCGAGGTCAAGGAAAAGAGGTTAGGAAAAGGAAATAAGATGTACTTCTGGAAACATGACTTTTTTGTCATGGTTACGATGCGAGAGTTTAAATGAGTGAGAATAGCTTATTTGGTCAGTGTGACCACTTTTAATGTCACTTTTGTAATTATAAATATTTGCTTTAAATATTTCTAGTTCTTTTATTTTGTGGTCAGTGACACCAGTCTTGAAGATTCTGTTGAGCTATTTATTCCACATCAGAGGATTGCACTGATCAGTTAGTTATGAATTAAAAGTTAATTGAAATTTTTATCTTACAGTCCATATATGTTTAATGGCTTGAAGTTTAAATTTGATCTCAGGTGAATTAATTAATAGTTTGCTCCATACTAATCAGACACTGCTCTGACTGACAGACATTCTCTAAACAATATGGGAATGATACTCATTGTTCCTGCTGAACTGTGGAACAGCTCCATCTAGTGGAGAGAAAAGAGGGTTTTCAAAGCTTTGTAAAGTTTGCCAAGGTAGACGCTGAATTCAACACAAAGCTTTAAGTGGTGCTTAAGGTGTCAGAAGTACATCATTAGCACAGTGTGAGGATAGCCACATGTAATAATAATATTGACAATAATAATAATATGACATACATGTTATTATGAAATAATTAGTTACATTTTTACAATATGAAAAAATAAATTATAACAGGAGATTTTAAACAGAAATATATTTCTATTTTTTCTCTTGTCCACCTGGGCTGATGATTCAATAAAGGACTAGATGTTACAATCCCTGATAATGCATGGCTTTAAATGGAGAAAATCTTGAGGAATGGATGTTATGAAGAAGGACAGCCCAGAAACTTTACCAGTGGCACACATCGTTGTGTGCCTCAAATTTCTGTCTTTTACCCAAGCTGATCTGCCATTTTTTTTCCTTGGTTAGGTTTAGGGATTAGAGATCTGATCTAGATTATCATATTAACATTTGGGACACATCGTCAATAATGGACCTTGGATTCATCGGGTGTTTCGGCCAGTATCACTGGACACCCTCATCCAAGGAGGATGGTTGATCAGGCCCCGGAGTGTGTCACTGGTTTATGTTAAATTGTTATTTCTCTTACTTTCTTTTGTTTAGTTTTCTACAGTTTATTTTCTTCTATCGATTCACTGCAACTGAGAAATAATACTTACCTCTTTAACATTTATGGAGCCTAACTTCTTCAAAGGAATAGAAAAGGTGATAGAGAGAAGTAGGACAAAAGGGACAAGATAGGAGAGAGCAGAGAGGAGAACCAGAAGGGGGGCACCTGTTCTGGCATCCAACACCTCCCCGCCGGATCGGGCTGTACGCTCTACCTCCCCACTGCCTCCCAGAAAAGGAAAGAAGAGCAGAGGGGAGAAGAGCAGAACATTTTTCTTTCCTATTCTTTCATTCCTCCTTTTGGTTTCACTACCATTGGGTTAACTGCACAGTCCCCAGGAGGACTGTGCAGTTAACATATTACATGTTAGGTTTTACCCTTTTGACGCCCCTGCTGAGGCAGGCCCACCACGGGTTGATCAATCCTGGGCGTGTGTCCCGTGGTTAGCTGACTGCCTTAGCTACCTAAGTGATGTCAGCCCTTTTTAGGCATAGCCAGTGACTGGTCCTCTCGTCAGTGTTAGCTTATTCTCTTATAGCCTGCCGTTGCGCATGTCCTCTGATCCCAATCTCTCTAAGCAGTTTTGCTGTTGTACTGGCAACAAAGCCCCTGCCCCCCACTTCCACCGGGCACACCTTGATCTTCCAGCCTCTGTCCTCTGCCTCAGCTGCCAAGTTGGCATACGGCAGCTTCTTTTGCTCAAATGCTTCCTCAATTGCTTCCTCCCACGGTAACTTCACCCTCCTTAACATCCACTTGCTTACGAGCAAGTGACATCTCGTCTGGGATCTCCTCGCAGACCGTAAGTTTGACTGAGACGTGTCAACAGCCCAGTGACTTTTCGCAGCTCAACGACTCCACTCCCCCAGAGTTTGTTTAAACCTGCCAACACCATGAGTCCAGCTGTGGAGGAGCTTTTGCTGTAATTTACCGAGAAAATTGGAAAGTCTCACCACTGTCTGTGCCTCTTTTCAGTTCTTTTGAATCTGTTGCCTGTCAACACTCAGGCCCTGCTCCAACTGTCGTAGCTGTCATCTGTCGCCCTCCTAAGTCTAATTCTGTTTTTATAAGTGACCTGGCTACTGTTTCCGCCAGTATAATACTCCTGGGTGACATTCATATGGACTGCAGCAATCATCCTCTTACCAATGACTTTTTATCTTGTCTTGATAGCTTTGGTTTTAAACAGTATATAAACTTTCCTACTCATACTAAGGGCCACACCTTGGACCTAGTTTGCTGCTCTGGTTTAATAATTATGTTTTGCATTATAAGGAATGTATCAATCAAACAAAATCTGCATATTACTCTAACATTATTTGTTCAAACGAAGATTCCCCCAAGATACTGTTTTCACTGTTTAATTCTTCTTTTAGAACACAAGGTCCTCTCCCTGCTCACCTTTGCTTATCTTCCTTTTGCGACTCTCTAATGTTATTTTTTTCCGGGAAAATCCACAAAATACACCAAGTCCTGGCCTCTAACGTTGCTTGTAGTTCTCCCTTTGAACTTCCTCTCCCAGCACACTGTTTTTCTGCTTTCCAACTTCCCTCTGTCACTGACATCTGTAAGTCAAAATCTTCTACTTGTCAGCTAGACCTCATTCCTACAGTTTTGGTCAACCCTCTCTGCTTCCCATCATATCTGCTATAATCTATTCTTCACTTACCACTGGAACTGTTCCTGCTCCCTTCAAAGTTGTTGTCATCACCCCAATACTGAAAAAAACAGGTTTAGATCCCAATAATTTTGATAATTTTCGCCCTATCTCCAATTGACCATTTCTATCAAAAATTCTCGAAAAGATAGTTCCCACACAACTCCACTCATACTTAACTAATAATAATCTGTATGAACAGTTCCAGTCTGGTTTTCGCCCCTTCCATAGCACTGAAACAGCAGTTATAAAAATAACCAATGATCTACTCATGGCAGCTGACTCTGGTTTACTCTCCATTCTTATTTTTCTCAATCTGACTGCTGCTTTTGTTATTATTTCTCACTCAATTCTCCTCAGTAGACTAGCCTCTATCGGTCTCTCCCATATTCCACTAGCCTGGTTTAAATCATACTTGTCTGATCGCACTCAGTTTATGCACCTTAAATCCTTTACCTCTCAGCCCTTTCCTCTGGTCGCTGGCGTGCCCCAGGGATCTGTCCTGGTGCCCCTTCTTTTCATTATATACCTTCTTCCGCTTGGACACATTTTTCGCAAATACAATATTCACTGTTATGCTGATGACACCCAGCTTTATCTGTCTACTAAACCTGATTCTGCTCTTGCCCGTCCTCCCTCACCCTCTGTTTAGCCAAACTAAATTCATGGTTCTCTTCTAATTTTCTTAAACTCAATAGTAACAAATCAGAGCTTCTCCTGGTAGGCACTAAATCAACACTATCCAGAACTAATAATTATTATCATTATTATTACCATCAGCTCAATGACGTATGCAAGATTTTGGGAGTTAGACCAAAGGATGAGGTCTGGTCGCGGAGTAGTTGTTACGATCTCTGTGGGAAAAATTAGCCTCTGATCTAAGTCCACTTGCATCTGCAAATCCCCGGCGACCTTCATCAGGCCCAGGTCCGGGGTTGAGGGGCTAGTCCTCGGCTTGTCCTATCCCTGACAAATGTTGATGAAAGCCAACGCTCCTCTTGGTTCGTGAAAGGTTGAGCGTTGATGGATTTTCTTTTGCACTCAACTTTCTCAGCTAGACACCTGAGGACCTGGTTGTGTCTCCATGTGTATCTGCCCTGAGTAAGGCTTGTCCTACAACCAACCAAGATGTGCTTGAGTGTGCCTGGGACTGTACACAGGGGGCAGGATGGGCCTTTCCGAACCACAGCTGCAGATTTATTGGGGAAGGCAGCACATCATATGTCGCATGGATGATGAAACTTAGTCTATTAGACTCCATGCCCCAGATTTCACGCCATGAGAGTTTCCTCTTTTCAACACTCTCCCAATTCATCCAGCGACCCTGCTTGGCCAGCGCTACGGCTCTGGCATGTCTTACTGTTTCTTCCTGTCGACGCACCTCCTCCACCACCATTTTTTGACGTTCGGTTACAGATGCCTGTTGCCACCGAGGTGTTACTGCTCCAAGACCAAGTCCTCCTCTACCCTGTTGGACGTGACCCACCATGTCACGATGCAGAAGAGCAGATTTGGCCTGTAGCACAGATGTGGCTGGGGTCCACTTCCTCCCCGTTGCTAGGGTGGGAGCAGCTCCTCTCACTATGGGGTCCCAGGAGTCCGTGAGTGACATCTCAACCCTCACTTTTGCACATTTAAACTCCTCTACCAGGCTAGGGATAGGCAATGACAGTATCCCATCACTATAGTCCAACGCTGCTGAGGCATTTGGGAAGTCCGAGCCACTTCTTAACGTAGGAGCTCACTAGCTTCTCTAGTCGACTGGCATGATTGAGTGAGACCTCGTACAATGTCAACGGCCACAGTAGTCTGGGTAAGATTAGTGTTGGAAGGCAATCATATTCAGAGCACTAATTTAAAGTCACAATACATGAGGCAGAAAGTACATGAGCATTGACAACAGTCTACACACCTGTTCTTATACTTTTATATTTTTCTATGAGTTTTTCTATTTGAGTTTTTCTGAGTTTGTATCTAAAGTGGTTTGACTTATTTCATTTTTTGTTTGTTTGTTTGTTTGTTTAAAATTTTTCTTCCACTGAGCTGCTGGTGCCGAGTAATGTAGTAATGGATGCGACAACATCCAAAGCTAAAAAAAATGAAATAACTAGGGGAATTCACGAAATTGTAATTTCTCTAATGCCGCTTGATACTGGCTCAAAAAACAGCCATCTCAGTTAACTCCCGTGTTTAAACGTCCTACTGTACAGCAGAATTAAACATGTTTACAGCCCTCTATAAAATGAGATTTTAGCCTCTGTGGATAGTTTAGCATTCACGGCTAAACTTCGTTTTATAATGTATAAATATGGATGCTGTAGTTAGGCGTGTGGCCACCAGGGGGTGATACCCGTGAATGGCAAAAAACTGCCATTCACGGGTATGGCAAAAAACTGTGTCTGATTAAACGGCCCTCTGAGCTGACAACCTAAGGTTAAGGTTCTCTCACATTTGCCAAAAAATGACTAACACAGCATTTCATTGAAAAACAAACAAACAAACAAACAAACAAACAAACAAACAAACAAACAAACAGTAAGAAGAAAACAAAAGCCAAACAAAACAAAAAAAATGAAGGCCGTGTAGTATCTTATTAAAGTCCGGACTTTATTAGGCTGAGATTCTGTGGCCTGAACTTAACGGGTGCCATGTTTGAAACCCTTTAAATTAAAAAAGTTTTGCAAAGAAGAGTGAGGCTGTGTCCCAATTAAGAGACCGCACGCTTGAAGTACGCGCACTATGCGCACTACGTACGGTGCGGAAGTGCGGAAGTGAGAGGCTTGTGAAAATGGGACGGTCTAGCCTTCGTCGCGCTGTTCAGGTTGCCTAGCAACCATGATACTAACCGCGAGAAACGTTCCATACAGCATTGTTAGACAGAAATGAAGGACAAAAAATGTTTTGTTGGTCATTCATTTTTGTCATGACATCACTTTGATCAGTTGAGTATCTGAGGCTGAGACCACAGGACTGTAAAACATGATTGTTGGGCTTCATTTCTGTACTGAACAGTCATTTCAAGATTAGTTAGTAATAACAATTAGCTAATGTTGTTCATGAGACTAAAGTCATCTCACTGTGGGAATGTCAATATAATATGGCCAATATTATATGTATCCATCTTCATCCGCTTATCCGAGGCCGGGTCGCGGGGGCAGCAGCCTAAGCAGAGAAGCCCAGACCTCCCTCTCCCCAGCCATCTCCTCCAGCTTATCCGGGGGAACACCAAGGCGTTCCCAGGCCAGCCGGGAGATATAATCTCTCCAGCGTGTCCTGGGTCTGCCCCGGGGCCTCCTCCCGGTGGGACATGCCCGGAACACCTCACCCAGGAGGCGCCCAGGAGGCATCCTTGTCAGATGCCCGAACCACCTCAACTGGCTCCTTTCGATGTGGAGGAGCAGCGGCTCTAATCTGAGCCCCTCTCGGATGGCCGAACTTCTCACCCTATCTCTAAGGGAGAGGCCAGCCACCCTTCGGAGGAAGCTCATTTCTGCCGCTTGTATCCGCGATCTCGTTCTTTCGGTCACTACCCACAGCTCGTGGCCATAGGTGAGGGTAGGGACGTAGATCGACCGGTAAATTGAGAGCTTCGCTTTTACACTCAGCTCCCTCTTCACCACGACAGACCGGTGCAGCGTCCGCATCACTGCAGCCGCAGCACCAATCCGTCTGTCGATCTCCGGCTCCCTTCTCCCATCACTCGCGAACAAGACCCCGAGATACTTGAACTCCTCCACTTGGGGCAGGAACTCATCCCCGACCCGGAGTGGGCACTCCACCCTTTTCCGGCTGAGAACCATGGCCTCAGATTTGGAGGTGCTGATCCTCATTCCCGCTGCTTCACACTCGGCTGCGAACCGTTCCAGTGTGATCTGGAGGCCTTCACCCGATGAAGCCAACAGAACCACCTCATCCGCATAAAGCAGAGATGAGATTCTGAGGCCACCGAAGTGAAAGCCCTCCACCACTTGGCTGCGCCTAGAAATCCTGTCCATAAAAATTATGAACAGAACCGGTGACAAAGGGCAGCCCTGGCAGAGCCCATCACCCACTGAAAACGAGTCCGACTTATTGCCGGCAATGCGAACCAAACTCTTGCAACGGTTGTATAGGGATCGAATGGCCCGTAGCAATGGGCCAGACACCCCATACTCCCGCAACACCTCCCACAGGACACCCCGAGGGACACGGTCGAATGCCTTCTCCAAGTCCACAAAACACATGTAGACTGGTTGGGCAAACTCCCATGCACCCTCAAGTATCCTTGAGAGGATAAAGAACTGGTCCAGTGTTCCGCGACCAGGACGAAAACCGCATTGTTCCTCCTGTATCCGAGGTTCGACTAACGGATGAACTCTCCTTTCCAGCACCCTGGCATAGACTTTCCCAGGGAGGCTGAGGAGTGTGATCCCCCTGTAGTTGGAACACACCCTCCGGTCTCCCTTCTTAAAGATGGGGACCACCACCCCGGTCTGCCAGTCCAGGGGTACTGCCCCTGATCTCCACGCAACATTGCAGAGGCGTGTCAACCAGGACAGCCCTACAACGTCCAGAGCCTTCAGGAACTCGGGGCGGACCTCATCAACACCAGGGGCTCTGCCACCAAGGAGTTGTTTAACTGCCTCAGTGACCTCGCCCCCGGAAATTGGCGGGTCATTCCCCTCATCCCCAGACTCTGCTTCCTCCTCGGAAGACGTGTCAGTGGGATTAAGGAGGTCCTCGAAGTATTCCTTCCACCGCCTGACAATTTTCTCAGTCGACGTCAGCAGCGCTCCGCCAGCACTATACACAGTGCAGGTAGAGCACCGCTTTCCCCTCCTGAGACGCCTGACGGTTTGCCAGAATCTCTTCGAGGCAGTCCGAAAGTCTTTTTCCATGGCCTCGCCGAACTCCTCCCACACCCGAGTTTTTGCTTCAGCCACTGCCCGCTTGGCCCGCTTGGCCTGTCGATACCTGTCGGCTGCCTCCGGAGTCCCACAGGCTAACCAAGCCCTATAGGACTCCTTCTTCAGCCTGGTGGCTCCCTTCACCTCTGGTGTCCACCATTTGGTTCGGGGATTACCACCACGACAGGCACCAACCACCTCGGCGATGGAGACGCTGAACATGGTCCATTCGGACTCAATGTCCCCAGTCTCCCTCGGAATGCTGTTGAAGCTCTGCCGGAGGTGTGCGTTGAAGATCTCGCGGACTGGGGCCTCTGCTAGACGTTCCCAGCACACCCTTACTACGCGTTTAGATGCACATATTATATGTATTGTCAGATTATTATGATATATATCTATATATCTATATCTATATGTATATATATAGATATATATCTATATATACATATATATATATATATCTATATATATATATATATATATATATATATACATATCTATATATACACATATATATATATATATATATATATATATATATATATATATATATATACATATATATATACATATATATATATATATATACATATATATATATATATATACATATATATATATATATATATATATATATATATATATATATATATATATTAGGGGTGCAACGATACACAAAATTCACGGTTCGGTTCGGTTCGATACTTTGGTGTCACGGTTCGATATTTTTTCGATACAAAAAAATGTTCATGCCTTTTTGTCATTTATTAAAATTACAAATATATATTTTAACTCAAAAGTACCGTTTTTAAATTTAATGTTGCTGAAACAACAAAATAATAAAAATAAATAAATCTATCTGATCGAGAAATCCCTCATCTTTGGAAAAAGAGAGTTTATTACAGAGAAATGGCTCTTTCCAAAATAAAAGCTATACTATACGCTTCTTCTGGGGTATATTCTCAGCAGCATATTAAACATATCAGGTCCCCATAAGGAGAATCATGTGCTAACGGCTGTCTAAATGACTCGGGTAAAGTTTGTAGCATGCGTGCTTGTTGTTTTTGTCTGCTTCCACTTGTCTTTGCACTAGGATGATGTCGGCGTAAATGTGCAGTCATATTCATTGTGTTCCCACTAGTGCTGTCAGTGTTAATCTCGTTGAAATGACGTTAACGCCACAACACGGCAAATCTCCGTTAACGAGCTACCGCGGATCGCCCCGTGCGTGGGGCTGGACGGCGTCAACACGTTAACAAGCAAACTGCGCTAAGCACTAGTTCCCACCCATGTAATTGAGCATTGTGTGGCACATCCGACATACTGTTTTACTTTTGTCCATGACGCACTTACCTTCAGGGTCATACTTCACATGAAGACCGAAATAGTTCCAAACGCCAGATCTGAATTAGGGTGGGGGAGGTTCAATTTGCCATGTTGCAACAGCTTAACTTCTGTCTCGCTAGCTTGCGCTGCGCTCAGTGGATCTGCGCTCGACAGTGCAGCCTAGTCGGATAAGTCGAACGCAGATCCACTGAGCTCTCAACACAGACAACATCGTCAGAAGAAAAGTTGATAAAATAAATTAAAAATTTTGTATTGTTCGATACATATGCGTACCGAACCGAAAGCACTGTATCGAACGGTTCAATATCGATACGAGTATTGTTGCACCCCTAATATATATATATATATATATGTGTGTGTGTGTGTGTGTGTATATATATCTATATATACACACACACATATATATATATATATATATATATATATATATATATATATATACACACACACATATATATATATATATATATGTGTGTGTGTGTGTGTGTGTGTGTGTGTGTGTGTGTGTGTGTGTGTGTGTATATATGTGTATATATAGATATATATATACCTGGAGGGTCGTAGTAACAGACAAATGGTAATATTGTTTTACAAGGCCAAAAATTCCATGTTCCTGAACTCTGCAGGGATGAAAATCCACAAGTGACTGTCATTGAGCGAATTTGGCTTGGACCATTTTTAAAGTTGCTGTAGAAGAAGCTGCTTCCATCAGACCAAAAAAAATTTGGATTTCTATATAGACCTATCCATGCTGAGTTTATCATCGGCAGCTTCTGGTTCTCTCCGTCGTCCTGCAGTTAGGGTTGTAAGAAAGGGAATTACTAGGTCTGAACCGTAAATTTTGAGATCAAAATTTAAGGTAAAAGAAATACTACTCACCATTGTAACAGATAAATGGATAATTAGTTGAGCAGAAAAAATCATACCATAATCCATAAATGTTAGTCGCCACACAAAACTGAGCTGCATCGTAAAAATTTGGTTCGCTGGATTCCCACATCTGATAATCAGCCCCAGTCCCTGTGTACCCATCTGACCACTTCCAGTCTATTTCATTGTACAGACCAATCCAGACCTCAGAATTGTAACCAGCAGATGAAAGTGTGCTGATGAATTTATTCAACTCTTCAGTGTTTTGAATGGTAGCCAGGTCTGTGTATGTCTGCCTGCAGTAGGTCTGAGCGTCAGTCCAATTCTTTGCATCAGCAACAAAGTGGTACTGATGGGGGAGGCAGGTGGAGATGTGCCACCCTGACAGAAACGACATGAATTTCATAAAATATATGATGTTTCAGTATTCCCCAGACACAACCCATCACACATATTAAATAATTCACTCACCAGAGAGATACAAGACACCCAGCCAGATCCTCTCCATCATAACGCTGCCCTGTGTGAGTGTACACATCTTCATTTGTCAGTCTAAGCAAATCTAAGTACCACCTAGACACTTCCCATTTTAGCTCCATCTAAAATGGGAAGTGTCGCAAGGCTTGTGTTTATGAGACATATATACTTTTAAATATTTATAATAAACCAAAAAGCTGTGACAGAAGGCTTTGTCCATAAGATTGAAGTCTTTATATACAAGCAAACAGAAACATAACAATTTATTATGTACAATTTCCAAAAACAAATACTAATAACTTCCTCCACAACATCCATTCACTCCACAAAGGCAAACAAGCCTTCAATCAGAAAAAAATGGTGTGTTTGGGCACATAAATGGTGATCCTCCACATGAAAGTTGTCCAAGTTTGAGGTACAAATCTGAGATGCAGAGTAAAAATGGTCATAGCAGGATATCCAAAAATTAATGTAGAAAAAGGAGCAGTCAGGGAATCTTCTGGATCTTTGATCCAGTGTTTTGTGTTTCTGGACATTTGAATCCTGTTTATTTAATATTGTTTTGGTAGACAGCAGAATTTACTGGAAAAAGGCTTCAGGTCCTGAGGCAGTAAAACAGCCCCATATCGTCACACTATCATACCATATTGAACTGTTGGTATGATGTTCCTGTTTTTTAGAAATGCTGTGCTACTTTTTCATCAGATGTAATCAGACGCACACCTTCCAAAAAGTTCAGCTTTTGCCTGGTCAGTCCACAGAGCATTTTTCTAAAAGTCTTAGAGATCGTCAAGATGTTTTCTTGCAAAACCGAGACGAGCCCTTGTGTTCTTTTTGCTCAGCTGTGGTTTTAATCCTGGAACTCAACAATCACTTTTTCACACAGAGCCATGTAGGTTTGGATTTCCCCCCTTAATAATAAACACCTTCATTTAGAAACAGCATTTTGTGTTTACTTATGATATGTTTGTCTAATATTTAAATTTGTTTGATAATGTGAAACTTTTAAGCATTTCGGATCACTTAAATGTTTCAGATAGAAAGATATAGGAAATCGGGAAGGGGGCACACATTTTTTCACATCAGTTTAAACCCCTTTTTGGTGTGCTCAAGCACCCCTACAAATAACAATATTAATGGTTGTAATAATAGTGCATTTTACTGTTTCACAGGCACTGTGTGAACTTGCTTTAAACACATTGAAAGGTATGTTTATTCTGTCTGCTTATGCTTATAATGAACTACAAATGAAAAAGGAAAATATCAGACTTCCAGCTGATTAACAAAATTACTTTGAAACATAAACAAGCTCTAAAGGAAAGGTCAGGTGAGTTTATTTTAACCCTGTCTTACAGTTGCTTTACATATTATACCAGATCTGATCAGGAGAAGGAAAGGAAGGAAAAAAAATGTTTCAGAGGATGCAAAAGAGCATCAGATAAGCGCAGGTCATGAGTCTTCTGTCAGGCAATGATTTGGATACTCAAATGAGAGCCATCTTGCATAAATGTTGGTTGAGCCTCCCTTAAACACAATATTAATAGTGCAGAGTGCATCGTGAGTAACAAAGAAAGAAAGTCGATGGAGACCTAAGCAAACAATATAGTTTTCACTAAGTCCCCTTTGAACACAGGGAAGTTTAAGTCCATTTTAAAGAAGAGGGAGAAAAGCTCATTAAGTCAGTGTCACTACTTTTAATATCACTGTCATGGTAATTTTTTATTACATACGATTTGCATGTTTGTCCTCACTTGTGTGTGTTCGACATCAGTTGGTTTTGCATCTTTACTTGTTTGCATCATATCTGTTGTCACTTCCGATGCCCTCTTGCCCAGGACTCTGTTGGAAAATAGATTTTAATCTCAAGTAGCCTTTCACCGGATTAAATAAAGGATAACAAGATAATAATAAGATGGTCTTAAACATCTCACAGTCTGAACTTAAACACTTGGGCGTTTTCCTCCATGACACACATTTTGTCCAGAAAGTGCAACATTACTGGCAAAAACACACAGTCATGGACATTGAGCAGGCATAGATACATACAGTACTCCCATTTATACACAGAGTGCTTAGGCTTGCAGTGAGGTAAGGTGAGCTTTAACACCCCCCCCCAATCATTGGGAATCTAAGCATCTACAAAATATCTTTTCTCCAAAGTCTCACCGTCATGCTACAGACAGCTCCCTCGTAGCATACTTGAACATGTACCTCTTTCTTCTGTTCATTCCATAAGGCTCCAAGGACCACTCATCCTGAAGAGCCTTGGGTGATGGGTACAGCAGAGAAACATCACATTCCTCCTTGGAGCATTAACAAAAGGTGTCTCACTAATAGTGGAAGGCATCGTGCTGAGTTTTAGGCGTCAGTTTTCCTTGCGATTGTGTTCAGTCCCTCTCTCACACATGGTGAGAGTTCTGTTTCTTATCCTTTTTACACTTGTTTGATTGCTTGTTTTCTGTGGCCTCATCAGTTGCTCAATAGGTGGAATTCAAGGTTGGACACAGTTCAGTAACCAGTGAGATGGACTTCAGCACCTTTTTCTTTTTTTTTTTAATTCATTTTTATAAATCCACAAAAAGCTTCTTATACCCCGATTAAACACACACACAGGTCTAAACTCAAGTAAGATTCAACAATCTCACTGAACTCATAATTACATTAAAAAGTAGACACCCTAAAGCCTAAACTGAGCCCAGGCTTGTTAATATGACGCCCTTGGTTTTTCTAGTCTTAATGACCATTTACAAAAGGAACTTATTTGTGTAAGAAGCATGTTGTCTAACAAAGCATATTTTTGTAGTGCACATCAAGCTTCAAGACACTTATAGGCAGTATACACTACCCTCTCCAATCCTAGAAGAGGTTTACAAGTTTGTGGACAAGGCTCAGCGGGCCCAACACTCTAAAGGAAAAGAAAGACAATGCAGGAAATTCCACACCTTGCTTTCAAAAACACTCACTCCTCAGTCTGAATCTACACAACTCAGAGAAGAACATACACCTGAGGACAGTCAGGAAAAATGGGTGAAGAACTTTTCAGACCGGAAGCTCACTGAACCTGAAAAGAACGTATTAGCCAAAGGACTCAATTTTGCCATTGCTCCGCAACAGTTGCCCATAGTGGACCTCATCACAGCCACAGAAACTGCCATACGGATCAACAAATTATCACAGACAGAAGCAGAGCAAATCAGGATGAAAGTCTCAGCCACCCTCTCCAGTGCCAAAGTCCCTCCGTCTAACCTCACATTACAAGAAAAGAAGGCCGTCGCTTCCCTGAGCAAAGACCACAACATCACTATATTACCAGCGGATAAGGGAAGGTGCACCGTAGTCCTAAACACAACGGATTACCACACAAAGATCACTACTCTCCTCAGTGACAACAATACCTACGAAGCCTTAAAGCGAGACCCCACAAGCAGCTACAAAAAGAAAGTTATAGCTTGCCTTCAAGATCTTGAAAGGGACAAAGTCATCGACCGCCTCACATATCACCGCCTTTATCCAGGGGATGCCATACCCTGCATTTATGGACTTCCTAAGATCCACAAGGAAGGTGTCCCTCTCAGACCCATAGTCAGTAGCATAAACTCAGCCACTTATAACATTGCAAAACACCTTGCTACCATCCTTGAACCTCTGGTGGGGAACACCCCACACCACATCAAGAACTCCACCGACTTCACCGACAAGGTCGAGAAACTTACCCTGGATCCAGATGAAACCATGGTGTCCTTTGATGTAGTCTCTCTCTTCACTTGCATACCCACCACGGAGGCAGTGGAGACTGTCAGAAAACGATTACAAGAAGACAACTCCTTGGAGGACAGGACCAACTTCACACCCGATCAGATCTGCACACTGTTAGACCTCTGCCTCACCACTACATATTTCAAGTACAACGAGGGTTTCTACAGACAAAAACATGGCTGTGCCATGGGCTCCCCCGTGTCACCTATTGTAGCCAACCTTTACATGGAGGAAGTGGAAAGAAAGGCTCTTGGCTCTTTTAAAGGGAGAGTACCCAGCCACTGGTACAGATATGTAGACGACACCTGGGTCAAAATCAAAACACAAGAAGTGGAATCCTTCACTGCGCACATTAACGCCGTGGATAAAAACATCAAGTTCACCAGGGAAGACACAAAGGACAACTGCTTGCCCTTCCTGGACTGCGCTGTGCACATTGAAGAAAACGGCAACCTCAACATTGAAGTTTACCGGAAGCCCACACACACGGACCAGTACCTCCTCTTTGACTCCCATCACCCTCTGGAACACAAACTTGGAGTAATCAGGACCCTACACCACCGGGCAGAACATGTTCCCTCTAAGCCTGAAGGGAAAAAGAAGGAACACACACATGTAAAGGAAGCACTCAAAACATGCGGTTATCCCAACTGGGCGTTCATGAAGTCAGCAAAGATGCACAGAAAAGAAGATCAGACACCAGCGAGGGAGGATAAGAAAGACAGACGCAACAACGTTGTCATCCCCTATGTAGCCGGTGTATCAGAGAAACTCAGGAGAGTTTTCTCCAAGCACGACATCCCAGTGTACTTCAGACCCAGCAACACACTCAGACAGAAACTGGTTCACCCGAAAGACAAAACTCCAAAACACAGACTTAACAACGTGGTGTATGCTGTACAGTGCAGCGAGGAATGCCCAGACCTCTACATTGGAGAGACCAAACAGCCACTTCACAAGCGCATGGCACAACATAGAAGAGCCACCTCCACGGGACAAGACTCAGCAGTCCACCTGCATCTTAAGGATAAAGGTCACTCTTTCGAGGATGCCAATGTTCACATTTTGGACAGAGAGGACAGATGGTTTGAAAGAGGAGTGAAAGAGGCCATCTATGTCCACTGTGAGCGACCATCTTTGAACAGAGGCGGTGGTTTACGACACCAATTGTCTGCCATCTATAATCCAGTTTTGAGATCCCTTCCCAGACACCTTAACGCCCACTCACATCCTGGGCCATCTGACCTCAGGAATTCACATGATAGGGTGGGGCCAGGTTTAACAATGAGCTCACCCGAAACCCTGGCTGATTAGGTCCCACACCCGCTTTCACACCTTGGCTCATGTGATTAACGGATCACCAGGGGGTCCTTTGTCCCTCTTTGGGGGGATACTCCCACTGGGTTTAAATCTGGGACTCTCGGCCATTTGACCTTAGAACTGAAGAAGCTTCTCGGATGAGAGGTGAAACGTCTTCAAGCAACTTTAAGAAGTCCAGACGCTTTTCTTTCCAAGCTCCTTAGACTACAATGACCTGGATGACTGAGAACCTTCACAGACTTATAGGCAGAACCTTACGTTACCCTGATGAGTGTTGAGGCATAGGTCGAGTGTTGTGGGGGGTGGAAATGATACAGTGGCCCCTCTGCTGTGGTAGTGATGAGCAGTCTCATTCCTCTGTGAAAGCATGCAGAAAGAAGTAGCTACAGCAGCCCAAAATGCATCTGTGTGGCCCAGTTTTGAGTGAACTCTTAGTATCCACCTGTCCTGCTGATGCAACTTTCCAACACCTCTTTGCATCTCTCCGCTTTACCAGCTACAGGCTGAGCTGAAGTACGACACTAAGCATTTGTCATAAGTTTCCAGTTAGGAGCCACTAATGTGCTGTGAAAGCTTTTTAATGTTTGTCCAGCTGTGTAGTGTCTGGCCTCCAAGATGTATGTGCTTTGGTTTTATTCACTGAGTGAAATTCCAGCATTTTATTAGTCTAATAATTAGCAGATATGTGTAACCACAGTAGATAGCAGTAACTTAAATTTCTTCCACCACCAGCATTGTGGCGACAAAACGCAAAGTCCAAAGCCCATGCTCCTTCAGACAAACACCTAGTCAGCCAACCATATGTCTGCAACTCAAAGCATTTAGACATGTAGACACCTCAAATGGAGCATGAGGAACGGGAAGAAAGTTGGTTTAAATGATTGGACGCGGGACGGTTGTTGGTGGTGTTGGGTTGATCTGAGTATTTCAGAAACTGCTGAACTGCTGCGACTTTGCCACAAAACTATGTCTACAGTTTAGAGAATTATGGTCTGAAAAAGAGGAAACAGAGTGGATGATAATGCTTTGATGACATTAGAGAATGGCCAGACTGCTTCAAGATGAAGGCAACAAATAACCACTTGTTACACTCTAGGCACGCTGAGGAGCATGTACGAATGCACAAAACCTTGAAGCAGACGGGCTAGAACAGCAGAAGACCACACCGGGTGGCACTCCTGTCAGCCAAGAACAGGAAACAGAAGCTACAATTTACACAGTTCACAGGCTCACGAAAATTGGACAGAAGCCTAAAAAAATGTTGCCTGTTCTAGTGAGATTCAATTTCTGCTGCAACTGATTGTAGGGCCATAATTTGATGTAAAAAGTTTGAAAGAGCGGATCCATCTACTTAAGTATCCCAGTGAATGCATTAATACCATGCTCTTATTCTGAAAAGACAAGTTTAGAGCTCAAAAATCTGAAAGTATTTTTGCGTTCGCAGCCCAGACAAATTTTTAGCACAGGTTTTAAACTCATATCACAAATTCAATAAATTCCATAACAGGTCTGTAGATTAAAATAACACAGTACAAATCCAAAGAAACCACATATTAAAAGATTTTTTATTCACAATAGAAGTGTAACAAATATAGTTTATTAAAAAGTCTGCTGCTCATTAATATCATCTTAATCCATAAGCTCAGGAGATTTTTATATAAATGTCGAGCGGCCAGTTTGCCAGAATGGAATATTTACATTTTTACTCAATAATTATAATATTAACACAATAAAACAGATTTCCCCACAAAATTAAAATATTGCATATAAATGCAAAGTAAACTATGTGCAATGGAAAGATTATCAGCAATATTTTGTACAGATACATTTCTGAGGTTCACATGTTTAAACCCTTTAAAGGAGATTGACGACCATTTTCAGGAATTCAGATTGAGTTCCAGTCATTTCTAGTGGTTGTGTACCACCATGAAAAACAAATGTCAGTGTGGTCTGTATGAGACGTTTAAGGAAAAGTGGTGTATATTCAAAGAGGACTGACTGACTTTGGTTTGAATTCCTGAAACTGGTGTAATTCTCCTTTAATATTCACTAATAGAAAGGCATTGGAAAGCAACAGACCGTCAACACAATAATCATAAAATCACCAAAGACATTTCAGCTTAATCATGAAAACAACAGATAAAAAAAAAATCAAGTCTGCATGTGAGAATGAACAAAAGCCTGATGTCACACAACGTGAAGCTAAAGCAAACATCAGAAACCAAATACATTCTCCAGATCTCCTTTTGCAGGTAGTGAAACGACCAGTTCAGTGTCAAGTAAGAGAGAGAGAAAAAAAATGGTAAAATGATAGAAATCCAGGTGGACACGAGCACAAGAGAAATTTAAATTTTTTTGAAGAAAAAGCTGGGACTCAGGCCTTTAAGTCTAAACAGGTCAAATTTTTCTAAGAATACAAACTTTCAAAATAAAAGTCTGCACACAGGGCTTAAAAATCGACGACAACAACAACAACAACATTTATAATCATATGTATACTGCGTTCAACTAATGCCTGGAAAGCAAATTTCCCTGTTGGGAGAT
The DNA here is from genome assembly GCF_036321145.2 of Pelmatolapia mariae. Classification (NCBI taxonomy): domain Eukaryota; kingdom Metazoa; phylum Chordata; class Actinopteri; order Cichliformes; family Cichlidae; genus Pelmatolapia; species Pelmatolapia mariae. The sequence goes on along the minus strand of NC_086240.1, from coordinate 21,572,095 downwards.
TACTCCTCAAAATGCTGCAAATGACTGCTGAAAATATCAGGAAATCTCACCCATTCAAATCTCTATTAACGATCATATTTACCTGAGGCTTAAAAAAAAAGAAAAGAAAGTACAACCCACACACCATTAAATGTTTTGATCTGTAACCGGACAGAAATCATCAGAAATTTTAAATAACTTAAATCACATCAGAGTGATATCAGTACCTTAATGCTGAAATGTAGCCTTAACTCTTTTCTCTATTTTATCTTACTGCACACTGGACATTTTTGTGGGTTCAGGACTGTCACAGGGTATTCTTGACCTCAAGAAGATATTTACATGTTAGACTGTAACTTGACCATCTCAGGGAATGACGTGATAGAGAAAATACTCGGGCGGTTAGCTGCAGGTCTTAAATGCCAAGTACATAAAGTATCTAAAACCATCAGGATCAATGTGAATGACCAATGCCAGGTTCAGACTACACGACATCAGCGAGAAGTTGAACTCGGGAACAAAAACTAGCATTATGGATGAAAGAATGCCTCACCACGTCCTGACTGCAGAAAGTGTAAAAAACAAAAATAACACCAAGACCTTAAAAGTGAGGCTAATCCCGCCTTCTTTCTAATGGCCATCAGGGGGCGACCTCTCTGGTTTCAAAAAGAAGTATTTTGTGTCCCCAGACCTCTTCTCACCATGTTTTTAGATACCACTGCTACACATCGTTAACTTTTATCTTCTTTCTCCCAAAGTCTGCATCATTAAAGAGCCTGGCTCTACCGGAGGTTTCTTCCTGTTAAAATGCAGTTTTTCCTTTCCACTGTCACCTAGTGCTTGCTCATAAGAGATTCTTTGATTGTTGGAGTTTTCGCTCTAATGTTTTAGAGTCTTTTGAGTGTATAAAGTGCCTTAAGGTGACTGTTGTTATCATTTAGTGCGATATAAATAAACTTGAATTAATTGTCTAAGAAATGATTCACATTAGTGCCCCGGATTCAATTTAATTCAGTTTTTTTTTTTTTATACAGAGACAACTAATACAGAGAAAACCCAGCACTTGGAAACAGTGGGAAGGAAAAACTCCCTTTTAACAGGAAGAAAACCCCGGCTGAACCGGGCTCAGGGAAGGGCAGCCATCTGCCGTAACGGACTTGGGGTGAAACAAAACATCCTTGTGATTTCTTTGGTCACTAGCACATTGTTGTAGTTCCTCATAGTTTGCACGGAAGATACTGACCTATCTGCAAAAACTTGCTAGCAAAAAAAAATGTCACTCAACCCAAAAACGGAGAACATTTTCTTTCAAAATAAAAGTCGAGCTTGACAGTTGGAGCCATCATGTTTCAAAACTTCTACTACTTTGAAGGGAAATTATGGTCTATGTTTCTGGTTTGTGCTGCCCTTTTTCACCGTTTCACTAGAGCGCAGAAAGTAGTTTAAGAGTGTTTGCAGACACGCCAGTGTCTTCCATAAAAACTACAGGCAACCATGGCGATCAATTTCACCTCATCACTGTCTACAGTCTCCACCAACCACTCAGGGAATACAAAGCTTCTAGGTTTCTAGGTGGTAGCTGACAAATTTCTAGGCCTCCGTGCCTGTAGGCATAGCCAATTAGTAAAAAAATAATATTTTGAATTTATAATCTAATCTGACATATTATAACATATCGTGTAGTCGGAGCCTGTCACAGCAGTCGGCAGAGATCAAGGTAATCGATTACAAATTAAACCCAGCCAGCTGATAACTGTCACTGTTCAGTATCTTAACATTTACTAACAGTAAAGTACAAATTTTCTGTAGTTTGCATTTTTTTTATGCCACCTAAAAAAGAATAAAAATAAAAACAAGAAATCAGAAGAAAATAATCACATGTTCCCTCATTAGAGGCTTTCTCTGTTTCAATTAAGTGACATTTCTATTGCCAAACTTGTCGGATGAAGATTCGCGAGCCCGTCCCACTGAACCCAAAACATGGATGAAGCAGAATTTTGTTACTTTGATCAGCAGCCATCAGACAGGGACGTTTACATATTTTAACCGTGCTGTTATCAGCTCTCACTGGTTTCTGTGATTTCATTTAAAGCTGCACAGTGTGCTAACACTCTACTGTACAATGAACACTTTATGTCTTTAACTCTTCTTATGTTTTTTTTGTCACATCCAGAGAAAAAAAACAAAAATGTCCCTACAGTGTAGAAATAAGCCTCATGTGGTAGATTTGGTCATTTCCCACATAAACAGCTACATTAAGCAGCTCTCCATCTATTTCGCTCTCAAACTTTTTCCTGTCTGCACACATGGCTTCCACTTCCTGTGGCGTCACAAGATACCAGAAAACCCAAAAAAAACCCAAAACCCCAAAACAAAGCAACCCCCCAAATAACCCAAAAAACAAACGTAACAAAGCACACTGAAGCGAACAAAGACAAAAATACAAACAAAATATTCTTCGCTTCACATTGGATGGTACATTCATGCGGCTCCCTATAGGTTTTCCCATCGATTCCCAGGTGGTTCCTTCGCCCCTTTTTTCTGTTGTTCTGTAAAGGTCTTTAAAGCCCAACACAGACCAGCACGCAGCTGTGAAGCTTTCTCTCTGCCAGTCTTTGTCTCTAATCCAATTAAAAACCCACAGCGCCACCTAGGGGTCGGCTCCCAATGTTTCCTACGTTCTCTAGCACAGAATAAATTAACACAATCAGCAGAATTACAATAATACATCATCACATGGGTAATAAATGCCACTCCAACTAAACCAAACAGTAAGCTCTGCCGTCTGTACAGTGATAGAAAGAACATGAAGAGATTGGTCACAGCTCAGAGAATAAGAAACGATATGTCAGTGTTGGTAAAAACCGGGGCTTGAGCATTGTGGGCTTTACTTTTCCAAACAGAATAAAAAAAATCTGGGAGTTTAGCATCGTGCAAACACAGGACTGTGGTATGGTTTGTCAAAGCTTCATCTTTTGTGTTTACTGTGAATAGTGGCGATTTTGAGGTGGCAGGAAGTAAAAAATTCTGAATGCTTGGGGACTGAATCAGGAAAAATGGGCTCTTCTAAAGGGAGAGAAGTAGTGCTGTAGTGCTATTCATCCATCTAGATTATTTTGTTGTTAGCTGACTGTTTTTGTAGATATTGGCTGTAGAGATTTCTGCCCTTTCTTGAATATTGAATAGATGGTGGAGACATTGTGGCAACCTTTTAAAAACTAAGTTTTTTATGTCTTGATGCATGCTCAATCATCCAAGTAAGTAAATCCCCAAAAGTTGATTCTGTTCATCTGGACGTAGCGTTTTCAGTGGGGGAAATGTTTCGTCACTCATCCAAGTGGCTTCTTCAGTCTCAGCTAACTGTGGTTTCCCCAATCTTATGTACTGTTTATAACACTGGAGAAACCTGCAGAGAGCTGAGACTGAAGCAGCCAATTGGATGAGTGACGAAACCTTTTTCCCACTGAAAACGCTACGTCCAGATGAACAGAATCAACTTTTGGGGATAAACCTTTTACGAATCCACAAAACTCTACAAACATTCTTGTGAGTGGTTTCATGTATTTCCTTTCCATCAATCTGTGCCCATTAAACGTGCTGAAAGAAGTGCACATAAAGCCATGATGTTTTCCTCTTGACTGCATGTTCTCCAAAACTGGAGGACTCGCACCAAAAAAAATCTAGATGGATAAAACAACACTGCAGGTAAGCTGGAAGATGCATAACTGATGACGAAACAAGAACGGTTAAAAAAACAGAAAGCACTGATTCTGAAACCCTTACAGACTGATTTACCTGCTCTGAGACACCTGGGGCAAATGTTCTTTAACCTGCTGAGAAAATAACCTGCACAAGCGTCACTCAGCCAGCATAAATAAATCAGCTCAGGCAGTGATCCTGTTGTTGACTGAACTTTCTAATGACTCACCATCTGTCAGTTTAAAGCTCATTTGGAAGATAAGCAGAACTGAATGTGCAGTTCTATGAGCTACGCCCTCGCTCCATCAAATATTCAATCTAAAGGCTCAAAGTACAACAGTGCATGTTTTCCCTTTCTTTCTTTGTTGAGCTGAAAATACTTTTATGGACATAGAAGTAGCTGTTGACTTATCAGACTGCAGTTATTCAGACTGTAATATGAAGCTCTTACCACTAGATGTCAGTATAGCCAAGCAAATATGTGTTGACTGAGCCCTGCACAGGTCTCAAATGATTAGACAGCGATTCCTAACAGAGACGCAGACTCTGGAGACGGAAAAAGTAAAGCGCATAGGACTTATTTTCAATTTTAATTCTGAACTCAGGACTTTGGTGTTTTGATCTCCCTCTTAGCACAACAAAGCCCAAGTTCTTACCAACTCTTGAGCCATTTATCAAGCCCAACTTAGTCCAAACGTCAAATTAAAAAGCAGTTATCATCCTTTAATCCGTGTCTAGTTTTATTATAATCCTCATCAGAGCAATGGGAGCTCTTAGTTAAAGCTGCAATACTGCTTTGAAACTGCTTTTTGTGTTTGCGTGAGCTGCTTTCTCCCTCCTTCTCTACAGCGAAGGCACTAGATCGAAGACTAAACTGGATTAAATCTGGTTCCTGTGTGGCATCGGGAGAAGTCTTCACCGTGAAATTAAACTAAAATGACCAGGCGAGCGCCACTCTGAAGATACAAAAGCAGCAAACACGATCACAAATTCTACATGTGAGTGGAGGATGAAAACAAAACAAAAAAACGTTAACGACAGCACAGTGAAGCTGCGTTGCATTAGTATGGCTTCTTGTGTGTTTGAAGGTGGATAGTTATAGAAGAGTCGAGCGACGGCGTCTCCTCACAGAGGAGGGAAGATCCTACAGGCTGCCCTACGCGGACCTGGAGGACGGAAACAAGAAGAAGCAACACCGCGGTGAAGAAGAGGACGAGGGCTCGACCGATGCACAAGGATAACAGAGGACTGTAATAAATCAGTTTCCTCTTGTAGAGAGCCTGGAAGCTAAATTTTTAATGCATACACATGGTCAATTGTGAGGATATTAGCATTTTCAGAAGATTTCTGTTGAATGTCAAGACCTAATCAGTACCTAGTTCTTTCTACAGCTTTCATCCGCACTCCAACTAATCTCCATGCTCCATTACAGCCGTGCAGACATCATCTTTGGAGTAAGACTGTGAAAAGTGGTTGAACGCTCCATCAGACTGAGGCAAATGTTCCTTTTTTTCTTTTGGTTCATGCTCTTTTCAGTGTTTAAAAGCCTGTAATCATAGGCTGTGAATTTGTTCCTTTCCAGAAAGGAAGAAAGAAAAAATGTGTATTTTTTTTTTCAGTAAATGGAGAAAAACTCTCGAATGAATTCTGATTCAGTTTTTAAAATCCCTGTGCTGGTCGAACCCCCAGAGCACATATGAGAAGGAGAAAGAAATCTAAAAGCAGGTCAACGATGCAGATGAAAAGCAGAAGAAGAAGGAGGAGGATGGCTTTGTGTAAACATCGTGGGGAGAAAGTGGAGTTACTGGCAGGTAATGAGCTGGTGCGGCTGGTCGTCATTTGTCACATCCAACTCAAGAGAAAGGAAGGAGGAAGCAGAGTCGGTTAGGTTTATAAAAAGAGGCTCGGGTTGTGCTGCGTCTTTCCTTTTTTTCTTTTTTTTTTTAAGAAAACCAGCGGTTCTCTGACGACACTATGAAACACTTGAGTCGGCGCAGGAAAGACCGGTTCCTAGTTCCTATTCAGATGTTGTTGTGGTAGAGCAGCAGGTAAAAGACGACACATGTGAAGGGAATTGAGCGTCCGTTCACGCAGCCAGTCAGCCTTGTGATCCTCAGTAGGGAGCTTTTCCTTGGTGTGGTGCCCAAACACTCGGGGTCCATGGTAGTTCATATCAGTGGTGAATGACTGTCAGCGTCCTCCTCCTCATCAAAAATGGCTACTAGCAACAATTAAACTGATGAATAAAGTGATAGCTGGTCACACTGTCCCTCCAAATGAACAGAAAAGCGAAGGAAGTCAAACCGAGGAGTGAAATAAACAGCCTTTTTTTTTCTTTAGCTCTTGATTCAAATTATTATGTCTACATTTTGATGAGCTATCATGTTATTCAGCAGTACATATGTTGCTTTGGGTCAGCCTTTGGACTCAACCAGAGAAGAAGAAAAAAGAAAATCAAGTGAAGGAAAACAAAACAAAAAAAACCCCTGGAGTCTCCAGCGAGAACCCGGCTCCAGCACAAGTGGGTTCAGTTTTGAGCCCATCAACAATATCAGGTGAAGTCTGATCTGTAACCACTCAGGGCTCCAAGCGGCTCAACAGTTTCAGACAGCTGGAGGCTCAGTATACAGGATCGAGGTTCTCACACATGTTTCTGGGCGTCGGTGCAGGCAGGTCCGTTACTCCACTTCGTTGGGTCTGTCCGTTTTATCCTTCCTTATGACGGGCAGGGGGTGAGCCTCGGTATTGAAGACCCAGTGTTCAAATGGTAGGTGGTCATCCTCAGAGAAGAGCAGGTAGAGATACCTGTGGGAGAGAAGAAGGGGTCAGATCAAGTTGCCAAACTAAGAAATGTTGCAGCAAACACATTTACTGCTTAAACTCCCAAACATAGCTTTACATTCCTCGCTAATCAATCTGCAGCTGAATTTAGCATAAATGATCCAAAATAAAGTAACATTTGTGACTGTGCTGTGGTTCCAGCCGAATTCATTATTCATAAACTGTTTAAATGCGCTTCAATTCCCTCCTCCATTTCTTTATGAGAGTTACTTTTGGAAATTAAAAAAAAAAATAATAAAATAAAAACAGTTTACTCCTGAGCATTTCAGCTTTTGCAATATTTATTCGATGGTTTCGCCAAAGCCGTGATGAGACAGATGTGGAACTGAAAGCGAAGAATGGGTGCGACTCTATTTCAGACTGGTTTATGAAACCTGAAGTCATGCAATTTTTGTGCTTCCCTGTCATCAAACTTCCCTGTTATGAAACGGCCCTGAAATATATTATTATTATCCATCAAAGGAGTGATAAGCAAATTGAGAGAGTTTCAGGACAGCTGGCGGTCCTGTGGCGTCTTATCAGATTTCATCATGTTGAGTGAAAAACAAACGATTTGTTTTCAGTGGGTCGAAAATGAAAATTTAAACAATGGAGCTGAAGAAAAGGGACAAGCTTAAAAAGAAAGCGTGAGCTAACGATGAAATAATGACTCAGTAGAGAAGCTGGTTGTCCATGAAGCCTTCAAACTCCAGGACGAGCCCCCATCCTCCTCTGCTTGCCTGCCAGCCAAACAAGCAGACAGCAGCGAGTGATTGAAGGCAGACAGGAGTGTGAAGTACGACGGCGTCCTTGGCAGCATCGGGAAGATGAATGCTGGAAGATGCCAGAGTCCCCGAGTCACATTAGGAGGATTAGACTTGTGGGTTCGCAGCTAAATGGGATTGATATTTTCTGTGTCTGCCGAGGTCTGTTTCAGTTGCCTGACCGATGGGGTAATTATTATGTTAGTGTCCAGGCTCGTGGTCAGTTACGCAGTTATTCTGCCTTCCAGTTGTCTGTGGGGGGCCTTTAATGTGAGAAAATGCTAATGACACATTAGCATTTGGAGACACTTTTTTCTTTTTTGTTCCACTTGCCTAGAAAAATAGCCAGCTCTCCCTTTTATGTCAATGAAGAGGAAAAATAAATCTCTACAAACTGATCTGAGAAGGAAGTCGGACACTTTGGCTGTGTTGGTTTCTGTGTCCGTGAGTGTTTTAATCAGGAGTAGAGGTGACGCTTGTTAAAATATACTGCCTATAAAATAAAAGCTGGATTGGATGGCACCTCGCCCCCATAAGGCTCTGTTAGGATAACCTTGACTTCCTGTCAACAGCTGTCTGGTATGTGGGGAGGAAAAAAAAAAGATAGAAGACGAAGAGGTGGAGGAGGAGAAGGAGGACGCGGATAATGGGAAGGAGGGGGAGATGGAGGAGTGGCTGATATAATTTCTATAGGAGTAAAGGAAACGGAGAGGATGATAAATCTGCAGGAAGCTCGGGAGAAAGAGGAGAATAGAAACTTTGGTCTTTAATCAGTCCATCCATGAAGTCCACTGCTTCATGCATGCACACAGGTTTTGATTTTATGTTATTATATTTGTCTCACATGATCAAATACTAAACATCAGGGAAGCTGTGGAAACCTGTAATGTATATTTTAAACTATTTCTTGTTGATTAAGGATGTAATTTGAACAATAATCAGCAGATGAACACAGTAATGAAGACATTCATGCTGACGTTAATGGTAACTGTGAGAAACGCTGATATCAGATGTGGGAAATCAGTGTATTGATTTGGTATCTTGTGCCTTTAATAAATGCATTCCATTGAACTTTAAAGCTTAACTGCTTAATTAAAAAGTGAATATTTGACTGTGAAAAAAACAAAACAAAAAAACATAACTCTCAACAGCTTTAATGCTCTTTAGAGAACAACCAAAGGGTCCTTCTCTCCGCACTCATTGAATCTTAAAACCTTTGAAGAGTCATCATTACATTTCCACAAAACTTAAAAACAGTTCTAAGCAGCATTTAAAACACGTGACATAATACCACAGATTCAGAATCTGTTTGTGGCAGGCGGGGGTTAATTTGCACACTCTTATATGCCGTGTGGGCATAGAAACTGTTGGCTCTTCCTCTGAAATCTGTGACTTAACCTCAAACTGTGGTCACCATGAGCTGATAGTAGCAGAAAAGCTCAGACAATGAGGCTTTGGCCTCTCTCCCTCTATCGCTCATTCATTATGTTTTGTTGTAACAGTTGCTGGGAAGCTTTTGTTGCACTTAACCTAAGGTGTTATCATCATATCATCTTATTTTTTGTTTTCGTGAGCTCCACAGTTGGCGTGTAAGAGATGGGCAGTAAAGACGTGCCATCAGACAGAGCGGTAAAAGAGGACCCAGCGTGATTGATAATCAGTAGAAAAAACTCGCACAAAGGACCATTTTGGATGTTTAATGTTAAGATGAACAAGTGCTTTATGCTACAGTCACACTAAAAAAAAGTGTTTGGATTCGTGTGCTGTGTGAATTGGTTGTTTTGTAGACGGGGATCAGGGCTGATACGGTGATAAAAGTGGGAATAAGACAGAGTCAGTCTGCTATCAGTCTGTGACCAAGTGGAGCCAAGTTGGAAATTACATGCAGTCTGTTTGTGATCATCATATGTGTGTAAAACACAGCTGGTTGCCATAACTACTTGCAATCGGTCGCCAACAGCAAAAACATTAAATGCAAACCACCGAATTTTCCTCCTCACGAGGAGATTGTTGTCCTGTTTCTATTCTAGTGTGACCCTTGGCATAATTTTACACTCCTGTCAGATTGGCACTCGGCATCAGCAGAGACCTGAAGCCAAAGTATTGATATCTGATCACCAGTCAGATCAGCTCAAAAGCTAAACTGCACTAAGCTATTTTACAGCCTGTGCGTGCTTTCTCAATGCTGCTGAGTCTCTGACAGCTGCTTTAAAATTCGCCTTGAACATTTTTCTTTATTTGCTTCAGGCAACTTAAAAATATTCATGTAAAAATGGATAACTGGTCAGAAAACCGTGCCCTAAAACCATGTTCGATTAACAGGAGCATTGAATGCAGGATTTTCAGCCTTGATTCCCCGGCTCTTTTAAGCTTTAATTTTAGCATATTTCTACGCTGTGAATGGTTGATCACATTACATCCATAAAAAAATACATTAACTAGAAGCTGCAACTTTGAGCAAAATACTATAAAAGTACCTGAAAAGAACATGTAATGAATAACCCTTGTGTAGCTGCTACTACTACTTACCTGACTCTGGCACTACTGACCACATTTATCATAATGACACTAACACTGAATGCTCTCCTTGTTCCTCTTTTGCGTAGTCAGACACACAAAGTAAACACAAACACACACAGCAGAGTGCATGACCACACGCTTCCACCCACGTTAAGCTGTAGCCGAGACTTTTCCTCGTGCTTTAAACAGACTTGTCTTCTTGAGCACAGCTGGAGAGGCGAGAGAAAGCCCTATTAGCCACCAGACATCATACTGCGTGGCTGACAACACGTTTAAAGAGCCATTTTTTGGCTACACACTCAAACGCTCACACCCTCATGCACACATTGACACATTTAAACTGAGACGTGCACATAAGGGCAGTTAAGTAAAAATATTAAGAAAAAGTGAGACGGCGTGCTGCCTGTGGTGTGTAAGGACATGTGGTGTTTTTCACAGTTTCTGGCTTTCTCTACTAGATTTCTGCTATTTCAGATCTAATGTATCAAGGCACCGTTTTTCAGTTGTGAAAAGGAAGTTTATTTATAATGCTGCAAAATATTCTTTTATTCAGAACAAGTTCTGCACATTTGTATCCAATTCTTTTCATGTTATTATACGTCCCAGAGGAGAAATCATCCTAGTTTAGCTTTGGACTGTTTTCAGGAATGCAAAACAGATGTTGAAATGAAAAAAGATCAACATATTCTGGTTTACCAGTAACTCTAAAAGCCTCTTTGTCATCTACAGGATAGAAAGTCCCAGCCGCGTTTGAGTTTTTTTACTCCAGAAGAACAAAAAGAGGAGGGTACAAATATGACATTCACACCGGGAATGTCAACTCTAACCAAGACAAGACACGGAATTGAGCCACATAACAGTAAACCATCCACATTACAAGCCTTTGGCATTGACCGCATCCCACTTTCTGTACTTCTGACAAAGAAAACTAACCAAAGGGAAGCTTTTTTGAGTCCTGAAATTACAAGCTACTAAATATTTAGGGCTAAATGCGAGATGACAGATGTCTTACAGCTTTTCTGTAGACACAATATTTCTTGTTTGTTTTGGCTTTTTTTTAAATGTAAATTCATCCCACGTAACTAGCTCTACTGTTTAACTCTAAATTCATCAATTTAGCTCTGCTTTGACAAATATTTCAGGCAGAATGAAAACTATGAATCCACCAACTATGCATGTGCATGAGAGAGTGGACTTCAACTGGACTTTAAAAAGAATAACAGGAATGAGAACTTGGCCGTTTATATCTCCAGCTGTCTGTCCACAACAGCGTATAAATGAGGCTTAAGCTTGTAGATGTTACTGGTGTTACAGCAGTACAGCAAGATCTTTGCCACTGGTAAGTCACTTTGGTTCTCCTTCATGTCATCTTTAATGCCAAAAAATGCACTTTTTTTGATTAAACATAACCAGTCTATAAGAAATCATCTGTTTTAATTGTTATAGGAATGACAGTGCATTTTACTGAGTTGCACAGTGTGGGGAAATAGAAGAAGAAAGCTCTTTTTTTATAGCCTACTGCTGAAAGAATTAAGGTTTGTACTGTGTTGCATTTTATTTTTAACCCTGTACTGCAGTCTTCCTTTGTACATATTTCTTAGTACTTCTTTGTAGTTATTTATTAATAAATAAGTAAAATGAAACAGTGAAACAAAAATTAGGACAATTTGATACTAAATGTGTTTTAAGGACCTGTAGATACTCTGGTTACAATGTTGGGCTGTCCAGGTATAACAGCAACAGCTATGTAATCCCACTGTTCACAGTTTGAGTCCAACTTTTTTTTAACGCTTCAAGTTGTCCCTCTTTCCCTCTGTCCCACATTCTTCCTCCTAAGAAATCCACATTAAACTATCTGCTAAAAGCAAAAAGACCTAAAGATTCTGCTTTTGAAAGTTTAAACACCTTTCCCTCTATTTCTGCCTCATTTGTGAACCTAATATTTTTTCCGTCTGGCAGTAGCTTGTAATTTTGGGCCTAAAATGTACTTTACTTATTTTGTACAGCTACAAAAGTCCCTCATTTCCAGTAAGTGTGTGACACTCTTCTCTGGAGCTTAGTGTGAATGAATGACAACCTGTGTGTGTCTGTGTGGGGCTTGACATCTCTGTCAGTTCGGGGCTGCAGGGTCCCAGTCGCACCATAAAATGCAATGACAGCACAATCATAAGAGGACAGAAGTGAAGGGTGTTCAGTTTGTGTCTTACTTGAGCGTCTCGGCCAAGTAGAAGCTCTGCTGCACGTCGTCGTAGTTTGGAGATGAAGCGTAGACATCTCTGACGCCGCTGTAGCCTCCTTCGACTCTACAGTGCTGCTCCAAGGCCTGAATGAGAGACAGTGATGGAGACGGACAGCACGAAGGGAGAGGGAGACAAAGAAGGCCATCGGTGACTGGCGAAATAAATCACTGAACCTTAGGGAGGATTATTTACTAAATCATGAGTGACCTTGTGTGAGGTTTTTTTGTTTTTGTTTTTACAGGCAATTTATGGATTTTTAAATAGAAAAACTTTACTTTTCCTTTTATAATTTTGTCTCCAGTTTTTCTCAAATTAATGCAATCTTTGTTTTCATAGACAGACATTTTACCTGTACAGCCTCCCAGCCCCACTCTCTGTATTTGGGGTCATGGGTAAACCTCCACATGTACATGTAGGTCTCGATGACCTCAGGACGGAGGATGAAATACTTCTCGTTCTGGCGGGTGGCGATGGCCTCAACGCCGCCATCGAAACGGAACGCCTCTGGTCCGAGTTTCAAAGCTGCAAAAGACAAGAACAAGACAAGAAAATGTTCAGAGATGAAGAACAGAACCGTGTTTTTCAGCATATTTATATATTTTGCAAGTTTGCACATGTATGGAAAACCACATGATGTAAGGCTTACAGAATAGTGGACATGCCTGATTTTCTTCCCTTTCACTTTGTTTTTATTATTTATCCATATATTTACATAATGTAAACTGTAAGTAATATATGTAGATGCTGTGCAGAGCAACACCACTAACTTAGGGGTCAATGGTCACTGAAAAGAATAATGCTATTCAACTGCTAGCGGTGAGGTTTCTCCAGAAGTGCATTCAAATCACGATGACTCAGAACACGACCTAAGGATGCATTTAAATGAGGGAGATAAATGCAATTATCTGAATTAAGAGGAAAAAGGGAAAAAACTGCATCCTCTTAAAATATGGCATTGATTAAAAATGAGAATTTTAAATGAGTCTAAAAGCACTTTCCCCTCAGTAAGCACTAATTTGAGTGTCTTGATTAAAAAAAATGAACAGTGCATGGACAGCATTCAAAAACCTGACATGAAAGATAATTTGGAGAGTAGTAACCGTTTAGATTGAGCCATATTCAGAAATCTACACATGTTATGTCAACAGATTCACTTCTACAATGAAATGCATCTACGCTTAACAAACCAAATCAGAAGTGGGGCAAATAGATGAAGTGGAGTGTCTGTTTACTTGTCCTGGCATAAGACTCGTGACAGGTGCGAGCGATCTCTGCTGCCTGCTCCATCTGGTGGCCCGTCTTGTCACCGGGCGCCCCATCAGCACCCAGAGCGATCATGCCGCCTGCAAAACAGGTCAGGTGGCCCATCTTATGCTCCAGAAGCCCCCCCTTCCACTCCGCTATGTAGGTCAGCCCATTGGTGGACTTCCTCATCAGGTTGGTTTCTATTGCCTGAAAGAAACGCAGATTTTTACGTGTTAGCTTTGGTTAAAATATGTGACTGCTGTCACACCTTAAAGATGAGGAAGAGAACATTAACAGTCAACACAGATGTGCCTAAACTGCAGGATCACCTAAGACTCTAGAAAGTGACCATGGTAATATGCTTAAATAATATCATGGGTTGAATTTATTCATTATTACTGGCTTATTTGACTGACAGGTGGATGCCAGTGCGGCAAATCGGAGTCTTCATAGCTTCACCTGCTTTAATTTGAATCACTGAACAACAAAAATCCACTTTGAGCTTTTAGATCAGAGGTGGGCAATTAATTTTCCCAAGAGGCCACATGAGAAACTGGGACTGTTGTGGAGGCCCGCATAAATTAGCTAACTTCAGGACAATAACTATCTGATTTCTTTATAGCGATTTATCTCTATAGACCAATGAGCTTCTAAAGGGATAAAATTCACACTGAGCATAAGAGAGTTCATCTTATTCATGTCGCCCTCAACAACAGTCCCAGTCTCTCATGTGGCCCCTTGGGAAAATCAATTGTATTAGACTGAAACTTTTATAACAAGGCTACAATTGATACCACCAGAGATCTGGGATGACCCCTGAGCACATGAGAAAACATATGCTTAAAGCTGTGCACAAACATTTCTTTCTAGACATAATATGTCATAATAATTTCCTCCTCATACTCAGTCTCAGCAGATATCTGCAGATAAGAAAACATGTCAATCCCATTGGGAAATATAGAAATGCTTGTGGCTGTGATTTACCTTCATCACTAAAGACTAGATTGCTAGATATGATTGAAAAACTACAACTAAATCATCTTAAGAGTTACTGATTTGTGTCGGTTCCAGTTGTTATCTCTAATGGATAAGTAGTGCTCCAAAATGAAAAACCTTGTATTTTTCTATTTACAGACCCTTTAAGGAGCACAAATTGTACAAAAAGTAAAAGTTATTCCTTTTTCTGTTTTGTTGTGACTTTGATAGACCTCCTGCTGCTTCTCTCCTCCCGAGCCTCTCCTTGACAAATAAAACAAGAATGCCTATAATCCTCAAAGATCAAGAGGGATTATGGGTAAACTATCCCAGCGTGTTTAAGTCTGTATTTTAGTCGCTGTGTAATATATTCGCTCCCAGTGTGCCACAGAAAGACAGACGGACAATCAGCTTTCTCCAGCTGAGACCCGTCGCTTGTCACCACAACTTAAGTTGACAATTTGTTCTAACAGAGGAAAGCTGTCTCCGTGTGTCTGTCTGTGCGTGTGTGTCATCTATCCTTTGGGTTTACGAGTGCTGTTGTTACTGTAGATGTGTCTTTTGTTATTCAGCAGTAGTCCTGTCAGCTGTGTCATCCTTCCATCTGCTCAAACTCTGTATCAAGCTCCTGAAGATTATGTTACTTGAGATAAAAATCACAAAACTCTCCACTTTAGACTAAAATTAAGTCTGTGAAATAGCATATTTTAGCATAAAACTACAGAGGCAACGAGCAACACTTGCAAAGCTTCAAAGCTAGACAGAAATAAATACAACAAAAAGGCCACTTTTGAATATCAAAAGATGGCCTCATGCTTGTTTTCCGCTATTACCCAACAACCATTTATTATGACTCAGAGGGTGCACGGAGGATACAAAACCCCAGAGTAAATCCACACAGTTCACCATCTGTAAACAGACCCTTATGCTGTCAGTTCAGCAAGAACAGCCTCAAATTAGAGGTCACTGGCTGTAAATGTAATACACTCACAGCCTTCCAGAGGTTACCTCGGGATTCCCCATATATTAACAATAAAATACAAAGCAGTTACACAATACTGTCTGCATTACTCTCTAAGTGCTAAGACATGACAAGGACTGGAAAATAGAATCACGACTAATACTTTCTAAAATTTATTTAGTACTACACAGACTTATTTATACTTTTGGACACTACTAGAGCAGCTTTGCCTGATTCACTATTCAAAATAATCCTTATTTATCTTATACTGGGCCCTGGTGTAGGCCCTCAGTTCATTCCATGTTTTAAACAAGCAGTTTAGCTCCTCCCCCTTTAAGCCAACTGTCTCCTGATTGGCTGCCCTCACAAACAGATGTTTGTAACTGAGCGTATTGAGCAGCATTACCTGTATACACCAACCTCATTATCCTAAGCTTTTGTATGAACATGCACTATTGTAACACAAAATCTTACAATTGTATAGTTAATTGTAAAAAAAAAAAAAAAGAAAGAAAGAAAAAAAAGAAAGAAAAAGGTATAAATATTACATCAGGGTGTAATGTGAAAATTTAAAAAATGTTCAAATATCTTCATCAGTAGTTAAAACCCCAAATATTCAGAAAAAGGCAGCAAATCCCTCTAAGTTAAAGGATGAACCTGGACAGTATTTTTGACATTTTGCCTGAAAAATGATTGAGTGATTATCAAAATCACTCAGTCCGGAAACCCACAGGCTTGTTTGCTGACTTGGCCTCTGGCCGCAATGGCATTTTTTTTTCCACAAATAAGCGATATCTGGGCCAAACCTTCCCATTACATCTGCTGCTCATTCTTTACAAATACAGAAGGTTGACCATGTGTCCCAGTTTATGTGAGACTGCACATCGTTTTCATCCCCCGTCCCCTCGTACCACATAATGAGACAATGTTCCACATTTTGATTGGCTCAAGTTTACAAAAGTTACCAAAGCAGGACAGACACTTTTAGAGCAACAACTGAACAACAAGGATGAAACTTTGAAAGGTAATTCTCAGAGGTTTTATTTAGAGGTTACAGATATTTATTTTGCTCTTGTTACTATTATTATAATAAAGAGACAAAAACACAGTTGATTTAACAGGTAACTCTTTTAACAGTTATTTGGATAGAAAAAAAAGGAATATGATTGTAAGGAGACTTGGAAATTTAGTTAGATAAACTACTGTATATTTGTCATTTATGTGCCAAATATAAGCATATATATATATATATATATATATATATATATATATATATATATACATATATATATATGTATAAAAGATCACCTCTCAGCATTAGTGGTGTTACTCACACAAACACACAGTTGTGTCATGTTTGGTTTGCTCCGATGTGGTCACCTAAATCGCAAATACACAAAAAGCGCCAAACTAGAACGCTTCTGGTGCAAAAATAAACGTTCCTGCAGATATCTGTTTATAAAGAGATCCACTATCACTTGACTGATAGCTCATTTTACTACCTGCTGCAGTTCCAGTGAAGTCTACGATTGAAACTCTGAATACTTCTTTTTTTTTTTTCCCCCTCAATCACAAACAGTC
This sequence comes from Pelmatolapia mariae, assembly GCF_036321145.2. Lineage (NCBI taxonomy): Eukaryota > Metazoa > Chordata > Actinopteri > Cichliformes > Cichlidae > Pelmatolapia > Pelmatolapia mariae. Next base: position 21,555,311 of record NC_086240.1, on the reverse strand, counting down.
AAAGTCGCCTCAGCTCATTTTGAAAAGCGTGTCATTGTGTGTGTGTGTGTGTACCTGCAGGGCATCGTAGTACATCTTCTTGCCTTCCTCATCAGTCTTGTCAGACATCAGCCAGGCCTTGAGCAGGTACTCATAGAAACTGTCACCCAGGCCACCCACGGACACGTGATCTGCAACACACAGATAAAGAAAGGAGTGAAACTCACTTAGACACACAGAGACAAACAGGCCTCCCCATCCGTCTTCTGGGTTAGATCACACTGCCATCCAAAGATCATCCTCACATGACACGGTGTATGTGGCATACCAGTGATCCAAGATAAACAACAGCACTCTGAATGTGTGTGCGCGCTATTTTTTATTGGTGAGCCTTCACAGAGCTGAGCAAGCCGAGCAGCATTTTTGCATTCGTCCTGCTGATGGTCAGCAAAGCCTCATCCATATGCATGCATCATTAACAGAGTCTGAGGTTGTTTGTGGTGTGCAGAGATTAAATGTCAGCTGTGATAATGTTAAAGTGAGGCAAAAAGGAGGACGGAGCTGAACACAGTTTGTTTCTAAGCTGATAACGGTACCTGGCCTTCCTCAAGTTCAATAACAAAAAACCAGGAACAGCAGCACCAGCCAATCAGGAGAGATGACACACACTTCAAACAGACCATCAGCAGTCTGCCAAACGGCATTACAGCTGTGCGATTGGAATAAATTTGTGCAAACATTTTTTTAATATATTATAAACAGAGAGAGGATGGAAACTATGACTTAATCGTCACAAGTCACTGCTACAGCTGTTTGGATAAAATACAAACACTTCAAATCACAATATGTAAAAGAGAGAGCCTTTCTGGAGAGCTGCGGTGTGGAGATATTTTTTCAGACAGCGTTAGGCAGCAGAGATCCCCGAGTTATAATTTATTCAACAAATGCCTTCCCCATCACTGTTGCATAATTTCTGTCTAGATGAAAAAATCTAAGACAAGCATAAAAGCGACGATTTTTCCTTCTTTTGTTTGAACTTCCAGTTTCTATTCTAATTGAGTATGTCATCATTTGCATAAAATACTTGGATGAAATCATAGTAGCTGGCTCTGGTTAAGAGTGTCAGCTAAATGCCAACCATTATAATCGTGGATGTGCTCTCAGTGGTTTTTCAGCCCATCACATAATAAAAGCAAGTAAACCACAGGTGCAGATTCAGATTTAGGATACTACAGATACTAACACCCCTTTAATAAAATAGTAGGTGGTAAAAAACAATACCTGACAGAACTCTAATAAAGGCTGAACGCATATCAGTGAAAAAAAACATTAATAAAAGTCGATTAAAGGATTTCTAATTTGTTTTGCTGTGGAAATCAAAAGACCTGTATCAGATTTTATGTGGAAAGGTGTTGCAAACATGGCACCATCATAATGTAAAATGGAATAATAGTTTATTTTAAATGTAAAATACTCACAAAGAATTAAAAGTGGAAAAAAGAAAAACCAGTTTTTAAAGTAATTTCAGTCTTCTTTCCCTTCTCTGTGTGTATCTGCTACCTATCAACTTACACTCCACAGTCTAACTGCAATAAATTACAAAGCGCATGATCCTTCTTGTATTGTGTATGCAAAACAATGTTTCAAGCAAAGTCACTTTCTAATCCTTTATTACGCTAATTTGCCTAATCTGTGCAGTTCTTGGCAGGCAGCTGAAATGAAAACGCAGCAGGCTAAAGGGCAATTTTGGTGCCGCTCCCGATGTTGTGTTTAACTCCTGGGGCTCCACAGTTGTGACTAAATTTGGTCAAAATGCAGCATGATGACTAAGAATTTTCTAGATATGCAACATATCAGGAGAAACTGTTTGGCAGTAACCTGACAATTTTTAGATTTGTTTGAAGCCATGGATATTTAAGATACATGCTCAAAAAAGGGCACCTGATCAAAACTTTTCTCCAGTCTCATACTGGTTTAATCTGTCTCTGCTGACTGCTTGAGCTGCTGTGACGAAGCATGTGTTTGCACACAGTCCAATACTCCATGCAATCCAATAATCCCTTTTCTTTTGGCTAAACAAACCTGGTAAAAATAATCTGGAAGGTAGTACAGTAAATTCAACTGTTGCCTTAAGATGCTTTATGGGGTAAGGTTAAGATCCTGCAATATTAGCCAGACAGTCCCCTGTGATCACAAAGGTGACGTTTGGAAAAGGTGACGTTTCAAAAGGAAGAGACCTCCAGCAGAACCAGAGTCAGAGAGGGGCAGATGCCTGTTAAAACTGAAAAAACAAACAAACAAACAAGCCAAAAAAACTCTGCAAGGTATGAGAGAGATACAGTAGTGGCATATAAACACATCGGGAGTGAAAAGAGGTTATTGAAGTGCATCATGGGAACCTCCCAGCAGCCTGAGCCTCTAGCACCATAACTAAAGGATTGTTCAGGCTTACCTAACCCAGCCCTAACTACAAACTTTATAAAAACAAGCAAAGTTTTAAGCCTAATCTTATAAAACCAGGAAGAATGTCTCCGGAAACTAAAGAAGGAGCTGGTTGCCTGAAAGCTGAAGGCTCCCATTCTACTTTTAGAAACTCTAGGAACAAGTCAGCCTGTAGCTTGACAGCAAAGTCCTCTGTTGGGATAACATGATGCTATGAGGTCTTTAAGGCATGATGGGGCCTGATGATTCATGCTGATATATGTGAGGACTTAACAAATTTAGGATTTAACAGAGAGCAAGTGAGAAGATATGAATCTGGGAGAATAACAATCTCCCCTTGTAACTCCTGTTTGCCCTCCATGTGGGCATTTTTGTAATAAGGTGACTAAATGTTGTTTGGACATGTGTCTGTCTCTGTAGCTTCAAGAACCTGGCATCCACCTTCTAATTTAAATCGCTATAATAAATTTATTAAGCCACTGGTTTCTGCTGTCTAGTGGTCAACCCCACTTAAACCAGCTTTAAGAACAGGCTGAAAAACTGATTTTGATATGCAGGCCCACTCTTTCCGCTTGTCAGTGTCACTTTAATTATATGTACCCAGCTGGCAGTTTCCTCCAACGTATGACAAGTGCTGTTAGAAAGGAGAGGCTTTTAGTGCTGGGTTCCTCTCCCAAACTATAAGTTACATCACCTCCACATTATACACCTTTCTTTATGTTCTTGTCCTTTCTCCTCTCTCTTTGTGATCAAGACTTCCATTATTTCCTCTTCCTCCAGCCTCACGTCTCTATCATTATTATCATTACCTGTTCAGTTGCACGGTGTGACGAGTCCGATAATGGCTTTAAAATTACACCCTGTTACCTGCGCCTTGTCAGAAGCACGAGCGTGCGGACGGACCTGTGCGGCACCGGAGATGTTAAAGACGTGGCTTGGAGTGAGTATGAAAATACCTGACAGTGACACGGGTAAATAGTGGGTTTCAATAATTTAAAGAAAGTCAAGGTTCAAATGGAAAGTGTGATGACACAGTGAGGGGAAAGAAAGAGAACAGGAAGAGGATATTCCACTTTAGGCCCATCTGCAGAAACACTTCCTCTGCTGCTAGTGTAAAGGATTTTCTCTTTAGAGTGGGCCTCTCCATTTCGGCATGACCTTAGAAGTGTCCAAGTCATTCAAAGGCCTTGGAGATTAGTCTCTTAATCTGAGCCCCAACTGACATCTTTCCTATCTGGACTTAGGAAAATGTGTCACAGAGTGGTGTCAGGGTTATCTAATAGACTAAGGGAGAGGCGTGGCAAATTAGTTTAAAGATACCCCGCTCTGGAGCAAACTTCGGGACTGGGGGACAATGCGTCAACATGTATTAATCCTCTATATCAAGATTACTGCATAGGTAATTCTGCATGACTCATTCCAGCTTCCTGAGTGTCCCTGGCCTAACAAAAGCTCCACAACAGCTACAAGCAGTACAACTTAACGCATTTTTATTAAGCTAATTTAAACTAATATTGGATCATTCTGTCAGCCTGTTTAACTACTGAAACAGCATATACCAACTTTGTTTAACGGACAAATATTAGCACTCTTTATCTTCAGTCACTGTTAACAGAGCTCCATAATATTTATACAAAACTTTCATTCAGTAAACTTTAATTAAATCTCATTTGCATAGGGATCATTTAAGATAAACACAACTGGGTAAGACATAAGTAGACAGATAAAACAAAAACCGAAGGAAGTGAAATAATCTGAATGAAAGTTATGAAAGTGACAATTGTTACGGCGTAAGTGCAGATCCTTAAGATAACATAAAGCCCAAGTTTCTCAATACTCCAAAGTTTAAAATGGTTACAAAGTAAAAGTGCTATCAGCAGCAGTTATTTTCATCACTGTTTATTGTGATGCTTCTTTTCTCAGGGTTTGCTTTCATTGCTTTCACGTGAGTAATTTGAGCCAAACCTTCGTGTTCTTGACTTTGGCGTCAACGCACCGTAAAATCCACGTTGCTGATGAACTCAAGGTTTCAATTGTGAGTTTCAAGCCTCACTGAAACCAACACCATGTCCATGTAGTAAATTATGGTCCTCATTGGAACCAAAAATGACAATAAAGCAGAGCATGCTTCAGGTTAAGAGTCATATTAATAAGTCTTCTGTAACCCAACCTAAGCACAAAACACCAATGAATGCAGTAAGTAATAAGCAAATCTATAAGCCAACATTTAAGAGGAAAGTTTGTCAGTTCCGTCAAAAAGAGCCTCAATTAAACAGCAAAGTGCATGAAAGAAAGAGAGGGAGGCATGTTAAGTATACTCAGGCCCAGATCAGGAGGGGAGGGGACATTCGTGCTCTGGCATGGTATAAAGAGAAGTTATCTAAAATTATGGTAAAGGATCATTAATGCACAATAAATGGTGGTAAGTTCACAGAAAATTAGAAAAAATAATTACCACCCTTTCAAAGTGTCAATCTGAGCTGAAGACAGAGTAATGACTACAATAAGATGGTATCTCTTGGTTTTAGTCAGTCCAAATTGCAGGTGTAGATCTCTTTTCTTTAAAAGATCGACACAAAGTACACTGCAGTAATCTAGACGAGCTGTAATTTGCATGCATTAGTGTGTCATTGTCATCGTGGATAAAAACGATCTAACCTTGCTGACATTCTTCAAGTGATAAATGCAAATTTTATTAATATTTCTGATACCAGACTCAAAGTCTTGCTAATTATTAACCCAAAGATTTCAACCCACGATTTTCATTTTAATTACACACCGATCCATTTCACCTTTATTCTGTGGAGGAAGTTATGACTCAGTCTTGCATTTGTGCCCGAGATAAATCTTAAAATGTGCGAACACAACAGGAACTCTTGATTAACGTACTTTAGTATTACGCATAAAAATTATTGTCCAAAGCAAAGGCATAAACTAGCAAGAAAACGACAAGTTCAAGGGTCGAGCATTACAGCACACAGAGGAGATGTTTACTTTCTCGTTAATCAGTGAACAAACCCGAGAAGATTAACACAGTTTTTATCCGCCACATGATAAGGATGGCCCACAGTACTCAAAGCAGCCTCCTAAACACTCATATCTCAAATAAGCTTTAATGGAAGAACTGGGGGCAGCTAAATCCCCAAATGAGAAAGAAAGAAAGAGTTCAACATGTGAAGGGTGTTGGCTGTGATTGGTGATGCTTAGCCAGCGGAAACCTGGGACTGAAATGTTACTGCCTTTTTATTGTGTCAAGACAAACAAACGCAAACAGTTCATGCGAGTGGTAACTTTGATTTGGATGCAGTTATGCCATCTGTGAAACATCTGGCACACTCTGAAATCAGCTTCAGCTGTCTGACTGTAGCATCTGGTGAGTAGGCAGGAACTTTAAAGTGGACATAAAACACTACATGTATTGAGGCTAAACCATGGATGCCTACTCTCAAAAACTCTCACAGAGCTAACACTGTTTGTGAAACTGGGTTTAAGAAGCATCTAAAGTTCAAGTTTTTCAGAGCTTGTTTAGCATCATCTTGTGCCTATAAAGAACGTGACAGCACTGGGGTGCTGCTAATGGACCTACAGTAGTGTATGTTAGCTAATTAGTGACCAATAACTCTAAAAGACACTAAACCTATAAATCAGTCTAAGGCAGTCACTTTTGTACTACCCTTGGCTGCAGCAATGAATTTTACATAAAAAAAATAAAGGATATGCTTGTGCACTTTCACTCTCTTAAGTAGGTACTTCAAAGAAACAAAATAAAAAGAAAGATCTAACGACGGCCAAAAATATGGAGCAAGAATCCTGGATGTGCACAAAAACAGCTTCTCAATGATGCAATCACGAACAACTTGGATTCCCAAAGTTTGTTATCTTAAGTTGACTTTATATAAAGCTCTCTCATAACTATATCCAAAAAAAGTAGTTTGTTGCACAGCTTCTGATATGTAAACTGCAAATAAACACTGCACCATTTTGCCTCAAATCCTCGTACAGCATACCTCTCGGCTCAGTGAACCACACATGCGTGGGGGTATGGCCTGACTGGTGAGCCAAACTGGCAATGCTGACTTTTCCATCTTTTTAACCTGTGGCAACAACGCTGTGTGGACTGTAATCAGTCGATAGTTTTAGTATAAACTTGGTGGCGATTTAAATAGGAGTTAAATAATTTACGAATGTGCTACATGTGAGTATTCATCTATTTGCATTGCTAACAAACCACAATAATTCAACAAACCCACACTTCAACTAGTTCAAAATTCATCGAAAATAATCATATCTGTTTTTTGCATGTTAATCTATAAGTTCTCAAATTTTAGGAAAATGCATTAAAAGTTTGCATCATGTGTTGCATGTGGTGTCACATGTGTTTTTAATAGAACCCAATGTAGACGTCTACCACATCATTTTTGAACTTTTACCTATTTTTAGCCAGTGCCATTTAGACATTCATTAGATATCCAACCTAGTGAGAGTATTCAGCGGTTAAAAGTTCATTGGTGAATAGCAGGAATTAGCTTGATTTTAAGCCTTTGCAATAGCGTGAAAAGGCGACTTTTCACCTTTCACTTTTCAAATTTAGACGTTAAATAAAGTCCTCTGAATGGCTGACTGGATTTATCCCAGAAAATAATGTCCACAGAGGTTTAACTGGTGCTTGAGGCCCCCCCCCCCCCATAAATTATCCTTTGAGCTTTCATCTTCTTTTATTATTTTTTCCCTGCTGTATAACTGCATTTTATTTTGTGGATTATTTCTTTTTGTAAAGCATTTTGTAACACTGTTTTTGAAAAGTACTATACAAACGTTTAAAGCACTATTAGCATACATGTAAGCAATACAAATAAAAAGGGAAGAAAGAACAAAATACAGTGTGTGAAACTGGGAATCAGGACTTACGTTGGCCCCACTGTCCACTGTTGGGGTTCAGGTAGTTGGGGTACAGCCCCTGAGGTTTTTCCAGGCGATTGAGTACTTTACGGATGTTCATTACCTAATATTAAGAGAAAGAAAAAAGAACATAAATATTTCTTAAAATTCTCAAAAGTTGCAAAATATGCACATTATATTTTATTATACAAGGGACTAGCTAGTTAGCAGGCTAATTTTAGTAAATATCTCTACACAACAATACTAAAATGTAATTGATATAAATTAATGTGAACGGTGTATTTCCAGATTAGGATTTTTGTTTTTCTTTATGTAATAAAGAACTAATACTCTTACATACGCACCTTTATCTGGTCTCTGGACTGGTATTTTTCATTGCTTAGATATTTTTTTATTACAAAAAAACATCTTTTAAAATAACCTGACATTTCAGACTAGAGCAAATAGAAAACAAGTCTTTGTATTAAGTGGGAAAATATATTTTCAAGTCTCTGTATCTGTTACCTTCTGAGCAAACTCTGGATTTCCTGAGAGTCTGCTGAGGTGCATAAACTCCAGATGCAGGGTGCCATACTCTGCCAGGATGCTGCTACCACCCGATGCCCATGGCCAGTTCCTACCGATACCACTGCACAAACACAGAAGCAGAAGGAGACAGAAATGTATGTATAACGCAAAAACAATAACAAGCAAAGTGTAGAAGTGTAACATTTTTCAATTTTCACTGTATGGAATATTTTTTAGGACATGCCAGAAACACCTCACCTCACGGGTGCCCCGGGAGGCTTCCTGGCCAGATGTCCAAACCACCTCAATTGGGTGTTTTTGATATGGAGGAGTAGCGCCTCTCCCAAATAACTAAGCTCCTCATACTCTAAGATAGAGCCCAGACACCCTACAGAAGAAGCTCATTTCCACTGCTTGCATTTGTATCCACAGACTCATTCTTCTGGTCACTGCCCAGAGCTCATGGCCATAGGTGAGCATAAGAACATAGACTGACAGCTTAGTTTTCATGCTTGGTTCTGCTGCACCACACCAGACTGGTATAGCGTGCAAATCACTGCTGATGCTGAACTAATCCATCTGTCAATCTCCCGCTCCCTCACTCTTGAACAACTACAGCGATTACATTTCCTGGCTGGCTTGGGAATGCCTTGGTATCCACTTCCAAAAGAGCTGGATGAGGTCACTAAGGAGTGGGAGGTATGGACTTAGACAGTTGCCCCCGTGATCCGGACTCAGATAAGTGACAGAAAATGGATGGATGAATGACGAACAGATGCATGACAAAAATAACACAAATCAGAACAAATGAGTAACATAATAAAAGTTTTAACTTGGGCACATACCCACAAACTTATAGCATCCATTCCCATTACTAAACAGGCAGAAAGTCTTTAAAAAGCCATCTTGAAACTCTTACTTAGAAACCAAACTCCTTAAAAGTCTGAAGACTGCTAAACAGTTCCTAAAAGTTTGATCTTATTTTTAAAAGTAATTACTATTCAACCGATTTTCACTCTGAAGGCATTTGCAAATAGATTCCTTAAATAGATAAAGAGCAGGGTATGTTAATGACACTAAAATTAAACCAAACTTTACACTCCGTTTGTTATATTTATGCACATGTCTGTTTTTCCCACAGTCTTCACCTGGCAGCACATCATTCTTTGTGTTTATCCGTCAGTCAAAAGGAAACTTGTTGGAGCCCGTTCTCTGCCAGGAAACAAAAAAAGGTGCGTCTGCTCTCGGGCCATATGTGAGAGTTACCAACCTTGGCGTGCTTGACAAGGACAGAAGACCTTGCAACTGGGAGTGTGTGTATGTAAGTGTGTGTGCTGGATCATTACAGCCACTGACAGATCACTTCCAGGCCAAGGACTGATGACTCTGGTGGCGATGCCTGAAGTAACTACTCATGAATACATATGAACTATTCACTACACTGTCAAGCACACACCAGGATGTCGGCCCTACAGCAACTACATGTGGACACATGTACTACACAAAAACACACACACACACACTGAAGCCGAGGAGACATCCAACAAATGAGAAGAAGGGGGAGGAGAAGGAGTGTGGATTGGGAGATGTGCTGCACAAACACACACACGCACACACACACACACACACACATAGAGACAAACCCACACATCTCTTTAAAGAGGTGGATGAACATACTAATTATGCCCCCCTTCTTCAACTCATCATGTTGCATAAGCCATAATTTGTTTCCCATTACACCACAGATTTAATCAAGTCAACCAAACAGGGACGACCACTGCCGCATCAGGCAGCGAACACAGAGTCTGGCAAGTGTCAGAAAGCAGAAATGGTGAGAAAACATCCCATCACTGCACACCCTGATTAATTTGGGGGTCAGCTAATTGGCACTGTCACACGGCTGAGATTGTGTATAAACACACACATATATTTTGGATTAAGTTTTTAAGCTACATTTTAGTCAAACATTATTCCTTCATCTCCGCCGCCTCTCATTCAACCGTAGTTTTGATCTGTCTATCCATATTTTTTAGTCCCTTTATAAACCCTGTGATGAACAGTAAATCCTTTCGCTTGTGTGGGTGGGATTGAGAGACAACGCACACCTTTCCAGCTCGCCCCTGTCCACCTCAATCCCCCCTAAAGCCCTGCTGCAAGAAGAACCAAATCCGTGTTAGGGAGTCTAAAACAAAAGAGAGCCAGACAAAACCTAAAACCCCCAACAGTGCCTCTCTGCTTCAGGCTCTGGGTGTGCCCACATAAAAAGGGGCATTTCATAAAGATCCCTGTGAGTGCCACCTATCCCAATCAAATAAGTTATCAAATTATGATGTAAAAATAATCTGGTGATTTAGTGCACAGAGTGGTAAAACCAACATTTTTGTTCAAGTTAATTATTTTATTGCTGAACGCGCTCGCTGTGCTGCTGTTTAATTCTACGGTGACAGCTGGAGATTAAAGCTCTGAAACTTCAAACTGGAAATGTTTTTGTACCAAAGCCTAATATAAAGAAGACATGGAAATCACTTCAATTTGTTACAGATCAAACTGAAATTAATTTGATTGACTGATTTGATTAATCACACATTTCAGTACTTACGGCATTTTTTTATGCAGTAACGTTAACAAATGTCATGAATATAACACTATGCTTAAATTACTGAATCAGTTCTGTGCTTGGATGAATAATCTCACTTCTTTCATTCTTAGCAAAGCATGCGATGTATGTTAGAAACAAAGCTTCAGAGCTGAAAAATAAAGCTAACATGTGGTTCCTCTAACGGCCACTTGACATTGACTCCAAGAAATCCTCAGACTCTCGTGTTAAAATGTCCAACTTTAGAGCACTAAAAAGCGTTTTTACTACCAGTTTCAAAGAAACAGTTTTGGTCTCCGTGTTCAGTTTTAAAAACACCTACTGAAACAAATTTGCACTGGGAGAAATGATGATGAAAAATTTGCTTCACAGACGTTCACATCGATTCTTGTGGTGCTCTTGGCTTGAAGAAAAGACAATAAAACTGTAGGACTTTTTTGGTAAGTTCTACAAATCTGTTCATGTGGGTTTTGTCCAGCTATCGATTGTCCTCCTGTTCCTGTTGGTTCTTGTGAGCAAATCTTCGTGGGTTTCCAAAAACAATCCAGCAACTGTATTTGTGTGATTAAACACTGTAAGAGATCAGGTAGTGGTAGTCTTTACATGGGGAATTCAAATAGTTTGTAATAATTGTGAAGGTAATCGGTGCCATAATTAAAAAATAATCATAATTCCACTGAAAATTACCCTCCACATTTAGCCAGATACTAATAGTCTGGTGCAAATTAACATGAGGCCGTTTTGGATGACCTTTTCCCTTTTGCAAACTTTCTTTTTAAATGTTTTTCTCCTGGCTTTTTCTTGCACAAAACAGGCGGCTCTGGTAATTACAAAAGAAAGTTTGAACAGCATTTTGTGCTGTTGTAGCCAAACAACATGGAGACCTATCAACAGCGAGATCCAGGTCACATCCATTAGAAGAGTGAAATCTCGAAGGGTGGTGAGATAGATGAGATGCTTAACAGTCTATTAATATTAATGCTAGCTCTGTAGCTAGGGACCAAAGATGTTGCCGTCAAGTAAAACACAGAGCTGCTTATCCTATGTGAGCATAAACATGTGATTTATTTCCTAAAGCACATGCGTTCTCCTGGTGAGACTAATTTTGTGTGAATGGGGCTAAAGGCTGACTCTTTGCTGTTGGCTGCTTGCAGAAACAGTTCAGTATGAACAAACGCGTGGATGAAATGATGCATTAATGCTCATAAACCCAATAATTTGGGGTCAGAGATCCGCCTCTGCTCCATTTTGGACTAAATTAACCTGTGGAGGAACACTTTGTTATCGCTATTCTGATGGAAACCAGTCCCCTCCTGTACTGGGACTGGAAACTGGCCTTGATCCATCCATTGGCATACAGAACAATGCATCTATCTTAGTCTATTTGAGTCTACTGTTGTATTTGACTACTGATGCAAATGTCCTAGTGGCTCAGTTTCCAGGGCCCTGTTGACAACAGCATGCTCTACATCCCATTTCTCACATGGCATGTAATAGGACTTATTAGCTCTAATCTTTGAAACACATTATTTAGTTCATGCAGTCTTTGCACTACAGAATACATAAAGTGCAATATTATAAAAACGTTCAACAACTGGTCAAAGTTTTGCCTCAGCTGGCTTTCGTCCTAATTTGCAGAAAATTTTCACCCATGATGTCTAATCCAAAATGATAACCGAGTCCTCCCTGTTGCCTGTTTTTCGTTTTTTTGTGATCTCAGTGGGCTTCATTTCCACAACAGCGAGGGGTATGAAGGTTCATATTAAACTCTGGATGAATATAAAGTCTCGGTTTATTGAATTCAGTTCTCGAACAGTCACAGCGGTGCTTCTCACTTCTCATCGACATGCTGGCTTTTGATAAAATGTTGTGCCGATGAGCCACGCTTTATACCAAACAGTAATATTAGAGTGCAGCACACTGAAAAACGTTTGGTTATTCTCTTTAAAAACCAAGCTGTAAATGTTAATCAATTTGCTACGGTGACCTAGAACTAGAGGACTTTCAGAGATTATATGAGGCTTACACCAGCGTATTAAAGCCGATATTGAACTTTCATTATAAGTTAAGAAGATGAGCCAACATGATCCACCTCTGATAGGAGTGATAGGATGCAGTTTGTTTGTTTAACAGGAACTCTTTTTTAAATTAATTTCCTTGCCTCACATTTCCCCTTTTATATTCATTAAGGGGTAGATATTATGCCATGCAGAATTTAATCCCAGTAATATCTCTCTGTTAAACAGAACAGATTATATCACACTACTTACATTTGACTATTAATCATTCAGTCCAAACGGTAACTAATCACTGTTTCACTTTTGACTTAAGTTTCAAAAACCTATGATTCCAGGTCACTTGGGTAAAGTTTGACAAGGTCCTGCTTATTAAAACACTATGGACACATTTGAAAGCCTTCTTAGAAACAAAGCAATGCCATTCTTCCTAATTTTTGTACTCCTATGAAAAATTATGTACAGTCCTACTGCTTCCATAGCAATTAAAAGGGTAAAAAGCAGCCAGTGGCTACTAATCAGACATACAGTGGTCCCTCTTTTTTTCGCGGGAGTTACGTTCCAAAAATAACCCGCGATAGGTGAAATCCGCGAAGTAGCTAACTTTATTTTTTTTTACAATTATTATAGATGTTTTAAGGCTATAAAACCCCTCACTACATGCTTTATACACTTTTCTCAGACACACATGAACATTTTCACACTTTTCTCTTTTGTTTAAACACTCTCAAAGTTCGATTTATCAAAGATTTATGTAAATTTGACAAGCTGAACGCATTCTGTACAGGAAACCTCGCACGAGATTGATTGACAATGGTCTACAGCCAATCAGGACGCAGAACACAATGCACAGTAAAAAACAACAAACAAAAAAAAAACAGCATGCAAAATTACACAAAAAAAAATCTGCGAAACAGCGTTATAGCGAGGGACCACTGTACTTGATTATCTGATTATCAGCAAATGTGAGCACATTTTTGCTGTTTGCTGGTCTGCAGCATTCAGGTGTGTGTTAACACAATGCCAAAACATTCCCGGGAGTGGACTTTCCAGCAAATTCAACCCATGCAAAATTTTTTTTTACAAAAAACCCAAGTGCTACACAGACTCTACAGGCCTCAGTTAGCTCACCAAGCTTACCATTAGAAAGGCAAAAAACAAGTATGGGTTGTTTGGAAAGACTGCCAGGAGAAAGAGTCCTCTCTGAAAAGGTTTATGATGTTTGTGGTTCCAGTTCTGATTATATCCAGAAGTGAAAGAACGTCAACTAAATGTGGCCAGACTGTTATTATTTTTCTCAGGTAAGAAAAAAAACTCCACTTTTGTCCACTTTCCAACTCAATCTAAAGTCTAAACTCAATCTAAAGCTAACCATAACCTCAAATGTGCACTCTGCAGTTTTCCAACAAACAAATTCTTACCTTCAAAAATACACAATGTGTGTCTTCAAAGTCTAGTTCTGGTTTTGACCATTTTGCTGCCTTTGGTGCTAATCATGCTAACGTGCTTAGCCTCCCTACCCCAAAGACTCCAGAGCATTGTCGTGCATTACATTATATATGCTTCAAGAACGCCAAGACCAACTTAGTTCACTACATTTAAGTTCACTATGGGGATAGCTAGGGGCTCAAGGGTTGCATGCAACAAATAAAGATCCAAAGCCTCAGCCCAGAAAACAAGTCATTACAAAACGATGCCACTGTGAATTAAAATAGTCTGCATTGGAGGACATGTTCCCATCCTCTTGGTGTCTCGTCCAATGTTCTTATCATTCAACCTCTAACGCCCACAGCTATTTCCTGGCCAGCTGCAAAACAACAAATCATAGCCTGCTAGTTTTCTAACCCTCCAGTGAATTCTGCAGAGCCAAAAAACAGAGGTTTTAATTCTGTGGTGCCAAGCTATAACCTGGAAAAACAGAAAAAGCAATACATCTCCATAAATTAGCATGTCACACCAGGCAGTGCCCTCTCACACTCCTCTAAAATTATGTCAGGAAGCACTCCAATTCATTTGTACTCTGTAGCTGGGTGAAGCCAATACTTTGGCCCAGTTCTCTTTGTTGTTTTCTCTGGAAAGCCTTTCACTGTCCTCCATCTCATCTTTGCCACGACCTCTCTTACCTCTCCTTTTCCTCTCGATTTCCTTTGCTGTACATCTCTTCCTCTGCGTCTTAAAATCTATCGTACTTTCCCTACGGCCAAAGAGAAAATGTGAATTGCGATAGATTCACAGTTAGCAACTTAATTAGAGCTCTTAAATCATGGCTGCCTTCCACCGCCTCAGGTTACAACTGAGGAGAGCTACACTGAGAATGGATGTCTGGCTTTGTGTAGTTTGTTCTTTAAAGAAATCTCTGTACATCCCGAACGCTAGCCTTTTCTTTGCTTTAAAAACGTGCTTTAGGGCAGTGAGAGTGCATTGCTGCTGTATATACCTGTGTGTATTAATAACTGAGGCCAAAACAGAGGTGCTGTCATTTGCTCATCCAGATACACCCAACCCTAAAATTTTAGATGACAGCTGCAGGAATGAAACTACACTAAAAGAGCTCATTGCACTACACTTATTAATTTAGTCACATAGCAATGCCGATACTGAAACTTAAACTCTTCTTCTTCTACCTGCTGCCTTTAGGGGTCACCACAGCTGCCTTCATCTCTCCCCGTCCCTGGCATTACCATCACTAACCATCTTGCTGTGAGGCGACAACTCCCTGCACTGCAGTGCCACCCTACAGCCTTTTGCCATATGCTGAGATTTATCCAGCATTCTCATCGACACTGTTTGATATTAATTGAACACACTGCTGTTTGTATTGTCTCAAAAAGATCAGTACTGGTTGGCCTCTTTCTCATAGCTCGTTTCTAATTCACTCCAATTAGCCAGCTTTTTCCGCATTTAATGTTGCACTCAGTTAAAGTAGTGCTATTAAACTGCTATAATGTTAATTGTGAGGCACAGCAGGAACAGCTGTGTTGGTCTAAGTACATCTCTGTGCACACAGTGGGTGACATGACACAGAGAGACGGACATGGTGAGTTTATTTTCCTCTTTATATCAGGGAGAGACCATGAGTCAGGGTGATTGCTGTTCACACGCGGCACAGAGCTAAGTAGCCGACCATAATCCGTAATTACTCGACGTAAATGGACGGGTATCAGCTGAACAGTTAAACCAGCAAGTTTCGACATTTGCCTCGTTCTTTATTGTCTTTTTTAATCTTTATTTAATTTGCTTTTATATGTGGAAAACTGCTAACGGCAAGACTTGTACCTGGAGTTAGCCTTTGTATAGTAAAAAGGGCAGAGCAGCCCAAAGTGCTTCAAATACACTGGAGAAAACTGTGCATTTGAATCCAGTGAATATGTGACACAGCAGGGAATTTGGGTATGAGAGAATTTGTATTTTCTTACACTTATTTTTCTTGCTTCTTCTTACCCTCAACCTCTTAATCTTGGTTGTTTACTGGTTTCTCTGCTGCTGCTATGCTGATGACATTCAGCACTTAGCACTCTTCCAGCACTCTTGTAGCTCTAAATTAAAATATGAGCTAGCTGCTTTAAATATTATTCATCAGTCTCTGCTAAGCAAAGAATTTCCAGACATGCTCTGGATTAACAAGTTCATTTTCCTATCGCATCGAGAAGAAAGGGCTCCATGACAGAGTGGCACTACAGGGTCACCCAGTGTGACACACTCACTAGGCTGCACTAATAGAGCCGTTCTCAAATGCAGACCTATTAATCAAACTCCAAGACCCAAAGAGCTCAGGATTGATAGCTTCAGTCCCAGAGCCAAGAGCTGAAGGAGCAAATTTGCTTCAAGCTGACAGTTTTTTTCTAAAATACTTTCCTCTCTGAGATAAGGAAATGGAACGAGGGTTAGTTTTAACTTTGCAACGTCATGAAGATGATGACATTGCTTTTAGGAGCAGTTTGGCTGGAAAGCAAACAGTTCCCCACAAGTTGCTGCGTTTTGTAATACAGAGGGCCGTGGTGGGGGAGCCACTTCAGAGATGTATACAGCTCTTTGATTCAGTCTGAAAAAGGCAAAAAGATTCACATTTTCCCATAAATTCACCCCACGGTGTCAGACCTCACATATAAATACCTGTTCAGAGGTACCACTTAACATTTCAGCATGATTTCTTTGCCACTTGTCATTTTAACCAAGTCTTTTGTTAGAATGGTGATGCAGATTCGAGCACTTTTTAAATGCCTTACTGCCAATCAGAGGTGTGCGTGTGTGTGGGAAGCAATCATCACCATGATGCCTGTAGAGAGGAATGAGCAGCTAATTTCAGGGTGGAGCACGGATCCAGATACCTCAGCAAAACCTAACACATACACACACACACACTTGCGCACTGACACACATTTACACAATGCCTCATCCCATTAAGGCCAGTCAGTATGCAGTGCAGTGGGAGTGATTTGCAAGGGCTTTATCAGTCTGAATGTTAATAGAAGAGCTATGGGACTTACTGGCCAAAGCAGATAACGACTGGGAAACTAGTGTGTGTGTGTGCATGTGTGTGTTTGTGTGTGTGTGCCTGTGTGTAAAAAAGTTAGAGAAAGTGTCAGAGGAAAAGGGAAAGAAGTTTAGTTGGTACAGCGCAGTTATATGTTGTTGGTTGCTAAAGCACAGCAACTAAATACTACACACTGTATTCTGCACTATACACAGAGACATGCACATGCAAACAAAAGTCATTGCATTAGGTTAAAATATTTTGGCTTGCACATGTGCCATTGTGAACATAGTACATTTCTATGTACTCTATATTTGGATTAAAACCCAATCGATGTAGTGGTTTTAAGACCGATACAGATATCTGGGCCAGATGGGTGCATGAACACAATCATCAAATAGCTCTTACAGATGTGGTGTGCTTCACGGGTGATTTTAAAAAGTTGCACTTTTTTCTAAACGCAGGTGCATTCAGTTCATTTCAATATCGAGTGCAAATAATAAAACATGCTTTTTTTCAGCATTAAATATTGGCACAATTAGCAGTAAATTGCCTTTCGCAAATGTTAGTAAATTATTTTCTGTGCTTGCTTTAAATATTCTCCTCCCTGTATTTTGCACCTTCAGAAAGGAACTCCCAGAAACAGATATGCAACAGGGTCATCTGCAAAAAGTGAGTTTGTGAGTTCCTACCACTTACATCAATCTTGTAAATAAAATCCAGTTAAACATAACGATATTTTCTAGTTACTTACAGGAAAACTGCAGAGTGCCCTCTGGTGGACAAACTGTTTAAAGTCAATACACATAACACATTTGAAGGGTGTTTTTTTTCCTTACATTTAAACTTTTCACTTATGAGCCAATATTAATGGAGATACAAAGAGATGACAAATAGCTCACACAAGCCAGTGATGAGTTTTCTCCAATAAATTGGTTGGGCTCTAGCTGGGATATAAGATAACAAATGATTTAAGGATATTAAAGTTAAGAAATTAATTTTTTTTCAGCATTTATAACCAACTTAAGCACAGCAAAAATATTTTAAATGGGTTAATACCGAGAACGTTTTATAGCTCAATAACATGTAATATGAAGAACTTTTTCCCCAAACTATAAATCATGTTGCAACCATGTGCAGCACAAATAAAGTTATTCTTTTCCAAAACCCTTTCATCACTACCCACCTTATAATATCTCGATTCAGTAACTCAGTGTTAATTAAGGGGCACACTGCAAAGGTAGACGATGAGTCATGCTATTCTAAGAAATGAAAATATGAGTAATCTATTTCTTAAAGACTGTTATGTGCTTAGTGTATTCCCTTTCCCTTTGTCTTAAATATAAAAATAACATTAACTACAAAAAATTGAATTAAGCACACAGAACAAATCAGAAGCACCAAAAAAGGAAAGAAATAACCATGTCAAATGCAAAAACTAGTTTAGAGGAGCACTACCCCAGCCTTCTCAGTGATGCACCTCTTCACCTTCTCAAATATTTAAAGCTCATTTCAGGGACAATTGTATCTCTGTCCATCTGGCTGCAGTCCTGCCCTAACACGCCCCAATCTGCAGCAGATCAACCGGGGAAAAAAAATCATTTGGATCTTAGCAGCATTTTCCACTCGGTTAGTAGCAATCAATGGGTTTATGTACAAACTAAAGGTCACGGGGGGTCGGAGAGGAAGGCCGGGCCAGCCTTTGACTCTGTATGAGGAACTGTTGATTTATTGGATATTGCAAGCAAGCTGATCCACCTTCAAGTGCCTTTTGAAGATAAATCAGCTGGACATCAAGACAAGATTTCTCATGTTGATGAATTATTCCTTTACATTCTCTGACGGCCTTCAAAACCTTCCATCGTCCTTTGTTCCTGGTGGCTTGTCATTCAAAGGATGAGACATGTGATCAGCTCTTATGACCTTTCATAAATTAGATTTTTCTGTAATGAATTTGCAACATCTCTGTATTTAAACTTTGGTCTATACACACCATAATGATCCACGACAAGCAGATACGCAGATTTTAGTTTCAGGTTTTAAATGTTAAAGTGAAAAAAGAAAAGCTTTTGTTTTTTTTTACTTTACTTACAGCCATGAAACTAATGTTAGAGCTACTGCATGGCATCATTGGTATTTCAATTGGTTCCCTCAAGGGCTTACTTTCAATTTGCAGTTCTGTCTGCCACTAGGTACAAATTCTCCAGGGGAAAAGGATAACACTTTTTCCCCAGTAGGTACTGGTATTGTTCCCTAGCTGAAATGGTAGACGGGGGAGTAACTGTGGAAACTCTACATGCTGGCAAAAGAAGAAAAAAAGTCCAGCATAAAGGGAAGGTGAAGCGAGGGTGTGACAGAAACCAAAAGCAAACAAAGAGTGGAAAGAAGAAAACAAATAAAGAGCTACACACCAGTGTATTCAGATCTGTTCCTATTTTATGATTACCATGTTAACACGTACTGAACATACCCAACCAGACAGTGAGTGATTTCAACCTGATGTTCAGATTTTCTTTTGAGATTTAGTAAGATAAAAATTATCTCAAACATTTCATTTCCAAAATACTCCCGATAGAACCCAGTAAAACACCCTGATTCTTTGAAATGTTAACACGTGCTGTGTTCAAGCCAAAGATTTTATCTTTAGAAATTAACTAAATGCAGCTCAGCAGGTTTATCTTAAGCCTTTTATTAATTTGTCTGAACACACTCGTAATTCCCAAAGAAAATACAGCAAAGACCTCTCCAAAGTGAGGACATCGCATTTATCTTGTTTTCTGAAATTAACACAGGGCCATTGAGCAAACAAGGTTCACTTGGTATAGAAGCAATAAGATGTTTTAAACTGTGGCCTTATTTCTTATGGTCTCTCTTGGGCTCTGCAGATAGCTGCAGGGTAGAGCGATGAAAGGCTACCGACAGGGAATACAAAGAACAAGGCCATGGAGTGGAGTGGACTTGGAGTACACATCCTGAAACAGAAGGAGATACTGGGTCACTGTAGATAAGATGGATGGCCTGAACAAGGACAGAAATACAAGGGACTGGGATGTGAGAAAAACTTTAAAGAAACAAAATGGAGGAGAATAAAGGAATGGAGTGTAAAATAGAGAAGGGAGGACGATGGGGATAAAGGGAGAGATGATTCAGTAATTGGGCCTCGTTTGCAAGCGTGTTTTACAGATTTATTTTACCTCAAAGTGGGTCAAGGTTGCATGGGCAGTATTCTAACTCAAAACTATCCTACTTCAAAAGCACTTTCAATTTTTCTTCTCAACTTCTCATTTCTAAAATCTTTTGATCTCATCTTGCTTCGTTTCTCTCTGACCTGCACATAGTGAATTAAATATAATCTAACTTTGACTGAGTGCTGTTTATCCCACAGATCATTCAGAGCCGTCACTCTGAGTTTAGGATTTCTGCAACTGACCTCTACCTCTCTCTCTGTATAATGTCTACATGGTCTAATTTCCTCAATAGACTGTTTTAATGATGTTATAACAACAAAAGAAATGAAATAACTAAAATTTTCAAAGCACAGACGAGTTTTTATCACCAGAGAGACATATTGATAACACTTGTTTTGTCTAATATGTATCAGTGGGAATGGAAGTTTAGATTTATAGTTTTATAGATCTTCTGGGTCTTTACATAACTCAGGATGGGAATAAAAGCTACCATAAACCCCATTGTCTGTTGGATTACATTACGCTTGCCACTGATGTCCATGGGCATGGTTCTGCTGATCTTTTATGATATATCAATACAGCAGCATAGGGATTCCCAGATGGTACATACAGTCAGGTCCATAAATATTGGGACATCGACACAATTCTAACATTTTGGCTCTATACACCACCACAATGGATTTCAAATGAAACGAACGAATGTGCTTTAACTGCAGACTGTCAGCTTTTATTTGAGGGTATTTACATCCAAATCAGGTGAACGGTGTAGGAATTACAACAATTTGCATATGTGCCTCCCACTTGTTAAGGGACCAAAAGTAATGGGACACTTGGCTTCTCAGCTGTTCCATGGCCAGGTGTGTGTTATTCCCTCATTATCCCAATTACAATGAGCAGATAAAAGGTCCAGAGTTCATTTCAAGTGTGCTATTTGCATTTGGAATCTGTTGCTGTCAACTGTCAAGATGAGAGCCAAAGAGCTGTAACTATCAGTGAAGCAAGCCATCATTAGGCTGAAAAAACAAAACAAACCCATCAGAGAGATTGCAAAAACATGGGGCGTGGCCAAAACAACTGTTTGGAACATTCTCAAAAAGAAGGAATGCACCGGTGAGCTCAGCAATGCCAAAAGACTAGAAAGACCACGGAAAACAACTGTTGTGGATGACTGAAGAATCCTTTCCCTGGTGAAGAAAACACTCTTCACAACAGTTGGCCAGATCAAGAACACTCTCCAGGAGGCAGGTGTATGTGTGTCAAAGACAACAATCAAGAGAAGACTCAGCCAGTGTGAATACACAAGATGTAAACCTTTGGTGAGCCCCAAAAACAGGAAGGCCAGATTAGAGTTTGCCAAACGACATCTAAAAAAGCCTTCACAGTTCTGGAACAACATCCTATGGGCAGATGAGACCAACATCAGAACAAGCAGGAACTGAATGCGGTTGCAGTAGAGGTCTGGCAGAGCATCACCAGGGATGAAACCCGGCGTCTGGTGATGTCTATGTGTTCCAGACTTCACGCTGTAATTGACTGCAAAGGATTTGCAACCAAGTATTAAAAAGTGAAAGTTTGGTTTATGGTTCTTATTCTGTCCCATTACTTTTGGTCCCTTAACAAGTGGGAGGCACATTTGCAAACTGTTGTAATTCCTACACCGTTCACCTGATTTGGATGTAAATACCCTCAAATAAAAGCTGACAGTCTGCGGTTAAAGCACATCTTGTTCGTTTCATTTGAAATTCATTGTGGTGGTGTATAGAGCCAAAAATGTTAGAATTGTGTCGATGTCCCAATATTTATGGACCTGACTGTAGCTGCAACAGTAGGAAGGGGAGGAAACAGATATATTGAAATTATCTTGAAATATTTTATAAAAAGATTATAAAGAATAACTTGCATTCTTGTACTCAGTTTATTTTAAGGATTCACAACCTCACAGATGGCTGCAATGATCAGTGTCTCTAGCTGATCCCACTGGAGGAGTTGAACAAATACCACTCTAATTCACATTACAGTTAACAAATACTATAGTCACACTAGGGAAAACAGTAGTTGCCACGACCAGAACCACTTGCAGTCAGTTTCTGTCTTCAAGTCCCTTCAAGTGGAGTCCCTTACTAGAAAGAGAAGTGTTGCAGTCAGGTTGTCCTCATCATCTGAGAATAACTGCAGTCAGCCCAAGTCAGACTTGTTACAATACAAAAAAACAAGGACATACACCTATCAGCCGAAACCACGATAAATGTCAACTTGTGTCTGTGTGTCTGTGAAACAACACAACTGGCTGATAGGTTTCTCAGTTCAGATGGTGGTTGGATATTTGGGGGCAGAGTTCAGTCCACTACCATCGCTGTGCTTACAGAATTTGCTGTAACCCAAAGATTTTCTGTTCAGGGTTCACTGAGTACCATGGCCCTGTCCCTATATCTCTTGTACAATCATGGAATACAAAGAAACCTAACACCTTTTACAAAGTCTGGCTCTGTTAGGAGTTCTTCCTTTGGCTCATTCTTCTGTTAAGGTAAGAACCAAGGTGTCTGTCAGCAAGTATACAAAAACTAAAAGACAAAGTTTATGAAATCTGGTGGCGAGGAATTGGATAGGGAAAGGAAGAACCCATCGAATTTTATGGCTAATTTGGATAATTTGAAAAATAACTTAATTAAAATAGTTCTTCTCAAAAAAGAATCCATTAGTGTTGCAAAGAAACCAACTTCCCAACATCTTTATAATGCTAATCTGTCAATTTCATAGACAAGAAAAACATTAGCTTAAAAATAGCAGTTTAATAGCCTACGCTCTCTGTTGCTCTGTATATTTGTTATTGTAATTTGTTTCCAGAGTTATTTGAGTATGTGTGTGTGTGCGTGTGTGTGTAGGAATGTGGGGTTGTGCTTATATGGTTCTAAGCTATCATAACTCAGTCATGCAGGTAAAGTCATCATCAACAGCAATCTGCTCAGGCCTCTGGGGATCACGTATGTGTGCAGAGCCACATACATGTGCACAGACATGAACACACACACACACTCACTCTCCCTGGGGTATTTCTCACTTCAGGGAAGAGGACAAGGCGGGCAGAGTCCATTCACCCATACAGACAGAGAGAAAATTAATTTGTTACAGCACGCTTATCGTCATGACAACCTGCCTTTTAATTAACGGGCTGACAAACAGCCTGGATGTCGTGTCTCTCTTTGGGGAACGACTGATAGAAAGAAAATAGTGCTCCCCTCATCATGTGTGACTGACAGAAGGACTGTAGCAAAAAATAGTTGCAGACCTCTAATTGTTTTTATACAGAGATACTCATATTTTCATATTAAAGACCCCAAAATGTTATGTGCTTATTGGTTGGAATTTATTTTAATTGCTTTATAGTTCTAATTTTGGCATTGTGCACATTTTATTTTATATATATAAATAAAACTGTGTTCTTAGCACATTTCTTTTCTTGGACTCTGCTTGAGTAGCTTTGCATGACTGAGAGTCCAAAATAATCCCTACTTATTTTAACCCTCTAATCTCTCAGTTCATCCATCATCTGAAATGCAGCATTTTAGCTCCTCACCTTAAACAAAGAAGGTTTGAACAGCAGGTTCAACCCACAGGTGAGACACCTGTGATTTATATATGACCTTATTAATAAAATATCCTGCCTGAATGACATCATACAGAGACAAAGATACAAAAATGCAGCGTGAAACTAAGGATTTAGAGTAGATTAAAGTCTGTTTTGGCTCACAAGGAAGACCTCTTAAAGTCAAATTAAAGCAATTTCTTAAAGCAAACCAGTAATGAGTGTTACTTGGAAATTAGATGAGTGAAAAAAAAAATCTGTTTTTAGATTCTTAAAATCAGTTTATATTTCTGCAAATGCAAAAATGTTAAAATAGCAGTATGAGGGATTTTTACATGGAAGAGGCTTTGGTGGAGCACAAAGAGGGTTTCAGCCAGAGGAAAGGAAACATCACCAGCACTGCCATGTAACTATTTTTAACCTCTAAGATCCTTTTTAAAATAACCAAACATGAAAGACTCATTTGACTTGCTAGTATACTTGAAGACTCAGTACTTATTATTACTAATAAAGATGAATTAATGCTGCTCAGAAAAAACAAGGGATGTCAAATAGTTTCTAGAAAAAAGCAAAAGCAATATTTTTCTTTGCAATGCCCCTAAAGAAACATCTAAACTACAGTATGGAGGGTAGGGATGGGTATTGATAAGATTTTCACGATTCCGATTCCATTTTCGATTCTGTTTAACGATTTGATTCTTTATCGATTCTCTTATCGATTCTTTTTTAAAAAAGGAGAACACTAAGGTCGATTAGCTTAGAACTTTGTTTTATATCTTCTCTTTGAACAAGATAGAAATTTAGGAGTAACATGGCCTTACAAACCCAACAGTGAGATCTTAAGAGATCCACAGCCTACGGCTCTTCAATGGGGTGTCACAGGGTCCCCGAGGAAAAAAAATTGTGACTGTAAAATAATAAAATAAATATTCTTCTGTAGCAATAACAAAGTATAACATAAATTATTCTGTAGCAATTACACAAGAATATCCAGTAATCTCCCTGCCTACAATTAAACACATTCACTTACCGAAAATCGGGGGCATCTGGTGTGGCAAATGCCTTTTACCACAAACTTAGTCACTGCTCGGTGATATTGTGGCCTGAAAGGAGACGCTACCGGTAGACTGCAGCGAAAACTGCCAGCATCTGAGCCAGCCAGACTCTGTCTGTCTCTCTCATCATGGTCACCTAAATGCAGCGCACAGTAATGGCAGGTTTTGTAATAAGGCAGATCGCGCAAACATAATATGCACTGTTAGCTGATTATTTACCTGCCGCATTAACGGGAGAGGACGTGCAAACGTTACCGCTACAGCAGTCCGGAGCGGAATTAAAAACACGACATTCATTTAAGGTTATCGCGTGTTTTGTGAGCAAATGCTTTTGCATATTCGTAGTGTTTCCTCCCTTAAATGAAATATCTACTTTGCAAGTATTGCAAGTTGCCCTGTTGTCATCCGTTCTCGTAAAGTATAACCAAACTTTTTAGCATTTGAGCCGCCTTGTTTCCTGCCAGGTAAATGACGCTCCGCAACGTGGTGACGTCATTCGGGGCGACTGGAATCGATAAGAGAATCGTTTGCAAAAATGGCAAACAATTCCAAGGAATTGAAACAGTGGGAACCGGTTCTTGTTGAGAACCGGTTTTCGATACCCATCCCTAAGTATGGATCATGTTGCAACATATTAGTGGTGAAGGCTTTTCAACAGTCGAAAACAGGGGCAACCTCTTGAGAGTGTTTCACAGCCTATTACTAAAGGCCGATTTTGGACAGTAACCCCAACCTCCGTACTCGGGTACTTTGTGTTTGTCTTTTCCAATGCAGTTTAGTTTCAAGGATGAAGCCCTGGATGCAAAAAAATCAAACAGTTTCTGTCTGACAAGTTTGCCCTGTCATGTAAGACTAAAGCATTTCAGCTCACTGTGTGTGAGTGGAACAGAGAGGGGTAGACCATGCCGCTCCTTAAAGCATCAGGCCATCAAAACAGACCTGCTGCCTGAAAGTGGACTGCTGGGAGACAAAGAGCAAGTGTTTTTGCTGTCTGTTTGTTTTACCTCTTGAGGTTAAGCAGAGCCCAGGGGATGCCGGTGGGCGTTTTGAATGCAGGCAGCAGCTTCTCGCCCAACTCCACTGCCTTTCTGCGAAACACCTGAGAAAGAAACAGAACAAAAACAAGCAACTCATTACAAGATGGTTCGAGCTGCTGATATATGCCTCTACATTTTCTTGAACTTTCAGCAGAAAATATAATTCAACATTTGCAAATCTCCATCTCTGCTCAAAATCCAAGGCTTACACCTGTAGCTCAGTGCTTTCCCCCATCCTTCCACTCTTTATCCCTTTATTCCAGGCTTTTCCTCTTTCCTGTCTGCTTCCTTTTATCCCTGTAATGTTTTGCCAGTATCTTTCCTTGCCTGCTTTACTGTTGCTTGGAGCTATACTGATGTTTTCCATGTGTAATCTGAGGAAACTTTAGCCCATTTAGTTGTTTAAAACATCGCTGACTCAACATAGATATCTTAAAAACAGTTTCTCGCTACAAAAAAATTGATTTATGGCTTTCCAGCTTACGTCTAATTCACCATTTTGCGATTATATAGCCAGCAATGTTTCGTTTCCCCTCTATTTAATGTGTTCCTGCTGCTTTCACCAAACTGATTGCCCAAAGAAAGTAAGATTTGCAACTCTATCACAATCTCTGAGGCTAAAAGGAGAAAACTGCCTGAAAAAAACGAATCAAATTTTGATGCCTTAAAAATGTTCCGCTCACTAGAGTTAACAAAACTTTAGCTTAAACGTGAAAGCAAAACACATCTTAAAAAAACAAAACAAAAAAAAAAAAACGCCCAAAAAACAGCAGTGAGTCAGCTTTCCATCCAGAGAAAGCCAGACTCGCGGATCTTTGATCTCCTCTCATCCCTTCGGTATCTTTCAGGGCGAGACATCACAGCCTGTGCTGGTAAACACAAGCCTGTGGTGTGTATTTAAGTGTACTAACATCAATTTACACAGTTACGGACTGCTAGAGTTGAATTTTCAATGCATGTAACCTTCAGATCCATTTGGACCCACCACAGAGGCCCAGTGTGGCTTTAAATAGTGTCATGAATATTCAACCTGAAAACAAGAGCAAATACACCTGGAGCTCAGACCTGCAGGAAACTGGGAAATGATGCCCTATAAAAGTGGATTTGTGCACTTTTAACTCTTTCAATTTCCACAGGAATGAATAATGCTCATTCTTCTTAGATTAATATGGTAATATCTGGTGTTTTTCCTGGATGTCTACCACTCCTTGGTTGTTTGCAGTACTGTGTAACAGCCTAAAAGCGTGACGTCAGACTTGATTTTTTTTTTAACCTGTATAAAACTTGTGCTAATCACGTTCTTGGTTCCACTTTTTTTTTTTTTTTTTTTTTTTTTTTTAAGCACAGTTCAGGTGTTTTCTGCTGCAACACAACAGCAAATTTTCTCCTTGAGTGGTGATCTCTTATCAAGTGCATTTAAATTCCCCGTCTAATCTTTTGTGTTAGCAAATCTGACTAGACAGCTTTGTAGCAGTTCTAGCCGAGGGCTTTGGTTGTCTCCAAGGTGTCTGATTTTGTTGGCTGTAAAAGTGAAGTGTACTTCCATATTTGGCTCCTGGTGTGAGTGTACTAAAGCAGTAAAGATGAAATGGGATTTGGCCTAAGACGTAGTGGACAGTTTGACACTGCTGCCAGGGTTTCAGCGGCTTGACTCAAACTGGTGCTGCTGCCCACTGACACGAGTGAGAATGGCTTCATGTCTGTTAATGCAGCCCACATGGATTTGGACTTTTTTTCTTTTTAACTTGACTCTAGGTGTAGAATTAGGTGGCACCTGTCCCACAGATTCAAGTCAATCAGATCCTGCCACACCTCTCATGAAAGGCACCTCTGAATCCTCTTGTTTTTGTGCTTTTAGGAGAGTTTTTATTGAACAAAATGTTAAAAATCAGAAAGCTTCAAAGGGTTATTGCTAAAAAATATATATATATCTTTTGAAAATTCATGACCAGTGCAAGACAGAAAATGTGAAATCTGGGGTAGATCATCAGAATTTCATAGGACTTGACTTGCTTGGTTTCCCCACAGTAACTTGGGATTTGAAGGTTAAGACCTCAGACTTGTTTGTGACTTGCACATGTGAGACTTATTCCCACTTCTGGGAGCTGCCTTAGTTCATAAGGGGAGAAAAAAACAACACCAGAGATGTTTCTTGTTGAAATGTGTGACTGAACTGCATAGCGCTATTCTATCAACCAGAGGCTGCTATGTAGCTCGCAGTCTTGCAACGAGGTAGAAAATATATGTAAAGTTTTGCCATTCAAAGCCAATTCAAGCTTATTGTAATTTAATAGCACATGCAGATTTTCATTTTTACAGTATTAAGATGGAGTTGCTGTCTCCATCTTGATGTTTTTGAAACCAGATGTTACCAGCAGTGTACAGTTAGCCACAAATATCTGAAGGAGATGAATTTGCCAGCTTTCCTCCAATATTTTGTGACTGACGCTGTGAAATAATTGGCTGATGATGATGATCACCCCAAATTGCTATTTAATCAGCACGAATAAAGGACTGACTAACTATCCAACTACTGCTAATGAGCTCTGTTGTTATTATTCATGCATTATTCTACTATATGTGGAAATGTGCCTTTTTACACACACATTAAGTCAGAGACAGTGCAGTATCACACTGTGTCATGAGCTGGCAGCTCTGTACTCGAGGGATCAGCCACTCAGCGGGGTCTGAGAGACGGGGGCAGGAGGGAGAAAAAGATTTGCGAAGAAGAAAAGCTCAAGAGGCCACTCGTCAAAACAATGTGGCAACTCTATGACTTTCTCCTCAAAATTCAGGGGTAGGAAAGGTTACTGCGAGTTAAACTAGCGAGAGAGGTAACAGAAATGTGGCCAAAATTAACTGCTGGCATTCTGGGAATAAATGTCAGATATCCGCGTGTGAGACGGAGCAACATGTCGATGTGTTTGACACCGTCAAGATGAGCCATGTTTCTCCTATTACATTTTTGTCCGCCTGACATGCAGACAGAGACTGATGATAGGCTACACCTGAGTATTTCCAATAGATCAGACTTTATGAGGTCTACCAAATATTGACACATATTTCTTTATATTTCATATATTTTTAATTTGACTAAATTGAACGAACTGAGTCTTTAGCCAGAGCTAAAAGAAATTTAACATGTTTTGCTAAGTGAAGATTAAATTAATAATTTTTATTTATACATTACCAGAAAAAACACAAAAGTTAATAGATTTTTTTAATATAAAGTAACAGAGACTCATAAAAAGACCAATTATTAGTGATGAAAAAAGCCAGGAGATATTTCTTACCAGGCTGAACAAACATGTTTACTCTTTATTACACGCGCACACCTAAATCTGAGTTATTACCTAACAGTGCATGCTAAATGACATCACCTCCTGTAAAAGTAAGAAATGTATTCAGTAGACTTTGAGTCTCGAGTGTCGAATCTTGTTTTTGCCAAGATAATGGGTTAGTTTCAAATCACCAGTGTTGTACATTCCTAAAGTGAAGGAAATGCAGAGTAGTAGCTCGGTAAAAATACCGAGGACAAAATGCTTGTACGAGTTGAGGAAAACTGACTTTTTAACACTTCAAGAACCTCTTGAGGCGTATCAATGTGAAAATCTACAGTTACCAACGCAATATCATGACAAAACGTGTAATAGATGTAACGTGTAATCTACAAAACATGAAATGGAAACGCATGCAGAGGCTGCATTACCAGCAGGGGGAGATAAAATACTTAAAGCCACAAAGTTGGCATACAGAGTACATTCGTTCCAGGTTACTTAATGGATAGAAACCATTAAGCTAGGTGGCTAATGTGTATTTAAGTGTAAATGTGTTAATATCTGTTTAAACACTTTCCCGAAATTATTTCATGCTGGCTTGAAATGAAATATCTAAAATATCTCCCTCTACTGGAAGAAAAAAATATGGATAATTAAAATTTTTTTTTGCTCCTGTGACTTCCTCTCACGGATCAGAAAATCAGTTAAGAAAGTGGATGGATGGAGTTTGGATGGTGGGGGACTTAAAAATGATTTCAAGAACATGCACCTTGCTGATAGGGATATTAACAAGAATTTGAGAAACAGCAAAGCAGCCAGATCTGAAAGTCGATGTTTTCTCTGTTAAAAAATTCCCTTAAAGATTACGGATTCTTGTGCAGGATTCATGGCATGAGCAAAAAATAATTTAACAGATGAAAACATTGATATATCCGCTCATACGGGTTCCTTCTGTATTCCAAGGAGACTTTCACAATGCAGTACTTTCAAGCCAAGATGTTTGATGGCACTGTGGACACCGAAATGTGTGTGTGTGTTTAGCTGGCTGCGCAGTGGGAGCAGAGTCGTGTCGTAACAAGGCATCAGATCGCAGTGATTAATGCCTTTAATAATGCTAGAAGCACACTGAGGGGAAGAATAAAAACACTCCCAGGGATGCGCCCAAGAATGAATTAAACACACTCCGCGTCCAAGGCCATCAAGCAAGCTGCCAACAAGCTTTAATAAGTACTACAGAAAGCGAAAAGCACACACGAAACCTGTGGCTGATGTCAGTAGTAAAAGCTAATGTTGATAATCACATTTCACACCTCGATGCTTCTGACAGCAAAGGCTTCAGGAAAACACACCAGTGTGTTTGTTTGCATATGTTAACCCTAGCAAATGGATGAAACAGATATCAGCATCCGACAACTCATGATGCATCTGCTTTAGAGATTTGAAAATAGATCAATTTGCACACCAAACAGCTCAAGTACCAGGATTTTTCTGTGTGCCCTTTACGGCGAGACAACCTGGTCATCTGAACAAGCACATAGCTGTGTTAAATACAGAATATTATGCTGTATCACTATATCAAACAGTTAAAAAAAAAGAGTATTCATCTTTATATTTAATAAACAGTCAGTCATTACGATAGGTTTTCAAAAAGCGGTATTATTTCCACATTTGAAAATGGCTCCTGTCATGGCCACTCGAGGCCTGCTCGAAAAGCGAGTCAATCTCCATTAAACATAATGTTAAAAGGTCCAATTTTTTAATAACTCATCTGTTTAATTTGTATTAAGGTTTAAAGTGTGCATTAAGTGAGTTGCTACTTCAACTGACAGGCAGCTTATACCTGCTAGCTGTCTGCTAGGCTTCATCTCTGAATGGGGTTTAAAGAGGTCAATGCTCCATCAACACTTGCAATATAAAGTGTAATATATTTGACCACATGTTTCAGCCTGTGGCCTTCATCAGGGTCATCAACAACCAATCCCAAAACACGCTGGTCAAGTAATAAAGCTGCTCTTTATACTGCGAGTGTTGCTGGAGCTTTAGAGCCTCTTTAGAGCCTTGTTCTTCTCCATGAACCTTGGAAGTAGGTGAAGCTGTGTCAGAAACCTCTATTCTGAATGTGACACACTCCCATGGTTTTCATGCAATTAAACCATTAACAAAGGAGGTAGAAAGAAGGAAAATTTACTCTACTTTCCTCCCCTTAGATGTGTTGGGCTTTGGTCTTTAGTCTACAAATGAGTTCAGAGTGTGTTATTCAAAGATCTCGTCAGAGTGAATACAAGGGAGTAGAAACGATGGTTAAACATTGATTTCTTGAGCTCAGTGTGAAAAGCTAGTGGTTGAAATCGTGACATTCTCCTATACTTAAACGCATGCTGAGACATTCACTGAACATCAGCCACTGAATCAGGTTTAACTAAATGAGGCAGGGAATGTGAGAGCATCAGGCCCATCAATACAGCTTTTACACAAAGAAGACTGATTTATTTCCACTGGGTAAAGACTGGCTATCACCACTGTCAACAAATGAGGAGGCCACCTGTCAATGAGGTGTAAAACACAGCACAGGCATTAACACTGATATGTGTGTTTTGCTCTCTGGAACGATCAAGATTTAGATCTCAGGAACGCTAAAGAAACAAAAACGAGAAAGATGACGTCAGTGAGTCCTGCAGTGAAATACAAAACATTATTAAAAATAGCCTGTTAACATTACAGACAACAGCCTCAATTAATTTGGAGTTTCCCAACCGAACTGCTAAGCAACATAAATAAAAAGGACTCAAGTACAGCAACAATAAATGAGAACTACTAATTAGGCTGGCTGCAAGCAAATGTTCAGCATATCCAAATTATTTAAACCAATTAAAGTGAAAGATGGCAAAAGTACTTATTGTAAATTCATGCGTTTAAAAGTCTTTCCAAGATTACCTAAAGGTATCAACCATAAGTGAAGAATCAATGGCTGTGACAGCATGTCCAAAACATCAGTGTGTTGTGTTGAAGATTGTTGAAGATGATTACTTACATTTAAACAGTTAAGCAATTGGAACATCAAAGAAAGAAAAAATATAAATATATATATAAAATATAAAATATATATATTAGTTTTTGATTTGCTCTCAAGTTATTTCACGTTTATTTCCCTATGGTAACAAACTTTATCCTTGGAAAACTTAATATTTATAGTATTTCTGGCATTTCTTTAGGCCAAATAATTAATAATTTAATGAAGAAAAAATAGCTTCTTTATCAATAATTAAACAAATCTTTAGTTATTTATTTTTTTGCAGCTCTGTATGGGATAAAGTTGAGCTCAAGAATGAAGTTTTAAGCTAAGCTCTTACACCGTATGTTGCTGTAGCGTTTCAAAAATGAGGGAGTGAAGAGTAAATTTTGCCTAAGGTTGTTACAAAAGATGGTAGATGATGGAACATCCAGAATTTGAGCAGATATCAGCCATGCTTGTGTAAAAGCTGCCTTAACTGTGTGGAGAAGATAATGGTCCTCCCGACAACCTTAAGCTTCACCTGGTTCAGTAATCTCCGAGTAGAGAATAACTAACATAGTGTTAGTGTGTTTTCCTGTTGTGAGTATAGCTGACAGGTGTGCGCACTCATATGAATGAGATAAATTAGATTTATTACGTTTTTGGTCAGACTTAAAGTCATTTATAAGATTCCGGTTATGTTTAGAGTGAGGACATGATAGTGGAAGGTGGAACCAAGGACCTTAAATTTTTAAGTATGGGTGTTCAGCCAATCAAACCTCCGCCTCTTCTCTAACCACATATGTTTGCAGTGTGTGTGTTTTGCGTGTACGATTATGTGTTGCAGTCCGCGGAGAGTCGCTTGGACAGCTCCCTAACTAAGATGAATCACCCAGCCAAGCCTCTGGGTGACCAGCAGGCATTCTGGGACACGTGGCCCAGATTACAGCGGCGTCTGTGGGGACGACGCGAGCCGACACCTCCCTCCCTCCCAGATCCTGACACGCTACGCTCTTCTCCTCCCCTCTGTCCTTCTTCACCACCTCCGTCTTTCTTCCTCATTTCACTGACAGTGCCCATCATTGCTAAACACCTGATGAAAATTGATTTATTCCTTTGTCTCCCCCCTTTTCTCCCCCTTTCCCATCTTCAATTCAAATTTCTACTCATGCATATATAACACTCACATTTTATCTCATTCTTTTTCTTTCATTTCCTGCCCTGTATCTGCTCTGTTATCTTGGCAATAAACAAAACTGAAAAGCATGCTCACCCAGATGTATTTACAGACACATGACTAGTTCATGATTAATTTAAAGACTGTTTTTTGTTTTTATTCAGCCATCTGTCACTGATTATTAAGTAGCTTAAAACACAGGTTCCCAAAGCTGTGAGGGGTTTGATGTGGTTCTTTTCTATTGTTGTTTCTTTGTGCCATACAGTCTGTCTTTGTCTGTAGTCAGTTAAAACAAACTCAATGCAGCAGGCCAACACAGTTTGACCACAGTTTTAAGTGGCAAGATCAATTTCCAGCACTGCATCGCACCCCGTGTCATGAATACGAGTTAATAGCATCAGAATGGAGCTATAAGAAACCACCTTTACAAACTTCTTTGTACACCGTCCAGTCCGACTTTAAACGAATGGTTTAAATGGTGATGATGTGGGATGTCCATAGAACTCGGTCAACATGTGGCGTTAACATGTGATCTGTACCTGGCAAAACATGGGTTTTTACTGTTATTAAACACATGGTTTCACATCACTACAAGCAGACTCCATATCAACTGCCCAACCCACCACTGTGCCGGGACCTTTAGCTTTCTGCGAGGCCGCTGGTTTTAAACAGTCCACCCTCACCTCCCTGTATATCTCTTCAATTTTGCCTCTGAAATATAAAGATTTTCTCTTTCCAAACTGACAATTAAACACCCAATTTTTAATTCTTCCTGTACCACACAGCATTCCCTACCCTGTATGTGGGGCTGCACGTCTAGCGCAGCGTTAAAAGGACACAGAAGTGTTATGTTTTTTCACTTCATGAATTAATTAATCCATTCAGCGATGAGTGCAGACTGAATATGGAAAACATAAGCGAGTGTACGACTGAGTGTCAGCTGAAGGAAGCCCGTTTGGAGACTGCTGCCCTGACAGCTGTATTGGAGAGGCTTGCACACAAACCACTCTGAGGAGGTGACAGCTTTCAGTAGTTAAGAAGCCTGCTGTTGTGTGAATGGTTGCTCTTGTCCTCCTCACTCTCTCTCTCTGTCTGTGTCCGTCTCACTCGCTCGCTCACTCTGGGTTTAATAACTTGCTTCGGGGAAGGAAAACGTAGGATGAATGAGGGAAGAAAAACAAACACAGATTTGAGATGGGAGAGATGGAATCGTAATCATTTAAGGAAAGCAAATGGGAAGGAGCGGAACTAAGAACAGAAAAAAAATGCCAGTATTGATTTACATGTTGTCTGATATGCAAATAAAAGTAAAACTGTACAAAGTTCAGCAAAAAGCCCGGACTATAACTTACTGAGTCATCTGTGTGGGTCAGAGCAGAGTCTGAACTCATAACCTTGAATTACAACAGGAGGAAGCAACGCTGGCATTCACCAAGGTGGAAAATGCAAATACCTGCAAGGTATAAAAACATTTCCTGGCAGGATGCCTCAGGGTGGAATATTAACCAAGGTAACTGATGGTTTTTACAGGGAACTCTCCTCCATGACTATCTAAATGATATGGAAATACTGAGAAAACGGAACTTCAGCATTACAGTTCACTGGTATATGCTGGCACCTTCCTGACCCCATGAATGCATTCGCTCTTACAGCATGTCTTCCCCCCCCCCCCCCCCGGGGTCACTGTGGTGTTAAAAGGTGGATCTGTCCAGACTACACCTCGAAAAAAAAAAAATCCTTTTACTGTCCAAAATAATTAAACTCTGACTCACCCTCAACTACTAAAGAGCCCTGCAGGTGAAGCAGTTTGAATGCTAATGAGACTGGATGGAGAAAATAGAGAGAGAGCAACTCCGGAGTTATTGTGCTGTTTCGGCAGGGGCCACCTGTCAGCCATGATAACACACAAAAGGGTATACAAACCTCTCATTTAGAGGGTCGGCTGTTAGCGTAAAAGGTGACGGAGAATGAAAAATGTTGACAGAGAGATTGTTGACATGAGCTACAATGTATGCAAGTTGTCCTTTGTGGTCTGTGTCCCAAATGTCACCCATTGACAGTGAACATTTCACTGTTATTGTGAGAATAAATAGTGTAATATGAAGGAACAACAACCCCGTTTCCAAAATAGTCTGAATGCAATAATCTACAAGTATTTAAAGCCTGCATTTAACTGGAAAAAGTGAAAAGATGAGAGAGTCAAGCGTTGCAAAGGTCTGAAAGGTCTTTTTGGAGCCCTTACACATTGCTTATGTAGGGTAAGGGCAAAAAGAATGAAAAAAAAAAATGGTCAAATTTCTCATAATTAATGAGGTTGTAACACTGACGTATGTATGTATGTATTCAGAAGAAAGAAGAAAAGAAGACTGCAGGAGAAAACTGTTCAGTCGTTTAAGGAAAACATTTCTCAACCAAAGATTGCAAGAATTTTGGGACATTATTTATGAGACATAATATAATTAAAAATTTACAGGATCAAGAGAAAGGGACAAGGCTAAAAGAGAAACCGTGCTCCATTGGGACCGAATACTGATGGCCCCTGCATTGTTTGCTTTAGCATGAAAATTGAAACAAAGTTGTGTTCGATTTGTTGCAGTCTTTTAATGAATATTATGTGTCACAACTCAGAAGAAAAAAAAAGAATAGAAGTTAAAAAAGGAAACAAAGCAATCGCTGAGGGTTTTTTCCTCAAGGTTTTCGAGGAACCTTTGTGCTCCTGCTGTGATATATAATTGAAATGGTGGTGAAGACAGAGTAAAACTGTCTCCAAGTTTAAACTTGTGTCTAGGCCAAGTTAAAAAGAGAAAACGAGAAATGCATGGCAAGCCTAAACAACATCAAAGCAGGCCCCGCGCCAGCAGTTGTGACGTCACTTTTGGCACCCGCCACCGTTCGCGATGGTGACAACAGTAAGCATACACTGATTGCAAGGCAGTAAATTGCACTTAAAAAGACACGATGACTTACGGAAATCACAGCACGGGCTCAGGAACACTTCTAAGAACCACTGCCAGAAGCTCACCGCTGCATTTACAACAATTTAAAACTACCATCTTCTTTGGGCCCAAGCTCATTTAAAATGGATCAATCAAAAATCTAAAATTTGGACACTTTATTAGACTGACCTAAATATGTACATTAAATACAAATCAGTAGTAGACACAAAACAGAACTTTTGACCAATGAAACTTGAGATCTTGTTGTTTTCAAACCACTCCTTTCAGATTGTCATCTACTGTGTGCAGTTTTGAATCCAGCAGAATAATGTATGGATGTTTTATTGACCGTACTCTGTACTAATGACTGGCTAAATCCACCAAGTGCGCTGACAGAGTCGAATGCAGCTCTGAGTTATAAAAAACAAAAGCAAAACAGATGCCGCTCACTGTCGGCTAATCTATTGGCCCTAATTCAATACAACTCGGGCCAGACGTCAAGCCTGGAGGTACTGTATAGCAGCTGAGAGCAGACTGGTCTTCACTTAGTAATTAGCCTTCCGTGCTGGAGCTCCTTTAAAGGCTCCCATCTTCTTTCATCTCGCTATGTTCAGTATAATTAAAGCCACTACATGCTTCTTGAGTTTATTCTAAAAGCGTACTATGATAGAACATATAATGAATGTGGCCTTTTTGTGTTTCTCACGCGTCCGTTTTCCATGGTTTATGAATGCGGTGCACATAAGCTAGCACAAAGTTAGCACAATGCTCCACTCATTGTATCCACCCTGCAAGAAGGGCCTCCGCTGTCATGTTCTCCACCACTGCTTTTAATTTTTACTAAATTGAACAAATCAGGATCATAATGTCACGTCTCTGGTTGGCAGCCGTAACAGCGATGCCATTCATGAGAACTTTTAAAGGGCGCGCAGTTTTTGTTTATGCAAACCTATTTTTTTTTCTTCTGCTGTTATTTCAAACATTACTCATCTATTAGCGAATCTAGTGTAATTCATAGAAATAAAACAAAAGTTTCAAATACACTCTGTTAACAGGTATTAAGGTAATAAAAAAAGAAAAAAGAAAAAACCAAGGAAATGCTGAGCTCATGTCAGTCAAACAAAGATGACAGAGAACTTCTGGATCACCTCTGGCTTCACAGCTGGAAGCCTTTCTCGAGTCTGACACTTGATAGGAGAAGCAGAATCTCTTTCTAAGACGGCTAAAAGCTTTGGCTTTATCTTCCATCTCAAAATTAGCAATCCTCGCCTTGTGTATTAAAAACTAAAACACACACGCACATACACACATGTGTGTGCACAGGTGCAAAGAGGATCGACTGACGTTATTATTTCCTCTGCTCTCTCGTGGCACAGTCGGTGCTGACTCGGCACACTTTTGACAGTCAGCTCTTTTGACGGCGCTGGTATGGAAATGAAGACGATCGGGAGAAAGCGAATTTACATAGAAAATTGCCGTCTCTGTAGGAAAGTTACAGGGGAGGAGTGCACAATCGGATGGGCTGGAGGGATAAAAACTGCAATGTGAGCATCAAGCAGCAATTTTAGGTTAATGCTCTGCTGCAATGAGCGTTTACTTTTGTCATGCAAAAAGCCTTTTGTATCGATTTCCTGTATCACTATAGTATTTTTTTTTAAGGATAGATGTCTAAAACTAATCAATTCATTTTGAAATGTTAGAAAAAAATCCGAGGACACTGCCTGTTTTTTGTCAGAAGAGTTTTATATCACTCAGGGAGAGTAATGAAGTGTCTAGTCTGGTGGGAGGATGGGAATCAGTTCAGACGGGAGATCTCATATCCACCTCGCGTCTGGATCCAGCTGAGACACACTGCAGTTCACACCTGATATTCTGATTTTAAATGCACAAGTGGCTACTTGTGATTGGATTTTTGCTTCCCTGCTCACATTTGATTTTACCTGTCGAAGGGGGAAAAAAAACAACAACATTCAACTGCTGACAAACAGAAAACAGTTCTGAGCCCAGCAGCAGGGGAAGAGGGCTGTGTTGGAAATTTGCATATTAAAACATGGCGGCTTCATCATGTTGTGGTTTGCACGGCCAGTGAAAGATGTTTTTGTAGTCTACGATAGTAAGATTGACCAGGATTTTCATAAATAGAATTTTTAATTATCAAAGTTGTAGTCACCCACCCTCTCTAGGGCCTAGTTTGAGTCAGGAAAAATGCTGATTATCATCTTAATCAGAATTTTTTAAAAAACCCGACTCTCCCAGCTTCACGAAACATCTCCCATCTTTTTTGCCATCTCAAAAACAGGAAATCAACAAACCTGTGATTAAGGTCCATTCACCAGCCTCAGCAGCCACTTTCAGAACAACCAGGAAGCATACGAACTCAAACGAGTTTATTCAAACAATGATAAATAATTCAAATGGAAATATTCTCAAACATAAAACAAGTCAGAGTGAATAAGCGTTCAATGTAGTGAGGTATCATTTAAATGTCGCTGTGGAAAGTCTGTATTGTCAGAGAACAGGACTGAGCTGAAAGACTGGAAGGATTGCATGTGATAGAAAATGTCAAATATTCACACGCACACTTCCCCAAGGCCAAAAATCATAAACAGGCTGACTCACCCCAGGAAAAGCAAAACTAACTCATTTCACAGCTCAAACACCTGAAATTGGTCTTCCACATTCTGTTGTGCGATATTTGCCACACATATTTATTTAAGATCATTTCTGGGGGTGATATTTGGCTAAATAGGGAATAAAATACAGGGGCAGAGCAGGAGCAACGTCATGCACAAAAGGCCTGACCACTGATGGGATTTACACCCACATGGTAACCCAACCTCGTGGGCATCTGGGCGCCTCTAATATGAGAAAAGGGAGCTTGTAAAGTGCTGCGAACCACAAGAGAACAGATGACCTGGTTTGTTCAGCGTGGTGACAAATAAGCTACAGACCTGATTTTCAAAAGGTATAATAAATCGAAAGTATTAAAATGGATCACACGCGGGACTAAATGTCACAGAGTCTCTGGCAAATGTCAGTCAATGCAAACGTCTGTGGCGAGACCTTCTTGTTAAAGGTCTGTGATAAGAAAAATTAGGCTTTCAAGCAAAAAGACCTGCCCTAGTGGATGGTTTGATTGATTTAAAAAAAGAAAAGATATTTCCATATTTTGAAACAACACCCCCAAAAAAGTTTAAAAAGTTTAATTCTCTTGTGAAACCACTCAGTTCTTGGTGTCTTTTTGCCTGCCAAAAAAACACCCTAAACCAAAACAAAACATAGCAAGCTTATAGGGTTTTCTTGCAAGTGACAGACTGAAAGTCTACAGAGAACAGTTTGTGTTTAGACGACTGGTAAATTTAGACACAGACAACAAACATCAAAATCAATGTCTTACTCCAGGCTTTTTTTAAAGACACAACAGCTCCGAGGAATTTACTTTAAATCCGGCCAACAGGATTCTGTCTCCGCCTTTGATAACTGTCATTTTGACACAACCACAAAACTTCTTTTTTTTTTAACTTTGATGCACCAACATCTTAATCAAATGTAACAACAACAGCCTAAACATAACATCTTCAATAAAAACCATCAGTGGAAATAATGTTTAATGGAGTGAATGGGAAACAAGGTACGAAACAAGGTGCGTCCTTGTCAGTTTTGTTGGCTAACACAAAAAAAGAGAGGGGGCACACTGTGGTTAAATGCATTAACAATGAGGTAAAAAACAAAACAAAAAAACAACCCGAACACATTTTTTTAAAAGGTGCTAACTTGAAAAACAAAGCATTTAATGAGGCTAATGGATAATGACAATAAAACGGGAGGCAGGCTGTGATCTGGACATTCAGTATGCAGTGAGCACCAATAAGTCAAACATCCAAATGTTAGTTTTAGATTATTATATGACTCTAACTTGAGCTATAGCACTGACAGTGTGCAACTTTTGTTGTGTTGGAAAGAGGATTAATCCAGTAAGTTATGAGTGATGTAATGTCAGCAGGAACCTTACAGCAGCTTAACCACAGACAGCGTGAAAGCACCTGAAACGCAAAGCCTTAAACCTGTATTGTTTCTAATAGCCAGCAGGGGGGACAACTTCTCAGCTGGCAAAAATCTTCTGATCGTCTAGAAGTCGACTGAAACTCAGAAAACACTTTACCGATGACTTTATAGGCCCAATCTGTGTGAATACATTAAGAAGTTCATAATATAATTAAGGATCATTATTAGAGTCAGAAAGGATAATTATCCAGAGTATGCTCAGTGGCAATCAATCACAAGTCTTTAGCCAATGAGTGTGCGGTGTCATTTGTTTCATATCATCGGTTTCAGATCCGTCCTTCACATATCACGACCAGTTTCAGGCAGCGAAAACGCTCAGCTCCTGGTTTCATAATGGGACATCACTAACCAGTGGGTGGAGTCACAGTGGCTACTTAAATCTTTTATACACCAACAAACCTGTGACAAGGGAAACATTTTTCAGCCAAGTTGGGACATTTTATTAGAGCTCTGGGGCTTAATGCTTTACTCTTGCGGGCAAGCTTTTTTAGAATATAATGTTCTGAATGTGTGTTTTCTACTTAAATTAGCTGGAATTGGAGTGCATTCACCAGGGATAGACTTCCCACTGGATGAATAAGCAGCCAAAAACATTATTATCTGTCATTTAAAAAATAAATAAATAACGAGCTCAGCGATCAGAGGACAGTGAAAGACTACAAAGAAAGATCGGAACATTAAAGACAGGCAGTACAATCACTCTAAATTTGTTAACACTAATCTCAGCTTGTGGTCTTTTTGGATGTTTTGAGTTGTTATTGGCGCACCCCATACAGCTAGTTTACTGCGGCTTTATCAGAGTTTTATTGATAAGAGTGCTGAGAATGAAGCCAAAGCTGCCGTTATACAAAAACAAAACAATTAGTGGAAAGATGTTTAAATTCTTTCTGGAGCTAAGAGGGATGCATGTCTGTTATCCAATACAAACAGTCCTTGGAAACACCACGAATTTAGAAATATTGATTAGGGTGGCTTTAACGTCAAGTCGGCACAGCTTGTTAGCATCCAAAGTAAGTGCGGAGGCAATTTTTATATTAATAAACGCATCCTTAACAGTGAAACAAGCTGACAGAGGGGCAATCAATCAGGTAAATTTGGTTAAAATAACAAAGAAGCGTTGTTGCTGTTGTGAAAAATAAAAAAAAATAGAGAAGCTGTTAGGAGGAGAGGAAGGCAGACAGACAGGCTGAGCAGAGAACAAAGATCTTTTAGGCATTGTGTAGCACAAGTGTTAAACAAAGCTACCTGTCAAAGTGCTGTCTGCAAGAGGAAAAAAAGTCTTCAGATCTCCACAGTGAGACGGCACACACATACCGAGACACATACGCGCACTAACTTTTTTTCAAAGCCAGGTTAGACATGATAGAAAGACAGGCATGGTGTATTAGCCCTTAAAAGCACCGGTATAACATCAAAAAGGCATCAGAGGGGACTTCAGCTGCTGCACATGCACAGATGTACAGATTTACACATACACGCACAGAGGCCTGCTAACAAAGCCTGGGAGATAGCTGATGTAATTGGACTGTAAGTCCCACAGAGCAGCAAGTTGCCTGGTGAAGAGTTAAGAGCCACGCAGCTGGCACTGGGCATTAATATTGAGCACAGAGCCGCGGGGCACGGCGCACTTTCGCCCACTGAAATTTGGGCTTCCCCCCCCCCCTCGCTGCAAAGATGAGACAATATGGACACAGTCGTGTTTGACTCAAAGCTGACCTCAAGAGCTTTGTGCCTGGAGCAACATGAACTGTAGATTTCATGAAAGTAGTCCAACTTTCTACATATAGCTTTAAACCATCTTTATTAATTCTGCTCAACAACTTCAACAAGCTATTTCTTGACTGTGTGACAATGGCTTACACTACGTACCTAATATTACCCAATATCCTTCTTTGAATATATTGAATATTATCTCTGGTTAATTTATGTTTTTCTGTTAATTGTCATTTCCAGTAGCAAATTATTATCATGTGCAGTGTTGGGCAAGTTACTTTGAAAAAGTAATTAATTATAGTTACTAGTTACTTCTTCAAAAAAGTAACTGAGTTAGTAACTGAGTTACAAGATTCTAAAAGTAATTAATTACTTGAAAAGTAACTATTGCTTTACTTTAAAAAAAATGTTTAACCCGCTGGGGTCCAGGGTATAACTGGCCATTTTTAACTACTTTTAATTTCCCCTCTACATTTCACCTTTAAAAACTATTGACTTTGCCTTGTTTG
Organism: Pelmatolapia mariae; assembly: GCF_036321145.2. Taxonomy (NCBI): domain Eukaryota; kingdom Metazoa; phylum Chordata; class Actinopteri; order Cichliformes; family Cichlidae; genus Pelmatolapia; species Pelmatolapia mariae. Next base: position 21,512,866 of record NC_086240.1, on the reverse strand, counting down.
GTCTCATTCTTTTCAGCACAACCTCACGTGTCTGAATTTACAGTTATGTTTTCATTTTGACATACTGTATTAACACAAATGATCTAAAATCAGACAAAAAAACATAAGTCCGAGTAGAAAAAGTTATATTTTTTACTGTAACAACCAAAAACATGTTTAATGAATTATATTTCATAACTTTAAATGCAAATATAAATTGTCAATGTTAAAATCATATGCACAAGTTTTGCAAACAACAAAGTTATTTGCAGCCATTTACCTTTTACACCCTTTTTTAAATAACCATTTCAAACTATTTACATAACAATCAGCTGTTCTGCATTCAATAAGATGCCACACAAATTATTTGTGCCACTCCAAAAAAATAATTTCTGTCCACTATAAAGGAGAACATCACAGCCTGATACCTGCAGGTCTGACAGCAGCAGGTGTATCACTCCTGTTTTCTAACTGGAGACATCAGTCGCCTCAGTCGCCACAACACAAAACTATCCACAACACTACACACTATTTACACAAGTCGACACATTAACTACACACTCCAAACACGCTAAACGTCACAAATCTCTCACATCTCAAAACTCGCTCTCTCTCTTTTTTCCGCTCTCTCTTTCACCATCACTCCTAAAACTTCCCCCTCTTCCTAAACAACCAAATGTCCTGTTGCCATATCATTTTTGATTGGTCGACACGGTGCATTTTTCCACCAACATGAAAGGTCAGGTTTTTTTTGTTTGTTTGTTTGGGGTATTTTTGGTCATAAGCAGAGAGTGCTTGCTAGCGCTGTCCTTAGACAGTAAACGTGACGAAACTATTGAGGAAAAAACGCTGCGTATATTGTTTATCATGACTCTGGTTTTACGTGGCCTATCAACACAATTTAAAAACTGGTATATATCACCTTGTTGCTTTGTCATCTTTAAGTGGTCGTGTGAGTGGCTTACCACGAATACTTTATTCTTCCTCAGTCAAACAGCAGCACTCATGCGATTGTTTTGCCCCTTAGCTACAGGTGTTGTGCCAAAAAGTGATTGTCGGGCAGAAAGTGATTGCCGTCCACGGGAGCGCGCGCAGCTGCTTAAAGCTGTAGCGCCCAGATTACTTACAGCTACTTCCGTGCAACTGATATAAGGTGCGGTAAGCTGAACACAGCTTCAACCGTCTGTTTCAAGTTCAAGTTCAAGTTCAAGTTAGCTTTATTGTCACTTCAACCATATACAGTTAGTTCACAGTGAAACGAAACAACGTTCCTCCAGGACCAAGGTGCTACATGCAACATAAATTTACAACATAAATTAACAGAAAACACTAAACTAGCTAACTAAGAGGCCTAGTTAGCTGGCTAGCAGAGACAAGACAGACTGACCTAACATAAATTACAACATAATTCCTTAGTGAAGCAGCAAAAAAATTAGGAAGAAAGAAGTTAGTGCAAAAAAAAAAAAAAAAAAAAAATCCAGTAATAATATTGTGCAAAAGAACATTTACAGGTTGGTGTGTACGATAGTTTGGTGGTGTAGGTCAGTGTGTTTGCGCTTGTGTTGATTAGTCAGTCCAGTCTCAATGCTTTAAGGTAGTGTTTGTTGAAAAACAGTAATTAGTTAGATTACTCGTTACTGAAAAAAGTAACGCCATTAGTAACGCCGTTACTTGTAACGCCGTTATTCCCATCACTGATCATGTGTCAACTGAGCTGAAAGTGAAGCTGACTGGGGAAATACAAAAGCTGTAGTTCCTCTAATGGCCAACTGAGGCCATCTCTAAGCCATGCGGCAATTTTGTGTGTTACTTACAGCAAATTAGCAGGTATCTGTATGTATGTGACTCATTTTTAAACCAAACTTGCTCATATTAGCTAATAAGTCTGCTGTCCTTTATAAATATGATCACGTCTGGTTACAGAAAACCAACATTGGAAGAGCCAATGAACCAAAGTAGAGGCTTTAAAAATAGGCGATCAGAAACAGCTGGCTGACAGCCCTATGGTGACGTCCATCTTTTATATAGTTTTTAAACAACAACGAAACTCTTTGACACAGAGGAATAAGGCGGCAGACAATCAATATTTTATTAGCCAGGTCTTTGCTGGTTTCGGCTAAGAAAAACACAGAATATCACCATGCTCGTCCTTTATATGTATCTTGGGCTCGACCCAGAGATGCATCTTGACGGATGAGCCCGCAGGCCCGCGGCCTCGCCAGAGGAAACTCTTGGTCTTTTCACGCTGCTGAGCAGAGCAAAGGCCGGCTGCATTCTAATGCCACATTTAGGTACAGCATGCTCACTAGAGCTGTAATTAAATAAAAATGAGTACACTAAGCCGAAATGCTTGGTATTTCACAGTGTGTGCTGGGGAAAAGTGAAACTGCTTGGGTCAATAGCTTTTTAATCAGAGCATTTGCTGGAACTGTTTCGAAATGAGTGCAAAAGCCTTGAGGCTGGACCTGAAATATTGTGCTACAGTAAGCTGGTGCGCGCTCTGGCAATACGTGTTAGTTAATTACATTGGTTTAAAATACTGTTGTGGCAACAGAAAGGTGGCCATTCAGCTTTAGAGCACTACAGGGGCCACCTTCTTTAATACAAACCTGTAAAGTTCAGGGGTTTTCATAAAGTGCTTATAATGAAAATGCTATATGTAATTAATTACCCAGAGGTGTGGTGGACAAAACAGAGATTACACAGATTTTGAAGGCTAAATTAAGCCGGCTGGCTCTAAACGTAACAAAAAGTCAACATTTCCCGATATATTCATGTATATTCAAAGGAAAGACAAAAGAGGGAGAAAAATTAGAGACAAAGCGGTGTTAAAAAAAGACAGAGAAAAAAGAATGAATGACAGGCGAACAAGGCAGCGATAAGAGTGGCGAGAGAAAGCTGAACAATAGGCATGCCAGAGTCAACTGCTAATCTGTGATTAGATAGCGCCTCGGTTTGATAATACTCAAATGTGAGAGCAAAGGGAGAGACTCTTTTTCTGCTTCCTCTGTCACTCAAAGATGTGTGTGTGTGTGTGTGTGTGTGTGTGTGTGTGTGTGTGTGTGTGTGTGTGTACAGGTTCGTACTATCCTGGTGGGGACCAAAATCTGACTTTTACTATCCTGGTGGGGACTTTCTGCACCGTGGGGACCAAAATCCAGGTCCCCTCGGGGTTGAAAGCAATTTTCACACTCAAAATGCGGTTTTACTGTCAGGGTTACAATTAGGTTATGGTTAGGTTTAGGGTAAGGGTTAGGGTTAGGCATTCATTTTTAATGGTTAGGGTTAGGGTAAGGGGCTAGGGAAAGCATTATGTCAATGGGATGTCCCCACGAAGATAGCAAACCAGACATGTGTGTGTGTGTGTGTGTGTGTCTGAGTATATTAACAAGCCAAATAGCTTCCACGCTTTATCTTCCTTGCAGGGTAAGAGATAAGGTCCAATGAGAGCAGGTCTGGGAAGCTCCCTCCAGGCCAACTGACAGGAATAAGAAACCAGGCAGCAGACAGAAACTCTGGGGATATTTCAGGGTTTCTAACAATAACCTCCTGCAGATCTGCCAGTCAGTGACCTCAGGGACATATCAACATACTTTTACATGCATACATGTATAATTTTAATATAATTACACTAAGGATGCGGTGATATGTTAATTGAAAATCCTGCTTGTTGACTGCTTTTGACCTATCAGCAAAAATGATAACATTTAATATTTACTGACGGCAATGGCGGACGTTCATCTGTTGTGTCTAAATTTTCAAAGTTAGTTTGTCTGACAGAAAAAAACGGGGATTAAATAACAACAACAAAAGCAAACAAAAAGTATTGGCCAAGAACTTCACAATCAGCACATTCCAATATTCCAATATTATACAAATGCTAAAAACAAGCATGATTATGTGGGAGTCTTTCATCAAAAACTAGATATCTAATCAGTGGCACCTCCTGTATGAACGTTGTGATAAACATATATACTCAGTAAAAACTGTTCTGGTTGTTTGTTGTTGGATTTGATCAAATTACTCAAATTCAAAGATGGCAGAAGACGATTAAGCATAACTGGTATCGTGGTCTGACTCGGACCGACTGCAATCACTTTCAGACAGATTGTTGAAGGTTTGCAAATAACTGCCGTCTAATTTATAAAAGCAGACAAATTGGCAACATCTTGCAATTAACCCGAACCGGTCTGCACAAATGAGTGCAACTGATTTAAGGCGTGTCATTTTGCAGTAGAGGAATGCAAAAGCAAGCAGCGATTTCACTCTTATTTTGCTTTGAAATCACCGCGCTCAAGCAACTATGTGTCCATTTGTGGAAGACGTTCTGATTTTCTCAAGGTTAAGGTAATTTTCTGCGACAGATTTGTGATTTTCACCAATTTATCACAGCTAACGCCGTATTATCACAAACAAATTGCACGTAGATTTAAATGCTAACTTGATGCCCTTTGATCTCAAATTTATAGTAAACTGACTCTTATTCCCTTTTTAATCGCAGTCTTGACGTATCAAAGTCACTTTTGAAGGTGAGTGGTTGCAGATCTTTTCCCAATCTTTGAAGCAACACAGTCACAGTTTTGACTGTGCAGTGGTCCAAAACCACCGTTGTCTGTTGTGGAACTGTAGCATTGGCGTTTAAACCAGTGTTGGATTATTAAAGAATGTGATTAGCGATTTCAAATAGCTCATAACTACACAAGATATATTTGCATGGACCATTTTTAATCCGTTTGTCAGATTCAAGTCAATTTTCACAGTTTTCCTTCTTTTAAATAAGTTGCCAGGAACTTCTCTGAATTTAATAATGAATAGTTTTTATCTCCTTAAAGAACTGGGTTCAGTCTGCCTTAAATAAAAGCCAAGGAATAGTCAAGTATATACTGGTATTTTTCTTCATGGGTCATTTGCACACTAACTGTTGTAGTTTCAGAAATATCGAAGTAATCTACTCAATCCCCAAGAAAACGAAATCTCCTGCATATGAGCTTCCCTTTAAAGGAAAGTGAAATGTTAAGGTCCTGAGTAGATAATAAAAATTTAAACTTCCTGCTACCATGAGACAGGAAACAGGAGTCTTTACTCCATTAGGTTTGAATCTTGCATCATCGTGGTATGAAAAAAAAAAAGTTTATATGCATCTCACCCTCTAAGCAGGAATGCTAACGCTAAGCTTATGCAATGTTTATCATCTTCACCCCAGACTGCAGCAGCATTAATGTTGAACAGTATTTTGTTCACTCCGTTTTAATCCTTTAGAGCACAGATTTTATTTTTGAGCTGGAAAATAGTTTCTCCTTGCTTTTAAGCCTGGGACTCCCTGGTAATACTTTAAGTATAGACACATTTTTGCCCTTCTGTGCTTGCTCTATGGTTTTGTTGCTTTCATCATATTTTTGATTTTAGAGCTCTCACCTGTACAGCAGCAGTGCCTTTATTTATTACTGTTTTGATGTCTAAATAGGCTAACCCAAGACTCAAGAGATACATCTGAGGAAGCTTAAAAAGAGAAAAAAATAGTGAGAGAAGTTCAGGTGAATTTACAAACTTGTGCGTTAATCCATGTGCAAATATGCTCCTAAAACTCATTTTTGGCAGGAATGTCTTGCTATTTAATGCAGGTGGAAAGTTTAATCTCAGAAATGAGGCTGTGTGACAAATGTTTATTTAGGGCAGGCAGGGAGAGTAACTCTTTAAACCTCGTGGAGAAAACCCATCAAAATATCTTAGTGTCCATTTTCTAACACAATTTGCCTCTGCAGTGTCAGCCTGCAGCCATGCAGCTGCTCTTCTCCAACCCAGCAGAAAGTTTCTCTTATTCCTGTAATAAATATTGATTTTTTAAAATGTTTCCAGTGCTCACCGAGAAAGATTATAATAACTGTTTCAAGGTGCTACATAAATAAAGTTACTAAGAGTAAAATCCAAAAATAGAGTTATGATCAAAGAAATAACATCAAGGTAAGATTAAAGTGTAATTCCTTATTCTTTGTCGTATATGTTCTGCTACAGTAGTGCATATTCATATTAACCAGGGCCAAACATGGGCTTTAGACTGCTCTAAAAGATCCGCTTGACATTTTTTCTAACATTGGGTCTGTGTGATGTCAGTGGGATTGGATATTCACAACAAAATACTCCAGCAATGACATTTTTTAAAAGCAACCCCTGAAATTAGGGTTGTTGTGGCTCCCTCGACCAAAAAACCTCCAATGACAGTCTCCCATTAAGCTTTGGAGTGTTGAAGAAAACAGTTTATAACACTCCAAGTTTTGTTCAGAAAACTAATCTCCAAAAATTGATGCTACTTCTATGATTTCCAAGGTGTTAATTCAGTCACAAGAAGACAAAATCCCAATATTACACCATAGATAAAGTGCACTACAGTCAGATAAATTCATTTGGCACAGTGACGCTAAACCCTTCAGACAGGTGCTCCTGTAGCAACCCATGAACTGAAGACTGAAGTCGTTACCGAGCTGCTTGTTCAAGCTGCCCTAGGCTACCACCCCCCCTTGCCATCTCCTTACTTTGCTTTCTATCCTATACTGGCATTATTAAAAAAAATCCTAAACCAGACAAAATTTCCAAAAGCAAATCAGCTGTGTCATTTTGTCACTTTCTTATAAAATGTCTTCTTTTGGGTATGAAAAGTCACCAAATTTCCCAATGGGGAAATTTAGTTGTGCAATTTATTGAAAATGTCTAAAGCTTCTATAAACAGACATTCAGATTTTAGGCATTTAAGTAAGAACCCACTCACTACATAAAGGAACTATAAAGTTGTAGGACTGTTTCCTGCTTTACCTCATGCACAAAAGCCCCACCTACCTACAGTCCAAACCTTTTGTTTGCGAGCGGTGTTTAATCAGAAGAAAGCCACTTGATAGAGGGCAGAAGCTGAGAGTTACCAACACCCAGTATAACACAAGAAAGCATCAGGTTCAACTGTGAATTATGTAAATCTACTCCAGCAGAGTCTAAGAATAAAAGCATGGACTAAGAAATTGAGAGTTAGCACCAAAGAACAAGAACAAAACAGAGGTGCAAAAACATAATTAATGCAATAGTAAAACTGAAAAATATAAGCAGCAAAATAAAAGCATGAAAATATAACAAAGACAAAAAATACAGGACAGACAGTGAATAAAAAAATGACAGCATGATAACAGGTACCAGCACAGCCTGTGTGTTTGTTCTTCCTTGCAGCCTGTTAGGAGGCTGTAGAGCAGCGTGTTTGTACTGCACATGTAAGCAAATCCCCTCATTTGGTTGAGCTAACCACAGCTGCACATCTTCTTTTTCTCCTCTCTATATAAATATATATATTTTTATAAATGGTGGAGGTTCAAATATTACTTGGCATGAATGATTTACAGAGACCAATGTGTCCTCCTGCTCGCAGTGTGTGAAGGCACAGGACAAAAGGGGAGCGAGGGGAAAATAAAGCATAGTGTGGTGTAGCAATTACACAGTCTGTCAAAGCACTGCAGGAGGAAAGGCTTGGTTCCTCTTCTGACACACTCTTCAAGAGTGTGTAGTTGTTAGGGAGCTACAAAGTCACGCCTCACAACTGGCTGAATTACATGTGTGCCCTCAGACACACGGACACACACAGTGTGCTGATAAAGGCTTTGGTAAGCTACAGGAAAGAGGGAAGACTCAGCCCATGGGTGACCCTGTTGACCAAACCAATTTTCCCCTTGTCAAGTAGTCTACTGCTGTGAGAGGCTGTGTGTGTGTGTTTCTGAAGCCGAATGGAGTTAAGAGTGTGTACTAATAAAGTACTTAGGGAACTAAGTCACAGACTGATTCAAGGCTGATATAAGGTCCCCCCCAACACACACACATGTTTGCATGTGTAACACAACATGGATTATCCTGTCGTAGTTTGTTGTCTGCTCAGCTTTCTAATCCTGTTACATCAGACTGTTAAATGAACTGCAGCCGTAGCCGTACCTGATTTTAAAGTCTGACGTCATTTCCCATTTCCGGGTCCAAATGCTCCTTAAGTTAAAAAAAAAAACCCTGAAGCATCATTGAGAGTTCAAACCAGCCCAGATAAGCAAATCTATCGGTGTGGCTGTTCACCTTGGTTTTAAAATTAAAATAAGAGAAAAAGAGGATTTACAAGGTTTAGTTGAATTAGTTAGCAGTTAGCATGTGAGGATGATATACCGTCTTCTAACTAATTAACTAATAAAGCATTTAGCACTGATATAACTTTGGACATGAAGATGGAAACCAACAGCATTTGGAGGGTTAGTGAAGTTGGCCTAGTTATCTTTAAATTATCTATCCTATAAGTAAAAGGACACCAAAATAGACAAAACTTTAGCCAAGAAAACATGTAAGCAGATCCCATCCTGGACATGTGGCGACTCACAATATTACGCTCCTGAGGGTTTGATTGATTGATTGATTGATTGATTGATCATACTTTATTCATCCCAAGGGAAATTGGGTTAAGGCTGCCAGCCGTGCCAGCGCCGTCTTACCCTTCCGACCATACATACATTACACAAACATCACATGGGGAAGACAGGTCAGAGGGGTATAACATGGAAAAAGTTATGGCATTCACAAGATTTTCAGAAAACTTTGACCTTTGACCCTGAGATCAAGGTCGGTGAGATTCAAAGTCATGCGAGATTTTTAGTAGCTGCACTTATGGTATTAATTTGAAAATCCTTGTCGACTTCCTCCTCGAGTTATCGCATTAACAAATCTTTCAAAAAAACCTGACCGTGAGGTTGAGGTTGCTGAGATTCGAACTTGTCTGAGATTTTTAGTACATGCAGCGACGGTATCAACTGGAAGGTTCGACATTGCCTCGTTCTCGAATTATTCATAAACTGTCCATGCTGCCTGCCCTCCCAGCGGGGTGACAGAACCTCATCAGCCTTTTACAGCTGGGGGGTAAAAATGAGAAGCTTTGGAAGATTTTTTTCCATTCAAAAACAAGAGAAACTCCGAGTCATGTTAGACAATAGAGAGACAAAAGCCTCATAGAGATGCTTGGTCCTGGAAACATTTTTTAAATGACGTCGTTACCTAACATGCGGACAGACATTAGCACTGAGATTAGATACGAGTTCAGACATAGTTTTTACATCAATAAGAGCTTAACTACAATAGTGTTTAATACACTTGAGGAATACACTTTGCAGGAGAGGAGGAAATGATTCCTGTAAAATGTGTCCCTTCATGTTAATCATCATACATACTTTTGTACATATAGCCACATATCATTGTTCATGATATGTTTAAAACTGTTTCCACAAATGAATCAAAACAACTTCAGAGACCATTAATGAATAAAAGCTATTAATACCAACCTATTTCTGAGAGAATAAGCTTTATCTCATGAGCAATAACAAGATGATAATATGATACCGTTAACCTTGTCCCAGATTCATTTGTGATTCATTAATATCACAAGCATAGGGTGCATTTCTTACATCCTTCACTCCAAATCTGTAATAGGAGATAAATAGATGCTGCCAACGTACACACACACTTATGCTCACCGGTTTCTGTTCCAAAGACACAAATCTGCCAATTACTGCTTTAATACAACAGAAAGCGGGCCTTCAGTGAACAGCCTGTAAAATATCCTGAGCGTGCAAGAGAGCAATGGAAACAGGAAAAAAAAGTTTCAAATAAACCAGGATTGGGGATTCAGTGCACACTAAAATGACCAAGGAATACACAAATATACCATTTTATTTATCCACGACAGATATTCTAAAATGTTGTCTTTTAATGACATGTGGATTTAAGGAGTTAACCTGACTCATCTTCATCAACTGAGCCGGCATTTACCATCAGCTCTACTCCGTAAGCCATGGGAAACATGGATACTCAACTCTGATACCCTGTTCATAGCAATATGATGTAATGATTAGAAGTGGAAACTCACTAAAAAATCAAAACCTAAAATGTATACATAAATGCCTCCACGCAGCTTTCCTCTATACTTCCAGTACCAATTCCCATTAAATTAAAAAACATTGTCGCGATTAGATTTGAAATATCTCAATGGCACATGTCAACATAAGGCTGGAGACTGAAACCCCTGCAAAAATCATACATTTAATTTATGTTGGGCTTAGATTTACTGACAAAAAATATTATCTGTTTTGTCTTCAATTCATTTAAATATTGCTGACTTATTGTCAGTGTATTTCATTTTACACTGCCTTATTTCACCCCTTTAAAGCATCTGCTTGTGTTACTTTTTCTTGCTGTTCGTGAACATTATTATGTTGCATAATTTTATCCCACTACCCTGTTAGCTTTTTATCCACTCCAGTTTGTTACCACTTCACCGTTAAGCACTAACATCACCATGAACTACATTAATTTTAGCCTCAACATACAATAAAAACCAGATCAGAGTGACGTGCTGAAAATCTTGCACCACTTAATTGCCGATCCTTTTTACAGCCTTCTGCTGATCAATTATCTTGTGGTGGGATGATAATCAATTTCATCACTTTCATGTATACTGCTAATTCACTTAAGTTGTTGGAAGCGTCACAACATGGTTCACCTTTAACACGTGTGATTTGACTTGTGTGGTTGCATTTTTAATTTAGCTCTTTTTTAACCTTCCCATTAAAGATCACATAAGAATACAGCTTTACAGTGAAACCCTAAATATTTATGTTTTGCAGGACTTTGGTGCCTATTTTTTATAACTCATACATTATTAAACTTCAGTAGTGTTACAAACAGAATGAGCCGCAAACCCCTTTACTCTTTTAATCATAGCCAATGAGTGTTTTTGATAACCATCAATTTGTGGTATTAATAGTGTTCCTGTTTCGCTCATGGAAAGTACAGCCAATGAGAGAGACGACAGAAACGCACAACACTACCTTTGTTTCTGTGTTAGCTGACCTACTGAAGGCTTTTAGGCTATGGTGTGATTAGTGTGTCCTGACAAGTGGAAAACTGGTGTGGGCCACCAGACAGGGATGATGACTAAAACTGATAACTGGGTAGGTAGAGCTGGGATCACTCAATTTATCAGCTGGGAAGCTGAATCGCAACAAATTTGCTCATCAAACAGGCAATTTAATGGTGTACTATAAAATACAAGCATTAATCCCACAAATGTACACATTTTCTGCTTTCCTGGTATAACTGAGCATCTTTAAGTTGTTTATAGTAAAACTATTTTTTACTCATTTTTGTATTACACACACAGCCTGAGAGGGGGTCTGTAATTTAATCATCTCACATATTAACCACATACCACTCCCACCCACCTTCTGTTTGAGAGAGGCAGCCAATAAGAAGAAGGTAGGCTTTATATGAGGATAATAGGGAGGATAAATAAGGTTATTTTGACCTGTAAGTGAAGGCTCAGTAGAGTCCAAAATAAAACGTGGAGTGAGCTGTAGCACCCCAAACCAGGTATAACAGATTCTTCAGCATCTGTTTTATTTTACCTGCATTGTTAGACGTTTTACTCATGTCCAACAATGATCCTACATTTGCACCTTTTTCCCACTTGCCCATTGCTGTTAAACGGACACTAACAGAGAGCAAAGTGACTTGCTGAAAACGATGTGTATACTACTGTTGTCGTGCTCCCTAGTAAGTACACCACACTCCAGATAAATTGGCCATAAATTCAAAGGTAAGTGGTTCAAATTGATCTAAAAATAACATTGTTGCCGGTTACTACGGCAGTTATTTCCAAGTGTTGTAATGTGCACGTTCAATGACACAACCATAAAAACTCAATCTAAAACAAATTACCTGTAAACTTCCTATGATTACTGGTTAAATTGTCTACCTAACATTACATGATAAAAATGGTTTGGTTGGTACAACTACAGGGTTGAAAACATCTCAACTTACTTGTTGAATTAAAAAAAAAACAGCAGCGGTAAATGTTAGGTGAGTGTTTGACAGGTAAACCTTTAACACTCTGGCCTCATGATTCACAGGTTTGCAAATAACAACAATGATTAAAGAGATTAATCTGATTGAGAAAAAGAACAAGTCAACTAGGATTACTTGTGAAATGGACACAGAATAATGTATCACGCTAGTTTGACACCTCTCCTTCCCTTTCTCTGTCCTCAATCCTTCTCTCTCCAACTGTAGCCCTGCTCTCTTTCCTCAGCGCAGATTAGACCGGTCTAAAAAGAGATTAAGATAGATATCCAGAAGAATATCCATTCTCTACGCTTGGTGAATAACCTTTACTCGGCTGTGTATGTGTGTGAATGTGTGTAGATATGTAAGGGGCTTTACTTGGGAGGAAAGCAGAGATGGCCAAAAGGGGAAAGGGATGAGGGGGGAGCTGTTTTTCTCTTTCCGTCCCCTCCAGCAAAGCCAATTTTCTCAGTGAGTGAAATGGATTTCCTGAGGACAGAAGATAGAAGCTGTCTGCCAGCTCCGCCCAACACAATGCATTACCCTGTGTGTGCGTGTACGTGTGTGTTTGTGTGTGTTGTGGATGTCTCACCTGTCAGTGGTCAATAGCGCTGTGTGCTGACCTGCACAGCGAGAGGTCAGAGATGGGATTACACCCTGGGTGGCTTTGTGTCAATGAGCTTGTCCCTGCCTGCTTCTGTGTGTATCAGAGTCAGGTAGTGATCATACGTCTACATCTTTCTTTATATACTGCATGTGTGCCCATCAAAATAACGAATTGGCTGTAAATGTCACAGACTGCCATCTTTTGGAGGGAGTTATTGGACAAAATATTCTCTCTTGTCATATCAGATGGTTTGAGAGATGATTTCAAAACCAATTCAACATCCTGAGAAGTACTTCTGATGGAGCAGAGCAGCACCATGAGGCTAATTCTCTCTGGGATTGGACACACACAAGATCATTTTCAGAACTGAACAACAATTATCTTATATTTATTGACATTCAAAGGCTGATCAGTGCGGTGTGTCAAACTAATGCACTACCTGTGGTCCCCCACTGTTTGTGTGGAGTTGGCTGGTTTTTGGCTACACAAAAAGGGGAGTTGTGGGAATTCAACCAGTGTTAATGTTATGGGGATGCACTTGAGTTCAGCAGGATGATGATAGGGGTTCTCATTGTTTTTAACAGTTACAGCATACTACAAAAGAAGTTTTGTGTTTGTTGTGACCTCTGTCACCTGCAGAGCAACAGGTAAGCTAAAGGACCAACAGCAGGATGAATACAAACAACAGTGGCTGGTTGCTGTGTGCATGGCTATAACAAGCTCTGCAGAGCCCCTGCTGACAGCCAACAGGAGTAACACAGTCAGGACAAATTTTGGTTACGTCCACCAGCCAGCTGGAAACTTTCTGTGTCTTTCTCCCACAGTCCAAAGACGTGGATGTTAGGTTAAAATGGCCATGGTGTGAATATGAACATGAATAGCTTTCTTTAACTGACACAGTGACAACCTCTCCATGGTGCACCCAGACTCTATGACAGATGGGATAGGCTCCAGCCCCACTGTGACCCTGAACTGGACAAGCAGAAGAAAATGGATAGATCTGCAGCACATTACTTCTGTCATGCTCGTTCTGTGCTCAGCATTACAGAACAGCAATTTAAAAAAAAAAAACAATCTGAACTGCAGTACATCCCCCCTTTTTTTTCAGGACTACACGTCTCCATGGCTCTGTAGTTACACCGTGAAAATGCTAGATGGCAGTCTAGGTAGTCAGGTATGCTGTCATGCAATGCTATCATGTGACATTTGGAGCTAATTAATGTCACTGTAACAAAAATGATTGCAACAAAAAGACAGAAAGTGAGAAAACCTCTGAACTGATTTGAGTTTGCATATTGACCACCAGATGCTACACCGTATTAGTGTTGTATCTGTAGTCCAGTTACAGTCTGCTCCATTTTACATTTTTCTTCACATAAGGAGTTTGAACTAAACGTTGCTAACAAAATAACCATCATAGTTGTTGTAATGATATCTGGAGAGATTGCAGTAGACTGGCAGAGAACTGGGAAAATGGCTTATGGGCTAAAATAATAAAAAAGAATTTAAGTTCAACTGGTTTAACCTGGCACTCTCTAAAAATCTATACAATTTGTTAGGAATCTTTGAATATACTGAAACCTCTCAGGCTCATAAGCTGCAGTTCTTAAAAATTACTCCAGCAGTCAGGGTTTTAATGGCTTGTGTAGCTGGTGAGCTATTCAAATAGGTGTTACTGTATTAACAACAAAACCTATTCAGATTCACATAATCCAGTCATATGATGTCTTACAACTTTAAAATGAACCCTCAATACCCAACACGGTCTGAACATGGGGATGAAAACACATACACAAAATAGTTTTTAATAAACTGAATCAAACTTCCTCAGTGCCTACGAATCTCTTTATATTTACATTTAAAAAAATGAATAAATAAATAAAAAACAGACAAATGCAGATTCAAAATGGGGTGCTTTTTTGCAGGGTTTCATGGATCCATTTAGACAAGAGCCCTACACTTTCACATTCATAGCAATTACACAAGGTTTCACCATTTATTGGATGCTTTTAAGTCTAGGTACAGTGCCCTACTGTGCCATGCCTGCCAGTATTTTTAGAATCGCAGGTCCCAATGGAAATCAAACCTGAACCTTGACTATTTAAGAGCCTTACTGAACACACAACAAAAATATAACATTGATTGAATGAAATGTGAAATAAAATGATATCCAGCCAGCTTTCTATCTCTCTCTTCCCTCTGTTTTGTGGCAGCACAATGAAGTGAGATGAGGTAAATGGAAAGCTGTGGTAGTGGGTGTGTGTGTTTGTGTGTCACGCTCGATGGGAGTCTGATGGGAAGTCACAGTCTCAGGAGGCGGTCTATCAATGTGGATTGCTTTGGCTTTGTTACGTGTGTGTGTGTGTGTGTGTGTGCGCGCATGTGCGCTCCTGTCTGTAGGTATCCACGTTGCTTCCAGTTCAATCCATAAATTGAGTTTTTCGCCGCCGTCTATGTTCGATCACTGTATTTGGCTTCATCTTCTGTCTGATTCATTTTTTTTTTTTTTAATCAAAGGCTTTAAGTGGGTTAAACAATTCGATATGACCTTAAAGGGGACCTACTGTGATTTTCCATATTTACTGATATGTACTGTATATTCTATTACCAAGGACTGCTGTTTTTTTGTAAATCTAAAGTCACTGTCACTGTCACCCACACACACACACACACACACATTCATGCAGCATCATTCTTTGCCTCATACAGTGATGGATGCATTGTGATGATTGGGTTGGTTGTGGGTCAGGTGGTAGAGCAGGTCATCTACCAATCAGAAGGATTAATCCTTAGCTCCTCCTGTCCATGTGGCAAAGTATCTCTGGGCAAGACTGCCCCTGATACACTAGACTCCGAACTTTAGATAAAATGACTTAGGTATAGATAAAAGCACCATAAACTTATCATATAAGCTGCTTGTTTCAAACAGAGGATGAAGACTGAGGCAGCACAAAGGCTCAGTATAAGACAAATAAGGATTATTTTGATCTTTGGATTGTACAAAGCTAATCTAATAGGTTCCAAGAATAAAAATATGGAGCTGGAAATCAGCAGACATGTTATAGGTCAAGAAAATGCATGTGAATGCAGAGGTTTTATGACTGCTGTACTTCCTGAATAACTAGATTAAAATAAAAAACAACAAACAAAAACAAAACAGCCTGTTATCTGCAGCTTCCCGTCTCATTCCTTGTCCCAAACAATCATCCTTCCTCTATTTTCTCACGCCAGCCAGCCACCTATCGTAACCGTATTTGCTCTTCTTCTTTTTCAGATGTATTTTTCATTGTCTGAGCCTCTGGCTAACAGCGGGAGCACATTCTTTTTATCTCCACACCTTCACATCGTCATCTCATTTGTTGTTTTCAACACAGGACCTCTGTTTGGACATGACTCTCTCTCCATCCAACAACCAGAAAAGTAGATTTGCCGTAGCTGAGCACATCCTCATTAGTACTAAATGAGGGAAATGACTGGACACATATCAGTTGATTACATTATATATTATAAGGGAACATTACAATATAAAGAAATGCCAGAGGGAGTCTGGAGTTAAAGACCCAAGAAGGTGGAGTGTATGAGCAAACTCTGATAATATTTTGATTTTAATATGTCAATGAAAAACTTGTACTGCTTAGCCATGCACTAACCTAAACCCCAGATTAAAAAAGAACCCTAATTTTATTTGTTATTATTAACCCAGGGATGTCATTAAATGCTGGATTATGAGTCATGCTTCAACAATACAGCCTTGAATGAACATTTTAAGATTGCTGATGGCAGACATCTAGTTTAATTCTGCTTATGCAATAAACATTCAATTGCTTTGTTGCCCACCACGAGTCAGACTTTGGGATAACTATCTGCTATTACAAGTCACATGAGTGTTCCAAGCCCAGGGCTAATAAGGGCTAGCACAGAGGTAAGCATAGTAATTACAGCTGTTTTTATTTGCTTCTGTTCTTTATTTGCTGGGCTAACATCTGTGAAGAAGCCGCTTGGAAGATGTTTTTTTTTTTTTAAGAAAATTTGAAAAGAAAAAAGTAAAGAAGCCACAAAAATAGTTTTTTTCCTTTTTTTTTGTTTTTTTTAAGGAAGCAGCTGTTCAAATTACCGCCTTGTCAGCCATATGTCTGAATAACATTAAAAAAAGTGCACATCTAGACTTCCTGCTGTTTCTCAACTTTAGCTTAGGGACTGCCGACTCCTCTTTGAGCCTCTTTCAGTGTGCCTCCTCGTTTCTCTGCCTTGATCTTGCCTCGTTTCTATTTTCTGTGTAATGCTGCATTCATGTCATATTAGAACGACTGACTGTCAGCTACTGGCTGGGAGAAATGTTATTATAAACAAAACAGCACTTATAGGCTCTTGTACTTGTCATCATGAGGCGCAGTGTTTAAATGCAGGAAGTGAACATGCCTGTTCTCTGTTGAGGCAGTCCACAGAACAAGATTTTATATTTCTTCATATTGACTTAACATATTATTAAGGATAAACATTGTGTGTATTTCTATGTAGTCCTGCAAGAATTATAAGATAAAGATTAATCCTGACTTGTGTAAACCTGGTTTGTACCTAAATAACAGAGATAGAAAAGTGACAAACTAAACAAATTATGTTAAGCAATAACCTGGTAATAGTGATTTTGTAACTGATTTCACAGTCTGCATGAGAGTAATACTAGTATTATTTAATGACTCTGAAATATGGGCAAGGCTTACTGAAAATTATTAATGAAAGCTCCAAGGAGCCTGATTTCAGCTCACTCACAGGCTATTTCAAGCAGCTTTAACTGTTTGATTGGATCACAAAGGCTGAGTATCAGAGTGAAAGACTGGAGATTAGAGTGTTGCTAAAATTTGTGAATATACTTGGGGAAAACTTATCTTAATGGAGACCTATAATTTAGTTGAAGGAATTGGCAAAGGCGTTTTGTGCTACCCCAAGCCAGGCCGCCCAGCTTCTTGTGCCATCGGATCAATCAGTGACAATAAAACCTTTCAGAAAATGAATCAAGGCCTGGCAAGAGGAACTGAATGTTCAGCTAATTTCTGTTGTTCAATGCCATTGAGATCCATGAAACAATCAAGTGCTTTCAATAATACAGGGGGGAGGCAAGACAGCTAATGCTTCTCCAGACAAATGGCTAAGTTATAAGAAAGCAGCACTAAGTAGAACCCTGTCACAAATACCCACTCATATATCTCATAATTGAGATTAAGATCATCTGGGTGAGAAGCTTTTAAGCAGTTAGAAGTGTTTGTTTTTGACAGGATGTTATCTAAAACTGTTCCTTTTCCTATGAGAATACAACAGCAGTGTCTAGTTGAGATGCTTTTACACAGCTGGAAATACTCAGTTAGGTTTAGGGCAGAGCGAGGCCCAAGTACAGACACAGGATGACAATGCACTCAATGCTTTGCAAGTTTGCCCAATGCACCGAAGAGCTCTGGTTTGAGACCGGAAGGAGACACAAATCCCTTTGGGATGGTGCCGCCTGGTGTGTGAATAAGGAAGCAGCTGAAAGAAGCTTTATTCTCACATGGGTACGATTAACAGTGTAGCTTCCACACTATTCCAACACTTGTGGCCGACTGACGTAACTTTTGTTATTTGACCAAGAAAGAGGCTCCATGTGGACATATGCAAAGACAATACCCTATAATGCACCAACTATGTATGCCCCTTTCTGTCAGACTGAAACAACTAAAACAGGAGAGACTATTCACCTGTTTCTGTAGATGTCCAACCATGTATAATCCCTACTTTAAGGGATGTCCACACAGGAAGTGACAAGCGGCGACATGGAGACCAGAGACCTTTAGCAATATCGAATGAAAAGCCTGCTGGTGGAAGAGCAAAGGGGCTCCTCTTGACTTCTCTTAACTTCAGAGGCAAGCAACTGAAGCAACCACCAATACCTGCACACTATGACCATGATGCTTCCCTTTTTTGATACCTTGAAATGATAAAGCCATTGTTGTATAGCCTTGGCTAACCAACAGACACAGTTAACTTGCGTTATACAGCAACACTAAATCGTCTAGTCAACTAGTTACACATACCCCCTTTTTTAACCATTACTAAGGCCCTATTTCCTAACACCACCTATACTGTCAATGTCAGGATAGTTTGGTCCCATTCTGCACCATTACATTTGAATATCACGTGAGTGTGGATGCTCTGTTTTCTACAAGCAAAGCTGCAAAGACAACAGGATCATTTTTTACATTACTTTTAGATAAATATGATTATTTTTGGCATCTGTCTTTAAAAGAGGTACATGACACACCCGAGAGTCGAGTGTCTAGGTTTGTTATCATGTGACAGGATTTTTCAGTTTAATCTGTGTTGGTTTAAGGGATGGGGTAAGCAGCTGGGACACTCATCCCTGCAATCATCAGATTACTCTGTCAGACACAACTAAAGGAGATTGGGATTAGTTTTCATCATAATCAGGATCCATCACTTCAATTCATTCTAATCACTGTGGAATAAAGGTTTGAAGAGGATGAAAATCTCTTCTTACAATGAATAATGCAAAATTTAATTAGATTTTCACAGCGAGGACGTGTTAATTCTTCCAGTGCTGTAATTTAAATTTTAGACATTACAATTCAAAATTCCTCTCTTTGCTTTCATTGTGTGGATGAAGCTGGGACACAGCACCTGCTGCCTGATTTTCTATTTTATATTATTTCAAACTTTTTCCATCACTGCTTTCAGTTTCATTCCTCCATCCATCATCACCTCTTTCCACACTTCTTTCAGGTCTCCCACAGACAATATCTTCCTTCATGCACTGCTTCCTTCTTCCTATTCTCTCACTCTCTCAGCTTACCTGCTCACATTTCTTACTCAGTTTGTCCTTTCTTTGTCTTTCCCCCACTTTAAGCACTTAGCTTTGATTATGAAGATGACTGGAAGCCTTACACTTTGCACACCTTTCTATACTTTATTTACAAATCCACTTTTTTTTGTTTTTGTTTTTTTCCCCCTTTCGTCAGTAGATGAGGTCACATGCTAACATCTGTATGCAGGCAGAGACGTTAAAAGCTTGCCAGTAGGGTGCAGTACCGGGTGTACTTTTCTGATCAAATTTTCATCAAAGAGTCAGTCTTTCTGAGTCAGAGCCAAAGACACAGAGTCCCTCTGCTCCACTAGCTGCTCCTTCTGGCCATCTTTAGCACTTTTCACCACTCTCTCCTGGTTTATCACACTCGTCAAGACAACAATCTCTCTTCTGTCCCAAAATTTAGGCTATAAGCAGAACTGCAAAATGCATTTCAGTTCAGATTGCTTTCAAGAAGGATGTGTCGAGACTGGCGAAGACTCCAAAATGGATAAAAGCTGTTGAATGCTCACTAAAACATGACACCTGACTTTAACTTACACTTTCAAAAACTGGTTTTCACATCCAAGCTCAATCACCAACAGGCCTTAGATTTAAAATTTTAATTGTTTTCAGCAGCTACAATTAAAAAAAATTATTCCTATTTAAGGCTTTTTGATAGAAAAGATATTTCAACATTTAAAGTGACCTTTCGGGTGTTCTTGGCTCTTTAGCCTTAACACCCATTAAACATCTCAACATGAAAACATCTTAAGATCTCCAGGTGTAGGCCTTTGCAAGGTTTTTTTTTTTTTAATTTCATGTTATTTAATTTTTTTGAGTATTGGGTTCATTTTATTCAAGTTCTTTTTTTGTCACGGAGCCTTGAAAGGCAAAAAGAAGAAAAAAAGTTTTACAGCATGCTGGCCAGTGCTGGACACTCCACATGAATGCAGCAAAACCCTGTCAATTATCAGACACCCTACAGCTCACCTGGTGGAATTTACACCACATGCGCAGAGACTGTGCAGCCCGGGTTCGATTTTGCAGGCCATTTCCTGCTTGTCACCTCCCGGCGCTTTCTCCTTTACTTTCCTGTCATCTAGCTGTAACCATCTAATAAAGGCACTCTCAAAATCCTTCCTAAAAAAATGAAAATACAGATTTCTGTACATGTGCAGGTGTACAGCAGCTGCTGCAGTATTTCAGTCACTAACAGGAGCAAAGATCCTGCCAGAGCTCCACTTTGAAGAAGATTTACACATTATCCCTTGGAGAATCCGTTCCATGTATTTTCAATAGAGACGGGTCAATAATTCAGCTGGTTGGGAGGTGGAGGACAGGATATTCTTTATTGCAGTGGTGAGTTCTAATTAGCAAAGGTTAGCCAGCTATCTAAGATCACTCATTAGTTTCAGGGTCATCAGAACTTTTTATTAACTTAAACTTCACTTCATGGCACAACAATTCTCTTGCGATTAAAAATCTCATTTGCAAGAGTCCAAGGGTCATAAGCTCAAGACTGAGAAGCGAAAACTTCAAAAGCTCGATCCATTTAAAATTCTCACCAGTGTCAGTTTAGATGACTCAACAACTGACAATCTGAGTTGCTGTGGAGAAGGGATTTCTGCAACTGGTCAACAGGACTTGTTTGAAAGGGGTTGAAGAAGCATGTCCACATGCAGTCCTATACTGTAAGAAGTTTAGTGGCTTGATCTGAACTGCATCTGAATTAAAAACTATCCTTGCTGAACAAAAACTGGTAAAAAATACTTGAAAGGCAGCAGAAGAAAAACCTGTTTTGTCACATAATGGCGTGACATTATGTAAAAAGTCTGAATATACACTCTAGTCTTCAAACATGACCATTGTATTTTATTCGTACATGTATTAAAGCAAGCACTAGGTTGTCACTACACTCTATAGCATTTTTTTAATACTAATACATTAAAATAAAAATAAAAGGCCTCACACAGAACTGCACCGGTCAGAGCGGACACTTTGATGCATTTAAGGGAGGTTTGGATTAATTGAAAGGATCATTTCTGAATATGCTGAGTGGGCTGTTGACAATTCATTTTCATTTCAGACGACAACACTAGAAAATGCAGACAAAGTCAAGAGGCGGAATACTTTCTAAGGTCATGATCTTATCTACAGTATTATTTTCTGTATTCACCTGGCTGCCTCTCGCTTTAAAAAGTATCTTCTTTGGCTACTCTAAATTGGAAGTTACATAACGTCTATCAAGTGTTCAATTGTTATAAAAATATCTCTCCACATAATGTACCTGGATGTGGGTAGTGGGAGTTTAAGCCTGTAGGTGAGAAAAACTGGACTCGTCTAGAAAACCTTGCTAGGTGAAAATGAAGAATTAAAGGTCTGTAATCCTACCAACTGTGAAAATGAAAAACACAAATTCTTCTGTCTTCTGCTTTAAACTTCACCTGTAAGACAATATAGATGTTTGTTTACTTTGGGGTGGAATTTAACTTTAACTTATTTGTAGCAGGGAGCACATCTTTTTTCTATTAGATTTACACCCTTGCTAGTATTGTGTTTGACCCTCTTTGCCCTAAGAACTGCTTTATAGACTCAATAAGGTTTTGAAAACATTCCTCCGAGATTTAGGTCCATGTTGACAGGGCAGGTGCTCTATGCGATTTGACCGTGACAGTCATTTGAGTACAGTGAACTCATTGTCATGCCAGAAACCAGTTTGAGATGATCAATCGATGATCAAAAGATGAAATCAAGTCACATCAGATTTTTCCAATCGTCTATTGTCCAGTTTTAGTGAGTCTATGTGAACTGTAGCCTGAGTTTCTTGTTCTTAGCTAACAGGAGGGGCACCAGTCGTGGTCTTCTGCTTCAAGGTCCGATGTGTTGAGCATCCAGAGATGCTCTTCTGCATACTTTGGTTGCCATGAGTGATTGTTTGAGTTAAAGTTCGAGACAGTCTAGACAGTCTTGTTTCTGACTGTTTCTGAACCCCAGAGATAGTTGTGCAGGAAAATCCCAGCAGATCAGCAGTTTCTGATATCCATGCTACATTCAAAATCACTCACGTGAACTTCCTTTCCATTTGAACTTCACCAAGTCATCTTAACCATGTTGCCATGGCTAAATGAAGTTGCTGCTAGATGCCTGATTAGACATTTACATTTATGAGCAATTGAACATGTTTACTTAAAGCATAAGCCTGCAAAGCAGTTTTACCCAGCAGTTTTGCAACCATACACCGACAGTCATTTAGAGCATCACCACTACCCACATTCAGTCATCTTCACTATCACACGCTTTCAGTCCTCCGAGGCTACCTGTTGTCCATCTATCCATGAGAGAACCCTGACCTTCAGAAGAATGAATGGGACCTTGTGTAGCAGCAATGAAATAGAAGAGGATGATGAACTGAGCGACACTCATAAAAGAAATGGATCTAAGAGTGATGGTGAGTGAGAAAGATGGGGAGTCAGTTTTCAATTCACTGTCTCGCTCATGTTGAGAGGATAATCAGTTCAGATGATACCAAAAGCTTCTAATTTTCTCATTATTATGGCTGCCAATAAAGATTAATGCAGGAAGCTTGCTATCAGCTTTCTAAACATTAAAAAATGTTGGGGGATTTTTTTAGGTTTTTTTTTAATGCCTTCAAACATTTTCTACCTTACACATTGATACTCTGATGGCTGAATCGGGGCAATTTTAGAGTTCAGTTACTGGCCAAAGCACATTTTACATGCAGACCAGAGCAGCTGGGGATCAAACCTCTGACTTTGTGCTCTACCTCTTGAACCACAGCCACACTGTAGCCAAATCCACCACAGACAAATAGTGGGTGGGAAAAAATGTACTGACGGCTGCCAGCGCTACCCCTGACCCTTCTAGTAGTTTAAGAAGGGTCAAAGCTTACTTCCTTCTTGAGTTAAGAAAACCTGACCTCTGACCTTGACCTTGAGGCCAAGGTCACCAAGGTTCAACCTCATTTGAGATTTTTTATAGATACACTTATGGTATCCATTTGAAAATCCTTGGAGACATATTTATCAAGTTTTTGTGTCCAAAAATTTTAGTGTCCTCTCTGTCCACCCACCCGGTGTGGTGACAACAATACCCAATCACCTTTTTATGACTGAGAGATAATAAAAAAAACTGAAAAACGACAACAAAAAAAGAAAAAAATGACTCACATATGGTTATTCAAAAGCTTTACTATGGTGACACACACATAGGCTCACACTGTCATTAGTATTATACTGCCCACTTTGTTATCAGCTTTAGGACTCAAAGTAGGAAAGATTAAACTATTGTCTTCTCACAACTTAACCACTTTGCACTCTTTAAGTAGCGCTCGCTGTTCTTATTAGTTTTACTGTTTAGTTTTATGACATGATCCATACATCTAACGCTTGACAAGTAAGAAATAATATTCCTCCAGATTTTCTGTGTGTGGTGAAGCATGGAAATGCTCACTGAACTTGGAAATGGGTTTTGCTCTCCAGTCTGACTTCTGCCCACACCGCCTCCCTCTGCTAATAAAGAAGCGCTTAGCCTCACAAGCCTCGTTCATTCACTGCCGGGATGAAGATGTAGATTAGGGTGTATACCTGCATGTAAAGAACTGATTACTGCTGAAGTGTCAGCGGTAATGAAGAAGCCACTTAAAGGAAAATCCCACTTGGTGACATCAGTCTAAAAAACCGAAATCAACTGTGAAGATCTTTGGGGTATGGGCTATGCTTATGCTGGTATCAGGTTTTTGGGGCTGTAATGATGTGCAGAATTATCTGTTCTTTAGTGGGGCTTCATCATTCATTTAGAGACTGAATGTCATAAGCTGAAGAGACGAAGGAGATATGGCATCAAGAAAAAACTGAGTTTAAGACACCACTTCTGCATCGGCAGAGTAGCGCAATACCCTGCTGGTGTCATTTTCACAGCCTCTTGTCACTGAGCAGATTTATACACATGCACACGAGCACAACAGGTCTGGCACTATGAGTAAAGTGAGAAGCCCTGAGGAATCTCCCTTCTCGCTTGTTTTTCCTGCATAAAACAAGGTTGCAGAAATAGTTTTTCAGCACTCAGACACTTCAGGACATATTCAGTCTCTGAGGGTGGAGGGAACACCACCGCTCAGTTCCCTTTCACCTATAAAGTCAAGCAGAACGCTGACCCCAAGTGTCCTGAACTTTCACTCTTTTACTACAGAAGAAAGTAAAAGTTGCTTCAGACCACATGACTGGCTGCATTTCAATGTAAACACCAGCACAGATGAGGGAAATTAGTCTTCTGACATATGACAAAGGGATGGCTGTTTTAAACCTTATTTTTGTACAAGTGAGAGAAGTTTCCAGTCTGGCAACTAAAACAACTTGGTTAGATTTGGAAGAAGATCTCAGGGTTTGGGTTAAAACACACATTTTCAAGACAAGTAACCTCACTGGCAGGATCTTTAACATCTTACAGAGCCCGTCTGGCAGAAAGCATCAAAGGCAAACTTGAACCAATTTTGTGCACAGCCAAAACTTCATCTAAAAGAGGCCACAGCAACTTTTTTCCCCCCAAAAGACTGTGAGACAAACTTAAATAAAGTAAGTGAAAGACAAGTTAACAACTAAATGAAAACATGGTTCAGGTGTCTGTGAAATATTACTTTAGAACTTAAAGAAATCCAACTGAACTGAGATTTAAATCAGCCTGCATTTTCCTTAGCTGCCATCTGGCTGATATCCACTCCTGCAAAGGTCGCTAATGAACCTCACTGCCATGGAATAGAGTTAAATAGCAGCTCTTTGAAGTCATTCACAGAATTGTGTCAGGCTGAATAACTGCATAATGCTGCCTCTTACACCTTTCAGGCCACTGCAAACATGAGTGAGATACTCTGCTGGCCAATTTCGGCTTATATTTTGCTCACATGTGTTCCTGAAGCAAGCCTTTCCACTCAGCAGCCATGTCTGAAATACTTCCAGGTAGGGCTGGGCCATATCATACCGTTCACGGTAATACCGGTATAATGTTGGGCAACGATAAGAAAATGAAATATCGCGATAGAATATGGGTAAAACGCACATGCACAGTGCCTTTGTTTTCATATGGACATGGTGGAAAAAGCATGGCGGCGACGGAGAATGAGAAGGGCGAAAGCGGATCGTAGAATGAAACAGATGAACCAGAATTGGTTTGTAAAAATGCTGCAACTTCAGTGGTGTGGAACTGGTTTAGCTTTCGTCCGTCAGATACACAACAAAGCACTATTTTTGGTAGAGCATGCTAGCGGGCCATCGTTATTACCGTGTTTTTTGGAAAATACGGCACACTTAAAATCAATCCTTTGATTTTTCAGAAAATCAACAGTGCCCCTTATAATCCCGTTTGCCTTATGTATGAATTCTGGTTGTGTTTACTGACCTCGAAACGATTTTATGTGGTACACGCCGCTCGAAAATCTGTCCAATGTTTAAGTACGACTTTGCTGTCAGCAAGGAATTTGCATTTGCACTGTTACATTTTTATATAACTTTAATGCACATAAAAAACAGCTGCTTGTTTAGGTGAAAATACATTGATGGTTTTGTTTTTGCACTAATAAAGTTGTGGAGTTGTAAAGTATTTTATCTAGTGTCAATTATATCGTCAGTTATATCGTTATCGCAAATTTTCAAATGTATATCATGATAAATATTTTTAGTCATATCGCTCTGCTCCACTTCCAGGCAGTTATTTTGAAGCCGTTCGGTCACACTGACATAAAAACAGCAGTAAAATCTGGTTGGTTTTCATTAAAATTGCACTTCTACTACACTTGCACATAGTTTCACAACATTACAGCTTCATTAAGAGAAAGAAATTCAGAATGCAGACAGGATCTGTGCTTATCCAACCAGAACACTGAACAAATGCTGCGCTAATTTGCACTGTGGATTTAATATGCAAAGAAAAAGTAAAACAAAGTAAGTTTAATAAACTATAAAGGGGACACAGTCATGGCTGCCACCACACAGCTGAAAGTAGTGTGAGGCTGTAATGTTCGCATGTGTCAGCATAACAACCAGATTTGTTGATATGTTTTCCCATTTTGTCTGTTGATGGCTCGCTGGAAGCAGATAGCCAACCATCATTAACACTTCAGAATTCTCCCATAGATTTCTAATCATGATTTGCTGAATGCCACTGGTCTCCAGTAAAGTCCAGAAGGCTGTGGTAATGCAGCAGACTGACCGGTCACAAATTTTGGTGGTGTAAGCCACAAACCTAAAGTACCAGCACCAAAGTAAGGACATTAGGGGGTTACTCCAGAACTTAATTCAGGCCCTGGTCCCTGCAGTAGTTCCTCTAAAGGTTCTTTGTCTATAAGCAAATTCCCTGCTCAACTCTTTAATAATACAACAGCTTTCAGTATTTAAAGCACATGAAATAGAACTGTTAATAGTGAAAAGGCGCTACAGAAGACAAGATCCAAGAACAACAACACAGAAGTTAATCTTCCACCCATAGGAAGGCTGGAAGCAAATCAATCAAACTAGA
This sequence comes from Pelmatolapia mariae, assembly GCF_036321145.2. Taxonomy (NCBI): domain Eukaryota; kingdom Metazoa; phylum Chordata; class Actinopteri; order Cichliformes; family Cichlidae; genus Pelmatolapia; species Pelmatolapia mariae. The sequence goes on along the minus strand of NC_086240.1, from coordinate 21,486,023 downwards.
TGACGGAGCAATGGTACTCCAACGAAGAACTTAAATTCACCCTGCCATATGGGAGACATCTAACTGCACCAGCTATTAAAGGGGATAATGCCAAAGATTTTCAGCACATGAAAACATTAATTCATTCAGTCTCCACTCTACCATCTGTTTCATCAATCATACTACAGGCTGAGCTTCCCCAAAGACTCCCCAAAGTTTCATTCAGTGCAGAGGTGGCAGAAAAATAAATAAATAAATAAAAGCAAAACACAGGAAGGTTTATTTCTCTACTTACCTCTTTTCCAGACAAGTAGTAGGCGGACAGCAGACCTCCAACAAATCTGATGTTCACCTCAAACACCGACACTTCTGCATTCTGCGGCAAAGACAAAAGAAAAGAAATATGAGATGAAATATAACTGCTAACTACTCATGAATACACATTTCTTCTCCCACAAACAGTGAGCTAAGAAAGCAGAAAACTCAAAACTGAATCGTTCCTGGGCTTCTTCTTGGCCTCAGGGAGGAGTAGACAGAGGTGAGCTTTTCACAGTCTAGACAGATATTTTCAGGCTGATGCTGTAAACAGCTGAATAAATTTGAATACTAGGTTTCTCCGTGCTGCTACGAATGACCGAGTAGCCAAATGAGTGTGTTAGAACCGAGCCAGGATGAATGAAAGAGAAAGTGGCTTATCCCACAAAGTGTTTGCATGAAAGCATCTGCTCAGGAGGCGTGCGAGTACGCCGCATGAGTAGGGTTGTGGAAATCTTGTGAGATCAGGTTCACTCGTGCAGGGAGGACATTCAGGAAACTTGCACAGGATCACTTGGCAAGCATGATTGGCCAAGGACAAAAGAGGACTGTTACACCGGTTGACATATGTAATGATGCGATAACAAGGAGCATTTATACTGAAGCAAATCATGTGTGCTGCATGCTCCTTTCCATGCATCACTCCTTGAATGCACAACATTAGGTATGTGGCAGGTTTTATAAAGGAGTTAAGGCATGTTAACTATGTGAGGCAAGCTCAGAAAAGGGAAGAACTCGGTTTCTCCAGATTGGGGGTGGGGTGGGGTGACTCTGGTAAGTGATCTATGACAGACCAAGAAGAAGGAAATTCCCTCACTAAAAGTTTCAGAAGTTTTGAATAACTAGGGTTAGCCATGCTTTGTGTATGGCTAAGGATGTTACATTGAAGAAAGGGATCTACCGAATGTTTTTAGTTGAGAACCAGCACCAAATTTTCCAAACCATCCGAAACATATTGTTCCCGGGCAGCAATCCAGAAACCCTCACAGTATGTTTACAGCCTGGTACAAAAATGTCTTTGATCTCTGCAGGTAATTTCCCCATGACTGTTAAATGTCATCCAGTTGGGTAGTGGACACTCTGTCTGACAGGTGTGCTCAAATGTAGCCAACAGCCTGGAGTCACACCTCTCCTTTCTATTTTGGAGCATTTTAACAGGATTATCGGTCCAACATTATGGTCCCCTGTGGGCAGGCCATCCAAGATGTTGCTTTAGTGTTTAGTGAGCAAAACTGATATTAAAAAAAAGACACTTCCTGAAGTCTTTCAGGACCATTCTTTAGTTTGCTCTGACTGGCTGGATGTGGAAACAGAAAGATCATCAATCTGCCCATAGATCAACTTTGATTTTAATGTTATGTGTTTGGGGAATCTGCCAACTGTACTCAAATAACCAGACAGATATTTAAAACTGCAGCTGAGAAAGCAAAGACTGTTAACTGAAAACTTTCCAACAATCACTGGAATGGACAAAAATTGTTCAGGAGGTCCAAGACAGAACAACTAATCTCTCTGACACTAAAAACTACCCTATTCAGAAGATACTGGGGAAAACAGAAATCACATCTAATGGTAAAGTCTAATAGTAATGGCGATATTTGTCTATTTTTATGACTATTATGCTTTTTTCTGTTAAAGAACAATCAGCAAAACACTGGAATTTAATAAGTATTAGAAATGTATCTATAGAGATGGATCATAAAGAGTTTTTTATATAAAATAAACAATGTTAGACAAAAATTTTAATTAAGTATTATTTGAATGTCATTGGTCTGATGAGTGATGAGTCTTAGTATTGTTAAATTCAAACAAATTAGCTATAAAACACAAGATAAATACTAGTCTAGTATGCAAGCATTACTTTTTCAAATGTATGACACACAGTTGTGTGACTTTTTAAAGAACTACCTGGTTAATAATATGTAATCCTTTGTTATAGTTTATGCAAAGGTAGACATCCCTTAATGTATGTGTCAAAATTTGAGTTATTCTGACCATTGATTCATCAGCATATTTTTAAGTTTGACAGGAAAAAACAAAGAATGCTGATAAAGCACCGCATACCTTGAAGGGCACACGTACGGCAGCCTGAAAAAGAGAAGTGACTTCCAAAGTTTTTTAAAGAAATCTTTAGGTACCAAAAACCGCCTTTAAAGCCGGAGATAAAGTGTGCAGTCTTTAAAAACACAATACATCTATTTCTGGGCAGAATTAATGGAGGGAAAAATAACAAAAATTGTAACGTTGTACAGCCATTTGTCTCAGTAGTCGAACAATGAAGCTTCATTTCTCTCTCACGTCCGTCCTTTATGAACAGATTCCCAAGGCGGATGAAGTTTTTGTGCTTGACTGACAGCTCTCATAAGTCACTGCTGTCGACTAGAGATAGGACAACAGACTCTGCAAGGGGGAGGGGGAAAAAAAACAAATTATGTGCCACACAAAATGTGTCCTGTCTTTTTTTCATCCCCAAGTCTTAGTGACTGATTGAGTGGGGAGATTGCAGCACTAATTCGTTCTAATTACAATTTAATTATTTGTTTTAACACTTAGGCAGCTGTAATCCAAAAGTACAATGAATACTTCTTCCTACGTTTTAATGTCTATTGGCAGCGGAGGTTTAATAAGTTAAAAGATGATGCTTTACATCAAAGTCAAAATTTTAAAAATAATTAAATTTAATTTTAAAGACGGAAACATCTTCAGCCAGCAGTCATCCTGCAGTGTTTTGTGACTGTGTGAAGAAGCCAACACTGCTTTAAACTGCTGGACAATGACCCTCTGAGTCAGCAGCAGTGTGACATTATCTCACTCCTGACAGAGCTGGCAGGCAAGCAGTCAAGTCTCCTGATGTTGCAACATTCGGTCCATTACACTCCGCACAGGAAACTGACTAAGCATGGGCTTTTCCAAGCAGAGAACTAATTAAGGACTGAAACAAGATGAGCCCAGGAGATAATGTTCCCAGCAACAACTCATCAGATCAAAGTGTATCCACAGATCTTGCGTGGCCAGTAGTAAAAAAATAACTGTACCGGCCTATAACTCCCTTTATCTCATCACAAGAAATGTTGTTTCAGTGTTTCGTAATGAACAAACCGTCCCAAGAGTGTAACAATTCCAACTCTATTCCCCTTTGCCTTTCAAAAGATTCAGGACTTCGCTATTTAAGTGAAAATAAACAGTAATAAATTACCAGTGGGGCTCTTAAAGTCCCAAAGACTCTAAGTGAGGTGTCACACTTTCTCAGGTGTTGTGGTACCAGCAAACTTTGGACACCATTCCAGTCGCTACATACACAGATTGTGTGATCCCACAGGCAAGAGTAAAATCTATTGGTTTACAAAGGAGGGAGGATCTCTAAAGGGCCTCTGTGGTAGCCTGATGATGGCCTATAGGATGGACGGTAATCCTGGCAAGCACATACAGAAAGTACTGGAGAATACTGACTTTGCCTAATATTAGAGAAATATTTATGCTCTATGTACTTCATGTCCTCTTTGTACACATTTCAAACGCTCATTAGTAATGGCATCACTTTAATATTAATAAGTCTCAAACAACTGCTATTATTTTCTTTGTTTTAATCTCTTTCACTTGTTTGCCTTGTTCCTTTGCTTCAAAAATGAGCAACCCAAACGTAAAGTTGAACCTTTTCTTCTGACTGTTGATACCCGTTTTCCTGCTTCATTTCACCCCAAATGCTTAATTGTTGCTAATACTATGTGATGCCGGTTAGTGTTTTTCTTAGATTAATTTCAGTGAAATCTGGGTTGGTTTTTTGTCAGACTTACATCGGCTAACTCAGCTGACATTTTAACCCCAGTGAGGGTGGTTTCAAAGCCACCTACAGAATCCTTCCCATTCAAAAGCATTTTAGTGGAATATCAAAAGCAGCTTTACATCTCGACATTATGCTACTGCAGGAAATGATCACAAAACAATGGGCTTCCTGCTGTTACAATGCCGTTTGACTGACAGGGCGACTGCTGGCAAATACTGGTAATCAGTAAGGATTATGCACAAAGCAGTGGTACCAAAAATTCAGATGTGGAAACCTCAACGAGTAAAACATCCAAAACATGCACAGTTTCGGAGACAGTAATGAGGATTAAAGCTGATCTGAAGGAATAACTGACAACACTACTTGAGCTTTTATATATCATGTTTGGTGGATGTATGTTTTGGTTTTCAGAATCAGACTTCATAAATCTGATATCAGAACCATGCTAAAAGAAAGACAAAGAAACTGCTTTGCTGTTTCCCCCTAATGAGGAGCTCTTAACAGGGATGTTATAATGAGGACGGCAAACATCAAAGGAAGGAGGGAAAATGTTTGTGTTTAACTCTTTAACATGTGCCCACACAATTAATCAGCAAAAGCAGAAATTACATACAGTAGATGAGATAGCCACGTCAGACTTTGTGTAAGAAATCTGCACTAGATTTGTAACTTTTAAGTGTAATCTTTTATTAGAATTATAAGCCCTTCCATGAGTGGTCATAACAGCTGAGAAGTTCTAGTTGACAGGATTTATATCTGATGAATCAATATTCCCCAGGTGGCAATTATGATCCCGTGTGCTTGCTCGCAACTTTCTACAAACTAAAGTTTAACATGTTCCTTTGTGTAAATGTATGTAAATACTGAGCAACTCATGCAGAAAGTGCTCTAAAAGCACTTTAATATTATTCACTGTTTGCTTTACATATTCACATACGCTCATTAGAAGTAAACTCCTGCACCATGAGCATACAATTACAAGTTGATGAATAATAAACCTGGAAAACTCAAGAGCAACATATCAAACATTATACCTGTACGTGGGCTCTCTCTCGGGGTTTTTATTGATACCATTATGGAACAGAATTCAGCCTCAATACACCAATTTCCTGGATGTTTCCGGATGTGGCATAATTTTCAACAATTTTGGTAACACATTTATTGTATTGGGATCCATTATCAGCAGAGCTCTTTGGAACACCAAGTAATTGTTTCTAACCTTATAGACAGCAGAAAATTACATTAGTCTATATATAATATCACTGAGGATACATTTCCTGCATTAAATACTGGAATGTCAGGCAGTTTAGAGCTTAGTATGTTTATTAAATTGTGTCTTATCTTTAAAATGAGCACAAGCCTATGTCTTAGCAATGGAAATGCACTTTAAATAAAACTAAACTGTTATTGCTGTTAAAAAATGTGCATGCTCACAGGCTGCTTCCTGTACAAAAAAGTGGTAACATCTTTGGTTTAAAATAAAAGGAAACTAATGCTTATGCACTGACTGGATATAAAAGACGGATATAGGCAGTTCCCCATCACCCACTGGTTTCTAGGCTTAGCATCAGTGAATTTTTATTTACCCATTTAAATAGTATTAAGGCTTAAGTTAACAACACTATGGGCCTTAGCTTTGTGTAACACTTGAGTACTGAGCTAGTCACTATAGCTGTAGTCACTTCTCTGCTGCATTATATCCGCTCATTGAATTTGATTTTGGGATCTCATTTGTGCTGTTAGTATTATGTGAATCATTTTTAGTGCAACTTATTACAGGAGTGTATTTAGGCCAATAACTCAGCACTACACGCTCTCTTCCAAATGTGGTGTTTGTACCATTCATTTTTATATACAGTCTAAGATACATTCACAAGCAGGTTTCATCTAACATCCAAGTTAAGAGAGCAACAAAGAGCCCTCACTGTGATATGTATTTATACACCTGCTCACCTTTTCATGTATCTATATAAAGGTTAGATTTCATACATTAGGTCATAGGCTGGATCACATTCATTCGAACTTCCAATAAAAACATGCCTTTCAAACTGGAAAGTAGCACCGTGTGACCTACAGGAAGTAATGACATGTTTTGCTATTTTTCATAAGCTCACAGTAAAACTTTACAGCCTCAGGAGTGCTGCATGAAAGCATATGTCCTTGGTAAGGAGCTTTCAACTTGAAGCATTTCTTTAAGTGTGCTATACTCAGTAGACATCCATACTTCTGTAATTCAGTGTGTTGTGGATTAAAAAAGCTTTTAAATTCCAAGTGATGACTCAGTGGAGACACATGGACAGAAAACAAACCAGGCCTCCAAATGTGATCTATCTTACTTTCAATTAAATGTCTGTATACACAACACCTCCTCTTGTAAGACCATTTAAGACTGACAGTAAACATCCCACCTTCTCGAGAATTTATTTTCACTCCTGTGTGTTGGTCAGGAACAAACCTCAAAATGAGAACTGATTTGGCTCGAAGCTCAGCACACAGGTGGTGATCTAAATTTGGGATTTCCGCCAGTAGTAGACTCTTTTTTTTTCCTTAAGTGGGACTGTTGTATTCAGGAAATCTGTGAGCAAACAGTTGTGATTTAATTTGCTGTTGCAGGAAACTCAACGTCACATGACAAACTAAACAATGCTGAGTGTAAGCACCACTTGACCAAAGCTGCTAACTGCTTTTTGAGTTTTGTTTCATCTCTGCAGTTATTTAGATGCCAGACACTTGGAACACTTAGAAGATAATTTATGACATGGCATGAATAATCCAAATCAATCTTTTTTCAAGATCCAAATACATGAACCACCACAGTTATTGTGGATTTTGCAAATTACACACACAAAGTACTCAGACTGGACCTTCTTGCAGTGCTAACCACCACACGATCATGCCACCAGATATAAACAGAGAGATGTGTACACCACATTTATTTTGTATAAGTGAAAGTGAACTAATACACATGTTTTGTTTTGTTTTTAAATTAAAGTAAGGAATTTATATATGAAAAGTTTCTGAGGGAGGTAGGAGTTAGTTATTAAAAAAAAAAAAGTTGCTGAGATTTTGCTCTATTTTATCTTCAGATATTCAGCTGACATTCGTCCACTATTTAGTAGCCAAGCCAGTGATTCTCAAATAGGGAAGGTGGAGCATGGATGATCGGGGGGGAAATATTTAGTGAAACCCAGTTAAATGTATGTCATTTTTATAGAGGAAAATATAAAAAATGCTTGTGCTGATGATTATTTGAATGAAATTTGACTTCCCCCCACCCCCCACACACTTTTTTCCCATCTTATTAGTTTATTTAAAAATGCATGGCCTAAGAACCATAAATTTACATGCATTTAAATTCTTAAAATTTAATAATGCAATACTTTATTAAACCTCTTGAATTAAAGCTGAAGTCTTCATTGTTTAATTTATAATCCACTATGGTGGTATAAAAAGGTCAAATTCATGAGCTATGACTCTTTTCTACCAGTCTTTAGGAAATCATTTTCAAATTAAATACCTACAAGCGAATTATCAGGAAATTAAAAGACATTTTAGAACCTTATTCTTCAATGACCGTTTTGTTGACCTATAGGAAAACTGGTCTTCTGTGCAAAATGTTTGAGGCATTTTCGCTACGAATGCATCAATCCGATATTTGGATCAGATATTGCTCTGATCCCGAAACAGATATTGTTGCCAGCAAGCCGATCTAGTCAGCTCAGTTCTATGTTAGTTTTTGTTCAGTATACCATGCAGGAGAGCTAATACGGCAAAGGGGAAGCTAACTGCAAAGCAATACCAGCTTGGAGGCGTTTCAGACCGGCTATGCCAACAGCTTTTTCATTTCATGTTTACATAACTTTTACTTAACCACAAGCTGTGGTCTAGTTGACACAACTGAAACTCACCTTACTCTGCTAATAATTTATCAGAGTTACATATGTTAGAAGGTAGAAGGATGCTGGTTCAACATAACACCTGTCGAGAACCTTTGATTACCCGCACAGTAATTCTGTGATGCAGTTAAATATTGTTTCACTTCAGCAGAATAGAAGAGATTCATGCACTACTAATACTGGATGCTTTTGTGGGCTACACAGTGGTGCAGTGGGTAGTAGGGGTGAGCGATGTAGCCTCCAAATTATATCGTATATATCATGAAAATCTACAATAGTATTTACCTGCACAAAAAAATATAATATTCAATATTTTATTGTTGCTATATACCTGACCATAACAAGAGCACACGTGCAACTTACCACGTTGAAGTCAAGGCTCTTTTCCACCCAGTCAGTAGCAGCATCAAACTCTTCAAACATCTCCATGATGTAGAGGGTATCCAAAGCATCCACTATTGTCGCTCCTTTTATACTTCCTAGAAGGAACACAGAACAAAAGGTTAAAAACAGATTACACACTCACGCAGGCCTTTGTCTGTTACATATAGCACCCGGTTTAAAAAACAGAGGAATATCAGACAGCAAGCTGGTAACAAAAGTTCTCAAGCTGAACTTTTGAAATGAGCAAAAACTCCCGTGAAGTTCTTTCAAAATGTTAAAAGCTTGTTAGTCAGCAAACCATTCCTTTTATAGCAGGGATGACAACAGGTGTTGGCGCCACACTCACTAGAAAAGCAGTGAATAAACAGCAGAAGCTAGAAGTTATGTATGGAGGTTGAATAAATTATTTTTGCTCGACAGATGGTGAGAGGTAGCGATTATCGGCACTGATGAAACGGCAGGAGTATTGCTTATCTCCAGTGATTAGCCTCATAGCAGGAGGGAAGACACACAGAGAGACACAAACCATAATTTCAGCACCGTCATTATCCAAGCTCCCCCACCCAACAATCCCAACACCTCAATAAATCATTATGCATGCGGAGTAGAGCCTTCAGTAAAGCTTTTAGTTCCTGCATACTTGCTATAAACACCAGATAGGAGTTACAGTGTCTGACCACTTAAAGGTGAGAAAGAAAAGTCAAAGGATGGGAGAGAAACAGGAGAAACAAAAACACCAGTGCATCAGCATCAGGAGGCTGACCTACAGAGAGAAGGGCAGGGAGTGAAGGTAGAAAGAAAAGCAGCGAGAGCGGAGAACATACTGAAATAATAATAAGGACAGTCCAAGTCATTAAAGCAAGTCTGAAAAAGATGCGGCTGCAGAGTGGCTCGAGTTAAGATGAAAACCAGAGAGGGCGGCTGGTTTGTTTTTTGTGTGGATCTGTTGGTTTATTTTCCTCTGTGAGTGGTGGGAAGACTCAAAAGCGGCTAAAAGCTTTCCATTAGACACATCGCTGAATCATCAGCCCGAGGCACAGAGACACTGTTGTCCATCACAACTACTGTGCTCACTCCCTAGAAATATCTATTATTTCTTTAGAGACATCACTGTGAGAAACTATTTTGCACTGTTTCCAGTTGTAAAAAGGTTTATAATTACACATCTCAGATACATATGTGAATAACAGGTAAGCACATTCATTACCAGATAATACCAAAGCTCTTTGCCATTAATACCCACATGTGTTAACAAAGTTTTTCCTGCATATAAAGATTTTGGTGTCAACTAAAGAGGTTTTGGAGATTCACTGGGATATGATCAGAATAATATTTCAAAATTTTTGTCTATATAATACCAAACAACCAATAAGGGGGAAAAAGGACAAAAAGTATTGGGCCTCTCCTCTGAATCTTTGAATTCAAGTGATTTAGGGTTGTTGAGTAATAGTCCACAGACTCAGTGAGTGCAGAGCTCTATACCTCTGGAAATAACATCAGCACAAAAACTGTGCACTGGGAGCTTCATGGCCTCTGCAGAAACCAATGCCATTAAAAGACTTGATTCAATTTTCAATATATGAAATGTTAAGGGTAGAATTCACCAGTATTTTTTTTTGTTTTGTTTTTTTTCTATACAGTCTATAACTGTACAAAGCTGCACAGCTGATGACATTAGCAAATGTGCATTAGTTACATGAATCATCTACAGATCCCGAGTTGGAAAATTAAATCAAAATCTGAGACACAACACATGCAATAAAAACGTAGAATAGCTCAATAAAATATAAAGATGGTATGATGAGACAAGATAGCTCAGTAAAGTAGAAATTACACAGTAAATGAACTTTTTAAAAGAATGAGTTAGAAAACTAAATAGAATAAAGTTTAAAACATGTTTTTAAAAAATGGAATAAAAAATGAAATAAAGGTGTTCTATAAATGTTAAATGGACTGGTTTTACATGGTGTTTCTCTACTCGAGCGCTCGAAGCACTTTATACATCACGCCTCATTCACACATTCACACCCATTCATACAGGCACTTTTTCTTCGGGTAAGTGCTTTCCATTCTATCACACTCTGATGAATGCATCAGAGAGCAACTTCGGGTTCAGTATGTTACCCAAAGATACTCTGGCATACAGACAGGCGCATACAGGGATCGAACCATCAACCATCCAATTAGTAGATGACCTGCTCTCCCTGCTGAGCTACAGCCTCCTCTGCAGTCACAATTTGCCAAAGTTTGACGATTTCAATTAACCAATATAAAACTAACTAATCTGAGATGAATAGCCTTTAAATTGACTGAAAGGAGCGGTCAAGAAGTTTAACTATAAAGTGAGGGTCTTGGTTTTGTGACCAATTTGTCCTAAATGGCTGCATCTGCTAGATGTTTGTGGACCGATTCAACTAATGAGATATCAGACACTAAAGCAATACCCCCAGGCTTGAGTATCAATCACAGGACCTCAGGCTGCAGTTACACTGCAGACAGACGAGAGTAGGGTGATCAGATATCCACAAACTAAATGTAGGACACGTTACTACTGCGGAAAACTAGTCTGAGAATTTGTTCACAAGTACAGATCTCTGGTACCGCATACAGGCAAATTACAGTAGGCATTAAGAATGTCTTCTCACACTCATGTATTCCTTTTTTCATCTCAATAACTGAGGTAATCGTCTCTAGGTTTCAGTAAGGGTGCACAGATAGGTTGGTACATCTCGTTTTTTAGATTTGCCACCTTTTTTTTTTTTTCTTTTTGGAGTGAGAGAGAGAGAGAGAGAAATTCTCATATAATGTATGAACTCAAGTCACAATTCTCCACAGTGGAAAATGGAAAGAAAAGAAAAAAAAACTGTATTCACCAAGTTATAAGCTGTTTCATCAGCTTTAACGTTGCTGTATTTCCTTTTCTCTGTCGAGTTTTATTGTCGTCTTCTAGTAAAATGCATAGACTCACAATTTTTTTCATTTGGGCGTTGCACGAGCAGCAAAAGACGGTGACATGTTAACCTCTGCTTGACCCATGATAACAGTTTTCCCTTCTTCCCTCACATCCATTGCATTAAAGCCAGACTTCCTGCAGTTGGAAACCAGATCCAATAAAAATGTGGGATGATGCTGTGCAGCCCCACATAAAGAGATTAAGACGAACAGTGGCAGAAAAATCAGCATTTAAGCATTAAAATGATCAGAAATGGGACAAAAATCCAACTTATAATGAGAGATTAACACTGAAGCAATACTGATGTCTTATGGTCATCTGTTTTTAATGTTTTTTTCAAACTCTTACTCCAGTAATAAAGGAAGCGTGTAACTGGAAGTGTCAGCAGATACAGTTACTGTTGTAGTCACTTGTCCTTCCTGTTTTTCATCCATCTCACATTTTCTGTTCACTGAAGCCTTCAGAGCAACAAAGAGAGGACGAGACACTTTCCTGCCGTCCATTGTGCTGTCACTGTGCTTCCTCTCCCCTCACTGATCTTATATCTGCCTCTGTGTGTGTGTGTGTGTGTGTGTGTGTGTGTGTGTGTGTGTGTGTGTGTGTGTGTGTGTGTGTGTGTGTGTGTGTGTGTGTGTGTGTGTGTGTGTGTTTGTGTGTGTGTGTGTGTGTGTGAGAGATGTGAGAGATACAGATGGCAAAACAGTGCCCAGAATACTAATGCCACATACGAAAACACTGAAACGGAAAGTATTTGTGAGGAACGTAATGGTTTTTAGAGTTTCTAGTGACTGCCAGTGGTTACCTGTCCTGGGTGTACTCCACCCCATCACTCCCAAAAAGTCCTTTATTGTATATAAGGTCGATCATGCTCACACTTGAAGTCCCCTCCAAAGACTTCAAGTGTGAGCATGATCAACCTTATATAAAATAACAGACTGCTTTCTGAGTGCAGATAAACCCTGCAAATGCCAACATACATAGCTGGCAGATTGATCAGTAATAAAAAATAGCAGCTAGCTACGACCTTGCGTTCCTGCTCTTTGATTGATGCCTCATAAAATGAAGAACACTTGTCTTTTTGTCCTTTTCAGAGAGTGCACAGATGTATTGGGGCTTTAAGATCTGTGATGTTAGTTTGACAGCTTGTGCAGGGTCACAATGCCAGGAATCTGCTAAAATCAACTCCCCCTTCTCTCCCTTTCCTTTATTAGATCCAGGATTTGTGTCAATGTCCAGATGGGATTTCACACACACACAAAGAAAAAGCCGTGATGAGATCCGGCGGAGGTCTGTGAGGTTGAGAAAGCAAAGTCTGATGATCTTGGAGGTGATGTGTGCGCTGCTGAGGATTTTGTTTCTGTTAGCGACTGTGCACATAGTGAGGAAGCAGATGGCTCAGCAGAGGGCAGAGTCTTTGATGCCTCTGTAAAACATGAGTGGTAGTGGAGGAGGAGGAGAACCACAGCGATGCTGCTATAAAGATGGAGCAGTATAGGGGGAGGGCAGGCCTTCTGATATTCGCTGTAGGCAGTAGGCTTGTCGCCATGGGGGAATTCTTACATTAGTCAAAATTTCTCTCCACGTATCCACAAATAGTTCTGGGCTCGTTGCTGTTATTGCCCACAGCAACAAGCTAAGTCTGCATGCAAGTTTGCAGATACACAGAAAAATGCTGCATACAAACATGTCAAGTATTTTATTGGTGAAGGCTCTTTTCAGCACCGTCTCTCAGTGTCTTTGTCTCCTTAACTTATATTTTATATTTACGCTATTGCTTCTGTTTATTTTTGTGGTTATCACGTCTGCCTTCTGGATTTAGCTTTAAACTGATATCTGCATGTCAAGGTGAAAAGGATAAAGATGGATTTATTTGACGGAAGTTATTTTTTGAACTTTTATCCACTTTGGGATAAAAGGGACAGGAAGGGGAACAAAGACTAAATTTATGCAGCACAACTCCACACATTATTCTACATGGATTTATTTGGATTTGCAAATGGACTGTCCACGCTTTGTTGAGAGATTCAAGTTAGGCGAGCGGTAATCTCTGGGACTGAAACATTTCCAAAACCTGCTTTTTAAAGGTGTTTAGTCTAGCGTTTTACCACAGGAGTTCATGGGGATTGATTCTGTTTTGGAAAAAGCCATAATGGGATCTAGAAGAACTGCAACACTGGCTTTATTTTCCAATTCCAGAAGGTTGCTGCTTGTTTCTAAAGGCCAAAAGCTGCAGTTTTTCTAATGACCACTTGAGGCAGGCTCTAAAAGTAAGTCAATGTCCAAAAATTCTGGCGTTAAAATGCCCAACGATGTGGGTGAAATAAACGTGTTGACAGCTTGGTACAGATATGATTTTGGTCTCTATAGCTACTTTATCCCTTCGTAGCAGTATCACGGGTAAATAATAAAACTGTACTGAAACATAAAATTTGTATTAAAGTTGTGCCTCCTTTGAGTAACAGAAGGATGTTGTCCAACCGTTTGCTAGCCGTCACATCCGCTGGCTGGGATTGACTGGTTGTTCAACAGTGACCACACCTCTGTTGACGACTGACAGAAAATTATTTACAGAGAATAAAAGAGCCAAAGCCATTCTTTTCCCATACATTTCACTACAACTACAAGTCTTTGCAACATGAAAGTCGAGCCTTGCTGGCTATTTAAAACAGTGCAGATTAACAACATTTCTGCAATGGCGAGAAAAGTTAAAGCACCAAAATTGAGGCTTCAAAGCTGGTAGGCCCTTTTTTTTTTTTTCCAATACCTTCACTGTAATTTTCAAACTTCACCAACCAACAGTCCTGAGATTTATCTACCCATGAAGGTTGGCTCCAATAAGTTGTTGTCATGTGAAAATCAGAATTTAAAGTTCCTGTTCACTTCTGCTGATGCTGCCAAATGCTACTAGAAGACTGCAAGAGGCTACAACCCCGCCCCTTCTTGAGATAACCTATAGAGCCCAGCAAGAGTGAGAGAGAAATGGACGGAAAAATGAAAAATGAAAGAGCCAGTGTCCTGCAAAGACAAGAATGATTACCCTTCTGTTCTAAGACAGAGAATAAGAATAAATGGGAGAGGGATGACAGAAAAATGGGAGTGTGAAGGTCCAAAAGTCATTAACCAACAGTATCCTTCTGTCCCTGTGAATCATCCATCCAGTTGTTCCTCTTCGAACACCCACTTGTCTTTTATTGAGGCATCCATCAATCCGTTCTCCTTCTTCAATGTGTTTAACTTCACGTTTTAAAGAGTTTCACCACCTTGTTTCCTTTATTCCTTTGTGTCCTCATTCACCCCCCCCCCTCTCTCTTAGTGTAACAGAAAATAAGCAAAAAATAGAATGATGGATGAATTAAAAAAGAAAGCAGCACACTTTGAAGGCATCGTTATTCGTCACCTGTAAAGGCCGCACTAATCCTCCACTCAAACAGACCCACACATGGAGGAGAAATTCAGTGTTAACAGCATAATAATTAACCAAGTTGAAAACTTTAAATGTGCTCTACCACTCAGTAACACCAACTTAATGCCTCCCCTTCCTACACTGTCGCACTATGTGAGCGGATGTGAGTGCTGGACAGGAGAGTGATGCATTGTTTGCTTATTCAGAACAAAATAACCTTCACTTCACGCAATCAGGCAGCAAAGTCAGAGCTGTAATCTGTGATGTGGGTGTGTGCATGAGTGACTGAGCTAGTTAGGGAGATTGACAAATGTGTGGTTGCTCTCTTACTGACGCACACATACACACAAAAGCAGGTAACACTGAGAGGTCAAAATGTAAATCTTGCTTATTCAGTTTGCGGTCAACATCAATCCATTTGCATCCAGTTCCCAGCATTATAGAAAAATATTCTAATATCTTTACATATTTATAACCCATTACTTCACATGTTAGTACATTTGCATTTATACTGCATACACACATTGCACACATGTTACCATGCAGCTATTCCTATTTCTGTATACAGTATATTCCTAATTTGTATTTTTTCTATATCTGTGTGGGATAACATGAAAGTCCGAATGATAAAAAAAAAAACAAGGTGAAAACCTTAAGATGTGCTAACAGTGTAGGAAAGTACAGGCTTTCATTTCTAGTGATGGGTTGTCCATGTGACAATGGCAACAAGTATAGATGTGCAAAAAAATCTGTTCATTCAAACTTAAAAGTATGGAAAGATGATGAAAATAGTTCAGAGTTGATGAAAACAAAAGAAATGCTGCTCTGTTGAGCAGATAACTATGAGGGAGGAATCCCAGCTGAGAAAAAAGGGCCAAAATGTCACATTTAGCTTTGCAGCATCTGGGCCTGAAAAGTAGAGCAGCAATGCCAGAGTTTGTGGACTAGATAGTATGACTAGAGTAGTAATTTATTAGGCTATGAAAAGCTTTCCATTTTCAAACTCATCACTTGAACTAAAATATTATATTTTAAGTGAAAAAGATAATGCAACATCTACATACATGTTCGGACTTTGCCTCTTGCCGGAGTACGTGTCATGTGGATTACATCATTAACACACTGAACACAAAGCGTGACCTCAACAGCCAGCTGTGCCCTCCAGCTCTGGGTCACACTGAACTCCTTGATGAAGCTTTCGCGTCTGCCTTTCACACTTATTCAGAGCTCATTGTTGTGCATAATCCAACCCCAGCGTGGAGCAGCAGATTATATCACAGCAGCCCTGTGAAGCAAATGTGCCCTCCCAAAATAAAGTCAGCTCTAGAACTACAGGTCACATAAAATTTGACTCAATCTGTGGTGCCTTTTGGCCTGACGATTTTTACTCCCCGATGCCAACTTTCCCCTTGAATTGCACTGGAAAAACAAGGGCTTTGTCCTTCCACCGAGGACCTCAAAATCTGATGCACTGTTAAGGCAAACCTTGTGTGTTTTTTGAGCTTTAAATATCATTCAAATGTAAAAAACACAAGTAAATAGGAGGGAAAAAGTCAGGGGCTTTTAAGAAGTGGCAAAAGGTACTGTAAAGGAAATGGTTGCACGTAAAATTAATTGATTAGTCAACTGAGTAGAATGACTCCAAAAAAAGTAATTATTTTATCCCAGTTATCTTGTTTTTATGATTGTTAGGAGCCCAAAATCATAATTGCAATTACCAGCTGATTAATTGATCATCACCACAGGTTTCAGCAAAGAAACTAAACTGACGTTATACAGTATGCATGCAGACTCACAAGGCTGAATGAAAACGGCAGCAGAGGGGGGAGGAGTACAGTTCTCTTGAATAAATCTTTATATGTTATGTAGAGTTGTTTGAAAGTCACAATTTGCTGCATTTTTGATAATTTTGAGGAGGACAAAAGCCCAGCCTGAGCCCACACCTCCACAGCCTGAAATAATTACTTTTCCCTTCAGGTAAAATTAAGTTCACGGTGCATGTGGAGGGTTAATGAACACCCCGGAGCAGTTAGAAAGTAAGTGATTAATGCAATGACGCAATGCGAGCAGCCAGAAATATAACTGCAACAACCCAGGTCAAATCTGGAACACAAACCTTCGCTGCATGTTACCTCCTTTGCGTTTAGAAATAAATCAGCGACTCAAAAACAATTAACTTATATGTTCCTCAGAAGTAAATGAGAACTGCCAGGGAACAGCATGCTGCACAGTTACTGATTATTAAAACGAGATAATCCCGATGAAATAATTGTGCCTCATTATGTTTTGCAATAATTATCTTCATTCCCTTTCTTTAGTTTTACACCTTCATTTAAGTCCCACCGCCACCCCACCGAGGCATGTTTAATTCAGTTCATATTATTATTATACTTTTTCATTTAGTTAGTTTTTAGTTCACTTCGCTTACTAAAATTCTGAGAAATCCACTTAAATAAAAAAGAAATTGTTTTGGGGGGGTTTTTAAGCAAAGTTTGGTGGTTTTCCGGGTGGAGACCACCCTGTGATTGACTTGGGTCAAGTTGGCAGTTACATACAATCTGTCTCTGATAATACAGCAATTACCTGTGATAGTGTGCTGCTGTGATCGAGCAGCCTTAGGTGCCAATTGCTTCACATGAGAAGCATCGGTTCTATATCATCATCCAAACCAGATTACCTCCTTTTTTAAACTTTCATACATATAAACAAGCACCCAGCAGAAACACATCTTTCCAGCTTTACCAGTAGAGATAAATGAATATCGGAAATAACACCCTGACTCAGCAGCTTCGCCTCAAAAATAGCAGCCTCAGCCTTCTACAGACTGACAGCAGCCAAAGTGTCACAGACCTGAAGACTGCTTTCATATTATGAAAATTCAGTCTTTAAAAAAAAAACCTTTTCTGAATTTTTCTCCTCAGCTCACTGCCTTTTTTCAGCAAAAGAATGTTTCCAAGATACAACGTGTCCCATATCCTAATATTAATGTAATGCAAACTCCAGGGCTGATCCCTAATCCTGCAATTTGATCCTGATCTGAACACTCGCAGCCCTGCTGGTGATCCCATTTAGCCCCAACTAGCATGTCAACGTTGAGTCTACACCAAGTTTTCTGGGTGGTCGCAGAGGGGAGGTGAGGAAAAGTGATGGCTAAGCCTTTGGCTAATCGTGTTATCGTAGGCAAAAAGCATGCGCGCGCGCGCGCACACACACACACACACACACACACACACACACAAACACACACACACACACCCCAAAGTACATTAACCTCTTGACTTCAGCTGCCAGATACTCGAGCGTCAACACATTTTGTCAAGGTTACAGTGAAAGGCATTTCCACCCTTCATTTGTGTGCGTGTGTGCGTGTGTGTTGAAAAATGAGATGCTGATACAGAAAGGAAGGATTTAAAGGAAAGCTGTGATAACACCAAGCACAGTAAATTTTGTTTGGCCGCTTCTTTAATTCAGGCCTGAGAACTTCCAGGTATCAGACAGACTTGAGGAAACGTGTGTGTGTGTGTGTGTGTGCGTGTGTGTGTGTTCGCTCACAGCTTTCAAGAGAACTTGAAACTGCTGCAGCGTGTTGTTCTAGGCCTTGCGGGCGTGCAAAGCCCAGGTGAGACGGCTTGCTGTTGAGCTGCATGAGTGTGTGTTTGTGTGTGTGATTAATTAATGTGGAGGCAGGCTCCAGGTTCTATAACAAAGGCTCAGGAGATGAGTTCTTACAACACGGGGCTGCAAGGGGTGTCCATCGGCGTGATGGATACCCCGATTTCAGCTGCAGCGGTGCTCCCTTATCTGCGCCCCACCCACCTCTGTGCAGAGTGTGATCTACATCATTTCAGACAACACCAAATACAACTCCATCCCCCTCCTCCTCCCACACACACACACCAACCCACCCACCCCAAAAACCTGAGGGAAGGCCACAGCAGAATTACTCCATCCATTTCAATTATCGAGATTGAATATCTGATTTAGACACACACACAGTGCTGTGCGGAAGCCGAAGCTGCAGCCCAGGACTCAATGTCAAACTATATAACCAACTAAATGACTTGTCTGGAAATAGAAAGACACCAAAAACATAAGCCTTCATGACTTGACATTATTTTTAGCCTTGCTAGCAACACAGCAGGGCTGTAAGAGGGTATAGGGTGGGAGGAAAGAGAAACCAGAGGTTCCTGGCTGCAGTGCATACACACTTTATTCAACAGTAGTGCTGGGCGATATGGAAAAAATATTTATCACGATATGAATTATTTTATATCACGATAACGATATATATCACGATATACCACCTGACCTGTGGTCATCTAGGTACGCAGTCTGTAAACAGCAAGTGCCGAGGGTGCAGTCTTTGTTTTGAGTTACTGTAAAGTATGTCGCAAATCCGGGTGCACGTACAGCAGCACCAGCTCGCAAACCACGAGACGGAGTTTCTTTGCGAAAAATATCTTTTTTTTTATACTTTATTTTTTCTTGCATAAAGTTAAGAGCATGTATAGTGAGAAGACAACACTAATATATTTGCCACAGGCTATTTAACCCTTTAAGACCTACCATAGAACCAAGTCCGCCAGAGCTATCTTTATGTTTTTACATGCTGTAGTGCCACTTGTGGGAGTATTTCAAGTTTCCATATATCAATACAACCGTTATAGCCCAAATTTTAATAATATGTATGCATTAAGTCCATAGTAACTACATAAATTGCAAAAACTTGTAGTGCAATAAACTACACAAAAATTGAAATTGAAAATTTTTGTTTTTTACATATATTTCTAGTTAAAAAAAATTTAAGAGGTGTATCCCTCAAAACTGTAAATACAAAAGTTCCCAACCACGAGAAATTTATTTTGAGTGTCTTCATAGTTTTATTTTTGAGATACACTCATTTTTATATACTACAGGAAAAATGAAAATAAATATTATAATGCATCAAAATAAACTATTTCCAACAGTGTAATTTGAGTTCTAAGCATCCCAGAAACGATACAGAAAAGCATAAAGTCAAACATGTCTTTTAAAAACACCAACATAGGCTTATAAGGCCCTTTCGCGAAAATGTCACTTCCGGTTTCGGGCAGGTAATGGCGGACATGCGATAGTTCGCGCTGACGTATATGCCAACGTAGGAAGTCTTATGAACGTCAGCAAAGCCTGTTTCTGGAATATTATCTTTTTGTTGCTGCAAGTTTGGAATATTATGTTTTTGTTGCTGCAAGTGCTTCTTATGCAATTTTTGCAAAGTTATATGTGGAAGGAAACCGTGACCTTGGACAAACTAATGGCATTAGATGTAAGTACAACTCCTCCGGTTTCACATGCAAAAAAAAAAATTATTGCACTACCTTACGTGGTTCCAGTTCTACAGGGGTTTAAAAATAGTTAGGTAAAACGGAGTGTGCCTGCTCCGACCGGTTGTAAAGGGTTAATTATATATTTTATGTAATAATTTATAAAATTTGGGTTAGTACGATATAAACGATAGAAGACAAATGGCACGATAGACACTTTTCTATCGTCCACATGATATATATCGTCATATCGCCCAGCACTATTCAACAGCGTGCAGAACAGCATCACATGCAATCATGGATGTCATGATGGAACATCTGATGTGTGAGTTTGAGTTCTACTGCCCTGCAGCTAATATATAAAAAAAGACAATAATAATTATGCATGATTAAACTCTGTCGTGCAAACTAATGCAGTGATTCCTGAAGCCATTCCTTTATTTGATTGTAAAACCCCAGAAAATAAAACAGTGCTGCCAAGATAACCTTTCAAAAGGTTTGTTAAAAGCTCTGACTTGAAATGCTGCTGTGCGGCGTCACTCTGGCACCGTGGGGAGCCGGCTCTGTGGACCTGTGAGGGTTTCTGTCAGGGTATTATGAGCCCAGTGACCCACCAAGCCTAAACACAAGGGATTTTTTTTTGGTTTTCAATACAAACACTGTTTCTATTATCCATTTTACACATACGAAACAACCTATAAAGCTACAAAAAGTAATGATGAACCAGACAAATGTTAAAGCCTTATGCTGTTTTACTTGATCTATGTCCACTATATGCTAGTGTAGCAAGGTAAGTTCTTTGCCCTTTATGATGGACCAGTTCTCGCACTGAATAGACTGTAATGTTTTAAGTATGAAAAAGTAAAGTAAAAAGTCTCTCTCTCATTGCCAACACAGCTCTATTGCCCCATCTGGACCACACAATCACTGTCACAGTGCTACATTAAGTAACTGCAGACTATCAGCACAGTTCAACACCGCGTCTTTCAGCTCGCCTCACTTTACTGATGTCCCCTGTAAACATTTGGTTTAAACTCCCAGCTCTTGAAAGTCTGGCCTCTTATTACATTTTAATCCCTGAAATATCTCCGAGGTCTATTCTTACACAAGGCTGCTGCATTCAAGGCTGAAAGTCATTTCAGCACTGATATAATCATCCCTATTGTGGTGTAGCCTTCTGCTTAATACAGCATGGGTGGAATTATTTAGTCCATCCTAAAAAATATTTCTTCGCATCTGACCTTGCATCAGACAGTTTGTATATTGCAGTGTGTGATCTGAAAACAGAAGAAGTTCCTCTCCTTTTTATTTATGGTTAGAGATGAAGAGAAATGATCCCACAATGCTGAACTGCAGGTGTATTTCTTTCTTTTTTCACCTTCTCCTCTGTGAACCCCATCAAATTTTAACCACAGAGCATGTCCTTGTTCATCTATAAAATGTGGGAAAATACTAATAAGCATCATGAGATGTACAGAACAGCCAAACAGATATTTAGATAGTTTAATGTTTAATTAACTGTATTGCTCGGACTCATTTGTGTCATAAACAAAAGGCATATTGAAGTCAAGGGCAAAGTATATTTGTTGTTTTTTAAAAAGCCAGCGGAAAAGCCAGCTGGAAGACATTTAATGGTACAACAGACCGGGGCTAAACAGGCATCTGTGCTGGATTTAAACCAACAACCCAAATCAGTTTTTCTGGCAGAAAGCTTACCGCAGCCAAAGACTTGCTCAATCTCATGTAACATTCACAGAAAAGAAACAGGAAATACTGCTCAGCAAATCAGCTGGAGCAGAAAACCAGAAGAGGCACAGAAAATTGCTTTCAAGCTATAATAATCAAACCCAGGTGAGCAAAATGTGCTGGTATATAGAATTGTAGAGACTATAGTAAAACCTTAAAGATCTATTATAAAAGCTTCTTCCTTATTTGCGAGGGGTCGCCACAGCAGATGAATCAGCATATTTGATCTGGCACAGATCGCAAACCAGGGATCTTTTGCATGTCAGGTGGATGTGTTAACCACTAAAGGAGAGCTATTGTGCTTTTCTGTGGACTGTTTTTCTGTGGTATTACATACCTGAGGTTAATCATCCAAAACAACTACACAAGAGGCGAAGAAGAGAGTAGAGGCAGGGTAGAGTGGGTGGAGACGAGTGTAGGGGTTCATTTGTGACAGAAGGATAGCAGCGAGACTCAAATAGGAAGTTTACAAGATGTTAGGGAGACCTGCTATGATGTATGGAGAATTATGCAGAATTCAAGATGCTAAGATTTTTACTGCAAGTGACCGGGATGGGCAGGATTACAAGTGAGTCCATTAGAGGAACAGCTTAGGTTGAACAGTTTTAGAGATAAGAGTCAGAGAGGCAAAGCTGAGTTGGTTTGGACAAGTGCAGAGAAGTGGATATACTGAGGAAAGAAGATGGAGCTGCCAGGCAGGAGGAAAAGAGGACAATCACAGAAGATTCATAGTGAAAGAGGACATGAAGAGGGCAGTGTTACAGAAGAGGATGCTGGGAACAGGGTGAGATTGAGACAGATCATTTGCTGTGGCGAGCTGTAAAGGGAGCAGCTCATTAAAAGCGTATGTCCATTAAATAGGGAAAATTGAGACTACAAGTACCATTGTTCTTTCTGTGATCACTGTGCTACTGAGTGCTAATAACGGCTGATTATAATGCAACATAAACCTGACATTTGGGATCAAATGAGTCGAGGAAGAGGCTTACACCAAATGGGTATTTCTACTATCACGTAACTGATACGAGGAGCTGAAGCATCACTCTACAAGAAGCATTTGAGCATACAGAGAAGCCATTGAGAGGTCTGGCGTGAAGTAGAGGGCCACGGGAGACAAGAAGGAAAAACAACACAAAGAAAAACAACCATCACAAAACCCTGGCAGCATCTTTGGCAAACCCTGCCATTCATCCAATGGGCTTTCAAAGCACTGCAGGCAGGGCCAAGCAGATAACCCCCACTGCAAAGCCCGTGTGTCTCACAAGGAGACACACAAGCCTTTTACTTCCTCACACTGCCTGTGGCAATGGATCCATCCAACTGTCCAGCAAATAACCAACCTTAAGAGGCTGTCAGAGGACAATGTGAATTAGCTAGCCCCAAGTAGAAAAGGGGAGCAGGCTGAGGATAGAGAAAAAAAATCTAAACTGTACTGTGAGACATATAGCCCAACATTTGCTGATTCAAAAAAACTCTTTCGGGAACACTCAAGCACACACACACTCACACAAGCACGCACGCACGTACACATGACCAGATAACGCATTCAATCACTTAACTTAAAAATTTTTGCTTTTTTTACTCTCGCTCTCCAAGAAGAGATGACCTTTAATGTGGCATAGTCAAAAGATGGGCGGGGTGAAAACAACAACAAAAACAACAACACACACTCCCCGTTTGAGTTTTCTGTCAGTTGAACACATGAGAGCATTCCTGTCCTGGCCCTCGGCTGAAATGAGAGGCAAGCCACAGGGAAACAATTCGCTTTAGCTTGTTTGGCGGATGTGAAGCACAACCAGTGGCCTGTCGGCGCTGTCAATTAAAGACAGGAAACCACATAGACACTCAGAGCAACACAAACATCATTACTGGAGCCACTGCTGTACGCTCCAAAAGAAACCAGAGGAGTCTGTGTGGGATTGGGTTTTTTTCCCCCCCTTTTTTGAGTAGATATGGCCTAAAAAGTTGTTATCCACCCACCATATCTGTGCTCAGTATCACATTAAATGATCTTTACTATACAGAATAATAACATACCGTATATGACTATCAGACTCCAGCTCTCTGCTACCACTGAAGACACTGAGGTCATGTCCCGGTACAAGACTCAGCTCAGGATAATTGGCTTATAATGGGGCTGAGATTAAATTAAATTCAATGATGTCTAACAGGAGTCAGGGTACAGCTGAAGGCTGGGGTCGATAAATCCAGATCCAAATGAGCTCTAGATGATCTGGAGAAACTTAATAAGGCGATAATTCAGTTTCCAGGGGACATTTTCCATATTCTAGTCATCAGAATTAGGATGGGGGAAAAAAGCTCTTAATGATGGAAGTTTAAAGGACAGCTACAAGATGTCCGTGTCTGTGTAATACTCAAAAATATCCTGGAATGCATAATCCTATAATTGGAACTGAGAGTTTTTGGAAAGCTAGTTGGGCATTTTCACCACCAATGGGGTTCTTTTTCAGCCAGATATAATTAATAAAAGAAACACACACACATACACACACACACGAGGTAAACTCATGAAAATAGGTGATGCTAATCATAAACATCGATTTTTTTTTCCAAAACGAAACATCGTGGGAATTATTGTGAAAGTTGATAAATAAAAGAAGTGCACTTGCTGTGCTTTCTAGCGAACTCCAAAGTTACGACAGGGTGTGACCCTCCCTCTGGATTTGGAAAAATAGACGTGCCTGCCTGTACCTGTTCTTTGTCGGTGACTCTCAACCGCAATAAGCTGGTTATAGACAGCTGAGGTGAGTGCTACGAGCGGAAGAGTTGGAGTGGAGATGACAGGACGAGAGATGGATGCCATCAATGCCTCGGGCTGTATTTAATTTTAGCAAACACGCTGAATCTACAGCATCTCAAGGGACAGGAGCTGAAACGGTCTCGGTTATGTTTTAAGATATTTACTCAAAAGCACCAGTTTTGTTCTTTTTCAAAACCATTTAAAAAAACATCTGGAGAAGACGGATGAAGGCGAAGAGGGTGACTTGATATTCCTGCCACGGAGCAGCACTACTGTTACCTACATTGAGACAGATGAGACGGTGCACATTTATTAAATTAATCACTCAGCTCTGAACAGTTGTATTGAAATGGCATCCAAAATGCCACTGTGAGACAGCCTCTACGCAGCTAAGCAGATCATATGTGAGCTGCACAATTTGTATTTATTGATCAGTGCTGAAAAGTGGGCAGCTGACATATTGCTTCTGACTGAAATTGTTGCACCATGATGAAAAGCCGCTGCTGCAGTCTAGACGCTGGATGAAAACATCAGTCTGCCCTTCATTTACAGAGTCAATGTTGTGCAATTCAGTAATCATTCTAATGGAAACCTGCATTTAAATGTGATAATAATAGACTTTTACTGAAAGTCATTTTTAATTTCAAACCAAAACTGAAGCAGTTCATTTGCAACAGTATATGAAATCAATTTGAGACACTCCTCTGTGCTGTCCTCTGTTCAAGAGGCCATTTTCTACCACACATTTCAAGTCACTTCATCAACATCTTGACCTTTTCAAAAATGTCTTAAATACTGGCTTCCCTTTAACACTATCTAAATTAAAAGACGCTTTGTGTGGAGAGAGCAACTGTATTACACAAATGGAAAGACATGGGCAGGGCTATTTAATTATATGCTGACTGTCGGTGCTAATACAAGCTAAGAAGTGGACCTGATCCGCCTCATTATTTCAGGCTCTTTCTTGCTTAAGTGTTTGGGTTAAGAAAGATTTAGTAATGTTGGTTGATAAATAATATCCAAATCACTGTTGGTAGTCTGCCAAAGTAGAGGGCTTAGAATATAAACACAGTAGTCTGCCAATATTTTAGGAGGATATGTGGAAACTGGTAAATTTCCCAGCCTGGGAAAGAATTCCGCTTATTCCCAGTTTATCCCGAGCACCTCCATGCATCATGTAATTCTTACAAACATTTTGTATACAGCTGCTGAAAGAACGGAGGAAAATTTGCTGCATATTGCAAATATTATGCGGTGCAAGTATAATAAGGGATACTTGATTACGTCAAAAATGATAATCATGGTTACTTTGTTAAATATTGAGATCATGAATGTTCATTGATGTTTTTAATGCACTGTCATGTAAGGAGAAACCTTTCACATATTCAAATCTGTCCAAATGTTTGCATGAAAACAAAACCGGCCTTCCATATTCACTCAAATTCAGCAATATTCAAGTCCTAGATGAAAAATAAAGTACATTTATAAGCAAACTGTACCAAAAACAAAAGTATATCAACAGGACGCTGCCGTAATATGCTACATTCATACATTATGCTAATTAATCTTTATAAATCAATGTGATTAAAACTTGCAGCAAAGTTGCTGACAGCAGTGAGATTCCTCTATGTTTCCTCTGTTGTACTTTGCACACAGTGCAGGTATTACCACTTTGGAAAAGTAACTGCATGAAGAGATAACACAGCTTTTGCCAAAAGCTGGTAAAAATGGAACGCGACTGCACCGGTGATTCCAGTGCACCTTTGTGAGCTGAATGGATGTGCTAATGTGCTGTACAGGCTCGTTTTAATGGACGTCCGAGCCGATGTTGGCCAATTCACGTTAGCAATTGTTGCATTGTTTTTCCTGGCCTTCACTCATTAATTACACTCTAGTTTGTGCTGTCTTTTTCAGGTGTTTGAATAAGTTAGTTGAGATCCTCTACTGTGCAGACAACTCTACAGTGCTCTTTGGCTATGATTTTATCTTGGTTAACACTCTTAAGGATTTTCACCTTCTGCTATAGATAGATAGGTATAGATATAGACTTGATCAATCCCACACTGAGGAATTAGACTTTTTACAGCAGTGGAAGGGTCAGAAAGACCCAATGAATGAGATAATATTAAAAAAAAAAAAAAAAAAAAAATCAATAAATAAAAACTTCTAAAAGTCCAAATCAATAAAATACAATACAAAAGTAATTTTTACGATGTGTAAATTGTACTGTTTACACAAAAATGCACTAAAACCATGTTACTGACATTCTTTATAGTGCATAAAGTGCAGTGGGAATTATAATATATACACATATTTTTAGCAGGTGTTTATCCTATGTCTGATTGCTCTGTCCTACACCATAGCTATAACAATCTGCTGCTGAAGGAGGTGCTCAGGGCCTCCCCACAGTCTCATGCAGGGATGAGAGGTGTTGTCCACGATGGACATTAGGTTGGCTAAACTTAATTCCCCCCTCCTCCTCTGTGGTCTAGTCTAGGGGACTGGCCAGGACAGAGCTGGCCCTCTTCAGTCTATAAGTTCTTTCCTGCCCCTCTCTGTGCTGCCACCTCCCAGCAGACCACTGCATAAAAGACTGCAGAAGCCATCGCAGTGTTATCAAAGGTCCCCAGAAGACCGAGAGGCCTGGTCTTTTGGGTTGGATGAGAGTTGACACGTCTTCACAAAACTCAAAGAAGTCCAGTTGCCTTCTTTTTTCAAGCTTTTGAGATTTTGTACACTAAGATTTTTCGCGGACAAACAAAAGCACTGCAATACATCCCAAAAGTGCCGCAACATCCAGCCAAACACATTAGATACAGTGGAAACAGCTGACAGCACAGCTGGCGTCTGAGACCAAGGAGTTTTGTTGCTTCAGGGAGTGACCACAGAGGAGACGCATCCAACTTTCCCCAAAGTAGAACCAACCCATCTGGAGGCTTCTTCCACTGAACAGCTTGACAGAAATAAAATGTGCGTTATCCAAGACATCGCACTGTTCAAAAACACATATTTAGACCCACATGAGCCCAACTCACAAAAAAGGATCAGAATGTCAATTTATTGTATTTTTTTTTAAACTCCTGAACAATGATCTATATTGTGCTTTGACAGCACCATGCACAATATTATGGATGGCTAATAAAGATTTTGGAGGCAGAACAATATTACAATCATTTAAAGTTGCAGTCCTAACATTTATTATAAATGGGGCAATCGGAAAGGTTTAAACCACCGTTAGTTTCAAACCCGCTGTGACAATTTCTGAGCCAGAAAGTCGAACACCACCAAAATAAAACGGGCAGCTGGAAGTTTCTTTTTTATCCCTCTGACAGTTGTCCCGCTTATGCAACACGCTAAAGTACATTAACATTAAGTGGTATTAGGCAAAGAATAACCATGAGTAATTTATAATCCTTTAAATCCTGTCTCGAGGAAAACACGGAGTAGGTCTCGTAATACTTCTTGTGCTCTTTTTGTTGATTTTGAGAGGACATTGTCATCATTCTAATTGACACCTCTCCTGGCTAGTTTGACTCAGCAATCCAAGTAAGCGTATATATCATGGAAGCAGCCTTAGGTGTGTGGCTTTATTGCATAATATTTCAGGTCAGGCTAATATTATCGTCCTACATCATGTTCTATAGGAGCTGGAAAAGGCAGTGACAAGGCCCTGGGGCCAAGCTGTCTTATTTACTGATGGAAGTGGGTCTACTGGAGCAACCAACTAAAACCTATTTACTTTTCTATCACACAGGCACAGGGACAGATAGAGAAAGAGAGAAACACATAGAAAGACCAACTCTAAGAGGTGATCTGACAATTAATATTCACACAGCAGCTTCATCCCTAGTCCTACGTTTGCGTTTGATAAATTTCAGTAATGAAACTGTAGATGAAATTTACACAAAGCTGATTGAATTTCATCATTAAACATAAGAAGGCAATCATTAAAAATTAGTTTCGAATCTTCCTGACTGTGTACTGAAAAAGACTTTGAGGGGGTTTTGAGGCAAAAACTCAAAGTGGCATAATCTAAAATTAAAAACACTGTCTTACGGGGCCAAGTCTACATTTGATATGCTACGATTTATATTTCCAGCCAAATATTTAAATAAGAGCCAATCTCTGGTTGTCTTTTTTGCTAATGGAACAGAAAAGTCTGTTTGTGTGGAAGACTAGCCTGGCTGTGAACTTTCTGAAGTTCTGCTTAGAAGGAGCAAGAAAACCTCAGTTTCTTTATTTTTTATACTCTGCATAAAACTGTGTGCAGGAAAAAAGCGAAATAACCACAGCTCCTGTAACTGTAATGCAACATAACAAAACAGTTGCGGATAAGTGGTGCAGTAATATTCACGACTGTACCAGGTTTTTATGTCATTCAGAAATAGCACTCGTTGGCCAAAATATCATTCCTGTCTCATATTTTTAACAGTGGAATAATTTCTCAATATATTATGAAACCGGCTGTAGTTGAGAAGCCAAATCTGCAGTTTACCCCACAAGACCTTCCAGAGGCAAGCCGGCAGCCATTAAACTACCTCAGGCACTTATTCTAGGTTAAGTTAAATTTATTGTGTGAATGCCTCACAGGCTTGCACACAGTGTTTTAGCTCTGTGAGATGAGCAGCCGCTTTCAGAGTGGAAGGCCCGGGTTCAAATCCCACTTATGGCAACATTTTTTTCAGTTAACAGTTAGACTTTTTTTTTTAACTCTTTTCAACACAAACTTGAGCTTTTTCACCCCTTTTCAGCACAAATCCCCGCATTTTCAGCTGTTTTTTGCAGAAACTTCAGCTTCGTTACCGCTTTTCAGCAGAAATTCTGCTGCTTCACCTCTTCTGAGCAGAACTTTCAGCTTCTTGGCCTGTTTTCAGCGGAATTTTCAGTTTTTTCATCTCTTTTTAGAAGAAAGTTCAACAAGTTCACATCTTTTCAGCAGAAAGTTCAGCTTGTTCACCTGTTTACAGCACGAATTTCAGTTTCTTCACCTCTTTTCAGCACAATTTTCTGTTTCTTCATCTCTTTTGAGCAGAAAGTTCAAAAAGTTCAACCTTTTTTTCACTACAAATTAATACACTATCACAGACCAGTTATCTATATTGCTAATTTATTACAATTCTGCAAAGTTTTATGATTTTAGCAGCTTTTCTAATATGGACCTCAGCTTCTTGTTTAAGCTCCACGCCAGAAAAACATTGTAGAAAGGCTACATGTCTGTCTCTGTCTGTGTGTGTAGGAATCCTGCTTGTGGCAACATTTTTTTCAGTGAACACTTTAACTTTTTAAACTCTTTTCAACACAAATTTCAGCTTCTTCACCTCTTCTCAGCAGAATTTTCAGTTTTTCACTTCTTTTCAGCACAAACTTCAGCTTCTTCAGCTCTTTTTAGCAAATTGTTCTCCTTCTTCTGCTGTTTTCAGATTCCAGTACAAGGCATTCGCACTGCATTTTCGCAGGAAATGCAACTTTTTCTAGTTTCAATTGTCATCAGGGTTTGAAAACTACATGTATAGAATAAGTCGAATTGGATGAAAACTTCTTCAAAAGTTTGATGAGTGTCCCTCAAAATAAGGTTTTAAAAAGTTTTGTTTTTTTAATCCACCTTCACATGAAGTTATACTTGTCCCTCTATCTCCGCTGCAGAATCCTCCCATAGATTCCAGGTCAGGAATCTTTGAGCGCCTTGTCTTCTCCTTATGTAATCTCTCTGGTTAGTCTCAGCTCAGCAGAGTATATTAGCATCTTTTGCTCCTAGCTTTGATTTTTAAAGCCAATATTAAGGGAAAATAACCTCAAAATATAAAAAGAACGGAGGAAAAGGAGTACTAAATGCATGCAATAGCTTTGCCATGTCCTACTTATGTACCGGATCCACATAACAGAGTCCGCTTTATATACCAAGAACTGGAAATATTGCCCCAAAACAGATAGATCTGACAGGAGGGGATACAGGTTGATTGTTAAAGCTTTACACCACCCTAGGAGCGAAGAGGGCAAACTGACAAACACCCACTAGATTTTAAATCTACGTGTCACTGTTGTGTTTACAGCTTTTACAGCTGCTTCTGAGTGAAAAAATAATTAATTTATACCAGTTTAAACAACACTTCAATTATTCAGTTTCCTTCCACTCAGCTGACAGACCCATTTAACATTCATTCTTTTCTTAATTACAGGGAGTTTACTTGAAATTATGGAGGGAATTAAAAATGAAAGGCCTTCACTGCACCGTGACATTAGAGGGCAACTTTTAAAGGAAAAAATGCAAGAGTGTAGGAAAACTTCAAACCAGATCAAGCTAGCGAGTATTGTGGCGTCAACCTTATCAGCAGAAGAGGCCCAGCTACCTCTGTCACACGGGGCTGTCATCTTATCAAAAGCTCACAATACAAACCCACACTAAACCGTCATACACCACCTACATATGCACAGCTAAAGGACTCCAAACAAACACCCTGGGGTTATTAGGACAAAAGAGAGAAAGATCTTAAATTAAAAACACAGTCTCTGCTCCTGTTTATTCAATCGGTCGCAATTAATTAAAGTTATCGTGGCGCATACAGACAGAGATCACACAAACACCTGCAGAAATGATGTATGCTTCACTTCCATTTAATAACATTAACAATGAAAATATTATTAACCTTACAGCTGTCAATGAGATCATGTCTCAAGTAGAAATGAAAGCTGTCACAGTTCAGATTTTCATTGTATGACTATCATGGCTAAAAGAATATACAGTATAGATAATGACCATTTTTATTGAAAGATTGTAATGAAGAATTTTTTTTAAAGTGCTATCAATAAAGAGAAGAGAGCTGTGATGAACTGAGTAGTAAGACTGTAACTGCCACTGGATTGTTTGCAATATTATCATATACCTATTTTTAAATGTGTTATTACCAGTAGCAGTATACTGTCAGTATACTGTCTTTCTGAGTCCAGCTAAACGCAGCCAAGATCTCAAGGATTTAACTTGTGCAGCGATATGTTAGCAGCTCTTAAGTCTGATCAGGGCTTGTTATCAATCCCCAAATCTACACTAAGAAACTAAAGATTAGAGGGAATTTGCAATTTTAGGAATTCTCTGCCTTCCAGTCTACGACGGACTCGAGCAGAAAGCAGCTGTAGACTCATCTTTTTAAACTGGCACTGGGACATTCAGTTTCATTGTTTTTTTGTTTATTTTCTGGGGTTGCATTTGATGTAAAGGACCTTGTGATCTGAATCTTGAAGGGGGCAATATAAATACATTTACTATCACTGTACTACTTTGTGTTCATTTGGATTAGATTTTGATAGTCAAAGGTCAGGGTTACATGTGACAATTTTGACAATATTTCTGGCAATAACTCAAAAATGTATATGGTACTTATGGTAAAATTTTGCACAAAAACTAATAGGATAAAATTGGCTCTGGGTCTTTTTTTAAATTTTTTTTTTTAATACAAATGAAAAAAATAAGACGCATTACAGCGTTCTGCTCTGAGGTGATCGTCTCTTTGTGTCTCTAATACTGTAGGTCTGACAATATTTATTGTGAACTGGCACTATATAAATAAAACTGAACTGAGCAGACTCATAAGAGAAAGGTCAGAGACCGCCATGAAGCATTATTTTGGCCTTTATTTACCACTATCACTATGGAACAGAAAGGAAGACCGTGATCATATTTCACATTCAGTCTACTATTGAATTGGTGACACTAATCTCTGGTGCCCACGTATTTAATTGCTTCAAAGTCTTCACTGCATATATTATAAGTGTGGACAGACATGGATGTAAACTGAAACTTGACAGATCTGGGAGGAGACATTCAACCAAGAGGTGGTAATTCTAGCCTCAAAACTGAAAGGCTGACAGACAATTAAGACTTTCAGAGAAGAGTTACAAAAGTGTGAAACAGAGGAGAGGGAAAAACAAAACAAAAAAAAGAAGACAGAGAGAATAAAACACCCCGCATCACCGTACTCATTACGAGCACAGACACTGACAACTGGCAAGAAGCACAAACAGAATATAAATATATGATAAAGTTGACATTTAGAGGCATGTGTAGATGGATGACTCTAACTGACGGCCAATTTGGCTGCTAATCTAAAGGCCAAGGCTGCTGGTGGCAGGGACAAGAGATCAATCGCGCGCGCGCGTGTGTGTGTGTGTGTGTGCGCGTGTTTGGGCGTGCACACATACGTGGTCTCTCACTCACCAAATAGATTGCTGGAGTGGCCTTGCTTGGAGACGGGCCTGAGCTCATTGGAACCCCAGGCGTACCGCTTGTAGCTGTCCCACGCATGCTTCATCATCTGACAGGAGAGAGGAAGAGAAGGGGTAGGAGGGGGGGAGGGAGGAGGAGAGGGAGGAGGAGAAGATGAGAAATGAAGAGAGTTAAACGGGACAATAAACTGTGAGCCGTAACAACAGAATCAAATCATTTTAACCAAGTGATGAGGCTCGTTTTTCACTTCAATCAATGGTTGTCGGAAAGATATTCCCACTGCTCAAGCTGACATAGCAAAATGTCTTGATTTAATCAGCCAACATTCCAAGACCCAAAGTTCTTCAGATTAACGTCACTGAAGGCTGAGAAAAATAATGGATACTAGAAAAAAAACATCATAGTCAGAGTTGTTTTGGGCAATGCTGTAATATGGACTGCCTACTAGTATTATTCAATGTGTATTTATTGAACTTAAAGTAAGGTGTCTTTTATTTATAGAGGATTTCCTTAAACTTTAAAAGTTAAGGGTTATGGTAGTGGGGACACGTGTAAAGATTTATTCCCTGATCAGGCGGTTTGGAGGTTTTTGGAGCCTCTGGTCCACTGTAGCTACACAGAGCTAAAGCCAGCAGTAAATTATTGCATAATGCAAACAGCATGAGAGGCCCTGAGCTATCTGGGGATAAAGGCAGCTGCAGGCAAACCTTAATGATCCTTCCACAGGTTCATCTAGGAAACCCTGAGAGGTTTACTTCCTCTCAGTCACATCTTGTTGACCAAAGGCTCTCTTCTAAAACGATTTTTGTATTTAGGGCAAGTCCTTCTATTTGGTACAGTCTCAAAGGTCTAGAGCTTCATGAAAGAATATAGTGAATCAGATTATCTGTTGTGGCGTCCCCTCAATCAAAATTTTAAAAGATATTCAGAGATTTGGTTTTGTCGGTCTTATCTGGACACGACTGACAAATATATGACAAATACACCAGGGAATAAACTTCATAGGAGGGTGACAATGTGTCTTGTTAGCACATGTTGTCATTCTTGCCCTTCAAACATACAATAAAAGTTTCTGCTCAGGAAGTCTGAGACTGCAGCGCAAGATTTCAAGAAACACCATTACCATAAAAGAACAACTTTCCTTCCGGGAAAATAATCAGGACCAGTGAGTAACATAGCATAACCATCGTGCCTGCTTAATCTCCCCGTCACTGTTAAGGGAAATAAATTCTGCATCTGTGAAATTATCCACAGATGGAAAAGGTTTTGCTTCAGAAGTCTCTGGATATCTGAACCATGTATTGACTACAACCAGGGATATTTAAATCAGGGCTCTCGTCAGTGCTGTATCATCCACAGGTTTTATCATGTAGCTCCTTTCAGTAGTCTTACCGAAATTGACTCATTACTTATTGCAGCAGGTTGGTACAGACTACTTAAAAAAAAAAAAAAAAAAAAACCCAAAAAAACAGGGTGTACTGAATAGACCCCGGGCTTTTGACAACTTTGGCCATCATACACCAAGACTGCTCCCTGTAGCTTTTCTTAACGCTTACTCAACATTTACTTGGAAGTTGACAAGGTATCCAACTTTATGACAGATTTTTAGTATTTTCATCCCTTGTCCTCCGTCCAGTAAAATGCAGTAGAATTGTCATTAATTTGATCTATGATCTTAATGATCTATGTCATTAATTTGATCTTTGATCTATCCATGCACAAGGCACAAAACATTAAGCTAAGTTGTCAGTGTTTGGGTATTCTGTCAAAGCTTGTGTTGAACACTTGAGGCTTTAACTTTGAGCACATCAACATCCAAACATCTCTAAGTATGTTTGGTCAAGTTGTTTTACAAAACCTCGAGCCAAAGCTTCACGGGCTTCAGCTGTGAAGCTGCGTCTCTCATCAAAATGGGCAAATGATTTTCCCTGCAACCAACAGACTGAAATTATTCTCACTCTCCAACCAGTCAATGAAGATTTTCTTTGGTTAATTACAAGTGTAATGGCCTGAGTAGATATCAGATTTAATTATCTCTTATTGAAGATGCTCACTGATCATGTTTCCCAAAAATAAAAAGGAGCACTGTGAAATTTTAAGCTCTGAATCGAGCTTAAAAGTCTGTTTAGACAGACCTGAATTTAAAGTCGAGATTAATTCAGGCAAACAAGTACAGGTCCTAAAAAAATGATGAAAAAAAGCAGGGTATCTGGGGTACAGAGTACAAACAAAAGATTTTTTCAGTACATTTTTAAGACCAAAATACAGAAAAACAGAAAACTCCATGGTAGAACAATCCTAATTCTAGCCATGCTAAGTGTTTTAATCCCAGTGTCTTCCCTGTTTGCTTTAGTCCAGAAACAACATCATAAAACTGTCTTAATGCTGTTGTTTGGTTTATAGGAATGGCATCTGTTTATCATGAGCACAAAGAATTTACACCTGACCTGATCTGAGAAATGGAGCCGACCGCTTTGAGTGACAATTTCTTTATTTTCTTTAAAACGTGTTAAACAAGAAGTGATTTCTCAGTATGTGAATTGATTTTTTTTTGTTCTTTTCTGCTTTTAATTACTATTGGAATGTCTTACTATATTTTAATTTTCTGTCTGTGAAGCTCTGTATCTTTGTTAAGAAAAGTAATCTATAAATAATGTTTCTAGGTAATATTGTACTTGTTCAAGTTATTTTTAGTCTTTGTAGTGTAGACTTCGCTCGAGTATGGGAAGAGTTGTATCATATGTAAAACTTTACATTTAGCTTCATACTCTTTCATGTATTTTAAAACTTGTCCATTACTTTACTGAAATTGTATTATTGTTTTTGATACACCTTGTCTTTCAAGAGCTTTTGAAGATCTGCAGGAATGCTGTCGACATTCGGGGTGATTATATTTTTTTCTTTTCATTTGCAAATTTTTAATAATATTTTGTTTATTTGAACACATCAAGACAAACATATCAATCATGTGGAAAAGCAGCTTTTTACTTAATGTTATTCTCTCTTCCAGTTATGACTGTGGCTGATTGATTGCCTCATCTGTGCTAAATCCACACATCGCTCAATTCCCTGTGTGAAGGGACATCTTCCTCCGCTCAGTCCCATTATCTGCTGCTGAAACCACCTGATTCCCCAGCGGGAGTCATTGAGGTTCCATCTCATTTTAATCTGGCGCTGGCCGGGGCTCGATTGCAATGTGAACGCTGCTTTCCAATTTAACACCCAAACACTTATTTCAGTCTGGGATGTGGCTCTTCCTCCAGCTCTGCCTGCGTCCGTTCAACTAATCCAGGTTATGTAGCGCTGTCCCGGATCTTTTTAGAACCTAGCTGCAGATTAGACACACTAAAGCCCCGTTATACTCCACCTTGAAACAGTAAGTCTGCCCACACACAAATACACACTCCTAAATTACTGTTTTCTCATCACAGAGAGGTTGCTACTGCATCGTAACCAACAGCAAACATCATGCCCCCCTTCCACATGCACCACACTGCCATCTTTATACACCTAAATATAAGTGCAGTACAAACTTTGCATTCAGTCAAGCTGAAGCACAGCCTGCACCGTCTCTCCTGGGCGAATTTCTGTACAACACACCCTTCTTTCACTGCTCATATTCAAGCGTACATGCATATATGAGTGCACTCATTTGCATGCATGCTTGTGGTGAACAGATCTGAGTGAGAAAGCTACTTCTGTAGTTGCTGCTTACTCACTGACAGCTAGCTCACTCAAGGACACACACTCACTGAGAGTATCAACAATTAACTGTGATCACTTTTAACGGCGGACACAAATGACCGCAGCAGGCAGCAAACCAACAGGTCAACGAGGCACTCGGTCAGTGTGACTGGCTGCCAGGGAAAGTTAGCAAAGTCAGCTGGTAAAGCAGTCAAACAACGAGACAGCCAATTAGGAAGTCGGTCAGGCAGGACTTTAAGCAAGAATCCAGGAAAAGGGGTTTCCCCACTGCTACAACACAACCACGCACATGAAAGAAGCCTTATGGTAGTTCTATGAAATAGTGAAACAAGAAGTTTCACTATATTACATCTTATATTTTAAAAAAAAAACTAAAACTAAAACAAGATCTGGAAACATTTCTGAAAAAAACCTGCCTTCAGTTTGCTGGTTTCAGGCCAACAGGTTTCAGAATGAAACAGGCCAGCAACAAGGCTCCAAGAGATTTATGTTAAGAACCAATCAACTTTCTCAGTTATTAATCAATGCTTTGGTCCAAGGTGACACACTTTTTGACTAAAATATATTTTGTTCAGTAAAAAACTAAAACAACTAGCAGCAATTCAAATTCAAACAACTCCTAGCTATCCTTTATTTTTTTTTAATATATTTTTTTTAAATATCGCTTAACAATGGAATTTCCTAAAGTTATTTATGCCTCCTTTTTTTGAAAAAAAAGAAAAAAAGAAAAGAAAAGCTAAGAAATTTCTTTTTTTAATAAAATAAAGGACCAAGAGTTTATTACAAGGTTAGAGACCTTTACTGTTACTGTTTGTCAGGCAAAAGCCTGGAAAAAACAAAAAAAACAAAAAAAAAAAAAACAGGTTGTGGTTGCAGAGCTCACCAAACACCTTTTCTTCAAAATGCAGACCTTCCAAAAACACTTTGATATAAAAAAAACATTTAACTATTAAGTATTGGGATCTCAATCCATTTTTCAAATTATTCAAAGCACACATATATTCTGATAAAACACTACGAGGAGGAATGTGCAGTCGAGATGAAGACTAATGTAAAAATTGCCACTATTTATGTTATTTATTTATACATATTTGCCTTTATATAGGAGGTAACATGCTAGGACTACAACTGTAGGAGAAATGTATGAATGTTTCTGCTGAAGGAAGCGGTGCATCTGTGGTGATTTAAAAGCATGATGATACCGACAGCCACAAGAGCTGTGCACTGCAGAAGAGGAATAAAACTCTGCTTTCATTCTTTTATTCGCATTGTTCAGATGACTGACAACGTTTCAGTTTGGGTCTTAGGCAGGTTACATCATGCAGGCTGAAGAGGCTTGTGCATGAATAGCCTCTGATTTAAAGCTTTTTCCACAGAATAACTGGTTATTAGAGAGCCCTGCATGGGAAAATATGCCATAGCATTGCTGGAATAGAGGCGGCCTAATTAGTGTTACACTCATCTTCTGTCTCATGTGCTCCATGTGCATCTCTCAGTCAAGTATGCCACATTCACATAGTCTCTTATTTATCCATGGACTTTAAGCTGGTTCAAGAATAAGCGCATTTCATGAAAACATTGATCTGTCAAATGTGTTGTTCTTTTAAGTAGACACACAAACACATGACAAATGGCACTTCATTCTGATATCCTCTCCCACGCACATCTAAAGGACGTGAGGTGATAGCCGTGCTCCATTTAACCCCCCTAATTAAAGCTACTGAAGCTGCTAATTACTGCTCCTATATGCATGTCACATTAAAAGATCCACTCAAACACACGTTTTACTCCACATGATCAGTATTGGCTCACTTAAAACCCCGGGATCAGTTCTAACTAACATTATTACCAAAGGCTCCTTTTGCTATTGTTTCAGTTTTAGTCACTAGATAGCATGTACATAGCATAGCCCTGAAATTCTAATGGATTCCCTCTGAATTCATTGTGTAAAAGTAAAAGCAGTGTTTGAATGAAATTACCTAACAAATACTTTGGCTGTTTGTTTAGTAGAGACAGACCAGTTTATTACTTTGCATGTCTATTTGAAGCACCTGTGCAGCGAGAAAACCAAGCATGCTAATGTTAGCTGCTAACTTAGCACCTAATTCTCTAATCCAAATACTGTACCTTTTAGCTTCATAAAACTAGGATGGCGGTAGCCAAAATGCTAACTCTGATACTTCAAAATGCAAAAATCCTCATGGTGACTACAGCCATCTTTCCAGTCACTCGGATACTGCCGACTCGTAACTGAAACCTTCCTTGGTCTTGTTATTGAGATCAAAGTATGTTAATAAACTTGATAGAGCCATCTTGGTCCTCTGCATGTCCAGGAAATCTACGCAAAGTGTTTGGTCTCAGGTAGGACACTCTTTATGAAGTAAAGGCTTGTCTACTTTGCATATAGCTTTAGTCCAATGCTGCTACTGTTGAAGCAGCTGAGATCTGCCCTGGTTCTGCCTAATTTCCTATAAATAACTGTCAAAACTACATTAAAAGTCAAATTAGGATTATTGTCTTAGGACGTCTGCTTGCATGCAAAAGTTTGCATATTGTATGGAGCCCTCACCACAATAATGGAAACTTGTTGACTTCTGGTACTTGACCAGTTTTGTCTGTACTATAAACATGTTATTACAGAAAATATGTGCTATTTGTGTTTACAATGTGCTTTAAGCTAAGATGTGTGTAAAAGTTTTATTAAGTCTGTGTGCTCTCACCAGTTTTGTTTTTTTAACAGTGTTGACAAAAGGAAGAGCCCTTTAACCAAAGATTTGCTGTAATAACATAAGGGGTGAATTCAAGTGGGACTGTTACTCAACCCTTGAAAACATAAGAAACTGCCAGTAAGTGAGAGATTTGGAACCATGATATCACCACAGTAAACGGTCACGATTATAAATTTGAGCCAATAATGTAAAATTACAGTCAATTAACATGCAACCAGTGTTCTAAATCACCGGTTGGCTCACATCGTAGCTCTCACTACTAAA
The DNA here is from genome assembly GCF_036321145.2 of Pelmatolapia mariae. Classification (NCBI taxonomy): domain Eukaryota; kingdom Metazoa; phylum Chordata; class Actinopteri; order Cichliformes; family Cichlidae; genus Pelmatolapia; species Pelmatolapia mariae. The sequence continues at coordinate 21,446,583 of NC_086240.1, read as the reverse complement.
ACATTCCTGTGTGTTGACTCTTATTGGATTAAATGTCCAGGATCCCTATGTGTTGACTCTAATTGGATTAACTGCCTGGGATTTTCGAGGTTGACCGGTGGATATGGTGGCTGAAGCTATTTCAGACACACAACAGCTCCATGCTAATTGGCTCTTTGTTTAAGGTGCAATGGTTTTCTAGAGCACTAACATCAAGTGCAGTCTAGCTGGAAGATCTGAATTATACACACACCTGTTCTTGCTGAGAGCATGCAGATACACAAACACAAAACATCACACACATGCACACGCGGACACACACAGAGACCAAAAATGATCTTATTTTCTACAAAAAGAAAAAAAGGTTGACAATCACTAGTGTCCCCCCCCCCCGCTCCACCTCCCCTCTCCGCTTATTGATTTGCTTCAATATCCGAGCTGTGTTCACTGATATAATACAAGCACAAACCCACAGATCCGCACACAGAGCCAGGACCTTGCCTCCGTTAAACAGTTTCCTGTCAGCAGGACAACTAATGGAGGAAAATTAGTGTTACAGCATGCCAACACGCATCAGAATGGACTACAAACACAAAACACTCACAGCAACCATTCACCGAGTGACAAAAAAGGAGCGCAATTCGGTCACGGTATGTTCTTCTCGAAGCTCAATTCAAACTTCGAACTTAATTTTAATGACCGACTCTGAAATTCTGATGAAAGGTCAGAAGATTTTATTTCTAAAAACTAACTCGTGAGTATTTAAGTTCGCAGGGGATTAACAGGATGAGTGTCCATTTTCCTTTCCGATAAATTCTGTCTTTGGTCATTTGGCTTTCAAAGAGGTTGGGATCTGATTTGTATACTCTGAAGTCACTTCTCTCCTTCAGACAAGGAGAGAAAAATAACTGGGATAAATGACAGAGAGTACAATGCAAACAAACAGAGACGCGTAAGCATAAGTAACAAGAGGTGACCTCTGGGTTTTAATGAGTATGAATATAAAATAACTCCAGAGCGTTTAGCCTTCTAAGTCATAAAGGCCTATTCATCAACTTCTAAGGATTACACACAAAAACACTCTGAAAGTTTTCTACTACTAAGAAAAAGAGAAAAGGCAACTATCAAGCATCTTACATTCAGAATAACATTAATATGTGTGATGTGTTAACCCCAAATCCAAATCTAAAGTTCACAAAGTAAATTGAAACACAAACAGAGAGTCACAAACTCTTGGTAATAATAACAAAGGAGCGCAGCGTGATGGCAGGAAAACACTAAATAACATAATCAAAGAATAAGATGCAAGAGCCGAAAGCACAGAAGTGCACAAAAAAACAGAGACACGAGAACCAGAGGAAGATGTGACAAAGGTGCGTCAATAATTAGGGAAAGAGATAATATGACATAATAATGGCTGGAAAGGGAACAAAGGTGGAAAGTGAAAACACAGAGCCACACGAGCACGTAACCTTCAAAATAAAGAAAAGAGCAAACCACGAAGGTAAACGGGACAGGAAGAACCCAGAAAAGGAAAATACTGAGGAACATTAGGGCAAAACCAGAAAGTAAGGTTACACCATAATGCAAAAGGTCATAAGAAAGACTGTGACAATGAGAGAAAACTAACATTTTTTTAAGAAGTGGGGATACTGTTTGGGTAAACGGACAAGAACAACCTCATCAGCCTTGCAAGGAAGGAGGTGCCAGGTGTCCAGATCTGGCTGCATACGTAGATTTCTGGAGATTTTTATGCTTTTTTTCTGTTTGTTTGTTTTAAACATTTGACAAAAGACCTAAAGTTCCATTTAAATTGATCTGGACCCATATTCCTAAATATTACAGTAAACAATGATAATAAAATAAGCCCTCCAAACACTCCAAAGCCTCCGCCAGATGGCTTTGGAAAGTCTGAAGAAGTGCACAAATTTTGGACTTTTAACTGTGTTTTCATTAGCTTTACAGCTTGTTTCTAATATATATTTTTCCCGTGACCATAGGTTTTTTTTTTTTTTACAGTGGTTGCACAGTTTTAAAAACAAAAAAAGCAAAAATGTTGTTTTATAATTACAGGATAGTGTGGGTACCAGAACTTCCTGTTATTTTACACTTTTTTTCCTCACAATTAAAGCCCATAGAGTCAATGCTGACAGACGTCTTTCATTCACTAGCAGCAGTATTTCTTTATCATGTAAAAATATTGACACATGCTATTAAAACTGAAGTTCTTTTTCTTATACCTCGGGGATTAAATTTGTAACTTTTGTACAATGCCAGAAAGTGGAGTTTCACTGGCCCGGCTCACTTAACATCAAACTAAGATGTCTGTGGCCCACGTTGTAAACGAGTTTCACCCACCTGATACAAAATCAGTGTCCACACAGGAAGCAATGTGGCAACCAGAGCAGCGTTTAGCAGTGTCAGGTAAAGTAACCTTTGGGTGGGTTAAACAAATCTCAACCTTGAGGAAAGCAAATGAAGTGACTACCAATGGGACCTAGCTCCAACTACAGCTCGCTACGCATGGTAAGCAAATCACTTTAAATATGGTCAGACTTACAACTCTGGAGAATTCAACATATATTGCTTCACACTAACACTGTGAGATTTTATGCTTTACTTCACTGACTCCAGAAGATTTGAATTATTTATTTTTAAAATCAGTATGTTTAGAAATTGTGCTTAAAAAGATAACATTTTTCCAAATTTCTTCCACTAGGAAGACTTTCACCTTCAGAACAATAAGGACAGCCCATCAAAGTGGGCATGAAGTTCTCAAAAATACATCTATAATGGAAAAATTGGATTTCCCACAGCAACTCAAAAGAGAAGCTTTTTCCAAGTCTGACAGCTGCTTACTGAGCAGCATGCCAAAGAGCATTTCAATGACATGAAGCACAAGCAAGTGTTGCTACAGGTGAGCAATGGGGTGCAGAAGTCCATGGAGGCCTTATTTAAAAGTCCCCAGTGTGTGTATTTTACCCCTATTTGTACACACACTTTGTGGGAAATCATTAACTGCTGTGCAAAGATATGGGGTTAATGACCCTCTTTGCTCTAGGGTCTCTTTAGTATTCTGTAACTGAGGGAATGTGTGTAAAACAGGTTTTGTGAACGAGATGGGGGTGTGGGTGTGCGTCTGTGTGTGCGCGCTCCCACCGGGGCTGCTGTGGTGAAAGCGAAGCTGAAACCGAATCCTCCGACGGCATCTCTCTGCGGAGATGCTTGTGCCAACGCCCTGTAACAGGTGGCTTGTGCAAAGGAGAGTGACTGTGAATGTGAGATCAGAGAAAGCTAGGTGACCTGATGGTTGTCGGGTAGATAAGGACATGAGAAAACCCAACCGTATGTGGACACCACAAACATGAACACAAACAAATTCTCCCTTCGAATATATCCAGCACTGTGAGATGGAAGTAAGCCTTTCTTTACACAGAAATTATTAAAGACCGTAACTAATATAACTGGCATAGATTCAGTTCAGTTTTATTTATATGGCCAAATTACACTCAAGGTGCTTTATATTGTAAGCTAAAGACCCTCAAATACGACAGCATGAGAAATACACAGAGAAAACATAATAACTGCCTTCAGTGCATAGTGCATGCAGCAGGGTAGCACCACAGCTGACAAAATTGGTATTCCTGAACTCTATTGGTACCGGCTCCAAATATCTGAAGTTGTTGGGCTCTCACAAAAAGTCATTTAGGCTTCAAGAATTAATTTTGGTGTGACTTTAGCTTCAGGTAATGTTAAACTATAAGATATTTGTGAGTCAAATCATTTTCAAATCACATGAATTCACTAGAATAAATCCTCTATACTTTGGGTGTGTGTGTGAAACTGCTACTATAAGAATTTTCAGATCAACATTTCCTGCCCAATTATGTTATTTACAAGCCAACAAATTGCAGGAAACATGAACAGGAGCCAGACACTGGTAGCAGTCGATCATAGCTGCAGAATACACAAACAGCCGAGGACGTGAGCTTACCCAGAAATCAGATACAATTTGCTTTTTTTTTTTATTTCTGTGACAGCGGTTATGTTAAATATGTGACTTCCTGTTTACCTCTGGTAGAAACAGATAAGCAGGGCTTTTTCTGCTCGGTCCTCCTCGGTGTGCAGGGTGGTGCTTATAAGAACAAACCTTAGGCTTTCATTAAATGTCTTAAATAAAAATATATTTGCAGGTGAAGCCTTTGTGGAACATTTCTGACTGAAAAGGCATGTAGAGTTGTAAGAGATGAGAAAGCAAAGGAAAAAAACGGCAGTAATTCATCATAAATTTTAAACAGTATATTAAACAATAAGGCAAAAGCAGAGAAGCACATCAAAGTTTGGTTAAATACTAGCATTTGCTTTTTCGCTTTTTTTTCTTCACATTGGGCTGTGAGTGTTTACTGGGAATCTGTTTGTTATCCAACCCCTGATTTATTTTGGGGATATAGAAAATTGCTTCTCATTTCCATCTCTGAGCCCAGACAGCCACTGCAGCTACCTAGCATTAAGCAGATGCATACTATGTCACAAATCAGAGTGGACCTTTAGAAATTACATTTTAAAAGTCTTTAAAGTTTTATAGATTCAGCTGATCTTATGTTCTGGATCATCTGCTATCTAGCTATCATCTGCTAGTAGTGCCTTCAACTTGAACCCCCACAATGGGCACTGCATCTCCAACACTGAGTCAGAACAACCTCAACCAACCCCATTTACCATTGTGTTTGCACCAATTTGAAATAAAGTTGATAGAAGCAAGAAAGTGACTTTCAGGGAGCAATCTCAAAACTCTGCTCTGCTTGAAGCTGACTGGACATGCACAAGGAGATGACCTTATCTTGCATGGGAGATCGGACAAAAAGCTTTCAAGTTTTATGAAACTTTTTTGTGTTTTAAAATCAGACGTTGTATATTAGAGAGGATGTTGGAAGACTGTATTAACTATTGTGCCATTGCACAGGAAGCCTGGTGAAGGAAATCATTATGTTCAAAACATGAAAAATGAGATACAAAAGTTTCAAGAGGCAAATAAAATGGGTCCACTGGGTGAAGACAAAAGATGGAGCTGTTAAAGCTCTGTTCACAACACTAAGACCATGCAAGCAGCACACCTAAATACAATACAATGCAACCATTATCTGAGCTAATAGCAACACCCGTGTTAGGTGGTTCACACTGACTACCATTCAAACGCTGTCATCCAGGCACAGCACAAAAGTAGTTGCAGGTGCCTTTTGTGCAGCTAGTGTATTTTCAGTATTTCTTTATGCATGTATGACATGGAAATTAATGCAGGAACAAATAATTAGCATCGCAAATATAATGGCCAGTAACCCAGGTGCAGCAATTTCCTCACAGAGCTGCAGTTTAATGGGTGAAATAAAGGGGCAGATTTTTCGTGATAAAGCAACTAAAAAATAATCAAACCAAAGTAAAAATCAAACCAAACCCGAGCATGAAAGAAACAAAGGCTCTACGAAAGCAACAAGATTTGGATTTACGTGTGAAGGCGTAAAAGCTGTGGACGAGTAGCAGTTAGACATTTGTTCCTCAAGGCCTGACGGATCATTCAAGTGTTTTTGTATCGTTTTACTCTTTTACTATAAAGCACATTTTCATTTAACTGATGACTATTTTCCAACATGATGCAGTGTTTTTGATTTTGTTTCAGCATGGATTCGTGCCTCCCAGGCAGTCATTTGCTCCCTCTATGGCATGGAAATCAATTTGTAAAACATCATTTCAGTCATGTAGTTTGTCTACAGTAAGCATAATGTGTTCTGTTTTTTATTGTCATAGAAGTTATCCATCAACTCACAGAAACGCATTTACAAGGAAAACTATCTGGAACAGTAGCGCATGCTAATTTATGTAAGCTGATGAGAAATGAAGAGAAATCATTGTATATAAAGCAGAGGAACTCTTCCAAAAGGTCATACAGTATGTACATTTGACATCACTGGTGACCTTCAGTAAGATACACAACACAGATAACTAATGATACTGCCACTTTACGGGTCTCTCCTAAGCTCCAGTTTCACAAGCAGACATGGGGAAACAGAGATCAGAGGAGAGAACGGTCGTAATGTAATGAACTAATCATTTAATTCAGGAGTGTTGACCCAGGGTGATATCTAAAACCTGCAGGACACTGGCCCTGTAGGCCTGGAGTTCCCCACCCCTGCTTTATATGGTTATTTCAAAACCAAAAATATAAGCCACACTCACCCAGGTTTCAACCTGTTATGAGGGGCAACCAATCAAAAGAAGACTAGCTTAAAGGCAGGGGAAAGGAAGGTACAGTGGCTTTTTTTCCCACATAGGATAAATGAGAGAAGATGAATGGGAGAATTGACCAGATCCTAGTAAAAAATAAAATAAAACAAAGAGCTGAAGCTCTTCTTTAGAGGTATAATAGTGTTAATCTATTAGCATCTCCATCAGCATGATTAGTCCCTGAGATTTTTGCCTTAACACTCACAATGAAAAGCACAACTTTGATACAAAGATGATTTTTCACAGTGAACTTGATGTTCCAAACTTTGAGAACTTGGATGCTTGATCAAAACAATTTAACTTTCACCACCGCCGCAGGGCGAAGATGTCAGTTAGAAAATTGAGTTCTTGCAGTCAAAATCCAGAGCTGCCATAGAAAACTCCAACAGCCTGAACTATGATGACTTCAGCTCATATCACGTCGTGCACATCTCAGTTTAAGAATGAGCATGAATTGGCATTTTCAAAGAAGAAGCTGGCAGCTAAAAAACATAAATGTAACCATAAGTATGGCACGAGAGACGCTTCCCTCTTGTATTTGCAGTATCATAACTGAGCTTGAGATATAGGACGGTAGCTGTAATTCTGACAGGTTTTTGTTGTCAGAGTTCTGGTTTGATAGCACTAACTCAGCATGAATGCATATGCAATTAGCCCCAAGGACAAGAGAGCTGTGTCACTCAGATCAGTGCACTATTCCCAGGACAATTCCCCTGTGTGCTGACTTAGTTAAGCAGAAAACAATGCCTTGGAAGCCACAATTGCTTTTGTGCCAGTGGAAGTTATCAGAAAATACAGCCCACAAATCCCTGACATTGCTGCCGCTTTGAGACACAACTTCCCCACCTCACCATTTTTCCACCCCATTTCCTCACATGTCCTCATCGCTCAGAAACCCAGGAAGAAATCCCTCTCTTGGGCCCAGGGTCTTAAGGGATCATGGGGGGATTTCCTAAGCAGTTAAGTGTTTCGAACAATTATATACTGTATGGGTCAGTTTTGTACTGCTTTCTCACAGTCTGCTGGCAAATCCTGAGTTTAATACTTTATTCCCAACACAATCAGCAGCACCAGTTGAGGTTAAATCAAAGAGAAGCAGCCACAACATCGCTGAGTTTCATGTCAAACTCATGTTTTTGCAAGACATCTTTGTGATATTATTATATCAAAACGAAGTAAAACTAATGAATAACACAGTCTGCTTTAACCCCCAATACAATCTGATGCAGTATCTAGTAATCTCTGTTGAATGGATAGGGTTCAGAGGTTTTTCTCTGCATTTTAAAAAAAGCACTTCTGAGCTAGAGACGAACAAATTATCCTGTCAAACCTTCCCTGGCTAAATAAAGCTGGACTTCTTTCAAGGAGTACTTCAGTTGCAATCCAGTAAAGTCATTTTCTCCAAAAAACAAAAAACAAAAAACAAAAAAACACCAAAACACAAGGCTATTTTAAAAAAACTGAGCTTAAAAAAAAAAAAGTTAATGTGATGATTAAAATAATAATAAACGCAGCATTCTAAAGAACAACGATGCCTGCAAAAAACAACAAAAAGGGGGACTGGGGAAATCTGAGTGGGCTAAATGATAGTTGTTTAACTTAACACCCAGTATGCACCACATAACTGACATTTTAAAAAACCTAAAAATATTTGGCAGCATTTGCAGACAGCACATCTAATATTTGCTGTATCCTGTGTTTTCTTCTTGGTTCAGAATGAGCCCTTGGAGGGTGACCATGGATGTTGTTATTTCTGGCCATTATATACTAAAATCTTGTATTTCAGCCAATCCAGTTGAAAATGTATTTAAACACTAATAAATCATTTAGATTTTCACAAAAAATGTTTTTATTATATTGTGGGCGGATTTTCCTTTGGGGTATCCCAGGAATTCTTCTATACAGGAAAAATCTCTCAAATCTCCACAGACTGTCCCTCCAAGCTTATACCACAACTCGTTGGCCTTATCAGGGTCATAAATGTGTTGCTTCCAAGAGCCTGATTGGTGCCTAACAGTGTTGATAATATGGTCAACAGACCGAGCTTACCTACAAAGCAACAATACACACTAATCAATACTAGCCGACGGCAGTCCGCAGAGGAAGGGAGAGGATGAAATTGAAGAAAGGGAGAAAATCTATATCTGTGACTGACTGGTTAAAGACTTGACATTAAATAACAGTGGAAGTGGAAGCTCAATTATCACCAACAAAGACGTTACAATAAAAGATGAACATTAAAATAGTGGTGATGTGACTGTTTCCATTTTATCTGCAGAAAAACATGACAAACTGAGTATATGTATGTATACATAAGGGCCTTTATCTTTAAGTAAAATAAGTTCAAGCATGTTCCTGTTGTTTCTGGTAATGTGATTGATAAAAAATGTATTTTATGATCAAGTAAATCATGCCCAATTTGTGCACTGGATGATTTAATACTCGAGGGAAATATTTGGATAAATGGATACGTATCAAGTATCAAAATTGCCACATAAACTATGTCACGACTATATTTTGATTGAGCTCAACATCTGTTTGAAAATTGAGATTGAAAAATAGCCATGAGCAAAAAATGTTTTTGTTTAGATGCATGGATTTGTCTTTTTGAGTGAATTTAGTGTCAAATTTTCTGTCAAAGCTTTACAATGTAACAATCATCTTCAAAAGTGTGAAATCATTCAGAACATTCTTTAAACAATGTATAAACTTTTTTTATTTTGAAAATGCTCTGCCAGATCTGTGGAGGTGAAGTAGAGGTAATACTTTTGATTAAGCCTAATCGCAATGGTGGACTCATTGCTCTTCTTACAGCTTTTCCAAATCACATCTACAGCTCCAAGAAAGTACTTCGTTCTATACACTGTCAAAACACAATGCTTCATATTGTTTGATTATTTCAAATGCAACATTTGCTTTTCTTTGTTGCACATAGACCAAAAAATGGCTGAAGTTATTTTTTTTTTATTTTGTGCATTTGGCTACTTTATAGTCAACAACACTAAAATTAAATTAATCGCTGATTGAAACTGTTGTAAAATAACTTGGATATCTTGTAAAAATAAAGTGGCTAGTTGGATTTTTCAGTGCTGCAGGGGGACAAACAAACAGATCTAGTGCTTGCATCCACTTTTGAAATTATTGTGACAGCTATTGGCTGCACTACAACTAGAGAAAGTGGTTTAAAAATATTTATTACAATCCTTTGGTAGAAGGCCAAAATCTTTCACATGCAGGAGGAACCCTGATGTATTTGGTCAAGAGAAAGGTCACTGACAACACATTGGCTCAAAATGCTGGAAAGGAATATGAACTACGAGCCAAATTTTCCTTTACTTCCTGGCAACTTTTTCCTAAACAATAAAAAGAACATCTTCTGATTATTTTACTTATTTGACCATTATCAAACAAACTTTGCAAAAGTTGTTATTTCACTGTGACTTTGGCACCATACTTCTGAGCAGTAAACGTTCTCTCTCTACACTCTCAGTGGCGCAGTAGGCTCTGTACAGCTGTATTGGAAGACACGCACACAATTATTGACTTGACCTTTTTCTTGGTTGTAGGAAGCAGTCCATCTGGGTTTGACCCAGAACGTGACGAAAGGCAAACTAATGAAGACTTTGCGAAAAGCAAATTGATTTTTCTCTGCTGCCCTCTATTACGTCCACTGCCCACTTCAGTACAAGCAGGCGGGAGAGAAGGCAGGAGGCGGCCGAGCTTGAGCTCATCACTCATCTGCTTAACAGGTTGGCAGAGATGAGAAGTCAACGGCAGAGGACGCCAGAAAATGAAATGCACTTGTTCAAATGAGTTGGGCCAGCAGAACAGAGAATAACATTTGGAAACTGAATTGGCTGATTTGAGGGGAAAATCTGGAAACTGACCATTTTGGCCATTTGACAGAAACAAATTAAAAAGCTTTCTGTCTCCGCTGCCACATTATTATGGCTTTAACCTTTTTACTAAACATGCTTTCAAACACTTCTATAACATCCACAATGACACTGGACAATTAATCGGTTGAACTGGTAACTAGGGTTCAAGTGGAAACAAATGGGCCCGGATTACTGCAACTCTTTAATTGATGCTTCCCACTTAACTTCATGTAGACCACATTTACTCATCCAGTACAGGGTTGCAAACTATTGGCATGACCATCATTATGTACCCACTATCGTCTGGAGAGTTTAAAATCATTGTAGGAGCATTTCAGAATTGGGTTTAGTCTGCATGGGACTGTTTTATATAAAAAGTTGACGAGTTCTCTATACCGCTCCTGTGTCCGACGACTTCCTGCCACACTGTGCAGGATGATGCAGCCACTCCCATTGTATTCCCAAGATGAAGCCTCAATCTAAGTGTTTTCCTAACCACCAGCTTGTTGGATCTGACTGAAATATCAAGGGACTCTGCACACTTGTACACATCTGAGCTATCAATCCAAAGAACCCTTGCTTTAGCCTGCTTTTCGACTCCTACAGCAACAATAACATATAAATGAACATCATGTTGTATTTAGCTAGACTGGAACTAACAATTGAAACCAAAAAGTCCTCAGTAAACTTTTCACTGAAGTCATAGGCAGTTTTTCCATAGACTTCCATAGAATAGGTGAGGCTCATTGTCTTCAACCATCCACATAAATTAGGGAAATTTGCTGTCAAAGCAAAAACAGGAACAGAAAAACATGTACGGTTCTCTCGGTACGTATTGTTTTTCAGATGCTGTTCTTTTTAGATTCATTATTTTCCCGCTATTGACAGTTCAACTTGTGATAATGCAACAATTAGACCGTGTTTCCACTAAAAAGACCAAATAACATTTCACACTACTCCAGTGTAATTACGCTTCCCATTAAAAAGAGGTTGCCATGGAATGTTGTAATCTTTTAGGCAAATGTATTACCTGAAATTACCTGGAAAGTCACAGCCATAATTACTGCACAGTTACAGCTATGAAAGATGCAGTGATTAAAAACCTGCCCATTGAAGTACAGTTTAGGACTACTGAATATCACATTAAAGGCTGGATGTGGTACATAGCATCCTAAAAAAGGTAGAGGAAAACAGGTTTTATCTTTTTTTTATTATTATTTGTGCAACCTTGTAGAGGATAAAGTTGTCAGCTGTTTAAGCACTAAAGTAAAAGCTCTGGTACCCTACCTGATACATTAACAAGTTCAGACCAAACAAGAATGGGCTTTTTCAGTTTGTTGGTTAAAATGTGCTTATAAAGTTGCTGCACTCAAGACAGAAACAATTTATTAATTCCCTCAAAAACAAAGCTTTTCTCTGAATATATTTTCATCGCAGACACGCAGATAAACTCCAGGAGAAATTGTCCAGGAAAGGTCCCAACGGGAAACCCACAAATCCCTCTACTGCACTATCTGGGCATTAACCCAATACATCTTCTTTAGCCAGCTAAAACAGTTTAAAAGTCTTCCATTTGTAACTATTAGAGCGGTGGTGGGACATGGCCAGCCCAAATCCTTTCTTCCTTTTCTCTGAAACAGATCGGTCCTAATCTTTCCTCTCCCAGAAAAGCAGAAGTGGCTGTGTGAGACTGGCGTACTTTCTACAAGTGGATTTCTGCCGGAGGATTTGATGTGAATGTAGTTTTTGTTGGATTATGTGTCAAATTAAATCCAAATTCTGGTTGTTTCCATAGACTGCATATAAAATGAGGGTACAACCACTGCACAGGGACTGTAATTCACAAAATCAACATTGCTGCTGGTATTATTAAGATCTGAATCTACAGAATGAGCCCAGCAGGAAACTCAGCAGGAAAATGGTAACTGAGGTCCCAGAAAAGGCAGCCAAACATTTGACGCTGTAACTCAGGTACAGTAAGATAATGACCCACAAATTGCCCCTGATACATCATCAGCGTGTGTGCACATGAAAGGTAAAAAACACAAGTGAAAGCATCAAATAAAACACTGTAAGAACGTGTGGTTGAGTGGGTATATGTGACTTGTAGTGTAAAACCACTGAGTGCTCAGGAAAAGTAAAACATACACTATACTATGTGGACAAACCTCTTAATCACTGAAGTTAGGTGTTTTTTAGACCCATTGCCACAGGTGTATTAAATGAAGCAACTAGCCATGTAGTCTGCCTTTTCAAACATGCATGAAAGAATGAGTCGTTCTAAAGAGTTGGAATGCGGCACTGTAATAAGTTGCAACCGTTATGACTAGTTTGTGAAGTTTCTTCCCTTCCTCCTATTACACAATCAACTCAGTGGCGTTATTCCAAGCTGAAAGCGTTTAGAAACCACAGCAGCTATAAATATGTAAAGCAAAAAATGACTTGAGCTGTCAAAGTATCTTGCTCGGAACTCCTTTACATAAACAAAACACAACTATGTGCAAACTGCTCCTGGTAAAGCTGCCACAAGTCAAACTGTGCACAGTAATTTTAGAGCAGTTTCTGGTGGGGGTGGGGTCAATCTTCATCAGTCTACGGTGTTAAGGTATAGACATATGTTCACTGACATACACAGAGTTTAGAGGTTAGAGAAGAAACCAAAACAGGAAATAACAGTTGTTTTTCCAGAGTTTTCCGTAATATTACTCAATGTTTCCCAGTGATAATCAGTCTTTTTCCTTAGTGGGGGAAAAGAAAATCCCATAAATTAATTCAAGAACTCTCCTAGACCACTTCTACAAAGATACCTAAAGATTCAGAGAGTAATCGTCCGCTTGAATATAAACTACATTCGCTGTGGTACAAACACACAAGCACAAGTCATCTCCAGTAGTTCTCGATGGGTCATAAATGCCCCGACTTTATTTATGTGACCATTAAAGTAAAGATACCATTCAGTGAGGGTAATGTGAGGGCACCGGCTCCTGCTGCTGGAGAATTTAACCTGTGGGAGGACATAATACCACGGCCTCGGTATTGTGCATATTGACTCACTGGCTTGACTTACTGGCTCACTTAAAAGGCAAAACAAAGCCTTTATAGATGTTATTAGATATGCTTGTATTTTTTCAGCCATAACACCGTCTGCTATGAGAAAAATCTATAAAACAGGTAAATCCATAAAGAAGGAAAAAAAGATAATGAGTTGGAGAGAAAGGTGTGGAGTTTGGTAATGTTTAGTGCCACGGGGATACATTTATTGCTGTTTGGTAGATGTGTTTAAACACCGAGATTCACAGTCATAACAGTCGACATCAGGTGACGGGAGTTTTAGCTCATGGCTATGAAAACAGCTACTGAGATCATTATGGCTACACGGATGTAGTTATTTGGTGATAATGACCTTTTGCACTCAATAAATCTCTGATGTGATGTCTCCTGAATGCCTTATAAGTGAGATGTTTTGGCCAAAACCAGGACAAGGTCACTAGGGTCCCACCCTAAAGCCAGTAGAGAGTATGACTTTTGGCAAAGGAATGCCTCAGTATCCTCCCAGGTGAGCTGAAGGAGGTAGCTGGGAAGAGGGTCTGGGTCTATGGCCCCTACAACCCATATCTAGAATTGCTGCAAAAGATGGACAGATGGACGGATGGCTGGATGGATGGTTGCTTGATGCCTTTGCTGACTCTTCTATTTAATTACCTCTAGTAAAGTTGCAAAATGCCCACAAACATCTCTGTGTTCAAGCCTCATTAACTCCATTTATTTAAACTGTTTTCAAAACACACTGAATGCAACTTCTCAGCTATTACCATTATAACACAAAGACACTCGTCTTTCTCCTATGTGTTAGAGTGGCTGCAGGATGCTGGGCTGAATAATTTAGCTTGTGTATTTGGCTTGCCTCGCTCCATAGTAATTTGAACTGAGCACATTACAGCACAGAGCCAGTGCAAGTGTCTGACAGGAGGGGAAAAAAGAATGCACGCTGAAGTTCAAACCACTAGGGGAAAAGCACAGAGGGCATAAATAAAGAGAAGACAGGTAGGTAGAAGGCAAACTACTTAGTCTTACAGTAGCCACCTTCACATTAGAGAACAAATTGGGGTTTAACCTCTAAGTTTATTCTACTGTTGAATACAAAACTGCAAGCCGTGTGATGTGATTTTCTTTGTTTTGTTTTTTTTTACTTCAGTGCCATCTGAAGCAATTTGTGAGCATGTTGCACCTTGTTATATAAAAGCATGGCCACATATACAATGGTGTGAGGTGTCTGGCCTGAGTTATTAAGATTCACAGCAATTAAAAATTTTTGCATGGACAACTTTCTGCATCTTATGTTCAGGGAGAATGTGGTGGGTGGCCTAAAAGTTTAGGGTGATGGCATAAATGTGACAGAAGTGGTTGGGCATGTAATTTTTTTTTTAAGTGCAGGAAAGTGGTACTGGGAAAGTTTCTTAGAAAGAGAAAAGCATTGTTACTACCTGATAAACATTTCTGCGAAAACAAAGAGAAAACAAGTTTAATGACCAAAGTAACAGCTACATGGTCATTAAACTTGACATTCACTGTGATGTACAGACACTCTGGCACTGCACACCCTCTTTGTGAGACATTTATATACAGGAGGCATGGATTTTGATAAGCAGTATTTTGCTTCCTTCACAGCAGGCATTGAGTAGTCTTCTGAAATGTTTTTGGATGTCATTAGTTTCTTAGTATTTCAGCATAACTGCATCTTGGCTTTACATCTGAAGATGCTGATCTCAGTATTCCAGTATTGAACACGAACTTCCAAGTCCACAAGGCAATCCTTTTAGTTGACTTTGTTATCATCAGCAACATAAATAAATAGATGCTATATATATTTACATAATTTCACCAAAACATCAGTCTTTCACTGCCCTGTTGTTTAATTCTGCTACGCCTTAATAAGGCAGATTAATCAGCTTTTTCCCATCCAAAGTTGGATAGCAGTGGCTGTAGTCTAAGCAGGGAATTCCAGACATTCATTACTGAATCCAGAATTCCATCACTGGACATTTGTCTGGAACACAGAGTAAAGTCACTGATTCTTTGCATCAAAAGGAGGTTTGGACATCATGTTACAATATCCCCTGGGTGTCTCCCTTTGGAACTACAAAGTTTTGCTGAGGATACCAATATTTGTAATATCCTGCTAACTACAACCTGACTATGGTTGGACAGATGGATGTGTGGATGGATGGATGGATGGATGGATGGATGGATGGATGGATGGATGGATGGATGGATGGATGGATGGATGGATGGATGGATGGATTTGCCCCAACAACATTTTCCAGTTCCTATGGGGTGATTCTTGGGCGTTCACAGGGAGAGATATAGTCTCTCCACCAAGTGGAGTCCCACCTAGCATTCCTTCCTAGTTAGGTCAACCCAGAAAACCTTGAATAGAAGGTATCCAGGAGGCATCCTGATCAAATGCCTGATGATGACTTGATGATCCTGGACAGCAAGCAGTATCAATTATGGTACATGGATGCACCAGTTTAGAAATTACAGAAAAAATATATATCAACTCTGTTTTTAATCTGTGTTTTATTACTTGACTGATACTGGTGGATAACATGGTCCAACTTCCAAAACTATTTAATCAGTTAGACATGTAAGTTATTATGCTGCTTGAGCTCTTAAAACTTATTTCAGCTCCTCTGTTTGGATTGAATGAAAGGACAAAGCATCCAGATTCAAACCAAAACCACAGCACAACAGCAGCAACAATAACAGCAGTAGCAGTAAAAGTTTCTTACTTTGTAATAAGAGTTAGTACAAAGCAGGACAAGGTCTTTTCTGTGGTCTACACAGCCACGCACTTGTTGAATCACAAAATACTACACAACCTTTTCACTGCAAGAGCCCAAAAAACAAAATCCTTCCAATCTTTTCCTGTGAAAGGAGATCAGCAGGTCTTTAGCTGATATAATATGCAAGAACTCAGGGGCTGCAGTTTTAAAATGCTAGCCTTCACACTGGGAAAAAAGGGCAAGCAGGAAAGAAGGGGAGATTGAAAAATAAATGGAGTATGTGATTGACAGCCTGTGATTCTGGGTATTAGTCTGAATTGGATTACGAGAAGAGAATCAGCCGGCCATAACCCCTGGAGTGCTTGAGACACGTTAATATTGAATATCCAAGAGCATTCACCATCAGTGGGCTACAAAGCTTGGTCACAAAATACCGTATCTCCTACGGAGAACACAGCCTGAAGGGCTTCAAATCCAAACCAACTCAAGCATTTGAAAGCTGCCAGCCTGTTTGTGCCAGCCTCTAAAAGCTCATGGTTGCCAAGAATACGCAGACAAGTTGTTGACGGGAGATGAATTTGCACATTTGTGTTCTTGGACTTTGTCTACGTGATTATCAAAAACTTGAGCAGCATATAAAGATGTGCTGACATCAAAGCTAGCCAGTGAATGAACAGGAAACTTGAGTGGGTGTAACCTAACCTTATAGGAAACATGATCAGCTGACTGTGACCTCTTATCAAATGACATGTGATCATTATGGCCTGAACTTTGTCTCATTTTCTAGGTAATGTTACAATAAAGAGGAACTCCAATCCACCAAAACACCACCACTGACTTGTTTTGACATGTTGTGTTCAGGGTTTATTTTTTACAAATAAAGAAATATATATCAGACGACTGTTGTTCTGTGTTTATATTTATGCACTTTTTAAACAACCACAATGCTTACCAGAATTAACATCGCTTATCTGCAGTAAACAGAAATCCACCTACAGCTTTCCTTAATAACACAAGAAAATATATCATAGATGCATTATCAGAATCCTAATACAAAGTTACTGTATGCTGAACTTCAAACAAAACAGTATTCCTCTGAGACGAAATCAGCCCTTCTAAACTGACTCATGGGAATATTGGTCTTTTCAATCTTTTTAAATCAATGTTGTTTGTTGCAGCTGCCATGAAATGTAAAATATGAAAGTTGTATAAAGGGAAGAAACTTTTAACAAGATTAGCTCAGTTCTCGTCTATCATTGTGTGTCAGAACGCGAAAGGGCTCAGGGGTGTGAGTTCTTTAAGGGTAAAAATAATGTGACAAAGATGTAAACCACCCTGAGAAGAAAAGGTTTTTAAATGCCAGCTTTAAAATGTTGATTTATTGGTTGATTTTACTGTAAGGATAGTTAAAGTTACCCGCCACGCAGCCCATGCGCCATTTCCTCACACTTAAAAACAAAACAAACATTTTTATCATGCTAATTAACAGTCAGGGGATTATCCCACTGTTTACTTTCAAAAATCCTTTGCAGCAGGCATGCAGACAATGAAAGCCATGACAGAGAAATACTTCCCCATGACTGTTATTAACTTTCCCCCTCAGATCTACAGGAATGACAAAGATGACGCATTTTGACTGCAGTACTTAACAAAGGGGTACAGATCGCACCGCTGTAAACTACAAAAACAGTTAAATCAGTTTGTTTTAAAGAATTAAAAAACAATAAACACAAAGTCAATATGACAAGTATTATCAATCTATGTGAATTTAATATAATTTTCAGTTTTAAAGTCAGATAGGAGCGATGAAGCCCATCCTCAAACAATCTTAAATTATTCTTCTAATGTAGGTGGTTCATAAAAATGTTTTATGATCATATAGTGATCATTAACAAGTTAAAAAAACTGTTTCAACAAACCTATTCTCTTGACTTTCTGTCATTAGTATCCAATTGTTTTCACAAATACTCTAATCACGAGCTCCTCTCACATGGCTAATGCTATTAAAACAAAGTGATTAGACTAAAGATTAAAGTCATTACAACAAAGAACAATATTGGTTTAGTTGAGATCAGCAGACTGACAGTGTTGAATTTATGCATCTTGGCATAAATTTAAATATCTCCTCTTCTTAAACGACCTTAAATCACTTTTTCTGTTTCAATTCTCTCTTTTGGTTTGGTTTCAACAAAATGTGATTTTCCGATTTAGTTACTTAAGGGACTGTATGTAAAAATGTAATCTGTAACTTATTATGAGCTCGGACTATTAAGATCTAAGTGAGATATAAGTGAGACCTCCTGGCCTCACTAATCTACAAGTGTGGATGGTGATTAACATGTTTTACATGCATGTGTTGACCCAAAGTCCCATACAGCAGCACCACAAAGTATATATTACTGTATAAAGGAAAAAGGAGGCTAATAATATTGCACTCCCACTGCAGATAGCTAATGATCTAAAATAAAATCCACAGCATGCGCTCCAGATCTGAAACCAGCCTGGGACCTGCATCTTTCCCATTCTTTCCCCATTTTCTTTTTTTTTCAGCTTCTATCTACAAATAGTCCAATTTACACGACAAAAGCCTGCTTTCAAACAACAGTCAGGTTCGAAAAGACGGACTAATTATCCATATAATAGTTCTCGAATGAAATGAAATACATTTTCATGACATACTGAATGCCCCAGTGCACTCTGAGCAGCCTAATTTCTCCTTTCAACATCACTGTTGTTGTAGCTCGCTAATTAATTGATTGTTTTGATTCCTTTCTTTGTTCCAGGTTTACCTTGCAGTTGACACACTCCCTATAAATGTTTCACATTAAAAACCTTGTAGTGATGTGTAGGGGTTCACCGCGAACTTCTGATAGCATACTAATGCACACTAAATGGATCAGAGAACAAGAAGCCTTCTTATCAAAATATAGTCAGATACACAAAAATAAAAATACAGCCCTGTCATATATTACTATGATTTCTGTTTGTAAAAAGAGAACGGGAACATGAGTGGAAATAAAGACGATGACTGTAGGAAAAAAAGAACAGAATCCACGTGCAATGCTCTCTTGCAACAGATAAATCACAGTCACAGTGGTAGAGTCACTGAAATCTGTCGATAGGCAATTCCCCACAGCATGAAGATGAAGAAAACACATATATACACACACATACACACCAATGCCAAAAACCAGTTTCATTACCTACTGCCGGACAAAGCCTGTGGTGTATCGACAGGACTTGGTAAAGAGAAGCAAAGCTCACCTTTAGGTAAAAATGTCAGCCGGTGTACACTGGAGGTCTGAGTGTGAGAGTACCAACTGAAACACCACAAGACTTCCTTCAGACCAACCTACAAATCCATTTCAGATCTTTTTATGTGGGACTACAAATACATGTGTTTTTAAGACAGTTTTAAAAGCCCCTCAGTTTGTTTCTGCCCGTTGTTCATGGTTAGACTGCAAGCACTCTGGAAGCTTAAAAAATATGATGTAAGTGGAGGAGAGAGGGCTGAAGGAGACAGAGGTGATCTGGATGATCCGTGGAGGGCCCACGAAGGGTTACTGATGAATCGTTATTGACATTTCATTTAGCTAGCTTCTTAGTGGTGTCTACGCTAAAGGCACTGCCGCATTAGCTGACTGACAATGTTACTTTTGTTGGATGAGTGAAGGCACATTTCAAACCTCCACATTCACAATATGACTCATAACAAAACATCATTATCCTGTGCAGCAAAGTGTGTTCATTTAATGTCACTTAATGCTTAAAAACATGCAGTATTAGCAGTTTGAAGTGGCACTGCCTGACATCTTAATTCATCAAAACCTCTGAAATGAAGCCCAGTGTAAAATGCTTTTAACTTACTAATGCCTTACCAAGATTTGTAAATCAAAATTAGTTCTGCAATAAGCAATAACCTAGACTCTATGCCAGTCTATACACCATAATCTCTAGATCCACAGTCCAAACTGATTTAGAGTCAATGTTATGAATTACTGTTACTGGACAGTGTTTCCCCACAGATTATGATGTATTTGTGGCTGCAGTTTCTATATTTTTTTCTGTTTGAAGCTAATAAATAACCGAGAAATTATCAGCTGCAATTCCAGTTAGTCTCTCACCCTGTGGATGAACTAATCCACCATCATGGACTGCAGCTGGCATTCGTCTGCTCAGCGTCTATCCCACAGTGGAATGAAATCCACTTTTGGGGAAAAACACTGATTTCTATCAAAACAATGAAGACGTTGGGGAACGGGAAGATTCACAGGTCAATCAAGGGCAGATAGAGTTATTTCATTTGCTCTTCAGATGATTATAGAAAAAAAACAAAAAACTAACAGAATGAGTTGTTAAAATATACAGACAAAGTGAACCGATGACACTCGCTAGTGAATTGTCATGACTCTCTAAAGCTGAAAACACTGAAATTACTCGTTTTGTCTGACCAGTGTACCCAACAAAAATATATATATAAAAAAATATATATTTTAGCTTTTCAATTACACATGGCAGAAAAACAGTTTCCGTATGCTTATCAGACCAATAACTATGCATAAGCTAAAAAGGAGTTGGGAGGATAGATGCTACAACAGCAGTAAAGGCCTTGATGTACACTGAGATGGATGCAGGCTATAGGCTTAATATACACCACACCCTCAGTGCATTTAGGTCTGTTGTGTGTGGGATGCAGGGCATCACCCTGTGATATGATCTGACTATACAAAGGCTACAATACACACATAGACATAAATATGACACCCATACAGCAATAGGATGAGTATGTGTGTACGTGCATGTGTATGTGCGCATATGCAGAATTACCCCTATCATTCACCTTGAGTCATTAGAGAGACCTCACAGCCAGGAGACCTGGAACAAGTACATTCATCCTCATCCTCTCCCAGTACAAACTACTATATACCTTCCAGAAACCCAAACACTGCACCAATCAATCCTTACTGGCTCTTTAAGAGCCTTGTAGTAACGATCTATATTAATATATGGATTTAAAATATCCAAAGGCTTGTGGGCTATCCACTAGGACCGTATATTCACAGTGACTTTATTACACTAATACAGTATTCATTCCTCGGCCCTTCGTGCCACCCAGTGTCCTGGCCTCAGGGTAGAGGTGCAGTACAATCTGTCTTCACAAGGTAGAAAGTACACATCCTGATACATACAACATTTTTAGTCATTAACAATTAGAATTTACAATCAAATCTTCACTGTGAAAGTTCTGTTCTATACAGATACATATTTTATGCTTGGATCGCTTAAGCAAGATAACAAGCTAATATCGTGCCTGAATGTGTGGTTTTTCTATTCCTATTCCCAGCTGCCTTCTTCTGTAGAAACAGAATAAACACTCAAAGTCAGAGACAACTACTAGGTGTCAAAAAGTGCAACAATTAACATTAAATTAGGTCCAATGTAAACGCCACAAGCTGAAGCTAATATGTCACAAGTCTGCCGAAACTGTGTTGTCATTCGAGGGTCATTCAGGGTGGAGAACAATCTTCAAAGTAAATACAAAATACACAATTTAAAACAGAGTTTAATACAGAATTTACTTCCACTACTGACATACTTTGGAAAAATTGTGATCTCTTTACGTTTTAAAAACAGAAGAAGAAAAAACAGGCTTTTTAAAAAAATTAAGTGCATTTCCATGAAGTACAACTACGAACTGAATAAATAAAATAAATAAATGTAAACTGAACTAAACATGCCGCGGCCTGGTGGGAAGTGAATTCAGACTTCTTTTTCCTTAATATTTACATTTCCAGAGAACAAAGTAGATGCAGGACAACAATCATTATCCTATCTTAATAAATCAGTAGAAGCTAAAACTGTAATTCAAATAAAAATTCTATTAATTACACAGCTTTTTGAAGAAAAGGTAAACAGAAAACAGATGTGACATCTATCGATTTCATTCAAATACGAGTGCATGTAAAGACAATTTAGATAGCCTTAAAATAAAACGACAGCACAATCAAAGGGCCTTTTATATGACAAATCTCCATTTGGAGATCAAATTATAAAAATGTTTAAAGCATTAAATTACTTTCCAAGTGAGCCAATTTGTTCAGATTAAAGCGTTACGTCAGGCAATTCCATTTCGATCGGGTTTTGTTCAGATTATTGACATGAAAGATTCCAAGTAAACACAGCTATTGATGACTAATGCCTTTACAAAATAATGGCACTGCTGTTGAAGAGAGGCTCCACTGTCAGGATTGGCAAACACACAAGTCCTTTACTCTATATAAACACACACACACTTATGCAGGAGGCTGCTGGGCTGTTTGTGGGCCTCAGCTATTATAGCCATTAGACAATTAAACAGAGCACCTGGAGGGGCTGGCAGTAACTCTATCTGACACACACAGACACACACACATACAGGGTCAATACAGAAATAGGACTAAAAGGCTGCCAAGTTAGCCCGAAAAAAAGACTTGGAATTTTATTTCAGGCTCCAAAGCCTGGCAAAGCAGCTTTTACTTTTTTGTGAAACACATGCTTGCTTGCAAAGACGCACCCACACTCACATGCACACACACAGCACCAGACACAGTGTAAAGCACATAACTGTGTTGGGAGTGGGCAAAAACCACTGAACTGAATCCTTAACACAGCAAATGTTAAAAGCAGAGAAGGTAGCAGAAGAGTGGATGAAGAGAACAGAGGAAAGTAAAGAAAATAAAGGGGAAGGAAATGACTGGCTTGTACAGATGTCAGACGAGAAAGTGAAGACTAATGCTTCATCACTGCTCAGCAGTTGATGTGTGATAGCCAAAGACCTTTACAAACCAGCATTTATCCGTTGTTTTCTGAACAGCAGGATGTGGTCGCACAAGCCCCTCCTTAGAGTTTCCACTGTGTAAAGTTTAAAGACGAGTCTGTGCTGACAGAGGTAACAGGACTGACAGGATGACGAGTGTCCTTTAAGATACATACTGCAGGCACACTGTCCTTATAGCTAGCCAAACACTCATTTACATTTCATCTGCATACTAAACAACAACAAGCTCCACCTCATCACACACAAACACTCACCAAGGAACAAGATGATGAGTCACTTAGGACAGCAGCAGTTGCTCAGAGCAGAAAAGGTGAGTGTGTGCATAATAAATTGCAACAACTCTTTCACTGCACTGAAAATCTTCCTCAAAATATAAAGCTTCAATGTTGAGTCTTTAAGGACGAGGACATCCCCAGCGTGAAAGGAAAAGTTCCAAGGTGTGTTTTAGGTTGTGATTCAAGTCTGGCTTCAAAATCAAACCATAAGCACAATTATGTCTGCACTTTATACTGCTGGTATGTCTTTACGAAGGGGCACAGTAGATCAGAAATGCATTCGGACACCACACCGAGGCGATACCAGCTTCACTTCACAACCTCACTTGAGTTCTCCAGGAGAAACTGTATGAATTCTGCCTATATTTTAATAATATCCTATGACCCCCCTACTCTGCCTTCAAGTAGAGTTAAAACTTCAAGTAATAGTTTTAACCTTTCTAAATAAGTTTTCTAGCAGAGCCCTAACTCCTCATCTTCCTATACAAATTTAAATACTTCAGCTTAAGGTGTCTACTGATAACAGTGGCCCATTTTTCCAAAGTGAAAATGTGTGAACCTTCAGATATGGATTATGAGGCATTATAACATGGGGAATGGGCAAGACAATGTGTTTGCCATTAGACGAGGTTTGCTGTATATACAAGGCATGCATATAACCAGCAGCTGTCAAAGATTTCTTCTGTTTTCTCACTGCTTTTCAGTTGGAGAAAAGTCTTTTTAGAGAATAGTCTGGGTTCCAGCACTGATACCTTGCACATGGTTTTATGAATAGGACGACATGTCCTTCAAACTGTCATGTGATGTATTTGATCTGTGGCTAAATTTCTGCCTGTTACTATTCAAATGTACTTTGACCTGCAGTGTTTAAGCTGTAGTCACATGCTTTTCCAGTCCCTGCTTTTTTGACGTTCTCACACAAACTCTAAACAGTGCTGGGAGAATCTAGTTGGAACAAAGCCTGCAGTCACTTTTTCTCACAGGCATTACTAGAAAGATTCAGTTTTCTTTAAGCCTGTGGTTTCCAAACTTTTTGTGCCCAAGGCACAGCAAATAGCATGCCAAAATGTACTCACAGCCTTTATGTGATCTGACACGTGTTCACTTCTTCTTTTGATTATATTTCAGACAGCCCCCTTGTAGAATTTGCACATAGCATGACAACTGCAATTTGTTTTTTGCAAGCGTGTCACCACTCCATTAGCATATACAGTACTTTACTCGTCTCCAATACATTATTAAACATTTTCACACAGTCCAATAAACAGTCTGGCTGCCTCTGGTTCAGCCTGAGCTCTTTGTTGAAATAGGCCACGTTTCTTTCCAAAGGAATGTTTAGTGTTGATGAGTCACCTTATTAGCAGTAGCTAACCTCTCCTGTTAGGTGACATACTCGTTTGACTTGTTGGCATCCACACATCACCTGAAGCCATATGAGAATGGTCAAAGACAATGGTCACACAATTTGGAACCATGGGTTTAAACACAGGAGGGCAGAAGGCACGTGACTGCCACTTCCTGTTTTTCGACAATTACCTGCTCCTATGGATATAATCAGGCATCATGTAGGCCTTTTATAGGAGAGTTGGTAGGTGAAACAGTGTGCCCGCCACTGTGTGCCTTATCAAACTGATACAGAAATTTGGATTCTTATATGCAGCTTTGCCTAAACTAAGGCTGTGCTCACCTTTGTACAAAGAGCATTTTTTACTGGTAGAAAAAAAATGCTTGGATTGTTTGGGCTAAAAAAGCAGCTAAAAATGTCTTTTGAAAGATAAAATTTCCACAGTACAAGATGGAAAAAAATGCAAACAGTTGCCTCATCCTCTGTCTTTTGAAACTTAAAGAGACGGAGATGGCGTTTTCCCTAATGTTTGTGTTTGCATAATATTGTACGGGGGAGGGCACAGTATGGTGCACAGAATGCTGCCTACCAACAAGAGCTGTGGACAATATGCAGCTCACTGCAGACTGGGAAATGGCTTCTTTAATCTGACACAGTCATAACAAAACAAAAAAAGAAAGTGACTCTAAACAGTCTCTTTATAATGAATGTTATGACACGTTAACTATCATGTTATACAGGCGACTGCACTCCGGGAGGACTAGCTTTAGCTTGTCCACCATCACCGATCATTTTTTGGTTTTTGAGAAACAACACATCCAACTACTTCTTTCAACCAAAGCAGTTAGGGAGCTGACAAGTTTAAAAGCTAAACTATGCCTAAAAAGCTTCGTGGCTACTGCACGTGTGTAAAAACAACTTCAGACGCTGTGAGCTACAGAAGACAGTGCTGGCAATAATGTTAAAAACACTGGTTTACACATTCACCTCAACAGCATTACAAATATATGTTGACATCAAATCAAATCGAACAGAATAAGGTGCCTGCTTGTTTTTTGTGTACACGCGGAGTTACGTGTGGAGAATTTGCATTGCAATCCACAAACTACGCATGCACACCAGGTGGTGGACTTCAAAGAAGTATAACAGGAATGGCTACTTGGCCATCAGGTCTCCAGCTGTCCATGTCCACAGCAACGCATAATGAAGGCTTCAAGCTGCATCTGACCTGTGGTTAGCCTACGTCAAAGGAAGTGCAGAGCACACGGGTCAGCAATAAGCCCATTAACTCAACCGCTAACAAGAGTTTAATCTGCATCACTGGAAGCACTGTTATTCAATGCATTGCAAGGTTGTGTTAAAATACAAATGTAGAAAATACATGTCTCATACTTCATAAAATCGCAAGGCGTTCCAGGAGGGGAATTTCCTGCAAATGTTACTGAAATGTTATCCAATTAATCTTGGTGAAGAAATTGTTATTAACAGAAAAGTAGCTTGCTATGTCAACCTCATAAGCTTTGATTTTCCCATCCATTTATCAGTAAAGGTTTTCATCATTTACCCCCCCCCCCCTGCTCTCTCACCAAAGCCCCTGTTAGAGCGAGTGAAAGCCTGGGGTCCTGACAGTGGGGGGGCGGGGTTCTCCAGAGAGCCTGATTTGAGTCAGACAAACAGATTCAGCTGATTGTAGGATTGTGGCGGTCACTCCCAACAAACTATTTATCCTTTACAGAGCGACCCATGCTGTATGCGCTCTGCCCATCTCAAACTCAACATGCACCCGCTGACACGACAGCTCAGTGCAGGGCTGATCCCTTGATAACTCGATCAGATGGTGAAGTTTAGCTGGGAGATGGCAGATCTCAGAAGTTGATCTTCAAATAATTTAAAAATCCTCCACATAAAAAAGCAAAAAGCACAGGAGGTCACAAAAGATCATGGGGTGCATGTAAGAGTGTGTTTGGTCAGCAAATTTACTGGCTTTACAGAAAGGGCAGAAAGATAAAAATGTGATCTGTAGAGGAGTTCAGCACAAGCCTGGAGACCTGTGTGGTCCAACTGTACTACGTGAATGGCTAAAATCAACTCAGAAATCTCTAGAAGGGCGCTGATACAGCACATGCCCCGCCGTGAACAATGCATCCATCCATCATCTTGTGCTTATCCTTATCAAGTCGGTGATTCTCAAAACCAAACTGATGACTGCTTCCTTCATCTGTGCTTAAATTTCATACAAATCAGCTTCATATTTGTTATGTAATCTTTAAGGATATTAATATCTCTGAAGCCACTACTACAGTGTAATAAAGGTGTGATAGGAGAAAAAAAAAGCTATTTTTCTTTTACTGGACTTGTTAACTGTCAGCTACTAGTGGAGGTTTCAAATCAACAGTGGTGATCAAAGAGGCTTCTTTCAGCTGCTCCCTTTAGGGGTCGCCACAACGACCATCTCTTCCATCTCCCATCCCTTGCAACCGTCTCTGTTACACCAACAGCCGGTTCTGCATGTCGTCCTTCACTACATCCACAAAGCTCCTCTGTTGTCTTCTTACATGTTCAACATTTTTTCTCCAATGTATTCCCAATTTCACATGCTCAAACCATCTCATCGGTACAAGTACACATCTAGTCAGTACACTTCTTTTGAGTTCTTATGAGCCTTTATTATATATGCCACATGCTTTTGTCCATGATGAGAAGCCATAAAGCAACTATTATGTAGTGTTGTTTTCTAGTTCAAAGGATTGTGGCTTCTCCCAGAAGATTACAATATGTTTATTAGCCGCTTCATTAAAGTTGAGGTTGGTGAAGCCTCACACGTTTGCTTTTCTGCCTTTTTTAAATTTTTGCAACACTATGAGTTACAGAAACTGAGATTAACATGCATGTCTGGGTTAGATCTAAAGTGACCTCCCCTTAGCCTCAGTCTACTCATTTAACAATAAAACACACAGCTGATTTTGTTTTGAAAGAAGATCACAGCTCAAAGTCTCTTACTGCCAAGCAAACAGGAGGTGATCTCATAAAAAAGTTGCATTTTACTGCTTGAAGCACTGGTGGATCTTTTTATGATTTACTACTACAGGTTGTTACAGTTCATCTCCTGACGAAGGAAAAATATGCTCTGAATAGAGCACCTGACCTGAATCAAACTTATAACGATGCATGCAAGTCGACACAGCGTCTGATATTTTCAAAAATGGAACAAAATAAACAAAGCATTGTGTACAGGACTTTATATTTTTTCGTTATTGAAAACAAAACAGAAAGCAATACAATGTGTTACAACTGTACTTTATAAACATGAAAATCTGACCTCAAAACCCCACGGGGTTCAGAACCATTGTGTTTTCAATGGGACAGTCGTGTGCTGACTTTCCCCCCCAGGTTATTAAAGTCGCTTTGAAAATCACAGCTGAACTCTAAAGCATAAACATCCATCTGGGATGCTGGAAATGGGATTTAGAACCTCACTAACAAAACACAAACATTAACACTGTGTTATTTTGCCTAACATCATGATACTAAGTGCAGGAAGACCGTGAGTACATGTAAATGCACAATTGGCATGGCTTAGTTTGTAAAGAGAGTGGCCTCTTGTTGACATGGTTTATTTAATGCCACATTCATGTGGCTGATGGCACGACCGCAGGGTTTCTGACTTATTTACTGGCACTTGACACATCTTAAGCTTGGCATGTCAACTATCTGCAGTACATTGTGTCTTTAATAACAGACAATAGAAAAAAGGCTTTAGTACAGACACAGAGTGATGTATCAATAAAATCTCCTGTTGTAATATGAAACTATGCCATGTTAAATTGTTATGAAGCTTCAGTAAGCTACATCAATGTTAAATGACAAGATTTCATAAACAACTGGTCTCCATACAGTTACTTTAGTGAGTCTGTTTGTTCATTTTTTTTTTTGGCCACTGCCAAAAATGCATTTGACTCTTGAGTAAAGTAAATCCCTAAAATATATTTTCACACAACAACCCTGATCATTTGGTTTGTGTTTTTGGTATCGAGGTAAAAACCCTATTATAATTCTCTCCTGAGAGTAAAAATATCATGGTTTAATGTCAGTGATCATTTAAGAAGTCAGCCAAATCCACTGCTGTGATATTTGTATCTGCTAATATTGACCACGGGTCTACAGACATCCTGGAGGCCATGCAGGGAGGTCATATCCTGACCTTCTTCACAATAACTCACCGATATCTGATTTACAAGTGATTTTCAAATCAGCCCACATGATTGTGTGTCTATCAGCCACATGTTCTCAATCAGGACCCTTCTGTGCTCACTCACTCAGCGGGTTTCTCTGTGTGTCTATCAGTGCACCCCCGTGAAAAAGTAAATGGAAATCAAGCCTCCTCACAGAGTTGAACATCACCAGTCAGCTGCAAGATTTAAACCGGCAGGAGGAGTGAATAACAGTTATTTGGTTACAAGCCAATGCTCTGCAAGGAAATCTTCTCCTGGCTTTCGTGCAGATGCTAATTTGGCATATAACAGTCACCTGAAGAACAGGCAGACACGCTACGACTGCAGCAGCCTCCTCAAGGAATAAAACAAAGAAAAAAACTACATGCGCAGATATAATTCAGCACCCATAGGATTGGCTTAATAAGCTGGAGTCCCCAGACACCACATGACAACCCTAAAGGCCCC
Organism: Pelmatolapia mariae; assembly: GCF_036321145.2. Lineage (NCBI taxonomy): Eukaryota > Metazoa > Chordata > Actinopteri > Cichliformes > Cichlidae > Pelmatolapia > Pelmatolapia mariae. The sequence goes on along the minus strand of NC_086240.1, from coordinate 21,417,545 downwards.
CTTTGTCCATGCCCCAATGTGTCAAAGGAATTTTGGAAGCACAAGGGGACAGGCACTATATTAGTTTGGTACCTTTAACCCCCTAAGAGCTGTGGTGACCCTCTTCCTACCTCTTTGCTCTCCAATGCTTTTGTTTTTATAGATTCCCCCAAGTCTTGGCACCAAAATCCATTTGCATTTTATCAAGAAAAAGTCCCTCTTTGGACTTTTCAAAACATACGTTTAGTGTTGAGATCATCACCTGCAATGCTTTGGCTAACTCATGCACATTTTCAAAATGACACAAACACATACCACTATCACAGTGGTTTAGATCTGATTTAACGTTTTAGTGAGGATGTTTTAGTAACAGTCTAGGGCTGCGAGGATCATAATATTACAGATGAAACAGCAGGTTGGCTGCTTTCATAAGATGCTGCCTGAAACCACCTCTGTGACTTCAAGGCTGGGATTTCCCCTTATTTCTACACACACACACACTGTGCACTGGCATAACACAATAATAGCAGACATGCTACCTGTTGGTATTTTCACCCTGCTGCAGGCAACAAGGCTAACGTTGTTTCCATCTGCTGTGACAAAAAAACATTCAATAACGAAAAACACAGATGCTGTGACACTACCACTGTAAATAAACACAAGAGTGAATTAAGCTTCTGTTGCAATAATTAATACTATTAATTAGAGAGACGCACACGTTCGTTCTTTATTTAAAACAAATCCTTTTAGGTTAGGAATGATGGAGCTCACTGAAAATCTAGGTCACATAAAGATCTATGAAAGGATGCTAAAGGTGTGTTTTACCCCCCTCTCCCAGCCACCATCCGAGAATATACCAACTAATACCAGTTGATTCTGCACCAGCCCCTTATTGTCCTGAGACTGGGAAACTTGAAAGACAGGTAGGTCAGCCCGGAGGGGGGCAGTGGATCTCGCAAGCATTCCTGATTTTCCCCCGGTGTAGTGGAAAGGCAAAACGGTATTACTAACTGCGTTCAAAAAGCTCCCTAATTAAACTGCCAAGTACACCGAAGAGCATACAGAGATCTCTTCACGTGGAACTATGATTAGATAAACATTAACATATATCCTGTGAATTTTGGATATAAGAAGCACCTCACAGTTTGTTTCGACTAACTAAAATTATTAATTGTGTACCTGGTGTTCGCCAACTCCCACCGCTCTGCGAGAAGTAAATCAGCGGTTCGGGATAACAAGACTGTCGTGGCTAAAGTTAAATTTACATTTACATTAGTTCTTTTTTGCATTTTATGTGTGTGCCGAATTGCAGACAGGTTGTGAACAATCCCTATAACATGTTGAGTCACGTTCTCCCATGACTCCAAACAGCCCCACGCCGAGGCACATTTAAAATATCGGATTTTAGAAGGAGCTCAGCTTGACAAGAATCCTCTCCAGATCCTTACCTCCTTGATTTTAGCCCGTCTCTCCCTGGTTTCTGGGTCCTGGGGTTCTAGTCCCGTCGCCCCTGGCGGGCGGTGGTACTCTATGAAAGGTAAATTATTGCCATCCTTCCCACCTTTACCCATGCTCTCCTTTGTAACTTTCGCTTTATCAGCTAGAATGTCATTTTGTATCACGTCGGGAAGTTTTTGTAGAGTATCCTTAGCCTCTAACAGAGCCTTTTCGTGGTCTTTCTTGATTTTTGCCAGGAGCCTGTCGTCGTTTCCAGCCGAACCCGCGTCGCTGCTGTCCGGACCGGTGTGGGTGTTCGTCTCGACCGCGGAGGAATGAAAGAAAACTCCGCTGAGCAGCTTGGAGGAGTCCGGAAGGAAGAAAATTGCCCCGAAACACAGGGTTATAAAAGCGCTGAACACTAATAACAAAATAAATTTCTCTGTCAACCTGAAAGAAGTCGGGCTGGCAGACTTCCTATTCGGGGTCGCGGTAAAAGGCAGAAGAGTTGCAACTGGCATTTTCCCCTCTTCCTTTAACAACTCAAACAACACACAAAAAACGATTTCAAATGAGAGATTTAACTAGAGTCGGGCTCAGCTTCGGCTTATTCCGTTCAGAAATCCATCTCCGAGTGATACGAGCCGTGTCAGATGGAAAACAACAGCGATAAAATCTCCTGTGAAAAGTTCTGCCGTGAAGCTTGTGTCCATACCGGAGACTCGCTGCAGACAGAGCGAGTCCAACGGCTCACACAGGAAGCCACGGTAGATGGGCGTGACTGAAAGGCGCGATGACCTAATCACGTTCGTCCCTGTGAGTGGTGGGAGCTCGGATGTGGGCGTGTCCCGATAACTGCGTGGTATAAAGCCGCTGACAGCCTCGTAAACCGTCATTTCTCACTAAGCGGGGAGAAGGATTGAGTGGAATGCAACACACGGGAATTTAAGCTTGTTACTTTCCTAAGCAATATACACAAAAGTAGGATTTATTAGACGAAATTCTCCACCATCTCTCCGAGATACAGACAAGTAGGTATGGTATTGAATGAGGAATTTTAAGAATTACCTGAAAGCATCATAGAATGCCTAAGCGCCTCTCTGCACCCACCTCACTACCAACAGCAATGCATAAATGCAACACAACAATGATTATCTAACAACATTACATACAAAACAACAACAACAATAAAACACCAATACATTTGTACTTTTGTTTCTTCAAACATGTTAACGGAGCACATTACTTGTAGTAATAGTTTATTATTGTTGTATTAACAGTTTTGCATTACAAAGTAAAGTTAAATACTACTTTTGCCACAAGCTAAATTCCTCACTGGCTCATTTGTAAGTCTAGTCCTCTCTAACAAATGAGAAAAGCATATCATGTGACTTTCTGTCTGAACTTCAGTCATGTGATCTGTTAATTTTCACAGGTTTGGGGGGATTGAGGGTGGGCAGAACAATAGTGGCTTTAGGCCCATTAAGACAGATTATGTGGAAAAACCTTATTGACTTTTATGTTTAAAACCCTAGAATCTCATGTTCTGCATGCCAAGGGAATATATAATCAAAGACAAACATTCATCTTCTCAAGAAAGACTGGCTGGTCTGAACCATGATAACAACCTTCACAGGGCCTTGGTGTTTCTGGTGTATGATAAGACAACAAATGAAGGAACTGCCTAAGAGTGAATGTCCTGCAAAGATCACACCAGGAGTGCAATATGTGACGAAGGTGAAAGAGCTGAAAAGGAGGCCAGGAGAAACAGGAAACACCTACAGATATGTCTGCAACCTGCTAAAATCTTTGTTCATGTATCAACATTAGGACACGTGAACATCATGGGTGTTAATGGAAAGGTACCTCAAAGGAAACAACTGGTCACCTAAAAAATAAAACATGCCCCCGTGTCTTAAATGACCTTGATGCTCATCTAGAAAACATAATTCTTAGTAAAAATCCACAGTGCTTGCAGGGAAAAGGAACTACACACCAACACAAAGCATCACAGAGGGAGCATCATGGTTTGGAGATAGTTTGTATCCCTTCTATTATTGAGGAAACAATGAATTCAAGAATACATCAAGTAATCTTTCAGGACAATACATAGCTTCGGTCCACGACTTAAAACTTAATGGAAAGACTCAAAGCACAGAGGTAAATCAGAGCAGTGGAAAGTAGTGGAAAATGAAGTCAGAGCACTGACCTTGAGATGCTCTGCCATGACCTGGCAACCAAGACTTTCCTCCAATGTTGATGCACTAAGGCTTTTGGAGGAAGTGGTGGTCTACATTTCCTTTTGATTGTTGTGCAAGGCTTATAAGCAGCTACAGGAAACATCAGATGGTGACTGACACTATTAAAGAAGGCTGGTAACAGGAAACACAATATAAGAACAATGAAGCAACTGTAGAAGTGCTATAAACACCAGCTGCTCTTTATGGCCGTTTGAGGCTGTTCCAAAAGGGTCAGTTTTTATAGATTATGATTTTATTCCCGTAATGTCAACATGTTTAAAATCTGGTGAAAGAATTTTTTTGGTCTCTGTAGCTAATTGCTACCTAGATTTATTTATTTATTTTACAAATCACTTTCTTAGATTGTCAAGGCTAACCATGAGCTATTTATTAAGACATGGCCACTTTTCGTTCCAGGAAATGAAGATGGTTATCATTATAAAAGCTAAAACGGCGGCTTCAGAACACAGAGTTCATTAACAAGTGGGAAATATCACAGTGACTACATCCATCTTTTATATCCAGTCTATTGAGCTGACTTGTTTTTTCCAACACGCTGCGATAGATTATTCAGCGTTGTAACAAAGACATGAAAAGTACAACCTTTTATGTGTTAATCAGTCAGATTGTTTTGTCTGTTATCGTGACCTGTGTGAACCTTTTGCAATTACCAAGTCTTCTGAACTGATCACTCATAAAATGTGGTCTGATCTTTAGAGAGTTGCAGCTATAGAGAGAAAAATGCCAGACTTGTTTATGCAGAAGTGCAGCAAGTGACGCGCCTCATAATACACAGCTGACAGCCATTGAAAACCTCATATAATACATTTGTGCAGGGTACTGATTATTATTCATAGGCTTAACAAATTGGACAAAACCTCAGTCCCGCGATGCTCAAGTACATGCACACATGCATGATTGCACACATAGATTTTTACTGATGAGATCCATGATCTTTGTTAGTCCGTTTTTGAATGTGAGAGATAAATGGCAATCATTTCAATTGTCTCCACTGCATACTCGTAATGGCTTGAGGAACCAGACAGTTATAAAACATGCAATTTAACCTTAAATGGGACTGGAATTAGCTACAGCTAAGAGCATTTTTTATGAAAGAGAGAACTGAAATAATCTATTTTGGATTTCTTCTCTGTTACTGATGTGTGTGTGTGTGTGCACCTGATTTTAAACTGAAAAGTTCATCTTACTTGCTGGCTGATAAAAGCTTACATTTCTATACATATCTGACAAATTACTGTCACGCCAATAGGAATCACAGAGCTTGAGAAGTGGAAACTGTCTGGATTGAAATCTTTGTTAGTATATACCATACTTCACCTGTGGAGAGATGGAAAGTCTAATCTGGGGATGACAGATGTTTGCTGCCATTTTGAAATTCCAATGCTTGGATGACAACTTGTCTAAATGATGACACACGTCCGTATGATTACTTTCTCTCTCCGAGATTCAAGCAGAAAATTTAATCTTAGATGAAATGCGCGGCATCTCAATATTGAACTAAGACTCTCTTGTGGAAACGGTTTTGACAACTGACAGTCTTTACTCCGTCACTGCGCGAAGGTTGGCTTTAGCTTTTTCAGTCGCATTTGTATTTTTTCAACCTGAGAAGCAGTAGATAATGTATGTATCAAAGAAACAACAGCTTCCCAGTGCTGCTGTGGTTTTCTAGGTGAGGAGGAACAAGTAATCCTTTGTTGTGAGGCTGGTTTAACTTGTAGAGAAGCATTGGAGGATAAACCCACTTTTAAGGCTCACTCAAAGAAAAAGTCCCCTCTGTACACTCCTACGCAATTAGATCTTAAAGGTCCCTAAGAGTTATTTTAGAAATGAAGAGTTGTACTTAGTTTTTTGTACTCATATTCCTTTAACCCCATGGGGAAAGCTGTTCACGTCGACCTTTACATGGCAATTACAAATAGGACAAGGGGCATTTTTTTGTAGTCTGCAATATTTTTCATTTCACATCATAAACTATTGTGACAGCATGTCAACACTGGAGGCAAGCACTCTACTAAATCTACTGATGTCAGCAGTCCCGCATAATAAAAATCAAAAATAATCAGCTGCAACCCCACTCGGAGAAAGTGAGAAATCTTTTGTATACATATTTTAAATTCATATGATATGTTAGATGCGTCTCTTCAAAGGAGATAAACACATGAAGCCTTCAAACCAACAATAACTGCGTGTCATTCTTACTGCGCCGCAATGAATTATCGTGTTTTGTAGACATCAGTTTTGAATTTTTATGCAGGAATGAGGCCTTCGCTCTTTTATCGTGATTGATGGGAGAATGAAATTTATTTATCTAAGTCTGCAGGGGTGGAACTGAACCATCTGAATGTTATGTTGGATCACCTGCTTTAGTGGACAGCTATCATAGAAGATAATATACTCAACAAAATTAACAGAGAAATCTATGGTACAGTATATCACCAATAGCTCATCTTAGGATTGTTGTAGCAATCACGTTTCTTTCTTTTAATTTCAAAGTCAAGCAAAGAAATTCAGATTCCTCGAGTTGGATCTGGTCTGATGTTTTCAGGCCACTTTTTTTTCCCTAACTTAAATAACAAGGTTGAGTTTCTTTAGTGAGCATTTTCCTGAATTTATATAACCCAGAACTTGTTTTTGTTGTTAGGGTATAAAAACAGCCACTTCATGGTTATATACATGGGTGGATCCCTACAAATACGTGTAAGTAAAAGAGTGGAGTAAAAATTGCTGAAATTGTGACTAAATTCAGACATGTTAATGCTGTGAAATTTTCACAGATGCAGTATAGGTTCAAAGCAACCATTAATCAACATCACTATCGTTCCAGTAGTGTTGCAGTGTCTGCTAGTATCCCAGCAGACACTGCAACATCCTGTAACCAGCACATCCTTCTTGGTTCAAAGAGCAACAGACACATCTGGATTGTTATCTGTCCATCAGCGGGACCGACAAAGAGGGTGGTGTTCACACACCCAAACTTCTTTTCTTTGAAGGAGGAAGACAGGCCAGGTATCTACAAACATCAGTCAGAATCAGATTACAACCCATTATTTTGAAACTTTTCTAGAGAGCTGAGCAGCACATGATCCAAGGAAGGATGGATGACTGAATGCACTGGGTTTGCCCCCACCCGCTGAAACACGAGGAACACACTCCTGCAATTGCAGAGGAGATGCAGAAAACAAAGGCTGGGCCAGTGCAAGAGGACAAAGTGGTAACATTAAAAAGATAAATAGGGCTGCATAACTGTCTTCTGTTTCTCATTTTTAGACAATAACTTTAATCACTTTCCCACTTGGTGTGCACTCCAGTTCATCTCCCCACTATGGATTTCTCAAATGTACGCTTTTTTTTTTTTTTTGCCTGTCCCGTTTGGATCTTTAGCCATCAGAATTGTTGTCTGAAGGGCAAGAAAGATGCCAAGCGGATTTACTTTACCAACTGGATCATCATGGCCTTGCCATATTGGTCCATCTGATTGACCTTTATTATAATTATGTATTTATTTTATTTTATTTTCGGTTGTTACAGACGGGACAGACATGACTGGGGGATAGGACAGGGAGAAAGAATGAAAGAAATAGAGGGAGAGAAAGAAAAAAAGAGGGGAGAATAGATGGTGAGAAAGGGGGGAAGAAAAAAAAGAAAAACAAACAAAACACCAGGATCACCTGTATGGAGATAAAAAAAAAACACAGAAGAGAAAACAAACAAAAAAGAGCAACATAATAAATACAACACCATCACAATAAACTAGCTAACAGTAGATAACAGTAGATACTAAATATTACATGTTATTGTGCAGCACGCAAGATCGGCAGTAGTAGTTTGTGTCTGTGAACACCCGTGTGCACACCTGTGTGGATCAGCACGCTTGTATTCAAAAGGTTTCTCCATGTAATGATCTGCTATGTATGCTTTTTAAAACATAATCTGCTGATCACATACTTGGTTACACTGTGAAGTTTCTTCACACCCAAACAAGGGTAACAAAAACCACATTAAAATACACTGAAATACATTTTAGTTAGTCTATCCATGAATTTCCTTAATCGCTTCTCTTATCCAGTTGCTTAAAACCCACAGTGCCCAATTTTAGTTCACAAAACTAAAAGCAACAACTAGACGTTTAGAAAAAAATAAAACTCAGACAATAAATAAACACCAGGTAATTAGGGAGATGGGAAACATTGGAGCATAGGGCACAGCTGCAACGAATCCGGAAAACTAGACACGGAAGGCGAAACTCCATACGAAGCACACAAGACACGAAACTATCAAAATAAAATGGAAACTAACACCGAAATACAGGCTCAAACATCCACCTGACACTACTAAATGGTATAACAAGACAGGACAAAGAGAGACCGGACAGATATGAGGACACAACTGGGGAAACAGAAAGGGATCACAAAAGGAGATAAACGAGACACATGGACTTAGCTGGAGCATTTCATAAAATGAATACGAACAGATATTACAAACAGAGGATAAAACAAATAGCATAAAGGAAAATAGCAACCTTACTAATATTACAAAATAGAGTCAAACTTAAACACCCTGGGTTCAAGACCTAGCGACCCTGCCAGTTGTTTTTCTACTGCAATGCCTGTTCTGAACTTCTGAAATCTTGCCCCTAATAAATACCCCTGAATATTGTTAAAATGTTATAAAACTAATACTGACAGTGACAAAAACTAGAAGAATTTCTTTGAATGAAAACAATAAAGATAAAAAAAGCTAGAAGCTAACTTAAAACTAATGCCATTAAAAAGCAAAACAAACTTATGTTAAATATGAAAATATACTCTAACTGTGGCTCTGAGGCAAAGTTTGGTACAATTGGTGGAGGATGAAAGCTACTGTCCAAACTATGTTCCTTCACTTGTTTTCTTAGTGCCTCCACACACCTCATGCCATTATATAAGTATGAATCATAGCAGTTGGCACAGAGATGCTGGTGGTTTCCGTGTGGCACTGAAGGTCTTTGTGAAATCTAAGGAAACTAAAGGGAACCTAAAGCCTTTAACAGTCTTTATTTCTGCAGCATGCAAAACCTGCGAAAACAAGTCAAAACGTTTATCTGTCTGTTTCAGTTCTTCATTTAATCTGGATCTGTATAATCTGGATCACAGCATAAAGCGTTATAATTGAATCTTAGTCATTGTCAAATATTTGTTTAACTCTGGCTGAAGGTCACAGTTTGATCTCCAGTTTTATTTTCCTGCATAACAGCACTGTGGCTCAGGGCTGTATCTCCTCGATGTGTGTTCATTATAATTGGCAAGGAAGCTTCAAATGAGTTGGAGATTTTTTTTAATAAACTAATATTACTAATATTGTTAGCTCAAAGTGCCCTGAGAATTCACTGTCAGCCAATTTGCTGATGTAAAATAGGCCATGCAGTCATCACCCAGCTGTTTGATGCCTCCTTCTCTCTCCCTTTCTCTCTCTCCACAGTCCAAATATAACCTCGCCCCAATCTGATTTAACCACTGTGGTCTCATCCCCGGGGCAAAATGGACTCATTTGTGTGAAGAGACAGGAAGGGAGAAACAGGAGAAAGCAGAGAAAAGGGAGTACAGAAGGTCCTGTGGAGAAGAAAAGGATGGCTTTAGAGGATGGAGGGTTATGCAGGGTGGTAGTGAATAGAAAGTGTGATGAAGAGAGGAGGGGAAAAAAAAGACACGATGTGCTCAGTGAACGAGGTCACTAATTGGGTTGAGACTTGTAGCTCCCCGGCAGTCCCTTCCCCTCGTTCCTGACAGAAGTTAAATTATTTTGAAAATTCTTTTATAAGAGCAAGAAGAATTATGTTAATTCACACGGTGACGAATACAAGAGACTGAATGACAGGGGAACATTACTGGAACGAAATAACAAGTGTCCAGAATTAAGACACTTAAGAAAGCTCAGGCCAGCGTATACAGTCTCTGACATGTGTTTCTGGTAATCTTTCATTAGATATTTCAACTGTGACAAAGTTAAGTACAGAGTGATGCTGCCAACCCTGCTCTCAACTGTGATCAGATACTTCTTTTTATTAAAAAACAGCATGTGCAGTAACACTGATTTAGATGTTCTTTTTTCTTTGATGCTGATTTCTTTCAGCTGCACATCCATGATGCGAATATCCTGGTCCAACGCATCGCAAAGGTGCTCTAATGGATTGGGATCTGGTGACTGTGGATGAAGTTGGGTACATAGAGGACACAGTCAACAACAATGCTCAGGTAGGCTGCTGTGTTTAAATGATGCTCAAATGGTATTAAGGGGCCCAAAGTGAGCCAAGAAAATATTCCCCATACCATTACACCACCAGCCTGAACTATTGATACAAGGCAGGATTGATCACATGCTTTCATGTGTATGCCAAATCGGACCCTACCCCATTCGAATGTCACAGCAGGAATCGAGACTCATCAGACCAGGCAGCCAATTTTTGATTAATTTTTGTGAGCCTGTTCTTAGCTGACAGGAGTGGTGTCTGGTGTTGTCTTCTATTGCTTCAAGGTTGAGTGGTTGTTCTTCTACATATGTTGGTTGTTTTTTAAGGGGATTATTTTTTGCCTTTATTTGATAGAGCAGTGAAGATTCTTTAGACAGGAAAGTGGGGAGAGAGGGTGGGGGAAGACATGCAGAATTGAAACAAGGTCATTGCAGTCTCGCATTCTCCTCTGAATTCTGATATCAACAAGGCATTTTCTTCCCTCACTGCTGCTCACTGGATATTTTTTCCCTTTCAGACCATTCCCCGTAAACCCTAGAGATGGGAAAATTTTGGTAATTTGGGAAAATCCCAGTAGATCAGCAGTTTCTGATTTACACAGACCAGCCTGTCTAGAATCAACAACCACATCCAGCTAAATCACCCTTTCCCCCATTCTGATGTTTGCTTTGAACTTAGCAGTTCAAAGCAAACATCAAAATGTTCATCATGTGTACATGCCTAGATCGCATTAACAAGCAGTTGAACAGATGTACCTAACAAAGTGGGCAATGAGTAGTTATGCAGTTAGACAATTTCATTGTGTGTTGTACACTTTTTATTAGTAGTTCCACATGTGATAATGAAAATGTCAAACTAATGTCAAAGGAATCACATTTTCTCTTTCTAAGTGGATTAAGTGTCCATTGTTGGTTACTGCTGAGAGGAACTTCTTGTTGTTCAAACATGTTCCCAGCTGTCTTCATATTTCATTTGGTGGTAGCAATTTATTGTATTGAATCTGAAGACTGTATCCAGAGGATGGACATAACTTCCAAGACTAAAAAATGAAGCTAATGTGAAGCACCTTAAACCTGCACTCATTTAATGGCCAGCAGGGGGGCAACTCTTATATAGAACTCTTAGTTCTTAATTATCTAAGACATCATGAGCCAAGTCAACCTTGGCTTATGTCTGGTGTAAAAAAGCAAAACAAAAAAAGATCAAACACCCCCTCCCCTCCAAAAACTGCTTTTGTATATGGTATAACATCTCATTAAAGCTCATCGGCTCATCATCTGGGGGTGGGCGGGATGGGGGACTATAGCAAAACTGCAGAAAAGCTGAAGTCCATAAAACCAAAATAATGAGCTGAAAAATGGCCCCTTTCAATAGAGCCGAGGGGGGGGGGGGGGGGGGGGGGGGGGGGGGCTCTTTGAATTCGTGCACTTTCAAGGAGAGACTAAATATTATCAGTCAAGATCAACAAGCCAAAAAAAATAACTGCATTAAGCTTCTTAAACTGACTCTTACTAAAGTCTGTCATATATACAAATTAAAAGGAAAACCTTGATGTGCAATCTCTCCAGTAGAGGCATCTGTATGCTGTGCAGAGCACTTTGCTGGCATGTTTTGCGCCCATTTGCCCGCTTAAAGGAAAGGGTAACTGCAAATCAATACAAAGTTTAAGTGATCGCTTTTACTCTGTGATGAAACACTCATGTCCTGATGGGAGTGGTCTCTTCCAGCATGACAATGTCATTCAGGGGTCAGTAAATGATTTGATGAGTATGAAAATGACGCACCTTATAAGCCAAAGGCCTTTGCAATGAACCCATTTGTGCAGCTAAATAGATTTTGGACGGGTCCATTAAAAAGTGTTTTCTAGTGCCATCGAATGGACAAATGTTCTTGCATTGCTCCAGAATTTTCATAAACATCAGAGACACAGACACTATACACTTTTTTTAAAAAAATTTCTTTTGTCAGTTGTCTGTGTCTGTGTACATCTCTTTAGACAAACTGTGGGAACTACCCTATTAATCCTCGTGGAGCTGGCAAAAACCTCAACAAGAATCTGCCCTCATATCTCAGGAAAAACAGATCATCCTTAGTTTATGTAGGATCCTCTTTGGCTTTTGAGCAGATGCTCATTTCATGTCTGATGGACATTTTCTAGCATACAGCTCACACAGTGTTTCCCTAAATCATACTTGACACTTGTGAAAGTAAAAGAGATGCCAACAAATGTGAACTTGACCTATGAAATCTTTCTGCGAGTACAGGTAAAAGCAGCTTTAATCCATGATATGAGCCTTATAAATGTATGAATGGGCATGATGGAGGAGCTCTAGGTGACAGTCAACAGTTTGAAAAAGTCAGGTGTGCTGTTAAGAGTGCACCCTTTGAACAGGTGACTCTCCGGGGAAGAGGTGAGAAAACTGCAGCTCTCCAAAACTGTTGACTGTGAACAGCAGGATGAAGTCGAGAGGTCCTTGACAATCCAACAAGATTGTTGTGGAACATGGAGTTCTGCCTGGGCTTTAGGGATCCTTCTCTCTATTTTTCTGTCATTGCTGAAATGTACTCTTTCCCAAATCTTGTCCTGGAGCTAGTTCTGAATCATTTAACATTTGTACGCTATGACAGCAGGCATGCAAGCAAGCACATCTGCAGCAATGGCAAAAACCTGCAAAGCAAAAACCTGAGATGTGAATTCAATTTTATTTAACAGGGAGGATAATCAATTTTTGCAGTGGTGCAAGTCAAAAAACATTTCATTTAAGCCTAGTCTGCTGGAATTTTGTGAAAAATAATATGAGAATGCCGTCAACTGAAACAGATTTTTTTCTTTTTGATAAGCTGTTGATTTGGGTCTTGTTTAGCAGAAGACAAAAGGAATAAAAGATCACAACAAAGACAAATATTCAAAACTACCAGAAAAAAGTGAATATTTTGTATAATATAAAAGCAAAGAGAAGCACATTAGATCAAAAACAAGCTTTGTGTCCTTACTCATTGCCACTGCCTACTGCTTTTTTGGATGTTCTATCCCTAATCCTACAAGGAATTTTTATGCTTTTTGTTTTTAATCAAGATAATGAAGAATGTTTTAAACTTTGAGTATAAAAGATGTGATCAACAAGCTCCAGGATTCAGCTCATATAAATGAAAAAACACACTTTATTTAAATTTGGACGTCTCCCCTTCACGGTCTTCAAACACCTGCAGAGAGGAAGCATCAACTTCTGTTTGAAACTGATGGGTCTTGAGCTTCGATCCACCAGTTTTCATTTGAATGAGTGTGACCAGGAATATGCTTGTACTTGTTTTCCACACTCACAAAGTAGTGAACCGTGAATATGTTCCTTATTGTGAGTTTGCGTGAAGAATTTGAGGCATCAGCTCATCAAAAGAGCTTTTTTTTTGCCCACGCCAGCACAATCTTCACTCATCTCTCTCCCAGCATGCCACATTTACAACTTCCAAGGTCATCCACAAAAAGAGAACTTTTTCTTGTTGCTCACTGGTGTGGGGCTTAGCACTGTCACCTCATAACAAGAATATCCTGAATCCACTGATCATCTGGGGCTTTTTCTGTGTGCAGTTTGCATGTTGTCCTGTGCCCGCGTTGGTTCTCTCAGGTACTCCGAGCTTCCTCCCACAGTCTAAAGACATGCATCGTATGTTAACTCATGATTCTAAATCAGCCATTAGTGTGAATGTAAGTGTGAATGGCTTTCCATCTCTATGTGTTAGCTCTGCGACAGACTGGCAGCCTGTCCAGGGTGTACCCCCCATGACTGTGAATTTGATAAGGAGAAAAAAAATGGATGCTTCTGTGGGCAGCATGGGGGAGTGGTGGTTAGCACTGTCACCTCACAGTAAGAAGATCATAGGTTTGAATCCACCATCTGGCCAGGGCCTGTCTGCATGGAGAAACCACCACCACAACCCTGAATTGGAAAAGTGGAAGAGGCTGGCTGGCTGGCTGGCTGGCTGGCTGGCTGGCTGGCTGGCTGGCTGGCTGGCTGGCTGGCTGGCTGGCTGGCTGGCTGGCTGGCTGGCTGGCTGGCTGGCTGGCTGGCTGGCTGGCTGGCTGGCTGGTTCTGTTTTGTGCTCAGTCTTGGGGATTTTTCTAGATGCAAAATGCTCATAAACAGCATGTTTTAAGTCAATACTTATTAACAAAAAGTTAAACTCAGACTGATTAAGGTTAGATTAAGATGGTAATGACGCCAATGGCCTGACAGGAAATGTATTTACTCTTTTAAAAGTGAAACATGTCTTACTGTAGAAGTAATTTCTGTTGTTTCAGTTGTTTCACCACTGCTCTGGATCCTAAGTCCTGCTGCTTTTGCTTTTATTTCTTCTTTCTTTAAATTCTACAGGACACAGACACTAGAACAGCCAGTTTTGAAATCTACTATCGCTGGCATGGATATCATCCATCAACCAAAGTGCTTAATGCTGCTGGAGAAGCCACACAATCTCAGCTTGCTGTTGGGACTAGGACTCAAGTCCTCTGTATCACTCGATGAGGGGAGGGGACATCGTAGGTGCTGTGAGAGAAGTGCAGCAAGATGCCTCAGCGGCCAAGTCCAATAATCTTACAGTTCAGTGAGTTCAGCCATTACTGAATTTACTCTTTTCATTCATATGCTGCCTGTCATTCAGCATTATTGCAAAGTAAGCATATGACACAGCACAACAGGAAAACACCATCTCTGAGGAGCACTATTTCTCCCCTTGAATGAAAATATAGTTAAACTGTTATGCAACATCAAAATGAGGATTCAAATGGAGTCAGGTAGGAAAAAATGCATCTTTCATGACCCTTAGTGATTAAAAAGACACCATTTAACATTGCCGGGATAGATTTAAAGAAAGGGGAAAACTATTTCAAAACTTTGAAAGTACAAGGAAGACATGGAAAAATATTCAGATAAAGGAGGAATAAAATGGGATAGTAGGCAAAAAAAGAGAGATGGTGCTAAGAATATACATAATTATAATGCCAAGAAAATGAGACAAAGACAGGAAGCAAAAAACTCTAGAGAGACGATGAAAAAAATATATCAGGAAACATAAAAATCTAAACAAACCCTACTTACAACCTGACACAATTAGATCACATACTTTAAGTCATAGTCTATTTCATGAATCATAATCTCCTGGAGTGATACTTGTTGCTTCTCTAGTTATTTTTCTTGAGCCTTGATTAGAAAGTCACTGAAAGATTTAAGTGGAATAAATCCTTCCAGTTCTGTGGGAAATCAAGTGCCAATCTCATCAGTTTAATCGAGCTTGACTCTGTGGGATGACAACTCTATGCAGGCCAGAAATCAGCCCTCACAATGAAATGAAAGAACAAAAGAAAATGGCAGGAAGCCTTTTTCCTTCAGAGCTCCGAAACCGCGATTGAACCAGTGTGACTTCCACCGCTTCACAGACAGAGTAGATTAGACAAGTTTTCTTCAGCAGTCTGTGCAGCTAGCCACATGAGATAGATCTCCTCAGCATGGGGAGCAGCTTCTATATAAGCTCTCTTTCAGTGGATTTCCCATATGACTGACTTGCAAGTCTGAATGTGTGAGTGTGTGTCAAAGCTATGACTGATCTGTATCCTTCTGACATTACGTTTGAAGTCTTCCTATAGGTGTGTGACTGTCATGTTGAAGCCTATATGCAGATTCTTCACCTGTAGCGTGTGCCTTTGACACAGTTGTGTGCTTTGCATGTGCCAGTATCTGCGTGCGTGTGTGTGTGTGTGTGTGTGTGTGTGTGTGTGTGTGTGTGTGTGTGTGTGTGTGTGTGTGTGTGTGTGTGTGGGTGGGTAAAACCAGCAGGAAGCCACAAGACTCTCCAACTCAGCACCTGCAGCATCTGCCACCTACCTGCTATGCTCACTGCTCGGCTGCCGGTAATTCATCATCACGGGCCTACATTCTGCCATCATATCCAATTATTAGGCGATTAGCAGACACACACATTCACAGCTAACAATGCGGCCTCACTTCCCATTACCGCCCCACGCACCATGACTGTGAGACAGAGATTGTAAATGACAGCGAGGTAGTTCAAGGGAGGAACACTTTTTTTTTTATCCAAGCTTCTGCTGATCCCACAAAGAAATATCAGAAAAAGGATTAATGTTCAAATTTCTCACTTTTCAGCAGCTTCCACGAATTGAGTAAAAGAAGAAAGCAACTCAAATTATTCTTCTAAGATTAATTCTTCAAACCAAAACATTGGTTCATGTCCCCTTTACCCTTTTCTAGGAAACTGCAGAAACAAGAAGGTAATCAGATAATGAAAAAAGGTTTATTTTGGACAGTTTTCACTTGTGTCTGAACTTCAGCAGCAAATGCTACCTGTAGTGGTCGACGTCTCCTCAGTAAATGATTATTTGTTGGCTCATTAAGCTAAAGTTGTATGCAGCAAGGGCATTCATGCGTTCATGTTTATGAGTTAAGAGTAACTTTTGTGTTGTGGGTTGCTGTCTTACTGGTACAACTATGGTCCGCCTCACTGGAAAAATAACAGCTGTCAAGCAGAAGTGGTTGATATTTGAAGGGGGTTAAAGTCTAGTTGTGGGAGTAACATGCATGCAAAACCTCTTTAAAAAGAAAGCTGAGAAATGCAGGGTCCTGCGCAATATCTTAGCTGTTCTTAGGACTGCGCTCTTCTGGACAGAGATCTCGGATGTTGTCTCTGCTGGAGCCACTCAGCTAGCTTGGGAGTCACTGCACCAAGCGCTCTGATTACCACTGGGACCACTGGACTCTGAGCCCTTGGTACATCTCAAGCTTCTCATGTTCTTTTCTTATATCTAACAATTTTATCCAAGTTTTAACCTTTAAGGTGTTTATTTTAACTTGAATATTTGTAAAGTTAAAGAAGGAAGTAGTTCTTGTTTGTGTCTTGTCTGGAGATTGTATTGACCCCAGAAAGAAAAGCCAAACAGAGCGTCTACTTTAACTCAAATCCTTTGTAAACAGATAGTTATCTTACCTAAAGCTGAGGGCTAAAACAGTATTGAACTCAGGTCTTGTTATTTCACCGAACCACCATTGGCTTTCACCTTTGAATGCAGTTTGAGTTTATCTTTTTTTAAACTGCATGCAAATATAGAAAAGGTCTTAAATGTTATCTCAGAAGTCACTGACAATTTACTTATTTTATCTGTTAGATAAAATAATGAAATGTTGCCTTTGCCCATAAGCAAACAGTATATCAAAAAGACCGGCAGCAGAGACAAAAGTTATCCAGCTAGGAAAAGAATTAACTCTGTTGTGTAAATAAAACGATATAAAAAGTATTCTGGAGTTATAGATGATTTATTGTTGATCAGTTACCACCACGTTAAAGATTACCTAACTACGTTGTTTTGTGAGAATTCAATTCAGTTTTATTTATATAATGCCAAATTGCAACAACAATTCCCTCAAGGTGATTTATATTATAAGGTAAAGACCCTACAATTATACAGAGAAATCAGAGAAAAATCCCGACAATCTGATGACCCTCTATGAGCAAGTGCTTTGTGGGAAGGTGGGAAGGAAAAACACAATTTTAACAGGAAAAGACAGAAATTAATAATAACTAATGACTTAAATACAGAGTTGTGTATAAACACATAGTGAGTGAAAAAAGGATGTGAAGAAGAAGCTACCGGATCTTCTACATCAGCACATTATTTAGATGCTATATTTTTGTGAATTATTGTTGAGGTATCACACAGTGAATGTATTAATCAAATATGTGGCGCTATATATGATGTTTCAGGGTCATTGCTTGCTGATTTTTCCTCCACTTTAATCTATAATCAGTAAAGTGTGGACAAGACAAATTTAAGACAGCCTAACAGTGCAGATTTTTTTCCTTTGTGCTCTGCGACTGTTCTAACTAAACTCACATTAAATAAACTGGAAAGACCAACTCATCTGCAGCCCCGAGCACACTCATCTCCTGCTTCATGCTCAAGGACTTCTGCTGCATCAGCCAACGCTGTTCATGTCATAGTCCCATGAAATACTCCATTTAAATGGTTTGTTTTTGCTGCAGGCTGGCACAGATACATTTACCATGTCTCTGAGCGAGCCTACACATGATTCTGCAATTATGTTTATCTGGGCACATTCAAATTGAAAAGGTTCCCATCGGCACAGAGGCAGGGGGTCCAAGGCAGCTCCCTGTAAGTGGGCTCACAGTGTAATGTATTTAAAATAAAGCATGAATTCATTACGCATTCCCTCCATGCCTATATCTGAATTCTTTATACTATATTAAACATACAAGTCTTATTTGTGCTGAAAGGAGGATAAGTGAAGTTGTTTCATTAGTTTTTTCATGTATTGTTTGTCTTAAGTTGACATTAAATATGCTTTATTTTCAGTGCTTAAACCCTCTTAAACCAATTTTCTAGTATATTAACTGAAATGAACTAAAAGACAACTGTGCTATTGTGGCCATCCGGTATCTGTATCCCGGTGACAATAATTTCATTAACAGTAATAGTAATATAATGCACCAACTATGTATCAGTCCTTCAGGTGGAGTAAAACATTCAATAGGAAGTAAATGAATTGGTGCTTCTAAAGTGCTTTTCAATTCTAATTAACCACTCAAAGTGCTTTTTACTATAAGCCTCATCCACCCAATCATAAAGCGTTTTTTTTTATGCCTAAGCACCCTGTGTAACATTCACACTTCAGTGAATGCATCGGGCACAACTCAGGGTTCAGTGTCTCGCCCAAGGACACGTTGACATGCAGACTGGAGGCACCAGGGAGCAAACCACCAACCTTCCAGTAGATGCCCTGCTTTACATTCTGAGCCACAGCCATGTAACTTAAATTAGACCAGATGCACAAATGAAGACCCTAAAAATGAGCATCTCCTGAAAAGTTATGTTCATTTCTATGTCATGAAGTGCAAATAAATATATATGAACTAAATTGCATTTATATGATTAAGAACGTAACTGTTTCCAGTTTTTATTGCAACTGATATGTCTCACATCCATATTCAAACCGCCTGCATTTGGACATCTTTTACTGTAATTAGCAGGTTTAGCAAAACTATTTATATTTTTATCTGAGGGTCCAGTCATGCCAGAAGAACCAAGTCTGTTAGTGCCTTTTTAAATGCTTTGTAGCCCATCCACTCTGCCTCATGGACTAGATCATCCATCATCTTTTTGACAGCACTTACACTGATATGAGGCAAACCTTTTTACACTTGTCTGGTCAAGCAGCATTTAGTTAACTGCGCTGACTTCAGCGACGGCATCTTTGTGATATATTGTGATGATGATGACAGGTACATGACAGCAAACAAGATTATCCTCAGTCCAAAATTCATACATACTGATTATATGTATGGATTTGTATGGACATGTGCAATATATTCAACATCAGACATCCATCAATGACAATTTCATAACACTTGTGGCTAAACTAAAACCCAAAATACTTAAGATTTATTGCTTTAAGTTTTCCACTGCATTTCTGAGTCCATTTCACCAGCCTGTGCAGTTTATTTACATTTTTTCTAGCTGTGAGGAACTCTTTAATTCTAATGCAAATTCCTGATTAAAATGACGATGCAGTATTCTAATTTATGGGACAATGGTATGCTAAGAGTCTACGACTATGTTAGCAACTCAGTGGGGCTACTTAGGCCTCAAAGGTAGCTTTCTTATAGCATGCTAACACACAGTGACGTTTATAATATGTTGTCTGTTCACATGCGTGAGTACAAAGTACAGCTGGTGGTACCCTGTAGACAAGTGGCTGGAGAGTGTTGGGAAGAACTGGCTGAAACTCAGTGAGGTACTGCTGGTGCTAATGAGAGCTGAGATTATGCCAAAGCAAAGAAATTATGTTGGCTTTGTCCAGGGTTAGTAAGAGGTGGAAATCTGGGGTAGGCAACGAGCACAAACATGAGTGAAAGAACCAGACCTAAGCATATGACAAAGGTTAGTAGAACCACAAAAAACAATGCAAACAAGTTAAACTTAGCTTAAGCATTAGTGCACCACTTTTGATGACTAAATTCTCTAGCTTAGTTTCTGGGGTGTCATGAACTGGGTGAGTGGCTGGAAATTTCCCCCTGGTTCCTTTGTTTCTCTAGTCTCCGCCCCTGGGCAGGGCTGCCACCTCTCCAGCAGCTCCACGCCCCTGGTGCTGATTCAAGGCAATCAGGCCGAGAGATTTAAGCTCTACGTTGACTCTCCTTCATTGACAGTTTGTCATCTACTCCAAGTTGGTAATTGGCTCCATGCTGTTGTTATTAAGTGTCTGGTTTTTTTTAACAATCTAATTTTCCTGTGCCTTAGATCTCCAACGACACTACGACACTTGCCTTTGGCTTCAGCTTCTCGTCTTTGATAATTATCTCACTCTGGAAATCTCTCTGAGCCTCACCTGCCTGCCCTCCAGCCATCACACACTATCGGATCCTGCGGAACTCAGGTCAGCCAGTCCGCACCATCTAACACATTACCTCTCCCTCAAAGCCTGTTTCACTCCAGCTACAAGTAAGGTAAACATCCAGATATACTCACATCCTTCAAGTGCTCCTCTCTACTCCACCATTCTAACGCCGTTCTCCTCTTTCCTCAGTACGACCTCTAGCTGTACCTGTCATGCTCCAGTCGCTCCTCCAAGTCCCATTCCTGTCTAGGTCCAGGACCTCGGCACCACGCCACACGCCATAGTTGCATGTCATTTGTCCTGGTGCCCAGTACTGTTAAGTCTAACCTGTGGTAGTTTAAAACATTTTGCCGTCTCTGCCTTGGGTTTCTGCGTTTGAGTCCAGTTCTGGTACCGGCTTTCGGCCATTGTGACATAGAGTTTAAATACTTGATCATCTTCATGATCTGATGATGACCTGCAGGTACCTTTTCCCCCCCTCTGGGATCCATTCTATAACCGGTTTTATGCATTTCTACTAGAAGGAAAATATAGCATGGTTAGCACTGATGCCTCACAGCAACTTGGTCCTGGACCTGAGAGCTAATTTCTATTGCCATCAGAAAAGAAAAAACAAACAAACATGTTGTCGTTAATGTTGACACCCTCAAAGGACAGAATCTTAATCAAGGATGTTACTTCCTGGTTGAATCAAAACAAAACTGGATGGTATCAGTATCACAAAGTTGACACCAACATGCCACCACGCTGCTGATCCATATATTGGAGGATCAAAAATTCAATGATGACATATGCAGCCTGGATTCTGTTTGTCTCATGGATAGTACCCCAACGTCTGCTACATAAATTTATGTAATATCTGGTTCTTAAATAGCGTGAAGGTAAAGTTTGTCCTGCACCAGCTCAGCTGTGACTGAGGTTATCTGGAGACAGACAGGGCATCAACAAAATCAGTATAATTCATCTTTAGGAGACTTTCTGGACCACATTTTATGGTAAACCACTGTTAAGATATGGTTCGCTGGTTTGTCGAAACTCTGAACGAAAAATACTGGCAGCCGCTATTGCTACCCCTAAGCCTCCTGGTAGATGCACCTAGGGTATGAATTTGGAAATCCTAGGTGACATCTTTCTTGAGGTATCACGTTGAAAAGATTTTCCGAAAACTTGATCTGTGATCTCGAGATGTGAACTCATGTGGAAAAATGTTCCTCTGATGCTTGGAGAAACCACCACATTTCCAAAGAAGAATGTTATGATTCAGTCGAGGAAACGAACGGAAGACTCAAACCTAAGTTTATGCTTCAGATCACTAGAGATTGTTCCACTCTCAGGTTGCCTATGATCAATGGCTACGCAACTACAATCACTAACGTTTGCACTGCAAATCTGAGGCCTCCTTTGGTCATTTTTGCAATCACCAAAGGCTTAAAAGAGATTATCTCTATACATATAAATGAAGATTATCTATAGGTGAAACATGCGTTACAAAATTAGGACATTTTCATGCTCAATTGAATAATAAAAACTGGTCTGGCACAATAATGCATCACAAAGCACCATAAAGATCTCCCACTGTTTCTCTCTCATTTTGTTTCTTTTCATTTCATAATGCATATTTTCATAAGCAATTCAGCAAATTGCTTCTAGTCCATTCCCTGAATTTAAATACAGATGTGAGTTTGGAAGCAACAGAAATGCATATTGAATATGGACAGTCAAAGATGGAAACAAAAGACATGCATCATCACACAGTCTGTGCTCAGATATGAAATTCATGTGAAATCCAGGTTAAATCAAGTGTAAAGGACCCTTTGGGAGGCTTTGTAGAAAGGCTGATGAAATCGCCTGACATGGTGTTCAAGGTCACATTGGATGATGATTTAAAAGATTGGCTGTTGTAATCAGTCTGTTCTGAATAATCCACACATAACCTGTGTGTCACTGATAACAAATAGTGAACATAGTTATAAAGTGATTATCCCTGAAACATATTTGAAGATTATTGGCATAAATTAAGGTGATTAATTCAGTTTGATTTTTATCTGTGCACACCTATTACAAACCATCCATAAAGTATTTTTATTCTTTCTATGACTGACAGGAAGGGCTTATGGAATGGTTGTTGATATGGTTTATAACTCGAATACAGTATATGGACGCTGAAATGTATTGTTGTAGCTTGTACATATTGCGTTATAGTTATTTCATTTTGGCTGCAAAATGCAAAGTCAGCATTGGCTAAGCCAATAAGCGAGCTGTAAAAAAAGACTGTAAATGCAAAGTCAGCGGCGCTGCTACAAACAGCAGGTGTGTGCATCTGTGTGTGTGTTTATGTTTTTTCCCATTGACTGCTACTGACCTGTGAAGATTGACTGCAACCAAGCTTACTAAAGACAGCACATAATAGATATCTGGGCAGCTGTGATATCTCACTTGGTGAGTGGAGCAAAATATATTGGTCTGTTGTTGTGAGAGAAATGAGATCTGAATGTCTGTAGCCACTCAAAAAACCCCATGAGTCAACACTGCTCAGCCCCCTGGTTAATACATAGGTTTCATGATGGGGGGTCTTCAAACCTGTGCTTCGAATTTAACATTTTAGTTTTATTTGTCATGTTTCCTGCTTAGTTTGTTTTTTATTTTTGTCACAGAGTGACGTATGCTGGCTACGTTTGTTTTCCACGACGTTATTCTCCCTTCAGGCTCTGTTTCATTTGTAATTTCTATCATAGTTATTGTCCAGTTAATTCTCTTAGTTTCAGTTTTACCACGCTCCCGTGTTTCCCGTGTTTGTTAAGTCTATGTTTCTGTGTTAAATATTCCTGCCTTTGGCTACTTCCTGTTTCCTTTTGATAGTCTCTCATCTTGCATACACTGTGTTTAGTTTTGCTTCCCTTTCTTTCAGTTGCGTGTTTTTCCCACCTTAGTACCTTGATGCATCATAGGGTTTATCCAGTGTTCACTCTCTGTGTCTGCCTGTGAGGTTTTCCCTCCTGGGTATTATTTTCTTCCACTTGTCATTTGTATTTATCGACTTTGCTTTCTGACACTTGCTGGAAAATTCCTTCTTTTAAATATAGGTTAGTTTGCTTTTTATTCAGCTCCAGCCTCCAAGTTTGTATTTTGGGTCTATACATTCCTTATCATATGACGGCATTTTCCTGTCCTACCACAAACACAGCTCTGACCTATCAGGGCATGGACACAGCACCTCTGGAGGTGTCCTGTTGCGACTGGCAGAGGGAAGCTGGCTCTGGGAGGGGGTCCTTCATAGATCAGGCTTGTTTAGGTGCAGTGCACAGTTGGGAAGTTTGGAGGCCTTGCGGTGTTTTGCTCTTTTGCATTTTTCTATATATGAACCATTCCTCAGTAGGCTTTGTAGCATCACCCTGCTGTGGGAGACCACTGCTGAGGGAGAGTGCAACAGCCATTGGAGGGAGATTTTGGCGTACAACAGTGACTACCTGTGTGGTATCTATGAAAATAAGAAGTAAGATCTATGGGAAAACATTGCACTGTAATCAGATGGGGTTGTTATTCACCAGAGAGTAATGGCTAATCTGCCAAGCAGAGAAACACACAATAGCAGCACAACATGGAACAAAACCTGGATTCCTGGAAACTTTATATAGTATCTATCTATCTATCTATCTATCTATCTATCTATCTATCTATCTATCTATCTATCTATCTATCTATCTATCTATCTATCTATCTATCTATCTATCTATCTATCTATCTATCTATCTATCTAAAAACAGTCAGAAGTCAAAGATATTATTATTGACATTTTTTCTTTGTAACATTTAAATTCTCATTGTTATTTTTTCATCTTACCAGGGTCATGGTTGTTGCTGATGTCACTGACTCATCTTTCCTGGTATTTATTGTAAGAATTTGGAATCTTGTTTTTACTTTCATGCCATTCATTGCAGTCATAGTTTGTTGTGACAATTCTATAGAAGTAATTTACATTTAACACGAACAGCTTAGAGGACTAACTGAATGGGGCTTTTTAATCTGTATTTAATCTGCAAATGGTGTGGACATGGCTTGTTTTTATGGGTCAACCAGAAGCATGGGACTTTCAAACCCACATGCAAACAGGTAGAGATGCACACATTCACTCACACACACCATATTTGAAAATGTGTAAATTATTATTATTTAAATATGATCATGTGACGATGCTTTGAGATGATAAAAGCGTGCATTTAATATCTGTCATTCTTTTTAATATAGCAAATCCTGCAACACCCACACACTTTCACTTGCTTCTCTCTGTCTCTCTCTCTCACACACACACACACACACACACACACACACACACACACACACACACACACACACACACATGTCTGGTTTGCTATCCTCGTGGGGACATCCCATTGACATAATGCTTTCCCTAGCCCCTTACCCTAACCCTAACCATTAAAAATGAATGCCTAACCCTAACCCTTACCCTAAACCTAACCATAACCTAATTGTAACCCTGACAGTAAAACCGCATTTTGAGTGTGAAAATTGCTTTCAACCCCAAGGGGACCTGGATTTTGGTCCCCACGGTGCAGAAAGTCCCCACCAGGATAGTAAAAGTCAGATTTTGGTCCCCACCAGGATAGTACGAACCCGTACACACACACACACACACACACACACACACACACACACACACACACACACACACACACACACACACACACACACACACACTTGGGAAGTCCCAGTTATTTTTCATTATAATGATCCAAAGTTAGCTGGCAGTCTGGTGGCTGAGCTGAAGCACTCCAACATTTCTAAATGCAACAGCATTTCATTAGGATAGCTAGGCCACATCATCATGAATACTGATAAAAGGGAGGAAGAAGACGAGGAGAAAGCAGGGGGACCAGATGTAAGCAAAATAGAGAGAATAAAGGGAGAGGAGCAGAAAAGAGTAGAGGATAGATGAATCGAGCTGTAGTGAAAAGAAGATTGAAAAATGAGGGGAAGACAGGTACAGCATCATTAAAGTCCCTAACAGCAAGCGAAACAGGAACTTGGCCCAAAGATGACTGACAAGCATGGACACAGAAGTTACACTGTACTTACAGTGAGCACTGTGTCAGCACTCTCCAAATCCTGACAACGAAGCATCCACACTCTGAACATACCTTACAGACACCAGCCTCCTTCTCTTCTCCCCTTTCCCTGTCATGCTAAAACTAGAACTGCATTAATTGATTCTAGTAGGTGATGTAGCTCATGTAGTAGGTGGGGAACTCTGCATTTTATTAACAGATTTTGTAGCTTTTTTACAGACTTGCTTTGAAATGGTTGTGTCTTGGTTGCGTTCACTGTATCTTAATGCAGTCTGTGAGCTTTGGAGGCAGATTCTCTGTTTGAAGGGGATCGTTAACAATTCTTGTGATGGAGCAAAAAAGGCCCATACTTCAGAGCCGGATATATAAATTTCTCATTCATTTTGTTGCTTACATCTGATGACATCCAGAGAAGTTTCAGAGCAAACTCTACTAATGATTGGAATATGGTTAAAAACTACAGAAAGACAGCACACCTTGTTTCAAGGCTATTTCATCAAACTTCTTTTTCCAAGCTATTTTGGGTTTTGGACCCTGGTGATATGACTTTTCATGTCATGCAGTGCCTTGGTTTATGGAGTATGGCCTTGCTTCCAGGGTGTCAGATACTGCTATTTTGTCAAACCTGCAGGAGTCTTCAAGATATGCTGAAGGTGCTTTTTTTGTTGAATCTGTGCCGCAACTCAGCACACTCAGTCAGGAGCCCTTGGTATTACTTTTCAAAACAATCCTTCATCCAGTGTGAAGAGTTGATGTGATTGAATACATCTGAATCCAAAATACCTTCTTATTGCAAACCTAACCAAAGAAAAATTGAATTAAAGCAAAACAAAGTATAAAACAGAGCACCAAGATGGTTTCCTGGTTGACAGACTTTTAGTTTATGCTGCCACTGAACGGACTGTTAGCTTTTGCCACCAAACATCACATCTTTGTGCCAATATCTGGCAAATCCAAAAGACTCAGTGGCTGGAAAAGGTTCAGCGGTTTAAATGAGCAGCACAGGTAAATACAACAGGTCAATGTTTGCAGCAGGTTCAGGCTTTAAATATCAAACTGCAGTAAAATCCAAATATTCACTTCCCACAAGTTTCAGTACTGGCAGGTTTCTTCAGATGTCCATGAGCTTGCAGGTACAGTCAGTAAGCAGTCAGTAAATTGAAGTTATATAATAAAAAAAAGGATACTGTACTCATAAATGTTAATACACAGGAGCAGGTTTGCGGTTTCTCTCCGCCTTATTTGAATACACTCCCCAGCACAGACATGTCTGTTTTGACTAATGGGGTTTTACATATATCTTTAGCCACATGTGTAAAATGCCATTAGTTGGATTTTGAATTCACGCCTGTACCTACAGATTGTGGGAGGGGTCCCCTTCACCAAAAAAAGCAAAAATGCAAAAAAAGAGAAAATTGAACCGGCATATTAATAAAATGTCTTCCTCTTCCCCCTCACCTCAAACCTCATCTTCTAAACTGAAGTCAGAAAAAATGAAAACATGCATAAACATGCTTATTTATATCTGATATTGTCACAATTATTTACAACCAGCAGATTAGACATGCAGGATTTTCAGACAGCTGACAACAAGAGTCAGAGTCCAGCATTAGATCCACTTTAAAGAGGTTAACAGAAGCAAAACCAGCAACACTTACTGACAGGAAACCTCAGCATATCCTCAACAACTCACCTCAGTATTCCTGTCATTGGTCAGACGTGAGCTTCACTGACTCACTGAGCCGTATCGGATCCTTTGGGAAAGTTTTACAGCCTCCTACAGAACAAATAAAGGTGGATGCCTCTCACTCAACATTGGCAACTAAGGTAAAGAGAGAGGAAAAACTCTGAGGTGGATCTGCAGAGAATTCAAACTGCAGCAGAAAAAATGCTTGCAGATTGGTTATGTTAGATACATTAGATGTTAAAAAACGTCTTTGTTCAAAGTGCCTCTGTAAAGCCTCATAGAGCTACTAGCGTGGCTATAGCCTCTATTTATATTAAAGAACTGGTACGAACTTAGCTTATCATTCCTGTTTTCCTAAAAATAAGATGACAGTTGAATCAGTCTGTTAGAAAAAAACATAGATCCATCATTTCTCTCCAAAATCCCTGTTCTCATTCCCAGGGCATCAAATAATGCCGATTTGTCAAACTGGGTGGTGGGTCACATTTGCTCACAGGGTGTCCTTTTGCAGCGGTGTTTGATGCCCTGGGTCTGCCCCCCTGGGAACACCTGCATTTCAGAAAAGTCCCAGAAGTGTCTCTCTGCTGCACTTCACTTAAAATACTGCCAGCACTATTTTTTTTTCCAAGAAGCCATGTCAAATGGACAAAGCAGATGAGGAGGGCAGGGAGACCATAGAGAATTGAGTCACTTTTCAAAAATAAAAAGACCTTCTGTGCTCTAGGTGTGATTTAAAGCTTTGTGAAGGACAAGTAATCTGCCAACGTGAAGGGTTACTGTTGTGAAGGGATATGTTTTCATCTTATTCCAAACCTAATTACACAATCACACACCCAAAACAAAGACAAATCAATAAGTTTTAAAAAAGGTAAAACACAAAGATCCAAACCATTTTTTTCTCTGGGCTGGTAAACCTGTAACCTTCTAACATGGACCTCGTAAGTCTCTTAAATTTCACTGGGTGTCTCAGCAGACATCTTGTACATAGCAGTGGGCCAGTGGCAGCACGGTCCGTAATCAGGTTGATGGCTAACAGTTTCTCTCCACCTGCAGTCTGCAGTCGGCTGCAGATTGGTCCTTCTTGATCAGTTTATTCAGTCTGTCGGTTGCATCGGCTCCGGTGCCGCTCTCTTAGCAGACTACGTACATTGCACTGGTGAAATATTTCCACCGTCTGCTGCACATGTTGAAGGATCTCATCTTCCTCGGGAAATAGAGTCGGCTCATCCCCTCCTTATATATAGCCTTGGTGTTGATCTTCCACTTCAGTATGCTGTCAGTGTAGACACCCACATTCTTGTAGTCCTCCACCAAATTGACATCCTCTACTGGAATGCATGGAAACCAACCAATATAATTAAAAAACCTTCATCTGAATTTACATTTCTTCCTTTCTAATGCCTGTTTTTACCATTAATTTTATTTTAGTCACTCAAAGATTGCCATGTGTATCGTATTCATCTGTATTTTCAAATAAATCATGATTACATCCTGGTTTTTGGTTTTATTTGTGGAATGGATTTTTTTCTCCCCTCGCTTAAAACTCCTCTGGCTTAGAGTGTCAGCTCCAAGTCTGAAAGGTCAAATGAAAATGTAATCTGTCATGCATTTATGTGAGCATTTTCCTTTTTTATGAGCTCATCTAACCTCTACATCCTAAGTATTCAGCCAAAGATTCTTTAAAAAGCTTTGAGTGAAGCGTAACACAGCTGCTGCTCTGCTCACATTGCTGACAGGTACTTAAGAGAGGCATTTATTTCTCATTCAGTGGATATCAAGCTCATTCAAAATCTACACCCTTTTCCCAAGGGTGGTAGATTGGTAGTCAAGTGCAGCCCTGTTTTCATCATGCTTTCAGCACAGCGCTGCTCGCCACAGCTGCCAGCACTCCAGGTACCTTTTTCCATTTTTTTTTTGAGAGACTGGCTCACTTCTTTAACTTCACCATGTGTCAGGCTTTTCAGTGCCTTACAGTTTCCAAGGGTAATGGGTGGGAATAACAACAATTCTAATTGTGGTTGCCAAATCTTAAAATAACAAGTCCTGTAAATGTGTCCTATTTTATTAATTCATTAAATAACTTTTTATCTTATTTCTGCAAGAGAAAAAAAATGCTTGTGAAATTCTATTTTTAATAAAAATAATTAACCAGGAATTTTCTACACAGGGAGAACACCCATGGGTGCAGGGTAAGAAGAATTTAGTCCTACAGAGCTACAGCAAAAAAAATCAATAATGCACTGAAATAAAAAGAGTTTTTCATTATATTTTATATATAAGACATCGGGACAACCAGTACAGCCATATTTAGACATTTAACTGTTTTTAACAGTGTAATAAATTATCTTTCTGTAAGTATTGATGACATCTTGCACCACAAGCCACTTTACTGGGGCATGGTACGAGGAGCTGCATAGAATTTCTGCAGCCACCTGATAGCAATCGCCACATTTATTGTAGCTATTGTTTGGAAATGGACACCACTGAGGGAAGAGCAGGTGTAAATAATTAGACTTGCCTTTTAACCGACTTCACTCCCATTCATCAAGGACAAATTTCCGAGCTCCTCGAGGTAAAAAGCAGCCAATTTTGATACAATGGCATTCACTGGAGGAGAACAGTCTCTATTTATACCTACATCCTTGTAAAACAAGCCTCTTCCCGCTCAGTTGCCATTTCTCTATTTGCTTTTTGGTCTGGTTTGAGCTAAGGAGGATTACTTCAACCTATTAACAGCCAACAGATTGTTGATAACTTGTTTAGGGTTAGAAGTGAGGGTGTGTTAAAATTCATGCTTCCACCTTTTTCTATTTGAGATAATCAAAAGGAATTCTTTTAAATGTAAGGGCAGGATGCATGTAAGAGATTTGATTTCAACCTTCTAGTTTCTGAAAGCATAACAAAGCATGATTTAGCATGTTGCAATCTAACTGCTTTTAAGTAGTTCAGTGGTGACCTGGCGGATGTTCATTTTTATTGTCAACAGGAGATAAAAAGTATATATCTACGTATAGACTTATAGGTTGTCTGGTAATGTAGTCTCAAAATAATGCGCTTTCCCCCTACACCTTATATTTCTACAAATACAGCTTTATTTTAATCCAGAATGCCAACACAGTCATGCTACAGTCACACTAAGTGGCCGGAGACTGAAGCACATTTTGCGTATTGTGGCCATGTTCAATAAAACTGTGATCTTGTTACCTTTGAAACGGTTGCTTTGAAAACTGGGAGCCCATCTTTGACTACTTGCAACTTTCTTGTCAGTTGCCAGTTTCAACGCATGTTTGGTGCTTTACAACTACAATAAAATGGTAATAAAACAGAATGAGTCTGCCATCAGTTTGCAATTGAATTGGGTTAAGTTAGCAGTTATACGCAATCTGATTGTGACAATACAGAAATTAACGGGTGAATTTAAAATCTGCTGTCTACATGCACTGAAATTCACACTACTTACATTCAGAGTCCAGCCAGAATATCAAAGATTTAAATGAGAAATTCAGAAATTCCTTCACAGGAATTGACGTACTTGGTGAGTTGCAAGATGAGTTGCACTTTTTGGGGAAAACGAAATCAGAAAGATTGCAAAATGATAGCAATCTGTCTGCACCTGTAAGTTAAAGGGCAGTTATTTGCCAACCAGATGACAATTGTTTGGAGACAGGTTGCCTCTGCACCTGTCACGCAAGTTAAATTGGTTGATCAGTGGTTAAAAGTACTGTGTGCTAAACCTGTGGGCAATAAGTAAATAAAAGAATAATTAAAATTTGATCTAATCACCAGTAGTTTTTCCTACTTGTAAGGAGGTTGCAGTGCTATTTTTATTTTAGTCTGTCTGAGGCAGTTGATCGTGGCATGGAATAAATGCATGCCAATTCATGTGCATGGATGCGGTAAGCCAAGGAAGAGAACAAGTCACTTACCTACAGTGGAGGGGTAAATCTGCCTGCCACTTCACAGCTCAAACTGTTTTGCTTTGCAGGTCTGTTTTGCTCACGTTTCCCTGTTTGACTGTGGAGTGACTCTATGAGAGAAGGGTAGGACAGTCACATTTGCAGTAACTCTCATAGGTTCCTTCAAGTCCAGTATCACATCATGTGTTTCACTTTTGTTTTAAAAAACAATTTTTATTTTTATTTTTACACTAATTCTAAAGGAATACCTGTCACAATGTTGAGGTAAATTTGTGGTTCGTGTCTTCTCTTTAGGAAACTGTGTCGTCCAAGAAGAACTAATCAAATATAAATGGGAAAAGCCATTAACTGTAATAAATGAATGCCTTTATTTTGCACCAGCAAGAAAAATCTACTGTGACGTCAGGTCAGAGAATTTAATGAACCACACTTCTAATGAGTAACTACCAAAGACAAAGTAATTTCCTTTCCCGTGTAGACAAATTACTATTGCCAAAACAAGAGAACAATTGGTTGAATAATAGGCTGGCTGTTAATGAGTTCTGTGGTGCCAGGGTTTCCTCAATCAAACTGAGTGACAAAAGTAATTTCAGTGAAAGTTTTAAAACTTTATAATGTCAGTATCTTGTGATGATTTGACTTTCAGAAGCGCGTGTCATGCTAATCCATCTACATATGGATTTTCTTGTGAATCTCATTATTTAAAAACTAAAATCTTTCCCTCCCCATTTTATGACCTTCTCTTTTAATCGTGACTAAACAGCTTAACTATCCACCGCTGGCTATTAGGAACAAGAGCTATCTAATGCCAAACGATGTGTGTTAGTCCTTTCGGCAGAGATGATTTCTTTGGCATTTAAATATTATTTTATGCAACAGAAAACACAAAAACAGGGACAAAATATGCTGAATTTTTAGGACTTTCAAGTTTCCGCCTTGGGACACACGGCAAATGAATGTATCATAAACAATCTCACAAGATAACAATGTCAAGATTGGAAAAAAATAAAAAATAAAATAAATGTGTATGTGTGTGTGTGTATATATATATATATACATATATATATGTATATATATATATATATATACATATATATATGTATATATATATATATATATATATATATATATACATATATATATGAAAAATGGGAAAATTCTGTGTTTTCAAAACTTACAGCTTCTGAAAAGTGGAAGAATTTCAAGTGGCAGCTGTAATAAAACTACTAAGAGAAGCAGAGGGAGAATAGCAAATTAACCAGCACAAGTCAACAAGACAGACAACATAAGTCTACAGCTCTAAACTGCTTACACGTTAACAAGAAAGCTCTGATTTTTACGAGGACCAAATTTCATTTTTTTTGTTCCCCGCCTATTTTGCACCTGCTAAATCTTTTGATGTGTGCAAATACTAGATAATTCGGAAACCTAATTATCTGTCGCTGCTTTCATTTACGGTAAGCTGAGAGTGAGGCGACTGCGGCCTGGCTGACAGCCTCCGGGTGATGTGAAAGCAGCTCTATTGTGAGGCAGAAAGTGAGACTGTGGAGAGGATAAGCCGTGTTCATTCAGACAGGAGCTGGGATGCTGTGATGCAGACTGGCAGAAGCCACTCCTCTGTGGTGTATGTGCCTGCTGGAATGACATAACCTTGCTGTGCACTCAGCAGAGGCATGATGCCATCCAGCTACACAACGACCTGGGCTCCCTGCAAGGCGTCTAAGCTGGAGTGACATGACTTGCTGTGATAATACTGCCAGCAATCCCAACATAAGAGCATGATGGTTTTAAAATGGCTACAGCTGTCTGATACGTTTGACTGCCTCACTGCTGCATAGCTAACAAACCACTGAATCATATGTGGACCCCTAAACTGCATTTGTGTGTAGACCTGCATCAAAATCTCACTAATCAATCCAGGAATCTGTATGCAAGTGTGAGTCTGCCTATCTGGTCTTTGCTTTTGTCTACAATCATTCATCCAATCCACTTCAAATTTGGTGGCTGAATTGCTGGGGACTACATCAAGTGCAGTGCCAAGGTTGAGGTCGTTCAGCTGAGCAGCTCTTCTATTTTGGCTAAAAATGGTTCTCCTTTACCAAAGTTTCCATTTTTTTGACAGCTGTCTGCTCCACTCTGCCTGGGAGGTAGGACACATGTGTCTGGCTGTCTGTCAGCAGCCCGACAGACAATGAAAAAACCTACCATTTGCTAGATTCATGCTCAGTCTGGTGTCCTGGTAATCCTCACAACACCTCACCAAACCCAGAAACCCATTATCTATCGAACCAAACACACATCCCTGAGAAGCTTTCACCATTTATGCTATACAAAGAGTCCCTCCTGGAAGCGATCACTCCTGAGTCAAGTCAAAGGACCGCAGTACTCCAAACTTGACTCTTTAGTCCCATTCCACTGAGAGCCTTTTTGAGCTTGAGTGGAAAGACTTTACATATCTTTTTGTTGTCAATATACAGGTAAAGTTGATAAATTGTATCATGCTATATGTGTTCTTTTGTGGACATTGTATATACCAGTAGTTAATGGGATTGGACCAAAAGCCAGTTTGTAACAGTCAGACTGCACCTCTGGCTTTGCCAGCAACTACTTCAGTGCAATATGTTTGCATGCTTGTGTTTGTAAAGCCACTTACTGACATTATACATTCAAGGTGACTTCCCCTTATCATTTATCACCCACCTGGATCCATTAGCATTAGCCCTGCTCTCTGTGCTCGGTTCATGTGCTTTGTGTTTATTATCAGCAACATTCTCAAATGTTTAATGGTTGTATCCTTATAACATTATTTGTGTGTCTGCTAGCTTTCATAGCAACCAATTACCCGCATGCAAGGTGTTTGGGGGACATTGGTAAATTATAGCTACAGAAAATTACCAGTACACACACACACACACACACACACACACACACACACACACACACACACACACACACACACACACACACACACAATGATAGACAATCATCAATCACACCTTCAACAGGGACATATTTCATTCAGATTAATGATTATGTTGTTCTAAAGCATGGTTTCTGTTTAGAGCAGGTCACAATCTCTCTCTGGTAAAATCTCATAAAGTGATACACAGTCGGGCCTCTAGCTAGAACAGGATCCGCAAGTGTCTGCGAATGACTCAGGACTTCGGCATGGGCATCACAGAAACTGGGTCTGCACACATCCCAAGCCTCGCAAGAGCCTCCTTTATCTAATTTTAGGAACTGTTATCCAATTTTTAGAAACGAGATAAGAATTACATGGACCTTCCTGGCTAGATAAGTTGATAGGAACAAATTGTAGACATGGAGACTGAGTGAAAATATTCCCTGAAAGGTCACCCTTCCAAATTTGATGGTACGTGGTCATCTTTGCTTCTCTGATACGGAGCTTATTGCAATAAATGCCCCTGAATAAGTCTAATAAATTTCCTTTCACATGAATTAACTTTTTCACAACAGTAATTATTTAAAGGTCATTTTTCAGCATAACTTGATCCACCTGCAGAAAGGGAAAAAAATGCTTTGTGCAAGTAATGTCTAAATTGAAATGCTAAGCTTGTATATCACATGAAGAGAACGCAGGAGTGAAACAAGTATGCTATTTGTTAAAAACACAGGAGAATCAAGTCTTAAAGTTACAGAGTATAAAATCTCACCGCTAGACATCTGAATTCTGTTTTCGTCTTCTTTCTTATCTGTGGAAGGCTGTCTGTCCACTGTTTACCTCAGCTGTCAATGTCTGGTGAGAAATGTCTACATCCATTTACTTAAATATGAGCCGATGAGTCAGTGAAGCTCACTTGTGTCCAATTGCTCCAATGGTGAGGTGAGGTGTTGAGGATATGGTGACTTTTTCTGTCGGTAAGTTGCTGGCATAAGCTTAGCTGGTCTTTGAAGTCGATCTTGTTTTCACTTCTTTGGTTATTAGGACTTCTTATCTTCTTCTTAGATAAAACACCGCTATGATTCCTTACATCTTGAGTCTGAGGGTGCAGATGTGAAATAGAATTTGCCCCCATGGCTTGCTAATGCCTATGACGTCTCTTCTCCTCCATCTTTGGTGTACTACATACGTGACAATGTCCATCACGGCCATCGTATTCACAGACCAGTGTCCAGTCCTATGTATTTTTAATGGATTTACTCTTTGTCCATGAAAAAATATCAGTGTGTTGTCATGTGTAAACACTAATAAATGTATATTGATGTATATTCTTTTTCTCTAATAAATTGACTGTACCTTTAAAAAAAAAAGACCTGATCTGTACTGATATTTGTTGTGAAAGGAACAAATCAGGAGCCAATTTCAGGGCCTAGATGTAAACAATATTCATATATCTGACAGATAATTCATTGTACAATGCAGAAAAATAACTTCTGTATTTAGATATGATGTTGATGGATTTGAAGCCATGCTGCATATTCCTCCCAAGTACAAGGAAGTGATGCTAGTTTTATAGCTCTGCAGGGCAACAAGCACCAGTGACCATCTGTTCACAGGCAGACTGTCACGCTCGAGTATCTCTGCATTCATGTAATGCTGTGAGACTTCATCCATCCCAGTTCTAAAGGGCTAACACGATTTAATTCAAAATGTGAAGGGTTGCTGCTATAATTCATTTAGAGTGTAGATAAAATAAAAGGATAAACAAATGTTCACACACTCACAGTGACACAGCAAAGATTCATAGTTCAAATTTTGGTTTCACTGGGATATAACGCAAATGTAATTAACTTTTCCATTTCTGCAAATTGAAAGGTGGGTTAGCTGACTTTATGTTTATAAGAGAGATTGTAGCTCCATGTCTTTTTTTACTTTGACAACACAAATGAAGTAAACTTATTGCAAAAATGCCTTATTGTTTGGATTATTCAAAGCTTAATCTTTTGCACTTTTGCTTTTTTCTGTGGGACTGTTGTTCTCTTAAAAAGGTCAGTGAAGATTTTAAAATTCATGGTAATTCAAATCAAATAGCAGTTTGTTCTACTTATTGTGTAAACAGCCTCTGGGATCAGAAGTGTGGAACAAAATCTTTTGACTAACTACTGAGAAAAATTGAAATTTCTAAAGGGAACTGAGGTTTTCTTTCTCCATATTCACTTACTGAGAAATAAAAGAAGCTCTTTGTTATGTCTGCTATAATCCCACCGTTTCAGAAAAGAAGCTCGAGGGACCACAAGTCAAAGTTTTTTCTTTGTCAAACTGCAGTTTCAAGGGTCAACGTGTTCACCCTCAATCTCGTGAGCCGGTTCTGTTGATTTGTTGTCAGAAGATTTCTATATTGTCTTTGCTCCCAGGCCCATTGCAGACAACTCTAACCTGAGATGTTTCCAGCGCAGCTACTTTGGAGTACGATAAGAGAATATAAGTGTCGGTGATCAAAGGCTTGAAGCTGAATTTTGGAGTTTGTTGTCAGCCTCCTCTCTTGGTTAACCATCAAACACTGATGTTCAACATTTCCACTGAACTAAATCCACCACAGAAAATACAAAGATATCAGTTTCTCCACCTAAAGTTTCCTCTAAAGACCAATTAAAATGCTCAGAATGCAGTCCACAACCTTAAAGCTGAAGGATCCTTGAAATAATTTGCAATGAATCATAAAACTATGCTGTCTTTAACCTTAAAGTCTCCAAGAAGCAATGGTGATATTTTTATTGGTAACAATGGTTCCAACTATGATTTTTTCAATCTACTATCAGTTTAAACAGGAAACAGGAGGAACGATTTGTTGAACAAATTTATTTTATTTTTGTTTTTAGTCATTTGTGTTATTTCACCAAAATATGGTGGGCTTAGAATGTTTTTTTTTATTTGCTTAAAAAAGTAACGTCAAGTGTTTCCACCCCCGTGTTAAGTAAGTGCTTCAAATTTACTCAATGAAAAAAACCATAATAACAGAAACCAGTCAAGCAAACTTAAACTATTTCTTATGCCTTATGTAGCCCAGTTGTGTGGAGCTGCTCGAAAACTTGTCTTTTTAAAGTTAACTCAATACAACTTTGTTACTTTTCATGTAATCTTTTGGAGTAACCTATGGCTAACAGACTGATAGCAAATTCAGTATCTGAAAAACCTTTTGACAAAATGAACAACCAGGGCAGACAGGCAGATCATGGACAAACCTGCAGTTTCTAGGATATTTTGACAAGATTTGTAGGCCACAAGTACAATATCCTTTGTGTTGTACGTGTAGATGAAAGTTTCAGGCTATACATCACTTTGAAACCACCCAAGTTTGGCATGAAGTTCTGGTGAAACTGTCAAGCTAAAAGCTAATTTTTGTATAAAAATGATTGAGTTGAG
Source organism: Pelmatolapia mariae (assembly GCF_036321145.2). Classification (NCBI taxonomy): domain Eukaryota; kingdom Metazoa; phylum Chordata; class Actinopteri; order Cichliformes; family Cichlidae; genus Pelmatolapia; species Pelmatolapia mariae. The sequence goes on along the minus strand of NC_086240.1, from coordinate 21,380,211 downwards.
TTGAGAAATTCTTTTATTTGTCGGTTGCAGTTGACAACAACTGAGATGACAGACCTTTCCGACCGTACATACAATAAAACCATAACTAGTTAGAACATTGCAGAATATCTATCATAGATAAAGAAAACAGTTTAGCTAGAGCTGCTAAAAGAAACATTCCAGTATAAAGCATAATGGGGTCCTAAATTACCCTACTCTGGGTTATAAGTGCCAACATCAATTGGTAACCATTTAAATGAGTAGAAGAAGTAAACTGTGGCTTTTGCTTCTATAATTTCTATTATGCCTAATATAATCTGAGATATGATATTTGAAATGTTATCTATCATAAAATTCTTAACTTCACTAAAGGTGACAGGCTGCTCAGTTTAAATAGAACTAATACACTAAGTGAAAAAACACATGAATATCAACCAAAGAAAACAGAAAATAACTGATTTACATAAAACATCTATGTAAATAGTCTAGTATTGAAATGCACTAACTTTTCTATTTTTACCATTCAAAGCTGTTTAAAGCAACCTATTTGCACACATATTCATGAATCATTATATCCTGTGCACTTTAAACGCTTTGTCTAATCACATATGGCCAATTTAGAAACACAAATAATGTTACATGCATGTCTTTGGACTGCAAGTGTGCAAAGCACACATTCCTGTGTAAACAGACTTTTTTTTTCTCTTTGCATGAAACACATCAATTTTGAGGAAATTAAAAAAAAAGAGAACTCAAATAACTCAGAGCTAAATTTTCCTTTTGAGACCATGAGAGACGAAACCGATTCAAAACTTGATTTCATCGATAAGCTTCTGAAGTCACCTGATTTTCAGTTTTGGTGCAAACATACAGATTCAGCTCACCTTAAAGAACCGTTTAAGCTCCTTTCTCTTATCCGAAATTGAGTACACCCCCATCTTAAAACTCATTTAATTCCAATCCACAAAAGCAGTGGAGTGACCTCTGTGTTCAAGCTAAATGTCGACTTGATCAAGCAAGCGCCTGCTTTCAGATTGGGCCATGAAAGCAAATTCACTTTGACCCTGTGTGTTCCCTTTCCATTTCCCAAACACAAGATCTGTACCTATGAAACAGCTACTACCATCTCTCATCTCTGATGCATTAAGCGTCTTCTTGAAAACTCCTGCAGCATAACTCTCTGTCATAATATCTGAAATACTTTTGTTTGCAGTAAATTCACCCACACCTAGAAACTGTTAAACAAAAAGAGCATGTTGCCAAAATGTTCCATTCAGCAGTTATAGGAGGTAATACGTTCCTGTAGCTGTCAGTGTTTTAATGACCATTTGTAGTAATGCACCCCCTGGGTGTACGGCTGCTGATTACAGTATGATGTATCTCAATTTTTATTAAGCTGGTCTTTTTTATAGGAAGCTTGGATGAACACGGAGCTTTGTATTGAGAAATTACATTAATCTACTGCTGCTGGCACAAATAAAGATAACAATACGTATTTGAAGAACATTATCAGAAGTATTGTGTGGCTGTTGTGCTTACTTTTACACTGAGAGCGAAACTTTATAAAGCTATGCAATAAAGTCTTCATTCTCTCTTTATCCAGTTTATCAACTTGTGGTGAAAAATAACAGGACGGATGGGTTTAATTTTTGGCATTTTCCCTTTTATGGATAGTGACAGAAAGGTAGTGGGATCGAGGGAATGACATGGAGCAAGACCCCCTGATGTTGAGGACAGCACTCAGGCAACTGCAAAAATGTGGGAAACAAAAAATAAAGGGACAAAACCAAAGAGAAACACAAGTGTGTATGTAGGTAGGGGACAAATTACACAAGTTGACACAGGTATGAACAGGTTGGAAACAATTCATGTGGGGCAATCACAAAGAAGAGAAGATTAAAGACACAAATTAAAGCACAACAAGGAAAAAAACAAGGAAAAACAATCACCCAAAAAAATAGGAAGAAGGACACATGAATATACAGACAAGTTAGGGAGGCAAACACAGGACATACTGAGGGCAATAGGAACCTAACACAAGAAGATGTAACAATTAAATGAAAACAGTCATTATTTGATTTTAGCCCAGAATCCAGATAGCACACAACACAACATACCTTGACTCTAATGCTAAACCACTTAACAGTGAAGCTCCAGGGAACCGATTTAGTGAAGGTCTTTAAAAATCTGGGTTTGACCATCCAAAAAACTCCAGAAAGCGCACAAGAGGGGTGAAGAAGAGAGTGCAGGCAAGGTGGAGTGGATGGAAACAAGTGTCAAGGGTGATTTGTGACACAACGACAGAAGCAAGGGTGAAAGCAAAGGTTTACAAGATGGTAGTGAGACCTGTTAGGAGGCCATCTGTAGGTTTCTGATCTGAAAATTCTGAGATTTCCACTGAGAGTGAGGGACAGCTCAGGTTGAGCGCTTTGGAGACAAAGTTAGAGAGGCATGGCTGAGATGGTTTGGACATGAACAGAGGAGAGACAGTGGATTTTGAAGTTTGAAGGAGGAATAAAAGGAAGACCACGGCAAGGTTCGTGGACGTAGTGAAGTAGGATGTGCAGAGGCGTAAGCTCGAGATGAGATGAGATGGAAGCAGATGATTTCCCGGTGGTGACAGGTGAAAGAAGCTGAAAAAACTACACCAAGAAGTAAAAGCCAACTTTTCAGACAATTGTGATGGAATCATTAAAGTCAGTCGGCTGAGGCTGCAGGTTGTACAGGTGATCCAAGATAATGGAAACATGAAATCTATTTGATGTATTACCTCAGAATTACATCAAATTTTCATTTAAATTTTAAATCAATATTTCAACAAAAAATGGTCATTGAAGCAAATAAATACTCATGCAGTCAAATTCATGGACCAGACAAGGAAAATTCAGTGAGACAAACTGTTCATCTTCAGCCTCATCCTGGCTCTCGTTGTAAAAACAAACAACATCATTTTGGAGAGATAGTGAAAAACACAATTTCTGTGAGAGCAGATAAACAAGTGTGTTATTGCTTAAAGAGGGGCTTATGCAAAGCAAGCATTATCTGGTCCTGTTGTGGATTTTGTAGCTCGAGATGTTATTTATGCTGTGAAAGCAAACACTGCTGCTTCATTTCAGCTTTATATGATGTAACGAAAATGCAACATTATAAAAAAATAAAAAGTACAACTTTCCTGTTTTGCACTCTCAATCAGATTCATGTACTGCTAAACATGATCTTTAGATACAGCATATTAAGGGAGGCGTGATATGCCTGAAGTGCTTGTCATCATAACTGAAAGTCTGTGAGGATGATGCACGAGGTGACCTGAGTCCCTGCTAGTCCAGTGCCAGGACCCAGAATAATGACTGCTTAAAGCATGTATACAGGGCATGCACAAGCCTGTGTATGAATGTGTGTGTGTTTGCGTGTGTGTATTTATAGTTGACTAAATAAGTGTGCAGTACTTAAATTGGCACCTCTGGGCACTTTCCATGGGTGACAGGGTGCAGGCAGAGGGCAGCAGGGTTGGGCCTGCTAGTTACAAAATTGCCCTGCCACATAAGGGCAGGAAGCAGTAACTAAAGAAACAGTGAACAGGGGAAAACTGATTCTTATGCTTTAAATATTATAAATTGAACTCTGGAACAAAAAGGAAAAATGTAAAATCTTAATTAATAATTTTTTTCCTGCTTTGCTTCAGCTGAACATAAATAAATAAAGGTCCTATTTTTGAACACCGTCTACATTAAAACGCTTTCAAGAATCAGAGGAACTCTATATAAATTGGCTCGATATAAAGTGTTACACTTCAAAACTTAATAAATCTTTAGATTGGTCAATTTTACACGATATGACAACCTCTTAGCTTGTGGAGGACAAAAAGGGAGTTTTTCCTCATTTTTATATTTTCCTCATATTTATCACGTTAATCTAAGATTATTTATGGTAACCTAAAATTGCTTGTGGACATTTTTCCCCTGAACTAAAGACTTCAACATTATAACCTTACTGTTTATCTCTTTTGAACATTTTTTTTTATACTTTAATATCGAAGAACTATGAAATGTTTCTCCCACTGGGAAAAATGATGCTACATCTTCAACTTACTGAGTATTTTGAAATTTCGAGTTACGTTACCAAACCACATACACACCTGATATGCTAAGTCTGCTTTGCTAGGCTGTGACAGGCCTCCTTGTAGGTGATTTGTCATGACAGGAAGTGCTCAGGTGAAACAGAAGCTTCACAAGCTATTCCACTTTAACTTGTACAGTGCCTGCACTCTGGAGCTAACTCACCTATGTGGAATTATAATTATTATTTATTAATTTTTAAATTAGCGTTTACATTTTCATTTACTTTCGCTTTCATTAGCGTTTACTTTTCTTTTGGGACATGTAAAGCCTGTAAATATGGAAACGTGGGGAGTTTGAAAAATTGAAGAAGACCCAGCTACCTAAACGAGAAAGTGAACCTGGAAAGCACCGTATAGCACACAGGAAAGGCAGTTCGTTTCTACCTTTGCTGTGTTTGGTCTTGAAGTGTGTGTTTTAGTTAATATTTATTACTGAGCGAAGTAGGATGTAACGAGTGTTTCCTTCACAAAGTCATGTTTTTATATAGAAAAGTTAGCTGGTGGCTGGTTTTGTGATAAGCCTGCTGTTTTTGGTAGATGTCGGAGGTTGCCATTGCATTCATTCTCTACTGGGATACAGAGTATGGAGGTAAATGTTTGCAGCTTCCTCTAAATGCACTTTGTGAATGGATATTGGCTGTGTTCATCATTTATGTGTCAGGTGATATAGCTGGCTGGCTGTTGCTGCTCTCTCAAATGTGTTTTATGGCTAATATGGCTGTGTGATATTCCACTAAATTATACTGCTGCCAATCTAAGTGCATTGTGTGTATTATTATTATTATTGATATTGAATGAGTCTCTTGTAGCTATTCGGCTCATTTTTCTTCTGCTGGCTGCATGGCTTGTGACATATGTGTATTTCTACTTCTCGTTGTTGCCATTATTTTGAGGGGTTTCCTTTTGTCTCAGAAGAAACCAAGTTTGAAGCATCGAGTTATAATCAAAGTGTGTTTTGTGAGAGGGGAAAAGGCTTTTGAATGTTATTTTCTTAAAAAGACTTCAGGAATCACATTTGTCTTATAAGCTGGACCCATATTAGGTTATTTATTATTTAATACTGCAGTCAGTGCAGTGTTTATAGGATCATTATGACTTTCAACTGAAAAAATAGTCTGGAACATAAACACGGCATTTGCAAGAATATTTTCATCTTTTTAGTTCAATTACAACTGAGCGTTTCTCTCAAACTCATGTTTTCTCTTGCAGACACAGGGGATGCATTTAAACATAATATTTTTAACATGCCAGAATTATATCCTGTTTGACATAACACCTGTCATGGTCATGGTTGTGGCAGGCTGCAGGGGTGAAAACTCAAAATGTACTTTTAATGATCATTTGGGGTACAGTCCAAAAGTAACAGAATCTAGCAGTGAACAAAATCCAGTAGGAAGTACACAGAAGATGAGGAACATAAACCAACTAGACACATCTCAGGAAGGTTTCCACATCTGCAAACCTCCAGACAGAAAAACAGGCAAACTGTTTTATATGATCACCTGGCTCTTTGGTTCTAACTTATTCATGACAGTTTCTTTTCATGAAGGAGTGTGGCTGCTCCACAGTATCGGCTCATCATAACAGTTGCGTCACAGGTTCCAAAGCCAACACGCCGCAAGCTAAACATTTCTTCACAGATGACCTGCATATCAAGGTCTTGTAGCAGGATGCTACAGACAGTAACGCCAGTGCATGCAGATCAACAAGTTCAAGCAGGGAATTCTGATCTGGAGATTTTGATGTAAATGTAGATAGAGTTTTGCTGCTATCAATCCTTTGCATTTTCTTTTTATTTAGCATGCAACTACACAAGCCTTCCTACACAATGTTAGGTTAGGTTAAAAGCACCAAGGTATCGAAGAAAAGTACTTTTATGGATGTGTATAGGTGAATGAGGCTTCTAATAAGAAGGTGATTTGAGTACTCAGAGTAGAAAAGCTCTATACATGTACTAGTCCATTTAACATTTAAAGTGCCAAAGCCATCGAAAGGATGTTTTTGGTGCTGGTGACCACCAGTAACCTCAAGCAACCACCCATCAACTGCTGGAGTAGTAACATTTTCCCATAGCAATCAGATGTTTCAAGGCCGGGGTCCGGTGTCTAGGCCACAAGGCATTAACTTGCAGTAGTTTATGCTTGTTGCCATATGGAAAGACCATGTATGGATCAAAGTAGGGTTGGAATTGAACCAGGATTTTCACACCACCTCTACTTTGACAGCAGAAATAGAACCACGTCATCGCTGCTGAAATAAAGTATTTCAAGGACTGACAGTGAAAGCATATTTTTCATTGTATTATTGTTTCCACCTTCCACTGTTTCAGGATGCAGCATTAAAGTCAGTCATTACAGGTGAGGATATGTAGACTGGACTCAGGTTATGATATTGTATTCTTCCTTCATGCATGACAACCTCACTGTTGTCTTGGAAGTGGCCTACAAATGTTTTTTTGTGTGTGTGTTTCATGACAAATACTGATTCTTGTCCCTGTTTCATTTTTCATTCATGCCATGCTTTAAAGGCTATTTCAGCAGTATGGTTATATGACATATCATAATTACATCTCCACTGCTGAGCTGCCTTTCTACCGTTTGCTGCTGCTACACTCAGCCGCACACCTTAAGATCATTTCCACGTACTGATGGTTCTCTTCTGCTTATCAATGCTACGTAAGGCCTCACAAGGAGAGATCGTCTGCTCCAAGCCATATATTTTTGTGATTTTTAATATGCATAATGGAATAATTATCTTCTGCTGAATATCTGTTGGAGTGCTGAGTGTAGATTTATACATCTAATTTCACTTGGCTGGAGGTGGTATGTGGGGGAATGGCCACACCGCGGCTTGTGCAGAGCCCTAACAGAACATTTTCTACATTACAGCTGCTTCTGAATCTGGGTGTAATGAAGTTTCAGGATGAAGTTGCCTGACTAAAAATCACTTGTGCTGAAAACCGAACAATCCTTAGCGCACTGTAGCCATAAGAATATCTTTCAAAACTGCGATAAACAACACCGCATATCATCACATTTTTCATTAAGTGTTAACGAGACACTGTGGCCTCTCAATCACGTATTGTATTTGGAAGATGTTATGTTGTCATAGAGATGAAGAAAAACATCCTCTCATGGTGGGATAGGGGCCAAAAAGGTGAAGGATTATAAAGCTGTGCTGATGCAGATTGGATTACTCTATTATCCAGAGCCTCCTCATTTTCCCAGGAGATCATACACGTTTCTAATCCTCCAAGGCTGTTTTTCCCTCCCTCTGTGTTATCTGCCATTTTGGCTAGAGGGAGTGTTTGTCTGATTCTTATAGTTTGTGTTACCCCGCTCCTATACACCATCACATTATTTGGCCTAGAGAGGGGCTTTGTGCTTGTCCAATCTGGTTATTTTATAGTCAAGTGCATTAGTCTGGGAAGATGCGCTTGCAGAGGTGTTTTACACAGACACAAACATGCAGTTAGTGTGGAATAGATTCTGTGATACAGAAGGATGGCTTCTTAGTCACATTAAAACATGAGGATACTCCTCAGTGTAGGAAATGTTCAATAATGCTGATTTATGAAGTGCAAATATTAAAGACCTGGTCAGGGTCATTGATCTTTGATAAATTTACTGCGTTACCAAAAACTGCAACTCAACCAAGCGCTTTAAACTTAAAGTCATATTCACTTAGTAGGAACTTTAAAGACAAACAAAAAACTGTGTAATTTGAATTTACTAAACATATAGAAAAACAGCGATCTCCTATTCACCATTAAATGAGAAAATATCAAAATACATGAAGTAGGATGCAAGTACTGTATAGTAGTACATACATTTTTCTATTGCTTTTTCATGAAAGTGCATTAAGATTTCCAGATTTTAGAATTCATTTTTGGACACTATCGAGAGCATAATGCACATTAACTGTCTGCCTTAAATATTGTTCAGACTACTGCAGTTTGCCTTGGATCAAGAACCACAGACATGTGAGGCCTTGCACCCAGTCAGACAAAGGTGATCACAAATCTGAGATGTCCAGGATTCCCTTTTATCTTAAAAAAATGTAATTATAGTCAAAAGCAAAACTGAAGTCTCAGATTCGACTGGTTGACTGTGCTTTTGTGGTTATCTTTATAGGAGGAAGCTCCAATAGTTTTCCAGGGTTAATCTTGGGCTGGGAGATTAATCAAATTTTAAATTTTAATTAGGATTTTGTTTTCAGTGATTATGAAAACAAAATAATCTGGATAAACTGATTATCCTTTGCACACTACAGTATGAAACACTCATTTTTTTTTCTTGTTATAAATAAAGTGTCCTTCTTGTTTTTAAGTGCCATCCCTAAAAGCTCAAACTTTCTTCCTGTTAGGTTCACTTTGAGCCAAGTTGACTACAGGAGAATCTGTGGTCAACAACAGGAATCTAAAGGATGTAAAACTCACAAGGTTTTCTTTGAAAGATTATTAATGGCAGCCTGCAGCTGCCTTTAACTCTCAGTTGCTTACGGTCAAGTTTTCTGCAGTGCAGACAGTTCGCTGTCAGTTTCAGCTCTCTGTCACTCATGGTAAATCTACTACAGCGTAGACCTCTATTTTCCTCTGCACCTTGAATTACCTGCATTGGAGGCAGTCCAGAAAGGACCAGCAGCTGCCTTCGTGAGACTGGCTTTACACCCAAAAAAATACTCTAGTCAGTGCCAAACTCCCTACCTGGTGACACCCGTCATACCGCTATGTTTTAAATAAATGCATTATATTTGCTAATTTTAGAAATAATTGAGGGAACAGACAACAAAACCATTGCTCTTTCATGGCTTTGAATCAACCAAATATGATGGAGATCGCTCAGTGTAACTTACTTAATCTTATATTTACTGATCAGATACTCAGCTTTCATCTTGATGAACCGGCACCTGACAACTGACACCATGTTAATGAACTCAAATGAAATTTTCCCCTGGTACACCTTGTGAGGTTTTAAGTTGTCTTGAACTTGAGGAAAGTTAGTTTCACTTCACTATTTTCTCTATGGCTGACATCCTTCTGCTAGGTGTGGGTTAAAGGGGGGGCATTTGCACATGGACACATGTGTATATACACATACTGAAGCTTACAGCAGAGGAGTTTAAAGAAAGTAGCTTGACCATAAATAACAGCAAAATGCAATACATACAGAGTATGTGAATAAAATTAGTGCAGACTGATTGCACTAATTGAACTGATTGAACCCATTTGTTAAAAAAGTGCAAGATGAACATCCATCCATCCATCCATCCATCCATCCATTCATTCATTCATTCATTCATCCATCCATCCTCCCTCCTGAAGTCAGGGTGCAGTGACTGAGCAGGGCATTCCTGATTCCATGGTGCTACCAGGCTAAACAAATGACACAATTTGTCTAGTGAGTTCTGGTTTTATTCCAGATGCCTGAACCATCCATTTGGCTTCTTTTGACGTGAAGGAGCAACAATCTCTTTGTGTATCTCCCACTGGAAAAAAAAAACCTGACTGTGGCCTCCACAATCACACTCTAGTTGTATAATCAGTGAAACCAGCTCATTAATCTGCCCCTATCTCTGAGATAAAGTTAAGCTCTGTTGCACTGATGGGTGGTAAAGATGTCTAACCCCCTGCCTGTTCCAGGAAAGCTTGCCTCCCCCCTAACAGGAACGGGGAGGTTTGACCGAGGCTCGACACCTGGGGCTCTCTGGCACCGGAACATGCCTGCAGTGATAATTAATGAGAATTACTGTTGCCGAGAGAGGCACTTTGGCAGGGAGGGCGAGACAGAGGGAGAATTGGACTGAGAGGGGATCATTGAGACATAATGACTGTGGTGAAGAAGACAGAGATGGAGGTGGTGGGAGGACAAATAAAAAAGACTAATGTGATTATTTTTCTAGTTTCAAGAAGACATACTAGTCTAAGCAGTGGCATGTTTTTTTTCCTCTATTCTCTGAGTGACAAATATATTGGGGGTTCACAGGTGTGCATCTCATAAATGTCATAATTTATTTAACTTTAGTTTTCAGCTTTGCAAGAGATGAATGATGGTTTTAGAGTGCATTGGTTGGGAAGCTTTTGAGGCATTATGTTCTGACAGGAAAAAAGTTTCTTCTATTTTGAACAGCAAAAAAAATCCTCCTCTCTATACCCCTCTGAAACTCCACTGCGTAAAACGCATGCTTAGTCTCTCGTACACTTGAGTGGAGAAAGGAAATGCCCGAGGCTAGACTCACTGTGATGAAACAGATCCTAGGGAAAAGGCCAGGGAACCCAAGAAAGTAAAAACCCATGCAAATAATTAGTTCTGAGCTAATAGTCCTCAAACTGCAGAGTAAAGTGGACTTTCAGAGAAGCAATGCCGGCCAGATTCTTTTTACTAACACATAAATTATAGTCGACTCTCACTGAAGATTAATACTCGATATAATAGCTTCTTTGAGGAAACAGTGCTCATTATTATATTCATTTGCAGCTTTTTGCATTTAACCATTTAGCAAATGTTGAACAATGTTTGTGTCACCAGCTTTTCATTGTGCAGATTTCATCACAAAGAATAAAACCTATGCATTTAACTCACATTAGCATAATTTTGTTTGCTTTTAACCAGCCATATCATTTGAAACACGTTCATTAGCCAATTTCCATTGGGCATGTTTTTGATTTTTTGGCCCTGATTTCACGGTTAAAAATCTCTTCAATCGGTGTCCTCCTCCTGTCAAGAAGGAAATAAAAACACTGATATTTGTAGGCTTTTTCTGGCCCATGTTTTGCTTCCTAAACCATGCAAAGGAATGTTTGTAGAATCGTCTGACTGGTTTTGCATTTTTATCTATATTGAATTTTTATATTTAGAGTGAATATTCTCCATTTATTGGAGCAGTAGAAGAAAGTTTGTTCTTTCCTCCAGTCTGCATGTCCAAGTTTCTGCGGGCAAGCTACTACACTCCGATTTGCTGCTGATGCATCTGGTGGAGATTGAGTGACAGCATTTAAGCATAGAAAAAACTGCTTTTGTGAAGGAAGCTCGTAGTGAAAAAGAATTTTGAGTGCTCAAATAGAGTGGAAAAGTGCTATATAAGTACAGTCCATTTACTGTAAAGTAATCAGTGATTTAAAGAAAAAGGCAGAGAGGGATACAAATGTGAGGCCACATTTCCTCAAAAACATTTTAGTTTTGATCTTACCGTTCAATTTTATTGCTACTGAGCGCTTGTTTCATTGTATGAATGCATTGTCAAGCATTAGCAGCTCATTTTAGAGAAACTGAAATTGGAGAAATCTGCTACTATGACATGTTAAGTTGAAATGAAAATCTGCAGACTTTTCACTGCAGACACTGGGTTGGGTGTCACTGAATAAAAAGGCACTTTAACCACTCGAGTCAGTGTTTTAGGATGCTGTTAGAAGTGCTGAGAACTGCTGGACTCTCAGCTTGAGTAACATTTTTCTTACACATAACACATTTGGACTCACTGTCCTGCTTCCAAGAACTTACCTGTAGAGTGATGGTGAAGTTTAAAAAGCTTCCTGCAAATTCACCCTTGAATGACAAGCAGCAGTTGTAGTCAAATCTACAGCTGTGCACAGATGGCAGTGATAATTTTCCTGGGCTTTTTAAAAAGAAAATCACTGAGGGTGAAAGTTTTGACCAACAGGAGAGTGAAAAAATCTCTTAATTCTTAACTGAAAATGTGCATTTCCTCCTGAAAAGTGTGATTTTTTTTTTTAACATTTCTTGGTCTCTATGTTCTTTCTAAACAAATCACTTCAACTTTTTACGGTTTATTTGAGTCATACAGTGAAGAGCTCATGCCCATGTCTGCAGAATATATAAATTACCCAGCCATATAGGCAGTGCACAATAAGGCTATTGCCTACAGTTGCAGACATAGATTGCTTCGTGAATCTTACTGCATCAATTTGTCTAAAAGAGACAGGACATGGGTCTCTGCAGCTGTTAGAATATGTTAATATTTTCTATTTCCAGTCAGAGCAAGCTGAACAGGTTTCATCAAGTCATCTTGTACAAAAAAAAGACACTTACTTTGAGATATAGATAGATATAGATATATCTCATATACAGATACATATACAGATATAAAAGTCAAAAGTTCAAAATGCAGAAATTTATAGGAAAGAAGTAGAAAATTGACCAGAAAATGGGGCAAAATGATAAGAAATTATAAGATAATAATGATAAGAAAACTTAAGAAATGTTACTCTTCCCCACCTCTCTTGGTCCCAAGCGTAAAGCTTCAGTGGACAAGCCCTATTGTACTGCAGCAATTGTATTTATTTGAAATAAATACGATGGAAGAAACACATTTTGTCCATACAGAGACACAGGCGAGAGACAGGGTGCACTCTAGACATACCAGGCTATTGAAGGGGTAACACAGAGAGAGTAAAACCAACCATTCACTTTCACATTTGCACCTTTGGCTGATTTTTAGAATCAGCAGTTAACTTAACATGCAGGTTTGTGCACTGTGGGGGAAGCTTGAGTACCTGGAGAAAATCTGCACCGACACAAGGAGAGCATAGAAACCACACAGAAATGTTCCATCCAGCCAGCTATTGTAACCTAATACATCTTTACCTGCTTTGCTGATATTCATCCACTTATGGCCACTATTGAAGCTGGTTACATCAATCATCACTGTAAACAAGGTTAGATACTATATGTTTTTTTTCTTCTATGCTGGACGTGGAAAATAAACTAAGTGGCTGAACATAAGCAGCCCTGCTGTTCTGTCTGTGCTACGGCACAATTTTCAATTAGTACTTGAACATTGAGCTAGCACTATATTAATAGAATTTAACATTAAATTGATCTGGATGCCAGGTTGCAGACCCTGTTATCACATGTTCATTGAGCAATGGACTCCTTAAAACCTTTTTTTGCAATAGTTTCAGATAAATGTAGTAGTCACAGTGACACATAGAATTAATGTGAATGTGTTTCAGTACCCTTGTGGTTTTCTTTAACAATTCCCTCCATATAGACAACCGATTACTTCTTTTTACTTTCAGTCTATGCATTTTAAACAGAACAAATTGTATGTGATATAAACTTCCCTGATGGACACTAATGAAGAGGATGGGTCATAATGAGGATGTCTGACCTCAGTTGCAGTGGGCTGAAAACACTGTGCTACCTACACTCGGATAGTAATTGCTTTTTTCGTGTAATGAAATTCTTCTCGCGGACAGTCCCTCACCTTGAGAGGTGTCCTCGCATTTTCTTCAGAAGTGGAGGCAAAAGTTTCCTTCGACTGTGAGGAGAATAACTTCCCTATTTTTATTTTATTTTATTTATTTTTTGTCGACAGTCTCTTGAGCTGAGTGACTGGTGGAAAGAAATCCCTCTCACCTTAAATGCTTCATGGATCTGTGTGCTGGCGAATGCAAAGCAGAAAGACTGACAACCTCTAACGTTACGTCCATTCAAAACTGAGTTTGCATTAAGAGGATTACTACCTACTAAGATATTTTAATACCTTGCATCTTTCGTATAAAGAATATAATACCGAGTCATGCTGTGTCATATTAAATAAATGTTGCTTGTGTTTAATGCTGTGTCGACATGCAAAGCAGCAGTACAGCAGCTTCAGTCTTCTATCAGAGTCCACTTGGGATTCAGGCACAGCGCTTTTGTGTGGTTCACCCACACTTACAGATACTGTCAGGATAGCTGCACATGTAAAAAGCAAGTAAACTAATTCAAATAATAGGACTGCAGCGATGATAGCCGAGTATCTCACACAGGAAAAAAAATCCTGCTTGAAAAATAGTCTGTGCACAAACTACTTGTATTTTTATTATTCTTAAAGCTTCAGTTTTAGCATAGGTTGTGGGTTTTTTTAATTGTTGAATTTGATTGTGAGAGGTTTTTGTTTTTGAAACCTTTCAACCTACTTACCTCCTACTTAATGCAAAGTATTTCTCCACCGTAGTATGCAGCAGCCACTATCAGTTGTTTATATTGTTCCATAACGACAGGATGTTTATTCTGAGAGATTACGTAAGAAAATGTCCAGTGTCTTCTGCTTTGAGCAATATCTTTATATATCTTTTTGTTGTGAATATCACTGATTTAATCACATTACATTTGTATTCACTCACATTTATTTTCTCCAGTGAATCAAGTCATCTTCTTTACGTAAGCCATATTATTATAAGATGACAAAAACAATATAATATATAATCTAAGGTACAACTTTTCAACTGCTCATTGGCTTATTTTTATATTTGTGTCAACCACATGGAAAAAAACTGAGTGCATTTAGGCATGCAGGCACGGTCAGCGGCAGTTCTCTCAGGGAAAAATGCTTCGTTTGTGTTTGAGCAGAATGACCAGACTGCTTCAAGCTGATAGGAAGGCGACAGTAACTCAAATGGACACTTGTTACAATCACGGTGTGCAGATGTGCATCCCTAAATGCACAACAGGTTGACATGAGTGGCATCCAGCCACTCATGTCAGGGCATGAGTGGCAGGGCATGAGTGGCATCCAGCCACTCATGTCAGCTAAGAACAGGAAACTGAAGCTACAATTCACATGGACTCACCAAAATTGGACAGTAGAAGATCGGAGAAATGTTGCCTGATGATTCTTGATTGTTCTCTGATGTTCAGATGGTAGGGACAGAGTTTGTTGTAAACAACATGAAAGCACGGATCCATCCTGCCTTCATTTCAAACTGATTTTTCTTTTAACATGACAGTGAGTTCACTGCAGTCACCACATCCCAATCCAACATAGTACCTTTGGGATGTGGCGGAATGGGGGATTCAAATCATGCATGTGCAGCTGACAAATCTGCAGTAACTGTGTGATGACGTCATGTGAGTATGGACCAAAATCTATGTGTAATGTTTCCAGCAAATTCCTTTATTAACATAATGTGTAAATAGAAGTTGAGGATAAAATTTGAATGAGCCCATTTCCACAATCACCTCTAAAGGCTGATACTGATACTCAAACATGGTTTTTTTTTTATGTAAAAGAACCAAGAAACACTGAGGGAAGGGTATTTGAAAGAAACAATGAAAATGAATTTGTCGCTGTTTCCTGATGGGTAAATTGTCAAATGTTGATGCTGTTTCTAAAACATCTCAAACCTCGGTCTCTGCTTATGAATTCACTGTTATGTCCCCACAGACCGACCGTGGGTTGTTGCTCTTTCTCTCTCTCTCTTCTCTCCTTGACTGACTCCCCTCACCAATTAGGCCTGGGAGTCCTTAAGCTGACAAAGAGGAGATGGCTGAGGCCAGAGTTCCTTCGTGTTGGCAGCGTTTGAGTTGTGTGGTTGTGGCTGTTTACTCCTCTGGGTGAAGTATTTTTATTTATTTTTTAAATGACTTGTGGATTCAACTTCATTTGATCAGTGAAGTTTTGCTTCACACTTTTTGTTCTTGTTAGTTACAACAGTGTAGCTGTCTCAGGTCAAAGGTTATTTTCTAAAAACTGATTTCACCTCCCTTTCACTTTGTTCTCCTTGACACTTTTTTCATCACTCCCTTTTTTGGGATTACTTTCACATTTAAAAGAACATAACCAAATAATAACTACAGCAACCCAGAACAATCAGAATGTCTCTGTCTTTGTGGTTTGTAGTCTTCAACCTCACTTTGACATGCAAGTCCCTTTCTTCCATTTCTGTCAACATTGTTCCTCTTAAATTCTTACCTTATGAATCAATAAATTTCACTTACTATTTTCAGCTTGTGTTGGCGGGTCCAGTTTGTATCATGTCTTTGTTATTGCTTTTTCACAGGCTGCTAACTGACTTATGAATGGATATCTGACTTATCTTGACAAAATATGTCCAGTCGTTTTACCAGAATACAGCATGGCCAAGGAATGTCCTAAGGTTTTTGAAAACAACCAAATGAAACCTCTCCTGAAAATGTACAAAGTCTCAAGAGAAAGCCAAAAGACTTGAGAATAATTACTGCTTGATATTGTCTCCAACATGGCTACATTACTGAGAGGTTTGCTCCTGATTTAGGGAGTTACAAGGAACAACACTAGTGGTTGATGATGAGGTGGATTATTGTGTTCTCCATATACATAATCACTCATCTTCAGAAATATTCACACTTTTATCATTTCTGTTTTCCATATAATTGCATTTTCTTTTTGCTCTTTTTGTTTTTCTAATTATACTATTTCTGTTGACATTTACAGTTGGGTTGACTGACTTCTAATAAAACAAAAAACCCTAACTTTTAAATATATAGAGTGGTCCTTGTTGCACAGCAGGTAGTTTTGTTCCATTGTTCTTGCTTTTCCACCTTGGACCTTTGGGTTAGAAAGTCATAAAGCAGATGGTAACTGGTGATTTGCTCGAGGTGTTGTGTGAGTGAGAGTGGGTGAAGCCATGGAAAGTCTGTGTTAAATCATGCAAAATAGCTAATTAAACAACTTTTATCAATCCTGTTTGGAAGAATCAGTAAAAAAGTATTTGAAAGCGACTTAATTTAATCCTATGTCTACCTTTGTCTATGTTATGCATGATATGACCATGGAAATAATGGCAAATTGGCCTCTCAAAGTCCATGTGATTTTAATTTTATGCATACTTTAAGGACATGCTTTCTTTTCCTTGAAATGAGCTTAAAGATTTTTTTTTATTTCAGTATTAGAAGGGGGTGCAAATATGTTCATGATTTTTTTTCTTTTAAAGTATTAATCAAAAAGTCTATAAAATATAAACAGTTCCAGTCTTCAAAAAACCCCAGAGGCATCTCTAAATAAAAGCAAAAAGGCAAATCCTAAGACTGCAGTTGTTTTGAGCAGTGACATTATTTCTTTATAAAGTTCTTTAAATATTCATATTAATGTTTGTTGCAGAGTGGCATATAGATATTTAACATAAACAAATGTTTTTCCGAGGAATGCACTTCTCTCCTTTGTTTTTTGCATCCTGGAATTTTTCTGTTCTGAATTATTTGGAAGAGAAAAATTCACTGTTGCCTCTGGGCTTTTTATTATCTGCACTGAACAATCTGTGAACCCTATGTGTGACCGTGTTTTCCTATCTCTGTTTTATATCGTGGAAATATCTCAAACTGCTGGCTGAAAGCCTCCTACATTTCTGAGCAATGTTTTGAGAGCTCTACATTTATTTTAAAAGGGTAAGAAAACAGCTTGTTTGTGTACAAAACTATAGTGGTTTATCACAATGTATTAATGGCATGCAGTGCAGAGTGGTTTAGGAGAATCTGAGTTTGATATTTGAAGATTGCCTCAGCCTTCAAGCTTTCTGTTGCTAATCTTACTCAGAAACAGTGTTTTCTCTGTTATTTATGTTCTGAAAAAACAAACAATTTAGACAATTTACCACTTTTGTAACCAGAAAAATGATTTACCAGCTATTATCAAGAGTACCTACAGTGTAAGTTTTAACATATCACTACTTTAAAAATGTCCAAACAGTAAAAGTAACATGCACATCTGATAAAAACGAATATAATTCCAGCTTTTTAAACTGCTATATGTTTCATATTTTGCCCACTGCTGACTGTTGTTCCTCAGATAAAGAAAGGGTTAAATAGTTATTAAGTGGAATTAAGTTCGGGGGGAAAAATATTACTTGTCTACATACATTAAAATACTGACCAAACAATCTTTAGAAGTGTCTTTTTGTTTAAAGCTATTTTTGCAGTTAATTTCATGGTTGATTTTACGGATAAAGATTCAGACTTACCCACGAGTCTAAAAGTAAGAACTTGAAACAGATTTTTTTTAAATTATTTATTCTTTTTGTTAATCAATTTGCAAATTTCATGATGTATATTTTATTTACTAGTGGACCACTCCTATTGCCCTTGTCTTTGCCCTTGTCCTGCTGTGTTTTTCCTGGTGGTTTGCTGGCCAGGTTTGCATTCTGTCTGTCCTGGACTGTAGCTGGCAGTGGTTGGCTTTAGCTGTGAGCTCAAGAAGCTCCCCAGACAGCACAGTGAGATATTGCCTGTTTATGTTGTGCTGATGGGTAGTGATAGGCGCCACGTAGTGGAGATACGTGCTTGCTATGTTATTTAGTCCTGCTTTGCTTTGTGTTGTGCGTACTCACAACCATACGCAAACATCCCATTAGTGTAGAAGCGCTTCACTGTGATTGAAGATGCTAATTTTACCAAAGTAAACTCCAGATGGACCACCATGAAACCACCTTACACTTGCTTTTGTTTAGTATAAAATGTGACATAATAAAATATCTCAGGTAAAGGTGGTCGGTGGTGAGAGAAGATCCTGTAACTTATTGCATTTTGGAGGAAGTTCCATTTTTTATTTTGTGCATTCAATATAAAACTGTGGTATTGGCAGGTCACGCTTTGACCAGGAGAACCGCAATCAGTGATTCTCTAGTTGGAGTCTAGATAATAGAATTTAAATCTGTGGGAAACATCTAATCAAACTCAAAACGGCTTTAACGGCTAGAATAGATACAAACAAAAGCAGTTTTTGTGCAATGCACTTCATGGTTTCTACCAAGTGACCAGAGTATTTAAGCTTTCAAGGATTTACCTTCAAATCAGTTGCATGCAGTTCTATAACCTAGTTGAATACCCCCATTAAAAAAAAAAAAAAAATCTGAAAGGTTAAAAGGAGAACGCAAAAACGGTAAATATGCTTTAATATAATAACAAATCCAAATTTTCACACAAAATTTTGTTGAAGCTGTTTTTAATATTCTTTTCATATTGTAAATCTCAATAGGAGAAGGAACAGTGCATCAAGTTTTAAATTTACACACACATTTCTAACAGTGAAAAATGTACTCATGCATGATATTAATACTGTGATTTATAGAAGTGGTGGTGTATTTGAACCCTTTCAGCTTTGCAGTAATAGTAACACCACACTGTAAATAACTGGTATAAAGTGCATTTAGATTTACGTCCACTCTCCTCAGAATGAAAAATGATTCGACGAAATTCAGGTGTGTGTTTGATTAATACCCCTGCCTCTCTCCCTGTGTCTTATGGCAGCTTACAACCTCCTGTCCTCTGGGAGCAGAAGGAGGAAAGTCTAACAGAGTCTGACAGTCATTGTAACCACATCCTAATTAGATTATTCAACGACTATATTAATTCAGCAGCAAATCACTTTACTTACTTAACATCAGACTGTCGGGCAGTGTTGTGGAAAGCCGGAGCAGCATAATCAGGTTTTCAGTGCCCTCAGATCTCTGAATTGTATTAGCCAAAGTCAAAGAAACAATGCTGGCCAAGTATTGTGTATGCAGCAGAAAGTCAGAGGGTGGGGCCCGGGGCTGATATGTGAATCTGAATAAGCTAAAGGCAGCAACCCTTTAAGTTTATGTTGACTACAGAAGATTTTATGTTCTCAGTTACTGCAGTGCCTTAAAATGAGAAATGTTAACCTGCAGAATAACTATAAAGCACAGACTTTAAAAATCAGTTTCTTGTGACATTATAAAAAAATAAAAAAAATAAAAAATATATAAAATACCTCTTTAAGGCCTCAAGACTAGTAACATTCCTACATGAGATGGTTAGAGACTCTCTAATGTAGATCTAGAAAGCTAGTGGTTAACACAGTCACACTAGCTATCCGATGAGACGTTCATATGTAAGCCATTAATTCTTATAACACGTTGTCAAGAGTATGTCAAAGCATTGGGTGGAAATATAACCCATGCTGAAATGTTGGCCAGTCACAAGCCTGCAAGTGATAAGACAGTTGCACTCTCAAATACCATGCAAAAATCTTGAGCCACTCCTTATTTTTTATATTTTTTCCAAGGAGCCAGCAATAGTTCTCAAGACTTTCTGAAAGGTTTTAAAAGGTTTTTGTTTGACTTCTTTTTTCACTCATTTTCAGTGAAGAACAAAAGAAGAAGTTTCAGACCTAAAACAGTATCTGCAGTATCTGGAAGTCATGTCCTTGCAAAGCAGGAAAAGAATCCAGCAGAGTTGGTCAATCTAATGTTTGTCAAAGCCGCATCGGAAATGGTCTCAGTGGAAGATTGGCTGTCAAGAAGGCTTCGTAAGGCAGGGAAAGCAGACAAACCCAAGGCATTAGGTATAATAACACAAAAAATTGGACTGAAAAATCAGTGGCAGCAGTGATGAGTGATGAGTCCAGGCTTGAAATTTTTGCTTCAAATGTATTTTGACAACAGTTTCATTTCAAACTATTGGCCCCACTCCTCAACATTCTTGACCGAGTGAGTGTGGGATCAATTTGACAGAGCAATAAAACACAGCTAACATCCACAGAAGAGTTTTTGAATGTACTTCGTGAAACCTCGAGAACTATTCCTGAAGACTACTTAACAAAATTACAAGAAAGCTGCGTAAGAGAGTTCGGGCTGTATTGAAAAATAAAGGTGGTCTTACCAAATATTGACTTTATTAGCTTGTATAAACTCTGTTTTTTCCTTGTATACTGCTTTTCCATGTATTTTTTACACGTTTCAATAAATTTCCAGTTTTCCTAGCAGATTATGAAGAAATGAGTAGTGGATTGAGACTTTTGCATAGTACTGTAGTCAGTACTACCCCCTCCACCCCCTACTCATAACTGTAAACAGTCTCTCTTCTTTTCTGCAGTCGCTGATCTGACAGTGCAGAAGAGCTAATGAGCTATGGCCAGTACTGGCTGCGGCTGATCAACTTTGACCTCCATATAATGCATTTGCATCAGAAAAGAAAGGATAATCCACTGATTTTGGGTTTTTTGTTGCAATGGACTGATTTTACTACACAGTGCTTCTCTTAATGCTAAAGCTTTAAAAGTATAGGCAGCTTTACCTTTCTGATACAAAAAAAAGGGAAATGAAAGAAAGTGATAAGAATCCAGATGAGAATCTCCCTACTGTTGAAAAAGCTTTCACAACATAAATATCAATGGGAATGATTACAGCACTTTACCATGCTAATCTGAATATTTGGTATAAAACCAGCAGAGAGCTGTGAGTCAGCTTTACAGTTGTAGATATTGAAATTGCTCACAGCTGGATGCTGCTCACTCCATAATGCCTCTTCAGCTCTCACAGCAAAAGCTCAAAATTCAGCAGGTCTGTAAATTTGTGCTGATTGGTGCTACAGTGGAGCTGTCAGTGTTACATTTTCTTTGAGTTGGCATGCCTGGACCTACAAAAATTTATTTTGCTTGACAATTGGATGTCCTTGAAAATGAGCCTGAACTCTGTCGTCTTTTGATTGACCTATTGGGCTCCTCAAACGTGTTCCCCTCTTTATTGCTAATATCCATCTGAATCCTCTCAGATCAGCTCTCCTGTCCAGGGACTTGGCTTCATTGAGAATGCAGCAATGGATTCTTTCACCTTGATGTTTCAACAACCAGTTTTCTCAAGGTTGCTGTGAGGGCAATACAATCAGGCAGTGTTTGCAGTGAAGGAACATCCACAGTTTGAGCCTTTGTAGATGTAGCCTTTTAAAGGAAAGCTCAAGGGTTTGGGGAATTAACAATGGTCGGTGTGTAATAGTGTGCATCTATTTCTGTGTGTGTAGGAGAGTTGTGGTATTATTGTAGGATGTTCTCAGGGCTTTGAGTACAGGTTAGCCTTCTCAACAGTGGATTGAGGAAGACAAAGAGGCAAAAGGAACATGAAAACAAGCGTGAGGATAAAGGACTTGAAGAGAAGTATAAGAAAACAGTGACTGAGAAGGAATAGAAAGGAGTTTTCAGAATAGAATAACAGAACGGTGAGTAAAGAGTTAAAGGAAAAGACAAAGTAGAGATGGAAATGGATGAGGAATAAAAAAAATTGTTTAAAAAAAGAAACGAGGAAGAACAAAAGAGACAAAGTGTTTGCATCTCTGTTTCTCCCTCGAGGAGTTCAATGGTTGGCCACTGCTTCGCTTCAGCTTAAGTGTATAATTAATCAAGGATTATTTTGCTTCCTTCCCCTTTCACAGAGACAGTCATTTTTGCTTTTTCTTCATTAGTCCTTCTTTTCTTTATATTTCTCTTTAATACTCATGAATGCCCACGTTATTAATTTTGCTTTGCTACTTCTACTGTCACACTTAATTCCACTTTACGTGACACTCTAGTGTTTCCCACTGAATTGCATTGTAAATGTGACAGTAGAGTGGGAGTGGCTGTGTGCGGGGGCACATGCAGGGCATACCTGCACTTTTGTAAATAAATTAATAATAAAACTGCATATAGTTTTTGACTATATATAATGGAGTAATTATCAGCTGAATTTCCAGTAATGTCTTCCTCTTCTAAAGCCTCTGTTAAGTCATATGAGCGGCACTAGCTTTCTATTTGTTGTGGATTCTGGTCCAGTCCAGTTTGCTGTGGATCAACAAGGACCAGGACCAAAACAAGGTCTGGTGGACCTGGTGTTTTTCCATTCGTGAAACAGATTGTTGACCAGCCACCACACCAACCTAAACCAGCCTGCTCATAGTATGACGCTCAATACATGGAATGGTCACCATGGTACTAAGATCAGAGAAGTGGATAAAAGTTTAAAGCTTTACATGAATAAACATTTAAAAAGTCATCTTCTTGTGCACCTCTGATCAATTTCAGTGCCTCTGTTATTTGTAGTGGAAGCACTGTTATGTCCACATTATACTTTTACCGCTGTGATTCGTGTTGGATCTCATCCAGTGTGTTGTAACGGTGATCCTTTAACTCAATTTTCTTTCATGAGAAATGGACAACGAGAGATGGAGGCAAACCTGGAGTGCAGTTGGAGCAGTGTGTGCGTGGGCAAAAAACAAAACAAAAACACAAGGCAGCATTTCCATGTGCTCTGAGCTGGCACAGGATGGCCTGCTGCGTGCAGAGCAGTTCATACCATTCCCTCTGAATGTCCTCCTTCTCAGGACATCACTGTAATACTACTGTAATGTGTTCAGTCTCAACCAGGGGGGTGAGAAATTCTTCTGAAAACTACAGAAAACTGCTCAGTTATGGCTGGAGACCCAGATCTCATCATCTGTGCTGTGTGGTGGCAGTGATTTATTTAAGAAAGGGGGAAAAATTCAAGACAAAAAATTGTCTGCCTGAGAAGATGATTTTGAGCTACAGAGGATGATCACAGTGGGGGTTCACAGTAAACGAGGACATGCAGTAGGTTGTTATAACAGAAGATAATGCTACGGATAGGGTGAGATGGAGGGAGATGATTGATGACCCCTGTGATGACCTCTAAAGGGGGCAAGAAAAAAGAGATGGTTGAACCAATTGGGGCAGCTGTAGCTCAGGAGGTAGAGCAAGCCATCTGCTAATTGGAGGGATGGAGGTTAAATCCCAGGGTGCTCCAGTCTACATTCCAAATATCCTTGGGCAAGACACCAACCCCAACTTGTTCTTCCTAGTGAGATCCTGCATGAGTTCCTGTTCACAATGTCACCCTGCTCAGCAAGTTGTTGAACTGTACACTAAAGTTGTTTCTCTGTAACATTGTAAAGCTGATAGGATTTTGGTTCATTTAGCATAACATGACCTCAAAGTAATTTATCTTGTTGTACAACAGAAATAAAATGAGAGATGTGAATTAAATTGAAGGTTACACTGATACTCATCATTCACACTGAGTATTAGGAGTGAGTGTGACTGCTTCATAACTGTGTATGTGACCATATGGATTATGTGACCTGCTTATAGATAAGGTTTTCTTCTTCTGGTAAAACAGTGGATTGAAGGACAAATCCAGTGCAGCACATAGTTTCCATCAAAGCGATTCCTCAGTTCCAGGTAACTGGATGGTTCTGATGAGATTGTGGTACATGTTGGTACAGATTGTTTCCACTTTAGAGTCTGGCAGGATGATCAAACAAACACAAACTTGGCCTCAGTGATCAGTCTGCCAGCAGACACTCACCTACACATTTGACTGAGAGACACATTTTATTTCACCTGTGTGCTCCATTATTTTAGTTTGTTATTGGATTATAAATAGTTGTATAAGATACCTGCAGTGCAGCTGCTGTGTGTTTAAATACACATTTTGTGCAAAATATACTACGGCGTTTCTTTTCATTATTGATGTTTGATCCCTGGACTCCTGCTGTTGCTAGTACTTCTGACATGATCCAGTCATATCTTCTTTATTTTTATTGATTAATCCATAACCAGGGTTACATGCCGCTCCAAAGCTGTTGGAGGCCAGGACAAAATGCACTATTGTACATTTCAAATGCCAAGGAGCATTTTTCCCCCTAAAAATTAAGTCTTAGGTTCTACAAAAGAAAAAGATCAATAGCTCACACTAATAGCTCACACAGCAGGGCTCCACTTTTACCTTTTCATCTCCACAAAGAATGTTATATTTCAAGTTTAACTGCTCCTCATTAAACAAAGTTTCACATTGGAGAAGTGTGGAATCAAATCTTAAAGACAGGAATGTTTCCACAGTTTCAGGTCGATTTGGAAGACTATATACCTATTTACATTTCATTCCTCATGGTAAAACGTGAGACTACATCCATGTGACCGGACCATGTGACTAATCACTCCATCGCTTCAGTTTTAGCCATCATAGCCAAACCTAATGGCCAACAAGTCCATGGACAAACGGACAGCTTATGTCAAGAAATGTAACCACCGCCTCAGTGTTTAAAGAGGACTTAATTTATGAATAACAATTTCCAGCATAAACTGCCGTTCTCTGAACAGACAAGTTACAGAAACCTGAAGTTCTGATGTATGCATTTTTTCCTGTGTGGCCATGAAGCATATACTGGCTTGGTAAATGGGCAATGAGTCATTAAAAGTCTTTAAAAAGCCCTGCTTTACAATGTACAGTCAGGGCTGCAATGTTCTACCATTTGCTGAAGTGCTTTTATTTATCCTTACTCTTTTATTTGTGGCTGTGACTGCATAGATTCAGCCAGATGTCTGTTACTCTGTATGCTTAGCTCAAGGTTGTTCTTAAAACCTGGCAGGGGGAGTCAGCTGAGTCGAGCTGATTTATACAGTTTTTAAACCTGTAAAATCCCAAGACAGCCCTGTTCCGGCAGGGTTATGTCTCTCTGGACTAAATTTCATTTTAGACTGTGCCAGTGAGCAATATGAAATGCTGAGGTTTAGAGAAAGCAGTTACTATAAGTCACACAGACAGGACCTGTGGGGAAGACTGATGGCCGAGTAATGATGCCTGGATTATTATGCATTTGAAACCATTGCATTTTTTTTCATATACTACAGCAAAATGTAGTCCACCTCAGCTTTCAGATGCTAACCCTGAGTTAGTTTCTGGGAGCACAAACAGTGAACTATGTCAGCTGTAAGGTTTCATTTTTAATAAAAACGCAGAATGTTTTTCTTTTTACAAGTAATTTGGGTTCATATTATTTTAAATGCCTTGTCAGAGCACAGCTGCAGGCTAAATTTGCTGATTTGCTGTTACACTGTACAAACAAATGAGCAGCACAGGAAGAAATGTTGACCAACAGAAAACTGATTGACATAGAATTGCTGTGCAGAAACCCCATGATGAATAATGAGAGCTTGTAGCCAAAAACTGAGATTAAACAAGGGGAAATGAACATGCCCTGGATTTGCATCTTGTGTTTTAAGCATAACAGCCCACCTGTTCTGTTTTGGCTCAAGCTTTTTTGGTGAATAGTAAGTGTCATATTGTGTTTATAAAAATATTTTAAATGTTCATAAAACTTAAAAATGACCAAAATTATGTATTTATCCTACAATAAAGAATGAACTCTGCACTAACTTTCGAAACATAACGACTGAAGGCCAGTATGTGTCACGGTCTTGGCTTCCTGTCTAATATCAGGGTTCTGAGTCATAATTGGATTTAACTAATATTTGTAATCATGTTTCTAATGTTCTTCTTGTCATCTCTTGTTCCCACTTCCTGTTTTATTTTGGTAATGACCTTCTTTCTACTTTTACTTTGGTTGTTTTCCCACCTTTGTGATTGTTTGTCCTGCAATCATTAGTTTCACCTGTGTCCAGTTCTTATCACCTGTGCATATAGTTTTCTTTCTTTCTCTGGCAGTGGTCACTTTGACTGCCTGCTTGCCATCTTGTTTTTCCGCCTTATGCACTCACTATGTTTATACACTACCATTTAATTGTTATAATTATGTTGTGGAAGAGAGACAGAGATTTTCTTTTGTCCTTTTTTCCTCCGATCACCCACAACCAATCACAGTAGATGGCTGTCCCTCCCTGAGTTTGGTTTTGCTGAGGTTTTTTCCTGTTAAAATTGAGTTTTTTATTCCCACTGTTGCCAAGTCCTTGCTCACAGAGGTCATGTGATTGTTTGAGTATTACTGTAGGGCAGGGGTGTCAAACTCAATTGCACAGGGCGCCAAAACTCAAGGCACACTTTAGGTCGCGGGCCAAACAAGATAAACATTTATTGTTTTTTAAACATAAATATAAATAAAAACAGACAGGAATATTATTCCAGAATAAATAAACTTAAAAAAATAAACTTTAACTTTAAATATTTTGCTCTCCATAAAAATAGATCCTGTCAAAATTATGCAAGTTAGAAATATGAACATGCTGCCAAAAACCCCAGAAAAAATAAATGAAAGCATATACAAGGTTGGAGCCGCATGTAGACGGAGCTGGGGCATTGCTTCAGGAATGGAACTAATAAACTGTGCGGGCCATTCAGTGTCGTACTTTGCCTTGAGTGTACCATTACACTGCAGCTCCATCTGAATCTGCACAGGTGCAGTTTCCACGTAAGTGGGTTGCAAAGCAGCTCGAAATTCTCTTTTTGTGCTTCAAAGTCACCAAAGCACCGTGTGGCCGCAGTGCGCTCAGTTTATCAGCAAAGTGCGCTGACTTGGTTCAACATTACTTGGCTACAGGGAAAGTGAGGCAGGTTGCACTGGTGCATTTGTGACAGCTTCACTTGAAATGCCTTCACCGCATCATACATGCCATGTCCATGAACTGACAGATTTCCTTGCTGAGTTCAAAAACTCTATTGAGAACTTTTCCCCAACTCAGCCAACGGACCTCTGTATGATAAGGAATGTCTGCAAACTCTGAATCTATTTCCACCGGTACAGTTCTCCTCCTGTATCTTTACTCGCATCCTGCTGACTAGTCCGCTTTTTTCACCGCACAACACCGGCGCTCCATTTGTTGTAAGTCCAACAAGTTTGTCCCAGGGCAGTTTCATCTCGGTTACTCTTTGACACACGTTTCTGCTCAGGCTCACATTTGCCAAAATCTGCGTTTTGTCTGGACACAAGACGTCTCACACCTTCATCATGCAGCTCTTCAGAGTGGTACCGGGCTGATTTGGCTATCTCCTCCGCTACAATAAAA
This sequence comes from Pelmatolapia mariae, assembly GCF_036321145.2. Taxonomy (NCBI): domain Eukaryota; kingdom Metazoa; phylum Chordata; class Actinopteri; order Cichliformes; family Cichlidae; genus Pelmatolapia; species Pelmatolapia mariae. The sequence continues at coordinate 21,352,829 of NC_086240.1, read as the reverse complement.
CTTGCTTTCACAACAGCTTCACTTTGTGATTTTGCTCTGGTGAAAAACATCTGCTGAAATGTTAGATTCTTCTTTAGCTCGTCTACTTTCTGTAGTTTCTGCTCTGCATTTAGGTTTTTCAGCTTATCCTGATATTTTGTCTCATAGTGCCGTCTTAAATTAAATTCCTTAAGCCACATTAGCTCCACAAATAAGACACACGGGTTTACCAGCAATGTCTGTAAACATATATTCAGCCTCCCACCGGTGCTGAAAGGCTCTGTTTCCAGAATCAACTTTTCTCTTCGCCATTGTGAAGGGCTAGCTTTTGCAATAACAGAAGTTTGACTTGATTGACGCGGGAATGTTCCCACGTAGCCTAGCGTTTGGCAAGGAGGCTGCAGCGCTGCATTATGGGATCTGTAGTTTGTGTGTTATTAGCGCCTCATATTGCCCGGCCATGCATAACAATAATAATACATCTATATAAAATGATCTCGCGGGGTGGATATAAATGTACGCCGGGCTGGATGTGGCCCACTGGCCTTGACTTTGACACATGTGCTGAGGGTCTTACAATGTGAAGTACCTTGAGGTGATTGTTGTTGTGATTTTGTGCTATATCAATAAAGTTGAATTGAATTGGCTGATATAACACCACCCTTTAGTATCCATCCTTGTACAGACAGGTGTGCAGGTTTTTAAATGGTCAAAGGGTCCCAACCTCACCAGTTTACAGTAGCATAATGAGGCTGACCTCAGCATATAAAATGTAGGACACACACAGCTGAGTTTTTTTTCTGACATTGAGGAGCAGCTGTTTTATATGCAGCATCCCTGTTGAGCCTAAGTGGACACACTCACTGCTTCACACACTCGCACATACCATGCCGACTCACCTTGAGAAGCAGGGTTATCTCGTATCTGAAGCTGTGATCAGCTGATGTACAGCACCTGGATACTGTGGCCTCACGCAGTCAACCCTGATCTATGAGGCAATTATGGTAAAAACGTCTGTCTAAGCATTCTTGGGGTGGAAAGGACTACCCGGGATATTAAACAGATTACATTATACACAAAGTGAAATGTGATGGCAGCAGACCAAGAAAAAAGCCCTTTGTGTTAGCGATTAGTAGGTCTGTTAGATGGCTCCCTCCCCATTAAGATTTTTTAACCTCTACACTGACACACACACAGGTTAGAAGTCATGCTTGGCACCAGTTCAGATTCTAGATTTGTGTGTACACATGGACCATTGAAAATGTACAGAATGCGATTCTGTATGTTTGTGCTTAGCTTTACATTGTGCACATTGCTAACAATCTGTGATATAGCAATGTTTTCATTGTGTTGGAGTGTGAGTAAGGAGGACACCTTTTGCTGACATGACAACCTCTTGATTTACTGTTTCATGTGATGTCAAATTAAAGCAGAACCAGATAAAATCATAGAAAATTACAACACTCTCTCTAAAAACATGAACAAATGAAACGTCAGCACAAAAGGTTATTCCTCAAAGAAATACCTGTGCAGTGGATTAAATTTAAAAAATGGTATCCAGAGCTTAAAAACTGATATTTCTCTAAGCATTAAAAATTTTGCTATATTTTGGCAATATAGCTAAAGAGGGCAGCGCAGCAGCCACAGAAGAAGCCACAGAGAGCTGTGGCTCCTACATGTTTCAGCCATGCGTGAAACATGAAATGGCCATAAGCTGTAATTGCTGATGTTTTAAGAAAATTGTTCTCTAAGCTGAGTGCTTTTTACCTGGTAGCTTTTCTGAAAATCAGACATATTCCCTTGAAAGGTGGTTGATTCAATCTTTAAATGGAAACGCTTTAAAGGATATAGTGTTCATTATTATGGTGGCTCTACTGATAGGGGAGTTTTGAGAGCTGTATTGATTGATTTGATTTTGATAATAAAAAAAAAGGAGTTTAAACGGGTCAATTTCTGACCATATAAAATATTTGTGATATTTTATATAACGTGGGAACGAAGTGCTAATATAGGCAAAAATACCCGAACACCAGTGCAGGTTTTATAGGCATTTAATGTTCTACTGGTGAATCAAAACAAAAGAAACACTTGATGACAATAATCTGTGAGCCATTTTTGTTACATCTGTATACGCTGGCCAAACAAATTAAGGGAACACTTGATCATCACAGTATAACACAAAGTGGTAGACATCACTGATATCGGTCTATTCAGTTAGAAAGCGTAAGCCATTCTGAATGCGTTACACCTGTTTCAGTGGCAAATAAAAATGACAATAGGTGCACTGGAAAAAAAAGCAACAACAAGAAAAGGAATGATTTTGCAGGTGTTGGCCACAAAACTGGTATTACCGTTTGTATGAGGAGGAACAGGAAGAGCTACATAATAACCTTGAGCCGGGTACTCGTGCATGTTTCTGACTATACTGTCAAAACTAGACTCCATCAGGGTGGCATGAGGTCCTCGTATACTTTAGTGGGACTTCTGCTCGCATCCCAGCACTCGCCGCTTTCGACCATCACTGACCAAACCAGTCATGGTGGGTGATGTTGATGCAGTGCAACTTTTTCACATATTTCCCTTGTGCTCAGTGTGAACCTGTTCTAATCTGTGAAGAAAACAGTGCTCCCAGTTCCAGTGTTCTCTGGCAAATGCCAATCGATCAAAGGTTTCCCATCAGAATATATCACTGTAAGAAGATAATCAGCAGTGGATTTTCTGTTGTGGATAATCATTGCAAAGGCGTTCTAGATTCTGTTGGTATTTACGGCTCAGAATTGATCTGTTAGTTTCATGTCATAAATAAACCATTTTTTGAAGTATAAATCTGTTGTGTAGCAAAGGAGCTTATACTTGAGACTTAACCGTTTCTTCATTATGTCTGAGCAAATTTCCTTATTAATTAGCCTGTACCGTTATGTCAATAACACATAGACAAATAAACTGAAACCTTTGCATCAGCTCTTCCTACTTTGCATTCTGTTTAAAGTGCATCCACGTGCGCTACATATTAAAAGGCTCAGTTTTGTTCATATCAGTTCAATGCTGGTATGAGTCTGTGTGAAGAAAATGTCAGATGAGGATACATGAATATTTTACCTGGCAATGGGAGATAGTTATGTTCCACTAGATGATGAATTTAACTCGTTCATTTGTGCCCTTAAATGCACTCATCGTCCTTGTGGCTCTGGTTACGATTCATAGGTGGTTTTACACAGGTTGAACAGCCGGAGGCCATTACCTTACTCTCATAGCTATTTAAAGTACTCAAAATATGATGCATGGCCTAGCACTGGAGATTGTAGTTGAGGTTTCACAAATTACAGTGTCTTCAAAGTGAATCAGTCAGAGCACTGCCAACCAACCGTGGCTGCCCCAATTTTAAGTGAAACCACACCAACAAAACTTAGCGAGTGACCAGTTCCATCTCTATTAATTTTATATGATGGAGTGAGCTTTTCGGTGCATGCTGAGAAATCATTGCTTGAAGCGTACAGGAAGCATGGGAAAAATGTTTTATCTTTATGCAGAATGTGCGTGTTGATGGCCACATAAGGAGCAATTCAATTTGTCCAAAGAAGGTTCTGCTGTGCCTGTAAGGTTTAAGCTGCTTTGGTGTGATCAGAAAGAAACATGAGCCAAAAACAAAATGTATGTGGAGCATTAATTTCCTACAGCAACGTCCTGGGTCATTTCATTCCAAGATTTGCATAAAGAAGGGAGAGGAAATAAAGATTAAGCATTTTTGGATAAAATTGGCCAACTTGAATGCAAACAGTTGCCTATTTGCATGCTGAAAAGCATGACACATTATTAATATTAATTCTGAGACTTGAACACCTTCAGGACTGAATAATAAAGCCAAACTGGAAGTGTCAAAAACTGGCCACTGGAGGCTGGCATCAAAAGTGAGGCAATCCCCATAAACTGCCATGTTTTTAAATGCTTGAGATCAGATTTTAAAAGAATATCTGGTTGAGTTCAATCTCACAATAATTTAAACTTTTAAGAATAACTTGGCACTTAGGCTTAAAAGTGACATTTAATTGTTAATTTTCTTGATGTGTTTTATTGATGTTTGCTGTTGGGCAATCTGGGTACTGTGAGCATCTCGCCAATAAAACAACTCTCTGAGGTGAATGCTGCATGTCTCTTAGTTCATCCTTTATCACATCATTACATGAAGTCACTTGATTCACTGCCTATTTAACAGAAATTGGTGGTGCCTTAAATTGCATTAAGGACTACCCTTCGATCATATCTTTCTTGGGAACTGTACCTGTGTTATAAATTTCAGACTGCTGTATTTTGGAGAAGGGCAAACACAGCAAATCAGACCAGTGTCTCTTCAGTAGTTCAGTGTCATCTATGTTTGAATTTTTGTGATATTCTGCTGTCACTGTCGTGACCCGTTTTGCCGCTGGGATGTGTTGCCAGATTAGCTTAAATCATCTCGGATCATTATAAAGTATCTCAGCATATGGAAAGTCATTTCTCAGTCTCTTTACTCATCACTGTGCTGTCTCGATCTTCCATCGTGGAAAAGCTTCATTAGTAAGTGCCCTCAGCACCACATGGTTTAGTTCATAGAACAGCTATTACTGTTGATTAGATATCAAAAAGTAAATAATCCACAGTTAAGTATCTGCTTCTTCCTGGGACTATTTGAGGGTTGAGTGAGTGTACAGCCTACTTTACAGATGCATGTGTGCATGCTTGCTTTAAATAGCTACGAATTCAGGCAACGTGACCAGAGGATTATAAGATCTTTACGTCTCTCTCAAAGGGCGTTTTTCAGGAACAGGGGATATATTGCAGGCAGTGAAGTAAGTATTACTGAAAGAATGAATAGTGGTTTGGTTGCTTCTGTACTTGTGGTCAGTTTTAATCATAATTTACAAATGAATGAATCATAAAAAGTTATTTGTTCCTTGTGGTTAGTAATGTCAGGACACACTTTTGAGAGCCGATCTATAAAAGCTTTAAAACTGCAGAAAGCAGCGCACCTTTTCTTAATTTCTGTCAGTGCTGAGCTTGGTGTTAATGCTCACTGAGAGCTCTGCATGGTGGCTGGTCAAGTATGAAAAAAGTAAAACGACAAGTCTTCCAGATAAATGATTGTACGTTGAGTGTTTGCTGCACACACAATATTTGCACTTGAGTTCATTGCTCTCACTCCTTATTATTTTGAGTGTTGCTCTGGCTCATGAGGTAGAGCAGGTCATCTACCAGTTTGAAGGTTGGTGGTTCAATCTCTGGCTGTTCCAGTCTGCATATAACACAGAGTTGCTCTGGATGCAATTATCATTGCATGAATGTCGAATAGACAAAAGTGCATGCTTAAAGTGTTTGAATGAGGCTTGTAGCGTAAAGAGCTTAAGCCGAGTAGAAAAGCACTGTAGAAGAACCAGTCGATTTAACATTTTTCTTTTGTACTTTGTGGAATTATTTTTGCTACCATACACCAGACAAGACCTGATGCACTGCTACAACACTGAGAGCGTAATTTATATTTATTTTAAAACTTCCAGGATAAGACTGCACAGACTTATAAAACTGTCTGTAATTGCTTGGCTCACACTGAGCACTGTTCTGTTTTGCAGCCAACCTTCATGGTGACGTTTTAAGGCTGAAATTGAAAATGTTGTGAATGTTGTAAATCAGGGATAATTAAATCTGCCACATTCTTAAAATAAGAGCGCTAACTTACAGTCCTTAGTCAAACGACTGTCAATGGGCAATTCAATCAATCAAAAAATAAGGAGTTTTCCCTTGAAAGCTCAATAAGCACCACCAGTGGTTACCTCACACTGTGGGAAATGTCTTTATTTAACTTGAGGATTTTATGGAAACAGTACAATTATGATGTCAAATGAGCCATTTCAGGGGCAATTAAACTCCCTACACATGTCTGGAATGCTATATTGCCAGCAGCACTTTGCTCTGAAGGTGCGTATCTCGTGTTTCACAGATTAAATACATGTGTGATGCACCTGCTGATTTTTGGCTGGCTGCACTCAGATGTTTCTCTGTGTATGTGTCGGTGTGCATGCGCTCAGTCTACCTATATTTGAGTGCTGCATGCATCATGTTTGCCTTGTTGCTTTAAATAATTCATTAGACGTAGGCAATGCTGCTCCGCTTTGAAGAAACATCTTCTCCATTTCTGCAGTGTGACAGTATTTACATGTACAACACTGATCGCAGCTTTGCCTAACATAACGGCATGTCACACCAGGAGAAGACAAACTCTGTCTGTCCTAATGAGAGATGACAAACAGCAGCCTTTTTATTCCTTTATAAGAAACCTTTGCTCTGTAAAAATCTAATTTCTGCAGAATCCCCCGCTGGGAGGATATTTCCGGCTTATTTAATCATAAAATTGAACGTGTTGCTTTAGAAACGATTTGAATTGGAAAGTCACTTCGCTTCACTGATTTACTGTGAAGCAGTCATAATGGTGAGCAAAGCGGGAAGAGTTAGGAATTTCAGAGGAGAGCGAACGAGAGAACTGTCCTGAGAGTCGCACTTTGATGTTTATTTATTGTTTGCTGAGTGATCCAGATCGACGAGTGAGCAATGAGAAACGGCAGCTGAGGTCACGAGAGGCGCAATTATTTAAATTATAATCCCCAGCTTACATCATTTGTTTCTCTGCCCATTGTTGCCTTCCAATCTTTTTGTCCCCAGTCTGAATCTCTCTCTGAACAAGCAAATGGGTTTTGATTCTGGTGAATAGAAAAGGTAATTGTTAACTGGGAAGCAGAATTGATAGCGTCATGATTGTCCATCCAGCACCATGTGCTGTGTTTCAGATATGTCACAGCATGAGTGTACTAGTATGAAAACATCTGGTCAAAGGGTGTTTTGGCTGAAAATGTACAGTCTCAATGGAAACCTGTTGTATGTATTATGCAGTACAAGATAATAAGTGTTCTATATAAGCTTGAAAAAGATTTTTTTTTTTTTTTTTGCTTTTTACATGTAAACCACTTGCTGCAAGGACAGGAACAATGTGGTGAAGAAGCAGAGAGGAGACATCCGTTATATGCCAGGCTCAGACTGCAGCTTCCTTATAATCTTAACTCATTTTGAAATTGGGTTACATCAAACACATGTGGAGAAACTTCACAGCTTTCCTTCACTCGAACAAGCACACACTACAAGGATTGAAAATAACACCACTACACACATCACAGGATATTATTTCAACAAGGGCAGATCATTTGGAAGGAAAAAAATATGTGTTTTTGTTGGTAAGACAAAGAGATGTGACATCAGAGCAGAATTGGTAATCACTGTTGGGTAAGTTACTTTAAAAAAGTAATTAATTACTAATTACTAATTACTTAGTCAATATTGTATTTAAAATACTTATCTAATTACTGTGTCAGAAAAGTAACTTAATTACTAAATAAGTAATTTAACTAAATACTTCTTAAAATCCCTATAAACCTTGAGTGGGCAAACAATAGAAATTAAACTCTATAAATAAATAAATAATTTTTTTTAAAGACGGAGACTCTACAGTACGCAGCGGTAGCATGTCTTCCACAATGTAGCCTGCAAACATTTTTTTATGCTCACCTTCAGATGCTTTCTGTGCTGCTGAAGTAAAATCAAGTTTTGCCTGCTTAGCAGGAGTTGCCGCGGTGTTATCCATGGATGATGAACAAGGATCACTCAGAAGTGTTCGTCTATGCTCTCGTGCTCTCGCTATTAACAGCGGCCGATAGTTTTTTCTCTCCAGGACATAGCTTACATATTACTGTAATATTCTTGTCTGCTTGTTTCAGAAAAGTGAAGAGACGGGAATATGTCCATTTCATAAAACAGCCACACGCTTCAGCCGAGTCCGACATCTTCCGCTTTAGAATACGACTATGCAGCAAACTGGCGCGAAATGACGTGCACCTGCACTACAGCGATGTTAAAGCAACAGAGTTTACTTCTACGTTTGGAAGATAAATTATTGAAATTAAATAATGATATTCAGCGAGTTTAATTATTTTACAATGTAACGCAAGTACATTGTAAGTAACTGTAATTAAAATACCTAAAAATGAACAGTAATTAGTTACTCTACTTTTTCAGTGGAAAAGTAATTTAATTACAGTAACGCGTTACTTAGTAACGCATTACACCCAACACTGTTGGTAATGAATGTAGGAGGGAGTAGCCTGATCCAGTGGAGTCTGACTGCTTGTGGAGGTTAAGCAGATGGTTGATGGAAACTTTGGATGAGACGATGTGGACAACCCATATACACTTGGCGGTGCAGAGGAGGAGGGTTTCACGATAGATGACCTAAAAGGAAGAGTGACAGATTATAATGAATTTAAAGAACAGGAACTGACTCTGAGCCTGAGTGGCTCAGAGAATGTGGACAGATTTGAATGAGGTGATTTTGACAGTACGGGAAAATGGGAAGTGAAGAAGAATACAGACTACCACATCATCGCCATCACTGACACGGTGGTGCAACAGCTCTCTTCAATGTTAGCCAGACTTTGCAATGAGAAAAAAGCAAAATCAGAAGACTGAACAAGTCTGGAAATGAAGTTGGAGAGAGACAGTCAAAATGGGTTGTCTATAATTCAGCTAGTGGAGGTGAAGTTTGGACTGTTATATCTGTTAGGGTTAAGCTAACATGATCTGTAATGTGTGTTATTGCTTGAATACATGCATTTATCTTAGATTTAAAGACATTAGGGTGTTTGTGTCTGTGTTCAGAGGCTTTGAACACAGACAATACACTTTATACTGAATTCTGTAATGCACAGGGAGCCAATGCAAGGCTGCCAACAGTGGAGTGATCACAGTCACAGTCAGTTATCTGGCTGCAGCATTTTGGACTTGTTGTAAATGAGCAATAGTATACAGTGCATTACAGTAGTCTACAAAATGTAATAGAAACATTTATAACACTTCCCAGATCTGATGGTTTTTATTAAAAAAGAAGGAGAAAAGTAGTCTGTGAGCTGGGAGAACGTGCTCTGGACCACAGAACTGATTTGTCAAATATCAAATTTATCTTAAAGATTATCCTAAAGTTTTCAACCTGTGTTTGAATAAAAATGAGTAGTAAATTAGTAAAAGTAAAGAAAAACCATTAAATGAGTGGGTGTGTATCTTTTGACTGGTAGTGTATATCTCCTTCAAGCTCGGGTCCTGGGATGTTGTTCCTGGAATATGCTGGAGCCACTCGCCTAGCTTGGGGGTCACTGCACCGATTACCACTGGGATCACTGTTACCTTCACCGTCCACATCTTCTCAAGTTGTGGAGGTGATGTAGAGTTCTTTTCTCAGCCCTTGGTACTTCTCCAGCTTTTCGTTCCCTCTTCCTGATGTTGCTGATGTTCCTGATGCTATCACTCGGTAGAGCTACATCTATCACTATGGCTGTCTTCCTCTGCTTGTCCACCACTACCATGTCCGGTTGGTTAGCGTCACCAGTTTGTCTGTATCTGGAACTTGCACAAGATCTTAGCTCAGTCATTCTCAACCACCCTAGGAGACGTGCCCCATTTTGACCTCGGGACTTCCAGGACATACTCGGCATAGATGTTCCCGTGTACTATGTTGGCACTTGGTTATGGCGTTCCATGTATGCCCTGCCTGCTAGTGTCTTTCACCCTGCTGGATTGTCTGAGGGGCATCTTTACACATCCTGCACATAGAGTGATGCCTGGTGTGGTAGACCCCAGCCTCTATGGATCTCTATGGACCTCTCTCTGCTGGTGGTATATATCATGCAGGAGCCTGTCCATCCATGATGATTTCTTCTCTAGCTCCTCTTCTTTCTTGAGTTTCTGGTGCCTAAGTGTATTCTCATGTTCCTGGACAGTGGTTCTGACACTCACTAGTCCTCGGCCTCCTTTCCTTTAGCGTACAGTCTCAGGGTGCTGGATTTGGGGTGAAACCCTCCATGCATGGTCAGGAACTTCCTTGTCTTGATGTCAGTGGCTTCTCTCTCCTCTTTTGGCCAGCTTATCTGATCACCCTGCTGATGATCAGAAAAGCTAATAATCCTTTCTAGAAGCATTATTATAACTCAAAATTAAAACTGAGCCACTGTAGTCCAGAAGCACAGTTCCAATCTTACTGCACAATAGCTGAGAAGCATCATTCCTTTCCCCCCTGACTTCCACATACAGTAGATGTCAACAGTACATTTTAGCACTGAGCCTCCCTTTCTTTCAATTTTTTTCCAGCAGTCCCTGCTCCTGTCTCAGCACTCAGACAGCTTTTATTTTGGCTTGGGCGACCGGTGGGGATTGAGAGTGAGAGAGGATCACCTTTTATCCAGTGTCTCTCTCTAAAACACCTTTCACTTTCTATTTTCTGGATGACCAGCCCGCGCTGTTTTACCTCACAGGATAAGCCCGTCTTTTGGGATATACACCCCTATCTATCCCTAACTGCCACCTCTCGCTCTCTCTGAGATCTTGCCTGCCTATAGGTCTCTTTACATCAGTCTTTCTCATACATATAAGCAGTATGTGCTGTATCTGTTCATTCATGCATGTGTGCTGGTGGATGTTCATTGTGCCCCTTTTCCTCTTCTCTTATGGTCCAGTGTGTTTTCTTATGGCGTCTTTGCTTTTGTTACTTTCCACAAATATATTTTTGCTATTAAACTTTTACACGGTGGGTAAACACACAACTTTTAGTACTCCTCTGCTGTCCAAACAAGTAGAGTTTTTCCTATTAAATTTCAATTCTGGGATTTCACACTCCAATCTTTTCTGCGCTCGGCTTTCCCTGCTTAAAAGGAAAAGAACATTTCATCCAGATATTCATTTGTCAGTTGAATAATCGGTTTGTTGCGTGTTTGGACTGTGCTACCAAAATAGCAACAATAGACACAATATCTCTCACTGACACACAGGGCACATAGCAGACATAAATACACAGATGTCTGCTTTCCATCAATCACGTAGAAAGAATATTTCGGTTTCCAGCTTCTTGTATTCTTTTCTTCAATTTACACTGAGTTAACATTTGCACAGCTGTTGGTTTTAGATTGCATTGCATATTTTTGTAAGGTGTACATGTGCAGTTTCAGAGTTGAAGAAAAGGTGGGTGACAGTGAGAAGCAGAAATTTTCAGTTGTGTGTCCTACATAATAATGGGCTGGTAGCGGTGCCTGAGAATTTGCCCACATTTCATTATGTCTCCATACAGTGTCAGTTGTGCACTGGTTCCTTCTACAATGACTGTTTTGGGGGGGATGGGTAGCCACAGTTTGGAAGTTTGATCTATCACCCAAACCTCCAAAAAAAAAAAAAAAAAAAACCCCTCCAAAAAACTTCTAATATAATAAATTAAAAGAAAATACCCCGTATTAACCATTCACAGAACACTCTTAGTAGAAACACGGTTTCTTCCTATTCAAAGTAGCTGTTGAGGAGACAGGATTATATTTGAAAGCTTGAAATTTTGACTTTGCTGTCTCTTGTGGAGACGACTTTCTGTTGGTGGCGAAAATCAGAATCCTATAGGGCCTCAATTTATGTCACCGGCATGCATTTCTCTGTTGCCATTGCCCCCAATGGCCTCAGCTGATGACACCAAATCTTACATAAGAATATGCCCTGCATTGGCAACAATGCCAGCAGTGATCAGATCTCTTCCTCCTTCTTTCTTTCAGCTTGTCATTTCTCTCCTTCCAGTGCTCCGTCATCTGTTTCCCATCATCACAGATCATTCTGTCTGCGTTTGTCCTTACCTGCCATACAGCTGTACACCTGGGACCCATTTCAGCACCCTCCATTCATCATCCTTTCACCTCACTTCATAATTTCCTCTCTGTCACAGAAAGGCCTGTTGCACACCTCTTTATTGATTTCCGATTCAGTGTGTGTGAATGGCTTTTTAGCATGGTTTGAGTTGTGTAAGTACCTTTTAGATGTTATTAAAATTGCAAATCCTTTTTTTATGAGTTACATCATGCATATTTTGAACAAACTGTACTTTATCCACTCTGTCCTTGAGATAAATAATAGAACTAGATGGCTGAAAGTAGATTTTAATTTGAACTATTGGCTTCCTTAAGCCAAATGGCTGATGCTTTTTTTTTTTTTTTTATGTTTTTGCATCAGAGCAGCATGGGCTTGATTGTTCAGCACTCCAGCATTGTAGTGGATATGATAGTTTGACAGTGTTTACATTCCCTCTCTGTGTTCTGCTGTTTTACACCTGCAACCAGATGGATAGGACTTTGACAAAGACGGAGCTTCATGTAGCTTTTGGCGATAGTATCGGTCTACTGCTGTGATTTCAGGAAAAGCTCCTGCAGTCATTAAACAGAACAAGGAAGACACCTGCAGTATCTAACATGATTTGGACTATTTTGGAAGCTAGAAAATGTCACACAGGGGGAGAGCGTATGCAAAAACAGATGAGATATTTTGACAATCCAGGAAAGCTGGAGATGTGGTTCATTTGTCAGAAATTCATCTGTGGAATTAATTGTGAAAGGCTTAAACAGGAGGAACCACTGTTGAAGCTTCGTGTTCTAAATTATGCATTTTTTTTCCTTTTCAGATTAAACAAACATCTTTTGCCCTTTTAATCAGAATTGCTGATTTAGTGAAACTGAAATTTTACAAAGCAATGAACAATGGGCTTTTATGTCACTTTGCTGAACATTTGTTGAAGAATGAAAATATCAGGGTAGTAGCCTGCTGAGATAATTTCTTCAGGTAATTTAGCAGCTACATTGTAGAATCAGATAGTGATGAGTTGGTTTGCAGTGGGGTTATTTTGTCTTTGCTTTTTATCATTTCTTTTATAGTTATCTTACTTAATGGCTCATTTCAAAGCTTTTTTAGTCTAAATAGGCAAAACAAGCTAAAACTAAATCAACATAAAGTTTGACAGCTGACTCTGGAAGACCACATACCCAACAGCCTTGATACTGCAAATGTATTAAGGCTCTAGGAGGTGCACAGAGGTTATCCTTTTGTGTTGGTGCTGTGATGCAACAGCTATTGCAGTGGTGAGACACACCCGGCGTGTGACATGTAGATGGATGCTTGCTCTAGACCCACAGGATATTGTTTTAGGAAATTACATATTTCAGCCCAAACCATAACCTTTTCTTGATCCTAAGCAAACAGCAAAGGTGAGACGACAAAGTGCAACACACAAATCAGCCACCACCCATCCCACCTTCTTATACAGACTTTGTTGCTCTTTCACACAAGATAATTTTCCTGTCAGTGTTCAGTATTGCACCAACCTGTGCATCAAAGCGCCAACACTTAAAAGGCACCTTAAGCATATCTCTGACACATGCAACTTCAGATGAAACAGCAGTATTTACAACCCTGGGATAAGAACGCTCTGCCTGCCACCACAGGGTTATTGGTTTTACTCTTCATGATTAGAAACACCTGATTGGCTGATGAAAAATTATATGCAGTCTATTGATGAGGATGATGAACATGATGATAACGAAATGTATTACTGGAGTTTGAAAACAAGAAACGTACTGTAACATGTAACCTTGTCTATGTAGAGATCATCAAAAGAGAAAAAGAGAGGAAGTAAACTGATTGAAGACTTGGCTTTGAGCGTGTATGCGTCTGTATACGTGCGGTATGCACACACGCTGTCAAGCTGCCACAGAATTCAGTGTCTTGTTTGTCCTTGTCAGATTGACCTGCTGTGTCGACTGCAGAAAACAAGCAAATTGATGATGCTGTGGACTGTGTAAAAGACAGGAGGGATGGATGACTGAAAATGGATGTGAGAGGTGAGAAGGAGGAGGAGGCATGACTAAAGGCTTGGGCTATACTGGGAAAAAAAACATCACTCAACAATGACATATGATGTTTGTACTTTCAGCTATGCATCTAGTTGGTGCATTTATTGTCAGGTTAAATTTAGAGTTCTAATTCTGACCTCAAAGCGGGAAAACTTTAAAGGTTCTGATTAAACATACGGCAGTCCCAAGCTTCTCTGTTCCTCTTTTTGGCCCCTAGTCTGGTGCTGCATGTTAAAGCATGTAAGTTTTTTCCTTTAAAACTTTTTGGCTTCCCCTAAAGATGGTCCTCCCACACTGTGTTGCAAAAGTATGAATCCAGTCTGGAGTGTCAACCTGTAGGCGTTCTGCCAGACTGTCCTCCATAGAAAAACAACAACCCCAAAACACATTCTTCGACTAAATGGCGTTAACAGGGTTCTCCATCACTTTCCTGTGATGGAAAACCCTGTGAGCTGCTAAAGGGCTCCAATTTGAGACTAGCTTCAACTTTAGTTTGTTGCTCCAGTGAATGATTCAGTTCTCTGCCTTTTTATAGCTTATTGAAGACAATGACCATGCCCTAAGGTCCAACATACAGTAGATTTGAGTGAAATAACATAGACGGACACCATCAAAGCAGATCTTAAACATGAGAAAACACATTTAAATGATTTTATCCTACGGTGTTGAAGTGTTTTTGGCCAATGGTTTGAGACACTACACAGTTGCCACATTTAATTTGCTTTGATTTTGGAAACTGACTGACTTAACTAAAGTAACTTATCTCAAGATAGCTGTGATATGATTCATACCTATTGAGATAAAGCAGGAAACATAATGAATTTTACTACCTTTGGGCTCCTGCTTCATAAAAGTCACCAAAGGAGTCAAAAAATCTTCCAGCTGAATAACAAAAGTTTCACAAACACCTACTGTGGCAACAGCTCATGTACCAGCCCTGACTGCTGACACTTATTTTCTTCTAAATTAATTTTATTCAGGTAATGTAAAATCGTCTGTAACAAAGTCTCACACTGCGCTTTGCCATAACAGAAATTGGACAAAAAATATATTTTTGCTATTTGCCATCTACCTGCTTTAAAAATAAAAAGGAAAAAAAGTAGTTTGAATAAAGATGAATAAAGCGAACCGATCAAGGCCTTTTTCTACGTATGATGAAGCCAGAAGGGTTGAGAACAAGACAGGGAGTAAAACTGGCATTCATGCTGCAGGCATGAACCTTGGCAGGCTGTGACATGCTGCAGGACATGCCTTTCTGGTCGTCTTGCCCAGCTGCATTTTAAGGATAGCCATGTGAGCAGCTGAGATGAAGAGACAGACTTGGACGATGAGAGGACATGAATGAATCAAATGCACAAAACAGAAAAACATGCCATGAACCTAACATGTGACTAATAATTTTTTTTAGAGCGTATAGACTGTATATAGAATAAAAGATGAATGTTTGAAAAGTTAAACCGATGCAGAAGTGCCTCAAAACTGCTTCAGTCCAATGGCCAGCAGGGGGCGACCCCTTTGGCTTAAGAAAAGTCTGACTCTGTTCAAATCTATGGGAAAATAACCCTACTTCTTCATTGATACTGAATTTATAAGTTACAGCTTTGATGATCAAAAAAACAGAACAGAAAGTAATGCATTTTGAGAAGTCACTGTCTACACATGTCTGGTTTTGTAGTCAGATCCAGCTCTCATCTATCATTAGATATATAAATAAACGAATACCCAGTATTTAAAGACATCAGTAGTCAAAAACAGTTCACAGATGTGAAGGTAGCTACATCCATATTTTACATACACTCACTGTTGGGGCTTCATATTATCTTGGTAATTAAATAAATTAGTATTATAGAAAAAGGAAACACGGAAATCCCTTGAGCTGATTTCACAGGCTGATCCAAATGTGAGGTAAAACAAAGCCAATTCAAATATTATCCTCTCTTAACTTTATTCTATAAACCCATGCTACCTGCCTTAATGTCTGTGAGCTCTACACTGACAGCATTTCACAGCATATAAGGTTGTATACCATGTGGGAACATGGATAAAGGGTTTAGTCACACTGGTGATCGACCCATTCAGACAGCTAGGTTGGCCCCGAGGGCCGGTGTCCCTGTTTTTAATTAAATTCAGTTCAGTTTTATTTATATAGTGCCAAATCACAATATCAGTTGCCTCAAGGTGCTGTATATTGTAAGGTAAAGACCCTACAATAATATAAAGAAAACAGAGAAAATCCCAACAATCATATGACCCCCTATGAGCAAGAGCTTTGGCGACCCGGCTCAGGGAGGGGTGGCCATCTGCTGCGACTGTCTGGGGGTGAGTGGATGAAGAGAGCAGAGAGGTGTATAAACACACTAAGTGACACGGTTTTGTAAACGGACTCAGGCGCAGACCAGGAGACCTTTGCAGAAACTGATAGTGCGTTTATTTACAGTGGTGTCACCGGGTGATTATATATATACAAGGTGCTCGGGGAAGGGGTCCGGGGCTCCAGGGGGAAGGGTCCAAAACCACACTCTTTTCCACTCCAGTCGCTCCTCTCAATCACTCGGGGGTACAAGGACGGGTCCGGGGGGAATCTATGCATACACAGAGAAAATCCAGTCAGCACAAGATCATAAGGAAACTCACAGACTAGACAGATTGCTGAAGCACTAACGCGGGTGACTCAACGTTCCAGCGGCGAGTAGTGTAGGTCTACCATCTTAAAAAGCCCTTCTGATTGTAGTAACCAGCGCCAGGTGGGATGATGAGCACAGGTGTGTGGGCCAGGGGCGGAGCCCACAGTGAGCACCGCTGTGGCCGGGGAAAGAGGGAGAGAGAGCACAAGAACAAAACAAATGTTGCCAAACACGGAATCAACCGGTGAGGCACGGGGACCGTGACAGTACCCCCCCCTCAACGGGAGCCTCCCGGCGACCCACCAGGCTTACCAGGGTGCAGACGGTGGAACTCACGCAGCATGCGCCGGTCCAGGACAGCCGCACGCGGGACCCAAGAGCGCTCCTCCACGCCGTAGCCCTCCCAGTCGACCAGGTACTGACAGCCGCGCCCCCGGCGGCGCGAATCCATAATGCGGGTGATCGAGTAAGCAGGCAGGCCATCCACAAGCCGGGCGGGAGGAGGGGGCCTGGAAGGAGGGCACAGAGGACTGGACCGGACAGGTTTGAGCTGAGAGACATGAAAAACGTTGTGGATCTTCATATTACGGGGCAACTTGAGCCTCACAGAAACAGGGTTGACCAGGGCCGACACCTCAAACGGACCGATGTAGGTGGGAGTGAGTTTTTTGGACTCTGTTCTGAGAGGAACGAAACGTGTGGAGAGCCATACCTTCTGTCCTATGGCATATTCGGGTGCAGGAGTCCGTTTGCGATCTGCGACGGCCTTGTTGCGGTCCCTTGTGCGCAGCAGGGCTGCCTGGGTCGCCCGCCACACCCGCCGACACCTGCGCAGATGAGTTTGGACCGAGGGCACAGAAAGCTCACCTTCCACTGAGGGAAACAAGGGGGGTTGAAATCCCAGGGAGGCCTCAAAGGGGGACCGGCCAGTGGCAGAGGCCGTCAGGCTGTTGTGTGCATATTCTATCCACGGCAGTTCCTCACTCCAGATGGATTGATTGGAGGAGGCGACACAGTGCAGGGCGGCCTTCAGCTCCTGGTTCGCCCGCTCTGACTGGCCATTGCTCTGCGGATGACTGACCTTGGCCCCCAAGGAGGTGCAGAATTCCTTCCAGACGCG
The DNA here is from genome assembly GCF_036321145.2 of Pelmatolapia mariae. NCBI lineage: Eukaryota > Metazoa > Chordata > Actinopteri > Cichliformes > Cichlidae > Pelmatolapia > Pelmatolapia mariae. The sequence continues at coordinate 21,335,331 of NC_086240.1, read as the reverse complement.
GGAAGCAAATTGAGGTCCCCGATCCGACACAATGTCCTCCGGGATCCCATGCAGACGAAAGACATGTTGGGTGAGCAGCTGCGCAGTCTCCAGAGCCGTGGGAAGTTTGGTGAGAGCCACGAAATGGGCAGCTTTGGAGAAACGGTCAATTATGGTAAGGATTACAGTGTTACCTGCTGAGGGAGGCAGGCCAGTCACAAAGTTGAGTGCAATGTGGGACCACGGTCTGGAGGGTGTAGGAAGAGGGTGGAGTTGTCCTGCCGGTGACTGGTTCGTAGACTTGTTTCTGGCGCAAACTGGACAGGCAGAGACGTATTCTCGAGCGTCTCGGGTCAAAGAGGGCCACCAGAAATAACGTTGCAGAAACCGAATGGTTCGGTGTGTTCCTGGGTGACAGGAGAAACGAGCCGTATGGGCCCAATGAAGAACTTGAGACCTGACCGACTGGGGAACGAATAGCCGTCGGGCAGGCCCTCCTCCTGGGTCGGGTTCTGTCTTCTGAGCCTCCCGAACAGCCGCCTCAATCCCCCAGGAGATGGCTCCCACAGTGCAGGTTGCAGGTAAGATGGGTGCAGGGTCAGTCTTGTCCTCAGAATCAGAATGTTGCCGGGATAGGGCGTCGGCCTTAACGTTACGTGATCCAGGTCTGTAAGAGATTGAAAACTGGAAACGAGTGAAAAACAGGGCCCACCTTGCTTGTCGGGCGTTGAGCCTCTTTGCGGTTTGTAGGTAAGCCAGATTCTTATGATCCGTCCAGACGACGAAGGGTTGAGCCACGCCCTCAAGCCAGTGCCGCCACTCCTCCAGGGAGAGTTTGATGGCCAGTAGCTCCCGGTCCCCGACATCATAATTGCGCTCTGCTGGAGAAAGACGGCGAGAGAAGAAAGCACAGGGGTGCAGCTTACCTTCCCTCTGTTGAGATAGAACTGCACCCACCCCGGAGTCGGAGGCGTCCACCTCCACCACGAACTGCTGTGTGAGGTCGGGCTGAATCAGGATTGGTGCTGAGGCAAACCTCCTCTTGAGATCCTGAAAAGCTGACTGGGCGGAATCGTGCCACTGAAAGGGAACCTTGGGTGATGTTAATTGGGTGAGTGGTAGGGCCACCTTACTGAAATCCCGAATAAATCTTCTATAGAAGTTCGCAAACCCGAGGAACCGTTGCAGCTGGCGCCGATTGGGGGGTTCAGGCCATTCCACCACAACTTTGACCTTTGCTGGATCCGGGCGGAGGTCCCCCTTTTCTATTATATATCCCAGGAATGCGACCGTGGAGACATGGAACTCACACTTTTCGCTCTTGACGAATAATCGGTTCTCCAGGAGACTCTGCAGAACCTGTCGGACCTGGGTTTCGTGCTCGGCCTGGGTTTTGGAGAAGATCAGAATATCATCAAGATACACAAACACAAACCGATTGATGTAGTCCCTCAGAACGTCGTTTACCAGGGCCTGGAAAACTGCTGGGGCGTTAGTAAGGCCGAATGGCATGACCAAATACTCAAAGTGTCCCAGGTGGGTGTTGAACGCCGTTTTCCATTCATCGCCCTGGCGAACACGGACCAAATGGTAGGCATTTCTGAGATCCAGCTTACTAAAGATCGTGGCCCCCTGAAGGAGCTCAAAGGCAGAGGTGAGGAGCGGCAGCGGGTACTTGTTTTTAACTGTTATGTTATTCAGTCCGCGATAGTCTATACACGGTCGAAGCGTCTTGTCTTTCTTTTCTACAAAGAAGAACCCTGCTGCTACAGGAGAGGAGGAGGCGCGGATGATGCCGGCAGCTAGAGACGCCGTAATATATTTCTCCATAACTTCTCGTTCGGGAAGCGAGAGGCTATAGAGACGGCTAGTTGGTAGCGTGGCGCCAGGGAGCAGATCAATAGCGCAATCGTAAGGTCTGTGTGGAGGCAATGATTGAGCCCGGTCCTTCCGAAAAGCCTCTGCAAGGTCGTGGTAAACGAGAGGGACATTTGACAAGTCAGTGGACACAGGCTGCTCAGAGGAGACCAACGCACTAGGAGGTGAGGCCGCTTTAAGGCAAGTCATGTGACAGCCCTCCCCCCACCCGGTGATGCATCCCTTATGCCAGTTAATGTGAGGGTTGTGATGCTGCAGCCAAGGGTGCCCCAGAACTAGGGGGGTTCGGGTGGCTTTGAATACTAAGAAACGAATCTCCTCTGAATGGTTGCCGGAAAGGGAGAGAAGTAACGACTCGGTGATGTGTGTGATGTCTGGGAGACGCTGCCCCGATAGAGCAGTGACACGTAGAGCATGAGGCAGGGGTTCTGTCCCTAAGCCGAGTTGCTGGACTAAACCAGAGTCAATAAAGTTCTGTTCAGCTCCAGAATCAATTAAGACGGGGAGCGATTTGGACTCGGAGCGAACAGAAATCCGGGCTGATAACGTTAAGCGTGGAGGAGATTTATCTTGACTGAGTTCGCCCACCAGCACTCCTACCCTCACTGGCGGGCATGGCCTTTTACTTTTGACGGGCAGATGGCGGCAATATGTCCCTTACGACCACAATAGAGGCACTCACCGGCCGAGATGCGACGCTGGCGCTCAGCTGCAGAGAGATGTGAGCTGCCAACCTGCATTGGTTCCTCCCCGCCAGCGCCCTCAAGTGTTCGGGAGGGGCCGTGTTCAGCTGAGGAGGCCGCACCGAGGTGCCCCGCGGCCTCATGGGGGTTGTAGTTCCGTGCCGCCCGGCGAGTGCGCAGCCGTTCGTCTACCTTGATGCATAATGACATTAATTCGTCAAAAGAGGCAGGGAGATCACGCATGATCAACTCGTCTTTTAATTCGTCACGAACATTGTTCAGCAACGCGCTTCGTAGCGCTTCCGGCCCCCAGCCGGTCTCTTCAGCCAAAATCCAAAAATCAATAGAGTAATCGGACATGCTCCGCTTACCTTGCTTGAAGTTGAGCAGGCGTAGTGCCGCGGCTTCAGCGCCCGAACCTCTATTAAACACAGTCTTAAACTTAGACAGGAAGTCAACGTAAGTTATATCAGGGTCAGCATTTAGCACAACTTGAGCCCATTTAAGCGCACGGTCCCTAAGGAGTTGCACAAAAAAGGTGATTTTTGCCCCGTCATTATTATGAAAACGTCGTTGCTCCCGGAAGACAAGGGAGCACTGAGCCAGAAATCCAGCACATTTATCTGACTCACCAGAAAAAGGCTCTGGCGTAGGCAGGGGTCCCTCCGGAGATGAGCTAGCCGCCGCAGCTGGGGCCGGGGAGTCCCGAGAGGCTGGATTAGCCGGCTGGGAATCCGATGGCGGTGGGGGGTTTTCCAGCGGAATTAATCGGGCAACGGCCTGCGTCAGCCCGGAGATCTCGTTCCGCAACTGCATAAGCATTTGCTCATGGCGGGCTAGCGCGGCTTCCTGAGCGGCCAGCGCCTGTCCAACAGCCTGACCGACGGGGTCCTGACCTGCTGAGTCCATGATGGCTGGAACGTTCTGACACGGTTTTGTAAACGGACTCAGGCGCAGACCAGGAGACCTTTGCAGAAACTGATAGTGCGTTTATTTACAGTGGTGTCACCGGGTGATTATATATATACAAGGTGCTCGGGGAAGGGGTCCGGGGCTCCAGGGGGAAGGGTCCAAAACCACACTCTTTTCCACTCCAGTCGCTCCTCTCACTCACTCGGGGGTACAAGGACGGGTCCGGGGGGAATCTATGCATACACAGAGAAAATCCAGTCAGCACAAGATCATAAGGAAACTCACAGACTAGACAGATTGCTGAAGCACTAACGCGGGTGACTCAACGTTCCAGCGACGAGTAGTGTAGGTCTACCATCTTAAAAAGCCCTTCTGATTGTAGTAACCAGCGCCAGGTGGGATGATGAGCACAGGTGTGTGGGCCAGGGGCGGAGCCCACAGTGAGCACCGCTGTGGCCGGGGAAAGAGGGAGAGAGAGCACAAGAACAAAACAAATGTTGCCAAACACGGAATCAACCGGTGAGGCACGGGGACCGTGACACTAAGTGAAAAAGGTGACTGAAGACGAAACACTCAGTGCATCATGGGAATCTCCCTGTCATGGTCCTGGGTCGTGTGACCCAGTGTTTGAGTTTTTTATCTATCTTTGGTATTCATTTGTGCCCTAGTTTAGTTCATCTAGTTAATTTCTAGGTTGCTGTTTAGTCCTTTGTTTCTTAGTTGTTTATGTCATCTCCTCCTGTACTCGGTCTCCCTGGTTCGTGCGTCTACCTGTCATGCGTCATGTCTGTGTGGTTATGTTAAGTTCATGTCATGTCTAATCTCCATGTTTCCTGTTTTACTTTGACATTGGACACAGACTTTCAGTGTATTTAGTTTCACTTCTCCTGTCCTGTCTTTAGGTTCATGTGTGTCAGCTGTGCTCCCATGTGTGGCCACTTCCCTTGATCATCCCTTATGTGTATTTAGTCTCTGTGTTTCATTCAGTCTGTGTTGCGTTCTGTGTTCCACGCCCTATGTCATGTCAGGTTTCAAGTCTCTGTGCAGATCATGACTCATGTTGCTTATTCTTATATTTCATAGTTCCTTCATGTTCTGGCACAGTCTTGCTTATAGTCTCACTGTTCTTAGTTTCTTCCCAGTTTAGGTTCCTGCTTAGTTGTTGTCCCTGTTCAGCTCTCGTTTAGTTTAGTTCATGTACCTCAGCCTCAAATAAAGGCTCGCCTTTGTTTAAAGTTAATTTTCTCTGCTCCTCTGTGTCCGCACCTGGGTCCTCCAAACACTCTCCACACCAGGGGTGGGCAATTCCAGGCCCTGAGGGCCGGTGTCCCTGCAGGTTTTAGATGTGTCCTTGAACCAACACTGCTGATTTAAATGGCTAAATTAGCTCCTCAACATGTTCTGAAGTTCTCCAGAGGCCTGGTAACGAACTAATCATGTGATTCAGGTGTGTTGACCCAAGGTGAGATCTAAAACCTGCAGGACACCGGCCCTCAGGGCCTGGAATTGCCCACCCCTGCTCCACACGGTCAGCTACTGCGGACCGTGACACTCCCAGCTACTGCGGACCGTGACACTCCCAGCAGCCTAAACCTATTGCAGCATAACTAAGGGAGAATTCAGGGTCACCTCATCCAACCCTAACTATGTGCTTTATAAAAAAAGGAAAGTTTTAGGCCTAATATCTAAAGTAGAGGTAGTATCTATCTTCCAAATCCCAATTAGAAACTGGTTCCACAAAAGATGAGCCTAGAAGCCGAAGGCTCTTCCACCCATTCTGCGTTTAAATACTCTAGTTATACTTTGTTCTAATGGGGTGATATGGTACTATGAGGTCATCAAGATAAGATAGGACCTTATTATTCAAGACCCTTGAATGTGAGCAGGAATTTGAATTCAGTTCTGGATTTGACAAGGAGCCAATGAAGGGAAGCCAATGTAGGAGAAATATGCTCTCTTTCTGGTCCCTGTCAGTACTCTTGCTGCAGCAATTTTGAATTAACTGAAGGCTTTTCAGGGAGTTTTTAGGACATCCTTCTTTTTTCTCCTCGTCTTTCCTCATGTTGTGCATTTTCCATTGTTATACCTCTCTGACCTGTCAACCCCATGTGATGTTTGTGTAATGTATGTATGGTCGGAAGGGTAAGATGGCGCTGGCAAGGCTGGCAGCCTTAACCGGGATGAATAAAGTATTATTAATCAATCAATCAATCAATCCTGATAATAACAGAGACTACTTGTGAGGTATAAAAAGCATTGCATTATAACACTTTACATTCACAAGCTCTGTTTGAGCTTGATGTCGTATTTCTTGCTGATTGCGATTTAATTTTCTTTTTTTTTATTTTCAAGTGAAATGTTTGATCTTCTCAGCCTAGTAGTGTTGAACCTGTTTCCAGTGTGTTCTTAAGCAGCTTCTTAAAGAAAGGTCTAATTTAATAGCATCTGATTCATCAAGTAAGAAAACATAAGCACTGACGTGGTTACAGTAACTGATCAGTATTGAAGACTGCGGGTAATTTTAGGTAAGTTTAATCATATACATCGTCCTAGTGCCTGGGATGTTTTAGCTTTGGATTTACTTCACTATATGGTGATGACACCAAGTTTAGATTAGAAATGAGCAGTGATTGGTTCTGTGCCAGCAGGGCCTCTAGACTTTAAATCAAACTGTCTAAGCATCACTGGCTGCTAAATCTGTGTAATCATTTTGAAGTCCCAGTGGTATAGAAAAACATTCAGGTAATGATTTCTAATTAATTGTTCGCATCTCTTCTTCTTTTATCTTTTGCTTTGATGTTACCCTTCTTGCTTTTATGTTTCTTTTTTCTTGCTTGCTGCTTTTATTGTTTTTATGTTTTCGTGTTGAGGATTGTGAGCGGCGTTGGCGCTGTCACATATCAGCCAAATACAGTGCAGCATACAATATAAAATATCAGTTTATCTAAACTTCTGATAACTTCTTTTCCCAAAAGGAGAACATTGTGTGTCTTAAAAGAAGTTATGCAAGTAGTACTAGCTTAGTCAAAAAAACTTAAACAGTGCCAGAGTGAGGGTCCCCAGGTACAAAAAATTATGTGTTTGAAAATAAAGGTTTTAGAAGAAAATAATTTTTTTTCATTTTTTTTTTGTGTGGATGGATGAATAGGTTTTTTAAGGCACTTGCATGAAAGTGCTGTTTGAGTAAGTTTTTTTCCAAACGACCTGGAAAGACGGGTAAAATTGCTGAAATGACACACCTACAGTAACTATACATCTTACTAGGGCTGGCTGTAGAAAAACCCAGAATCTATTCTAATGGTCATCAAACTATATCTTTATTGATATATAATAAAGTGGAAAAAATTGTAGAAAAAAAGGAAGGTCATCAAATGTCGTCTTTATTGGCGAAACTTTTAAACCTAAACTGGTTCAGTGTGTACTTTTGTGGTTACAGGAAACCACTCAAGCACTGACATTTATGCAGCACTTTCATACTTATTATTGTGCACCACATGCTGTGGTAGTGTAGTCATCACTTGCAGATTCATTTCTTTGAAAAATGCAGCACTTGCTGGGTGACTATCATTAACTTAAATTTCGCTTGAATTTTTGAGGCAAGAGGGGCACAAAAAGAAAATTGTGCTCTCATGTTTCATTTATTTTATTCTGTTAAACTTTTAGGCACCAGTTTGTGTATTTTTTGCCTCAATTCATGTAAAATGAAAGACCAAATCAGTCTGAGACCAGATGTCTGTCTGTCTGTACATATGTGTGTGTGTGTATATATGTATATGTATTAATATAATAAATATATATATATTTCGAGTTTAGTTAACATATAGACATGATGTCTGTGAAGGTTCTCAGTCATCCAGGTTCACCTCTCATCCGAGAAGCTTCTTCAGTTCTAAGTGCAATTGTCGAGAGTCCCAGATTATAAACATATGGGAGTGTCTGCAAGAGAATCATGCACCCGCTATTGATCCTCTACCTAACAATTTGGGTGGGCCTTAACGCCCACCCACATTCTGGATCATTTGACCAAAAATAATCACATGATAGGTTGGGGCTAGGTTTCACAATGGGTCCACTTGAAACCTTGGCTGATTGTGACCTACACCCATTTTCACACCTTGGCTCGTGTGATTATGTAGAGGATCAATAGGGGGTCCATGACCCTCTTGCAGACACTCCCATAGGGCTTAAAATCGGGGACTCCACCGATTGCACTTAGAACTGCCAACCGCTGTCCATGATGTACCTACTCACTTTAATGATAAAAATCACTGAATTTATTTTGTAATCATAAACATAAATTTCTGCACGTTACAATGTTTCATATACTTCTGTGTTTTAACCCCCGCCACCAAAAAAAAACTAAACTAAAACTATTATTATTACAATTGTTACAATTACATTTCAAATATAAAAATATGATTGAATGAGGATGATGCTAATTGTTGTTTGTATTATCAAATATTCTTCCAAAATTGCTCTCACGTTTTGCCACACATTAGAAAGAAGAGCAGTAAAATCCTCACATCTAGCAACTATTTGGCATTTTTTGCTTGTAAAAGCATCAAACCATTAAATGAAGTGCTGCAGTAAAGTGATTGTAACTGCCAGCATTATTGCATAACCATCGTTTTGTATCAAATAATTTCACAGTGGCTTTCCTTTGCAGCTATACTGAACAAATGGTAAAGCTATTCTTTCTTGTTTGACACTTTCTGTATGCCTTTAATGCAAACTGACAGCAAGACAATCTATCTGGTCTGCAGGCTCAGTAATACAAAACAACACAATATTGTACATACACAGTGAATAGTGCTCTACTAAGTGCTGATTTGTGAACTGTGATTTTCTACACAAATGTACAACATGTTTCTCATTAACATTGTTTGGTTGACTTCATTATCAAAGAACTAATTAGCAAGAGGACAGCCTTGAAGATTTTCACTGAGAGCACAAACATAGAATGGTGCAAATGTGGTTTCTTCTTGCAAGGTCTTTCAAAGTGATGTGTATATGTACATTATATACAAGACTGTTTTATGTGTATTATATTATTGAGAAAACTCACATGACGCAATGTAATTAGCTTCATAAATTAATAAATTCAAGTGTTGCTTTTGGTTTTCTGCTTTAAGTTGGCACATACAAGTTTTCAACGAGATGTGAGTATTTCCTAGAACTGACTTGCTGCACAGAACAAAAAAGACAAAAGTGTGATATATCAAAACTGCATTTTGATAACTGGAGAAATTCATTGTGGTATTTTGTTAAGTCTGCTAGGCTACATCATCAAAATAGACCTATAATGAAGAGGTCAGCATCATTATTCTCAGATGCATTTAGAAAACTGCGAGCCGGTTAGGTCAGTAAAACTTTTAGCAGACGTGGGCTGCAGGGGTGACAGCTGCAAAGTAGATTTTTTATTTATTTATTTATTTGCAGATTATAGTTATAAAAAGTATGAAAAGATTCCTTTTGTATTGTGCATGTTTGTATTTGAACAAAAATAATAGGGTGACATGCAATTCACTAAAGCTATCGTTGCAATACTTGAGACTTGATATCACAATTTACTTTTCAAAATAATCACTATTTATTCATACTGGACATTGGGGATGCCCTTCACTTCTAACTTGATCTGAAACATAAAACAACCCCTTTTTAATTTCTTTTGCTTTTAAAATGTCCTCTGTTTGGCTGCACCTAGTAAACAGAAAGTTTGACTATCAGCTGGGTGCTGTTTGCCTGAGATATAGACATGTCTCCTCTCTGACATCATACAGGTTTGATCACAGCCCTCTTTTAAAGCCACACACTTTACTTGACAGATTTACTTGTCTTTGTTAAAGTACAGTGTGCTTGGCATGAGAGTGGCTCTGATTGAGAAAGCGAAACTTTAAGATGATTGCAGGTAGTTCAGTCTATATTTTCAGTGCTTTTTCTTTGAACATGCTGATATCTTAGAACAATAACCCGTTGTCAGACACAGGGGATTTGCAAACAGATATGCAGGCGCCTAAATGCTGCTATGACTCAAACTCACAATACAACCGTTCCCTGTTATAGTACAATATGTACCTTTTGCAAACCAGTTTTTCATAGGTAGTGCAATGTGGGGTCATCAATAACACTAAAGAGAGAGAGAGAGAGAAAGAGAGTGTTAGGGGGGTGGGTTATTTTTCACTGTGCTTTCTGTTTTATAATAAAACATACAGGGTTTCCAGCAGAAAGGTTGTTAACCCTGGCGGCAGGTTAATGCGAGCTACAGAGCGAACAGTGGAGCTGTGTCGGCCCGGGTGCCTCTCTGCACGCAGACAGAAATACAGGGAGGGAGAAACAGAGACACAGAGACCAGGCTTTATACGCGAGACCACAGACTCATGATCACCATCATTCACATATGCCAAAGAAAAATCTAGCCTGCCATTATCTGTAATTAATGAACATAAGGACTGATATCAGTGTTAAGTAATCACATATGCATGGTCTTAATTACATTTATTGCTGTTTCGGTGGTTTTTAAAGCTGTTTTTATCTGTCAAAACCACTAATGTCGAAAAGATACATTGGCAAGTTCTACCGTGTGTGTGTGTGTGTGTGTGTGTGTGTGTGTGTGTGTGTGTGTGTAATAAATAGAATATACAAACCCCCCCTATACGTCTTTCCAGCTTAGGTCAACTTAGGCCAGGCCTGGTGGAAACCCTGACAAATGCATGATTGTCCATTTATCATGTTTGTTTTCTACCTGCGTACTTGATGTTTGAATGTCACCATTTTATTTTATGGGCTGTATTTGTTCAGATTACTGTAATCAGGTTACAGTTGTTAGTAAAAAGACACTCAGTCACAAGGGTAATTTTTGGAGATTACTAACGTCTGTAAACACTGCAGTTCTGTGCTAAATGAGGATAAACAAAGGGGGAGGATTTGTGCAAAATAGAGGAAAAGGGGAACAAAAAGACGCCTCAGAAACACACCTACAAAAAGACCAGCAGAGAAGAACCAGAACAATGAGACAATGCAAGATAGAAGAATAAAAAGCATGAAGGGCACATGAAAAGAAAGTGGCAGTGAGCCAGAGGAGATAGGACTAAGCGTATGAGCATTCATCCCGTGGAAAAGTTGCTGCGCTTGCTGTGGTCGTGCTGAAGGCTAAGCCAACATGCCCAGCAGTGATGAATTGGTCCTGTCAGGATAAGCCAAACAAACAGAGATCGGTATAGTGTATGACATCCCTCCTCTAAGCGCTGCGGTGAACAATGACATTTCCCTACCAGCTGTGCAACAATGCGTCCAGAGATCTGGCAGCACGCATATGCTGGAGGTATACAGCTGTTTTTGTATGGATATCTATTAGATAGACGTAGCTGAGTGATAGAGACCATGTGCCACATATTGCTTTTGGAACTGTTAAAGTTGCAAGATGCATGTGACTGTGTCCGCTAGAGGGCAGGACCTAAACAAAATAATAGCATTGAAACATCCTCCAAACCCTGTTTCATAATCACCATATTGTTGTTTTTCTGAAAACAGTATTTCTAAATTATTTATCGATCAAACATCAGTTGATGTCAGCCATATTGACTAAGATAAATTTCCTAAAGGCAGTAGCCAGTGTTTTTGCTGATAGCAATGTAAGTCTACACCTGCAGTTTATTAATGGGCCACATTTGACTTTCCAAGTCTGGCTGTCTCAACTCCAAAAGCGTCACCTTTTATGGGGCAGATGTCGAGTACATCATGACATCCGCGCAACATCTGGACTACGTTAAATTGATTATAATCCATATCGAGGCCTGTTAATGACTTCTAGGCCATGTCAGGCCCACACTACATTTGCCAGTGCTGTATCTGAGCCTTAAGTGCCAAAAAAGTAGCACATGTTAGGCCCAAATGTGCCTGCTATTAGAGTTGTATGTAATGTCACTTGAATTTATAAATGTGAGATGCTAAGATAAACCTGAAAGATGTTAACTTTAATTATAAAGAAGATTTCTTTCTTTCTTTGACAGAAATGACAACAGTTGAACAACAACAACTGAACAAAACAAAAAATGCATTGTTGTTGGGTGTAAGCAAGACTGTTGTCTTACATATCTATATTTCACCACCCGTACAACTCCACTGTATATATTATGAACACACTGAGCAGAAATAGCAACATGAGTTCATATTTCTGCTGGAAGAAAATACGTAGCTGTGGCTTGAAGTTGTTTTCTGACACTACACTTGCTGAGTCAATTGAGAAATGATTTTTAGATGCGCAGTTCCTTTATTGCAATCAAAAAACACTGTTGCTTTCTAGGATAAAATGCATCACAATCTATTCATAGAAACCACAATTTGGTTTCTGTGGGAAAAAAAATGAAAAGATTGTGTCCTCAGTGTACTAAGCAGGCCTTTTAAGATTTTAGAAAAAATAAGCTTGACAGTTCTCTGTGGCCACTAAAAAAATACAGCCTTTTATACATGCGATGAGTTTGTTCAGCTGCATTTGTTGTATTGGCAGATTTTACACTAACTGGTCACTTCGTTAGGTGAAACATGTTAAACCGCTCATTAATACAAATATCTGATCGGCCAATCATATGGCAACAGGTCAGCTGATTTAGGCACGTAGACATGAGCAAGACCTGCAGAAATTCAAATCAAGCAACAGAATGGAGAAGAAAGGTGATTTAAGTGACTGTTGGTATCACACGAGTTGATCTGAATATTTCACAAAATGCTGATTTACTGAAAATATGCAGAGAGCACCAGTTATCTAAACACAAAATAATGTGGATAATGTTAAAATGTCATTTTAATGTGATAGGAACCTGACAGCAACTCAACAAACCACTTGGCAAAGCCAGATTATGCAGAAGAGCATCTCTGAATTCGCACCTGAATTAACCTTGATGAGCTAGAGCGGCAGAAGACCACGCTGGGTGGCACTCTTGTCAGCTAAGAAAAGGAAATTTAGACTGCAGTTTACATGGGTTTTCCAAAGTTGGATCATAAAAGACTGGAAAAAGACTGTCTGGCCTGATGAGTCTCCTTTTCTGCAACATTCAGAAGGCTGGATCAGAATTGGGTGTAGATAACATAATAGCATGGATCCATCTTTGTTTGTACGAGCAGTTCAGGCTGGGACATTTTCTTGGCACACTTTGGGCTCCAAACTGGTTTCTTGAACACGACAATGAATTCACTATACACAAATGGCTTTCACAGTCATTAGATCTCAACAACATCTTGGAATTTTGCACCATCTTTATGGTGTCTAGCAAGTGTCAGAGTCAGAAACCGAGGGTGTAGTTTCTGTACTTATATACATTTAAGATTTATTTTTTACTATCTTGCTAATGATTCTAATTCTATGTAAATAATATAGAGCTTGACAGACGTTTTGGCCCAAGGCTTCGCTCATCATGTCATCATGTTGCCTTACATGGCTCAGCTGTTTTAAAGGCAGCAGGCTGTAACTGAAGCAATTAGCATCCAGGTGGGTTTGGCAGAGGTAAACTACATGCACACTGACATAGATAGCAACAGCACAGCAGAGGATCGCAGCGGTACAGCAATGTACAAGAAGGTCTTACGGTCAAATAGACTGATAAATGATGACGGTTTTCTGGACTTCAGATATCAAGCATGAAGGGAGAATTCAAATATTTCCCTACCCTCTTAATTTAGGTATGTCATTTTATTATTTTTCATTTTCATTCTAAAGGCTGCTCATATCATCTGAGAGGAGTAAATGCATAAATTATTTACTTAACACATAACTTTTTTTTATTCCCCATTTAAAACAAAACAGGAAATTAGAGGCTAGCAGAAACTTTAAAACTTGACCCTGTGAATTGTGTGACATGTAAGAGACATGAACTACAGCAGGTGGAAATGACTAAACAGTTAAAATGATAAATATGGTGGTGTTTAATGTTGACAAACTAATAAAGTAGTACTTACTGTTTTGGTTGTATCAATATCAATTGTATCAATATTTTTTGGAACACTCAGTTTTTCCCCTTTTGAATAGAAGTCTACATTATGATAATCTATATTATTAAAACTTTCATTGTGTGTTGTGTATAATGATTAAAGACTTCTTTCTTTGATCATTAGTCTTTGTTTCAATTTTCACATTTTTTCCCAGAGAATTTCAAAGCCGCTGCCATCCTGACTTGTCTGACTTGCTGTCTTCGGCAAGAGTTGCCTAGCTTTCTTGAATATTCATGAATGAAGTAATGCAGCAGATAGTTGCAGATTTGTTATTGAATAAGGATGCTCAAGGAATACAGAGATCCTGTGTTCCACAGAATGGGCTTTACTTTCTCACATCACCCCCAGTCCTCTTAAAGATGTACAAACATGCAAGGAAATATTTGAACAGTCTGATTCCTTTAGGACAGCGTAGGAAAAATCCCATCTTGATATAAAGGGTACTGGGAAGGGACAAGGTTGCAGTTGACGTCCACATAAAAGGAACAGGAGGACAGATGCTGGCAAAAAGACAAAGAGACGAAAACAAACAATTCCACCCTGTGGTGCAGAAGGCCAGTGGGGATATGTGAGAGTGTTTGGTTGGGGAACCTCGAGAAATGTCAAGCTAAGCATACATCAATGGAGGCAAGGCGGGGCTGTCAGGGAGCATTAATGCAACGCGCTTGATGTTTTAGTAATGAGGACATGCTGTACAGAGTGGCAAAGATGCCGGGACGCAAACAAGTGCCGGCGAGGCATGGACGATCAGCCGTGGAATCAGACTTAACCGAGAGAATGAGAAACAAACAGACAAGATTGCTGGGAGGGAAAAATAAACAGCAAGGCAAGCAGCGGAGGACTGAGACATTCTGCTCAGGAGAATGAGTAATACTTAAGGTCATTAGAAAAGAAATAATAATGGAGAAGCTCAAGTACCTAGGGTTGGTCATGAGTGTAAGGAGAATGGAGCATTGGCCTGAAAAGATCAGTGCAACGTCTGTAGCGAGGTGGAGGAGGTCAGAGTCACTGGTCCTCTTCATCAAAAAGGGTGACTTAATGTGGTTGGGACATCTGTCTAGGATGCTTCCTGACATATCTAACCTTCAGGAGATGCTAGCAAAGATCTGTATATCCAGAGAGTTTATGTATATAGGCTGGCACTGGACAGTGTCAGCATCCCTCTGGAAGACCTGGAGGTGGTGGCAGGGGTAGGTATTGTTGCTTAACCTCCTTCAGATCTAAATATGTTGTCATTTTTAAACCTTTTCATAAGACACAGGAATTGCATTATCCAAACACTGGTTGCCTGCTAAACCGTCTTTAGGTAAGTGTGCCTGTCAGCTTCTGTAACTTATTTTCTTCTGAGAGTTTGGAGGACTTATTGTTGCTAATTCCACATCTGCTATCAAGTTGAAGCATTTGGGTTCACTTTATCTGCACCAATAATATTTTTTTTTTAATGCAAGAGACATTTGTTTTAGTTATAAGTGACCTTACAAGAACAGTTTGTCTTCTTAAAAACTCTATTTTCCGTATCTGCATCCTAGATGAATGCAAAGATGTTCCATTAGCTGGGAATACTTTTTAGCTTTATAGTTTCAATCAAACACTAAAACAGTCGCAACTGATACAACTGCTGACTTTAATTGTGCTGTCCAATGCTCATATCCCATATGGAAAAGATGTGTATATATATATATATATATATATATATATATATATATATATATATAAATCTTATAAGGTTAGTATCTGTCTTGTGTGAAACTTGTATGAAAAGCATACAAGAGTGAAAACAGATATAAGATCCCTTGAAAAATTATATAAATGAAACTTTGGATACTTCCTAAAACAATATATGAAAGTAATGAGAAAGTGGCCACTTTCATGAGTAAATCATATAAGCCTTATATGATTCACTATATGAAGCAAGCTAAAGCTGATGCAAGTCTTTTATAAGTTTTTCCTATTTCTTTTTCATATGGGATAGTAGGTCACAGTCTGCCATTTGAAATGGCCAAATTCTTAGGATTGTCTCTTTTTCTATCCAAACACAGTTATGTGGACATTTTCTGTCTTATTAAAAAAACAGTAAGACGAGGAAGGAAAATAAGCAGCTTGCAGGAAAACCTTAAAATTTAGTTTAGAGGTGACTTTACATGCAACCCAAATTCTTGCTTTATATATTTTTTTTCACTTTCCATCAGTTCTAGTAAGCTGAAGCACATAGATTCAAAAAATGTTTTCACCCAGCAAAAAGTAATGATATAAGCAAGGTGAACACTTGCATGTTGTTTCAGGAGCTGTGATGTTGTTTTGGTATAATGATGTTTTGCTGAAATTCATTTTTATTGTTCAGTATAAATGAACTATAAATGTGCTTTTGGACATTTTCTGTGTCTCAACACAGATTATATACATTTATCCACTTATACTGTATATATTTTCTGGAATAGACCCAACAGTGCAATGTGCTGCATTTTATAGGTGCAAAAATGACAGCTGAATGACTCAACAGCTGTGTACGTGTACTCTTGTGGACCCGGCATGTTAATTATCATATTGTATTCTGTATCCTATGAGGACTATTCTACAGGGTTTTCTTCCTTTTCTTCCTGACATGAAGACAAATATAAATAACCACACGCTGCACATCATTGCTTTTGTTCCAGTTTTCCTTTTAATGCAGTAATTTGTTTTTACAATACAGTCAGTCTAACAGTTGCCAAACATGTTTATTGTCCACTGGTTTGTAATTATCATCATTTAAGAAGAGGTAGAAGCTGTTTCGAGTTAGGCAGTCGAAGGCCAACCCCTATCTTCAGCCAATAATCGAAGTATATATTTGTCTTGAATAGCTGTGGGTCTACAGGAAATTGAAGGCAATGTTTATGGTCTTAATTACACAAACTTTCTCCAACTTTTATTTTTGTTATAGAATATACTGCCTCGGAACAGCTTGTAATTCATGGCTGAGCTGATGATTTTCTGGAAATGACTGGAATAATTAGTCCCTGACTACCTCTGTGAACAGCAGGTCTTTGACAACACCACAATACTCCCTCCAACATCTGAGTTTTGCACAGATATTTTTAAGCCGTATTTTCCCTTGCAACATCTTATCCCTGGTATTGCTGGGCTTCTGCAGGTATTACGTTTATTTCACCGTGCTGTCTTTCCTCAAGTGAGATTTGCTATAAAAAACAAAATGCCTGACACCTTCCTTAGGGGCATTCTGTATTTGCAAAAGAAAAAAAAACCCAGTTGTGTTGACAAAATGGAGTCTTGTCAAGTAAAAACTCCTTCCCTCTATTCATTAAATTTGCTCACTCTCCCAGTCAGCGGCAGCAGCAGCGGTCGTTGGAGTGTCAGCTCATCCTGTTATCTCCACCTCAAATTCACAATTGTTTTTACTTCAGCTCCACTTGACTCATCTTAGATCTGTTTGTCCTGCTCACAGCTGCCTCTTCATTCACTATGAAAACTTCATTAAAGTCTTCCAAACTCAGACTTTGTGGAACTTGTCCGACTTTTGCTACACTTCACATGACATTTTTGAGCTGCACTGACGATCAAGCGGTAAAACAATGCAGATTTAATCAAATGTAGAGAAAATTAGAGTCACACAATGAAATGAGCACAAAAAAGATGCCTTTTCAAATAAAAGCCACAGTTTGAAAATGGGGTACATAATGTAAAGTTTTCTTAAGAATGACCTTGTGTAAAAGGAAGAGAAATAAAGCTCAGCCTAGGGCACGGTGAACAGCTGGGAGGTAAAAACAGTAAATGTAAAAGTTTTATTAACCAGCATCAGAGTGAAAATTGTTCATGGAGCATGAAAATGTTTTTCCAAATCACTTTAAGGAGAAGCTGCAACAACCAGATAAGGACGTAGTCTGTGATACACAGAAGAAAGGAAGTTGCGATACCACTGCCAGTATGACACACTACCCAAGTTTTAGTCCACATTACAAACTTCATTTTGCATTTTAACGCGATACACCAACCTTATTGATCCATAGATGTGTAATATCTCCAAACAGGTGGCCTGAGATGGACTTTGCAGGACTATTTGCAGGATATATCTCAGCAATTAGTATAAAAATGACTAAAGACTATAATTTTGCTTCAACTGGTTCATATACTAGAACTAGTTTTCATAATGTTTAATGTTAAAATGTTAAAAATACATCAATCAGTGTAATGTTTGCCTTCAACCAGTCCATGCACATAGGACCACTGCACCTTCACTAAGGGTGTCCCACTATACAGCTTATAGGCCAGAACTGACCCGCCCACTGAATGACTTTGAATGTGATAACTGCAGAGAAAGAGCATACACTGACAATCACAGAATTTGCTCAAAGTGAGTTGCAAGTCATTTAGAATGGATTGTGTCATGAGAGCATTTGTCGAAACCGTTAATTTAATCTGAGCCAGAGATCTTAATCATTGTCACTTTTATAGCATTCTTACTGACAAAGGCATTACCCGTGGCCTGCCACTACACCGAAGT
Source organism: Pelmatolapia mariae (assembly GCF_036321145.2). Lineage (NCBI taxonomy): Eukaryota > Metazoa > Chordata > Actinopteri > Cichliformes > Cichlidae > Pelmatolapia > Pelmatolapia mariae. Next base: position 21,317,397 of record NC_086240.1, on the reverse strand, counting down.
AAAAAAACAGACTGTATAATCAAGGACGCTGTTCTGTTTCTTTGATTTACGACAGCAGAGTGGCTGAACATGGGAAAAATTGAGACATCTCGTTGAAATGACACTTATTTAAGACATCCCAGGGTATTCCTCATCTGTTTTGTGAACACACAGTTCAATACATATAAACAGTTTCAGTACCAGTACCACCACGTTTTTCACGATTTCAACAATTTTAAGGTATGTGATTTCTGGGTTATCATGCAAACAGCCTATGAACTGAAATGAGTTTGATATGCCTGACTTTCACAAGCTATAAAAACGGTTGAATGTGGGTATTACAGCATGCTTTGCTGGACCCAAGGCTGCTATGTACTGTCATTGTTGGGATTGCTCCTTATGAGGCTTGGGAGGAAGTGCTCTGGTCAACCAAAATCAAGCTCTTTAGATCAACTCAGCCCACCATGTTTTGAGGACGAGAAATGATGAGTATGACCCAAAGAACATCTAGTTTTTGTTATTTTTACCTACTTAGTCTCATATTTGTCACTTTATTTTTTATTCTATTCTTATAAACGAGACCTATCATCCCTATTTATTTATTTTTTTTACATTTCTCAGTGTAAGTAACTATATTTGTTTGCTAAATAAAATGCTAGCATGGACATATAGCAATAATTCAAAATATACCAAGAAGTAGTGCATTGTAATGTACTGTCTAGTGATAGTTCCTTTGCTTTATAATACCAATTTATGCTTCTGATTTGAGTTGATCTTTGCATTTAGCATCTCGGATCATATTTAGTTTATAACTGAAAAAAGCATATATTCTTAAGAGTATTAAAAAAATAGCCTTTGAAGAGACCTCAAATATGACCTTCGCTGTCTTCTATCTACTTAATCTCTAACTGGCAAGAAGAATAGGTTTCCCTCAAGTGATTCAAACTCTTTTAAATCTACGAGCCAACCTCGTGTCTGCGTGCCAGCAGACTGATCAAGCTAATTCAAAAGCGTGCCCTTGACGTAAGTCAGAGGACAAAGTCTGAAACTCACCAACTCCATTAAATAAACATCGAATGTTACACTCTTACCATTCTCCACCTGACACTGACAGTGAAACTGTGTCACATTCAAAGGGCAAAGGAACTTTGAAACTACACCAGCTAAATCCGTGCATGGAAATGACAAGATGGAGCTGACGAAGCAGTTTTTTATTTTCAGTTGCAGTATTCAGATTGGGAGTGCATACCCAATAAGTGTTTTGTTGAAGAAAGGGTGTGTGTGTGTGTGTGTGTGTCTGTGTGTGACAGAGAGTGTGGTAGGTCTTCTGCAGCTTACCTGCAGTAAAATTTAACTGCTCACAGTTTTGTGGTCTGCTTTAACAGGCTGTGTATGAGGTGGTGATCCCATAAAGAACAAATGTTTAATGAATTTGGAAAAATCTGACCAAAACGCACATGCACTAGAGCTGTGAAATTTTCCAGGCATTAACAAACTGAGATGAATGTGAGAATGCAAATTTTCAGTGACCGTTATTGACAAAAAGGTCTCCAAGGTCTTAGTCATACGTGCCTAGAGATTGGACATCCTCTGGTCTGGCATGCGCGGCCACTGAGTGGTCATCCCACCTAGTGCACGCTTTACTCTCACCTGAACCACACTTAAGTATCTGACAGGTTTGCTAGAAAAGGTGTTCAGTACTAAATTTGATTATAAGTTCTGTGATGTGGGGCGAATAGAAACCAGGTGGATAGGAAGTGGAGTGACACAACTTTAACTGGTATACAGTAGAGTATTGTGATTGCCTATGTACATTTCGTGACTACGAGTGACTACTAGTTAATTTTGCCTCCATCCTTCCTATCTTGTGTTTTCCTAACTGGCAGGCTTGCTGAGTAGATTTCCATTGTGTTGGTCCACAAAATTCAGTCATCTGTTTCTCCGGTTTCGTGTCCTGTGGTGGGAAGTGTTCCAGCTTGATTGTTTGGGATGGCTGCTGCTGATGGTAGTGCCACTTTAACCAGAACATGCAGCAGGTGGATAACTGGTGGTAGCTGTGAAAACTATTGAAAGGACCACAACAGTGATGGAGGAACAGCCACAGTGTTTCTTCTGGTTTGGAGGCTATAAGCACATTTTATGGTAGCTGAAATTCAGTATTTCTTTTTATTTCCTACCTATATTATTTTCCATGATTGGTGCCATTTGTCAAATTTGCTGAATTTTGTGCAATCTGGTGGAGAGATGGAACATGGGCAAAGGAAGAAACCTCTTAATTTTGGTTTGGTTTCAGATCACTAATAAAGATTAAAAATGAAAACTTTCAAAAATAAATCTGTAACAGCCTTGGTAAAGAATGGTCTCCCCGAAGCATTGTAGGATTTATGAAATACCTAAGCTAATATCTGAAATTAACATGCATTCAATATTTCCATGTATTAAAGAAAGAAGGGCATCAGTGGTGGTTTATTAACCACCTTGCCTACATATCGAAGGGCATCACTGGTATGTGAATGATAGCACTCCACATACAAAAAGTGTTGTATAAATGTGTTTAAACTGATAAATGTGGCTTGTATTTTGAATTGCTTTGAGTGCTATATTAATGCAGTCCATTTACAATGCCATCAGATTCAGTATACATCTGTATGTTCAATATGCTCATGTGATATCCAGCTGCAATCCTAAGCAGTGCAACTATCACATAATAGCATATTGTTATTATTATCAATATTATTATTATTGTTATTATGAGTTAATGCAATTTTTGCTTCATATAACTGTCTTGCAAAGCAAAGTAATCCTACAATTAACCATCTGTTTTGTTCAGAATCCCTTAATCAGTGCTGTTGTAATTTCTCCTCCACCACATCTGGTTGTTTTTAGTGTTATTGTAAAGCGCTCTAAAATTGCTGTCGTGTCTCCAGCTGAGAAAACGCTCTGAGTGGGTCACACAGGTTAGAATCGAACGTTGTTCTTGTTAAATTTTGTTGTAAAATGAAAATGGAAAACAGGTTTTGGCACTTTTTCTTTGGGTATTTGAAAAAACATATCAAATAGCAAATGTTGTTTTTACTGTTGTATTAAACTTGGCAGTTAAAGGTGAAATTAAAACAATATCTTAAAAAGTATTGAAGCGCAGATTTGGTTTTAGTGTTAAGTCTGCTGTGGGTGAACAGTCTTTGCAGAGGACACCAAGAAATGGACACAGCTGCCTGATAAACTGTGTATTTACTCACTGAGAACTGCAGTGAGGCTCTAACTGGAACTCATACACAGAGCAAGTAGCACACGGGGCGAGGATCACTGGGAAGTTAATCTGAGGACATAGTGGAAATGCTGTTTGAAGTTTGGTTTCAGGTCAAACGAAGCAGATGTGTACTGTACGTTTCCCCCACCTGCTGTAGGTGTGTTTCATTAAGGGCGGGGGGTTGCGAATCTTCTTCTACTTAAACATGTTAAACACACTGTCATTAAACACAAAACTAATTATGAAAGAAATTGTTGTCCTTTGCATTTGGTTAATTTTGGCAAATTCTTTCATGTGATCAGAGGCTGTTGTCAGATTTTTGCTTCAGGCTTTTAATGAGGTACAGAAAGCTATGCAGGGGAACATCCCAGTTTTGTTAATAGCATAATTAGTATTGATATTATTGTTTTCTTCTCATTATTGGCCACTTACCAATGAGATCCATTTTCCCCTCTCATCCATGCCATCCATTAATACCAAGTGTGTATTGAAATAAAATTTTTGTTAAGTAATGTCAGCTTATTACAAATAAATACATCAGTGTTAGCAGCATCTGTTTGTCTGTTGTGCTTTTTCTTTCTGCGTGTGCAAACACAATTGGCAACAATGTTTAGTCTTTTACAAAAACTGGGCACCATCAAACATTTCAGATACAAACCTGACTCACTGATGATTTGATTCGATTCTAAGTTAGACATGTTTAGTCTAAATTATCTGCACTGCATCACTGTGACCAAAAACATACCAGGAAGTTTAGATTATTGTCATAATTAACCAACCCCAGTGACATCAACGTGCTGCAGCGGAAAACATTTGAGTAGCCATACAATGATACTTTCGGCTCACTGCGGCTCAGCAAGACAACAGCTCAGGAGAAGAGTGTCACGCACAGTGTCCAAGATTATTAGGCAGCAACCTTTCTGCCATCTGTTCGACCATCCAACAGAAAATTACAAAGGTGTGTGTGCGCACACGCGCCTTCTCCACCCTGCCAGCTCTGTTTAAACTCCATCTGACTGAACACGTTGGCTCAGATCCACAGCTGATCCCAACGCCTTCAAAGAACCCGAATTTGACGCTTTGTTGTAATGAACCAGCAATTTGTTTTATTTGTAGATGAAGTTAATTTTTGTACAGCACAGCTGGCTTTTGGCTTTTGCCGTAGTGCATTTGGTTGAATGAATGTGCACTAGGGTACTGTGCCTGTATTTTCAGTATATGGTCACGTCTGCCTGCTGCTTGTTTCTTTTTCGTTAGGGTAGCCTGCACTAAAGAAATGTTTCTATAGCAATAAGGTAAATCTGCTGGGTCACTGTACTGAGCCCTAATTATTTCTCATTATAAATTAGCCTTCAGCAGGCAATATGTTTGTTCATACTGTGTTATTACATTTTATTTTGTAATAGCTCTAAGTGTCAAATGTAGGAATTCAACCATTTTAATATATTTTAATTAACAAAAACAAACAAACAAACAAAAAAACACACTGATGCTACTTTTAAATTTTCTGTGCCCTACCAAACATTGTGTTTCTACAGTTTTAGACGTCCAGTGATCTCTGACCTAAAACATGCAGCAATGTTCTGCAGAAATGTGAAAGTTTCACAGATGTAATATTTATCTGCTTGCATTAAGGGCAGAATTTAGCAGCAGCAGGACTTTCGAGTTGTGTTCAGTTGCATATTATCATTAAAGCATTAAAGAAATGACCGCATGCTGTCGGAGCTCGCTGCTGCCTGCTGTTATATAACTAAAACTACCACTTTTATTGTGTTTTTTAGCTCAGTGGGTCACCAGTTTTCAAAGCCGCGCCTTCAGTGTTTTAATAGAGCACAGGTGGGCAATTCTGACAGCTGCCTTTTCAAAGCACACATCTGGATTCATCACCAATAGACTACCAATATTAAAATGCCTGGATTTACCTGCTTTATGAGATAGTGGACAATGTTATTATAGGGTTTCTTTTATTTACACTCACAATTTATCGACTTCTGCATTAATGATGCAGAAGTATATGCTGATTAGCTTTCACCTGGTGTGGATTATAAGGTTGAAAGAAATCTAAAGAAACCTGGTTACATTAGAGAACCAGCCTCAAAGACTCATAGATTAAAACAAAAAGGAAAAAAATGATTTGATCATAAACCAGCATCAATAGAAAACAACAGAAGACTAATGGTGTGACCAAAATTAAGAAAAAAAGGAGGGAAACCTCTTAAATCTTCCTACAAAGATGTGTAGGATATGGTGTGTTCCCTCTAAACTAAACCAAAATCAAACTGGACAGAAATAAAGCCATGAAAATAAGACTGATAAGCTTGTTAGAAACAAAACAAAAGTCTGAAGCAATCACACACAAACTTCTGCTGCACTGGCTGGAAGGTGGGGAGAATACAGAACTGACCTCCATATTGCTTTTCATTTGAACTGGCCACACCAGAGAGGGGAGCACAAAGTCCATCTGAGAGCACAAAGCACGTAACACGTGGGAACAAATAAAGCACGAGGTTGGAAAAGCGACAAGAGACAGGTTATATGACCATGTGTCCTTTTGTCTGTCGGTGCCTTCTCAGTATCAAGTGTTTATTGCAGTCAGTGGTCTTAGTTGTTCCTCTGGATATGAGTCACGTTTTGGAAAGTAGATGAGACGAAAAAAAATCACTAAATATTTTTTCTTCATCTTTGGCACCCCACCAGTTAGTGGCACCCTTGATGACTGCCTGTGGTGGTAAACCTAAGGAGTCATCCCATCTCAAATCACCACATTTTTATAACATTTTCTATTCAACCATCTCCGATTTGCACACACATTGAAATTTGAGGCAATATGTGAACTTGAATATCTCAAAAACTATTAAAGATTAAACTCTTTTATTGGTATTTTTGATATATCTGTCCCAAATTAGATCCTGATTCATTTTGATGGTAAGAAAGACCAGTTACAATTTCAGGTTTTTATCTTAAAAAATGCCTGAATATCATATCAGTCAACAAACCATTTCCCAAAAACAAATATCTGGAAAAGTATTTGACATATGAAGTTTAATTTCACAGCAATGATTACATATACCAGTTGAGCAGAATGCCCATGTTGATCTGAGGTGGAATGACCTTATACCTAAAAATATCCCTGCGTCTAAGAGACAGATGGGTTGGAAAAGTAAAGCAAAATCCATTAAAATGTCTAAAGAGTCTTCGTAGGGCCCACTATGTAGGACAGTTTTAGGCTGCTTTGGCTTTTTATACAGAATGTGGCATAGATCACCTTTCATCGGTGACTTCGATGTGACATTATTCACGTTATTTTCATACCCATCAAACCATTCAGTGACCCCTCGTGCCTTATGGATAGGAAATTGTCATTCTGGAAGCAATTACTCCCATTAGGATAGAAGTAGTTCATCCCAGGACAAAGGTTATCCCTCAAAATAATTTTGTGGTAATTTCAAGTGACCCTTACCTCTGAGTGGTGCCGAACCATCCCAACAAAATGCCGCCCACGGTATAACGGGTCAGTTGCTGTGTTTTGTTCGGTTTGCTGTTTGTGGTCTCTGTATGCTCCTTTTTACTCTCTTCTCTTTCCCCCACCTGCTCATGGCTGTTGCTCTCCTGGGTGTGTCTTGCTGTAAAAAGGGAAGTCTTCCTCCCAACCGTTGTGTTTGCTCATACAGGATTGTAGTATCTTGTCTATATCTGAGACAAACAAGCAGTCATTCCTTTGCAGTATGCCTGAAGGGTGCATGCTTAGTTGGTGCATTTTACTATAGTAACTCTAGGAGGCACGCAGATGTTCATCTGGAGCCCGATGGTGAAACTTGAACCTAAGGGTTTTAACATAGAAACAATACGTTGCAGAAATGATAACACACTTGTACTTTACAATAAAAAGCTCTTAGAGATAACTGATTTGTGAACTGGCATGCAGAAACGCACTGATGAAAAATCACATGAAGTGATTTACAACTGTCAAGGCTGCAGACCTTCCAAACATGCCAAATATGTCAGGGTAAACAACAGAAAATGTGCAAGAAATGATGCACATGACAGCAGCGAACATATCCATTTGATGTAATGGTGCAGTTTCAATCAAGCAGTGAAAGCAACAGAGTATGTCTGATACTGTCACACTATGAAAGTGTGTATTTGCTATATTTTGCCTAGCTAGAAGCTCTTCAGAATGCACCTCTTGAAAATGGGATCTTAATCTTAGGTTTTTTTCAGATACCATTTTCAATGCTTCGAAATGGTATCTGAGCCTTCTTTCCCTATAATATATACAGTATTGGGAGATATATGATAATATATTTAAGTTTCCTGACAGTAAAAGTGTCTGGATTCTAGTCGCACAGACAAGTGGTTGACATCTTGGCCAAGAAACGTATCCAACATGATTATCCCGTATAGTCCTGACCTTGGGAAGGTTAGCATGTTAACAAATATCCCCTGGCTACTGCAGATATATTTGCCACATATCCTCCCCATTCTGTTCTTCTCACAATCTCACATTTCTCCTTTCAATATATTTTCCTCTCTTATCACCCTGTCCTTTCCTTTTCACTGTTTCTCCACTCTACTATTTCTCTCAATTTCGCATTCCTCTCCACTTGTCCTCCTTTCCTTTTATCTTTCCCCATTTCAACTTTCTATTTATTCTTCCTTCCTGTCCCTTCCTCCCTCGTCTTCTCTGCCTTTTCTCATCTATTCCTCGTCCATCTTTTTCCCTTTTGCTTCCACAGAAAAATCCATCAGAACCATGTGATGTTGAAACGCCAACCTGCCGCAGAGTTACATAAATCAAAAACACTCCCCCCACGTCAAAAAAGAGAAGAAGAACTCCTCTCTTGCCTGGAAGTGGAAGAACAGCTTTCAGTCCTGTAGTGGCTACAGAGGTCAATTATGGTTGGCCATCAATTTTACACACACTTAAATGGAGTGCTGGTACAGGTCGTAAAACACTCTCCATCTGCTACATACATCAGTCATCTTTATAACTGCTGGCACTGTTGCTCACTTCCTACATTTCTCCTCCTCCAGGCCACATTTTCAGCCGCCCCTGGACATGTGGAGTTATGAAGAGATGGGCGGAGGAGGGTGGAGAGTTATAAACTTAATTTGTTAATTTATACACAGAATATTTTACATTTCTTGTTAAAATATTTGCATAATCACATCTTTCTCCTCGCGCTCTTATTCACTTGGTAGTGTATTCACTCATTGCTCTACATGCCCACTGTATTTTCTTCATCAGCGAATCATAAATAATTCATTTAAAGAATATCCTTCTTGATATTTTAGTTTTCAGCAGTGTTTGCTGTTGCATGAATTAAAATGAATTCACTCACTGTCATTGTTACAGATACAGATACACAGTAAACGGCGCATTGGAAGAAGAGTGCATCACTAATATTAATCTGGTTTCCAGCCACTACCTCCATTTCAGTTTGACAGAATAGATGCTGCAGCTTCTCAGTGAAAGATCCTGAGTAATGTCTTTGGACCAGGGATGTATTCACTTGATATTACCTTGAAACAAACAGCTGCATTCAATATATTTGACACATGGTGACGGAGGTAGATATCAAATGTCTGGCAATGCTGTCTCTGTTTTCTTTTTTTTCTTATTTTTCTGCATCTTTTAAAATTTATTTGAATACACTGTTAAAAAAAACTAGTTTTAATTCATCTTTTTGCTGTAGTTGAAGGTTTGTCATCATAGCAGCGTCATGCAAGAGCTGTTGTAGTGAAAGACACTTTACCTCCCTTAACTCTTGGAAATAAGTTGTAAAGTGAAGAACAATACAGTGCAAATGCTGTTATGTACATAGTTACTTATCAATATTTTAAACAACCTCAGTTCCCCCCCAAAATTAGACTTCCTCATAAAATTGAATAAGAGAGAAATTTAGTTATTTGCAAATCCTGCAAGTCTTCATTTTATTCACAGTTGAACAAATGTTTTAACTGAGGCATACTTTTCAAACACGTTTCAAAAAAGTTGGGATGGAGGTAACAAAAGGCTGTAAAAATAACAGGTACTAAGAACAAACTAAAAGGAAAGATAACATTGTGCCACTAATTAAGTTAACTGTCAACAGGAGAGTAACATTACTGTACAAAGTAAGGAGTTTAAAGAGTTTCTCTAAAAGATGAACAGAGGTCTGTCACTCTCCTGGAAAACACATCCAAATGTTCCTACATAAAATTACAAAGCTTTTTAATATCTCATCATCTACAAACCATAATATGATCATCTGAAATTCTGAAGGAATCTCTGTGCGCAAGTGACAAGATAAAAGACAATATTGTATTCTTTGGGCTCTCAGACAGATTTAAAAATAGAAATGATTTTACATTAAGAACAGTTCCCTGCATCGGATCAGAAACACTTACAGAAATCATTACCTTCGAAGACAATTCACCCACTTGTTATCCAAAACCTGCATCTTGGATCGTATGAACATGTGCTCCAATCCATATGTCTTCTTCACTGGAGGTCTTGCATATTTCAGTAAGACTGCATCTATTACAAAGAGACGACTTCAGAGTAGAAGAGTCCAGGTTTCAAATGAAAACATTCGAGCAATCATAAAATGAAAAATATGACAAAGAAAACTTATTCGGCTTCGTGCATGCCTTTAACAACAACAAAGGATAGGGTAGCTGTTCTGTGCCTCAACACAGGGATATGTGGGTTAACTCAACCTTTCCATCAATACTCATGGATACATGTCATGTGATTTTATACATTAGTAATGTATGTAGATCACCTGCTGTCAGTAAACATCAGTCATATATGTATTTTTTTTTTTTTTACATTTTAACATTAGACTCCAAATAGTGCTTTCAGCTTTGAATTATTTAACTCAGCTTCTTTCCCCACTAAATCTTTTATCTTTTACCTTGACTTCAACAGGCTTTTATTTGACTGCTGAAAACCATCTGTGTGGCTGAAACTTTACTTGTACCCTCTGACTGCAGCTTCTAGATACTTCATATATTCTTACTTTTCTTTAGTTGGTTTTTATTTTGAATTATTAAGCTTTGTAATTAATACTTCACACCCTCTGTTTTTTATACTGGTAAACACTGCCAAACTCAAACAAACTGTCTTAGTTCGTGAGCAAGGTGGCCTTGATTATCCAGTTATATACATCATTCTTTTTAAGTGGATTTATAGATTTATTGGTACTTTTCAGATTGCTGGGTTATACATATTTGATGATTTTCATTTTCTCTCATAGTATTCGGGGTCCTATGGGGTAAAATAGTCTTCTAAAACATGGTTCTGTGTGTAGTAGGAAAACCTCAGTTTCTCAGAAAAGCATGACCTCACATAACATGATACACTCGAGGTTTCCTGGTGGTTAAAATTTAAATCTGCTAACTCTAACATCACATTTATCAAAGATAAGATGGCACCTTGAAACCCAGCAGGCTTTTTCATGTTTCTCATGGAAAGTTTTTCACAGCTTTCTCAAGACGTAGTTGGTAGAGTTTCCCAGGAATTGTAAAACGCAATATTTCATGTAATCCCTCTATTTTACTATTACAAAGTCATATCTCAGTTGCACTTGTGTATAAACAAACAGATCACCGTGTGAGTTCAGAGAGTTAATTGGTTTCTCTAGCGGACTGTGCAACCTCAGGAAATTTATTTGAGGATATAACCATTAAAACCATTAAAACTGCTGTTCAGTGTGTTTACATAACTTTAATTCAGTATGGAGAAAAACTTGGGTAGGTTCAGTGAGTTTAAAATCATTACTTTTTATTTAGACACATTTTTTTTTTGCCTCAAATCACCAAACTGCTGCTTATAGTCTGCACTTGTGAGAGAAAATTTTCTCTCATGTCATTTTTGTTTACTTTTGGCTCTTCTTTTTAATCCTTTGTTTTAATGTTTTGTTCCTTATATGCTCTCAGCCTCTGTACACCTGCATTTTTAAGTCTACATATGACAGCAAAATCACAAGAGGCTCTTTTTTTTTAGACGGCTGCCAACACTACTTCAAAGCCTGTGTTAAGTAGTGGCATTGAAGCTGTGATCAATTTGGCTTAATCTGCTGGCACAATCTTAAAGCTGCTCCGCTCTTTAAGAACAAAGGGATAAAAATTTCAAGAACAACCCATGCCTTGGCCGTATGACAACACTGCATCTGTGAAGGAACATGCATACAACTGAAAAGCCAGAGACATTAAGATAAACTCCAGGTGCCCTTGTCAAGGACTTGATGTTGGCCTCTATAAGCTTATCTCCATGAAACACTGTAACTCCTGGGGTTGTTCACTGTTACTTACGCTGTTTTGAACCAGTTTGTATCCACTGCACAAAGATGATAATATAATAAATTCTGATATTCTTGAATGTTTAAAAATAATGTTATATTCATACCCACTCTGTTAAAAATTAATCAGAACGCATCGTGACGCAGCATTTGCAATTGCTTTGTGGCCATTGCCTTCCTGGAAGAAAACTGAACTTCACCTTGTAGCATCTTAGTAATTTTTGATTCTTCTTCTTTATTTAATTTTTTTTAAATCAATGCCACTTTCTTATTTAATATACAGTTCAATAATGTACAAAAGTCTTGAATCACTTCACATTGTTTTAGGTTTTACTATTAAAATGGGAAACAGATGATTTACTGAACCGTGCAAACATACATGACTTTCATAAGTGTTCATTATCTGTAGTTTTTTTTGTTCTCCACTTGTCCACTATCCTCAGATTTCTTTTAAAGACACATTGCACACCATGTTGAGATATGTCAAGCTTTCAACTAGTATTATATGGGAAATGTCAGCTTTGGTCCAAAAAATATTATTTTATGGCTTCCAAACTAGTAACAAATAAAATATTTTTAAAATGGTTGGGTACAAGGATTGGACTGAAAATGAGTGAAAAATCAGCCAGTGTCTAAAAAAAGAAAAGAAAAGAAAAGCTTTAAATACCTTCAAAAAGTCATGAGAACTATTGCTAAAGAGCATTTTATTTAAAAAACAAAACAAAGTTTGGCTCCTTGGAAGGAAAATTAGGCCCCCCCCCCAACAAACTAATAAGGGGTGGCTCAAGATGAAAGAGAGCAGCTTCAGCTGTTATCTCACCCTACAGTTAAGACTAAGATACAGCTGCACTAACACATTTGTACAATTAGATTTTTGCGAAGACAAAAAAAGAGACACTCAAATGTTTATTTGTGACCTTCTATAACCTGTACAGCTTTTCTCCAAGCATTAGGTCCATCTGCTCAGCTAAAATACAGACTTGGCGTGGCTCCATAATTAAAATAAATTGCATTTCTATAATGTAAAATTAATAATTGGACTAAATTTTAAGTACCACTGCTATTCATTTCTGAAAGCTGCATCTTAATAAGTGTGTTGACATGTGCTTGGAACTGAGTGCAGTTTCATGATGCCATCTTTCAGTGTTTTTGAGTACCTAAAATCCTCAGATGAGTACTTCTTGTAGGCCATCTGGGCCCTCCATCATGCAAAGATACATAGTACAGCTTGAAACCTGAACAAACATTACGAGGAAGGGTTAGAATGGGAGCTCTTACTTGTCTCTGTTGTTCCCTGAGGGTACTTGTAGCGAGATGTGGAAAAGCCAGATATTGAATCATTCATGTCCTTGTGATTGACTCTCCAGTCCACTGAGGGAAATGTGCTGGAAGATACACTTTTTCCCCTCCGGTGTTTTTTCTCAGTACTGCAATTCGTCTTTAACTGAATTTAATCTTCATGAGATGTTATTTATATATATTGTTGGTGATGCAGATTTTTTTCTGTTTATATTACTGAATGTTTGTATGTCGGTCTTTAAATAACAGACAAAATAATGTGTGTATTGTCAGATATAGTATATCAGCTGTTTTACTCTTTCACAGTGCTCTGACATCCATTGGCATTCACAGCAGTCACACCATTTGACCTTAAAATTAACATTTTCTCCTAGCGGGACAGTGGTTCAGTGCCCTGACTGAAACACAGAAAGATGGTCCTGCATTTGGAGACTTTCTTTCTGTGTGGCAACAAAGACGTAGTTGGTTGATTAATTGGGGAGTCTAAATTGGATGTAGTTGCAAATTTGAGCATGAAGGGCTGTCTGTATCGCTGTGGTAGCTCTGCAGTAGAGCTGACCAGGTACCACAATGGCCGCTAGGACATAATTATGTCCTGTTGTTTACATCTATGCATTTCTGATAATACCGACTATAAACTAAACTTTTGCTTTAAGTGTACACAGAAGTCTTAAGGAAGTGCTATGAGTTGACTATCATTTCAAAGGTTTACAAATTAAAGGTTTGGGAAACTAACGATTTAAAATATCCCACATTGCCTTAATTTTTCATATGGACAAACTGCATTTCTAGTTTGGAGATATGCTTATATCTTATAGAGATATGTTAGATCTGTTAAACTAATTAAAATGCAGGTAGTTTAGATTCTGCTTCAAAAGGTTTACTTGTACACTTCACAACAGCAGTCTGAGTCTGTGCTGTAAGGACCCTTTGGAAAGATATTTTTGACATGCAGGATAATTGTGATAAAAGGGTATAATTTAACCCTTACTGTGACCTTTTGGTGTCTAAACCAAACAGTAAATGAACAGCAAAATTGTAACGGCTGAAGCCAGACGTGGAGTGGACCCAAAAGCAGATTGAAGACAGAGACATAGAATGATGTGAACAAAGTTTATTTGCTAAGAAACACTTTGAAAATAAACTATGAAGCACTGTGAGCATGATTTATGCTCACAGTCATGATTTTCCCCCACGCTGTGGGGGGAAATCAAACTAGAATGTCCAGGAATATGAGATATGGGTGGCGAAGCTTGGCAACGGGAACAGAGGGAGACCAGAGTCAGGGCGGCCTTCGAGTGTGGCAGGGGCAAATCGGGAATGGTGATCAGAAACAGTCTTACTTGTTTTTCAGGTAGAGTCAAACAGGAGGGGAGAAGAATAGGCCTGGGTGAGTCCAGAGAATGAGTGATCCGAGGTTTCAAAAAGCAGAGCAGAGGTTCAGACGTAATTACAAAAGCAACAAACAACGTGAGATTCATGAGGCTGATAACTAACGTGGGTTGGCAGATGTTCTAATGAAGGTTGGCTGAGAATGTTGGTTTTAAATACTGCTCAATCTCAGGTGGTGATCCTGGGCGGAGCAACGAAGGTTCTGCCCTGAGGAGGAGAGCAGGAACTCTGGGAAATTACTGTGACTCACCTAGACCGTGACAAAAATTAAATTGTGTGCGAAAACGAAAGGGGGACATGAAGTATCCTGATGCCGAGACTATTTTTGTAAAATAAATAAGAATAATTGTTAAATTGTACCTCCCATTTGCTTTTTGTACCACTTATGATGATCTCTCCCTCCATCTTTCATAGTGGTAGAGTATGTGGGAGAGTTCACTGAAGGGGTTGTCAACATGTGCATGCTAGAATTTAAAGTAGACACCAGCTGGGTTACAGTCTCCCAGATATAGAGGACAAAACTAATTAGAGAGTTCACATTTAACATTTGTTTGCAAATCATTCGTGACAGTCTGAAGTCCCAGACCAGTGACTGTCGGCGGATACTTCCCTGCTGGTTCTCTGCCAGGTCTGTACTGCAGTACTGTCGCCTTTCTGGTGGCATTTATGCCAAAAGTAAAAGCACAAGATCAGTTGATTATTTTGGTTAGTTTACTTTTGAAACACTTTGCACTTGCCTTGTCTGGATGTCTGGATGTTTGGGAATCGCTGGTTTGCTGCCATTTTTAGAGGCAGCCCTAAAACTCAGTGTCTATGAATAACCTCAAAGTTAAAAGCACTTTACCCTCATAGTATTTGTTTCATCTCAAATCCATCCTATAGTGTTAGGAACTCTAAAAGTGAAATACTGCCTGCTCTACATACGTTTCTAAAATCTAGACAACAAGTGTATTTCATCTTATAAAATATGTAGCACAGAGCAGTCGTCTCCCCTTTGACAGATTGATGTGTGGAACATCTGCTCAAGAAGTTTTTGCTCATCTGTGCACCAAAACAATTTAGAGAAGGACATAAAACAATGTGACAAGATGCCAGTGGGGTTGAAGCACATCACAGTAGAAGACAACAAAACAAAACAAAAAAAACCCCTGATAGCACAGAGCTTCGCTCACTCCCCCATGCTCCTGAAATGAACTTTGCCAAATGCTGCCTTCTTCCACTGAAGCAGAGGTGCACAGATGATTGTCACTTCCATTTACATCCTGAGGTATTTTTCTCCACCCTGTCAACCTGTTTGAAGTGTAACCATCTAACCTATAACCTCCCCAGATTTTTGAGATTGTATTTCAGGAAGTTTAGACCAACACGAAGAGGGCAGCTTTTTTAAAGGCTTTTTTATGCCTCTACTATAACTACATGTGCCCAAAGTTACAGAGCATTGAGGTTCATTAGTGACCCATTTGCATGGTGGATATAGTGATAAAGAATAATGATAATTTTAGAAATTAAAAAATTGTATTGTTTCCTGTAAAGATGGTGTTAAAAACTGAGCATAGTAGAGAGTACAGTAAAGTAGAGAAGCACAGTTAAGACTTAATGTTGCTTATTCTCTCACGGGCCAGTTGTAATCATTTTACATGCTGTATATCTTGCAGAAGCCAAGCTAAGATATACACAGCTGAGTCTAAGAAGCTATTTGGCATCTCTACTCAAAACTCTACTCTACTTTTCAGTTTAATCCGCTGTGTACATGAAACAGCCAGAAGAGGAGAAATACTCAACTGGAAGCGGAAACCGTGAAGACGAGCTCATTACTAAAATAAACACTCTCTTCTCTTCTGTGTCTTTTCTTGTCTTTGTTCAATCTTTTTCATGCATGAACACCGGTGAGGCTTTGTTCTCTTCATTTGAACTCATTGTTTATGTGTTATCGAAGATAAAAGTTAGGTAGGCTCTCCCGGCCTCCCAAGGGCTATACTCTGAAAGTGTTTCCAGGCAACCTCATTTAGCAGCTGTTAAAAGCCCAACAACAAAAGATATGAACTATAATCTGTAGGCAGTTAAAGAGGTGGAGAGTGAATGAGAGAGTGATGGAGATCAGAAGATTAGAGCGCGTGTTAGTGCCGTGGGTTGCTGGTATGTGGTCGTGCTGCTGCGTTCGGAAACCTCAGTGTCTCATGTATTAATGACCAAACTAACATTAATATTTACATCAAGTGGTGCTAAGAACTTTATGATTTTAAAGTAAGACTGTGAATCACACCACACCCACAGTTCAAGATGTTAAAAAGACATCTTGAACTGTGGAGGAATATATATAATGGAAGTAAGCAAAGCTGTTTGGGATTCAAACTTATAAGCAACATTGACTTTTCCCATGTTTGTTTAAAGTCAGAACGTTTTCCTTACTTTATGATGTTAGAGTTCTCTCGTTCTGATCTAGTAAATCCTCACACATTCAACACGTTTCATCAATCAGACAATCAGTCACTGCCATGCTGCTGAGATGAATCCCACATTGGGTATTTCTAATCCTGTAATCACTGTAGGAATAATTGCTCCCTCCTAAAATATAAAGGTGTGATCCATTACTCTCCACTGTCTCTTTGAAACACTGCCACTTGCCCTACAGTATGATAGGCTCCACCCTCCCAGCTGTCGGAGGGCAACACATGGCAACCTTTCACACTTTCATTCACACCTAAGGGCAATTTAGAGTCACGATTAACCTAACCCCATGCACATCTTTACACTGTGGGAGGGAGGACCTGTAGAGAACCCGCACATACACGGGGAGAACACACAGAAAGCATGCAAAGAGGACCTTTTGTGGTGACGATCCTAACCATCACACCACCATGCTGTCCTTGTGATATATTACTCCAGTCAAAATGTGAACAGTATCTGAAAAACCTCCCATGTCACATATTCAATCAATCAATCAATCAATCAGTCAATCATTGGAATGTGTTGTGTTATAATATTCTGTGGGGGGCTAGGGGACCTCTTTTTCAAAATTTTGTACATTTTCTTCAGTATGCTGCTGTTGCTTTAACAGTCTGTTGTTTTTGCTCTCACACAATAGAATTAGTGAGCTCCATTATTGCTGTTTCATTGCTCACATGTGTGGAAGTGCTGGTCAGGGCTCCTTGCAGGTCAGACGAGGCCATCAATGCTGTAGATTTGTGATTATCCATCATTTGATATGCAGGGACCAAACTACAAAGAACAGTCCCAGAGCAAAGATATACCAGAGGATGCTACTACTTTACCATGCCTGCACATTTAACCATAGAGCGTAATCATAATTGTATAGAAAATACTTTTTTCCTACATTTTCCAATTGTAGTTAAGTGCTGTTAATATAGCCCCAAATTTAAAAAAAAATTGCTACAAGTGCGTAAAAGGAGAACCAAATTACATTCAAAACCCTTTTTAGTGGAAACCAGTGCTGCTTATTTTTCACACTTTGAATCAATGAAACTGAATGCATCTGCAAGATCACACAGACTTGATTAAGAAAGCACCATCTTGCTACTGATGAATTCTTAATGGATTTTGAAGCCTTTGGGGAGCCACCACATGTGTCTGCTGGCCTATAAACAGGGAGCCAGGGAAAGAAGCTGAAGAAAACACACACACACACACACACACACAGTGTACAACTAGCATGTAGAAAGCCTATTTGGAATGAGTTGTGAAAAGGACGAGTCAGGTTACAAGTCAGGTCGACGTGATAAACGTTTATGACATTGTTAAGATAAGGATGAAGACACTGGATTGAAAAGTGCTGAACTGGCAGGAGTGAAACAGCCGAAGAGATATAACTACTGTGTCAACCCAAGAGACTACATCATAAAGTCATGTGATTTTCAATTAAGAAACCCTAAGAGCCTGTGGAGGAAAATCAATGCAATCATGGCGACTGGAAGGAATCATAAATCGATGGCAGAAGTCCGTGACAAAGTCCTGCAGGACCGTGATACGTCTGGGTTGAGGACAGAGCCTCCACAGAGACGGGCTCTAGTGGCATTAACACATAGACCATTAAACACCAATTACAATCCAATTACTCCACAATGACATCATAAACAGGAGTTCCTCATCGAGGGATCGATGTATGTCAGTCACCACGGAAATCCTGGCTTTGCTTAGTATCCAAGAGGGTAACACCAGGACAACGACAATGGATAAAGTAATACATGTATCCTGTGGTGATAATAACCAGCTGGGTATACTATACCTCCCAGGTGATTAGTACAAGTACACAGAAATGGTACATGGCAACTGCACGTGTGTGCATTCATATCTGGAACTATTCCCTGTGGGTTTGAGCTTTTTAATTGGACACATGGGGATTGAGGGCCTAATTAAAGAAATTGGAGCAACTGTGACCTGCTATGTTAGTGGTTCCATTAATATGTGTGCAAGTTGCATTTAGACTAAATTTACAGCTCCACAACTTGCATCTCAACTCTCACTTTTAATCTTCACCTGTATACTATTTTGTCTTGATCTGTGTGGAAAAGTTTCACTCTGTCCTTGTCTTTTTGCACAGTTGAAATGTTGTGAAAAAATAAAATGGATGCTTTCAAGTCACCGTTTTTGACTTTCCTCTCCATTAAATTAAGACACCATGAGATTTCACTTAATGCAAAAACATGCCACAGGGATAATATATATTGTAAGCTAACCCAGAAGTTACCATTGCCCTGGTTCCTCCAACAAAAAGCTCTTTAAGGAACAAAATTTGATGATATTTACACTGTTTGTTGAGGGAAATAGTCTATCATTTTTATGGCTGTTTGAGGTGCAAATTCAGGTCCCAAAAGCCTGTGAAAGAACTACCCCATTTAATCACTTTAAATTCGTGATCACTAATCTTGTGTGTTCAGCATGATGAACCTGCATGTCATCAGCAATTTCTGTTGTGTCACGTAACCACTCGTTACCAAGTGCCTTCTTTAGGACATGCAATTCCCTAACAAAATCAAAAGTGGGATATTTAGTTACATATTTGCCGAAGGACCAGTTAACAACAGATGTTAAAAGAAAGGTAACAATAAATTGGCCACACAACATTCAAACTACGAATATAAAATTGCCAACTTACTTTTGGGCCCACTGTTAATTTTGTAAGTTGTGTTTTCTTATATTGTCACATTTGTTTTGTAGTTATTAAATATGTACAAACAGGCCAATTAAAGTAATGCACAACATGCTGTTTTTCTGAGTGTTGCTGAATTTCTGTGGCTGAAATTAAGCATCCATTAGCCCACATGAGGCTTTACAATTATTAACTGATAATGACAGTTTTTTTTTTAAACTGAATTACACCCACAGACCTGCTGGGCAGGAAACCTGGTCAAATTCAGCTTCTTTATGAACTCCACTCAGCTGATTGAAGTCTTATCCACCTCAGCTTGCTGGAGTAACAGCGTACAAAACATTCATTTTCACCTTTAGTTTCCACTTGTCATCAGAAACGAGCTCTTCACTCTGCTCTGTGTTTGTGAAGTTGAATGTTCTTGTAGTTCAAACACAGCGCACAGTGTGATAGGTCTTCTCTCTAGCTGATTGTATGTAAATGACAGTTTCAGCAGTTGGAACCTCTTTTGATGAATGTTTTAGTATTCATTTCTGCTGATAATTTAAACAGGTTGAGATATAAGCTGCTCCAAAGTCATTAGGCCATAATATGCATAAATATTTGATCAATATTGCATGTCTTTTGCCGTTATAAATATAAATACTGCTGTGGGGTGAATTTGCAACACCTCTAGTTAATACAGATGTTGGTGAGAAGCTGTCGTTGTTCCATAATATCAGTCTACATGTCAGGTCTCCAGTTTCCAGCCAAAGCTTAGGTACTTTTGAGTTTGATGTGCTTGATGCAAATCTTCATCATAATTTTCTAACAGAATGTAAAAAGCTCTACCTTCAAACCTCATTTGAATCCAGGTAAAAATGTCATTTGTTTGAGGGGAAAAATGATTTTACTTGCATTGCTTGATGAATATGCAAGGACACTCTAGTCTGTTGTTGTCTCCTGCATCACATCTTTCAATTTAAATTTAGTTCAGTTCAGTGGTTCATTTCCTGCATTCCGGAGTGATAAAGTGAATTACAGAATAATATGAATCAAAATAAAACCAAGAAGAATTTACTAAGTTCCTATTATTGGTTCTAGATGTTTTGATTATTTCCCTTTAGCTGCCTAAATCCTTTAATAAAAACCTTTGCAGAAAAAGGTTCACCACCAGCTTAAATACATTTTGATAGTATATTAGTCAGTAATACAGAACCGCAAAATATTAATTTCTATGAAAATGTCACAGGTTGGTTTTTGATGTATCAAAAGAGTTGTGTTTTTGCAGGATACCATCTTGCACACAAATCCCTCTTGTGGATCAATCATATATTGCTAAACAGAAAGTCTGTTTTGTATCTTAAAATCTCCTCCAGAGCTGTAAGAAGTGGGTGTGTGACTCGATTTTCCCACAATGATACATGAACAGACTCTCTCTGGGCTTTTTTTCTCTCTTCTGACTTTGATATTTTCTCACCTGGAGGCTATAGGAAGGCAGGAGGGATTTAAAGAAATCGCTCACCTGCTGCTTGAACATAACTGGAACGCTGCCTCGTCTCTGTAGTGAGGCGGATGATAACTTACCATCATAGCTTTAAATATGCACCTGCAGCATTTGTATTTGGCCTGCTAAATGCAACACACTCCTATACCCTTCTTTTAAGACTTAGCTGACTGACATGCCTCCTTCTATGATCTGTATAAATATTCACTCATCTTCTTTTTCTCTCCTGCTTTTTTTCTCATTACCTTTTCTTCTATTTTCTTTTATTTCCACACTTTCATCATCACATTTATCTTGGCCTGAGTCATTTCCAAGGATTAAAAGTGGATCAAACTGGGAATCATGCTGAAGAAAAAGGTTATTTTTATTATCTCTCTTGTTTTCTATTCACTTTTTTTGCCCTAACTTCTCTTTCTGAACCCTTTCTGCTTTTTTCTCTCTCTGTTCTCTTAACCCACCCACCTGTTTTGCTGAGTCGTGGGTGCCTACATTAGTGTGATTGCCTTGAAAGCAGCAATATGAGAATAGCAAAAAAAAAACAAAAACAAAAGAGGGCGAGAGAGACAGGGGCAGCTTTGGATGAGACTAAATAATGGTACTTGGAGCATTTCCACTCTACTTCTTGATTGTCTGGCCTTTAGAAAACCATGCGGTGGATGGTTGGGGAAAAGGAACATGTTAAATATTTCACAACTTTGAGTCAGTTTAGATAAAAATATTTTTCTAAGTCTCTGCTCCAGTCTTATTCTGTTCCAGGCATATTCATAGTCAGATGAGTTATTTTTATACATTGGTTAGTTTGGTGAACGTATAGATTCAATGATACCATAACACATAACCATGTAGGAAAAATCCCCCTTACTCCCAACTTGCACTATGCCTCAGGGTCACACTGATAGTAATAGGGCTGGAAATCCCTTTCTTGTCAGTTATAACCAAGACAGAAGCTCCAAAAAAACAAATGTTTAAAGGATCCTAAAATTCTCTACAAATTAATATGTAACATTACAATCACCACTTTCATGTTTTGTAAAGAGTCCATGAAGTTAGCTAATGGCTTAGTCATAGTAGAGTAAAAACATAAAGGCAACCTCCTTATGACTGTGAAAAATCCATGCTCAACTGCTGATTGCATTTTTTTTTTTTCACATTCGCCAAGTAATTGTGACGACCAGCTGATCGTCCAGAGACAGTGCATGCAACACTCTCAACCTTTGAGCAGCCACTTTTGATTGCAAGGCAGTTCCACACGTTCTCTGATGGGAGGTTTGTAGATAATTGCCCTCTAATTTTTAACTGTAAGTATTTTCATTCATATTGCATGCAACTTTAACCCAATGCATTGAGAACTGATAGAAGAATGACCATCTTATTGCAGTTTTATCACCATCTTGATGAAACAAAGTCACTTTCAGGAGAGGAACTGACTTCAAGTGCCTGAAGACCTGGTCTCCGTCTTCGAAGCAACCAGTTAAAAGGCAACAACATTGCAAGTTTCTTGCACACAGTTACAATAATTTTGTCCGTGCTTTGGTTTCCAACCAATGTTTTCCCTATTGTGACTGTAGTGTAACTTAAGCTTGGGCGTTCTCTCTTGTGGGCTGTGTAAATGTCTCTACACACACACACACACACTGCATTTGGGAAAGGCAATAAATGGAAAGCTTTTCAGTGCAATATTTAATTTCGAATGCAGCACATCATGTCTTTTTGCTTTCTGCTATGTTTTCTGCTATGCGATTTTGGCTTTATCTGCTTCACTTTCTACTGTCTCTCTGTCCACTCTATTCATTTTTCTGAGAGTGACAAAGCTTTTGTGAGGGCTAGATGGCTGCTTGAAAAGAAGAAGAAGAAGGAGAGAGCAATCATTCCCCGTTACCATCCAATCAGCCAGGGTCCAATAACTTGGCATGTCTCATATCACATCAGCTCTCAGTTCAATCTGCTGGGAGAGAGGGGACTTAACCTTCTGCTCTGCACATGCACCCACTCACAAGTCAACCACACACACAATGAATGTGATGGCTGATAACCCCATTTACAGTTTCTTTCAGGCTAGGTGACTGTAGTTGGCACCATAAAGTGGTATTTCAAAGAAAACCAGATGTTGGATCATGTATTTTATGTATTATGCAGAAACTCCTGAATGTGTTGATGCAGTAGGTAAAATTATGCACTTGGGTGCAAAAAACCTCATTTCATTCATCGACCTTTAATCTATTTCAACTATGATAAAAACATTTTATCAAGGGTTTAGGAAGTAGTAGAAATAAAATTAATCAAGATAAAAACAGGCAGGCAAGAAATGCAAGCCTTACATACAGTACTAGGACGAACTCTTTAGACACCCCTCATTTCTTTATATTTTGCTAGGACAAGGTCGCTTATTGAAACTAGAGATGGCACGATAACACTTTTTTTATGTCCGATACGATACCGATATCATAAATTTGGATATCTGCCGATACCGATATTAATCCGATATAGTGTGTTTTTTAATCAATAAAACTGTTTTTTTTTTAATATCTTGCTGCATTTTGTATAAGTTCATACTCAAGTTTAAATAAACAACAACACTAAAGCTATTCTGTTATACCTGTATGTAAAAAATACACTGCACCCAAAATATTTCATAGTTCAGCAACACTGATCAATCTAATAAACTTAAACCTACTCCATCCTTCCTATTCTGGTATTTTAAAGAGTACTTAGCAGAAATATTAAGCAACCTAACTAATAGGGTTGCAAACTCCCAGCAAAAAAAAAAAAAAAGGGAACCACCCCCCCACCCTCCATCTCATGATGCTTAATCGACGTAATCAACTTTAATTTGATGCAGTGTGAAAAAAATGCACAGAAATAAATTATTTTTCAAGAATAATTAAATATATTCAACATCTTTCTTCTACAGAATTGCAGACTGCACAGATGGTACTTTCCCAAAGGAAAAAGTACTATAGCTTACTAGGGTATATTAGACTTAACAGTTAGTATATACAGTAATGGACTTCTATACATTTTACATCAGATTAAAACTTTGGGTGTAAGATTCAGATAATTATTTATTAAAAGCTAGACATTTTAAATGAGAATAAGAAAGATAAGTATGTCTTTGTGCCTCCTTTTCCCTGTTCATGCCCTATCGGCCCCCCTGGCTAAACTTTGCTAGATCCGCCCCTGCACAGTTACCAGCCGTCAGCTACGTAGAAAAGGATCCTGGTCTAGAAAGTAATATTAAATAAATTCTAACAACAGCTTATCAAGGTTAAACATGCTGCTGTTGTTCAGCCGCTGGTTTCCTCTTTCTGGTGCAAAGTGGGCCAAAAACAAACAAGAGAGACGGACTCGCGACAGAAAAGCCGATCAGCTGATCATTAAGCAGTTTCACGATTGAAGTAGCAGCAAGAGAGGGAGAGAGAAGAGGCTCCATATATCGGTTGTTAAGCTTAACGTAGGTACGCTTTACAAACATTCAGAGATGAACTTACACACTTGCTTTACTTCTCTCTGGGATAACTTCCTCGGAGATGAAATGCTGGATTGCTAGCGAGGCTACAAATAAACACAGCCGCTGTATCACGTGAGCACACTGCTTCGACGTGCTACGGTTACAAGCCGAGTTATGGCGTGTCGCAAGTTTTGTGAGGTGCTTTTTTGATATTTAATGGATCGGATTACATTTTTTAATTTCTCGCCGATATCCGATCCAGTAATTTAGGTCAGTATCGGACCGATACCGATACTTAATATCGGATCGGTCCATCTCTAATTGAAACATATAAAAATTGTACGCGAGAATACAATGTGTAAGGCAAAAGCAGAGTTTGTACACGCAAGTTTGAAAGTCTGGTTTGTTTGGTTTGGTATGACCGCCTTTGTTCTTCTACACAGCCCGAACTCTCTTAGGCAGCTTTCTTCTTATTTCATTAAGTAGTCTTCATGAATACTTCTCCAAGCTTCTTGAAGGACATTCAGAGTTCTTTGGATGTTGGCTGCCTTTTGATCTGTGTCTGTTCTGCTTCAATCAGTCATGCACAGACCCAGTCAATGATTGATAGAGTTCTATTGTGTGTTTTTCTATCCAGGTATGCTTTAACTACGTTGGCATTGTGTTTTCAATCATTGTAATGCTGAAAAATGAAGCTGTTGTCAATCAGATGCTTTCCAGATGGTTCATTCACTTCTTTAAAAATGTTTTTTTTTTTTTTTTTTTTTTTTTTGACAGCGACGGGCTTCAGCAGACAATAGATGGATCAACTAAAGGGCCAGTCGTAGCTCTCAGGTCTTATGTCAGGTCTTTGCTGGATTTTTGTGTTTGTTTCTTCAGGACATGACTTTGAGATACTCTTCATGTGCTGTAAATAGTTTTTAGGCCTGTCACTTCTTGTTATTTTTGGCATTTTTCATAGATTCAGGAAATGAATTCAGGAAATGGGAACAAATGATGTGTTTTTGTGACAGGCTGCTGGTAACTGTGCCTAATGATACAATTTAAAATGATAATCTAAAATAAAATTGCTAAGTCGCCTGTTATGTATAGACAAACCACTGGTTCATTCCTAGAGTTAGATTCTTTTTTTTATATCTGAATAACTCATAGGTCAAGATTAAGTGACTTAATGAACTGTGAACGGTGAACTGAACATGAGTGGAAAAACCAGCCAATTCACAAATAAAAATAAGAATAAATACTATTAAATAATTTGATACAAATGCATGTCTAAATCCAGAATGTTAGAATTGGGAGAATTAGGTTTTTGAAATCACATTTATGCACTTAAGGCCTGTGGGACCTTAAAGACGTTTGTATGAAATGAACATTGGAGTTTCTCTCATTTGTTTGCATGATCATTGCATATTTTTCTAAAACACTGACTACTGGATTCATTTTATTGAGCATTTTGGCATCAGTAGTCATTGTTTTGTGATATGCTCCGTACATTTTTTTTCTTTTTGTTTTGATTGTGTCTCATTTCTGGCTGAACCCTGATTCCGACTGAAACTGATTTCTGCTTTAAAAGACAAAAAGCTCTCATAACCCTGCACGTCATCATCAAACTGCAGACAGAGTTAGCTCCAGAGTTCTTGAGAAGCTGGTAGGAACTAGCACCGAGCTACAAAGACAGCCAGTATTGCATTCACAATCCTACATAAAGGACTAGAATCACAACACTAATGTGCTGCATGATGTGACACTACAATGAAAGGAATAAGTACCATAATAATTTACTGTTTCCTTATGATAAAACATTGTTCAGTTGAAAAATGAAACTGTAGGAGTCAACACTGGTCAGGTTGTATAGCTGATTACCTTTTTATCCCAACGTCTGTTCATTTGATCTTGTTTAGTCTTAGCAGGTACATTTGGGAACCCAGATAAGTGCAGTTTGCCAAGTGTGAGGTCAAGTTGTTCTTTGTTATTGGCGCTTCCTTATAGTAACCCCTGTATACTCCACCCTGTGAGTAAAAAGAGAGGGACATGAGTGAAACATGTTTTATTTTTTTGACTTCCAACATTATTGCATTGCAAGGAGTGTGAAAAATGACCAGAAAGTGAGTCCCTGTTGGTATAAAACTCAAGCTGGTTCTCAAAACGACAGCTTACGTTTTTACTGAATTCTAGTTATTTATTATATTTGCTTTTATGTGATAAATTTCAAATCAGTCACTAACTGGATGAATGGTTCTCGCGACAGCTGCAATCTGCCTGTTCTGCACAGCCACCATCACACACATACATTCAGTGAGTGTAAACTTATATCTGTCCTCTTTCCAAAACAGCAGATTAATGATTGCCCGCATGCAATACATTTAGAAGACATTTGTAAATTGTAGCTACAAAAAAAATGGGTTACACTCTCCCCAAATGGGTACTGCACAAGTCTTCTAAAATCAGCACCATACAGCATATAAATCCTTTTGATTTAGCACCACCCCAGAGCCACACTCCCTCATTATCCATCAAGTATTTTGTTTTCTTTGTCTTAAAAGCATTAAAGCTAAAGTTAATTATTAAATACCTGTTATCAAATTCTGTCCCAAAAAAAGTCAGTGTAGACTTTAAAAGAGTTGTCATTTCCTTTATCCTCCCAAATTTCTTTCTTCGTTTTTTTCTTCCAATGTTCATTTTCCCTTCCCCGTTTCTCTCTCCATCTCCCTGTAGCTGACAGCCTGTACAATTCCCATCTCTCAGTCAGATCCTAAGTGGCAGACTGTGCTCTGTTCAACTCCTCTCTTACCAGCTCTAATTGCAGTGTGGACAGGGCTATTAGCGTGTTAGTGCTCCCATCTGATAAAGGTCAAACCCCCTTTCCTGAACAGGCAGCTGAGAAAGGTGGGCAAGTACGTGTGTGTGTGTGTGTGTGTGTGTGTGTATCTCCACTGATTAAGCTTCACCTTTAGGCTCCAGTGAGAGGAGAGTCCGGTTCTCTGATGGCCACTAAATGCCTTGCCAGCCCCACTGTATTCTGGGAGTTGACCTTCTCCCTTGGGAGAGTCCAAAAATATAAATATATATATATATATATATACACACACAAACACACACATACATATACGCAGACAAAAACTTCGTAGCACAGGGTTTGTGCTGCAGTTATAAAGGTGTTGTGCAGGTGCTTGGCTCCTGTCACATTACGGTAATTTGCTCTACTGGATGATTTAGTGTTTGCCATGTTTCTGCTCATTATAGCTACAGAGATCGAAAGAAAGCAGAGGGGAGATGATTTATAAGAATTTAAGGGGGCGCAATTGAATTTAATGCAAATCAGATTTGAATTTAAGCAAGGCTACACCGAGCCATCAGAGCGTAACTGCACACTGCAGAGTAGAAGTTTGAAAAGAAAATTATTCATATTCTTAAAAATGAAAACAAGTGAGTCAAACAACATGTTAAGAAATAAGTTTTTCATTTAGTTTGAAAAATCTGAAACATTTCTATCTATCCAAATTTACATCCATTCATTCATCAGTTTTCAGTTGGAGCCATTTATCTAGCACCAGGTTGAGGGGCAGCAGTCTCTGTAGAGATACTCAGACCTTCCTCTTCCCAGCCATGGTCTCCAGCACTTTTTGGAGAAACATTATCTCTACAGTGAGTCTGGGGTCTGCCCGGGGTCGTCTCTTGGTAGGATGTCTGAAACAACTCACCTAGGAGGCATCTTACAAAGAAACATCTCAGCTGGCTTCTTTAATGCAGAAGAATGGTGGCTCTGCTCTGAGCTCCCCATCCTGTCTGATGAGCCCAGACACTTTCCAGAGGAAGCTCGTTTTCTCCGCTTGTTTCTGCATTCTTATTCTTGCGGTCTCTATGTGCATCTCACAACTCAAGAACCTACTGCTTTTCCCTCCCTAATGATAAGATCCAGAGATATTTTGACTTGAAGCAAATCTTCCCTAACCAAGCTGGGTAAACCATATCCATCCATCCACCCACCCACTTTTGCTTATCCAGTTCACAGGGTAAATGGAACCATACCATGCCAATTTCATAAATTCAGATGACAATGAGTGTATTTTTTTCTAGAAATGCTTCACAAAGTTTGGGCAGAGCAATGAACACTAAAAAAGAAAGATATAAAATGCTCTACTTTTAATCAAATAATCATATAAAGCGTTGTAAATACAGGTAGGGAAGATGATTCATCACTGCTTTTGATCATCTGTGCCCCTGCCTTTATGATGAGTTATGTATGCAACAAGTCTCAATGTAGGCCTTTTGTTCTTGTGCATTTCATTCCAGATTTTTGATGACATATACCCACTCTGACCTTGTGCAGATTTTCAGCTGTGCACAAGGAAAGATGACAAAGCATCCATCCTATGTAATGGTATTTTCTTTTAAATGTTTCCATTATTGCTATGAGAGCATGGTTGGATAGCTGAATACTTCTATTAGTGGGTAAAAACTGACCCAAACCGGGTCCATAAAGCGGCATTACTGGGTTTACTAAAACTACTCAAGTGTGTTGTTTTAAGATGATATCGTGCAGCCACAGATTTTGCTAAATAGGTACTAATATGAGCTATTTATTTATTTTTTAAACTTTTCACAACATGTAGCAGAAACAGATGTTTGGGGTAATTTAGATGGTGTCATCACGCCACATTCACTCCCTAAAAGTCAGCACTGGAGCAAAAACTGGCCGAGTTACCCAAACAAATCTATGGTATTGGTGTAAACTGTTATATTCAGCGTTTACTGTTTTTACACATACCTGCCACATTTGTTTCAGTGACCTTTTGTATCCATTGTAGGGTTAAATGTCAAAAAATAGAAAAACAGATTCATCATACTTTTAGTGAACAATGCTTGTTTTGCATTGCATTTGTGCTATATTCTTCCGGGCTGAGTCATTTTATTGTTTTTCATCGTGTGTAGGTGTAGATGATTGCTGCGAACTTGCATATCACTTCAGCTGTATGGAAAAACAGAGAACAAAGAATTCAATTCACATTAAAACTATATGTTCAATTTTTGTTCTGCTATTTTATGTGCTTTGTAATGTCTTACAGAAAGAAAAGTGTTAAAGATGAGCCCAACATAAAGATGGACCTCTGTGTTTAAAGTTTTTTCTTTAATCTTGGAAAGAGCGGCTGTCAAAACAAACATTTGTTTTATTTGGTAGGATTTTTAGACCTGTCACATGATCAGAGGATTAATTTGTTCCTCTTCATGAAATTGTAGATTTTGAAGACTTGTATAGGCTGTATGGGATGGGATTGGTTTTTGTGTTTGATGTGTTTGTGTTTTGTTTTTTTCAATTTCCCCTTCCTGTGGCTTTTAAGCCACTATGTTTTTCCACATGTGTTGACGAGAATCACCACCATATTGCTTGCATTGTTTGCTTTAACACTGGATAAGAATTCAGCACAAACTCTGATTCCTGTTTAGCATTTCGATGATAGATGTTCCCCGTGAAGCTAAAGAAAACACATCAGGATGGTTTCTGTATTTTTTTGCGTCACTTTGCAGTTCCTCTAAGTTGCCTATATGTTTACTTCCAGAGTGAAAAGAGTGACACCAGGTTTCCTGACAATTTGTAATGTCTGTCACATTACTGCACAGCAGTGAGGGTTCCACTGTGTTCACCCCACAATAGATGAGACAGATTGTCAGAAAGTGACAATAGAGAAGCTGCAGCGATATTTACACTGATATGAGGAGCATTGTTATCCGGTTTTCATCCAGCAACAACCTTTGGAGTTATATTTTCCCCAGCTAACACTTGGAATGTGCATATAATGAGATCAACTGGGAATGTGCCAAAAAAACTCCCAAAAGTTCACTTGGTATCAAGCTGGGGGGATATAAAACCTGCTGTTGGATGTATCAAGAGACAGCTGACATCCAGGTAACAGGCAACTTTGACATCTAATAGAGGACAGAAAAGGACAGAAAAACAAGTGGAAAACTTTGAACAAAGAGCCTGAAGGGTTGTATAAATAGCTGATGCCAGATAACTAATCCAAACAAATATGTGGAGAAGAAAAAAAATAACATACACGCACAGATGCCGTCTAAACTGAAAGCCGTGAATCAACAAAGACATTAGGTAGCAACTGAAAAAAATGATTTAGAAAAAGGGGAGGGGAGAAATCCGCTTCGCTACACTGAGGAGTAGTAAAGCAAAAGTATCTCTTGGTACAAAAGTCAGTAAAATACAATATTGCATTGTGAGGCAGCTACATCCCGTAGAGTGTGCTTGTGCTACTCTTCAGAGTACACTTTAAAATCTTAGAGTGGAGGTGGAGTAAGAGCCCATGTATGCATTTCTGCCAACACAGAGGTTGGTGCAGCAAAGCACTGGGAGAGAGACTCATTTTCACACATTTGTTCCATGAAAGTGGCTGTTGGATTTTCTGTTTCACAAACTTACACAAAACTTCATTGCATAATGTTCAATTATTACGGCTTACTATATCCTATTTTATTCTTTCCAGGAAGATGTTTGATGGAAACAATTTTACTGAAATTTAAATGGTCACTGAAAAGAATGATAGGTTGAAAGGAGGATAACTGGACACAGTTTCCAAACATTCAAAACGTGGTTTTATATGTCCAGATTTATAAAATGACAACAACAATATATTTTGTCTGTTGCACGTTGATGCTGCTTCTGGTATCCTTCTGAAATTCACTGAGGCATGTCAGGTGGAATCACAAGTGCTGCCTTGAGTCCAATTAGTTCCAGCGCCCAAGTCCCAACACTAAACCAGCACATTCCCATTTAACCTCTTTCCACATCGACACCTGCAGTGGATTGACAAACCACATTATAACCAATTTTAAACAATGTTAAACATAAACATTCTGACTTTTTCAGAACTTGGACCTATTCAGAAGAAAACTCTTTTTATATAAAGTGGTGCTTTTCCTCATCAGGAGTTGTGAGTTTTCTTGTACATTTGTATCTTTATTCTTTGAATTTAAGAGTTCTCTTAAAATATTTTCTACACATTCCACTTTCCCCCAAACTTTAATGACCCTCAACATGCACCATTTCATTATATGTGGAGTCCTGTAGGGGACATTTGAGAGAAAAAAGTTTTTAAAAAGTACAAAGTAAAAAAAAAGTTTAAACAAAGGACTTTTGCGAGATCCTGCAAAATTTTTGCAAGATCCTGAGGAAGACTTTTTCCCCCCTGCATTTATCGTACTTCCATCTGTACCTGTGAAGCTGTCCATTGTACTGCAGCTGGTTGTTAATGAATTAAACCAAAACTGCCAGGTCAGAGCCCACCTTGTGATGACTGTCTCCCCTTACACTGAGAACTCTCTTCAGATATCACTCACTTATATAAAAACCATGTCTACTGCCAGCACTGATTTAATGTCGTCATAGTTTAGACCAAGCACAAAATCAAAATCTATGAATCTCTCCCACGGGCATCTTCCATCGCTATGGTTGTTTCCACAGTCTGAGTACTGACCTGGAAGTGCATAGACTTAAATTGAAAACTTTTGCAAGATCTCACAAAAGTGTGTGTGTATATATATATATATATATATATATATATATATAAAATATAAGAGAAACTCCAACACTCTAACACAGGATACAATAGGCTGAGTAAAAATCCAGTCAATGGTCATAGACATACAACAAGAGTGATGGACAAAATGATAAAAGCAGTTCAAAATGCGTACATAGGAAGGGCAACTTAACAACTTGGCTGGAAAAAAAATGCTAGGAATACAAATTGAAAAACATATGAAAAATCTTTGCTGTTGAAAGTGAAAAATGATCTGCCAGGTGACATGGAAGTAGGAGAGTATATACACAAAAGAGAGTCATCGACTAATTGTCCTCCCTCCAGAATCTGAATGCAAAATATCAAAAATAGGAAGGGAGGCTGACAGGAGTACAAGGAGACCTGGGATCACCAAAACCTGAATCCAGTCTGCTTAAATAAAAGCCTAATTTTGATTTTAAACAGCAAATAGAAGAAACTGCACAGGGAACGTACAAAACTTTTTTTCAAAAGCAGAAATTGCAGAAGACATCAGATATACTTAACAGAAACACCTTTGTAGCACAAAGGCAAATACATCTGAGACGAATTGCTGGAATGAGGTGCTATCTATCATTACAGAATAGCACCTAGTACAAAGCTATAATAATAATCATATTTTCAGATTGGGAACAAATCTTTTAAACATAACTTTAAGCATCATGACTGAGAAGTAATGTTTCATATTCAGTAATGAAGAATTAGTCCCTGGAAAGATGTAGTGCAGACACTTTGGCAGTCAGACAAAAGGGAAATTATATGACTGAGAGCCTTAAATAATATCCAAGCAACATAAATAATATAAGAAAATACATGTTTTAGCTAGTTTTCCTAAACTATAACATGGAAGGAAATCAGAATATTTAATTTGGATGTACAGTAATGATTCTGTCCAGCATGCTCTGGCTGTGTGTGAGGAGTGTTAATGAGTGATCTTGTGCTTCACACTGTTTGGGTAACCAGTCAGAGCCAATCTGTGATAATGAGGTTTTGGGGAAAATGAATGTCACATCATCCTTTTTATAGAACTAGCTAGATTCAGGATTGCATCTATGAAAAACAACAGAAAAGTGGACACAATAGGGCAACACATTTGGCTGGACTTATTAGTATATTTTGTCAAAATTGCCATTATTAAAACCATTATGTTAATTAGTCAGATTATAGTTACTCGCCATTTAGCATGAACATGGTGAAGTCAAGTCAACAGAAGCCGTTTAACATATGACTATCTAATCACATTAAGTTGTGGACCTAAATGGAAAACAGTCTTCCTTAATTTGTAAGTAAAACCTGTGTTAACCCACTATTTCATGTCAAAAGGGCTCCCGGGAAATAGACCTGCTGTCAAGACCATCAGGATTTTTTTTTAGGTTGCTCTCCTGACATTAATTGGATCCCTAAAAACTCACCTCTCTTTATAGAAATTGTATATTTAAAAGTTTTTTTCCATGGTAAATAAAAAAAAAGGCCTCAGTAATACAGCTGTAGAAACTGGAGACCCCTCGTCTATGATCCGTGCAGGTCCATGGAGTCGTGGGAACTGTGAAAAATTGCAACGCAAACCAGAAACAGAGATATTTACCCACGAAGAAAAAGCGCAGAACTTTTTGAAATGTATTGTTTGTTTGGTTCACGTTGCAGTTATCCACAGTTTCCACTGCCTGAGTAGCAGGTGAGCGTTTTCAGAGTAGTTGGTGTCTTACTTGCAAACTACCAGCAAAAGCCTGAACCTGCTAGTGCCAAAAACAATTACAACAAGGTTTTGGTGCAGCACCCTCTTTGCGACCCATTTCAACTACAGGCAACCAGCTGCCTCCCAGTAATCACTTGCCAGTCGACTTGACAATGCACTTTTTTCCCCAGTGACCAGTTAAGATGTAATGCTACACCTTTGCATAAGCAGATCAGTCCCACAGCTCAATGATGCCTGATTTTGACCTTTAACTCTTCTGTATGCTATGATTTAACAATTTGAAATACTGGAGTAATTCAGCCATTTCTCTTTGGACTAGAAAAGCAATATTGAAGCAAAGGAAGCACAAATTGCACAGTGATGTCTAGTTAATTTATCCACAATATTAGAAATGCAACAAAGTTTTTATCAAGCTTTTTAGCAAACAGCTAACGGTGTGTTAAGTTTCCTTGTTTTTTTTTACGCGTCTGTCTGTTTTTACTCGCAGTTACTTATATTATTGCCGTATGATTAGTACCATAATCAATGCTTATTTTTAAAATATAAATCTAAATAAATATCCAGTCATCATCGATGTAAACTTACAATGAAAAGAGGTACATGATAAAAGACAGAGTTGCATTTAGGATTGCATCTTTACTTCTGTTATGCTTTAAACTGTTTTGCTGGTGCAAAGCTACAAAAATCTTTCTGTCCTTTCCAGATAAATCCTTTTGAGGAAAAAAATCTCCAAGTGGAGTCTTTTGTAAAAAATCTTGTCAGATACGGCGATCCATTTGGACACCCTTGTGAATAAAGAAAAAAAGAAAAGTTGGAGAAGCCCAGGTCTAATTGATCGTCAGTCAGTGCAGTGGGTCCATCTCCTGCAGTCGCTATTCAGCACTTCGTTTCAGTTCTCAGTATCTCTCTCTGCCAGAAGGCCCCGGATAGAGTCATTACAGGCCGACAGAGAGGCTCGGAAATGACTGGTCTAAATCACCAACTCACCTGGAGCACTTAGTGATAAGCTGTGAAGGGATGGAGTCGCCGTGTGTGTGTGTGTGTGGGAATGACAGAGAGAGGAAGAAAGGGACAGAGAGCAGTACCACATTTTGACAAATGACTACTGATTCACTTCTTATGTTTCTCTGCAACCTTTGGTGCTTATTTTTCCTGCTGCAAACATCATCCCACACCATACAGTCAGACTTATATTATCTAAACATCTTTACATAACTGATGTATATACTCTATTTCTGAGTACTACTCCCTGTTCGGTGTGGATATTTAGAAAGATAATGCCTCATGTCAACATGCTGTGGGAACAGTTTATTTTAAGTCTAACTACATAAATATTAAAACATCATTACTTTAATAATTTAGCAGCTGGGTTTTTTTTTTTTTAAAAAAGCACATTATTTTTGTCCAGTTTATTTCATTGTGATTACAGGCAAAACATAACAACTCTTTAGTGAAATGGAACCAAAGTTTTTGCATTTAATAATCATTATCCTGTAAAAGATTATCCGCAGGACCTTAAATTTTTTTCATAATCCCTTGTTAGAAGTGTTGGCAAAACTATGTGAAATAAACAATTAATAAATAGTAAATATATGGTTCATTTAAGTTCAGTAAATATTTATATTCTGTTCACAAACCGAGGTAATTATTATGGTTACTAATTGGTTAAGGATTGTTGTTGCTCTGAAACCATCTAAACGTCATCTGGATGTTATTGCAAAGTTGCAGCTGATGTTTATGCAGATACACAGTTTTGTTGGCTTTTGCAAAGTTGAAACTGGTGCATTTCTTTATTGAGGTAAGCTACTGTAAATAGGGGCTTTGAAAGGGTGTAATTTACAGTTTGCACCCAATAATTTCATAAGTGAGCTATAGAAGTGTAAATAATTGTGCATAGTCACATTTGATTTTCAGCAACAGTTTCAAATACATTTAGTCTGCATTGAAATTTTGTGCATTTCAGCCCTCCGCTGCAAATGAACAGGGCTTTAGAAAATGTAAGCTTTAGGTAAAGATTTTATAAAAGCCACACCATTTACAAATCAGCACTGTAGTATATAAAATGATGTGGTGCATCAATAGTTTACTACTTTGAGCTGCTCCCTAGTTGCCAGGGGTCATCACAGTGGGCTACTTTCCATGTTTGTGTGAGGGTTCCTGGATCGTCGACCCAGTGTTTTCAGTTTATTCATGTTCTCTGTTTATTTTCCACATGTTCACATTTCCTGTTTTATTATGTTAGCCATCTGTCTGTCTGTGCATTATGTTCTGTTCCACTTCCTACATATCATTAGTTAGATTACGTTCAGCTGTGTACTCACCGATCTCTAATCATCGGCATTAGCCAATGTATTTAAACCCTCAGTTTCTCTCAGTTCATTGTCTTGTTGTCGTCAATTCCGCATGTGTTTTGGCCTTCCTGATGCAACCCCAGAAGGGACTGTTAAGCTGCTAAGACACAAACCTTGTATATATTCAGTAACTAGAGTGAAACATCCAACACATGCACAGTTAAGACAGCCAGTCAAAAAATATGCGTGCCCAAATCCAAATTAAATCTTGAACCATGATTATTTTGTTTTTCATAGCGGAGTTACAAACAAGATATTACAACTGGGACTGGCAGCATTCATTAAAGGAATTCTTTGATAAGAAAATGAGACAAATAATTTGTAATGTTGGGACACAGATGGCAATATAGCAAGTTTATTTCAAGCACATAAGCTCAATCAAGACTACATAACGTACACTATACCAGTGGCAGAAGAACAACACCAAACTAAGTACGTGTTTTTGGTTAAAATCAGGTTTAAATTGCAAACTGTCTGCCCAAATTCATGTAAATGATTATGAAATTTGTTTTTACCGAGAAACGTGCGTTGATATTGTGTAACATTTCGTCACTGAGCTAAGTGTTATGAATAACAGAGTATTTCGTTGTCATAAGATGTCAGTCTAGGCCTGTGGATTTGGCAGTCTTTACAAACCATGACCTTATCCATTTGACTGTTTAACAGAGACACCCATGCACATATACACACACATGGAAGGATACGGGAAAGGTTATTTTATAGGTCAACAAAAGAGGTTAGTTAAACCTCTCTTTCTCTACCCTCCATTCCATCACACCCATCACAAGACTCGAATACTAATATGTGTGCACTCTATACCTGTGAAATAAAACACATTTGTGTCTTGTATGAGTGTATGTGGGTGTGTGTGTTCCTGCATGTGTGTGTGCGCTTGTTCTGTCTAATCTCCCGCAGTTTTCTCTTGACACCCTGTCAGCCTTGACACCAAACGAGAAGATATGTGGACCTCCTTGTCAGCCTCTTTTCGCACTTCTGCTCGTGTACCTCTGAAGTAGTTTCAAGGTTTCGGGGTGCAGAGTTAGTTCTTTAAAAAGCAGATTTGTTGGTGGGCTGAAAAGTTGGAGGTGGAGGCGGTGCAAATGAGAGACAGAGATAGAGTTCAAGCTTATGTCTGACAAAGCTCAGGTTTTGCCTGATTTGCTGTGATACACTGACAAGAGAGATGCTTAAAGGCAGACAGGCAGGCAGGCGAGCTGGACGGGAAAGACGTCCCTCGGGGCATAAGGCTCCATCACACACAAACAAAACAACTAGATATGAGGTTTTTTTCTTCTTCTTTTTGTTGTTTTATTATTTTTTTTATCACAGCACTACACAGTTGTATAACATAAAACAAATGATGTTAGACATCAGATAGAGATAAAGGTCATCTCTACCCAATGAAATCAGCTCGAATAATTTTATAGTCACTCCAGACTCTGTTTGCCTGCAATGCATATCAGTTTAGAGAGCTATTACTTTTTATATTAATGTATAAGCATACATTTTCGGTGTTATCAGCCTATTGAATGGTTGTTATCAGTTATTATCACTCCTGTAGATATTGCCAGTAGGGAGCTTATCTCCACTAACTAGCAAGCTCAGTAGGCTACTATCGCCTCATTTAATAGTGATTGTACTTCATTGCTGAATAGGCATACTGGACAGACTGTTTCCACTTTCAATCAGTGACAAATTCCACCTCAGGAGGCAGATGGGGTAGCAGTGATTTAAGTTATTTAACTTTTACCTGTGAGACTTGAGTTTGAGGCCCATCTCTTGGACTTGGTTTAATGTGGAGGAGTAGCAATTGTGCTCTGAGCCCCTCTCAGAAGGCTGAGCTATGTGACCCTATGTCTACGGGAGAGGGCATCCACCCTTCGGAGAAAGCTCATTTTCACTGCTTGTATCGCATTGCTTGCTATCTCATTCTTTTAGTCACTACCCAGAGTTCATGAGCATAGTTGAGGGCAGGGACATAGAATGACCAGTAAATTGAGAGTTTAGTTATACAGACGGATTTGCCTCCAATCCATCTGTCAATCTCATGCTCCCCCCCTCCTCACTTGTGACCAAGACCCCGAGACACCTCGGGGTCTAATTTCTAAAACTCCATGGCCTCAGACTTGGAGGTTCTCATTCCTGCTGCTCCACACTTGGCTGCAAACTGCTCCAGTGTGAGCTGAATGCCACTATCGGCTGAAGGCAGCAGAACCACATCATCTGAAGAAGGCAGAAATGAGATTCTGTGAACACTAAACAGAAAGCTTTCCACCACCTGGCTGCACCTACAAATTCTGTCCATAAAAATATGAATAGAATCTGAGATAAAGGGGGAGCCCTGGCGGTGTCCAAGACGCAGGGAACAAATAGCTTGCAACAGCAAGCCACACACCCCCATACTTCCAAAGCACCCCCACGGGATATTCCAAGGGTCAGATGCCTTCTGCAGGTACACAAAGCATGTGTAAGCCTGGTTTGTCAAACTCTATGCACCCTCAAATATCCTTGAGGGTAAAGAGCTGATCGAGGGTTCCGTAGCTAGGAAGCGAAACGCATTGTACCTCCTGTATCCAGTGTTCAACATTAGTTTGTTAGTTAGTAGTGAAACGATGAAAAGGGAAACAACATTCCTGTCAATAATGAGTTGACAGCAAAGTCCACATCTTTGCTGTCCTGTAATCCTCACACACATTTTAATTCATAATATCTGCAGAGTTCAGGAGACTTGCTTCTTAATGGACATTTACAACATACCTTCTGGACTGCTTAGAGGAGGATGGTGCCTATAGTTTTACAATAATGATTACATCTGAATGCTAGTGCCCCCGTATGCTCAGCTGGTTGAGTAATTACGATTACCTTGTTTTTGTGGATCAATAAAAAACATCCTGTGTCGCTTGTTTTTAATATGAAGCAGCAGCAGTAGAAAATTAGCAATGTTAATGTTATTTTTCTGTCCCCAGTTTGCTCAGTTTATGATGAATAACAGAGGTAACAGATCATAACTGCACTGTCTGAATATCTCTCTGTTGTGTTTAAACAGGCAATCTGCAGTCAGCGCATGAATAGTGGACCTTAGTGCATTAAAAACACAACTTTATTTAGATGTATATTTTGTGAATGACACTGAATACATTTTTGCAGAAACCATTCAGACTGTTGATGATTTCAAAAACTGGTTTTGAACTGAAAAACAAAAGAAGAACAAAAATAACATGCAATGTGCATGTGGCGAACAGGACTGAGAACAGGAAGTGTAGATGGATGGCAGCTTCACAGTTAATGAGCTCCAGCTCTTGATGCTGAAAGAAAAGGATGAGAAATGACACTTGGGAGTATGTTAAGATGAGGAAATTTGTGGATTAGAAAAGAAACTTATTTCACTTTTACTTCACTGACTTGAAGGGAATGCTATGTGAATATAAGAGACAAATCAAGTTAGTTTGACAAGGTCAAAAGAGGTAAAAATGAGGTTAACTAGATCATAGAGGGAGCAGAAGGGAATTCAGATCTGCCCGATATGAAGAGAAGGTGCCCAGGGCGAGGCTATTAATGATGGCAAGCTGTGAAACATTCATGAAGTCATCTATGGGAGAGCTTAAATGTTGAATAGTGTAGATGAAAATGGCAAGACCAGGGTTGGGTGTCCTTATTATATGAGGCCAAGGCACACAATTACTGCAAGTGGGGGGAAAATGACTCAGCTTTTCTCTTCCATGGATGAGACACTGGCTCCTGGTAGGAGATGAGTATTATTTTCTGAGACTGCCTATGACCCTGTTGGAAGAAATCTAGAATGATGAGGTACATTTTGTTAATAGAAAAAGTGGGGTAAAGGGCTCAAAAGTCATTGAGTGAACATCCATGTTCTTCCACCAAGGCTAGTTCGATGTCATCTAACTTCATAGAACTTGGTCATCCAGTTCCCCTCAGGGAGAAAAAAATCTAGCAGCTCTAGGATACAGAGAACTAGTTTTGAGCTATTGACATTGCACAATATATACACCTCGGTGTATAGCGTTGGCATTATGGACAGGCTTCGGGAGTCCAGGCCCGCTCAATAAAGTCAGTGTGGCCTCTCAGCTGAATTCTAGTGATACATTCCAACTATAAGTTACGCTAATTCATGCAATTCCATAAAAAAAACCCATTAAACACCAATACCACAGATAAGTAATTGCAACACAAACTCTATTTAATTATTCAGTTTACAGTAGCATATATAGTTTGAAATATTCATAGCATTTATTGTCTGGTCTGCTGTTGACACTGCGTCAGTGATTATGCTACTGTGTAGTCTAACAGCATGTTGGTCTTCATCAGCTTCAAGAGTTAATGCCATTGGATCTAAGACATTAAACTGTTAGTGAAGCTTAAGGTTTATAGCAAAAGGTCAAGATAAAAGTAACACTTAAAGATGGAAGGTAGAAATGGGTCACAGAGCTGTAACTTTTTTTTAGATGATGATCTGCCATTTAAGTATTCACCCTGGGTATTTATATGCAGGAACTGTCGCCTGCATAGTCCAGCTGTGCTCAATGCCCATGTGGGAGATGCCAGATAACCCTGCAGCGGGGCAACTGGGGGCCACGGCCTGCTTCTTTTGAAGCCAAGTGAGGTTTTGTTTTGGATTTCTGTGCAAGTAATGGCCGTACACAGCCATGTCTGAGCACAAAGCAGTTCATCAAAGACGAGCTTTTCTGTTGTGTCATCATGGTCAATTTGATCATCTGGCGGGGGATGCTGCTTGAAAGCCGCGATAAACTGTGACTGTCTCCCCGTAGAGACACTCTTGGCATGTCCAAATGAGAGGAGAGCCTGGCACAGATACAACACAACATATCCCATCTGGCTTGAGAGCGCTTCAACAAGCTGTAGTCAGCCACTGGGGAGTAGGATGTCTGGGCTCCATTGCTTAGTCTGCTGGTACCTGCTGTTAGAAACTAGAAATATATTTGAAGATAAAGTACTGGTTTTAAGTAATATGTAAGGTTTGATTTCAATTTCACACCCACGATGTACTGTGTTTGCTTGTGTTTACATATTTGTGGTGGTATTATTATTTCCGTCCTTCCTCTTCTCCTTATCAGGGCTGTGGGGGGGCTGGACCCTATCCTAGCTACTATAGGGCGAGAGGCAGTATACACCCTGTACAAATCACCAGTCTGTTACAGGGCCATTCGCACTCTCATTCACACCTAAATTAACCCAATTAATTGCATGTCTTTGGACTGTAGGCAGAAGAGTACCCAGAGAGAAGACACGCAAACATGGGGAGAACATGCAAACTCCACACGGAAAGGCCCCAGTTGGATAGTGTCAAACTCAGGACCTTCTTGTTGTGAGGCAAGAGTGCTAACCACTGTGCTACCGTGCTACTCCATGTATAATTATTTGGTTGGTAGTATTATTAAAGAAAAGACCATTAAGAACTGTTTTTCAGCTGGCAATGAAGAGCCAAGAAACCCTAAACACAATCACAAGAAGATCTTGCAAATAAGATAAAGTTCTAATAGAAACAGACCGAAATTCATTATCAACAAGAAGAAAAAAGAAAATAGCATTTCATGCTGTTGTTTGTGTTCGAAAGAGAAAAAGAACCTCAGGGCAAAGTCACTGAAATGTTGATTCATCCAATAAACCTCCACTGTCACTTGTTGTTGCACTGCAGTCTAAAAGTGAAGGATTTAACACACACTGAATTACACACATTTTTTAGTATGTATACACATGCTCCATATACAGTCATCACCAAACACAAATAGAACATAGAGAGGAGTTGGGTTACACAGGGATTAATTAGTGTTCACCCACTTATATCCGGTATTGTCATTAATGTGATAAAATGAAACAACATTAATGTGAAAGATGACTATTCTTTGTCTTTCTATCTTTATCTCTCTCATTGACACACACACTGAGATAATAGCTTCAAAATATTCTTGGAATTTATAATTAAATTTTTTTAGTAGTTCTTTTTGCTGTATATACAGTATAGTATATTTCAGAAGGCATATGGTTAATCTTAAGGGGACCTATTTTGCTCATTTCCAGCTCCATATATGGACTGGAGTTACTAGGTATACTTCACAGTTAAAAAAAACAACAACAAACAAACAAAAGAAAAAAACAACCCTAATTTAGATTACTGTCATGTTAAACCACTGTGCCATTAGGTCTTACATTCTTACAAGGCTGCTATACTGTACAGGTGGAGACTTGCTTGCAGTACCTGGTAACCACTATCTGTTCAAATAAAACATCCAAGACTTTCAACCCAAAAACCAAAGCCAAGGAACCATGACACATTTACACAAGAAGAACACCTTAAATACACTTTCAAAATCTACTGTGTTAGTGGTAGTTTATACTATTGCTAAAAGCCTCATAATTCTCAATATTTCAACAGAAGGACTGCATTTTGTGGTATCGAGTTGGCTCCATTCATTTTTGGAGTTGACCAAATATGGCAGAGACATTTGGACCATCAACAGCTCTGTCATCCAACATGAGCTGCTTCAGGTACCTTTGAGTCGATGAAACATGATGCAGGAAGTTTACTTTAAGTAACACATCCACAAAAAGGGCTTCAACTGCAATCCTTCCTGCAATCATTTCACAGTAACTGAAAGATAAAAAAACACAGATTGACCTTTTAGATTAGAATTTAATTTACCAGGAATGTATGAACGCTTCATTTCCACAATCACATCTTCTCACTGCTGCATCCCCACTATTATGACTGATTTAAAAGTAAAAGAAAATAATGTGGTAGTGTGTCCTAGCCATTACAGCTGGAAATATCTTATGCCCCCATATGTAATCTATAGCTGTAATCCTTCTTAGAATGACGTTTGCCACTATTCAATTCTGGTGCCTGTATACCGTTCATTATCTGGGGAAAGCAAGTCAAGTTTTACAAAGTACATATGCATTTGTTTGATGTCCACAGTAGCCCTTTTGATCATTCCAGATTTATATTTTAGGCCATTTCTTTCTTTCTAAGCTTTCTGGGCCAGAGATGAGGCTTGTTCCAAGTCAGTGCTTCACCATTCAGAGGACTTAAAGGTGGACACCCTGACAGGCTATGTATTTAAAAATCTGTACTGTCATCTTGTCAGGTTATTACAGTTACTTCTGAGTTATCTTCTTTTTTGTTTTTTTATTCAACTGGGGTCCACAGACAAGTTAACTACTCAGTGATATGCCAAGAACTTTAAATTAAAACTGACAGTAATTTCAAAATCTTACAAAATAGGACAAACTGCTTTTTTAGTGTGCTATGTATATGAGCCTTCTTTGATCCAAAAACAGTTTTGACAGCATCTTTGTAGTTATAAAATCGCTGGTAAACAGAAGCTGGAAGAGGATGATTTGATGTAGATTAGAAACCATTTGTAGTGCCACTTCCTTTCGCAGGGCTCTTACTTTATTATGGTGTGACAAATGTGTGTGATTTAAGATGCGCCTATTCTTTATTATTGCTGAGTTATTTGTGCAGGTTGAGAATTTGCAATCACCAAAGAAATAATTAGAAGAGGGTTCCTTTTGCCTAATGAGTGATGCCATTCTGCTAACATCAAGGACAAAGATGTGAAGTTGAGAGAGTATTACTTCTGCTCTTGCATCCTCTTTTTTCATCTCTAAATAGAGTTTGAGCAGCTGATTATTGCAGCAATTTATATTCCACCCTTCAGTGATGGTAGTAATCCTTCAAATTATCCAGGCAACATATGTATAAAGACAGTAAAAGATACCAGCGTGTACTACTCTCCAGCAGAGGTGCTTTGTGTGGCAAGAGGCTCTTGTATGCTACTCTTTTGTGATTGTGTTTAGCATATATTGTCACACCAACATAAGACACTTAGTTCATGATCATGACTCAAAGCTTATTTATCTTACCAACACTGGAACCATTAAATTTATTGTGTCCAGGTTCCTAGGTCACAATAATTCATCCATGCTTATGATGCAATATATCTTGCCAAAAGTACATTAAAAGCATAGAAGAAGTATATAGTGCAACGTGAGCTATGTTAACTCATATATGCAGGACAACTATATTTGAGTCATAAACTCATTTCAGCCCTAAGAATATTGGAAAACCACCACACCTTTATAATCTTGATCTTATTTCAGGAATGCAGTCAGACGTTTTCAGCCACAGGGTGTATTTGCAGCAAGTCAATAAGTTAGTAAGTTCTACAAT
The DNA here is from genome assembly GCF_036321145.2 of Pelmatolapia mariae. NCBI lineage: Eukaryota > Metazoa > Chordata > Actinopteri > Cichliformes > Cichlidae > Pelmatolapia > Pelmatolapia mariae. Next base: position 21,273,327 of record NC_086240.1, on the reverse strand, counting down.
CTTGAAAAAACACACCGCATAAAGCTTTGATAAAGTGTTTCATGTGTATAAATCACCCGTGCAGACATGTGCAGATGCATATGGTTAGGATGGCCAGCCGTTGAGCCATCTGTTTGCACTGTTGGCTGCAAGACAGAGAAAATCTGAAATCTAGGGAACATCTGCATATGTTTTATGTGGTTGTGTATAGAGTCTCGGACTTTTTAAACATTTTATCTGTGTGCTTGTGTGCATGGCATCAAGGTTGTGCTTAACATTGAAACAACAAATGCATCAGCAGCGAGGGCTTTTTAAATTTTTTTTTATTGTTTTTTTCCTCTTGAGCTTGAAAGAAAATAAATTGTTGGACAAAAATGGAACATATAGTCATGTTTTATGATATTTAAAAGAGTACACATGTTTTGTTAATTCACTGAGAATTATTAAATGCCTCATCGCAATGAATGTACTGCTATGCGGGTACAGTAACATAAGATATTTGTGGGGTGTCTTATGAACTGACTCAATGCACAAAGCATTAAAGTGGAGAGACGATCTGTCCCCTCAATGAGAAAACCATCAGTTCTGAATCAGTTAATCTCCGTCGTATGCTCCAGTGCTCTTTCAGCAGCATTATTTTCAGCACTGTGATCATTGTGTGGTCCACTCTCCCTCTGTACCGTATCTTCCACACCAGTGTGACATGAGAAATGCGAGATGAGAGAGATATGACTTGTCAGAGCCCAAGATAATAAGCAGGCGCAGCATGGGCTGCAGTTCAAACTGATAGGAGACAAGTGTGTGTTTTTGAAGGCTCCTATTTTTGAACTGAACTGGTTTCTGAGTGAAGTCATAGAACCTGATCCTGCTTCATTTGTCTTGATGTTTGTCTGGATCTACCACCAGCACTTTATATGCATTGCAAATACATCACCATAGGTTGTGTATGCCATTAAAATACACTTTTTATTTGTTTGGAATTAATTAGGCGGTGGGAAGTGATGAATCAATGGACAATCCATGTGCCTAATGCAAGACTTGCACTCCTTAATCCTCCATACAAAATATGCTACAAAATATTGATGTAGCATGCCTTTTGTGAGGCCACATCGCTAACGGATGTGGCCTCAAATATCAATATTTTATGAAAAGATATTGATGCCAGAAACAAAGTATGTCCCAATATGGCTCAATAAGAGTGCTACTCCATGACTTGTGCTTCTGCTGCATATAAAATAAATTATTCTAAGTGACCCACAGTCAGAAAAAAGGAATTCACCTGAGGAAAGTAGTGAAGAGCACAAACAGCTGGGGTAAACAAATGGTAGAGCTAGTAAATTACTTGAACAACAACAACAATGCATCTGATGAATATAGAAATTATTGGGGGGTTGTTTCTCTTTCAGTTTCATATCTGCTGTCATGATGTATTGTACTGTAAATACCTGTCTTGCAACGTACTGCTGAGCATAAAGTTGCTGTATTGTGGTACCATGAATATCATGGGACTTGTATCTTGATGGTACAATCTGTCATCCCTATCATGTATTTGGAGTTAAAAGTGCTACTCCTTGTTTAAGAAAAAGGGAGAATAAGTTTAAACCTCTGTGCAGCCACAACAAGGTATAGGTGTCAGAAATGTATTTGGGTTTTTTTATGAAGCTCTAACGCCACCCATTTAAATGACTCTAAAGACCTCAGTGTGCTTCAAACAAAATAACCACGGGTTATATAAATACAGCATTAGCGTCAGACCACTAGTGTATCCCAGCTACACATCATGGAGAAAGAGGTGGGGTACATAATGGGCCGGGGGGCAGCCTGTTGCAGAGCTTACACACAGACAGAGACAAACAGCTATTCACACTTACATTCCTACCCGTGGGCAATTTAGAATCACTAGTAAACCTAACCCCATTCATGTATTTGGACTGAGGGAGGAAGGAGTACCTGAAGAGAACAGACACGGGGAACACTCCTCACATTAAAACCCTAGACTGCATTTGAACCCACAACCTTGCTATGAGGCGATCGTGCTAACCACCGTGCTTCTCAGTCCCCAAATCAAAAGTACACTAATACAGCCTGGACTAATCCCATTTATGACAACACAAATGAATTACAGTGAAGAATCCCTCAACGACGATGGTGCAAATATGAACGTCAGCAGTAAGACGCATCTGATGAAATAATATCTGACATTGATTTATAAACACAATGTGCATAAAACTTCTTTCAGCTGCTCCCTTTTTCATGATGGTCCCCTCAGCAGATGGATCTGCATATTTGATTTATCACTGAATTTTACACCGGATGCCACTCCTGACACAACCCTTGCAAGGATTTGTGTACAAGCCTCCTGGACTCGAACTAAATATCTTTTACATTTCAGGCTAATGCATTAAGTATTACACTAAGGAGCCACTATAGAGACAACATGACCAACATAAGTGTCTCATATGTCAGTTTTAGAATTTTCTGCATCTTCATTATTTATTAAAATAAGCATTTCCTCTGGCTAATTTATATACACTTACCACTTACAGGTTAGGTACACCTATTCAACTGCTTGTTAACATAAATAGCTAATCAGCCAAAAATATGGCAGAAACTCATTGTATTTAGTCTTGCAGACATGGTCAAGATGCTCAGTTTGATGAGGAAAGTCAAACTGTACCTAACAAACTGGCTGGTAAGTGCATATAATTACCAACTTATAAAGCACAAGGTAAAAATACAAAAGTTCAAAAGTTTGAGCAGAGTGTCAGAGGCACTAGGCTGATGAGACGTGATTCAAGCAGAAATATAGTGACATGGGTTTTGATACAAAGCAAATCCAGGTGGAGGTTGGACCGTCTGCTCCCTCTTAGAGAGAAAATATGGTGCTGCTAGGAGCTGGATATCATCGGGTACAGGTAAAAGTAGCATGCGCTATCCTCCACGGAGCTGGAGTTTTAGGGGGAATGTTATTTCAGCGGTGAATTATGATTGACAGGCACGGAGGAATGATAGGCATGTCTTATCGTTATTTGTATGCTGGGTAGCTGGGAAGAGGAGGGTGAAGAAGAGGGTAAAAATAAAAAAAAAAACAGAAGAGTTGGTGAGTCATTAAACACAGCAAATGAGGCACTGATTTTGACTCATTCTAAACTCAGTCGCCTCCACGTGGAGTTGACAGGATGGCATGGCACGAGAGATAATACCAAATTGCATACATTTTAATGGGTTTGACAACGAGGGATCAGAGAGTATTAATCCATAGCTCTGTCGCGCCCCATCCTGCTAATGTGGCTCTTTACCGAGCTATTATAGCCTCACTCAGACACTGACAAATGGAAAATAAATGGGATGGAGATAGCTTCTATGTTAACAGTTTGTCAGAGAGTGTTACAGTATGTGTTTTCTTATTGGTTAAAGGTTTGGAGTAGTACTAGCTGTGCCAAACAATACCTGATTTCATACCAAACAATACTGAAAATAACCATGTTTTGTTTAAACCTGTTAGTCCCATTTCATTAATATTTAAATGCCATCATAAAGACTGTTTAAAAATTAAAGGTGATTATAATATCTTGCAAATATTTCATGAAATTAATAATTTAATAAATAATGATAGTTTGTGGCATTTTGGTTTATGTCCAAAAGTAATACATGTTTAATGTTTTCCCCTCCTGAAACTTCGAGACTTCTAGAATTACTAGAATTTTACAACCTGACAAGTGTCCCCCTGCTGGGCATTAAAAATAATGCAAGTTTAATGGCACTTTCCACAGTGGCTTTCAATTCTGTTATGAAGTCGATGATTAAAACTAAAATCCAATGTAATTTTTTTTAAGGTTGCTGAGGGTAGGGCATTTAATCTGAGACCCACTGTATACTAGGATGGAAATGGAGCACACTCCTTTCCTGTGGTCCAAGGATTATTGATTATGGATCATCGCTAACGGATGGAAACTTTAAAGAGAACTGTGCTCGTTAATATTTTTGATAATATAACAATATCTGTAAAACAAGATATTTATTTAATTTTGCTTTACAGGAACAAACCCCCCCCCCCCCCCCCCGCGCATTTTGTAGGTTGTTTAGATTATTAGTTGACTAATATTTAATATTGGGAGTGACAAGAGGTTAAAAGTGGATACGTTTCTATCGGAATTATTATACACAATTCCAAAAAAAATGTATATATTGCTCCTAAAATGTTGAGATGTGTTGTTTGCAGAAAACTATGTTGTCAACATTATTCTGGGAAATACATGCAGCTGCTGCACATGACGGCTGCACATCCATGAAGAGAATCTCCTGGTGACTGCAGAGGCTATTTCGGTACAATGAGGTCATTGTTATGATCAAGAAACCAGTTTGAGATGATCTAAACCTTGTGATATGGTGCTATCAGAAGTGTAATACTTGGGTTTGCTGTGGCCTTTAAATCATGCTCAGTGAATACTAAGTAGGACAAAGTGTGTCAACATAAAGGAATTCTGACCCTACCATCACAGCAGAAATTGAGCTTCATCAGAGCAGGTGGTATTTTTGAAGTCTTCTATTGTCAAGTTTTGGTGAGCCTCAGTTTCTTGTTCTTAGCTGACAGGAGGTGGCACACAGTCTGGTCTTCTGCTGCTGTAGCCGCTTCATGATTTGACCCTCTATATGTTCAGAGATGCTCTTCTGCATACCTTGGCTGTAACAAGCGATTATTTGAGTTAATTTCATCTTCCTATCAGTTTGAAGCAGTTGACAGTTTAATATCGGTAGGCAAACACTAATTAATGTCTACTAAATATGTACCTATCAAAGATGTATAAAATATCAATATCTTTTCTTTTGTTATGCTAACTTAAAGAGCATCATTACCACTCCAATAGACTACTATGTTCATGGTACTGGTGCAGCCTGAAGCTGTCTGAATTACTTAACAAAGATTTTAGTGCTGGTGATGGGAATGCTTCAGGATCTATTGATTTGGTGTTTTCACACCATTGGGGTGGGAGGGCATCATGGTGTGATGGTAGATCAAAATATTATGTTCACCTTTATAATCTGGCCTCTGATTGCGGGAAAAAAAATGTATAAAAAAATAAGCAAACAGTTTCTGTTCTGACTGTTACGACCCGTCTAGGGCCAGGCCATAACATGAGCGAGGCACTCGCTTCCCCCCCAAGACCCAAGCAGCCACAGGAAACAAATCCGTTCGTTATAGTGATTTATTTACAAAGTGATAAATAAAAGAGGAACAACAAAACGGGAGTGTCAACACTTCAGGGTGAGCCAAGGCCAAAATAAGAAACAGAACAAATCTACACAAATCCCGCACCCCTGACCTTACCAAAACAAAGTCAAAAATAAAGACAGAGTCTAACCTCCTTAACTAATTCAAAACAGGAGAAAAAACGGGTGATCAAAAGAAACGGCAGCTCACCCCTACCCACTCCACTTCCAACACTTTCAAGCCACACTGCAGCCAACGGCTGCCACAGTTACGCTGCTGGGTAATGAGGAGAGACGCGAGGACCTCTCAAGCCGTAGCGCTCCAGCCTCCTTTTAATGGGCGGGTCCTCCAGCTGGAACCAGTCGCGTCGGGCCGGTGTATCCACGCACCAATCGGAGCCGAGCCCTGGCACAGCTGAATTAACATAAACAGATATTACCTGCCCAGAACAAACACATGAAAATACAAGTTCGTAACATGACTGAATCATCTTTTGATATGAGAATCTTTGCTTGTACCGTGTTAAAGCAAAGAAAAACATAGAGAATTCTTGCATTCGTGTCAGATTTTTCAAAATGTTTAGTAGTTATATAACCAGTGGTGAAAATAGCCCTTTCTGTACCTTAACCTATAAATAAATCAAGTATGTCTTTTATTTTGAAACAATAAATGGAGGCAGAATTATTTCTAGATGTGTCAAAAACACTTCCATAAGGGCTATCGGTGCAAAATTCAAATGTTCTTTTCAATTTAAAATTGATTTCCTTTTTTTTTTTTTTGTCTGTCCCATTTGGTTCTTTAGCCGTCAGAATTGTTGTCTGAAGACCAACAAGGATACCAAATGGATTTATTTTGCCAAATGGATCATCATGGCATTGCCGTATTGGTCCATTTGATCAACCTTTGTTGTTATTATTTATTTTATTTTCGGTTGTTACAGATGGGACAGACATGACTGGGGGATAGGAAAGAGAGGAAGGAAAAGAAAAACAGAAGGGAAGAGGGACAGTGAGAAAGGGCACTTACAAAGACAAAGAGAAAAAGAAAAAAAAATCTCCTGGATCACCTGTTGAGAGAAAAAGAGGAGAAAACAAGCAAAAAAAAAACAACAAAGCAACATACTAAACACAACACCATCCCGTTAATCTAGCTAAGTGTGAACAGCAGTAAATACTAAATATTGAATGTTGTTGTGCAGCACACAGGACAGACAGCGCACAATGTGCTTTGAAGTAGCAGCTAAGAAAGGTGTAGTTTATGTCTACGAACAGTGAACACCCGTGTGCACACCTGTGTGGATCAGCGCGCTTGTATACAAAAGGTTTCTCCATGTAACAGTCTGCTAGAGGGTGTGGAGGGCCATAGCCCCGTCCCCCAGGGCATGAAGCAGGCATGGAGAAGATCCAGGCTTCAGACATCCAGAGGCCCCAGAGTGCGAGAGCCCAAGGTGGACCACCGGAGGGGCATCCGTGCCACCCTCCTGGGAAGGGCTGAGGAGATCCCCAGACGAGGGGTCACCCAGTAGCCACGGAGCAGAAGCCAGAGGGGGCTGCACTGGCGTGCCCGCCGGCTCTGCCGGCAGCCAGCTGTGCCAGAGTGAACCGAGCCGCAGACCCCGAGGCCGGAGGCTCGGGGGGTCCCCTTTGCCCCGGAAGAGGCCTGACCGAGCGACAGGCACCAGGCCCCGCCAAGTAGCCACCGGGAGTGAGCTGGTGCATACCTGAGCGCCCAGCCCCGGACACCAAGAACCACCAATGCACCAACCCCTGAGGGCATCAGTCACTGGCAGGGAGTGTGGTGAGGGGAGATAGACCTCCACACTTTGGAGGGCCTGGGTGTTCCCAGAGAGGTGGAGTCTAAGACCCGACCTGACATATAGACACAGACAAACAGGCACACACAGACACAAACATGCATTCCCACCCTCATGCACACATATACAAACACTCAGCACTCACCCAACGTAGTAATAGACATACATGGACATGTACACACAATCACACTCCCCAAACATACTCTATACCCCGGGTCCAGGTACCCTCACCCCCAGAGGGGGAAACGGCATCCAGACCCAAGAGATGTGACCCTTTCCCCCGGGGTGGAGGCAAGCAGACCGCCCCAGGCTCCGCGGCAGCAGGGAGGCCCATCGGACAGCCAACACCTCCTCCCAGCCCCCTGCCCCGATGGCTAGCAGAGAACGGGGGTGTGTGAAGACCCCATACCTCCCTCCTCCCACTCATGTGTAGTGTTGCTGCGTGTTGTTCTAAAGTGCATTTAAAACAAGGGAGGGCATGGTGCTGCTGCCAGAGAGCAGCAGGTGTTAGCACGGCCCCTCCCGAGAACCCTCAATGTCTACATGGATTTAAAATTGAGAGGTGGGCACCGGTGCCAGAGGTAAGGTTGAATACACAGACCGTCCACTGGACGCCGTTAACGTGGTCACCCTCAAGGCCCTATGTATATGTGTGTGTTATGAGAGTGTGAGGAATGTGGATGTCTAAGTTGTGGAATAAAATTGAGGCACAGGTGGCCAGAAGGGGACGGGGGGGGGGGAGAATGCCTCCCCTGCACCCTGGTGACACACCCGCACCCCAAGGCCCTACCACACAGGTAGGGCCTTGGAATTTTTTATAAAAATGTATAAAAAAATAAGCAAACAGTTTCTGTTCTGACTGAATCATCTTTTGATATGAGAATCTTTGCTTGTACCGTGTTAAAGCAAAGAAAAACATAGAGAGAGAATTCTTGCATTCGTGTCAGATTTTTCAAAAATGTTTAGTAGTTATATAACCAGTGGTGAAAATAGCCCTTTCTGTACCTTAACCTATGAATAAATCAAGTATGTCTTTTATTTTGAAACAATAAATGGAGGCAGAATTATTTCTAGATGTGTCAAAAACATTTCCATAAGGGCTATCGGTGCAAAATTCAAATGTTCTTTTCAATTTAAAATTGATTTCCACCCTAGGGCAAGTTCAGCTGCTATGTTTTTCAAAAGAAAAGCGCTGCAGTTATCATGCCCAGCAGCTTTCTTGGTATTTGTACACTAAATGTTTTCCTGACATACCGGAGAGCGATGACAATTCTAAGGCAGCAGGTATAACAGTTTTAAGATGACATTACTGTTATATTTTTTTTCCTGTTGTTCTTTGGTAAATAACACACAGGTAGCACAATCTTCACTTGTCACTGGTTGAAGTATCCAAGGAAAATTGCTGTTGTGTCTACAGTTACAGTTTTAATGACAGTTGTGCTCCCAAACAAATAAAATAACCTTGATATCCTGCTGAGAACTTTTTTTCAGTAGATTCACGAGCAGCAGAATATTTATATATATGTGTAAATACTACCTCCCATACTTTTCTCAGACTCCATAACAGTCTTCCCACACAGGGGTGAATCCAAGGATTTTGAAGAAGGGTCAGATATTATAGATTGTACTCAGCTGTCCATAAATCCTAACAATCATATGCTTATAATTCCATAACGCCCCCATTTTTTTCTTAATGAGCACAGGGTGGTAAGAAGAGTGGATGGACAGGCCTTTTCATCCTCGGGTGTTTACCATCAAAGGCTCAGAATGCCTCGTCTCTTGCTGCTTTTTTTTTTTTTTCTTCGCCGCCTTTAAGTTCTAATCAACTCCTGATGGATGTTATTTAACATCAAATGATAAAATTGGCTTCATGTCACGATGCCAAGTATTCTTGGATTGTAGCTCCATATGTCTGCTAATTAGTGCTAAGAATCAGACTAACAAAATACAAGCATTTCACTCAATTAAAGTGAACTTTCAAGCCTGTGAAGTTGACTTTTCACACGGATGTCTATTGAGATCGAGTCACTTCTGACACTAGCCCCATGTGGTCATTAGAGGAACTGCAAATTCTGACCTTCATCTGTGGAGGCTCCTGCTTGGTGTGGACATGGAATAATCAGTCATTTAAAAGAAAATTTCCTGTCTTTGCTAAAAACCTTAAGGTTGTTAAGAGCTGTTCAGTCAAAGCAGATGGAGTTGCAGCAGTGCGTTAAGACTAAATCACTTCATGCCGTAACACAATCAGGTGTTTCACAATATTAAATAAATATATAAATAAATAAATAAATAAACTTCAGTATGAGGCATGATAGTGCTCTATGCATAGGCTGATTCATTGCTGCTTATTGGCTCTTTTGTATATCCTTTTCACTGATAAGTCAAAGAACTCAAAGCTGATTTCAGCCACCTCCTCAATCCAGCTGAACCGAAGAAAGACATTTTTGTGTCAAATATGTGACGGCTTTTGACTTTTAATCATCTTACTTATTCTGTTTTTTATGCATTTATTCTGTTTAGTCATGGAATTCAAGCTAAGAAAACAATGCAGAAATTCTAATTAACAAAGAAAGAATGAAGGTTAATGATGCACAGAAGCACTTCAGCAGTCATCTCCCTCCATGCTGGTAAAAACAAAAGAGGAAAATCTTTCAGTTGATGTCTGTATTCAAAAACATTTTCCCAAAAGCAAGGCAGAGGCAGAGAGAATGAGAGGAACTTCCATAAATACATGAAAGAAACCCTCAGCTCCCTTTGCAGCAGCACAGAGTAATCATAGATTATTAACATTTATATTGAAAGATGAAGCCCCATTAGAAAGCAGCTGGTAAATTACATTTGGCTAGGCCTTGGTGTGTGTGCATGATGCATGTATGTGTTTGTGAATTCGTGAACGGGAAAAAAATGTCTGTTTTATTGCAAACATGGCGAACCTAGCTCATTTTAACAAGTCAATATTACCGCCCGGGGGTAATTTACACATAACAATTTATGAGGCTGAATTCACCATCTCAGTACAGTTGTTAGGACCGACTGAGAAAACTGCTGCTGACATGAATCTGATGGAACAAAGACATGTTGTGTGAGTACAGTTGATAATGTGTTTTTAGAATTTATGATGGCAGTTCACAAGCGGTGTTCCTGTAGGGAAGCTTGTGCATCTCTCAGGGTCACCGGGACTTTTTAATGCAGTTGTTCTGCCTTTATATGAGTGTGCACATGAGGCATGCTTCTACAGCATGTTCTCGGGGGATTTTAGATTAGATTTCAAGCAAAGCTGCTTTAATTATGGTTAAAAAAAATTGTAAGTAATTAAAGATGAGAGGATGAATCCTCAGTGGAGATGCTGCTTGTACTTACTGGTCCTCATTCATTTATCTGTAAGTCAAAACATATAGAATCCGGTGTAAAGGTACGCATAATGGGAATCACTGAGGCGTTACGTTACAGTGATGAAAGTGCCATTAATCACCCTCCATGAACTTGATTAACTGTTAAAAGATGGTCATGCCTGAGTTAGTTTACAGTGGAAGTTCAGCATCTAGTGCAAAAGAATAACTTGGTTTTGCAGTGAGATAATATTTATTATTCCTCAAAACCTCAGAGTAAGTTGGATTTCAGACTCAGCTGACGGTCAAATTTGACCCTTGTCTTAAGATTCAAAATTCTCTATTGTTTTCCATACCTGAGAATACTGTAAGGGCCTTTAGCTGTGTAATAATTAAATATGAATGATTTGTGGCTTACATGGCCCAACTTTTACTTTTTAGAAATTTTAGAAACCAGGTCATAATTTAAACCCCTAACAAGGATTTTTGCAAAGTGATTATGCTTATGTTACTTTTAAGCACAAATTTCAGAGACAGAGACAGACTATGCTAACTGTTTGCTAGCCTACAAATCTCCTCAGACTACAGCTTTTCTTTTTCAGGGCTCTCTACAACCTGTGGTCTAAGTTAGAAGATGGTTTATTCAAACACCTCCCAAGTAAATGCCAGCCCAACAAGTTTCAAGGCCAGGTGGTTTTGTTTAAAAACCTTCTAGCATGTCAAAATAGTCTGAAGGCAAGTCAAGCCTCAAACTGAGTTTGCTGATTTTAAAATGATTTTTGTCTTTACTACATTTCTTTTTAAAAATCTTTCTCCCACGACTCCCTCTCTTAGCCACGGTAGTTACTGTGCACAAAATGTTATATAGGATCTGTTAAGGCCCTACTCACTATGGTTCACACATCATTTGTCACACACAAGTAGCTTCTGTGAGTTTCAGCTTTAGTGACCAAAAGATTATATTGAGAGATGTGAAGAATTGAGACATGACAATGAATAAAGCTGAGCTTTTATAAAAGGAAAGGGGGAAAGGCGGTGGGCTCTGTTACATCATGAAAATAACTCACTATTAATGCTGAAAATAGAAGAAACATAAAAAAAAATCATTGTGCATTGGACACAAAGATCAAAATATGTCAACTCCACTATGATGGCCATTTACATTTTAGCATGTGCTTGGCCTCTGATGTCAATCCTGTACTTTTGGTGAGTAGCATCGGTTACATAAATAAATAAATATCATATACTGGAATTTGGTGCAGCCTCACGATTCATCCTCAGTCTGAGCTCAACTGCCTTTAAGACCACGGTCACTTTCAGCCAGCTTTGTCCTAATTGGCTGCCCCTCAGGTTTGAATAGAAGATGGGTGAGGCCTCCATGCCAGTACTTTTACATACACAGACCTTATTATCTGAACATGTTTTATATCAATCCACTGTTGTAACAGTATATGAATTACAAAGATAAGGAAAAGCACAATAGCCCCCTTACAGTGTTAACTATATTTTGCTTCAGGGGAAGTTCAGCAGTCCTCGTCACCTCTACTACAAAATTCTTACCAACCACCCTGACAGACAGCACACTGAGCTTTTAGCTGAATTCAGTAATTGTACCAACAGCCTGATTTGGTGTGTCCTCTGCCCATTTCGGGCTGTCAAATAACTTTAATTACTGTTGTTGTAAAACCTATCAACCCTCCAACCTACTCCACACACCAGGGCCCAGTTAAATTCAATAACAGTCTATTAGGATCAGTATCTGTGAAAAAGCCTTCTCTTCAGCTTCTGTTGCCTCAGTGGGGTTAAGTTGGTATGCTATAGTGTCACACCAAGATGTCTTGTGGAAAATTATATGTCAGTGGTGGCATCTTGACTTGAAATTCATTAATCGTAATTCATTTTTGTGTGTAATTATGTGTTATTATGAGTCATGCTTACTTAATGTGTGAAGACCTTATGAAAAAAGTTCAGAATTTAGCTCAATAGTTTAACTGTTGCTGTGCCATTAAAGCATTTTACATTTTCATCATGGGACAATAAATCTTTTGAAATACAAAACCATCATTACAAAAAAAAACTAATTTAGAAAAATCGTTGTTCACTAATTTAATGAAAAGCCTCCCAGTAGTACCAGTCAAACACAGGGATGACTTATTCTGCAGTCACACCAGGGAAAACAGTGTTTAGAGCATGCAGCATGACCAACAGTGGGCAGATATGTGTGGCTTCTCCTTCCATTTAAAATGCAATTTCTGTCAGCTATTTCAATCACCATATTGTAATTCAACTTGTGATGGTTTCCCCAACAGCTAGGTGCTGTAGCTCTGGTGCTGTAGCTCTGAGAGTGTGTGAATGCATGTGTGTATCAGGGAAAATAGATGCCCTCCTTCTGGCCGGATACTCTTTGTGCATAAATTGCAGAGTCCCGGTAGTGGCGTGGTGGTTATTTATTGAGTTTTGAACAGAAATAATGAAAGAAAGCAGTATTGGTGTGACTGCATGTGTGTTTGTGTATGTGCAAGTGTGTGCGTCCAGTCTTTGTGTGGCTTGCATGCAACAAAGGACAAGTGGGAAATGTTTTTGAAGCATATGTGTGTGAGATTTTCTATATAGTTTTTTGTTTTGTTTTGTTTTGATGAATACATTGCTTTGAAGGCTAGCACTGAACGATTTTGTGTCAAAGTACCTGCGATAGAGTCAAACCCCAATCTGCATACAGGAATCCTAACTGCTGCATTTTACTGAAGAAACCTCTAGAGCAAAAATGTTTATGAAATGTGATAAATATGATTTCTTCTTTGGACTCAAAGGAATTTCTTGTTTTTGAATAAAACCTCGGGAAAAACAAAAACCAAGTCATGTACATCTCACCTTAAATTATGTGATTCTGTTTCTCTCAAAATGTGTTTGTTGTGCTCTCACTTCTCTCGGCAGGTCAGACTAGAGGAACTTCAAAGTGTTTTGTATCTGCCACCCCTGTAAGAGGTTGAATTGTTGCTGTCATAGGATTGTCTAAAAAAAAACCCCACTAAATCTCAGTGAGGAATAAAACAGAAAACAGAAAGAAAAAACAGGCAAGACAGGCAGCAGGTGTAATTGAAATGTGCATATAAATAAAATAAAAACCTACTCTTTTCCTCTTATCTTCATTTACATGTTTCATAAAAATTGCATAACAAATTTTCTTCAACAGTCTCTAGAGACATGAGAAAGAATTGTATAGTTTTGTTTTTTTTTTTTACTTTAAAGTCAACAGATTATTTAAGAAATACTTTTAGTGAATTCATGTGAGGCTCTGAACAAAAATCACAAGAGACAAACCACACTGACGCAAAACCATTTATGTATGAAGATGTCAGATTGACAGACACGGCGGCTATCTCTTTATCCTGACACTCTCCAGAGACGTTTCCCTGTTACTTCCTTTTCAGGTAGAATTTAAGTCTGTTTCATTTATTGATTTTATACAAAGAATATGAGCTGTCATGGTCGTCATACTCAATAATGTTACCCCTCACTTGATCATATGACATAATCTTTTGTTTCTATTTCATTCTTAGGCCCACTTTACCTTACATAAGGGAATATTCTGCCATTCTGGAATTAAATACCAATTTAACAAAAATTATCCAACTTTCATAAGTCAAACTTAGGGATGACTTATGCAACAGTTTTATATCCTATACTACCAGGAAGTGGGAGTGCACCAATATATGACCCAGTGTCGGCAATATGGTTATACTACGAGACCTGGCTGCATGTGGTAATCCACACAAATCTCTCTTCAGAAGTCTGTTTAAACTCCTCTTTGCTCTTGTTTTGATCTGCTTATGAATTTGTCAGCTTTTACTGCGTATTAGCTTGAAGATAAAGCTGTAAACAATAACTCGGGTGACTTTAGTTACTGTTGTAAAACTATTTTGGGTATTTCATCTTTTGTTATTATTGTTTTGCTCATGTAAGTCATCTGAACACTAAAATCAGTTCATGCTGGAATCTGATATTTTAAAGCACTCAGGTTTTTTTTAAAGGAGCCTTGGGATGTTTAAAATACAATTAAATGAATAACAGTGTAAATACAACATGATCCCAGAAAGTGGTATTGAACCAGAAAAAACAACCCTGGATGAAACGGGGGGTTATCTGTAGTGATAAATACATCCTATTTTCCAGTGTAATCTCTTAAAATATCCACATTATGCACAATAATCAGCATTTCATCCCGAAGCCTTGTAAACATGTTGTTTAAGTCACAACAATGTTTCCAGATTGTTGCCCCACCAGTGCTGAGTTAAAGCCAATTATCTGCATTATCACCAGTCAGGCTTTTAATTTTTCAGTCTCTGTGTGCAGATCAGTTGAATATAGAGCAACAGTTGGAATCTTGATTAAAACTAAAATAAAAAACAGAGCGAAGCATTTGAACAGGAGCAAACAAATGAATGCAGAGTCCATTACAGATTCCCTCAGGGTTACAACAAACACAAAATGTACAGTATGAGTTATAAAACATGGTCTCAGTATTAAAGTAAAGAAATAAACACTTGCAAATCATGATCCAGTTTGTAGTCATTAATTAATGAGCTGCTCCCACACCAGATGGAGAATAATCCCTGTCTGTTGTAGAAGAAAGAATAAAGAAGTTTACTGGCTGGAAAGAAAATTCAGTTTTCCTTGAAGTTCCTGCCAAACAATTTGGAACACGCTGTGTTATAGAGGAAATCCCAGCTTTAATGATGCATGAAAGCCGACGTACACAAACAAAAAACAGGACTTTGACTCCATATTTACACATGAAATAAATCATCTCAAAACAAGTCAGAGGTCAATGTCTGATACAGTATATCACAACTTTAGTAATTTAGTAATTATTGAAGCCTTAAAGAAATTAGTGTGACAGAAATCATTTTTTTTATATGGCTTGATTTTTATTCAAAATTGAGGCAGAATTGAAGAAACCTAACAGTGTATGAACCACTGCAAGCGAGTCTCTTCTATAGGCTATGTGGCATGCAGAATGTGGACCCACTCGCAGGATTTGGGAAACAGGAATAAACTACAAAACCAGCTTTAATGCTGTAGCCTGACAGTATACAAAAGTCCAACACACTTGCAAGTCAGGAGCAGAGAAAGTGAAAACTAGGAGACACACAATCGTGAGGAACAAATTTGCCATAGAATGCCAGTATTGGCAGGTCCACCACTGGCACACTGTGCTTTTCATAGATAAAAGCAGGTTCACATCAAACACACATGACAGATGTGGAAAGGTCTGGAAAAGCCATGGAGAACATTTTGCTTCCTGTAACATCATTCAGTGTGACCTCCAGGTGTTGGATCAATGATGGTCTGGGGAGGGATATCCATGGAGGACGCATAGACCTTTACAAGCTAGGAAACAGCACCCTGACTGCCTTTAGGTCTTGAGATTAAATCCTTAATACTTAAACCATTGTCAGACTCGATATTGGTGCAGTGGGTCCTGTGTTCTTCTTGGTACACGACAATGCCCAGCCCCTTTTTAGTGAGAGTATGCAGGCTGTTCCTAGAGGATAAAGGAATTGATACCACTGACTGGCCCTTATGGTCGACTGACCAAATCCAATAGAACACCTCTGGGACATTATGCTTTGGTCCAGCTGATGCTGCCAGGTTGCCAGTGATGGCTCGGTCTGATCTCAGAGGAGTAACTAATATTGTGTTAAACCCATTTGAACATTACACTGGTTATACCATTAAGTTAATCCATCAGCATCTCTCATGTCTTAATGACACAGCTGTTATGTTGCACACTCAATATTTGTGTCAACCTTCCTTCACAGTTTCAAAAGGGCTAAACTTTTTTAACATAGTAGCATTTTTCTAGTTTTGCTGACCAAGTTTATAACCACCTTCACCTTCGTAGACTGATTGCTGATGTTAGTTTAAGTGAAGCCTCATAATGGAAATTATAAGTTGATTCCAATATGTTAAACATGCCTTATAGTCCAGGTCCCGGTCTACTTTAGAAATATTTATTGTGTGTATTGTTACAGAGATCAATCACTCGTGTTTTCTGGTCACATTATTAACCATTTCTGAAGCCTGTCCATTCACAGGAAGCATTTATACTGTAAGTTTTGTTAGTTTTTGCTCCTTCTTGCTGATAATTTGATGTCTACTCTTCGACCTTCTGCCTGCTTGAATAACCTTCAGTCTTTTACGTTTTATCTCAAAAGATTTTCTATTACTGTAACTTGCTAAGTAAAGCTAACACAATTCAGACTTGCACATTTAGAGCAAATAATTTAAAACGCACATCAGCAATGTGTCTGACCTGGGTTAGACACATGTCAGATAGTGCCATATTTTGTGAAGAGACTTGGAAAATGGAGGGAAAATGATATGATACATTAAAATAATTGTCATTACTGGGAATAAACAGTTAGTGGAAACTGATTAATATGAAAGGGTCAAATGCAGACTGTGTGAAAGGGCCATGGTTTAATGTTTGCTTGAGAAGAATGGAGAATCAGGGATGTTTAAATGTACTTTTGTTTCAAAGAAGGTAAAGTTTTTACCATAAAAATAAGAAAACAGAGCTTGTGAAAAGCAGGTTCAGGATATTATTTTTCTGAGTAGCCCATAGTTGGCTGCTGAGCAGTACTGCAGCTTCTTAAAAGAAGTTAGACTGGTGAGAATAAGAATAGCCATTTGCCAATTTGAGCAAGCCAAAGTGCTTCGAATTGAAATGCATGACCCCATCCATTGAGGGATGTTGTTCTACTGTCAGCAGAGTGTGACTGGATTTAAAGCAGAGCTAGAAAGCGGTGGGTTAATTCATTGTATTCCTCAGCTACAGTACCCCCGTACCCAATAAACCATACTGTGATACCAAATAAGGTCCAAGTTTTTCAGATTTTTACTCTGTTTGCTCTAAGTAATCTCACAGCCTTTAATTAAAAGTTGCCAAGTGATTAAATGCCTGCACACATGCACTCTTACATACAACGTTGCTCTCACACAGTTTCCCTGGTCGCCGTTCCTTGACAGAGGCCATTTGCTAAATCCTAATGGAATTCATTAGTTTCTTCATTTGTGTCCCTGGAGGCTGGGCAACCTGATGATGCACAGTTAATCACCTCTCGGGCCTGACCAGCAGTCAGCCTTTGGATTGTGCGAGCAGATATGTAAAAATCAGTTCTTTTTAAAATTTTGAGACTAATTTATTCTGTACATGCATATGGTAAATGTAAACATACATGCGTACACACACTCACATAGTATGCAAACAAAAACAAACAAACCCAAAACTAATAAATTAGATATGCACTTCTAAAAACTTTCCAAGAAGAGGGAGACTGGGTCCCCCGCCTGGAGCTAGACCCGGAAGGGGAGCTTGCTGTTGAACATGTGGTGTTTGGCATTGAAAACATTAGGTCAGAACACCAAAAACTTGCAAAACAGATGATTAAAAATGCTAAAGCAGTAAGAAAATGATAACTGGTGGTTTGAGGATCATAAATGTTTTTGCTATTAATAACTAGAAACTGAATACTTTAAGGTTTTGGAATCTGAAATATTCACCCTGACTCTGGAGTGGTAAAACAAATAAATTAGGCATATTTTTCTCTATTTTCTAATATTTTACCTGACAAAAAAGTGACTGTGAGATTTATTTAAAACTATTCACATCTTTAATATGGGTATCCAAGCACTCTAACAGCAGAAAACAAGGACAAACCCTTTAAATCTGATATTTCTGACTAAGCTAAGAGAGTGATGAAATACATTGTAATAAAAACAATAAGTAATAAAAATTAATCTACTAAGCTCTGAAACTAGACTGCTTGTACACTCTGTACGTATAGTAGACACATGTGCACAGACACACAGGTGTATATGCCTGAGTATATTTCCCCATGCTCTCCATCCCTGGTAATTTGTGCAGAGACAGTCTGGCTCCATTTCGCCTGTTTTTATTGCTTTAACTGAGTAAGACTGGACTTCCCATTTAGACTCGAGTATTTCCTGCAGCTTTATTTCTCCTTGGTATTAGAGTGCAGGAGTAACAGCAGACTTCCCTATTGATAATGATAAATCAGTTTGCTCTTGCTAGAACTTTTCTTTTCACAGTAAATACAGCAAGATTAAAATAAAAAAGTGAAAATGAGTTCTGTTGATGAGTTATGCCGCCTTGTAGCAACTAATTAAGCCTCTGCTGTATCAGTTGCAATGTTCTTTTTGCTTCCATGTAATGTATGCTGTGTTTTCACTTTCCACCTATTAGAATTTTGAGGTCAAAAAGATCAAAATGAATTCTCTTGTTAGAGATCAGTTCTTAAATCACTCATGTTTTCTTTATTGCTTTTGAATAGAGAGAGTTCTGTGCCAATTTATTTTAATTGGTATATTCTTCCAAGGTAAGTAGTAGCTCTATATGGATTAGCTATCACTCACGGCTGATGAAATCTATAAGGAAATACTTATCACACAAAACCTTAAACAAAGATTTAAGCAAAGGATAACATGACAAAAATACTGTACAAGATTTTATATGACAGCAAACGTGTTGGTGTTATAAATATTAACATTATAGAGTCACTGGCCACAAGTAAATATGTAAGCATTATTTTTGTCTAAACAAAAATAAAGATAAATGCAAAAAATAAAATAAAGGGATTAACTGGACACATACTACATCTCTACCTCTGATTAAGTGTGTTCTGTAACATGAACCCTCCTGCAATTTTAGACCCCAGTCACACAGGCCTACAGACCTGTTGGCAACTATCTTTCCTTCACAACCACCGGTCAGGAAGGAAATATTTGTATTCCTCATCTGGTTGGTTGCCAGAGACTTCTGGCAGTCTCTGTGAAATCGATTGCTTAAACCTTAGTTGCTCAGGACTAGAGATCAGTCAGTCACCCACTGGCAACCTCAGGTTTGTGGGAAAAATGTGTACTCCCTGAGTGATTGACAAATGTTTGTTGGCATTCACAAGGTGAAATTGGTCACAAAGAGAGTACTGCAACTAAAACCTCCTTGGCTGGCCTGTTGCCTGTAGTTTGTATGGAAGACATCCACTCATCTGCAATCACTTGCTAGCATCTCTCAGAGTGATGTTGAAACTGTGAAAGGTGTGACACAACACGAAGCTGAGAAGCATTGCCTTCAAAATAAAAGCTGCACCTTTTTGGAAATATGCTGGTAGCAGTGAGTTACACTTTTACTTTGAAGGTGAACATACTCGGTATCAGTTTTGTGTTGTGCTTTTTCTAATTTTAGTAACAATCACTACTACCATCCAGATAGTTGTCTAGGCCTGTGTCAGTTAACTAATCCTTGGTGTGAAATGGAATATTTGTTGACCAAAAGTGTGCCTAAAATTTGAACTACTTAATTATAAAAACAAAACCAAACCAAAAAGAATAAATACAAAATCTACATTGAATTGGAAAAGAAAGGAAAACCTTTTGAACTTAGATGCTATTTATACCTGAATATTTCACTCACATATCACATCACATATGTGATATATATCACATCACATATGTGATATGTGAGCTTGGTGGGTCAAAGGCACTGATGAAACCAAAGAAAACTTTGTGTGTGTCTCTTTAATAAAAAGGTCATATTTGGCACCTGGGTAATGAGAATGGATTTATTTTTCAGTATGTGTACACACAACATTAAGAATACATTATGCACATTTACACTGTAAATAGTCTTAATTTATAGAAAGAGTTCTAAAGGTAATATTCTTAGTCTTGCTCACTCCAGCCATTAATCTGTTTTTTTCTCAAACATTATGTGGTAATCGCTTCCTTCCTCTCTAGACAAAAGGCTTTTTGTTCCACATCACCATTGCTTGTTAACATCCACTTTCGACTCTGCAGTTGTCCTAGCAACCATGGTCCACGGTGACGTTGCGTTTAGCGTGTGGACACATTTTCTAAAGGGTTGGAAATGTAGTCGTTCACAAACGCTAGATCAGTCCTCTCACCAACCAGCAGTCCTCAGCAACACTCACAGAATTGTTAAGTGTCCGGCAGGTACCCCTCCATTGCAGCATAATACGAATCGTCTCGCCATGCATCAAAGCTGGAAGCTGTGCAGATGGCTCCAAATAATACATAATTCAAGGCTCATAGGTGTAGTGCCTATGTCAGGCAGTCCATTACTATAATGTTAAGATCTGAGGTGTTCTTTGCTGCACCTAACCACTCACTAGCCACTTTTTTTTAAGTCATAGTCTAATGGGAGAGGTGTTGCCTTGATGTCAAGTGCAATTTTTAGGCTTGTGCCTTTGAATTATGTTCTGTTATCTCTCAAACAGAGAGGGCTATAAGTGGGTGTGCAGCTGGAGGATAGGGGTAGTTACTGTAGATTATTCTGCACGAATGGTTGACATCAAAATGACATATAAATGTGTCAGTGGGTGAAAACCATAAATCGCACATAAAATATGGATGTAGTTTCCAGTTCTGACAAGCGAAGCCAGAGCAGGTGTATCTCAAACCTGTTCATTATAGTACTAGCATACCATTAACCCACGGACATGCCTGATTTGCAATGTACAAACATCATGCCTACATATATCAAATATGATGTATTATTACATTTACATTAATATAATACTTCCACATTGGGATCTATAATGAATACAGTAATACTGCTCACCATATGAATACATGGAACACCATGAAAAGTGTTGTTTTAGTACTTTTAATAGTCATTATATAATCAAAACATGTAATAATATAATTGTCTTTATTTATGACATTATAGTTAATGCTATTATCATTACACTACAATTTACAATCATATAATTTATATGTTATGTATTATAAATAGAAATGGATGTATATTTTAACACACATTATTCTCCTCCTTTATTATTCTTATAAATAATTTTTGTAGTAGTAGTCGTAGTCTGTGTTTCTCCATCATCAAGGTCATTTGGCTGACTTCCTCTGTGCCATACAGAAATTAATTGACCATTGACTAGCCTATTAAAAAGGTTCCCTCCTCAAGGTCTCTCGGCTGTTTTTGATGGTGGTCGTGTGCTAATACAGCTCCCCTGTTCAGGTTTGGGCGCAAATCTGGAGCTGTGTAAACACCCAACTGAAGCCAAACATTGTAACTTTTTAAACTGTCTCTAATTATTACATGTAGCCCAACATAGTTTGTTTTTTAATTTAAAATGTTTTAATCTTGTCTCAGTGTCATGCCAGTGACTCAGGATGGATGAAACATCAGATCAAGAGTTTCCTTGTAATAGAACTCCAGTTTTATTTATTGTGGTCTAAGAGAAATGACCTCGAACTGCCTCACTGAATTTATGACTTCACTTACCATCTTCCTAATGAGTTTGTAGCCTCAATTGATGGTTTCATGTTCATTTCCTAAATCATGGCCCCATTAAGAGTAAAGAGTAAAAGACAGAAGATTGAAGATGGGCTTACCTTGATTGTTCAGTGTTGTTGATTTCTCAATTAAATCTCATGACTGGTTTAAGAAAAAGAAAAAGGAAAAAAGAACAACACAATAGACAGCATAGTTGATATTTTAGTGTTTTCTACAAAATAATAAAAATACAGAGAAGTTGCAGTAACAGCAGGCTAAGCAGACATCCATGTATTCTAGACATCCTGCTTCCCAGCAACACTTCCCTGCGGGATCCCCAGGCGTTCCCAGGCCAGTTCTGCCTGGAGATCCAAAGTTAGACCCAAAACCCAGTCAATAAAAACTCAACAAACTAAAGAGTTGTCTGACAAATAAATATCCAAAGTGTCTGTTACATCCCTACAGTAAGATGTTAAGCCTTTTGTGAATAAACCGTTTTGCTTAAAATGTTCTGATGCATGCTCATTAAGTCACTTGGATGAGTGATGAAACATTTCTTCCATTGAAAATGCTGAATAGAATCAACCTTTCGGGACGTTTTGCTTAAAGGAAAGACTTTATCAGCACTTGCTAGCATCTAAATGACATTAATATATGGATGGAAACTTAAAAAAATAATAATAACACACCTTATAATGGTAATAATAATATGCAATGCTACAGAATAAAAACAAGAATTCGAGAGTGGATGGGCATGTTGGGTTTTAACAAAATCTGTCTTTCTCTTCAAACGAATTAAAATGCACGTGTCGATTTTCTCCTTTCATTCAGGTGATGGTGTACACTGTGGATTACAACCTGTTAGACTTTCCCAATAAATCCTATCAGCCATTCAAGTAAATTGATTGCCCTTTCTGCTCCTGTCTACTCCTTTTATATTTTGTTTTAGTGTAATAAAGGTTTTCTTGCTTATATGCAACATGAGATTATTATATAATTCCCAGTTTCAGGAGCTAGACACTCAACCCTTTGTTTGATTTATCAGTCTGGAGAATCAATTGCAATTAGGAGAGAAGTTTGGAGTCTGTAGCAAAAAAAGCGGCATTGAGAAAAGGCCTTTTTTAAAGATCCTCAAAGGTCTAATTTCAGTGTTTGCCACATTTCAGTGGCTTATGGATTTAACAAGCAGTTCAAAATCATACAGCATGGAAAAAGCCACTTTCTTGATTCATCCTAAAGGGAAATCAGCCTCTGTCGAGACCAGTGTCAAATAAAAAAAAAGTTAATTGTGCTATAAACTTGGATATCACATAAAAAAATGAACGTAACATGGGTAGTTCAACAGAACTACCTGAATATTTATAGGCTGTAAAAGACGACTTACATTAATTACATTATTCTTATTCTGTTGTCATTGTTGCATTATTACTCGTGTTTAAAAACCTTCTTGTCTTTGTGTCGTGCTGAAGCACAAATAAAATTCAGTTCATCCAAACTTCAGAAACATTCTTTTGTTTTGTCATTTTGTTCCCTTTAGTAACAAGAGATTTCTCCCTCGCTTTATTTCATTATAGTTTTTATTAGTTGTGAGGGGTAAAAACCAGAGGAAATCTGTTGCAAATAATAAAGCCATTTTGTTTGTTATCAACATACTCTCTGCAGTCTCTAATTAATTTTGTAAACCCAGGGCAATCCATGCCTGAGGATATAACTGTGGCTTTACTTTATGCTTTGGACTCTAATTTTATCTATTAGATCTAATTGGAAGGTAATTTCCGCCTGCTGCCACAGGAGACTTCTGAAATCAAACACTGTGCAAACTCCCAACATCACCGTCTAACCAGATGGTGTTGGATCATGAAAACATGAATGTTTCAGTGCACGATGCCGGTACCCCCATGCATGGTGGAGAGAAGGAATATTTAAAATATTGACTTGTCTGTCTCAGAGGCAGATGTATCCCCTTTGGTTCTTATGTTAGCAAAGCTTTGTAACTCACTGTCTGGGACTTACAGGGATATAATGTTTATAATATAACCTTCTACAGCAAGAATGTTATTTTTTGGAGAAACTAAATTTCTGGCCTATTTTGGGGGGAGCTTGGGGATCTCTGAGGATATATCAATAAACAAATTTGTCCTTCCCCACTCTCCCTCACCAGAATTTATTTTGTTGCCCCATGGAGGCCGCTTACAAGTTCAGTTCAGGATATACAAAAAGATGGAACCTTGACATGAAACTATTGTTGGGTATCAGTGTCAGAAAATCCCAACAATGAATATTTGAAGTGTTTTTAGTGACATCACCTAAGAATAGACTTTAACCTGATGGCCAAACTGACTGAAGACAACCTTTTTGAGTTGCGGTTTGTGCAGGTCATTAAAAAGTTGGTTACCAGGTGATGAACAGGTGCTCAGAAAGACAAGAACCACCCATAACCACCTGTCAGAGAAGGAACCCCAAACATAACCCTAACCATGACACATTCATACTTGTTCCACAACCATCTACACAAAATGATGTAGTGAAACAAAGGTCAGATGTTTTTCAAACATCTGACCTTTCGAAATCGATATGAGGGTCAAGCTGCAAAAGTATGCATGCCAGGCATTGTGCAACATGGATAATTAGGACATAACAAATTAATACAAGTACACACCAACCTCGACATGAGATTCAAGCTGCAAAGGTATGCATATCTTCTGTCTGCTGCCTGAACGTGACCCTAAATAAGACTTCCTTTATAAGAAACTTTCAAATTTCACATTTTTTCAATTTCACCTTATCCTATCCTCTTTCTTTCTCTACAGCAGCCGTCTTTTTTATTTAGAATCATAATCAGAATACTTTATTAATCCGTAAGGAAATTATGTTGTTACAGCTAAGATAATAAGAACAGCAACAGAATGAACAACAATAAATGATACAATATATTACAAAGGTACAAAATATAAGAAATCTAATATATACAGATAGCTCATTTATAAATATCCAGAATATTATACAGCTTAAATGTATATTATTGACTTAGGGATTTATGATTTTTATATTAATGTGCACATATTTATTAAAATAATAAGTTTGATTTTTTATGTTGCAAACTGAAGTTACTCAGGCTGAGATTTTTGTTTCAAATAATGTACTATAGTGAGTGCAATAGTCTGCATGATGTGAATTATATGTAACTGTGGCAGCTGATTATTGCATGGTCAGTGATGGTTATATTCCTCAGTCACATTATCTACTTCACCACAAGTTCCATCAAACATCTGAACTAAAAGCCACTAAATGGTCTTAAGCCTGCTACTTCAGCACCACGGACAGCACCAGTGCAATGCCGGCTGGGCAGTGATTGCAATAGCTGATTGTATCTTTCACTAATAGCAGAGAGATGAGGGATAGATGTAGGTTACTTTGTAGTTTGGTGAGCTAGATGATTGACAGCCAGAACATAAGAGGCCCTACCACACCAGCTCTGTGTT
This sequence comes from Pelmatolapia mariae, assembly GCF_036321145.2. Lineage (NCBI taxonomy): Eukaryota > Metazoa > Chordata > Actinopteri > Cichliformes > Cichlidae > Pelmatolapia > Pelmatolapia mariae. The sequence continues at coordinate 21,248,183 of NC_086240.1, read as the reverse complement.
TGTGTGTGTGTGTGTGTGTGTGTGTGTGTGTGTGTGTGTGTGTGTGTGTGTGTGTGTGTGTGTGTGTGTGTGTGTGTGTGTGTGTGTGACAGACAGTAACAGAAAAAACAAAAGAACAACAAGATGAACAAGTAATCACAGTGTAGTCTACTGCAGGCAATGTTTCTGTAGCAACTTATTTATAACCCAGTAAGAATAATGCTTTGTCACTTTTTGTAGCCACTCCAAATAAACTTGGTAAATTCAATTTATGATGTAAGCCAGCTCTGAGAGCTTTTTTCTGCTCTTCAAAAAATCAACACTACATTGTAATTATTTATTGGTACCACTAGAGTGATATGAAAAACATGTAGTACAATTTCAATGTTCTAGTGTCTTCAGATTACACATGATGTCCTTGTTGTAGCCGTAGCCTGAAAGCATATTCTCAGCGGCCAGCTGTCAGGTCTTATGCAGACCATGGATCGATGTGCCAAATAATTAAGTGTACTGTGAATAATTAGCACAGCAGGCCCTGTGAAGCAAGTTAGTTCCTTACCTTTCCTCTCTCCAAGTTTCCTTTCATGTATGAGTTGGCCTGGGGGTCTGAGCTGTATTTCTGAGAATCATTAGCCACAGTCAGGTCCTTTGAGATGACTCCGATTGCAGCTCTATGAAATATTAGACACCAAGTGTTACTTTTTTGTCACTTGAGCTGATGAGAGTGAATTGGAGAGGGGGAAAAAAGAGGGGAGGGAGTTAATGACAGGAGCAGAGTATAAGAAAAGAGAGAGAGGATGAGAAAGGAATGACTCAGGCAGGCAGGAAGGGAGGGTTGGAGCCTTTTAAACGATCTATTGGAACTAATGGATAATGTCAGAGAGAGCACCAGACCTTACGGAGAGTGCATTTGCGTGCTGGGCTTGCAGATGATTCTGGTAAAAACCAATAGATCTAAATGGTAAATGGAGGACTCAGTGATACACATCCATGACTGATCCACAGAATAAACCGGTCTTCATGTCTTCTTTTTAAAAAAAGAGTAAAACACAATGAAAAATCTCAGGTCCTTGCACTTTTTAACTTCTGATCTTTTGCCCTTCATCTTCTCCAGGCTCTACTAATTGTTTGATTTTAACTCGCATGGTTCCTTCCTGTCTGCCATCATCCGTTCTTTGAAACCAGAAATCATTTATCTGGATGTGTCTTTCTCCTCTTCCTTCTGTCTCTATTCTCATTTCCTTTCCTCCAACCTTTCTTTGATCCAAAGCACCATCTACTATATTTTCTTTCTCTTTTGCTGACCGCTGCAGAAGCTTTTGTCTCTGCTTCTCGTTCCAAGCTAAGTAGGCCTGCATCTTATCTTTTTCTAATTACTGAACGCTGCCTCGTCTACTGTATGTCGCCGCTGTAGTGGAGGAGAAGACATAGGAAAAGAACAAAGAATGAAAATTAAATTCTTGGATGCTGAAACAAAAGAAAGTTCTAGCAAGGGCAGTTCTAAGACATTCTGTGTAAACCTTAAGCAAGTTGAGCATTAAAGAAAGATGAACCTGGAGTCTGCATGTGCTGGTAGGTTGAAAACGACAGCATGTGACACTCTCTCAAATGTACATGGTAATGCCTGTTGTTCATCTTGCAAGCAATTTCTAAATAAAGATTGCTTGAGAGATGAAAAAGGAAAGTTGGGGATTCAGTCTTATTTAATGATTAATTACTTTCTGTATAGGCGGAGAACAACCCGAACACATAAACAAAACTTTATTTTGAGGATGAGTTCAGCATTCTTGTGCCAGATAAATGTCACACTGAGCACTGTGGGCCCCACTTTGTGATTTAAGCTGGTAATACATTTTTATTTGTACATAAAATCTTGGTTAGTGTCACTTTAAGCCTTGGAGCAGCTCTGGTTCTTCGCCTTTGTAGGCAGCAGAGATTTTTCTGTCACAAGCCACCACTTCCCCTCGCCAGCTGGCCCCCAACGTCAGATCAATCAATATCTCCAAACACAGATGCACTCTGCTGAGCTCCACATGAAACCTCAATAACCAGCCACACAGAGACAAAGATGTAGACAAAACAAGACAACTCTAACACACAGAGATGACATAAGTATGCTAAGAGTGAACACTTTCTTCGCTTCCATTTGATTATTTTCACAGTTATTGGACAGAGTAACAAAAAGCAGGCAGGGAGGGGAGATCAGATTAAAAAAAAATCCAGATAAAGAAAAAAATATCAAGGGAAATAAAGTTTATTTAGTGTGTGTATCCATGTGTATAGAACATATTTCTTTATGAAATTTCCTTTCAGGGCCGATACAGAATAAATCCAATGTATGGCACCACAGGGTCAATGTGCTTCCACTATTTCTCAACTATGAAAAATTTAATTACAAAGAACAGCGTGCATGGAAAATGTGAAACACCTTTATAGATGTACATTCTGGTCTTTTAATTTATATATTTCTCAGTGGAGAATGAGACCTAATTATACATATATCACACTACACTCCTAAAGGGGACTCTTGTGCTGAATAAAGGACATAAGTTGTTTTCTGTTTCCACTCACGTGATTTCCAGTAACCACCAATTAATTGCCAGCAATGCCTGATAACTGGGTCTATAATAATCATCTCAATATACAGTACTTCTCAACAGGCAGTGTACAATTAAGAGTATTACATTAGGTTTAATGGCATGTATTAATGCATTTGTTTTCCAGTAACCTGATGTACAGCACTACTTTTCTACACTTTCATCCCACAAACCCTTAATAAACAACGTAGTTCTTTCCCATTAAACAAAAACAAACAACAACAAAAGTGTAAGGCAGTAATTAGCAGTTTATTTCCACTTGTTCCCGATACTTGCTAGCCACTGGTGTTTGTTGAGTTTGCAGTCATAACAGCATGAGATAATTTGATTTGGTGTAATTAGATTGTGCTTTTCCAACACAATGCACTTTATCATTATACTCACTCTTCAGCCTTGGTTCCTGCTTGAGCTGAACTGATAAGTTAATTCACACACACAAAAGCCACAGCATTTATTCATTTTTGTTAGCAAAAAAACAACAACAACATATATATATATATATATATATATATATATATATATATATATATATATATATGTATGTGTATATATATATGTGTATATATATGTGTGTGTGTATATATGTATATATATATCTATATATATATATATAGATATATGTGTGTGTGTGTGTATATGTATATATATATATATATATATATATATATATATATATGTGTGTGTATATATGTATATGTATATATATTAGGTTTTCTGGCTTCTTGGGCTGTATTCATACCAGTATTCATTCATTCAAATTGAACCCTGTTTTGTTTTCCCTTTTGTTGCTTGGCTTTATGGTTCATTTTGCACATGTGGACACGGTAATCACACTCAAGTGCAGACCATAACGGACCCTTTGGTGGAGGTACTCTTGTTCCAAATTAGCTACAAAACAGTTTATTGCGAGAACCGGATCCAATCTTAATCCAGACCAACTACCAGATGTCCTCTGGAAGTTTTAGCTTAGCACCTTCAGCTTTCCCATTATCACTGATGTGCCTGAGTCTACTAAGTCTATTAAGTAGCTGTAAAATCAAGTGAATTATCCATGTTATCCACTTGTCCAGACCACCTTCTTCCAATATTTACTTTTTATTTCAGGTTAGTACGAAGTCTGAACCTTCTGCTGTGGTTTCTAGTGCATTTTGGTTCCCTCGGAATTTGCATGGAGATTTCTGTATTTGAACATAAAGTTAATAAACATGTTCATCTGGAAATGAATGAATATATAGCCGTGAAACCACCATTAATTATGAGGCTTTGTTGCTTTTCTTTGTCTTATGTGTTAAAAAACTATAGTAAGGGGACTGGTTGACATTATAGGGAGTCAAGTTACTTAAACACACAGAAATGGGTGAAAACTACACATCAAACAAAGGCTTCTGCATGCCTTTTCTCAGCAATGTGCACACAGAGCTCTGCTACATCACAAATAAACTTTATTTTTAACTTTTCTAAGCTCATATCTCTTGCATAACATACTGAAGTGTTTAAAAAATACCTAGTAAAAGGTTCAGATTAATTTCTGAATCTTATTGTAATTGTGATGTAGTTTCAGATATCATGCAGACAAAGGTATGGTATGAATTTATGCATGTGGCAGAGTAGTGGTAGCTTCATTAGCTTTAGCTCAATTCATTAGCTTCATTGGATGGGTTAGGATCTAACAGTAAAGATTTTGTTGTTGTTAACATTATGCAGGTCAGCTGTTACAGATTGAGGATTTATACACAATAAATGGACTCAACTTGATGGACTCGAGAAACTGCTGAGCAGACTTGAGAAAGGAGAAAGTGCTGAGTAGCTCTTTTCTGAATTGTCTATTTTATCCAGAGACCAGCTTTCACACATGTAGTTTGGTTAGTATATCGCTTGCTCCCTCATCGTATTTGACCGGCTAATTTTTCATGCCTTTCAGCCATTTGGCATTATTAAAATGAACTTGCTGAATATTTTTTAAAATTAATTATAACAGTGTTCCTTCAACACGTTTTGTAATTGTGGCCTCTTGCTAATTTGCTGAAATAATAATAAATCTGGTCCAAAATATCTAAAAAAAAAAAAAAAAAAGAAAAGAAAAGAAAAGAAAAATAAAGTAGTTACTCAATCAGGCCAACCCCAACCTTCAGCCACAGCTGTAAGTCTAGGTGCAAAGCACATCTTTGGGTGCAGCTAGGAGTAGCATAAAAGGAGAAGCTATATCAAATTTAGAAATTAGAACCGAGTTCTCAACATTTCACCTGTATTCATGGCTCCTCACAACAATGTAGCAACAGTCTAACAGGATCTATATTAGTGATTCAGTCTAGTGTGTGACAGGAGCCATAGCAGCCACAGAAAAGTGTATACCATTAGTTGTATTTACCCCACCTGCAGTAGATAAGCTGAGACTCCACTAGAGTAGTTACTGAGAGGGAAGAGAGCTCAGATAAAGTGAAAAGTGAGTCTCTAACTGTGGCTACACTCATGTAAGAAACTGATATTATTTTTCTTTTGTCATTGCCACAGTTATTGTTTTTACAGGTATATTGTGACACCTGCAGTTGAGTGATATGTTTATACTGTAAATTAGCAAAATCAAACAAACAATATTACCCAATTTAACCAACTAGTAATGGACCCACTCAATCACCAATAGTTCAGTGGCACCACCCAGGTGTGTAATGGCCAGATTAATCAGTCCTTAAAACTGAACCTTTTAATTTATGCTTAAAATAAACATAAATTACAAAGTTGTTATTTAAGAGACAAATGAGTCATTTCTATGAAGGCATCTTCTACATTGTAGTGTCTACATTTCTTTTCTCTTTTATTATTTTCTTTTAACCTGCTAGTTTCTGCACTTTAGCCGCAGTAATGAGAGTTTTATTGTATTTCTTATTGAAAATCACAGTGCCTATATCTGTTTTTGTTATCTTTCCCCCCAGTGAAAATAAATGTCTTTGTTCACGATAAAATCTGAGTCAGAATATTGTTTGTCATGACCTTGAATGTAAACACTGCTATGGTTGTTACCAAACCTATCACAATGCTTTAAACTTCACACAGGGAGGTGCAGCTGTGAGGTGTCCCCTCAGCAAAAAAAAAGAAAAAAGAAAAAGGAGAATTTATAGATATTGAATGATGAGCAACTACAGGGACAGAAATAAATAGTACTGTGCTAGAAGATGAATGTTTTGCTGACTTACAAATGCCAACTGCAAGCCTCCCCTCCATGCTTTCTCATTCTAAGTGATACCTCCTTATTGACCGGTGTGTTGCTTCGAGATCTGAGAAGACTACATCGGCAACATGAGGTCATTTTATGTTCTCCCATCTGCACAGCTGTGCTCCTACTAATGATTTGCACAAGGAAAGGATGTGGGGGAAAAAACATTAAGTGAATTTTAGGTTTGAACCACTATTTCCAACCTGAAAAATCACTGTTTACAAGGTATCGAGTGCTGGGGGACTCTTTTGTGGTTCTGCGTGTCAGGGTGTATGTTGGACCATTTTTCAGAGAAGTCTGCTAATTATGGCAGACTAAAACAATGAAAAGAAGATTGCCACAAGGCCTACAGATTCCTAGTACATGAAAAAACGCACACACACACACACACAAACAGTGACAATTATCTCATTGCTCTGAGCACAGCTGCTTAGGCTCATCAGCAACCTGAAGAAGATAAGTTGTGACAGAACGAGGAGTGAGGAGGGAAAAAATAACCAAAAAGGAAAACAAGGCAAATTCATTTCTAACTTCACAGGGAGCTGGAAACATTCAGGCCATCTGCCGCAAACAAACAACTTTGCTGTATTGATGAAAGTGACACAGATGTGTCAGTGAGGAGTTGGATTCAGTGAGCAGCACTATCAGGGAAATGAGAAGGAAGCGGTGTAATGGAGAAAAGAAAATCCTGGGGAGAGGTGACTTTCGAGGTCACTGTTGTTACAGATTTTCATGTTTCAAGGAGTGAAATTCAAAATATTTTCATCTGTCTGCTTTCAAGTCAGTCTCAGGGTGAGCAGAGCATACAAAAAGTTATTTTTTTCCTGACAGCTCCCCTAAGGAGCTTAGGCCAAGTATGAGGATTTACACCACAAACTTATACTGGGTCTGCTTCAGGTTCTACTTCAAGCCTGTCTGGTACACCTCTACAGGTTAATTCCCAAAAGGATGTCCAAAAAAGCAAAACAACCACATCAGCTGGTTCCTAAAGTGGACCGTAGCAGGCCCATTGGAATCAAATTTAAGACCAATTTCAGGCAGCAAGTTAAGTTAATGTGCACATGACAATATTACATTATCTATATTACCAAAGATATTTCTCAGTACATCATTACTTAAATGGTGATTCTAAAATTGGCCGTGAACCAGAAGCCAAAAAAGTGCTTAAACAGTATAGGATATACAGTACTATATGACTGCATGGTTAAATGGGGCGTATACTCAAAAGCTCTTTGTGTGGTCACTATATAAATTCTAGTCAAGTCCATTCACAGTTTATTACACTAACATAAAATGTACTTTTAATAAAAATGGTTAGACTGATTCTCATCTAAATTACGTGTTTCATGCAAAGCTCGGCTGATATACAGTCATGTGAAAAGGAGAGTTTTCACGGGACTCTGTGCAGTCATCTTAAAAACTAAATGCATCCCATGACTCAATCACTTGTGTTACCACCTTTAGTGGTACATTGCTATACAGATGAGTTTAAGGTTGACTCAAGGTGCCAAGGTCGCCATCTGTCCAACACCATGCAGAGATCTGGTACGTGATGTTTGTGCAGACATGCTGTGTTTGGTTTCTCACAAATTATGGCCAAACTTCTGCACCGCTAACATATCTGTCCAAAGGACATTGTTCTCAAAGTCTTGTATTCTGTTCAAATACAACTTTGCAAACCTAAGCCGTGTTTCCATGTTCCTTTTAGGGAAAAGAGGCCTCCTTCCAAACAAGCCAAACTTGTTCAGTCTTTTTCTAATTGTACTGTCATAAACATTAATTTTTAACATACCAACTGAAGCCTTTAGAGTCAGTTCTATCAGTCCATCTTTTACAAGCTTCATCTTGTAAAAGATGGAGCTCTTTTACAATAAAAATTTTACAATTTCTCTGAGCATTGCACGGTCTGATCTTTGGATAAATTTGCTGGGACATTCGCTCCAGGGAAGAATGTGGCGTTGTATCAACGCACACCTGAATCCTTCAGACCTGCATACTGCAAAGCCTTCTGCCTTTATAGATTTTCTCGCATTTCTTAGCTTCTTAATTCCTATGGAAGCAGTAAGGGTATACTTTCTTTTTCACGTGACTCTACCTGTAGTTATCATGAAACTAGCTACAGCCATGAACCAATCCCTTCATTTCTCTGCCATGGGCACCCAAAATATTGCTCTGGTTTGTCATACACTATACAATATTCTGTATTACTAACGCAGTAAGGGGTCAATAACTAATCCAACTGAGTAATTAATGCATTGAGAGATCAATAATAGTGGCATGGTATCTGGTGAGGTTGGATCACATTATGGGAGGATGAACCTTGATATGAGACGTGTACATTTGTGTTGTGATTCTGATCTTGGTTTCAAGTAAGAAGACTAATCAAATGGTGCTAAGTGTCACTACATCTGACATATTATCTGAAAGTGTATTAAAATTGATTAAACTGCAACACAGCCACTTTAGAATTCCCCACACAAAAGGTGACGGCAGCAGAAATCTTGGAAATCTTGGGTTTAAAATACAATAGAAAAGTTTGGAGTGTTCCTGGATAGCCTCACTTGTCATTAAATCAAGTTTTGGCACCAGGTCTTGAAGTCTCTGAAGAGAAAAGAGAAATGGGTAACACAAAGCCAAATCAATGGAAATGGCAGTTCAGAGCGCTCTGCAATTTTCTACAACAGTCAGTTCCCTTTAGTAGAAAGCAGAGCTTGTGGCGCTTGCTAATTCAGCTACTAAAGTTTTGCTGTTTACCACCCACTCTTGGTTCTATTAGGCAGACCAACTGGAGATTTATCAGCTTGATAATACCCACAGTTGTGATGCAGTGAAGTAGTAGTTTAACTTCACTTTGTATGGAAATACTTAGGGATTTGCATAGTGATTCCAAAGTCCACTTTGGAAAGGTCACTTTATTGAATTTGTGTGTCATTAACCAGTAAAGCTACAAACAGTGTTGCGCTGTAAAAGAAATAAATACTCTTTACCCCTCAGCTGTAAAAGGCTGATGGGGTATCATTTTCACCCTGTTGGGCGGGCGGGTTTGTGAATGCAGGTAACTTGTGAATGCCAACATAGGATTTTGAAATTGATACCAAAGGTTTATCAACTAAAAATCTCACATGGGCTTAAATTTCAGTCAGAAGTTTTCTGAAAATCTTGTGAATGCTATCTTCAAAGGGACAGTAAATAAGTTATCAATGTAGATTCATATATTAAAGAAACATTGATTATTTTTATTTTATTTTATTTTTTTTACATCCATTGGTACTGGAGCCTTTCTATGAGCATAACACAATGGCACATAGTGTCAGTGATGTTTATCTACTACCTATGCTTCTGTTACAAGCTATACAGGACCAGAACAACTCTTTCTACAAGCTTAGTGATGAGAAGATTATAGTGGTTATCTTTCACCTGCAAGAGGTGTTTTTATCTTCAGGTCACATGTTCCAGTTTTATGGAAGAAAGGTGGTATTTCATTTTTAAGTGTTATTTGCACCTACCAGTGCAGACCTCTTACTCTGTTGTGCTGTATATAATGCTAGAAAGTGGATGTATGTAACATCACTGATATCCAAGCATGTTTTTGTGTCACCTGAAAGCCCACCATAAAGCTACAGCAGCCACTGATGCTTTCTCTTAAGTGCATGGATACAGAAACCCAAGATAGCTCCATGATTTATCAGCCATATCTGTCACATATTTCAGTGCTATCTGTATACCTGCACTTCTCCAGAGCAATTTGTTCTTGCAGTGTGTGAGCACACTATGATAACACCTCATTCACTCACTCTGATGGAGGAGACACTATACACAAACTCAGGTCAGTGCAGTTTGAGTTTAAGATAAATTTTATTGTACCTGCATGGAAATTTGTCCTGTGCACTGAAGGTGCACCAAGGACAAGAAAAGGTACAAATCAAAGCTACAATCAGCAGTCCAGGTTGTTTCGAAAGCCTTGCAGTGAACTTAATAATTGACTCTCTGTAGAAAGGGGGAAAAAGTGATCAAGATTATTTTCAGTGAATCTTTGACTGGACAGTTTACTAATCAAAACCAATAAAGGCTGCTGCTAATTTATGAATAGTTTTTAAGTGAATTATTTTAATATTTTTAATTATATTTAGGGAGTTGTCAGACACATGCAATCTGATCATTAAAGAAAGAGCAAATGGTAATTTGTATTTATTCCCATCCTCATTTACCAGCACCCCCCTCCTGCCCTCATACTCCCCCACTTCCCTCCAAATCCTCTTCCCTTCCACAAAATTTGAGCAAGATATTCAGTGCTGAGTCTGCTGTTTACAGTGACTGTTGAGCTAGAAGCAACAAAGCATAAACCAGTCAGGGTGTTTGGCTGGGAAGCAAAGGCTGTATGTAGCAAGCTCATAAATAACCCCAAGGTTGGCAGCAAACACCCACTAAAGCATGTCTGTTTATCCCAGCGCTGCATGCTTAACAGTGAAGGACGGACTATAAACATTTGCTGCTTTCACATTAGGGTCAGCCTGCCAGTGGTTTCTGAAGGCTGACATTTCAATGCTATATACATATTTTTGAATCCCTCCTTTGTATCAGCATGTGAACACACCACTTCTCCTGTCTAGTGTTGTAATGTAGTGCTGTACCAATAGAGAGTTACTGATTAGTCGCTGAAATTCAAAACGCACATTAAAGCAAGCTCATTATTTCGTGTATTTAGGCACACCCACAGTGGCTTGGGTAGGGCATTGCGCTCTCCCAGCTGTATGTGTTTCTTATACTTTTCCTTTACTTTGTAATAGGGCTGGGCGATATGGCCCAAAATTCATATCTTGATATTCTTTAGTTGGATGGTTATATACGATATATATCTATTTTTTTAAAGCCATAAAGTAAGAACAAAAAGAGAGTTCTTAGTCAAAGCTGTCCCCCAGATCTCACATAGGCACTTTTATTAACATACAGCGTAGATGGACATAAAAGAATTACTCAGAAATAAATTATCAGCATTTATTAAAATAATGATCCAGAAATAAAATAAAAAAATGTTGTTTTTGTGCATAACAAAAAGCTCACAATTGTGCAGTCAAAATGTAAACTAAAAGACTCTGTGCATAATAACAAAGACAGATTTCACAGCTGCTCTGTTCCCAAGTTCTACTGTGTGACTGACAGCCTGGAGTTTGAAATCCTCTTTGTAACTGTGTCTCCTAACAGGTGCCATTTGTGGTCCTTATACACACACAATACGGTAATATTACGTTGAAGCAGAGTACGTATCACTCCGCGAGGCTCCTCGGTAGCCGTAATGCTCTGACAATCCATCAAGCGGTGCAGCTCCGTAGCTTACCAAAGTCGTACTAAAACATTTTTTGACAGATTGCTGAGCGCCGTGTACCACATAAAATCGGTTCGCGGTCAGTAAGCACAACTAGAATTCATACATAAGGCGCGCAGTCAATTTATGAGAAAATGAAATGATTTTAGGCTGTGCAGCCCCCGTGCGTGGGGCCCGATCCGCGGTAACTCGTTAACGGAGATTTGCTGCATTATGGCGTTAACGTCATTTTAACGAGATTAACGCTAACAGCACTAAAATAGTTGCTGCTCTTTTTACTGACCAGCTCCTCTTTGATAGGTGCCGTGTCCATCTTTTCGTTGCCTGCAGATGAAGCGATGGGGGAGGGGGAGTTGTGTTCAGTGAAGGAGAGAGGCGAGGCAGAGTAACGTCGCGTAGAGACAAAAGTGGATGAAAGAGAGGCAAACTAGTGGCTCCACAAGTATAATTATAACGTAACATAGACTATATCAATATAAACGATATTGTCACATCCCAGTCCTACTTTGTAACATTGAAAATCTCTTAATTTAAATAAAACCTTGTGTCAGTTTTGACTTTAATATCTATGTGACTGTATCTTTGTCTCCCCTGCATGTGGAACTGGACCTGGAACATCAGTGAAACTAACCATTTCCTTCCATTAGTGGGTGTGGTCCAGGATAGAGCCAAGCAGGGGCACCTGTTTCCCGTCTTCAACCACTTTCAGTATTTAAAAACAGCTCTCATCACTGCCCATTGCCAGGTTATTAATGTGCTCCATGTGGGAATGTTGCTTGGGCTGTTTACAGGTCAGATTTATGATTTACGATTTGCTTACTTGTCTTATAATCTTGTACTCATGCTCATACTTCCTCCTCAAAGTGAATCCTGTTTGTGGTGCCTGCTGGAATACTAACTTGTGTATCTGCCAAAGCAGGTATGTTTTCCATGGGGAGCAGGAAAACATACCTGTTTTTGCAGACTTGGAGGCCCAGAGCTGACCTTGTGTAGAGTAGGGAGGACGGAGAGCAAAGTAAAAAATTGCTCTCGTGAGCTTTCAGCCTTGAGAAAGTTCCAGAAAATTTCTGTTCAGATTACAAGTTACTTACCTATGATCAGAATTTAACTTTAAAGAAAATTATAGAAGATTTCATTTCCTATGTGAAAACCTTCTTAACAGTGTGTGACATCCAGCTTTTGAGAAAATCATTCATTACCTAAGATCCTTTTGAGTTTGTTCATTAGAAAAAATGTTTCTCGTGTCTTGCATAGCACACAATCCTGTGTGCTATGTATAATTTCCTGTATGCTGCTAAAGGATTGAGGCTAAAGAGCCATTCACAATTACATCCTGCGTCCCTTACTGTTACTCATCAAGCTCGATTTTTTTTTATTTTTCACATGTGAATAAACAGATCTGCTCATTTAGATCAGTGCATGTGGCAACAAGTGCACTTGTAGCTCAAAATGTGCATCGATACAGAATATAAAATTATACAATTATATAGTTACCTGCTGGTCCAGGTCAGTTGGCTCTCTGAAATTATGTCTCTACCTCCTTAGATGTGGTTCCAGCTTTGCCAACAAGTGCTCAGACATCATCACTGACGTATTTACAAAAGAAGTCATCTAATCTTAAGTCCGGTCGTAAAACTAAGTAGGTTTTCTGCCTCCTGAAACCAAACTGGGAACTGGTTCCACAAAAGAGTTGCCTGATAGCTGAAGGCTCTGCCTCCCATTCTACTTTGGTAAATTTCAAGTATCACAATAAGCAAAGTGCTCTGTTAGGATAACGTGATACTGTGAGGTCTTTATAATAGCTTAGAAGTAAGAAATGGATAAACTAGCTTTTCAGAATTACTCTGAGTCTGGACATTTCTAATTTTAGAGGTATTATACAGATGGCTGAAAGCGTATCCTGTTCAAAAATGACTGCAGTATTCCTCACAGTGCTGCTCGAGGCCAGGTAATGCCATCTAGAGCAAGTGTCTGGTTAGGTGCCATGTTTCTGAGGTTTCTTAGGCCCAAATATGATCATCTCAGTCTTGTCTGAATTTAGTGCGTTTTATGATGATAATTTCAACAAATGTTTTTCGATATCCACTTTAAAAATCCTTCTTGGACAAGCCACACAGCTGCTTCACTGATCTGTTACTGGCAAATACATAATGTTGAGTATCACTTCCTGGGCTCAGTGAAGTATTCAGTTTCCTAAATTCAATAAAGAGCAGAACAGAGTCGCAAAAATTACCTTAATCCTTGATTGTGGCTTTTGGCTGACATACAGGAGAAAACATTATTTTGTAATCTTACAGTCCACTGTAATAATACTCTTGGCAAATAATATGTCTCTTGCTTAGGAAGTAATGCAACAATAGCTAATAGATAGACGAGCAGAAAGAGCATTTTACTGATTTTACCGCAAGAGAAAATTATTGTGCTACAGACATATGTATGTGGAATCTCATGCCTGATAGGTGTGTTCACCTGTCACAGAGTTATTGTATTGTTATCCTAGAATCAACAGCTTCTATTAATCAGGGGTATAGCAGGCAGTCAGTCAACACAGTACCAATAAAAAATGTAATGAAAAAATTAGATGTAAGTTGCATGACTCTGCATTTCCTTTTAAGAGAAACCCACATCCAGACTCTCACATCTCAATGTATCAGTCCAGCCTTAATTCACATTGATTTACATGTGCATGCACACAATTGCAGCTACTCAGATAACTCAAGGATCAAGACGCCTTAGCGCTCATATAATTACATGCGTGCAAAACTCTTTTCCAGCTCATTTTGCAGCCGGAGAAACATGGGATTTGACTAAAGCACTTTCACACAATCATTAAGGAGCCTGACCTAAATAAATGAGGACAACTAGCTAATACGTGGATGGAAATATTAAAGCTGTTTCTGCTTCTTTCCACGTTTTTTCCCCCCCATTCTCTTCATTTCCATTGCACATACATCAATTTTCTACTTATGTTGAATTTTGGCTTTCAGTTTTCCTGTCCCTGTCTTTTTCAGTCAGCCCTTCTCTCCCCTGCTCTCGTTGCCTCTGACTCTCTTCTCTTAGTTCTCTCGTTTTCCCCGAGTGGTCACAGAGTTTCCACCCAAATGAAAGTCGGCCTTTGAGCTTCTATGTTCTATAGTGGCCCCAAGCCAAAAAAATTAAGTATCATGACGATGAGTGAGAAATGACTGCCTGCTGCTCGCGGCCCCCATTGGAGCATTTCCCTGTTTAATGTCATTGTGCGGCTATGCTTCACGCTACATGCTCATATGTTTATAATTGATGGAGTGTATTTAGCTAGTATATCATTTGAGACAGGCAAGGCCCATCTTTTTTTATTAACTTGTTTTTGTTGTTTTCTTTGCCTCTGTTGTTCCTTACATTTGTATTTGGAGTGGTTTGACATTTTTTCCAGAAGCCAAATGGCTTTTACCCAAATCACACTTGAGTAAATTGCAGAAAGAACAAGAACATACTGCAGGGATTCTGCCCAGGAGATTTCATTATAATATCCAAGCTGGAGTTTGAGGATTCGGCCATTCATCCGTTCAGTGTTAAAGCTTGCAAACATCTGTACTGACAGGTGCATTAACTTATTATCTATAGTGAAATTTTATATGATTAAATACCAGGTCAATTTTAGGTAACTGAAAGGTGAAAAGGTTTTCTGAGGTGTAAATGATGAAAACTCTGCAGAATTGATTGATGTGCGTAGGAGACCTTTAGAAACGAGGACACGTGCGACATGGATTTTGTTTTTTCGTTGGGGGTGGGGTTTTTTTCTATTCCTAAACCAGCAGCAACCTCTTGAGCCGGAAATAATAAGCCAGTGTGCAAACATGCCAAAAACTGCATTACCTCATATAAACCCCAACTCACAGAACTCCATGTTAAGCCAAGCCAAGACAACTTTATTTAAAAACCACTGACAAAGTGTTAAACATAGCAATAAAAATATGTTAGAATACATTTTTAATAAAAATATAAATACAAATACATCTAAAAATATAATTAAATTTACAACACAACATTAAAGCATCAATACAATACAAGGTGGAATTAAACATGAGTAAAACAGTAACAAATAAATACATTTGGGTGGAACGCCAAGCAGAAGAGATGGGTCTTAAGAATGGATTTTTTTCTATGGTCAAAGGCCTGTACCCTCTGAGCCTGCGCTCTGTCCTTGAAACATCCAGGAGCAGCTGTTTAGCTGATCTAAGAGACGAGGAAGGGGAGTGCAACTGTAGCAGAGAGGTAGAGTGGGGCAAATCCATTTAAGCACTTAAAAACAAATAAAAGAAAATGTTAAAATAAACTCTAAATTGCACAGGCAGCCAGTGAAGTGAGGATAAAACAGGAGTACTTTGCTGTCTGATATCTTACAATGTGTGACGCAGCGCAGATAAAGCCAGCCCAAAACTCACAAAAACAACCAAGTAGTGATGCAATCAAGAACAACTGGACTGCAACTTGTCTGAGTTCGCCTATGGCAATAAAGCTGTGTGGACTGTGATTGATCATTGATTTCTTGTAAACCAAGTGGAGCTTCTGTCAGATGTTTAATCATTTACAAAGGTGCTGCAAGTGAATATGTGTTTGTATTGTTCCTAAACCACAACTGCTATTTTAAAAAAACGATGCAATCTGACAGCAACTTAAAAATTCACAGAAAATAGATAAATAATAGAAATTAAATAAAAGACGAATAAAGGAATTTTTTTTTTTGCACGTGTAGACTCTAAAGCTTTATAACAAATACAATGGGGATGGAGATGAGGGGTTTAAATCATGAAGCTTGAAGTTGCATCACTTTGGGCGTGGCCACTGACCACATGGAGTAATAGGTGACTGCTGACTGAGGTGGCTGAAGCTAACTGTCGGCATTTTGCCAATGCAGTAAATGCTAAAGCGATTGGTTCTTATGAAGCGATTTTATACTTTATTTAAACACTTAAAGTGCTTTCTTATTACAAGTCTCATTCTCTCAGTCACAGGCCATTCTCTGAAATTAGCTTGTTGTGTGGACAACAGTCTGTACTGACAGATTTGGGGGGGGTGTTGGGGTTTGTTTTAGTGCATAAAATTGTACTCTTATTTCATTACATATATTTTCAGAGCAATAGAGGCACTTATGGATATACCTTGCTAATCACCTCCCACTAGCAATCCACCTTTTCCTCCACAAGTGGTTATGTATAGCTAAAAAATTAAGCTGTTGACAAAAAAAACCCGTTAAAATCAATGCTCCATAATGTAGTTTACCAAACACTGTATCTATTAATACAGTCTATGTTAGGTTTGTCTGGATGGAGATCATTTTAGTTTTAAAATGAAAAGGTATTATTGTATATGTAGCCTCTCCTCCTATTTTCCAGCAGCTTTACCTCCTATTTTTTTGGGGACGTGGTTGTCGTGCTAATATATCTTCAGCTCTCCTTGAGTCACCTCTTTGATTTGATTTCCAGAATTCTCTAATATATTTTTTCCTTGATACATGTAGTTTGTGTAGTGCATACATGCCCGTGGTTTATGCGTGTGTCACAGTAGAAGAGAGAATCTGTTTCACAATTACGTGGAGCCGAGCGAGGCGGACTGACTGACAGGCTCTGCTTGTCTCTCAAAGAGGCAGCGAGAATTGAGTAGCAGTAATCCACCACGCACTACTGGGATTTCACACTGTGACTTCATGCCTATACTCTGAATTATTTGCTGCCAAGGGAATTTCACAGTCACACCAGGGGTCCCTCTGCACTTAAACTGTGCGTATGTGTCTCTGTACAGTGAGAGCAATTAAATGATTGATGGTGATTGATGTGGCCGGGATAAAAGAACACGCGCGCGCACACACACACACACTAAATTGCCCTTCCCCCATCTCCTCACCATCCAGGCCAATCACCATTAATCGGCTAATTGCATTGCACTTCAGCTCACTGAGTTTGAGGACTGAATCACTATTCAATTAGAAAATAGAACTGCTTTCCATTCTCCCAAGGCTCCCACTTCTTTCTGTTTGTCTCTATCCCCACTCGGTAGCCATGGTGATTCTGACATGAATGGGTCATGAGTGTGATCAGTGAGATTATTCCTCCTCCTCTGACATGTGGAGGTGCGTCACTGGGCAGGAGGGGTAAGTAAACAGTCACGTCTTTTGGAAGCACAAACTGTAGATAAAAGATGAACATTGGCTCCAGGTGTATTTGTAAAGCCAATCTGGAAACTTCTTTCTGAGGGCCAGCAGGGGGGTGACTCAGCTATAGCAAAAAGATGTATAAAAGGCTTTGAGAAAATGAAAGTACTTCTCATTTCTCACTTCTTGTTTTGAGACCTCAGTAAATCCTCTCCCAGTTGGGTTTTGGTTTTAGTCCCTAATTTCAAGAATTATTTTATATAGCATTTGTTGATTTAATAAGTCAGATTTTGTTTAGAATGGTAGTAATAAAGCATCATACTGTATGGATTAGGGTGTGACTACATACAGCGGTCAGAGTCCAAGTGAGAGTCATCGCTCGTTAACTGGATCTCGTTGAAAGAAACCACAGGTTTCAAAAAATAAAAAATAACAACAAAATATTTTGACTGTCAAAATACTTGAGGTGTTAAAACTGCAGTCCACAAAACTGCAGTGCATAATATCATGTATTTCAAACATTTGGTAGTTCTAGCATGTCTGTGTGTGATACTCAACTCCTTTTCTTTGTTGTCCATTATAGCAAATACAATTTTACAGCTGAAGTGCGGATGCTGTTCAGACAAAACCTTTCAGAAAGCTTTCTCTGCATTGTTTTTATAACAAGCAGCTGATTGTGGAACACAAGTGTCAGCACCACTGTTGTATCACAGAGGTGTGTTTGTTTCACTTTCTTTTATCTCTAAATCTTCAGTTACATCTTTGATGTTTCAGTTGACTTCAGTGCTTACATGTCATCTGCTTTTCTCTGTGATTTCAACTTCAGTCCTTAGATCAAATTTTTTTAAGCTTTCAGCCATTACGATTCAGTTGATATCTAGTTTCCTTACCTCTGACTGTGTGTCTGCTGTGTGGACAATTTCCAGAGCAGATACAAAACTATGCTTCCACTAAATTCCACCAGATTGTATTAAAAAAAAAGAAAAACACCAGGCATAAGAGGAGCTCCTGAGTGGTGCTTATGAGATACTTGGAAAAGTAAAAACATATCAGCCTTTTTTGTGTGCACAGAAAAAGATCACTGTTATACACAGTTATACTATTATATGCTTATTGGTCATTTCATTAGGTATAACTGCTGAACTGCTTATTAATGCATATATCTATTCAGCACTTGGTAAACCCTAAAGGCATTTAGGCATGAAGACATGGTCAAGACCAGTGCTGGTCAAGTTACTTGAAAATAGTAAGTAGTTACTAACAGGGTTGGACTGGGACAAAAAATCGGCCTGGGCATTTTGAGAGACCGGCCCACCAGGCATTATAGGAAAAACCATAAAGCCTTTGAATGAAAACAAACACTGTTGTGACAGTGATGTACACTGTCTTGTTGGTATATATGTATCAATCTAATAAACTTAAACCTACAGCATCCTCCCTATTCTGCTAGTCTTAATAGTACTTAGTGGAAACCAAAGGCTGCTTTGTCGAGTTAACCTCCTGACCTATCTACAACACATTTATTTACCACATCAATTAACAGCATGACAGCACAAAATATTTTTTCTAACATGGCAACCTTTAAAAAGTGAAAGGAGACAGAAAGAAAGGTGAGAAAGAATGAAACTTAATTGACTTGTTGATGGTATTTTACACACAGTACTGGTACAGTATCTAGAAAATGTGGGAAAATACTGGCATCATATACAGCACTTACTTCTGAAGAAATTATGATGGGACCCTGAAAAAAAAATTACTATGTACAATGATGATTTCTATATATTTTACATCAGAAGAAAACATTGGTTGTAAGATTCAGATAATTATCTAGTAAAAGCTAGACATTTTAAATGAGTATAAGAAAGAAAAGTACTTCTTTGTGCCCCCCTTTCCCTGTTAATGCCCTACCTGGCTCTCTGGCAAAACTTTGCTAGTGTCACATTGGCCACGGGCTGATAGCTAAATTGGACTCAATTGCAGAAAACCACAAACAGAGACGGCTCAAACGTTTTACAGTGTTTATTATTTAGTCCACAAGTGAATTCGTGACAAGGTGTTGCTAACTATGTTGCCGTGGGTCAGTGGGGGTGAACGGGGATTTAGCAGGTTGCGACGGGGATGGAGCGGTTGCGTCTGGGAAGAAAAGAGAACAGGGTTAAGAAGGTGGCAGGTGCAGGGTTTCCTAGTGGAGGTGGAAATAACTGATAGCGCTTACTGGTGACCGGCATGAACCTCACTTTGAGGGAGAGGCGGTGATAGTCCAGGGGAATAGTGGAAAAGGCTGGCAGACCTGAGTTCCGCTGTGTCCGAGGTGGTGAGTGAGGCTGGAGGGCAGGCAGGTGAGGGTCCTTGTATTCTTCCTGAATATGAAGATAATCCGAGGAGAGCTGAGGTTGAGGGTGATGACAAAGGAGGTCCAGGAGATCTGAAGCACATGAAACCAAGGTTAACAATGAAAAAGTGGCAAGAGCGTAAAAAGCCATAGAGTGAATACCAACGTGAGGTCGTTGACGAACTGGCAGTGAAGGAGAGTCTGAGGGGTGCTTAAATCCTCAACCTGATTGCCCCGAATCAGTCTCAGGTGTGCAGGACTGCAGCAGGGATGATGGCTCCGCCCAGGGGTGGAGACCAAGGAACTCAGGTGCCTGATAGAACTTTCCAGTCGAGTCTCCAGATCCTGACAGCTAGACCCGCCCCTGCACAGTTACCAGCTGTCTGCTACGTAGAAAGGATCCTGGTGTTATTTGTCTCTCAGAAACAGTTCATAACGTCCCTTCACCTCATTCATGTCACCTAAAAGGTAAACCTGTTTCTCCATCACCTGTTCAGCTCTGATGATTCAGTAAGGACATCCCCTTGTTTCATCTTCATGGTTCCCTCCAGCAAACATCAGCTGATACTAGAAAGTAACATTAAATAAATTCTAACAACAGCTGATCAAGCTTAAACGTGCTGCTGTTGTTTAGCTCAACACCCGCTGGTTTCCTCTTTCTGGCGCAAAGTGGGCGATAAATAAACAAGAGAGACGGGACTTGGTCAGAAAACCCAATCAGCTGATCATCGATCAGTTTCATGATTGAAGTAGCAACAGGAGAGGGAGGGGGAGAGAATGAGAGGAGAAGAGGCAGCTGACAGCGTAAAGACACAGAATAACTCCAGTTTTGTGTCTTTTCCATTGTAGCTGAAGTACGGGACAAACTGCATTCATTTTCACCACAATACGGAATCAATTTCTCTGAATATGGTCCGATTCCTTTGGCAACTCTACTAACTAACCTTCTGAATAAACTAAAGTTCACTATCAGTAACATCATAGCACCCCGTAATGCTAGCTAATACGCAGTATTATTGTAACTGACTTTAAAACGTTAGCACAACTAAAATAAACTACACCTAAACTTGGTTTATATCTGACCCAGATAGACTGCAGGTCATAACTTCTTACCTGGAGTTCAGTTCACCTGACACTTGGACCGGCGGCCGCCTCGGATCTCTCCTCCTCCTTCCTCCCCTTTCCCTCATCCACCTGCTGGCCTCCACCACTTGCTAATGTTACTGAATCTGTCGAAGCTCCGCCATAGCCACCACCAAACAACTGAGTTATTTTTACACATCGGCCAGCATCTGGTCAATCCACCACCTTTCATTGTTTATACCGTTACAAAAAAAACAAACAACAAACAAAAAGACATCGGCCCATAAAAATTAAAAATCACCATCGGCCCACCGGGCAAATGCCCGGTATGCCCGATGGCCAGTCCAGCTATGGTTACTAATTACTGATTACTTCTCCAAGAAAGTAATCCCTTTACTTTACTGATTACTTATTTTCAAAGGTAATTAGTTACTTTATTACTTAAATACTTTTTTAAAACATGATACACAACCTGAATAAGTAATAAAGCAATAGACCTTTCAGCCCAATTCTATTTTTTTCCCGCATAATCCATCATATAAAATTGAATCAAATGCAAAAGTCTCTTTTTAAAATTTGTTTTATTAGTTTGAATCTTTTAACTTTATACACATTGCATTAAGCAAAAATTTAATTATATGCGACAGTCTTTGACTTGAAGAAATTTGTCTAACATTTAAACCTATTTTCCTCAAAATCCAGCATGTAAAATAAAATAATGTTTTGTGTTTCATTTTTTGAAATAGATGTGAGTAAAACACAGCAGAAAATAAATAAATAATAAATCAGCGGCACTAAGTCCTGTCGCTCTTAAATCTATTTTCACCTGTTTAGCAGGAGTGGGGTGGGTGGAGGTTTGCCGGTGCTGCAGCGGTCATGTCAGTGGGGGGATCCAGGCATTTCTCTGTGAATTTCACATTCCCGTGGCACCGTGCTCGGTGCTTGCTCAGATTTGAAGTTTAATTTTTCACTGTAGAAAGTTTTCTTCCCATGCAGAGTGTACAGAGGACACTAATGTTTTTGTCACTTTTTACGGAATCAAACTCAAAGTAATGTCAGTACTTCCACGCTTTAAACGCTGCATGGTCGTTCTCTCTCCCACACTCCCTATTATCCATTGTTAATCTACACACGTCTGCTGCTGCCACGGACGTCACACGCTCGTACGTCATTGTCATGAGACACTTTCACAAATAAAATCACGGTTTAGTAACGCAGTAACGTGGCATGCTTACGGGAAAGTAACAGTATTTACTTTTTTTCAATAGTAATCTCTTACTTTGCCCCTAACTTTACCTATTACTTGAAAAAAGTAATTGGATTACAGTAACTTACTGCCCATCTCTGGTCAAGACAACCTGCTACAGTTCAAACCAGGCATCAGAATGGGGAAGACAGGTGATTTAAGCGACTCTGAATGGGACATTGCTTGACTTTGCCAGGCCGACTGGTCAGAATCTGTTGATCTCGTGGGATTTTCCAACACAACCACCTCTAAGGTTTGCAGAGAATGTTCTGAATAAAAGAAAATATCCAGTGAGCAGCAGTTCTGTGGGTGAAAATGCCTTCTTGATGTTAGAGGTGAGAGACTAGACTGGCCACACTGCTTCAAGCTGATAGAAAGGCAACAGTAGTTCAAATAACTGTCCGTTATGCAGACGAGCATCTCTAAATGCACAGCAGATGAAGCTTTGAAGCAGATGGTCTGCAGTATCAGATGATGACAGTGGGTGCCACACTTATCAACAAGAAACTGCAGGCTACAATTCACAGAGGCTTACCAATATTTGACAGATTGGAAGAATGTGTGATCTGATGACTCCTGATTTCTCATGAAACATTTATATGGGAGGGAAAAAATTTGGCATAAACAACATGAAAGCATGTATCCAACCTGCCTTGTGTCAATAGATCAAGCTGCTGGTGACGTAATGGTGTGGGAGACATTTTCTTGGCACACTTTGGACTCCTTAATACCAAATGAACATTGTTTAAACACAACAGCCTACCTGAATATTGTTGCTGACCATGCCTATCATTTAATGGCCACACTGTGCCCATCTTCTGATGTCTGCTTCCGGCAGGATAACGAACCATGTCACAAAGCTCAAATCATCTCAAATTTTTCTTTTTCTTTCTGCTGCTTCGGTTAGGAGTTGCCACGGGGAATGATCTGGATCAATCTCACCCTATTCCCAGCATCCTCCTCTGTCACACCAACCCTCTGCATGTCCTCCTTCAGTACATCCATGAATCCTAATAAAGTATTCATGTGACTTTATGCCTTACATTGTCATGATCTGGGCTGAGTGCCAGAGTTTGGTGTATTTTTCCTGTCTTGCTCCTGAAGTTCTGGCTTCGCCTCTGGGCGAAGTTCCAGTTCCCCGCGTCCATCCCTCGTACTTGTACTCCTGCGGTTTGATACTTCATGTGTAAACCTTGTGCACCTTGTGTCTCCAGTCATCTGCACCTTGGATCACCATTCACACTCTCCAGTCACTCTCTTGGTTTCACTGACGCTGGTCTTCTCTACCTTTCAATACACTCACTGGTTTCCCCTGCCCATCCTTCCTCGGCTTTGTAAAAATAAACAAAGAAAGAGGTCAGATATCTCACGTGCCTGCCCTGCAGCTCCTGCCCTCCTGATCCTGGAAGAGAAAGGAAAAGTCAGACGTCTTGTTTTTTCAGCTCTGTCATGCTCTCTGACACTCACCTGGCAAAGCTCCCCCCTCTGGAACCTCAACTCGCCACTTCCTCTAAGTAAGCAAACCACTTCTCACTCCTCACTGAAAAATATACTCACCATTGGTTTCATATCTTTTTATTATATATCTCATCTCTTTCTGTTGCAGTGGACTGCGCTCCTGTGACTCTCACTCCCTGTGCCACCCTGACTACAATGATTCCTGCATTCAATAAAGTTTTGCACTAAAGAAGTGACTGTCTGTTGAGTCTGCTTTTGAGTCCTATATTCATGTCAGCTGAATGGCCCTTGACATATATTCTGCTGTAATCTGTTCTAACCAAAGAGTAAAGGCTTTTACATGCAAGAAATGCACTTTTTTAAGGCAGCCATTCACACACACCACCTATGTTACACTCCAAGTTTTACATTTTAAGACTTTACCTTCCGTTGTTTTCAGCTGTTTTTTCTCCTAACAAAACTACCTACAGAAATCTGAGAAAATGTATTTTAAAACATGTCTAATTCAGCATGGGGACACTGGAATTTAATTATATAGGGGAGTCTTAGAAGCTGATGATATGGACCTGAGATGAGCAATTATTATGTAAATTACTTCATAATTTAATTTTAATTACAAATGCAGATCAAACCGATCAGACAACTGCATTGAAAAACAGCACCTTGTGCTGCATAAGACTTTTAAAAAAATATATGAAGCCAATTAGCATGGCAGCTTATTAGTCAGATGTCATTATGAGCACATTTTGTGTGTGATAATTATCAGAGTGTAACATAGTTAATTTATAACACAAACTGTATACTCAGTTGTATTAAAAAACAGTTTAATATTAAAAAACATTATCTAAGCACCATGCTGCTGTAACACTATGCACTGTTTTCTTTCCAAGTTTGTCTCTCCCCCTTTTTTGCATAAGCAGTAAAAAAATAGACAATACAATCAGCATGTACATTTACTTAAAGCAACATGACTTGACTTGATAAGATGCATTTCTGTCAGAGCTTTGTCTCCATGCATCAGCCAGCAGGGCTGCAGAGCCACACACAAGCAAATTTCCCGACATGATGATTGGCAGGTGTAGGTCTCTGTGTCCTTTCTGATAAGGTCTTCAGTGTGGAGCCAATTTTTCTCGAGACTCAAAAGTCTACAGAGTGAATCTTCTAAAAAGTCAAACACATGACATGAATTTCAATAGAATTTATTTTATCCTCTTCCCAATCTCTGAGTTGCTACAGGTTTCTGTAAAAACAGGGGACTATGTTTTGTAAGTATTTTGAAGTCATCAACTTAGTGTCAGGAACAATCCCTCTTTACTGTAATAAATGCTACCTGTAAGTATGCATGGCTATAAAACCCACTATAAAAGCAGAAGGTTTGTCAGTCTGCTGGTTTGAAGGTGTGTTTAACACAATGCCACAGTCTTCCCTGGAGTAAACGTTACAGCAAATTAATCCCAAAATCAGACCGTGTGATGCTCAAAGAAATTGTAAAATTGTAATAATAAAAGCACTCCATCGCAGACTGTGCAGGCCTCAGTTAGTATGCTAAATATTACTGTTTATGACAGTACAATTGGAAAAATGAATGAACAGGTATAAGTTGTTTGGAATGGTTGCCAGGGGAAAAAATGGCAGAGTGACTTCTGGAACAAAGTTCTTTGGGAATGTGTGGCCATAATGCGCAATACCATGTGTGGTGAGCGTAAGAGCACAAACACATACCAACTGGTCAGTATGGTGGTGGAAGGATGATGATTTTGTCTTGTTTTCCAGCCACAGGACTGGGGGTACTTTGACTCAACCATTAACTCGTCTGTATACCAAAATACTCTAGAGTGAAATGTCCAACAGCTAAAGCGTCTCCAAAATTGGGTCATGCAGCAGGACAGTGCTTCCATTCTACATGACCGTGTGCAGACTAAGATAATTGGAACTCACATTTTGCATATATTCCAACAGTAGAACAGCCTGTCTCCATAATAAAAAAGCATCTGAGTACTAAATTGGCCCCTATGCAGTCCAAACTTGTCACCCACTGAAAATATAGATATTTTGAAATGGAAAAAATAAATCAATGTGGACCCTGAACTGCTGAATAACTGAAATCCCTTATCCAGGAAGAAAACATTTCACTTTTAAAACTACAACAATTAGTGTTGTTAGATGAAGAGGTGATGCAGCACAGTGGTAAACATGCCCCTTATTTGATACAGTGGAATCAAATTTAGAATGATCTTGTTTTTTAAAAGTTTTAGCTTTAAAATGTTTACACAGCATTCCAATTTCTTTGAAAACTGGGCTGTAGATGACTCATTATTGCTGAATAACACATGTGGGAAGAAAAGCAAAAGCACCTTCTTTAACAGCTATTAATTTGCCTTTTTTCCCCAAAGAACCACTTCAGATTAAATCTAAGATTATTTATACCTGTGTTTCTTCAAAACACAACCTATCAAATATAAGATAACCCACTATATTTGAAATTACAGGAGCTCTACAGTGGACATTTGTTACCTCTGCGAGTATATGTATTTGTATCTGTGCAATTTTGACATTGAAGGTGGGCTATGGCCAAACTGTGGCCACTTAAGCTAAGTTCAATAAAAAAAAGACATTTAGAACTCAAATTGTAAAATATGAATAAATAACATCAGAGAATATGGCTTATATTCATGCATTCATCAAGATTTCTTTTTAAGAGATACTAACATTACACTGGTTGGGCTTTACCTTACTTCCCCTTAAAGACTTGTCATTTCTAGTTAGAGTTTTCAGCTCTTTCTGCACATTCTGTGTTACTAATCACCTTTGTTAATCATGAAATTTGGCCCCAGTATGCATAATCTGAAAGATGTTTAAATGGTTTAGCTTAGGGGATGATGAACACTTTCTTTTTCCATTCTGTATGCTTTTGTCATTTTGTTTTTATAGAAACATCCGTGAATTAAACTTTCAGATTAAGATGCTAATGCATGAAAACTCTTTTTATTTAAAGATACGTGTTAACAGACACACAAACATGCTTTAATTTTCCATCCCTGGAAGCTGTAGTACAGTACATGTTGCAGTAGTCATAGATAATCCATTTATCAATACATGGGGATTCATATGGTGGAATAACTCTTATGCCATGGTGTCACTCCCATTTTCAGTCAAAATGCATTCCTCTGCTGAATTCATAGACTTCACTAACATGAAATTCTCAGTGGGCTCGAGTAAGGAAGCCACTTTTTCAGAAATCTTTCAAATGAAATCTTGGCAAACATGCTCAGGTTTTACTTTTCTCACAAACAAAGAGAAACAAGAGAAATCGGTGGGCATTTATTAGTCTTTTAAGAGTTCAATGGTTCTTCTGTAGTGTGTTCATATTTCCTGGTGCTTCTGATAGAACCCATAGGAGGTGTGATGGAGAATACTGAGAAAGACCCAACTCTTCAAATCTTTTGCTTTACTTTGCCTTTAGAAGCTTATTATCCCTGGGTTACTTATTTATGTCTTAGTCTTGATCTTGTCACCCCACAGTTGTCTTTCAGACCCTTAATGCTGTAACCTTTTGTCTCAGTTTGACACCCACATGTAAATCATAAAATCTTCACTGATTGTTGTCCTCTCCCATCTGCTTTCGAACCAGTATAAATTTCAATTCACTTTCATTTATATAGTGCCAAATCACAACAACTGCTTCCGCTAGGCACTTTATATTGTAAGAAGACACTACAATAATACAGAGAAAACAGAGAAAGCCCCAATAATCAGATGATCCCTTATCCGCAAGTACTTCTGGCAACAGTGGAAAGGAAGAACTCTCTTATAACAAGAAGAGACCTCAGGCAGCTGGCACCTGCTGTTAGCTCTCTCTGCGGTATACTATAAATGCCTTTTCAGTGGTTCAGAGTCAGCTTACCTTCACAGACTCACTCTCTGGGCTGGTACGCTTATTTATACAAACCACCACAGCAAACCCTGAGAAACAGGACTTGAAGTCATTTCATATTATCTGTCAAAGAAGAGTCAACAAATGACTCCAAATCATATCTCCAAGGAGATATGAAAAAGATATGAAAAAAATTAGATAACAAATAAAAATGAAAGCATATTAGGATTTTTATCAGTGAGTCGGCATATAGCCTGTGGTTTATATTGTTAATTGCATTGTCAATTATGTAACCATTCACATCATCCTTTTGTAAATGTGTAACACAAAAGTAATGGTATGAGTACTGTCACAGTCTACTTCCTAGGGGGAGAAAATGAGTAACATAGTGCATTATTATTATAATTATTATAATGTTATTATTTAAGTAACTTATTTTGCATGACATTGCATTTTGCATGCAGGAGTTGATAGTCCAGACACCTCAGACAGATTCACACTTCTGGCTTGAGGCCGTGAGATTTAGGTGAGGGAGCTATCTGCACAGAGTGTGCAGGAACAACAGATTTGATGCATACTTGCTAACAGTGAAGGTTTTGTGCTATTCACACCCTGGCACAATGTGACATCATGCAGACTTTGTAATAGGAAAATGACATGTTAAAGGCCAGGTGTTTGCTCTGTCATGCATCTCTGCTAGGTCATGGTTTAAAGAGTTTAGAAGTGCAGTGCATGTTAGAAAATGAGTTTGGTTGTTGATGGGTTTGAGTAAAAGTCATTTATTTGGGTCAATAACAGTACGAAAGTAGAAGTGATTAAAAAAGCATATCTAGAGCATAAAGGAATAACCATGATAAATACAAAACCTCTAATACTTATGTGATTAAAAACTATGAAAACAGGTTACAATAATTTGCCAGAAGGAACAACCTGGTGTCATTTTCTTTGTGAGGATGGATGTGTTGGTATATATGTTTTCAGGCAAGATTACAAATAAAATCCCAGCAACATGCCTCTATTCTGAGCTCAGTTACACCAGCTTTAGCCCAATTTAGTCATTTTGAGTGTTTCTGGAGACCCCATGACCCATTGCTAACGAGTCTCCAGAATGATTTGCTATGAATTATAAAACAGTGCTCAGCTATTAAAAAGTTCATCTCCTTGACTAGGACAAGTTTCCTTTCACTCATGTTATATTTTGGCTCTTCATACTGGAGTGTCCCTGGGCAAGACCCCATATTGGCCTGATCAAATGTGTAAATGTGGCTTATAAAAACTGTTCATTTACCATTACATCATACATACTATTATACCAGTGTCTGTAACAGTTTCAGAATACAACTACTGTAGTTTTAATGAAATCTAAGGGTAACAAATGGTAACATGCATAAGCTTAATGGGAGTACAGAAAATAATGGGGTCCTTCCTTCCTTAATGGCTTTTCTTCCTTCTAAGGTGCTTGGCCTCAACATGCTTCATATTAATCTTTAAGGATTTTACTATACTAAGTTTCAGCGTGACAGCAAAGTATCGTTATAGTATAACTTAGGTTAATTTTATACACTAGGTTAAGGGGTGGGGCTGTTCAATATAACGATATGTATCGATGACGATATAAAAACGTCTATCGTTTCATTTTACGCTATCGTTTGTTTCGTGGTGTCGCAAAATAAACTGTTTACGGCAAGGTGCTAAAAAATAAACCTTAGACTCAAACGTTAGACAGAACACAGAACACAAGACCTTTTACAAAATAAAACAGGAAACTAGACATGACACAAGGGGAACCTGATAAACCATGAACTAAACTGCAAACTAGGCCTGACCGAATAGCTAGATAACTGAAAAGAAACTGGAATACAGATGAAATAACAAAATAACAAACTCAAAAACACTGGGTCGCATGACCCAGGACCATGACACTATTACGCCGTTATGGACCAGTAGCCAGTGATGAGTTAAATTCTTAGAGGAGCTGGAATGATTCAACCAAGATTCAACAAAATCATGAGTCATTAGTTGCAGGAACATTAGTTTTAGTATCTAAGAAGTGGTCTGCATGGTAGAGTTACATGATGCCTGTGCAGGCACAGCAGATTTATTCAGGTCTTACTGCCTGCAGCCCAGGTCGACCCCTGTTCTAACTGAGAAAAAGGAACAAGATTTTGTCTTGCTGGGTTTCATCAGAGAGCCATGGCAGAGCATTCATGCTGGTGCACTATATAATCAGGATCAAAGCTGTACAGGCAGAGCAGGGAGAGAGATAGTATTGCTCAGCATTTATCGTAAAAAGTTGATTTCATAAACAAGTACTTGTCTGCTGCGGTCAGCGTTTTCAATAGAAATCCCTGCACTAATTAGCTTAGAGATGTTGCAGAGTTGCACATTATTTTGTCAAATTCTCTAAATGCAGTTACAAATGCACACACACACACACACACACACATATATAAAGAAATAGAGTACATGGCTGTGTTTTCTGTAATTAATGTGATGTTGGACTCATTCCCCGACTAGAATGTAAAACACTGAATTTAAATGGGGAGAGCATATACAGTATTAGACACCACCGGCCCTGCATACACAACAAGCTCCTTTGCCCCTCATTCTCTCTCATACCGTATAGCAAGCTGTATTTTCTACCAATTATCCAGCTCCTCTCTGTGGAATGATCATCTTTGTTCCATCAATAAAAAAAAAAAACTTTGCCTCAAGTATCCCAGGAGCTATCAGTTTGAAATAATGTAAAAGGTCACAGCAACACATTATACCCAGGGATTTTACTCAGACAACGTACTGAGAATATATGCGATGTCAGATGATTGTTTTTTTTAAATTAAAAGTTAATTATTATTTGGATGTCAGTGAATGCATCTTTTGTTTAAAAAAGAAAAAACCCTTTTTCTGCTTTGTATATTATATAGAGACATAAATGCCATTGTGTAAATGGGAACATGATCTTGCATGTCAGATGTCTTGTTATGGGTTTTTTTCCGATTTGAGATACTAGTGCAGAGCCAGTTCGTGAGAGTGTAACCCAGGCTACATTTATCCAGAATTGTGTTGTAAGTAAGAAATCAGAAAGTTACTGTTTTGAAAAGAGGTCAGCTAGGAGGATACACTCACTGAATGCAGGTCCGTGATTGTCTGTTCAAAGCACAGCTGTGCAGAACAAGCAGGCAGTGGGTTGCAGCTTTCTCAAGAATCGCTCATTCAAGCAGTGTGGGCGACAAATTATTTATGTCATTTATTACAGAAAATCAAAGACAAAAATAATTCAAAGTTAACTCAAAAGAACATGTCCAATTATCTTCAGGGGAATTGATTAGTTTTAGACCAGACTGAAAGGTTAACAAGTCAGCAGTCAGTCTTTGTCACTGTTTTATGTATTTATCTTTTTCAAAATAAAAGTGTTACTTAGTGTTTGCAATGTGTGTTCAATGAATGATGGTTTATCTTGGAAATTTGTGCAGCTCTATAGCTCTAACTATCTGTGAAGTGTATTCAGAAATGATTGAGATGATGTGAATTTTACCAACTAAAGTGTTAAAGAGTATATGTTACATTTTTACTTTCAATTTCCAGGGAAAAGCAGTGTGTCATCATGACAGTAGCTCACTGGAAATGAAAGATGGAAAATGTTGGTTTTCTTTGCACTAAAATATGCTGCTGCGTGCAAGCTACATTTACTGATAAAATGTCCCGTAATTTTTCCCTAGATCATAAATACATCATAAATGTAATTTTAAATATCAATTTTCTTTACATTTTGGGATATAATTTTCAGGCTGTATTGCCCACCCCTCAAACCTTGAGGGAAACACTGGTCACAAAAAACAATATTTAGCCAAAATATGAGAATTTTTCACCCAAATAACCTCAGTCTCAGCGCTGGGCTTACTGTGGGCACAAACATCCACAAACAAAGTTTGAAGCAAGTGGGATGCACAGTTTTTGACCTAGGCAAAGAACAGATGGACATATAGAGATATGAGTTATTCCAGTGTTTTTGTTACAATAAGGGGGAGATATTTCATCATAAAAAACGATGTTGTTCCATTTTAATTTTTTTTATTTTAGCCATAGAAGCAGCTCAGTTTAATTAATTTATCAGTGCATTTACTACTGAATATTGAGCATGACTAAAAAGAATAATGTTTTTTGACAATATGTTTCATGTCCACATTAATAGAGTACCCACATCAGTGAAACATTGTTTAAAAACTTTTCTTTCTCAATCTTTTAGGTGCCTTAAAGTAATTATTACCTTTGTGTGTTCTTCTGTTGGTTATCTGTAAACCACAAACGTCTTTTTCCACTGTGCAAAACTAAACGCAGGAGAATTTTCTACGCACAGTAGGATTTCTTTGGTGCGCTCCTTCCCGACATTGACAACTGTTATAACAGATAATAGCTGTAATGAAGCAAGGATGTGGGCTGAGTTGCAGTAGGGGTGGGGGTATTTTAATCTGCACATGAAGTTGGCATAATCCTTTTTCTTTTCCTTTTTTTTTCTTTTTCTTTTTTTTACAGAGCAATTCAACTTTTTTCTTTTTTTAAGCTCTTAAAATGTTTGGTACCAAAACATGTTCATCAAAAAGGCCTGAAACATTTCAAAAGCTTTATTTACAACACAGTGCGAAATAAAAGCAATATATTGATTGTTACAGACTGGGTATCATCCATATTTTTTCTTCTTCTTCCTATCCAGTTCGGGTCGTAAGGCGCCTGGCACTTGTCCCAGTTGTCATGAGGCAACAGGTGGGTTTACGCTGCACTCATGCCTACAGCCAATTTAAAAACACCAATTAACCTAACATCCATGAATGTGGGAGGAAGCCAGAGTGCCTGAAGAGAACCCATACAGGCACAGGGGGAAAATACAAGCGCCACACAGACAACCCCAGCCAGCTGGTGGATTTGATCCCAGGACCTTCATGCTGTGAGGCAACAGCACTAACCACCATACGACCATGTGTTGGTTAGCCCTCATTGGGTATATGAAAATACATTTTACATCCGCAAAGAATTGTCATCATTATGCCACCGAATATAATTTCCCATTTGAAATCATAGCACAGTAAGCATGAAAGCTAAAGATAAAAAAAAAAGGTAACACGAGAACAATAACACCACAGACACATGACCTATAAAATAAACCATTGAATGCAAATCCCAAAAGAATTGAATCATTCTGCATTTTATATTCTTGACTAGCAGGTTTTTTACTTGAACCCAGCTTGTCCAAACAGAAACATAAAAATGAATATGTCAAAGCTCAAGCCTGGTTTCTTAACTTGCAAAAGTATAGAAAGTATT
Organism: Pelmatolapia mariae; assembly: GCF_036321145.2. Classification (NCBI taxonomy): domain Eukaryota; kingdom Metazoa; phylum Chordata; class Actinopteri; order Cichliformes; family Cichlidae; genus Pelmatolapia; species Pelmatolapia mariae. The sequence goes on along the minus strand of NC_086240.1, from coordinate 21,215,631 downwards.
TTGGCGCAAAAGTATGTGAATTCTCTTGATTTTTGATCTTTTCTCTACGCATCACAGGAAAACTGACCATTTTTATTCTTGTAAATCTGTGTGAGATTTGTTTGTGTGTCTAATCAGTGGGCCAATAACTAGATGGTATATTGGCATGTACATAGTACCAGTGGAAGTAAGAAAAGGCTTTGCAATGCTATAAAATGACCTATCATATAATAAAACCCTGGTAGTGAGAGAAGGCAGTAATGGTTTTTGCCACACTCCCTCTCTTTTAGGAGATCTATCCCAACAGGAAGGTAAAAGAGAGAATCTAAACAAGCGCTGCTCTCCCGCTGTGAGTTCAATGGTAGATAATCATTTCTTTGCCTTTTATTACTGCTGACACCAATTGTTGGGCGTACATATTGAGCCAGAAGGCTGAGATGGTGCGCAGGGCCACTGTGTGTGTGTGTGTTTGCATCTAAACTGTTGTCCTCACTAAGGTTCTTCAACATGCTGCCGATTCTTCATTCTTCTACAAGCATTAAAAGCGGTACATTTATGTTTTTCCCCTTCTTTATGTCTTTCCCTGCATGTGCTGCATTCATCTGCGTGTTTGTCTCTGTCATTTTGTGTCTGCACTGCACTTCCCAAAGTGCACTGAAGGTGTAAATCAGCAGCTCTTGTGGCTTCCGTGTCCCATAAAGCTCCCCGAAAGCTGTCGCCTTGTGTGTTGTTCACAGTCTGGCCTTGCTCTTCTAGCTCCTCCTCAACTTTAAAGTACACATTTGTTCTCCCCACCTCCAAATAAAAATCATCAAGGACATCTATGTTTATACCCACGGCACTAATCTGGACACACCCTTCCTTTGTTGGAACATTGTTGTGGACCTTTTGCATCTGAACCAGCAATCAGCGGGAAAAAAAAAGACACCATCGAGATGTGCAACACAGGAAACTCTATGGTGCTATAACAAGGGGATAAATTTGAATTTTACGCTGTAAAAATGAACTCGCTATCTGATAATGCAATGAACACTCTCTAATGAACATTGCGGTCCATTCAGTGTCATTTATTCATTAACTAAAAATCAATGATGGATCAGTCATAATTGTGATTTATATGATAAATCAGCATTTCTACAGTTTTGTACTGTCTGGGACACCAAATAATTAATTAATTTATGTTATTAATGAAAATAGAAAATGTTACTGATGTTTATCTTCTTTTTCTTGCACAAATCGGTAAACAAATTCAGAGGAATCACCTAAACTGACATCATCAATGTCTGCAGGAGACCAGGAGGTTTTTATCTTAGCAAATATTGGAGAAATAGATGTTTATACATTAGTCCTGATGCAGTGTTCTTACTGGGAAACTCATGAAAACTTGTCTGCAGACTCAAAAAGTGCTGCAGTAAATAAACACTTATAAACAACTGTGAAACACAAAGGGTATTTTAAAAAATGACTGTAGAAAGCTGCTATCAGATCTTTAATTTAAATATTTGGATTTGTTTGTTGACTTCACAATACAATGGGGAAAATACTTACAGTTCAAGCTGTTGCAGCACAGTAAACACAACAGCACTGCTTTGAATAATTATGACTTCTTTTGCAATATGGTCGTACATGAATCCCCTTCACTGTTCATTAAAGACCCACAAAAGTTTTTGTCTCATGTACTTGTAGTTTAACTCTGTTCAGTCACTTTAAAAGACCACGTACAAAGGAATATAGCACTTCCTGTGACTGTGACAACAAATACTGTGAAAATACTGAGAAATTTTACACTGTTGTATCCACTCTTTTCAAGTCATGTCAGATGTTTCTTTTCTCCCTGGTGGTTAATGAGCCAAGCGTAATCTGACATCAGGAGGTTCCTTTGCTATCAAGGAGGGGAAAAAAAGCTGCAGAACTGCAAAGTAAGTGAGCTGAGGTAGAAACAAAGGCCATGGTCCTTAAACAGAGAAAATTTCCCACACTTGAATAAAACAACTTGGCATGAGGAAAAGCTATTTAAACCATCAGCCTCGCATGGAATCAAAAGAATTCATAATTATACTCCTACATAGCTCTCTATTACTTCCTAGTTTTCATCTGATTTTTCCTTTTCCCTGAGTAATTACACATTTTAATGGGACTTGCTGGATGTGATTTAAGATGACACAGATATGTGTAAAAGTTCAGGGGTTTTTTGCAATTGTGATGTGCATTATGCAAGTTGTTGATTTTTTTTTGTTCTTGATATGAAGTTTAAAGAATCTTGCTCTGTCAAACCACCAGCAAATGGACTCGTTTTATCAACATTTAACATTTCATTCTTTTTTTGCATGTATGTCAAACCTATGCGCTTCAGATCATCAAACAAATTTTAATATTAGACACAGATAACCCAAATAAATACAAAATGCAGTTTTGAAATGATGATTTCATTTAAAAACATGAAATTATCATTTAGTAGTAGCCAAACCCAAGCTTGAAGCCAGACCTGTTGAATCAAAAAACCACTTAAATAGAACCCGTCTGGCAAAGTGAATTAGGCTGAAAGGTCTCAAAAAAGCATCACAATTCAAACAATCCAAAAGAAACATCTGAGAAACACAGTCATTGACATATATCACCCTCGAAAGGCCATATTTAAGGTTTTGGGACACCAGCAAACCACAATGAGAGCTATTATCCACACATAGAGAAAACTTGGAACAGTGGTGAACCTTCACAGGAGAGGCCTGCCTACCAAAATTACTCCAAGAGCACAACAGCAGCTCATTGAGTAGGTGACAAAAGAACCCAGAACAACATCTAAAGAATGTAAAGCCTCATTTAAGGTCAGTGTTTATGATTGTGAATGTGCTCATCTCACATTTTCCAAAACACATCTTGAAGACTTTTGGGAAAATATTCTGTGGACCAATGGGACCAAGGTCGAACTTTTGAGAAGCGATCGTAAGGTCCGATTATATGTGGCATAAAGCGAACAGAATTTCATAAAAAGAACCTCATACCAACAGTCAAACATGGTCGTGGTAGTGTGATTTTTTTAGAGTGACGTGGTCAAAGTCTGGACCTAAATCCAGTTAAGATTGGCATGACCTTATGTGGCTAAATTAAAACAATTCTGCACAAAAGAAAAAAAGAAAGAGAGCGGGCCAAAATTCTCACAGTGATCTGAAAGACTCACACTTGACTGCAATTATTAGATATAGGGGACACATTGGCAATAATGGACACAATAGCTGCTTTCATCTCGTTGATCACTCAAAGTGCTTCTACCGCAAATCTTATTAAACCAATCACACACAGCACTTTTGTCTCGGCCTTAGCACTTCCACACACAATAACAACTTTCAAACATTCCAGCAGATACACTGAGAAAAATACAGGGTTCAGTATGTTGCCCGAGGACACTTGGGCACACGGCATACAGGAGTCAGGGATTGATCCACTGCCTAAATATGATATGAAGCAATTCAGTGAAGAAATGCTAAATGTTCCTGTTGCATAAATTAAAGCTTCCAACGGTCTCAGCACTGTCCACAGACAACAAGATGATATTGCCTAATTTCACAGTGTAAACGTTCAAGTTATAAAAATAAAATTAAACTAAAAAAATCCGCATCACGGGTGACTGGACAATATCTGCACAGTCTTAAAACATATATACACAACGCAGACACTCAGTTCTTCTTTCCCTCTTATCTGTTCCCTGACACTCTTCACTTCTTCTGATCTCTCTGTCCCTCCCTTTCTTCTTTTCCCCGACACGGCCTCTCTCTTGCTCTCTTGCATTGATTAATTCCACAGGGTTGCCGTTTGATGCTTTTCAAGCCCCATCCTCCTACCATCACCCGGGGCTACACAGACGACCGGAGGGATACTGACTCAAAGCTTTGAGAAAGAGAGAACTTTCTTCACTAAAAGATCAAGACACTTCTTCCTGAGTTGTTGATTGAGTGTTGAAAAACGGCTCAGAGCCCTTGGTCTTCGGGGAAGGCGAAATTATTTTACCTGCTCAACAAAAACACAGCGATATTTGAAAAACACATCTCACTTGTTGTGTAAGACAGGCTGTTTTTTTAATGGTTGTGCAGCTATATTTTATATTGGTTATGGTTAGATAGTGACTACACCTTTTTTTTTTCTTTTTCCATCCTCAGTAGCAGGAACTACACTGGTGTTCTTGTTATACTTGAGTAACTGCAATCGCATAGATTGAAACCTGAGTTTATGTTTGCATTCTAACTGTAAGTTATAACATTTTAGTATATTTTTAGTATCTCTAAATCATATTTATCTGACTTGGCAGGGCTGTTCTGTCCGATGTAGCTGGCATTGCAGAGATGTGCACAAGATGTCCTTTGGCACTGGTGCCTAGATGCACCAGCCGCAGCAATACTTACTGCTGAGGGATATCTGTTCTGTTTTGAAGTGAAAAACTCCACATTTAGGGTTTCTAGGGGTGGTGGTGGAGTAACTCACAAGTTTGCCAGCTAGGATTCTGGCTTGTGTACCATTGGGGACATTTTTTAGTATGTTTTTACTCTCTCATTAGTTTTGTTTATGCTCACTTTTTATTTTTGCTTTCACTTGCTAGTTAGGTTTGTGTACCAAAAATTACGTTGTTAGGTTGAAGTACCAAAAAATACTAGAGGGTAGCTGTAGAGAAAGAATGTACAAGTTAAAAATAACTCTCACCAAGTCCATTGAATTGTGATGCTCAGGGGTCCTGTGTGTTAAGAGCATGCAATTATCCATATGTGATGATTTTGGAAGATCCACCTCATTATAATCTTGTGCATCTCTGCACCGATGCCATAGGACACCTCATGTGTATCCGTGTGTTGCCTGTGGCTTTGGGGGAAGTATTTGATGGTGAATGAAGTGAATGGGATGAGTATGAGTCTGAAAAAGCCAACCAGTATGCATATCTTAGCAAAGGAACTTTTTCAAGCTCAACAAGATGGTGTAGTATGCCAACCGGTGGACTGACAGGATGCAGGGAACTAAATTTAGAACTTATTTTCAGCTCTTTTTTACCTGCCCACAGTAGGTGTGACAAGTGTTTTGCTAATGTGTGTCTCATTTTGTCATGAGCATACCCTGGGAATATACTTGGTGTGTGCCCTTAACATTGCATCTTGAACTCAGTTTTGTTCTGTGCAAACACACCAAGTTTATTTCAGAAGCATCATATTTGCTGCACGGTCTTTTATTTTGAAATTTGGCCAGATTTTCTCTGCTGTTTTTGTGTTTGACTTCCTGCAGTCCTCACCTGCTCTGTGCAATTTCATGCGGCTTCCATGGAAAAAAAAAAAAAAACTCGTCCACTATTTTAACACTATTTCATGCGACACTGAGCAGAGGTCAGCTCCTGACACACTTCTGAAAAGCCCTCCTCGTCAGCCTCGTCTTGAGTGGTTGTAATCAGCAGCCATGTTGAAACCAGATTGCTTTTTTTCTGCACCCTGTATCCGACTGCAGCTCCTCATCTCATCTCACTGGTTTGAAGTTTTGGTTGTGTTTTGTTCTAAAGTAAAATACCTGAGCGTTACAGCAGTGACAGATTTTTCAACCATGTGGTGAAGATCTGGAGATTGTTTTCTTTGTTAATATCATTTATACATTTTGAGCTTTTGCATCTGGCAGCAATTACATTTTAGAGAGCTACTGAGCCTTTTTTTATACCTATGCCTCCCACATCAAGACATTCGGTGTTATCTTTAGGTTTTATCAGTAGGTTTAAAGACTGTCAGCCAGATGTCGCCCCTCTGTTTTCATTGGTAGGCTTCAGCTATGTATTTTAAGCAGCTTCTTTGAGCCTCTGAGGCAGAGGTTTAAAGATTTGCTTTTGTTTGTGCATGTTGTGTTGAGGAAAAGCAAAAAGACAGAAGAGCTTTGAGTTAAAAGGTGTTTCTGGCTTCTTGTTCAGGCTGTTGTCACAGATATCGAGCATTAGCAGTCAGCTAGTTGCTCGTGCCCAGAAACAGAATTCTCCTTGCCTGCATACAATGTGATTATCTGCTGCGTGTCTGTCGGCTGCTTTTATCCACTGTCAGCTGATTCACTGAACACTTTTATAACATGCTTTTTAAAGTTTTAACATAGGGAGGGTATGATGTTAATCCAATGTCACGTGGCCAGAGTTCCATATGTTCAGTTTTATCAAGTCAAGTCTGATGTTACGAAATTTGTTTCTCAAGTCCACACCTGTGCCAGCAGACTTTACCTTAGACCCAGTGTTGCTTAATGCAGCTTTATTGAAGCCTTTTAAATGCTAAAAAAATTTCTGGACTCAGCTCCTTATTCAGTCAGGATACTCTGAGAGTTTTCACTCTGCAGAAACGGCCACTCTGATCAGGTATAAAGTGTGTGAGTGGGTGGGAGCATGAGAGTGCAGATGCACGGCCCCCTGTGACAGTCGGCAGCAGATCCACATGGCCTTTAGTGAGTCGTGATGGGAAATCTATTGGAAACCATTATCAGCACGCTTTTCCATTTCAGTAAAGAGTTCATCTGAGCTATTTTTTTTCCTTGCACTGCCCCCATTTCATGGCAGAGGGCCTATGACAAATGCTACATAATCACACCTACCCAGGAGAAATATGGATGCACTTGTTACTCCTAGCAACAGCTTGAAATGGCACTTGGTGTGAAATGGCTTTTTGCATGCATTTCCATTCAAATGTGCGACTATGCTCATTCACTCACCTGCCATTGGGAGAATCAGTATTCATATGACCTGGCCCCTTCCTGTATTCATATTTCATTTTATTAGATAAGGGGAGTGAGGGAGAAGAGGGCCAGAGTGAGGACAGATTAGGCCATTATAAACCCCATGGGAAAGACTTTTAAAGGGGAAAATATTAGAGCGCATCAACTCAGACAGGATCTTGGTCTCCCCTGATCTGAGATCAGCTTTTATGGTCCTAGGTAGGCCTGTAATTTCTGGACTGATCTGATTTGAAGCCACCTAGGAGCCACAATATAAAGATGCTACAACATGTGTGTTCCACCCAGATTTAGTATGCAGTCTCATACTAGAAACGTAAAAAAAAACATGTGGTTTAACAAACTTTCAGGACATTTACATCAATCTTTGCTACCTTTTATTCCCATTTTGTTCTTTTGTCAAAAAAATTAGTAAAACCATCAGTCGTTTTCCACCTATTAGTCAGGACCTCAAAAACTGGTCCCAAGTTAAACCTGAAGAGTTACAAGGTTATGTTCAGAGTTTGAGATCTTGTACTGATTATGGGAGAGTTGGACTGCTAAAGTCTTCTCCAGCACATCCCACAGGTTCTCAGTGAGGCTAAGCTCATTTTAATTCATTTGATGAGTTTACAGTTTTTTAAAAATGTTTTTTTTTTTTTTTTTAAAAATAGGTCTTTGGGAAAAAGGAAAATAAATCTAATATCATTTGAAAAACCTAAAATGGCAAAATCTGTTTTAGAGAGGCTGTGAGGGAATACTTCGAATATAAGAGGGATATAGGAGGCAAATTCCTGCTGTTTCTAATTCCTAATAAGGACCCAAAATTACTGAATCTTCATTAAGAAGCAACTTCTGAGACTGAAAAACCAAGCGGTTCACTTAAGTGAATCAATACCCATTGACTTTAATGATAAAATGCATGAGTATTGAGCAGAATCAATCATTTTTATAGCCTGGCAAAAAAATCTTTTTTGTCTCTAGGTAATTTACCCCTTTGAAACAACTGTATGCAGGCTTAAATTTAGGGGTGTTGTTGTTACTAGCGTGTTTCTATCTTTTTTTTTCCATTAAAGATTTATCTATCATTTTAGACTTGTGTGCTCTTGAAGGGTCCATTTGTCATTGTAAGACACACACACACACACACACACACACACACACACATAAAAACATCAATCAGTGGCGATTCTGGAGTCTGTTGGGACACTAGGCAAAAAAATCACATCATCATCAACATGATATGTGTATTATACTGATATGTTTGCTACAAAATCTTGAACCCAACTGGTTGAATCTTGACAAAACCTTTGCCTATATCTAGGGTACCAAGATTATATGGCAATTAACTAAAACTTCACATAAAAAAGTACAGGGGTTTTTTTTGAGCATTTTTGCTTACCAGAAACTGCATGAACATGGCACCTTTGTGAATGTATGCCAGTTTTACCCATATGAAGTGAACATGTACATGTTACTGATCACCAAAAGGGTTGAAGTTTTAAGAATTGTCAGGTTGTTTTGTTTCAGTGGTATAGTAAAACATCATCAGTTTTGATAAATGAAAAGCATTTTATTTGTACATTACTTAGTACTGAGTAACAAACACGGTTTATGGAATCACCTTGCTAAGCAAGGTTCACCGCATTAACTTACACGGGCCTTCATCTTAATATCATCACTTCTGGCTTTAAAGAATGGAGATGGTCACAGCCATGGAGCTAAAGTTGAGAAATCAGGAAGCAAAAAGTGTTTGATGTCATGGTGGCAACTTTCAACCTTTCTTGATTTTATAATAAACTCAGCCCTCAATAATGAAGACCTGAGACTTGGAAGAAGACCATATACGTAGTTGATTAAAATGTCTGATTTAAATAAATAGGGTTCAAGTCCAGTTAAAAACGGTAGAATTGCAGCCACAAATCTTGAGTTCAATGTCTTGCACTTTCAAGGTGTCTTTCCAAGAGACGCGCTGCTTATAAAGTCCTCTCAACATGGGCCTTCAAGCGCTGCTATAAAATTATTTTCACTCCAATATTCAAGGCGGTAGTGAGATTTAAAAGAATTTAAATGGAGCTTTCTCCAGCATCAGCCATTAAAAAGAAGGTCATCAATCTCTCTGAGGAGAACAGTCTCTCTGCTCTGAGGGGCCCTAAAACCAGATTGGAATTTCTCAGATATTATGTTGACTCATAAAAGATATTAACTGGGTTATGACACCCAAAAACATCAAAAATCAGAGCAGGCAGGAGTACTGGCAGTTAAAGACACCAAGTTTTCAGGAGCTCAGATGTCAGGACGGGAGGAAATTTAAGACTCACTGAAAAGACGCTCGTGGTCAAAGAGCTAATGAGAATGCTGCCACAGACTGAACTGCAGAGCTCATTAAGAAACAATATCTGGATGACAGGTAGAGGACATCATGAGAGCCTCCAGGAAAAGAAAGAAATGGCTTCAAAAACAGCTTCAACCAAAGGCTAATAAGGGATGTTTATCCTTGTGTCTTTATCCTCAGAATGATTTTTTTAATCCTTGAATATTTTCAGTAAATAAAATTTTTGAATAAAGAGGGACAGGGGGTGATATTTAGCTGTACAGATGATACTTAAAGAAAAAGAGGATGGATGACAACTGAATAAATAACACTGAAAAGCACCCTAGAGTTGTAGTGTTTGGTGGAGATAAGATTACAGACTCTTACATCATTACCGCACTCTCTGTTATTTCCACTCCATGTCCTTCATAATTTTGTAGGACACTTGCCGTCTGTCATTTGCATTTGGCATTTTTACATTTGGTCTTCACAGCTGGAATGTTGTCATGTCGTGATGACAGGGGGCTGTTTTTTTGTTGTTTTGTTTTTTAAAGAGCATCAGTACAGAAAATCCCAACATCAAAAGAAGACTTTCAAAGTCACCATGTCTAAATTATGCTTACTGCTTCATGTTTACGTATAGTCAGTTTGCTAAACCTACATAACTCTAAACGACAACTAAATGCACTCCAAAGATGATACAGATTGCCTCTAGCTGTCTCTAGTCGCCTGGTTAACACTAGGATAAAACTGACCATAAATCCCATCAGAGCAACCTGCAACTCTAGGCTTTCAGGGTCCCTGGACTTCTGCATGTACAATCTAAACTCTATTAATTTATAGTTGTCAGCATGGCCTTGTTCAGGCCTCATTCTTCCATGCATTGATTAAGTCAGATACAGCATGAAAGGAGGAGCTGGGGTGGAGGTGGGTTGCAAAGTGGCATGCAGATAAGACAGCACTTGTGGGCAGGATTAAGTACATCACATGCCCTATATGAGCCAATATATGTGCAGAAGCACTGAGATGAGTTTTGCTTTGTGACCTGCCAGAACTATTGCTCTGTTTGATACATATGGATAAATATATTAAAAACCTTAATAACAAGCAGAAAACAACACATGCCTGTCAAAGAGAGCGATGACAAACAGTAGCGTGCAGGAATTTTTCTGTCTTAATCTATGCCTTTGGGAGCATGAACATTCATAAAGCATAATCAGTTCAGTAAAGGATAATAGATTTGTGTATTTCTAATGATTTAAGTTTAAGTTGTCTTTTGTGATTGGGTATCAAGACCTTTTTTAATACAACAGTGGTGATTCTCTTGGGTTTATAGAAAGGAATATACTGTATATTTACATTTTAAGTATTAACAGTGAATGACACTGTTGGAAACTATTGAAGGGTTTTTTTGCGTTCACATGTTTTATATTACTAATACATATTGAAAGTTAAAGTTAACTCTAAAAGCTGTGCATTATCTTTTCCATTGCTGCAGTTGCATTCATTTTATCTACAAATCTAGGATGTGTACTATAACCACACAGTTGCCTTAAGCACTAGATTGTGCAGAGGTTCCAACTCAAACGGTGCTGTAATCGTATGGATTCTAATTGTCAGAAAATCCTTCATCGGCAGCATTTTTCTAGAACCTTCTCATCTGTTCCGGCAGGGGATTGCTGCTCCAGTTTTCTTAGTTTATGTCATTTGTAATTCTAAATTGGTCATATGTGTGGATGTGAGCATGAATGATTGGCTGTCTCTGGGTGTTAGCCCTGTGATAGACTGACTGCCACAGCTGGGATAGAATCTACCTCCCCATGGCCCTTGTTGGATAATCATTTAAAACAGTGACTTACGTGATAACTTGCACACTAGAGTTTTTGCATCTATGGTTTTGGATGAGGAGCAACACAACCTAAATAATGGTTGGCAGAACAATCTCACCCAAAGGACTGGCAGTTGTTGTTCTTAAGCTATAAATCACATGAAATCTTCAGCAGATAAAGGGTGCCCAGTTGTCTTTTTTCCTGCAGTTCTCATTCATTCCCATTCTTCAGTATCAGCCTAGCAAAATTCCTATAACGAAGGCAATTTGCACAAGTTTCACATGCATTATTTCATCCTCAGTAATAGTATCACAGACCATTTACTTAATTATACAAACTTCTTACAATACAGTAGTACTGATCTTTGACACAGAGTTTAAATCTGTATTTCATGATATTTGCATATAAACCTAATTTGTATTAGCAAAGGTTGAATTACTTGACAAAGAGCCTGTGTTCATTATTATAAGTCTGACCATGACTGCTGGCATTTGACTTTATGCCACTCAAAGAATGTTAATGAGATCTATGTATTTATAGAGAGAGAAAGAGAGAGGATATCACAGTGATGTGGATCTTGGAGCCTCTCATGAAAGTTTCAGAAGCTAAATGAGAATGATTACTAAGAGTCTTTACAACCACCATGCTCATAAATGAGAACATTTTGTATTTGCTTGTAAAGAATCCGACACATTTGTGAGAGGACAGCAGATGTCTGTGTAGTTTCACTCTTCTGCTCGTTACAGTCGCATCTTGAGTGTGTTAAAGAAATATCAAGCAAAGGAAAAGCATACAAGCGACAAACAAACTGTATGATACAAACATTTATACACACACCTCCACACACATACAGAGTGAGCAGACAGCAGTGATGCTCCGACTGCTACTGCTGGCTGGTGACGTTTGACGTTTGTTTTAGCTATGCAGCCTGGGTTGTCAAGATTTCCACTTCTTGGGTGAGCAGAGGGAAGGAAATGCTGAAGTGAAAGGGGGGTGGGGTGGGGGTGGGGGTGTTGCTGAAGGGAAAAAGAGTGCTGAACATGAACACGCACACACACAACATAAAAGTATCACTCTTTCTTGTTCAGTCTTTCAGAATAAAGTGTTTCATGCCATTAAATCACAAGACGGCTTGTCCTTTCCTCTCCAGACTGTTGAGCATTTCTGAAGCTTTCACCCATTTCTTCCATATGTGTGTGTGTGTGCGTGCCTTACAGCAAGTAATGGACCCTGCGAGAGCACACCAGTCTACCATGATAGATGAAGCTGTAATGGCAGCAGCAGCTGTCAGCACATTTATCAAAAAATGGCTATGTTCATTCACCACTTAACGCTGACAACTGATTCAGTTGTTTCTACAATAGCCTAATGGAGAAGAAACTGACCACCTAAACCGTTGTCTGGTTGAGTGAGGCTGCCACTTTTATGTTGTGGTCACTGGCACTGAAGCTGTGGTGTCAGCTTCACTGCCAGCGACCACAGGTGTTCACCTACAACGCCACTGTACTTATCGGCCACTTCATCATTAATGGCCAGTGTTGACCGTCTGTTCAACTGCTCTTGCAAATATTTAATCAGCCAATCACATAGCAGCAACTAAATGCATGCATGACACGATGACTTGGTGAAGCTGAAAGTGAACATCAGAAGAAGAAAGGTGATTTAAGTGACTTTGAACATCTTATCAACATGTTGTTGGTACCAGAAGGACTTATCTGAGTTTTTAAAAAACTGCTGATCTACTGGGATTTTCCCACACAACCATCTCTAGGGTTTAGAGACAATAGTAGAATGGCAGAACAGGTTTTTTCCTTCCAACTGATGCCGTCCTTGCTCAGAGCGGTTCATTTGATTGTTGGGGTTTTCTGTGTATTATTATATTTTCGCTACCTTACGATATATAGCACATTGAGGCAAGTATCATAGTGATTTTATGCTATACAGCATAAAACCTTGGTTATCCCGGGAGTTACGTTCTAAAAATAAACAGCGATAGGTGAAATCCGGGAAGTAGCCAACTTTATTTTTTACAATTATTATAGATGTTTTAAGGCTGTAAAACCCCCTCGCTACACACTTTATTCACTTTTCTCATACAGGCATGAATATTTTCACACTTTTCTCTCTGCAATCCATTATTATTATTATTATTATTATTGTTTAAACACTCTCAAAGTTCAAACCTTCGTAGAAAAATAAATCCAGTATTATAGAATGAAACCAAAGATCAAACCTTGTTTTCAGGTCCAGAACGTGGGAAGCTGTGAGAGAATTCAACATGAATGAATCAATGGTACGGAAGTAGAGGAAGCAAGAAGAATGAGTTGAGTAAAGTTTGACTTAACTGACTGTTTTGTTTTGCTTAATGCCCCTTATAATCCGAAAAATATGGTAACTTCTACATTCCTTTAGCATGTCCAGAAGTCCAACTTTTTGCGCGATGGTTAGCATCTTCCTCTGCCTTCTGGGTGCTACCCCAGGTGCAAAACATTTCGTCGACATTGTTGTGTTTGTTGGGGAGAATACTTACAAACATACAGCACTTCAGAGTCACACTGCTAGCAATCGAAGATTTATGTAAATTTGACAAGCTGAACGAATTCTGTACTGTACAGGACACATGGCAGGGAGGAGATTAATTGACAATGGTCTACAGCCGATCAGGACGCAGAACACCATGCACTGCTAAAAAAAAAAAAAAAAAGCAAACAAAAAAACATAATATTTACACAAAAAAACTCTGCAAAACTGCAAGGCTGCGAAAGGTGAACCGCATTATAGCGAGGGACCACTGTATAATTAAAATTGATTGAAATTGATTTACTTGGTATGGGGCAGATCTGACTATGAAGAACGCTTATTGGCTAGTGGCTTCAGAGTCATGCAGTAGGCCTGCTCTAATGTAGTAATGTATAATATAATGTAATGTAATGTATACTCTACTCTGGCCTCCTTTTTGAGTCTAAGGGGGACCAATATTTACGAAATGAGCATTGTGTCGTACACAGTAAGACGTGCAACTGGTCAATGCAACAATAAACTTGCCTTTTTAAACTCACCATTTTCTTCTTCTTTTCTTTTTTTTACTGATCTATGGTGTGCATTGTTTCATTCTGCCATCTTGTTTTGGATTATATTACTATTATTCCAGTCAATAGGATAAAAATGTTGTGACAGTTTTTGTCTCTTGCATAAAAAGATTTGGGATTTCGTGCTTTAGACTTAGGTCCCTTTAAAAACCCAAATATATTTTGAAAAGAGCTCAAGTTTGTTTTTATCCTTGTTCACCGGCTTTCCATCAATAAGCTCCCTGAAAAATGAACCTGTTCTATCTCTCAGTCATGCCTGATAGATAGAACAGAGAGTTGTGAGATGTGAAGTTATTCCCTAAAGTAGCATTTATACCAGCAGCTGTGTTGCATCGCCTGTGCAAGGTCAGTTTCTGTGTGTGTTGAAGCATATTCTAAGAACAGACAAACTTAATGAGACAACATCGAATTATGCTTCAAGCCTGAACAATCCTGCTGAGACTCAGAGACGATAAAGTTTCAGGTCTTGTGTCATTCGCTGAGAATCGCACAGCAAGAGTCTGTTTTGTTTTTTTTATCATTAAGTAGAAATCGAGACTTGACAGAGACATTCATGTTCCTCATAACAGTAATATCCATTTGCTTTTTTCCCCTTTTTAATCTAGCCCCATCATTAGTTTAAAAATGTAATGTTTCGTGCTTTAGTTAATGACCTAAATACCAGCAAAACTAATGACATTTATATCAGCCTCAAATGTAATTTGTGTTTAGGGCTAATTAGACAATGCTAGCACATTAAGAGCAACATGAGCTGTGTTCCAAATCCACAAGTTCTACAGTAACTGCAAACTCACTGTCAGTTAAACTTAATAAAATACACAGCGAAAGTGACTCTACTGAGACCACTTTTTCCAAGAGCTTATTAGAGTCTCACTCATCAGCTATCAGATTGTTTTCTATTCCTTCCTTATTTGTTCTTTTGTAACTAAGCCAAGGTTGATATAGTAGCTGCTATTGCAAACTGATGTTCTGAAGGGGAGGCTGTTGCCTTAACTCAAGGTACACAACCCTACTGTGGCATGACAGAAGCATTCTGGGAAATATATGAAATCACTAGCAAAACTGTTTATTGCAACACTTCATCACTGAATATTTCCTGGAACACAGAAAACGTTATACACTGATTACATTTGTCTGAGAGAAAAATGTGTGTAGTGTGTGTTGGAGTGTGTGTAGTGGTCATCTGCTGGTCTGTGCCCTCTTCCTGTCCTTTTTTTTATTGGTGCATTACTGTCAGTCAGATAAATGTCTGTAATGGAGATAGTCTGCTGAGTCCCTAATAAAACTCTGTGGGAGTGTGTCTGTGTCAGTCCATAAAACAAATGGCTATGGAAACTTTGCAACAGTGAGATCCTACCAAACTTTCAGGGTGTAACAGGAAGACTATGAGAGTGTGCACATGACAAGGAGAAATATGAAAGAAAAGGAAATAAAAAGAAAAATGAAGGTTGGTACTACAACAAAGCAAAATGCTTTAGCCTTTGAGGGTTGTTGAATAAACTTATGGTTGAAATCTGCTTGTTTGTGCCAACATTGCCTTCTCTAGTGGGGCTTAAAGGTTATAAATCTCCAGGGAAAATTAATGCCACATTTCATCTGTGGTCTAAATGTTTGTTCACTTTGCCTCAGTGGATTCAACTCTCCTGGACTGAAGGGATTAAGCCTTCGAGTTTCAAACCACAGGCCCACTAAAAGTTAAGGGGATTAAGGAGTGTGGAGATCCAGAGTAAAATTATGCAATCAAACTGGGATGAATCTGCATGATTTATGTGGAAAACAGAGTTTTCTGATGCTCCACATCCACTGCTTGTCTGGGCTGTGGGGGCAGCAGACCTCCTTGTCTGTGGAAAACCACCTCAAAGTTGTTTGGAAGCCCCAGTAAATTCCCAAGCCAAGCTATGGTACATTGTTTTTTGATGTTTTGGTTTTTGTTTTTTTGGAGGACTTTTGCATGCAAATCTGCAAAGGCTGCATTCCCAGAAACGGACATAACAATGCTACCATGAATTTTCCTAAAGATTAGCTCAGACAACTTACAGAGGAAGCTCATTTCACCCACCAGTATCTGCAGTCTATTGGTGTAAGAAGAACTATCTTGATCAAGCAAGGCAAGGCAAGGCCAGTTTATTTATATAGCACAATTCAACAGCAAGGTGATTCAAAGTGCTTTACAGAGACATTAAAAAAACAAAAACAAATAAAAAGCATGATTTAAAATGGAAAAAAAGAAAGGAACAGTAGATAAAATCAGTAGTTGAAATGTAAGTTTTGAAATTTAAGCTTAAAAGTAAAACAGTGCGGATTTGGTGTTTTATTCAAATGCAGCTGAGAATAGGTGGGTCTTCAACCTGGATTTAAATAAACTGAGTGTTTCAGCTGATCTGAGGCTTTCTGGGAGTTTGTTCCAGATATATGGAGCATAAAAGCTGAATGCAGCTTCTCTGCGTTTGGTTCTGACTCTGGGAACTGATAAAAAACCGGATCCAGATGACCTGAGGGATCTGGAAGGTTCATACTGGGTCAGGAGGTCACTGATGTATTTTGGTCCTAAACCATTCAGAGCTTTATAGACCAGCATCAGAACTTTAAAGTCTATCCTCTGGTGGACAGGCAGCCAGTGTAAAGACCTCAGAGCTGGACTGATGTGGTCCACTTTTTTGGTCTTAGTGAGGACTCAAGGAGCAGAGTTCTGAATGAGCTGTAGTTGTCTGACTGATTTTTTAGGTAGACCTGTAAAGATGCTGTTACAGTAATCAAGCCTACTAAAGATGAATGCATGGACTAGTTTTTCAAGGTCCTGTTGAGACATCAGATCTTTTATCCTTGATATATTCTTGAGGTGATAGTAAGCTGACTTTGTAATTGTCTTAATGTGTTTTTCTAAGTTTAGGTCTGCATCCATCACTACACCCAAATTTCTCGCCTGGTTGGTGGTTTTTAGGTGTATAGATTGAAGTTCTCTGGTGACCTGTAATCGTTTTTCTTTGGCTCCAAAGACTATTTCTTCAGTTTTGTTTTTGTTTAGCTGGAGAAAATTGTGGCCCAACCAGTCATTAATTTCCTCAATGCATTTACCAAGAGCCTGTACAGGGCCTCGGTCTCCTGGTGACATTGTGATATATATTTGTGTGTCATCTGCATAGCTGTGATAGTTTATTTTGTTGTTCTTTATAATCTGTGCCAGTGGGAGCATGTAAATGTTAAACAGAAGAGGTCCCAAAATGGAACCTTGGGGAACTCCACATGTGATACTTGTCTGCTCAGATGTGAAGTTACCTATTGATACAAAGTATTTCCTGTTTTCTAAGTATGTTTTGAACCAGTTTAGTACAGTTCCTGAAAGACCTGCCCAGTTCTCCAGTCGTTTGAGTAATATGTTGTGGTCAACTGTATCAAATGCTGCACTGAGATCCAGTAAAACTAAAACTGACATTTTTCCACTGTCTATATTCAGACATATGTCATTAAACACTTTGGTCAGAGCAGTTTCAGTGCTGTGGTTCTGTCTAAAACAGTCAAAAGTGGCAAAAGATCCATATTGACCCAGTCCCCATAGACACCCATGCTAAAATATAAATATTTACAGCAATACAGCATTCTGTTCATTTATGAATGCAACTTGCTAACCAAGCTTACTATTGGTAGATTATAACATAGCGCTCCAGCCTATGTCAAAATATGGAGAGGTCAAAAAGCAAAATGACAAAGGCAGAAATGGTATGTCGAGTCTAAAAAACAGTGGGTGTTGTCACAGAGGCTACAGCCATCTTTTGTAGACAGTCTATGAGCTTGATTTATTTCTATTTCAGTATGAAAACGATATGTTAATGATCAGCAAATTCTCAAACAGAGCACATATAAAGAACTAAACTTAATAACTATCCTCTGTTCCCATTATTTTCATAACCATAACCAAATCTTAAGCTGTCAAGAAGACAGTAAATTTAAACATAATAGAATGTTAAAATAAAAGCAGAAATATTTTTTGACACTAGCACTACAATTATGACATGAGGATAAGACAAAAAATCTTTTTACATGTGACTGAAAAATCTGTAGCTGGTTCTCTTTAGTCAAGACGGAAAGCTGCCTTGAAGTCTGCCTTCCTCTGTTTGTTGAAATCCCTCTATTTCAACCACCCCACCACTAATTACTGATATTGTGCTGCTTGCCAATCAGAGAGTCTGAAGAATGTGTAATCTGTATGTAGTGGTTGACACATTAAGTGATGCATTTGCAACCTGCCTTCCATTCTTACAAAACGGGGTTGGAGTAAGAAGGAGGAGAAAAAAAGTGTTGCATTTGGTTCAGTGTGGGTGGAGGAAATAACCTTCTGCAAGCCTGAGTTCAATTATGCTCAGACACTCAGGGAGAGGACGACGATAAGATGAAGGAAAGGAGGATGGAAAACATATTTAGATGCATCGGTTCCCAAACATTTTTCAAAGCTATTTGAAAAGATGCACAACACAAAAGTTATTTGTGTATATTCTGTAATCTGTTTCAGAGCCACGCTTGAGAATACGTGTCTATGCCTACCTATTATATGTTATATAAGTATGTCTCTATTTAATAATAGAGGTTTTATAGTTTTTCACTCATGGAAAATTGATTTTTCATGAGGTAAAAGAGATGAAGGGAAAGATTAAAAACAGTCTGGCATTCGTGATTTTCTTTGTTTCTGTATTTAGCTCGCCATCATTGGTTATTTGATGTGTCAGTGTGACAGCTCCAGACCCGTATCGTTAATTAAAGACAAGCTAATATGTGAGTCATGCTGAACTTACTGCAACTGCTGGACTATTTCTCTCAAACAAACGTGGGCATGTTCTCACACATGCACGCGCAACCCCTCTTCCTCTTTGCATCTAATTAATTCTGCCAAATTACTAGCTGTGTCCATATCTTCGAGTGCAAAATGAGGGGTTTTCTATTTCGCAGCGGCTGTTGAATATTCAAACAGTCTCTCAAAAACCGAGAGGCATAAATACTGCACCTTCATTACTGCTGTGGAGATAGCTCATCTATAGTGCACACTGCAGTAAAATGCAATAAAAGCCTATTAGAAATTTATTTTTAGATTTGTTATTTTCAGATGTATTCAATATACTCAGACTTACTAAAGAAACAGTGCTTTTTATATATAACCTTATACACACACCAAACACCAGAGTAGCCAGTAGATATCCACTCCGAGTCTTTTTGTCACGCCCACCATTCATCGTTTACAAATGCAGATTTAAAAGTATCTGAACCCATTATTTACTCTTTACATCAACTGTTTACCTGCATGCAAGCAAAGCCTGCTCAAATGCCATCAGTTGACAGCAATCGAACGGAAACCCAAAAGCTTGGGATACCAGACATCTTCGCACATGCCTACAGATGCTGCATCTTTAAATTATCCACTTTATTATTTGATCTAATTTCATGATCTTGTGTATTTTGTGAAAATTTTAAAACATTATTTAAATCAAGAGTTTGTCCTCTCTGATTCTCTTTGTTTCATTTTGTATTGTATTTGTTTATTGATTTTAATAGTTTATTTTTTATGTATTTCTTGCTGAAAAGAATCAATAGATGAAGTCCATACAGAGGAGAGATTAACCATAACATCCAGTCAGACTGTACTGATGTCTCCATTTTCTATAACAGCAGGCATGGACATGTCAAGAGTTCTGTCAATACTGTTATCATTACTAAAGGCAATCAATGCTGTTATTGATTCTCACCGGAAAAGATGCTGTACCACACTTATTTATTATACTAATTATTTCTTCTCAAATGTACAAGCGATTATTGTCTCTTTTGCTAAGTAACACAACAAATTTCATTTTGCTCCACTACAAATAAATAATTATGCAAGATAGCAACAATTATAATCAGACATAAGTTCTTCTTAAACAGAATGATAATGGGGGTTTTTCACCCTTAGTGTTGTAATATAATGTAATATAGTTTGTTCAGATGATTGTTTACTACTACTTTAATAGTAATTAAGAAACGTGTTACCCAAGACTGACAATGCAGCTTAGTGATTTGTCTTTAATCACTAATAGATAATAAGCTCTATGCAACAGAGGAAGTAGAGCCTATAGGATTTTTTAAAAATACTACAAACAATAACTAATGCACATAGCATTCATAAAAGAGCACAGATATGTAAAGAAACCAGTATAACAGAGGTGTTAGCGCATAGAGGTGTCAGGTATGGAGCAATTTTTGTTTATAAGGATTTTGTAGGGATGTTTGAAGTTAATAACTTGTGATTATGCTTCATCTGACACTATCCGGGGATTCTTTACCTAAGTGAGGCTGGGTCTCTTACACCAGCAGACACACACTGTACATATAGTCACCATCAGTGTCTGCACAACAGTAATCCACTACCCTGTTCAAAGGTCTGTGTTCTTATAGTCTCCTCATGTGCTTGCTGCTGTCACTGCTTCAGACATTTCCAAGAATCCTCTCCACCCCAACCTCCACCTGCATTAAGTTCAGCTCTGCTGAATGCATTCTCCAGGGCCTTTATTTCCAGGTTAATTTCCTTTTGCTCTCTACATACTACTTTGCTCTTCTGGTGCATGAGAAAGAAACCCTGCGAGCAAAGCAACCTGCCAGGTCAAATCACATTTATTTATTATAGGGTGCTGATAAGCGTATCTCCACAAATCTTCAGTTATTGCATCTCGGTAATGTTAAACCGCTTCAGATCCAACATGCAATAATGTGTAGGTGGAAAGTCATTATTCACTGAAAAAATACGAACTTGTGCTTGTTGTAGAGACCTAAACTCTTAGCAGACATCTTGGAGCTGAGATTCTTTGAGTCTGCACATACTGCAGAGAGAATGATGAAGCAGCAGCATCCTGAAAACAATATCACAGTACTGCTGCGAAGTTATTGCCAGAAAAGAGTGGTTCAGCACACTGGCTTAGTGTAAAGTACTGACACTTAATAAATGTCTTCACTATTGATCTCTCACCCTATAACGAAAAGCATGTCTCCAGAAAGTATAATTCCACTTTTTCACAACAAATAGCTGTTGTAGTTTCGATCTATATGCCAACACATATTTTTGGAGGAGAATACAACTCAGTCACATTGAGGACTGTGCAATTTGTAATTTGTAATTTGCTGTAACCTCATGGGAGATGTTGTGGACACTGGTGGAACAGAACATTTTGTTGTTGGTGTACAAAGAATAATGAGAAGAATGATATAAATATCAGCGGTATTGCCAATTTTCGGAGTATACTAACTTTTGTTATTATCCTGGTGTCCTTTTCCCAAAATCCTACACGGAGTACCATGAGCTCAAACATGACCTCAAAAATGGTCACTTAGAGGTCTTTAGACACCCTTTACTTCCTTTAGAGTGATTTCTTGAAACATGTGCAAATATACATGAAAATACAATATATTAGACATAAACACAATTTGTACAATTCAATTGAGCTCAAAATTTGAGCTTCAAAGACAATACCAAAAAATATTTGGTATGACCACCTTTATTCTTCAGCGTCTCCTTAACTCCCTTCAATATGGGACTTTTCTGTAAAGTAGCCTTCAGGATTAATTTCCCAGGCTTCTCGAACAGTATCATTCAAAGCCCCTCTTTGGATGTTTGATGCCTTTTGTTCCGTCCTCTGTCAAGATGATCCCACACGGCTTCAATAATGTTGCAGTCTGTTCTGTGTGTGATTTTTCTGTAGACACTATTGTACCACTTTCCAGACCCCTTTTGTAAGTCCTGACGATGATTTGAACCAAATATTTCAAATTTGTATTCATCACTCCTTAAGACTGGTTTTCACTGATTTTTAGTGTGTATTTTAACATACTTCAGCCTTTTCTCTGTTTTCCTTTCTTAATAATGGCTTCTTAACAGCTACACTTTCACTGAGACCATTTCTGATCAGGCCAAATGCATCTCTCAGGCTTGGTGTCAGATCTTTGCTGGATTTTTGTTCCTATTTCTTAAGCACATGACTTTCATATACTGTTCATCTGCTATAGATCGTTTTTTAAGCCTGTCGCACCTTGTTTCGTCCTCCAGTTTCTCCAACTTAAAGACACACTGTGCTCCTTTATGCCTCTCAAACTGTGTTATCTTTAGCGTTTTTCATAGTTTCGGCTAAAAATGGGAACAAATGATGTGTTTTTGTGACAGGCTAATAATAACAAAGTCCCTAAAGACACGTTGACTTCTTCTTTTTCTCTCTGAAAATGGTCAGGTACAATGACTTGACTGAAAATTAGTTAAAAAAGCAACTCATTCTTAAGAAACAACTCTGAAAGACCTTGAGAAAGCCTGGAGAACTATTACTCGAGACTACTTTAATAATGACAAAAAAGCCCGGCTTCTTGGAAGCAAAATATAAACAAATGAGGAGGGGCTCAAGACTTTCATAGTATACAAAATATATACTATTTGTATTTTTTTGTTCAGTTCTTTATATAGCGTGATGCAAAAACAAAGTTTAGTTCATATTTCTAGTGTTAGTTCCTTTTAGTCAATGTTTAAGTTCAGATTCAGGTTACTTAGTCTTTTGGTTATATATCCTAATGTATCTTTAGACTAAAAGAAAAACTGCACTAATTAAACAAATTAACTAACTGATGAAATTAGATGAAATACAATTACAGTCAAAAGTTTAGTCTTAGCTTGCACAGTGCTCTGCTGGAGCACACACAAATAAACTTGAATGCACACCATCCTTTTCCTCTGCCTAGTTAACTGACCACTAGATCAATAGCAGTGGGAGGAGGGTGAACTTTCCAGGGGTAGTTAATTGCAGGGTAGACTGTTTCAAAGGGAAATCACTGGAGATGGGAGGGCTGAGTGCGTGTAGCCATCTCATCTAAATAATGTATAGCAGACAATACGGTATGCACCCATACATTTATTTTACTGCATTTTCACCCATGTGTTTCAATGAATACATTGGTACACCACACAGAAGCTCGGACACATGGATTAATCACATTAATGTGTGCATGCTTGAAAGTACAAAAGTATAGATATTATATGCTACTGGCATTCTAAAAGACCATACTAGTCTGCTATGGACAAATGTTTTTAATATTAATGAACAAATAGATTGTGGGACCAAAATGCAGTCAGTGGGTGAATAAATTATGTAAAGAGTGAATTAACCACTGGGAGAAATATACAGAGTGGATCTTTAGTTTCATGCCACTCATATAAATAGTTTATTAGTTTATATCTAAAGTAACAGTGCTGAAAACCATACACGTCTAAGCTGATGGGTTGCAGAGAGATATTCTAGTACACTGTGTATTCAGGCTGGAAAGACGTGGGAATAATGATGATGGTGTTAAATGCAGGGATACTGTTGTAGCTTCGGGTTTAGGCAGTTGACTCCCTTGTTTACTGACAAAAATATGTGATCACAATGTGCTCACCATCAATTTGTAAGCAGAGGCTGAACACTCGATTATACATACACTGACTAAGACCTCATTTGCAGCTTGCATTCAGATGTGATTTGCTCCGCTTGATACGGCCATAGCGTCACATCTGCTGTCTGGAAGCTGATCAGTCTCATAATAATCTTGGGATTACTGCCAAATGATATATATGCAGCTTTCGTGTGAGCATTTATTTTATAATTACAAAACAGCCTAGTCTCATGGCAAAACAAGAAATAGTCATGAAATATTTTCTTTTGTTATGTGTGTGTAAATGGACATAAGTTTACCTTTTTCTGTGACATTCATTCATTTACAGCATGACTTAAAGCAGGGGTGACACATGTGCCGGTGTCCTGCAAGTTTTAGATCTCACCCTGGGTCAACACACCTGAATCAAATGATTTTGATGATGTTCATTTCCAGGCCTCTGGAGAACTTCAAAACATGTTGAGGAGGTAATTTAGGCATTTAAATCAGCTGTGTTGGATCAAGGACTTAAAGAGTAGCTTTTTCTTTTCGTTTTGCAATCAAAATTTTAAAAAGAGAGTGATAAAAAAAAAAAACAACAACAAAAACCCCACAGAAATCAGATTGCAATGTCAGTGTTATTTACAGCAAAGAAAGGTAACAAAAAAAAAATCATTGTCTGTGTGAAAGATTCTAATAGTTGCCCAATATAGTAGAATTTAATTCAATAGCAGAATTGTTTTTACATGCAAGAAAACGCTCTTAAAAATAATGTAATAAAATGCACCACTAGGTTTTACCTGGTTGAGAAATGCCTCCAGCAGGCTGGCTGCTGACTAATTTCTAATTAAAATCAATAACACAGCTTGTTTGTGAATATTTTCTTTCCCATCTTCAGTCAATGTTAACAGGAGATAGCCACAACTTGAAAATGGAGAGAGCTACAGTTTTCTATAACTATAAAACAAGCGGCACTTCCAGCAACAATAGCCAACTGCAGCCACAAGATGGCAATAATGGAAAAGATGGATGCAAACAAGCAAGGGGCTGCTTGAGATGAAAGGAGGGAGATTGCTTTACTTCGGCATGTTTTAATTTGACAAAGCAAGCACTGCTTGCCTTGCTTGTTGCGATAGAATGCCACTGAACTAAAGGTTTGCTTACTTGGCTAAACTATGTGGTTTTTAAGTCAGCCTGCATCCATGCGCTTCTGTTGTACTAATAATAACCACTAAATGAATAAATGCAACTCAAAGAGTGCGCTATTTTTAAAATCACATATATAGAAAGAAAATAAATAAATGCTGCTTAAAATCCTCCCAGTATAATCTGATAAAACAGCATTCAATTTAACCAGACTCTCGGTATATAACCTACCGTCTTTATGCAGTCTTCCGAACAGTTAAGTGTCTCTAAAGTTAAATTGAGCTGAGCACAGTGTGTTGAAACACAATTTTAAGCATTTGTTTTCAGATCTAACAGCCCTTGAAATCTCTGCTCCAGTCAGGTTTGGGTGAATTTTAAGAAACCCTGGAGTGGCTAATCATTCATCTATTAATGTAGAATCTCATCTTAGCTGCATTAATAAAGAAATGAGCTTGGGGCTTTAATGCTTTAATTTGTTTTTGGGCTGTCTGGCAATCATTATCTCATCTCCAGACTTAACAGCCGTGCTCCATTATCAGACTGATCTCCGTGGAAGGCTTGCATCACTGACCACTTGTTTCAGTGCTCTCTTTGTGTGCATGTGTGTTTGTCTGTGCACATTTGTGTAATACAACAGATTGTGTGAGTTTGCATCTCTTCTTGGATGGAAATTTTTATGTCTGAATGAGAGTGTGCTCAGTGTGCGCATTATGATTTTGCTCTAGTCTTAGAGGTCAAAGATGCTTTCCTCGGGTAAAAAGCCATGCGAGTCTACCTTTTTGAGGATTTAGCTTGAAGTAGTCTCATGATTAATGAAAAAAAATGTTTTATAATTAGGTCAGCCAACTACAACTACACCCGAAAAGACTGAATAAGACTGAATAAATCGTAGAAGCATAACCAGGTTGATGGATATTTAGTTTTCAAACAAAAGAAGAAAGTCTGAGACTAGAGAAGAAAAACCATAGATTTAAACTTCAGTGTCTGCTCCAACATTCATAAATCACAGTGACTATGTATATTAGAAAAGGAAATGCTAATAGTATGTCTTTTCTTCTTCAGGCTTTTGAGACAATTATACATTTTTTAAATAATTTGTACAATAGACTTTTCCTGGAATTTAGAGAGCCATTTAATGGGAAATTAATTCTCCTAAATCATTTTTTTCCATCTCACAGCTCACACCATATGCTATCTTGCAGAATACTATTGAACCAGAAATTAACTGAGCAACTAACTAGCTTGGGTTTGGGTCTAAACAAATATGCAAAGCAAGATTTCAGGTCCTGCAGCTGCTAAGCTACTTTTTCAATACTTGAGGGTGTATGGTCCAACATGTCTGCATGTTGACAACCGGGTCCTGCAGGGTGTCCTATGTTTCACACACACACACACACACACACACACACACACACACACACACACATGTCTGGTTTGCTATCCTCGTGGGGACATCCCATTGACATAATGCTTTCCCTAGCCCCTTACCCTAACCCTAACCATTAAAAATGAATGCCTAACCCTAACCCTTACCCTAAACCTAACCATAACCTAATTGTAACCCTGACAGTAAAACCGCATTTTGAGTGTGAAAATTGCTTTCAACCCCGAGGGGACCTGGATTTTGGTCCCCACGGTGCAGAAAGTCCCCACCAGGATAGTAAAAGTCAGATTTTGGTCCCCACCAGGATAGTACGAACCCGTACACACATACATACATACATACATACACACACACACACACACACACACACACACATACATACATACATACATACATACATACATACATATATAATAGATAACTTTAGAGACAAAGGAATTTGCATCCATGTGGTGAATGGTGTCCATGAAGCTTCAGGATCATGCCTTAGATGATGTGTTCCTTCTGTGTTGATCAAACAGTGACCTCCAGGTTATCCAGGATGCTGTGTGGATAAGTGGCAGGGATGAGATTTAGCATCTCCAAGAGAACCATGGTTTTCAGCTTCAAAAGGATCAACTCTGGGTTGGGCAAGAGTTTTTGAGAAGTTGTGGAGAAGTTTAAGTGTTGGGGTATCTTGTTCAAAAGTTGGGAGAGGGTAAAGCAGCGTCTGTAGTTATGCAGATACTGTGGTGATCTACTGTGGTGACCGTGGATATGTGAAGCTACAGATTTACTGGTCAGTTTACATTCCTGCCATCTCCACTTGCCGTGGGCAGTGACTGAAGGGGTGAGATTCTGTATTTTAAGCTGCACAAATGAGCTTCCTCTGAAGGTATCTGGGCTCAGGATTAGAGCCATAGAGAGAGGAGCACAATTTTATGAGAAAGGTTCAGAGCAATATTGAATCTGCACATCAAAAAGAGCCAGCTGAGGTTGTCTGGATATCTGGATCTCTCCCGGACACCTCCCAGGTGAGGTGTTTTAGTCATATCCAGCTAGGAAGAAATCCTTGAGGAGATCCAGGACAAGCTGAGATTTCTCAACAGGCCTAGAAACACTTTGTTATACTCCTTAATTCCAGGAGTTAATGCCCAGGAAGAGGGAGTCCTGGACCTGACTGTATAAAGCCTGTGGTACACTACACAAAGCTGCACCTGGACACAAAAGCACAACTGAGGCCCAGAATCCTGCAGGTGCTTTCCTGGCAAATAGAAACGTATTTTGGCACTGATTCCTGGGAAGAACTGAAATCTGAAATTCAATTAATTTAAGCCCGGTGACAACCAAGTTGGCTTTGCAACTGAAAAATTGTTTTCTGGTCTGTGATTCTTCAAAGAGCTGGGTGTTAAATGGCTGAAATTTGATGATACCTTTTGGTGATGAGGGTTCTCACAAGTGTAGTAAATAGACTTGAGGAATGGAGATTACCACTATTTGGGGTTTTTTTTATGTGCAACTTAGAAACTGCACTGAATGCAGTTCTTTTGCAGTGCTACTGTCTTAACCACCTTTAGAAGAGTGTGTGTGTGTGTGTGTGTGTGTGTGTGTGTGTGTGTGTGTGTGTGTGTGTGTGTGTGTGTGTGTGTGTGTGTGTGTGTGTGTGTGTGCGTGTGTGTGTGCGTGTGTGTGCGTTGAAGAGTTATTGTCTCTTTAGTCTCTGGGGGGTCATTGTGATCAATGAAGATCTGCCCTCTTAGTTTTGCCCTTTTGAATAGCTTCCAGCTACAGCAGAGCCAAACACCAGCCTATCTTCCTCATTTATCTCTCACAACATCTTCTTGTGGTTCCCACAATGCCAGCCTGTAGGTGTAGGTGTGTGAGAGGGAGCAAAGGACGGTGTTTATTTATTTTTTTGCTCAGCTCTGAGATAGATAAGTCATAAGTCACTGCAACTTTTTCTTTGTTTTCATGAATGATTTAGCTGGCTGACAACCTAATAAACTACCACTGTCTCAGGGAACAAAGAAAACCAGCAGCTACTGCGTCACACAGGTATCTCTTTTTAATACTGAACACCCCTTGTTTCTGACTTTGATTCAAGATAAATACCTGAAAGATTGATAGGTTGAGGCAAAAAGATTTATTTTTTGTTGAATTCATTTTTAACTTGCAACTAATTATTTAAGGGACTACTTTTGTATTGACTGTGGGTTTGATGGCTCGGTCTGCATATACCAGAAAGTCTTATCTTTGGAATATCAGTGCCTCACCAGCAATTTTCGCATGCATTTTCATTTCATTTAATTTAGCAAGCCTCTATTCAAAGTCTTGTGTGGCTCTTTTAAAATGCAACACGCACTTTGATGGCAAACCTGATGCTCCTGGTTGTGGCATTAAGGAGACAGGTCTGCCACACCCAGCTCATCGTTTCTCAGCTATTTTACCCGAAACCTTTTCCTAAAGCTAACCACGTAGTTTTTTGTATCTACTCTAACCCTACTTAAGTGATTTTTAAAATCAAACCAGCAAGTAAAAAACAAAACAAAAACAAATTAGCAAATAAAAAAAGCATACAAAGGAACAAACAAAAATGTACCAGGAGGGCACAAATCGTGGACTCCTGGCTCCTAGGTCACCGAATGTCCTAAAGATACTCCAAGTATCTAAAACGGTTCATCATCACTCAAAGGCTTGAGACATAGCTGGTGTAGGATGATGAAGACGCAGGTGGCATCTGACAAAATGGCCAATTAACACACTGATAAGACACTGAAGTGTCACATTCTTTCACTTCATTTAATGAAGTCGATCTTGAGACTGGCAGTTTTAGTTTGTTTTGGTCTATATCTGAGCAGTAGCCAGTGGCACACACCAATAAGCCACTGAATGTGATTTGAAAGCACACAGGGGCCCTACATAATTTAGGCATTTGTGGGTGTTATTGTGAGTGATTTGTGCATTTTTCTTACTTGAATATCGAGTACAGCTGTAATGTGACTAGTTTGAAGCTAATTTGACCATTATGGATGAAAACAAAGTTTCTATTTGAAATCTATCTGCTAAAACGTGTTTGAATGAAATGTTTGACCACAGCAGGAAACAGACTTTAAAGGAGTCTTGGTGCATGCTCAATCATCCGAGTAAAGAAATTCCAAAAAATTGATTGTGTTCATCTGGATGTAACGTTTTCAGTGGGAGAAACATTTAGTTACTCATCCAATTGACTTCTTCAGACCTCACAGCCCAGTGTTCGTTAGTGGTGCTAGTTTCAGTCATTATGCAAATGTGCTGTTTATAAGGTTGGGGAAACTTGCAGTCAGTTGAGACTGAAGAAGTCACAGTGACGAAACATTTCTCCCACTGAAAACGTTAAATCTAGATGAACATAATCAACTTTTTGGAGATATTAAAGGACACAACACTGCAGCTATTTGAATTACTAAACAGATCTCTGAGTCGGAGACGACTGACTTCTCTCTTTTGTTTTATTTTAGTCTTTTTATTTTTACAGTGTTAGCAGAGTAGTGTGCATACGTGAGAGTTGTTTTACCATGTTGGACCTGGTACAACCACTTTTTGATTGAAAATGTGTATTTCATGACTGGTTCCTGAACCAAAACCTACTAATTGCTTTTAGTTGTTAGCAGATTTCCTGCAGCTTTTTATATTTGTCTCCAAATACTGATGAACTACTAGCCTACTGGTAGTACAACTAGTGTGACACAAACTAGGAATTGAGAAGTTTTGTTTTCAAAGTAAAAGCTGTCCCTGAGTCTGCAGTAAATATGTTTTAAAGCAACGTTTATGCTGAACGCAAACATTCTCCATTTCACTTTACCTCAGAGAGTAGCTGGACAGTGTTTGTAGACAAGTCCTTCACTTCCATTCAAAGTATGACTGCAGCAGTATGCTACAACCAAGGCAGTCACAAGGAAGTTTTAGCCAGCTGTCTCCAGACCTATGCACAGGGAACCCATTCATTTGATCCCATATTGATTATCAGACGTCCAAACTACTGACAAGTTAACGTCACGTGTCTCCACAACCTCAGTAGCAGACGTCACATCTGCTCATGCACACTGAAATGACCCAAGTTGCTGCATTGTTTTTAATAATCACTGAGTGGCATTCAGATATGACCTTATAAAAGGAGTGAGATACGTTTTATTGTCGGTCATTTTCCCCTGGCGTGACCGCTGCCTCGGGGCAATACAGATTTCCCTCTTCTCTTTGCTCTTCTCTCTGTTTGAGATCTAAGTGTGTGTGTGTGTGTGTGTGTGTGTGTTTGCTCCACTGGCCTCCAGAGTGGTGACATTCAGAAACATTCAGAGGCAAGCCCTGCCGTGCCTTGCCAAGCTAACACCCTGACATTGTGCTGACATTTCCCTCCTGCTGGCTCCTACTGCTTCCCTGCTTAGCCTCTGTGTATGTGACTGTGTGTGTGTGTTTGTGAGATTTCAGAGTTACTGTCAGCCACCCAGATTCAGAGAAAAAAGATTCTGCAATGCACTAGTAGCTTTGGATCTAGTAAAGAAGTGCATAAAGCCATTCATTGCTGTCGGACTCCTATACAGTATCTGTACAGCAGCATCTGAGCAAGTGATGATATGCAGATAAATAATGTTTTACATCTTTTTAACAAAAGGATCCGGCAGTGCACAGAATAGCCATAACGACTTTAACCTCTTAAGCCCCATCGCCCCCTGATACGGGGGTCAGTTAGGCTTGGGGCTTAAGAGGTTAAAAAAATATACAGTCACATTAAACTAATAATTTTAACTCTTTATTTTTAAAGCCAAATAAACCTTACTTTTCATTTTTTTTCCCACTAGAAGTTAAAGAAATGAAAGTCTGTGTTTTCAATAGATTTTATTGCATTCCTTTTTTTGATTAGCATATCAATTTGGTTATAACAACAAGATATTAGATATAAGAAACAACCTGGGCTTAGTTTAAAGTTAAGAACATTTTTTTAAACATAACAAAATATATAAAGTTACACTTTTAGATATTTTTAGACATCAATACAATTGAGAGATTATGCCTTCCTGAGTAGATTTTTTCTACCCAAGCTTCTCCTCTACACAAGAACTTAATCAACCTTTCTCTTAACTTTTGCATTTATACTTTAACATCTTTCCCTCTGGGAGATAAGCTGCCCAAATTGTACATGTGCTCCTTTAATGTTTGCTTTGGTCAATATTTGTCATCACGGTCATGTTTGTTTCCTGTTGGAGGCTGGTGAGTGGATTGTTTTGTTTCACCTCAACAAATCTCTAATAAATCAATTCTTCAAGCTGAATTTTTAATGGTTTTCTGAAAATATCTAAAGATGTAATATGCATGTGTAACCACTGCATTTCTTGCATCGCCATTGCACTGCCATTTTTCATGCTGTTGTTCATGAATGTTGCCAGGTAGCGAGCTATCTTTGCACAGACATGGTGCTCAGCAGTTCATTGTACAAAGCTCTAATTGGCTCAGTCTATCTAACTGCAGAATAGACATTAAAACATAATAAATTCAGCAGTAATTCAGACGGCTGCTTGCAGAGTCACGTAGTATAACAAACAGCTTTTAAGTTATGCTATGTGTGTATATTCTCAGTTTTCTTGTTATTACCTTATAAATAATGAGTAGTGAGTATAATTTTTCACATGGAGCTGAGCTTATAGGAAACTGGTTTCAATATACATATTTCTTGTAGCATCAAATATTTATAAGAGACAGTCAAAGTCATAGTTTTAGGGCGAAAGTGTGCTTGGTTAAGAAATAAACATCTAAGAAAAAATCAGCTCATCTGGTTCTTAGAGGACACCATGAAGCCAGATTGGCATTTTCCATAGAATAACAGAATTGGTGAGAGTATGCAGGCATTTTCTGGAAGATGAAATAATTGATAACATTGACTGGCCCCTACGCTCAACTGACCTAAATCCAACAGAACACCTCAGGGAAATTATGTTTCGGTCCACCTGACAGCACCTTGTTGCACCTCAAACTTTCGAGGAGTTCAGCGATACCCTGGTCCAAACTGGGAGGAGATCTCCCAGGACACCATCCATTGTCTCATTAGGAGCATGCCCCGATGTTGTCAGGCATGTATGCAAGCACAGGGGACCGTACAAAACATAAATACCATACAAAATGTCCAGGAGTATTCAGTTGCCTCTTTGTGGGTGGAAGTATTACTCTTGGAAGAAATATTTGGTATAAGTTCTCTTATTCTGGAGGGAGTGCAGACAGATCTTTCAACTGTGTGTACAAATTGAAATTAGCATTAGCTGTTGCCTATGGATCAACAGCTAATGCTAATAACAATACTATGTTTTATAGTATTGTTAATACAGTTCCTGTTGTACACTATAATGTTACACTATAACTACTCTACAACTACACTATAACTATATGTGTTTGTTTGCATAGGTGGGTTTGCAATGCTTTGAGTACTAGAATAGAGCAGAAATAAATACCTGTCAATTTAGAAATTATAAACAAATTTATTAAAGTCTAAGAGAAGTTAATTTTTCTGACTACTAAAAATTTATAAGAACATATTTATCTCATGTAACAGATTTAAATAATTAAAACTGAGTCCAACATCAAGTCTGACACACTCCAGCTCTTCTAAATCTTCAGCCAGGATGCAAAGTTAACCTTTCCTTCTCCCAGAGCAGAGTTCCTTGTCTCGGGGATTGACTTCAGGCTCAGAAGAGTGTGAGCAGTCATGGCCAACAGAGATACCGAACCCCCTCTCAACTCAGGAGCTGACTTGGTGGTCCAGTACTCTGTAGACCGTTAAACTTTGCATAACTCTATGTGACATGAGGAGATGATGTGGTAGATGGAGGAAGAAGCTTAGATACACTGAGCAGGCAGCCAAGGTTAGAGAGTCAATCTCTGAACAAGTTTGAGTGCTGTGGATTGGAAGGAATTTCAGGAAGTAGTTAACAGTGGGAGGTTGGGATTTGAGGCCAGAGATTGCAGCCAGACTTGAAATTAGCCTCTGTCTCTGACCAGAAGCTGTTAAAAATTGAGTGAAGCTTAAAAATGCATCACATATGCCCCCTGCAAAGATAATTTTTAGCTTTAATTTTTAGTGGTGACCAAAATGGTTAAAGGCTGCAAAACACATCTTTTTCATTTAAAAACATTCCCCACCAGTTCAACTCATCAAGTTTCGCTAACTTGCTGTGAGGAATTCAGCTTATCCAGTGAAGTTTTATATGATGTCTGGAAGAACCTTTACAAAGCTAAAAAATAATTTATTTACTTTTTAAAGAGGAAGCCAGCATTGTCAAAGTCAGGGTAGAATTCAATGTCCTGTTAGCATTACTATTGAGAATATAGAGGAATGAAGATACATTTCTTCTGTTACAGTACATACATACAAAGACATATAGGTACAAATACAAAGAGGAATGCACAGGTGTTCATAAATGATAAAAATGGTAAAGACACCAAAAGTTATAAACTTGGGACACTGATAGACAGCGCAGTTCTACAAGGTGTTTTCTTGAACTTTCTGAAAGTAGAAAACTAAGCTGGTACACTGGTAGAGTGTTGGCTGGTTGTAAAGTGAAATTCCCCATTTCTGCTAAATAAATAACCATTCATACTCATGCGTCTGAGTGGAACTTTTAGATAAACAAACTGAACTTAAAGTGCCATAGTTCTCTCTTGGCATCAAGGGCGTAGATTTGGTTTTGGCATTGGTGGGGACGGATGATTCAACCACCAAACCCTGCCCTGTTTCTTTTTTTTTTCCTTTTTGTTTTTGCTTCTTGATAACAAAAAGAGAAATATAATTGCCTACATATGCTATTCTACATACTTTTAAACCATTTAAAATTACAATTCATAGTTTTATATGTGAATTATATAATGTTAAATTACTATTAAACAAATGACTAACTTAAGTATTTCAGACTTTAGTTTCATTCAGCCATATTCCATATAAATCAGGTATCATACAAAAATAAAAATAGCTTCAAATACAGTCATGACAATAAAAGAATATGACCTTAAGGACTTAACAACATTACTTCAGTTATAGTACACCAACATGTCTTACATGTCATACATTAGCACTAAGGGAACACTGAATGACTTGGTGGTTTTTGTCCATAAAACTACTCATCTAAGATTACCACAAAGTAAAAGATCTCTCAGCAAAATTATGCAACATTTTAGGCACACTATTGCCCCTATCAAATCAGTGAGCTGGGATGTTTTATTCTATACATGAACTACTGTTACACCAACAGACATGGACTACTGGTGCCCCACACAACAACTCAATGCCCACTATGTGAAGGAGCCAAACACATGCCTTCTCCTCTCGTTAACTGAGATAAACTGCTGGCATATTTGTTTTACATCTATACTGTCCAGTGTCTCCTGGTGGACATGGCAACACGTTATTCATGGTTACATACAACTTTAGACTGATGTGGGCCAAAGCCTGACACATACTTGCCAACCTGGAGACCTCAGAATTAGGGAGACATTCAAAGGGGCTGTTGGGGTGGGTGTGTGGGGGGGGAGTGGTATACATATATATATATATATATATATATATATATATATATATATATATATATATATATATATTTATTTATATATATATATATATATATATATAAATATACATATATATATATATATACATATAAACTTGAATTTTACAATGTTTATTTATCGGATAAAATAAGTTACATGTCACCGTTATTATTGTCCGGCCAGAAACAGGCCGGGGCGTCCAAATTCAGAGGCTGCGTCCACCTGAGGACCAGGTGTTGTGCCAAAAAGTGATTGTCTGCCGAAAACTGATTTCCGGTATTTGCCAAAAACTGATTGCTTGTATTTAAACTGCTATAAATAACTTGTTGGTCTATAATATGTGAAACATGTCAAATATATCCCTCATGAATTATATCAAGTCATCTTGAGCAACAAACAACATTCTTGTAAAAAGGTAGAAGACGCAATCAGTTTTTGGCAGTGACTTTTATGTATCCTTTATTTATGCAGTTAAAAAAAAATTCTTGTTTACTTTAAAAATGTCTCTCTTAAGAGTAATCTGGCCAAGAGGACAGCTGAAATTGCAACAAATGCAACAATAGTTCTGTAAACATATTTTAAGTGAACAAAAGGAAGCTGATTGATTATAATGGAAGTACAATAACACAGATATTTGAAGTTTACACAGCTACATTCTCGCCTGAAAATATGTTAAAAGTTTATTTTGTGACCCAGAAAGAGTAATATTAAAACTAAGTAGCTGCAGTAGTAGTAGCCATTGTTGAACACTGGAATTGGCTGGGCCAAGCTGGGATATGGTTTTTCAATTTTGTTGTCCGGGTGAAAAATCGGGAGATTGGTGGCTCCGGGAGATTTTCGGGAGGGGCACTGAAATTCGGGATTCTCCCGGAAAAATCGGGAGGGTTGGCATGTATGGCCTAGCATAGCCTGTAACGTTATTAGGACGGACACATATTATGAGTGAACTTGACTTGAAGTGACTTTCAGGTTTCTTTGAAAAATCCGGGTTCTTCCTTTTTGCTGCCATCCTCCTCTCCTCCTTGCAGGTCCTCGCAGCGCAGGGTTGCCGCTGCTAAAACTAAACAGAGCTCCCTGAAAGGCACAGCCAATCACATTGGCCATATTTGTCACATGAGGTAGGACTCCAGTAGAGAACGTGATTTAACTCTTTCTGCACCGCCGGGTGAATGAGACGTTGACAGATCTTTTTTTTTCTTTCTATCGGGTTTGTTTTTCTTTACTCGAAGAGATCAAGATATTGGTGGGGACATGTCCCTTCCGTCCATGCCAAATCTACGCCCTTGCTTGGCATATGTTTCTTTCAGTTATTTTATTCAAATGAACTGTGTTAATGTGAATATTGGTTTCTAAACATTAACTCAACTCCAATGGGGATTTCTTCTTTAATTATGGAGTTCCACAGGGTTCCATGCTAGGACCAATTTTGTTTTCATTATGCATGCTTCCATTAGGCAGTATCATTCTTAGGTATAGCATACATTTTCACTGCTATGCAAATGATCCATAGAGCCATCTATCCATGATGCCAGATAACACACACAATTCAGTTAAAATGCAGGAATATCTTAAAAACATAAAGACCTGGATGGCCTTCAATGTGCATATTAAGCAAATATATAGGACTGTTTTGCTGGATGTGCACAATGCCTCTAAAATTACAAACCTCATGCCTCAGAGTGATGCTGAAAAACTAGTTAATGCATCTTATACTTGAGGCTGGACTATTTTAACTTATTGTTATTGGGCTGTACTAAAAACTCCCTGAAAAGCCTCCAGTTGATCCAAACTGCTGTAGCAAGAATACTGACAGGAACTAGAAAGAAAGAGCATATTTCCCATATAATGACTGCTCTTCATTGGCTACCAGAATGGAATTCAAAATCTATCTCCTCACATACAAGGTCTTGAATAGTCAGATAGTCAGGCCTCATCTTATCTTAAAGACCTTATAGTGCGATACCACCTTATAGAGGACTTGCACTTGTTTACTTGTGGTTCCTAGACTATTTAAATGTAGAATGGGAGGCAGAGCCTTCAGCTTTCAGGGCTTTCTTCTGTGGAACCAGCTCATAATTTGAATTCAGGGGACAAATACCCTCTCTACTTTTAAGATTAGGCTTAAAACTTTTCTTTTTGACAAAGCATATTGTTAGCAATGGATCAGGTAATCCTGAATTCTCCCTTAGTTACGTTGCAAAATCTAGGCTGCTGGGGTCTTCCCACGATACACTGGGTGCATCATTACTAGTTTTCACCATCAGTGTTTCTTCTTCACTCGCCTTTTTTATTCAGTTTGTGTTTATACACCACTTTGCGTTTAATCGTTAATTATATTAATCTCTAGGGCTACACAACAGGTAGCTTTAAAGGGAGCGTGAGGACTAAATATAGTGTGCTTTTAACCCAGAGATCAGTTAAACTCTAGTTCAGCCCCCTTTAGCTGGGTATTACTAGTTTTCACCAAAATTGTTCTGACAACATTAGTTGATGGTCAGAGTTTTTGTAAATATTCATGGGATGAAATTATTTATGTCTTCTATGTAAATTATGCATTTGTACATTTGTGGTGCTGCAGTGGGGGCAGCTCTACGAGAGTTATTGCACAGGTAATTTTTTTAATTGAAGTAGAACTGTTCAACTTTAACAGGAGAGTCAGTACCAGCCTTTCAAAATGTCAAGGAGCTTTAATACTTTCACCTGCTGTGATCAGTTCTGCTAGCAGCGGATCTGGTGTAAATGCAAAGCAGACCAACATATACTTTATTATTTAGGATCTTTATCTGTTTTGCTGGATACAAATGTTGAATGAAGGGACTGTTACTACAAACTTGACCACTTCCAGAACATTTATTTATAAACCACTCACACACTCTTACATTCCTGACTATGTAGCTTCAACCCTCTGGCACCTTACAAAGTTGATTTCTGCATAATTATGTAAAGGTTTTGATAGCATGTGGGGGAAACACGGATAAGACCAGATTTTACGCTCTCAGACTGGATAGAAATTAGTAACATGTAATTTATGAAAAACTGAAACAATTCAACAACGAGGACTATTCATGTCACACATTATCTGTGCATGTGTTTCTTACGATTTGCCCTCAAGGTTAGCCAATGGCTTGTTCCAACTAATTATCATATTAATTAAGTGGAAATCCTTTCATTAGTAGAGTACTTAAATAGCAGTGTAGGTAAATGTCACTTTAATCAGTGCTGAAAAGTTGATGGTCGTTTAATTGTATAGCTCAGAAGTACATGCACTGCTTTTAGTAAAGTCTTTTAGTTAAGCCCAGAGTAATACATGCAAATTAAATAGTATAGCATGAGTCTGCATAAGTATTTAAAGAAGAAATGTGCTCGTTTTAGTTGATGTACATTAAGTTATTGTAGCTTTTCAATTATAGTTGGATTAATAATGTATGTTAAGTGATCCTAATGGAAGCAGCAGCAGTCTTTGTTTGAGAGGGCAAATGCTAATTAGTAAAGGCCCCTCTTCATAGATGTCTCAACAACTACAGTATTTTAATTGTTAGGGCTGAAAAGGTCTTTTAAAAATTTTTATCTGAAAATCTCTTCTTCACTTTATCAGGTTCATTTCCAGCCGCGATGGTGTGTTTGTGTGCAGTTTTAAAATGATAGGATCAAAAATCAAACAAATGTGTCCCAATCTTTGAGCTTAAGGAATTGCAATCTGAACAAGATCTACAGGAAGTCAGACACATTTTGGGGGGAGTCTTTCAAAAAATCTGTCAACTTATTTGTTTTTCCAGTATGAAACAAATTATTAAAATCGCCAAAACAGTTCAAACAAATGTTCATTTTTGCAACAAGGACAGAATAGTAAGCCACTAGTGCAAAAAAGCAAAGTCTGACATTTTATACAGTGCTCACACGGCACATTGGTACCTAAAGTTATGGCAAGCAGGCAACTATTCATTAGAGGGAAATGAATCATTTTGGTGTTTGATAAGCTCTCGCCGACAAAATGGACACTCTCAAAAAGAAAATCAATGCAGAGAGAGGAGACTGTTCAAACGCACAATGAAAAACCTGAGTAAAGGGCTCCAATGTCACACTGTGGTTATTATATTCTCATCTTCCTCCATCCATCATCTTCTCACCATTCCTCTGTCATTGTCTCCGAGTTTATTCACGTCGGTATGGAGGTGAAGTCAGGGCTCAGCTAATGATGCTTCTCCTCTCGCTGACCTTTCTCATTGCAGAATTAAGGACCAGATGATGTGTGAACAGTGCTGTGCTGCCATATCAGTCTCTGCAGTGGTTTTCTATAGACATGCGACCAGTTACCTAATGCAACTCATTCACATATTTATCAGCAACAGTCCACTAACTTTTCATGACATATTTATGTCTTAAAAGAGTAAATATACACAGCCTGGAGGTGTGTTTGGGGTCATTGTCCTGTTGAAAAATAAATGATGGTCCGACTAAACGCAAACCAGATAGGATGCATGTCACTGCAGGATGAAGTGGTAGCCATGCTGGTTCAGTGCGCTTTTAATTTTGAATAAATTCCCAACAGTGTCAGCAGCAAATCACACCTCCTCCTCCATGCTTCATGTAGAGACCATCCTTTCACCTTTTCTGCGTCGCACATACACAAGGCGGGTGGAAGCAAAGTTCTTAAATTTGGACTCATCAGACCAAAGCACAGATTTCCACTGGTCTAATTTCCATTTGTTGCGTTTGTTGACCCAAACAAATCTCTTCTGCTTGTTGCTTTTCCTTAGAAGTGGTTTCTTAGCAGCTATTTGAACATAAATGCCTGATTTGCAAAGTCTCCAACTGATGTAGAGATGTGTCTGCTACTGGAACTCAGTGTGGCATTTATCCAGCCTCTAATCTCAGGTGCTGTTAACTTGCGATATCTGAGGCTGGTGACTCAGATGAATTTATCCTCAGCAGCAGAGGTGACTGTTGGTCTTCCTGTCTTGGGGCGGTCCTCATGTGAGCCAGTTTCCTCGTAGTGCTTGATGGTTTCTGCGACTGCACTTGGGGACACATTCAAAGTTTGAGCAGTTTTCCGGACTGACTGACCTTCAGTTCTAACAGTAATGATGGACTGCCGTGTCTCTTTACTTAGCTGATTGGTTCCTGCCATAATATGAATTCTAACAGTTGTCAAACAGAGCTGTCAGCTGTGTACCAACCTGACTTCTGCACAACACGACTGATGGTCCCAACCTCATTAAGAAGGCAAGAAATTCCACAAATGAACCCTGACTTGCACACCTGTAAAATGAAAGTGACCATTTCATCTTTTTATGACAACATCACAGAGCTGCTGCAGATTTGTCAGGTTGCTCATTCATGATGTGACTCTCCTGTTCCTCCACTTTCCAAAGATGCCGTGTTTTTCTCTCAGCTAATATCTCAGCCGCTGGGGATGCCATCAGTGTTTACATCCTATCAAAATGTCACAACCTCAAACTTCTCATCTCAGGTAAAAGCTCATGATATGTGATTGATATCACTTGTGCATGTACCTTAACAAATACTAATGAAACTTTTCACATGTAGTGCAATTTACTTTCATTGTATTCAAGTGATGACAGACGTTTTAATATGTCATATCCCCAAAACTAGGCAACTAACACTAAAAGAAAAAGATTAAAAATCACCACAGTCTGCTATTGCAGCTCACCCTTTTCTCATCATTCTGATTGCAGTATACAGTACTGTTTTCCATAGTGTTATCTTAAAAATCCATTAGAGGTTATAGTAACAAAGGTTATTGCAGTGCCTCCTTTGTAAATGCAGACAGTTTGCATGTATTTAACAAAATGTTAGAACACATGTTGGAATAATTTGCATCAATTTTGAAAGCTTAGTTTGCTTACATGGCTACACAAGAGTATATCAGTGCATTCTCACTCTGGTTATTGGTCTGCAACAGTGTTTATGTAATACGTGAATGCCTCAACTCAAGAATATTGCATTATGACAACGCATTCAATAGTCTTCTTCTTTTTGTTCCCTTCTTTTTCACTTGCTTACAATGTGGCAAGAAAACCAAATATTTAGAGGGAACATGTGGCACGTGGCACTGAGGCATTAAACATAACACTACTTGAGCATGTTTGGATTTATTATTAAAAATGTGTTGTACTTGGCTAAGTTTATAATTACAAAGGGAAGCAAATAATAAAATCCTCATACTCATTCCTAAAATGTGCGACAGACTGCACATTTTATAAGTGAGGACGTGGCACCATTTTGCCAGCACGATGTATCCAGCATTACTTTGAGACCCCGTAACACATCACATAAATTCATTTCCAGGGAATCCAAATAGAAAATCTACTTGTAATGCATACTGTTACTCAGCAAGGTTTAATTAATGGAGCCAAACAGTAATTGCATTTGGATCTGCTCAGACATTTGGCTGTAAACAGTTGTTGCACTTTATTAAGAAAATAACTCTTCTGGCTCATAGCAGCAGAAAGAGAGAGGAGAGTGAAAACAGTAAAAACAAAAACAAAAAAAACAGTGCCTGTTCCACTTATCTGCCCACGTTTTGTTTTGAAATTATTTTTAGTCACAAAACAAATCACATCCATCCGTAATATTGTCCACGACTAGAAAAAAAAGCTCTAAACAGAAGATTTTAGAGAAATCTTTATTGTGGGTTAACTACTGCAGCAGCTGCTGCTCTATGCCATTTTTACCTCTGCACCTTTTCATTTCCCTCCTCCACTGGGCTGAGACATAGAGGCTAGGAAGGCCACCAGGGGAATGTCAGGGATGATCGCAACTCTGTCCCCAGACATGACACTGTCTCAAAACAGTGCCGCTGCTGCTGGGAAATATGTTCAACCACCTTTCAGCTACAGATTCTCTGCCGGTTTTCATTTTGCCAGAAAATACTTTCGCTTGCATTATTTTAGGTTACATGGTGCACATTTCTAGTCGGGCTCTATGACAAAGAAAATGTTTCTACTATATTAATTTTAGATTTCAGCTTTAGTTTGGTTCAGTTTATGCAACTTAAAGGATCATAGTTTGGCTTAAAATACAACATTAACAGCCTCTTCAGGCATCCACAATATCAACATCCACATTTTTCAATGTTTACAGTGATAATACTAATTGAATTGGGTCCGGTGTTTCTTTCAGTGTTATGCTGTCTTTGGCAGGGTCATCAGTACCCATCATACAAACGAGCTTGTTGGAATCCCAAGATATTTTAATTTGCATGTTTTACTGGCAGGTATTCCATTTATGTGCTTTTGTTTTGCCCTTTTTTGTTTTGGTTTGGTTTTTGAAGAATTTTGATCAAAGCTGCATTCAAATTCCTAAATGATTAACCTAAATTTCTGAAATTTCTGAGTTTTGTCACTGGCTGGGTTTGGGCACAAGATCATTACAGCAGCTAAC
The DNA here is from genome assembly GCF_036321145.2 of Pelmatolapia mariae. Classification (NCBI taxonomy): domain Eukaryota; kingdom Metazoa; phylum Chordata; class Actinopteri; order Cichliformes; family Cichlidae; genus Pelmatolapia; species Pelmatolapia mariae. Next base: position 21,173,832 of record NC_086240.1, on the reverse strand, counting down.
TTTGAAAGTTATGGAGCTACAACCAATAATATGCATTATTTTCATTTTCATTTACTTTTATTCAGTTCGGTTTCCTTTAAATTGCACAGTGTATGTCCACCTTTAGAAAAAATACCTGGCAGACATTGCATGACATAAGGGATGATAGTGTTTGGTTTGTGTGGACTGAAATTCAGTTCAATTGAGTTCAATTGTGTTTAGTTCACTGTATATAGCATCAAATCACAACAGCAGTTGTCTCAAGGTGTTTTGTACTATAAGGTAAAGACCCTACAACAGGGGTCCCCAATCGCAGTCCATGAGGGCCGGTGTCCCTGCAGGTTTTAGATGTGTCCTTGATCCATCACAGCTGATGGATAAATTACCTTCTCAACATGTCTTGAAGTTCTCCAGAGGCCTGGTAATGAACTAATCAAGTGATTCAGGTGTGTTGACCCAGGGTGAGATCTAAAACCTGCAGGGACACCGGCCCTCATGGACTGCGATTGGGGACCCCTGCCCTACAACAATAGAGAGAAAACCCAAACAATCAGACGACTTCCTGTGAGCAAGCACATGTTGATAATGGGAAGGTGAAACTCCCTTTTAACAGGCTGAAACATCAGGCAGAACCAGATTCAGGGAGGGGCGGCTATCTGAAGAGACGCACTTAACATACAAACTACAGACACACAAGTGCATCTGTTGTCTAAAAGCAAAAAACAATTATGCTACTGTTGGGATAACCTTCATGCCAACTGGTTGGATTGAAAGTTTGAACAGAAAAGGGAAGAACAGCAGAGTTCACCACAGTTACGTAGTACTTTCAAAAAGTGGGCTGTATGTAGGGTATGTCAGGCTATAATCTTTAGACCAGGTCATAACCTCAGAAGGCTGCTGGTGCCAGCACTGCTAATATTATCCACACTTGTTTTACCAATGTGATATTATGTTTGTATTCAGTGACAGTTTAAATAGGTTTTGCTTATTTTCCCATTTCAGATGTATCTTAAATGCACACACAATATTTGTATGAACAACATTTAACCCCACCCATTTGCTCCATTTTCAAAAGAATAGAAAAGTCTTTATCTTACAATATGAAGGGCCTTGAGATGACAGTTGTTCTGATTTTGCCCTATATAAATAACATTTAACTGACTCCGCCATGCAAAGGCCATGATAAATTAGCTAACCGATTTCATGTTCTGCGTTTTGGGTCATAACTCATCTTTTTGAGATGCATTTAAGCTAAAACTTCTTTTACTTCTTCCCTCTGCTGGATATTTCATCCTGGGTCCATTTAACATATCTTAATGGGATTTTAGCATTAGATTTATTCTTCAGTGTGCTGGAGGTCAGTTCCTGTGTCACTAATGGATGGCATTTTATTTGTTCTTGATACCATTTAAAAGAAAGTAAATTGTTTAAAAGAGCTTGTCATTATGTGTATTATGACAGACAGTATAAATGGTTGAGTGTGAGTTTTCTGTTTTAGACATATGAAACTGAGAGGCTTAGATAAGACATCTGAATCCCCTGTTTGTATGTGCTGAAGTCTGCCATTAGCTTGCAGTAGCTTACTATTCATTCCATGCAGAAGTTTCAGTGTGGAATAATGTATCCATCAGTTAGTACTGTGAAGGAAAATATATGATCTTGTATTCCAAAAATATGACAAATTGGGTGAATTGATTGAAACAAATGCAGCTGTAATTATAATGCCACAGGTATTATAATTGCCACAAGCTCCACCAATTCTGACAGTTCCTCCCTTGATAAAAGTCCCTGGATCCAGATTAGTTAGTGTCTACCATTTTTATAGTTCAATTTATTTGTTTTTTTACTTCATATGAGAAAGATCCAGATCTAAATCATCTCCAAAAGTTAATCATGCCACATCGCATTAGCTGGGCTAGGCCTCACCTCTGGTAAAGTCTTTATGTACAAGTTTTTGAGTTCTCCTGTCTGACGGAGAAACCTGAACTGAACCCATAACCACCTTGGTAAGCAGAAGTAGAGGTGATAACGCAAAGAATTTTGAACTTAATAGAGTTGTTGCTGAATTGAATTATAATACAAACAATAAGGCATAAGTGATCAATGCAATTAAATCAATTGTACAAACAAGTTCTCAAAACCTAATCTAATGTGTCTGCGGTAATAATGAATATTGTTGGTACATTAATCTTGTTAAGTGTGTAATCAAGCAGTGAAAACACTGAACTCTCCAGAGCTCCCTGACTAAATGTCTCTGGTCGTCGGCCCTCTAAATGGCAGCTTAGCTGCAAAGCGGATTAACAGAGATTAGGTATAATACCTTTGACAGTAGGTTGATAGGCCACTAAGAGGTGAAGATACAGTGAAGCTGTAAAGTGGCCCTGCTGTATTCCTTAAGATTTTAAACTGCTGATTGGATTGGACTGCAGTCAGCCTGCATTTTTTTTTTTACTTTATTTAAAGCTTTAGTCTAGGTTCTGTATACTGGGACTTCAAAAAAATATGCCTTTATCACAGCAAGCTGCAATTTTTCCCCACAAGGGCACGCTTTTTTTTTCTTGGTGAATGTCAAAGGAATCAGTTCCAAAAAAGCCAAGGAAATATCATAATCTGAGAAATAGGAAGTTCTGATGTAGCATCTCACTGGGAAAAAAATATAGCTGAAACTAATCAGAAAGAATGAGACGGGGGATGTAAACTAAATACAAAACACGAGGGCGAAAAGACTAATAAAGTGAAAGCACCTAACAGAGACGACGGCCAGACAAGGTACAAAGGAACACGGGGGCAGCAGAGAACTAGAACTATAAAACTTATGGAATAAGCAATTCAAAAGTACAAAACAATCAAGACCTGTATTGGGGATAAATAAAAAAGGAAATACACAAAGGTACTGAATATCTAAACAGTTAGCAAACTAAAAATCAAACTTAACATAACAAATGATAAACGGAACAAGCCCAACGCAAAACACTGGGTCAAAGACCCGGGACCATGACAGACGCTTTGTTTTTTCTATGCAATCTGCCATTGCCTTAAATCCTTTTCAGTCTGCAGATTTTTAAGGAGACCAGAGAACGAAAAACAAAATGTTTAGAAGCTTCAGGACTGTTACAGACTAAATCAGGTTCAGTCTGGGTTGTGTTTGTTCCCTCAGTTGTCATTTTGATGCACTGCTGCAGACTTATTTTCACCCGTATTTGTTTATGAGTCTCTGCATCAGTGGAAAGAACTGTGTGTGATATTTCCACCTCTACTCCGTGTCCAAATATTCCTGTGCTATATTTGTTTATAACTTGGTCCACATCATTTTTCTGGTTTCGTCTGACTGGAATCAAACATTTCTATCACCTTTCCCTGTCGGTGTTGCTTCACAGTTAGACAGACATGCTGTGAGGAGCAGCAGCAGCAGACAGAGTTTAAAATATTGGAAAAGAGAATGTTAATTAAATCACTGAATTTTACAGCTATTGCCAGGACCTTGGTATATAATATTGGCATACTGTCCGACCTAATGAGGCATGGCTCCTGGTTATGTTGAGGTCTTGGATGGAAACTTAATGAATGTGTCCCTGTTGGTATGAAATTAAACTGGCTGCCCATAGTTTTGGAGGTAATTTTCAGACTGTACTGATTACTTTCAAGGCTTTGGCAAAGTCGATCCTTGAAGCCAATTTTCTTCATAAGGCAGAGACTTAAGACTTATCCGAGCCACAGTAATTTCCACAATGAACCGATCCCTTGTTTGTGGACAGGAGGCAACTTCATGTACCAGTAGACTCCGGATATGATTGGACTTATGAGGATTAGGAAACCAACTCTTGATTTTGCTCCACAAATCCGAGGAATGGATGCATAGAAGGGAGAAGTTAAAGTTGAGTCTCTGCAGTGCTTTGTGCCTAAGCAATGAGGAGTGTGAATGGGAATTATAATTCTCGGCGTCTCTCCACCGTCTCAGACTGTCTGACATGCAGCAGAGTTGATAGCAGCAGGGTTTGGGCAGAGGGACTCAGGGAAGGCTTGTAGCATGCATTCCAAACAAGACCAGGCCACACTTTAAATTAAAGTAAGACCCAGCAGAGCACTGTGAGAGACAGAGGAAAACAAAGAGGAGGTGGAGCGCTTCCATCATCACTCATTGCAGTTTTGGGATCAATAAATAATTCGGAGTTTGTGTGCTCATTAAAAACAGGCAGTAAAATGAAATGCAAAGGTCTGATGGCATCCTTATTAAACATGCCGATGACCTTTTCTACATTGAGTATTTATCAATACACTTTGAATTACAGTCTGTATCATTGTGCTCCAAATCCCCAAAGTCATCTGATTTACATGCACACAATGAACAATTCACTCCATTGTGGAAAATATTGACTATAGCAAATGGAAATGCTAATGCAACACTCCCTTAAGCACAGAGCTGTTCCTACACAGCAGCGTGTGCATACACAGTGATCAAAATATGACATCTCTGGCCGCTGAAATTGGGCTGCTGTAGAAAATCTGCAAACAAAAGCATTACAGGGGCTGCAAACAATAAGGAGCAGTGACGGTAGCCAAAACTGAATATGGGTCCATAAGATTAAAAAAAAAAATAGATAAGAAGCTGATAAGAGGAAAATAAAGCCCTTATAGTAAATGTGAAAGTTAAAGATTAAAATCACAGAAGGGGGATGAAAATAGTTCTGTATAATCAAGGAATCAGTGACACTTACAAATGAGAATGAGCAACAAAGATAACAAGGCGCAGCTGATAACAGGAAAAGGTTTGCAGACACCTTCAGGCTCCGAGCTGAGCAAGGTGTGTCCTCGCTGACGCCTAATCAGCCTCATTATCACCAATTATCTCCTTCAAATTGCTTGCTGTCAGTTTGAAAAGTCCATAATCAAGATCAACAGCACAACAGATCATTATACTGTATTATACTGCCATTACAGTCATCATCTCTAAACCGCATCTCCTTCTGAGGTCGAGTCAGCTCCCGCTAATGAGGTTTTCCAAGCTAATTGAAATAAACAGCCAATTATGTCAAATTTAAGGAGTTGATTGGCTCCATACGATAAAAGTGCAGGTCAAACTAAAGAGCCAATGATCAGACAAGCGAAACAGCCACGTGAAGTGGGACAGAGAGGTAGAAAAGTGTAACCGTGTCTGCGAGTTTTTAGGTTTAAAATTCAAATCATTACTAACTGTCTTTTTAACCTTTGATTAAACTTGTTCAAAGGTAAGCTTTTTTCATCTATTAACAAGACAAAATGCCTATGAGCAGTGGCTGACAGAATCCATGTAAAAGAAGTATGTTGTGGCAGCATTAAAGAGTTGGAGTTTTAATAACGCATTATCTGCACTGATAATGCAAAATCCCAAATATTAACAATACCATATGAAATTTTATGAGTCTGAGATCTTTTTTTTTTTTTTTTTTTTGATCTGGAAGAATGCATCTGGCCTCTCTCTTAATAAGATGGATTTACACCCAACATTGACCATGCTGGGTAAATGTTGGGAGTAGGAATATTGCATGTATTTAAGTGCTATTGATTTCCATCATGGAGAGCAAGAGGGTGCTGGCGCCTGCCCCGGCTGTAGCCCAAAGACTCCACTGCCAACATTCCAGTGCCAGACGCCACAGGACACCCAAGAGGACCTGTGTTTATGCCTCAGTGGGTCACAGCTGTTTTGGCGGTACTAGAGAGGATTACGCAATAATACGCAAGTGGTACTAATGTGTAGCAAATGGAGTAAAACATGCAAACACCAGTTACATCATCTGCATCAGATGAATCACACTTTAGCAATGCGTTGTGATTTCAAGCCTCGATATCAACCAGCAAGGTGAGCTAAAAATACTTTTGTTCACCCAAATGACAGTTCGGCCTACCTTTTTTCTCCTGTAGCAGCATCTGTATCATTTCAAATGTCATGCAGGAGGAAACTACTTCAGTGTGCCCACTCATCTGTGCCTCCATAATGTCATCTTGATCTCTTGAATTCAATCGTGTCTGTTTTTCCAAGTAAACCAGGTTTTATGGAAATTGTCAGTGTTTTCTTGTGCTTTTTTGTGACTTTATAGGATTTCTTACAAACGTTTTCTGATGTCCACCACCAATATACATGTAATTGCAGTGATGTACAACCTACTTGATGGGAAATCCTAATTAGTACCCCTCACTGGGAGATGGAGAGCAGCTACTATGCAAACCAGGACAGTTCGAGTTTTGTTGCATGTTTTTGACCTACAGTGGGTAGTTTCCTGCATGTAATGTTCCTGAATGTTCATTGATGTACTGTATGTGAAAATATAGATGATGTTGTGACTGAGTTTAGGCAAATGAAATGCCTTGAGTAGCTGGTAGTGATCATTTCCTTTGAGCTTGTCCTTGATCTCATTATCCAGCTTTTTTTAGATGTAAGGTACTCATATCATATCATGACTCACTGCATTTTGCATCAAAATTAGTTTGATCTGCAACATTTAAGTGTGACAGATATGCAAAAAAAAAAAAAAACTAAGAAATTAGAAAGGGAACAAACCAGTGTAATACAAAATATTACAGTCCTGCATTAAGCTCCTCATGACTCAGTAGGCAGCAGTGATGTCCCACAGGACACGATTTTACATTTTACTGTGCTAACTCTCAGAGGCACAGCAGGAGACCACTTTGGAAACAGCATATCAGAGAGTCTAATTTAGCTGAGCTCTGAAGATACGTCACGAAACATCAATACATGCTGCTTACTGCTGAGTGAGGCCATGTTCACATTTGTTTTCCTTGATCTGGCCAAAACAGAAGATAACTCTGCAGAATTACAGATTTTTACTGTATGATTACAGTTAAAGCAGGATGCTTCTGTACATGGCATAGGAGGTAAATTGTTCTTTCTGAAGTTTTTATAAGCTTGAAATTTGGATTCAGGTTTGTTATCATATGTACCACAGAATATAAATCAATCCTTTGTGTCAGTCAAACTTAATTATTAGAACTAAATGCTCTGGATACCATGTCGTTTAAGATAAAAAACAAAAACAAAACAAAACAAAACAAAACAATGGACAAAATTAATTTGTGATTTTCTTTTTTGTTTTTAAAGTTTTGAGTGAGAGCCTAACTTTTTTTTTCAGTTTGTAGCTACAAACAGACTGTGTGAAATGTTGGTTATGCATCATGCAGACCAGGAAAACAGGTGGTTACCTTTGGATGCAAGTGAGCCAAACAATTCAAGGCTATTTTGTTAATTTCATATAATTTAACTTCATTAACACATGTTTGACTGGAAGTCTTAATGCCACCAGATGGTTTGCACTAGCACTTGGCACTTTGTTCAACTCTAAAAACACACTTGCCTGATGATTATGAGCCATTCACACATGGAATCTGAAAAATGCTGGGAACATTAAGTCAGTGTTTGTAGTCGCCCTTTTTTTAGATGTTGCACACAAGAGGAAATAATTAGCTCACTGTAAATTGAACCCACATGGGTGCAATTGAACATTAAATCGAATGTTATTTTGAGAACTGGCAGATTAGGCAATACCTCTGCAAAAACATTTTTTATGTAGCACTTTGAATTTAAATATCATAAAGTGCTTAACAGCAAAAATGCTAAAACATTAAAACAAAAAGTTACCGAAAAGCAGATTTTAAAAGATGAGTTTTCAGCTGCTTTATAAAAGATCTCCTGTGCAGAGGGAGTTCCAGAGTTCTGGGGAATACTTGTTGTACAAGCTAAGTCTCTTTTATTTCTCAGCCTTTATGATGCACAGCGGGCCTTGATCACATGACCTTAGGGACCTGCTGGGCACATAAGGATGTAAAAGTTGACTGAGGTATACCGGTGCTCTAAAAAGTCCAAAAAACAAAAAATATAAATGGACTCTAAAGTTAATGGAGAACCACTCCAACTGAATTAGCACACACATTTTTAGCCATCCAACTGTTAATAGAAACTAAGCACCTCTGCAGAATCTGTAGCGTAGAAACATTGTAGGGCTTGAAAGAGATTTATAACTGAATGTCATCTGCGTAGCAGTGATATGAAATATCCTTAAAAAGTGCTTAAAGTGTGCTGAAAAAGCAGCAAATATAACAAACAATAAGGGCCTTTAAATAGAACCCTGTGGCACACCCTAGGCAAAAGAAGTGGAAGACAACCTGAAGGAGCCACAGAAAAGCATAGTTAAGACAGACATAGAGAGTAACTCTAAAGCAGACCCCAGTGCACCCACCCGCTTTTTCAGCCTTAATGAGATGGTCAACAGTATCAGAGCTATCAGAGGTCATATCCATCATCAGCAAAACATAACATTCTCTTGTGTTACTATGCATCAAGATGTTACTGGAGACTGAGAAGAGCTGTTTTGGTAGAATGAGCTTTCCGAAAGTTAATGTGTAGAACATCAGTAAGCCGATTACAGCATTTAACGCTTTTAAAGACCCTTCTAAGACCCAAGTCCTCAGTGTCACAGTTCTAGGGATTGGTCAGTGACTCCCTGGTAACCACATGTTGCTAGAGAAAATTGTATATTTTCCAACCAGTTGTTCAGTGATTGCTGGAGATTCGTTCCTGGCATTCCCTAGGTGAAATTTGGTGGAAAATATATACGTTTCAACACTGAAAAACTTTTAAAACGTTTTCAAAAACCTAACTTATTCCTCTGGGAGTAGCTCGCAAGTGGTTGCAGACCAGTCTCCATGGAAAATACAGGTGACAGTGGTGATCTGCTAGTGACCAAAGTAATCACAGGGGGGGTTTTGGTACACCAACCTCTTTGATTTCACCCAGCAATCTCCAGTAACCACTTGCTTATCACTTCCACAATAGAATAACAGGACAGCTTGTAATATACATAGTGTTTTACATCAGCCAAAAGTAAATGTGTTTTCTGACCATCACCATGAAAGGTGCACGGGTATAGTTGTGTCTAATTTAATATTGTTTTAAAACGAAAGATTCTGATTTCTGATCTCTCTGAATTTAGTATTTGCATTCTCAAATACAGCTCCATCAGGTAATGTCTTGCAAAGCCCAGGGCTGCAGTGCATGTCTGAAAACAGGCCATAGAGTGAGACAGCAGAGGGGATCTTTGGCTGTGTCCAGATACCAATTTGCGAAGAGGTCATTAACCAGCCGAGTTTCATTCTGGCCTTGTGACAACTAACCTCAGGCATTAACATTAATTTGTTACAGTTAATTATCTTAAAATGAGGAGACAGCTATCTTAATGTTTTGCATATTTCTAAAAATAAAAGTATCATGATTTAGCCTGGGATCTTAGCTAATCCATTTATACTGTTACCAATTAACAATCAGTCGAATCTAAAGTGAAACTGACTATTGGAGCCAAATCCAGCTGCCATCCTACATCATCACACAATCCAAAATCCAGTCCAGTATAAGACTATAGACTACACTAAAAAGGTATAGACTAGACTGTCAGCAGTGGTGGGATTAAATGCATTTTTACTGGCAACATCACACGTAATCAATCACATTAAGCTATTGCTCCACTGTCTTTCTCTATGTTTCCTAATTACAAGCTGATTATGAAATGGAATTCATGAGGAAAAGCTAAAGTTAACACTGGCCGGAGACATAGTTCAAATTCTATTGTAGAAACATCCTTTGTGGCAGGTACAGAGTTTTGCAGACTAACATCTACATGTTGTTTAGGCAGAGAAATCAGGTGTCATAATACACAAATAGCTTCTTTTTAGTCAAGGGAAACCAAGTGATAAAAACAATCAGACCACTTAAATCTTTGGAGGATTGCATGCAAGTGTGTCTCGCTTGCCTCTGGGTTGGATGAATTCCCATAATCCTTCTGTGTGCTTAGTGAAAAACAAGCTATGCAAAAATGCAGCACCATGAAAGATTTGGTTTCCGCCTTGCTTGTTTACAACATCACAAAATTAACCCAGCGCATAGAAAATTGATGCCCAATGATTTGAAGGTGACAGTCTGTTGAAGCATTGATTATGTTAAGAGCTGGAGGTGACCATCCTCCCATATCTTTGAAATTTTTATTGTTTGTAAAGAATTACAAACAGTACAAATTTGTAAAGAATTGCTTAAGAAATGAGCTATGCTAGTGCTCATTGAAACAGTACTGAGAATGCTAATGCAGCATGCTAATATGATGATAGAAGCAGCAGGATGAAGTGTGGAGTTGGCTAGGCTTTATTAGTGTCTCACATTCAGCCAAACAGCATACACATCTCCACAGTACAGATATATTACCCAAAGCATACTGGAAAAGCAACGAAGAGTTTCTCAAGGTAAAGAAATGTGATCTTCTTCAATGCTTTTCAGTGCTTTTCGGTTTCTGAAGACAAAATTGAATGCAGAAAGACCCACAAACAAGCAGCAATTCAAATCAGACTGCACACAAGTGTCTCCAGAGTTTACCCCAAAGTAAACCAGTATCAACTTTATTACATTCTTAAATTGCAATTCTTAATTTTTTCTTATTTATGTCTTCTCAAATTTATTTATTTTTTATACTAAACCGTCTTTTCTCTATTGTCATCCCACTTTTCTCTGTTGATCCTGCTATGTACAAAAAATGCTCCAGTAGCGCTTTCTAGACGACACTTCTACTTCTTTATCTCCCTTTTCTTTAAAAGGTTAGCTGTCCCCTCAGCCTGTGTTGGCTGGTACACTGCCAGGCCTGTCCAAGTTTATAAAAATGGGGTCAGATGTCCCCCCCAACTCCACAGAAGTTTGTTCAGTTAGTTTCATAAACTGCAAAGTGAGCCAAGAGTGCTATCCATCCAACAGCTAGGAACATCAGTTTCTCTCAGCAAAGTCGAGCTCTCACGTTGTCCTAAAGAAAAAAATTAAATTAAATTAAACCTTCTAGATCCCCGCAGCTTTGACAGAGTACAGCCCACCACTCTCGCTCTCTTACAACCCCTGTTCAATAGAAGCAGCATCCACATGGATTCAGCTGATGAAAACACTGTGCTCCGCTGACAGACATTTCTAATATGGGCCCTATCATACTCCCACCAGCAATGACAATGAGATTTGTGCTCCCACTTCTGGCATCTTCTCCACTCAAACTCACAAGCAAACAGTGACATCTGGTAACAGCTTGACATTAAATTTTCCATAAAGCAGACTGACGAGTGCTGCGGCACAACTGGAATAAAAATCGATCAAACCTAAAGGACATAAAGCATCTGAGATTTCACTGTCCAATTATTAAAACAAGTGATGAAGTAAAAATGCACTGTCGACAGTTTATTCCAGAGAGGCTGAGGTGCTCGCGTGTAATTCAGTAATGGTTTCACTTCATGTCTGCAACTTCATCAAAACACAGAAAAGCCAATGATGATACATGATACACAAATGCACTTTAATTCCTTTAAGCTGACAGGCCGGTGTTATTTGTTTACCTCCAGGGGTTTCATTTCTTTGCCTGTTAAAGCGAGAGCACAAATGAACTACAGTTATGTGTTCTGCCTCTCAGTCGGCCTGTGAATCAAATTTAAGCCTCATTTTACTTGTGTTAGCTGCCTGGCATCTGCATGTTTATCCGATATCCTCATTTCTTATGAGACGTTTTATATCTACAGCCAAAACTGTAAGAGAAACATTCAGCCTTTAGGACAGATCTTAGTATACCACTCTTTGTTTCAGTTTTTGAAAAAATAAAAAATTAGTGTGGCGATACAAGAAAAGAAGGATTGTTTTGAAGGAGGATGTTGACACTTCACACTGAAAACAAGAGTGATGTGAAAATCACCCGTTTTATGGCCCTTAATTGTCATGCAACAGCAAAGAGCATCAGCACTTACGCTAGCTTCACATAAAAAAAATGCAACAGACTTTATGTTGTAATTAAATTTTATTGTTGTTGTGAGAAACTTAAAGCGGAGACCATAAATCCTCGACATCAGCAAGACTGTGTTCCTCTAGAATCACTAATAATGGCTAACTCTAAAATGTAATCATTTCTATTAAATTTCAAGAAAACTTTCTCTGCCGTTACTTTGTATACGCTGCATGCTTCAGTTTCAACTTTTGAACTTTGCAGAGTAGTTTCATGCCTCTATGAAAAAAAAAGAAAATTTAAACATCATCCTGTCACTTTATAGTTAAAGATAAACTCACCTTAACTCTACTCTATCTCAGTTCCATACACAGTTATAAACAAATCTAGAATTCCTAGCACATTTTCCTGGCTTTAAAAATCTGATTCTGTGTAACAGCACTGCCCCCAAATTGCTGTTTTACAAGTGTTTACCTTCTTGGTGATGCCCATGTCAATTTTTGTGCTAAATTACAAAAAGTCTGAATATATATTCTTCTTTTTCTTTCACCTGCACTGCTTATGGGTTCACAAAATGAATCATCTGCCTCCATCTCACCCTGTTCTTAGCATCTTCTTCTTTCCTCCTACCTGGTACCTCCATATTCAACATCCTTTGCCCAGTATATCCACTATCCCTCCTCTGCACATGTCCAAACATCTCAGTCTGAGCTGTCCCTTTTATATACTCATTTCTAATGCAGTCCATCTTGGTCAATCCCAATAGAAATCTTCAACTCTGCCACCTTTGGCCCTGTCTCCTGTCTTTTTGTCAGTGTCACCATCTCTAAACCATTCATCATAGCAGGCCTCACTACCATCTTGTAAACCTTCCCTTTCACTTATGCTGCTATCATTCTGTCATAAACCAACCCCTGACACTCATCTCCACCCACTTCTTCCTGCCTGCACTCTCTTCTTCGCCTCTTTTGTGTACTTTCCGTTGTTTTGGTGGTTAACCCCAGTTATTTAATCTTATCCACCTTAATTAATGTGTGAAAATATGCAATAGATTATCTATAGATCTCTTCCTGAGCACAGCAGCTCAAGCACTCTCTATTTTCAGATACTTGGAAAGCCCACTTAAAAGACTCAAAATGGTTAAGGTTAGGGTTAAGGTTATAGTTAGGGCTGGACTAGATGGCTGTAGCCTCTGTTCTAAGCAATAGAATGCGAGTGTCGTTCTATTGGATTCCCTTGAGAACCCAGAGCGTTTCATAAGGACGCGGAAGGGTACCTTTTGCTTTACTATGAGACGCCTAGGGGTATGACAACTTGGTGGTATGTTACGCATTGGGAATGATAATGCTCTGATCCAAAGATGAGTATGGGGTTAAGTTAATCGCTGATTCTAAACTGGCCATAGGTGTCAACACAGCAGACAATGACTGTCTGTCTCTATGTGTTAGCAACAGACTGGCAATCTGTCAAGGCTGCCTGTCCTCCTATGGGGGGGATAGGCTTCAGTCCTCCAGTTGGATAAGTGGAAGAAAATGTATTGACAGATGGCTATCATGACAACTGCAAAATATCAAGAGACTGCAAAGACTGTGGAGAGAAGCTGTTTGATATATGGTTAAAATGGATGAAAGCTGTAGGAACTAATAAGTCAAATGACTCAGTTTTAGCATAAGCTTATAGTAATTAATACACAGAGAAAATATAAGTTGCATTGTTGGCAGCTTTCTGCTCATTGATTTGTCTTTACAAAAAAACAAAACAAAAAAAAACAACCTACTGTCGACTAATGCTTCTAGAGAAAGGCTGATTGGCCAAACACTGGTATCAGTTGATATTGGTGTTGTCTGCTGCCAGCAGACTATTGGCAAATAACCTGACATTTACCCATGACAGTGGACAACATTTTTCTATTGTTTCATCAATTTTGCACTGACTACTAAAGTTGGTGTAATAAAGAGCTGTACATTGGGGTTGCTGTAGCTCAGGAGGTAGAGCAGGTCTAATACTAGTCGGAGGGTTGGTGGTTCGATCTGCTCCAGTCTGCATGCCAAATATCCTTGGACAAGATAATAACCCCAAATTGCTCTCCGATGCGTTCATCGGAGTATGAATGCATGTGAACGTTCGATAGAAAGCTCAAAAAGAGCATAGAAAAAAAGTGCTTGAATGAGTGAATGAGGCAAGTTGTGCAAAGCACTTTGAGTGATCAGATGAAGTTGAAAAGCACCATTAAACCATGGTTGCTAGCAGTTTCTGAGAAATCAGTTGTTAAACCCCAGTCATAGGCTTAGAGACAAGTCAGTGAGCTCCTGGTAAGAGCCAAAAATGTCCTTCCAGTCAGTTCGGTTGCTAGCAGTGGTTGGTTGCCATAGTTTCCCGCAATTTGCATGGAAAACTTTTCTGGAAATGCAAACTGGAAACAGTTTTCTTTCAAGGTAAAAGATGCACCTTTTGAAAAGTTTTGGTTTCAGTGCCAGTTTTACTTTGAAGTTGAATGTTCTCTGCTTCTGGTTTGTGTTGCATTTTCAGGTTTCACTACCACTCGATAGTTAGTGTTTGCAGCCAAAGCAATCACAGGGCGATATATAGTGCAGCACCTTCTTTGCAACCAATTTCATCAAGTGACAGGCAGAAACTTCCAGCAACTGCTCAGGGAATGCACTTTTTTTATTATGAACAGAAGGTTGCAATGGAGTTGCCAACTTCAAACAAGATTGCTGAACAAGCAACAAAGCACTTATGTACAGATATTTTACAACATTTAAGTAGGGAGAAATCAAGTAAGGGAGCAAGTCTCCAAGGCCAAAGCAACAAACAAAATCTCCCACTCTTACTGAACTTTATCAGCTTTTTCAAATCCTGTTTCTGGCCATGTGAGAGGTAGTTCTACAGACTATTGAGCATTGATTAACTGGGTAGAATACCACATTGTTGGGTGTTACATAGTTTCAAACCACCACCATGGTCTGCTGAGACAGATCCCAGATAAACTGAGGCAGTAGGAGCGGGCTCAGGGAGTTTCTTCTTTTGATGTGAATCTTCAAGGTCCTCTTCCCTGGAGTGAAACAGATTTAGCATATTAACATGAAACAGACATGTCTGGGACCTCTGCTCAGGAGTGTTGATAATGGTGTCAGGTTCATTCACCCAGCTTTTAACTACATATGGGCCTCCAAACTGTGCTGAGTGGGCCGAAACTAACTCCTTGTCACCAGGTTTGAAAAATACTGAACAACTTTTCTATCATATACCTTTCTATGTGTCCCTGGGAAGAGAAATGGGTCTTTTTGGCTAAGCAACAAGCATATTATAAATGTTCCCAGAACTGTCGAAATCAAAGCTGTTCGTTTGAGGTGGTGAAGTGACCCTCACACACTATGTCTAAACACCAGTTTAGCAAACCTAAAGCCAAGAGATTGCTGCTTTGTGTATTTGAACATGATGTCATTCTTTTTTTTAATGCTACCTCTCTAGTGCAACTCGTGACTGTGGTTGTTATGAACTGTGGGAAGGGATGGGCTGGATGAATGGGATCTGATGACCATAATTTGTTTTTAGCAGTGGGCTCACCTTATCAACAATTACATGCTCAAAAGGCCTACTAACTGCGGGGATGGGTTTGAGAGGAATGGGTGGTTCCACCTGTTTGTACATAATTTAGCAAAATCAGCTTTTAGACCTGGCAAGAAAATGTGTTGGAGGATACAGTCATTGGCTTTTGTAAAACCCTAAATGACCAGACTATGCGTGCTCATAAACTAGCTGCAACGCACTTTCACCATCTGATGCACAACCTTGAAATTTTACTGTAGGAATTTACACTATATTG
Source organism: Pelmatolapia mariae (assembly GCF_036321145.2). Lineage (NCBI taxonomy): Eukaryota > Metazoa > Chordata > Actinopteri > Cichliformes > Cichlidae > Pelmatolapia > Pelmatolapia mariae. The sequence continues at coordinate 21,158,247 of NC_086240.1, read as the reverse complement.
CCAAACATATTCACTCACCCATCCAAATCAATTGTTTCAGGTGTTCATTCATTTCCATGGACACAGGTAAAATCAAGAATGGACTTTCATGGCTCTACAACTGCATCCAAAGCTTAAAAAGACAGCTGCGCCAAGCATGATGCAAAGCATTGGAAGAAGGAGTGTAAAGCACACCACCACTGTACTGTAGAGCAGTGGAGACGTGTTCTTTGGAGTGACAAATAATACTTCTCCATCTGGCAATCTGATGAACGAGTCTGGGTTTGGTGGTTGCCAGGAGAATGGTTGCATTATGCCAAGTGTAAAGTTTGGGAGATTATGGTGGGGGGGTTGTTTTTCAGCAGTTGGGCTCGGCTCATTAGTTCCTGTGAAAAGAGCTCTTAATGTTTCAGTAAATTAAGATACTTTGTAAGTAAGTAAGTAAAACTTTATTTATATAGCACCTTTCAAGATAAAAATCACAAAGTGCTTCACAGAAGCTAAAACCTAAAAATAAAAATCAACCAAAAGCAAGTTTAAAAAGATGAGTTTTTAGCTGTTTTTTAAAAGCGACCACTGAGTCCACAGATCTCAGGCTCAAAGGGAGAGAGTTCCACAATCTGGGGGCCACAGTTACAAAAGCTTTGTCGCCTTTTGTTTTCAGCCTCGTGTGCTGGACAGCCAGCAAGCCCTGGTCACATGACCTCAGGGACCTGCTGGGAATGTATGGATGTAAAAGTTCACTTATATATGTTGGTGCTTGTCCATGCAGAGCCCTGAAAGTCAAGGTCAAAACCTTAAACTGGATTCTGAATTTAACGGGGAGCCAGTGCAGCTGAATCAGCAGGGGTGTGACATGGGAGTACTTGGAGGACTTGGTCAGAAGCTTTGCAGCAGCGTTCTGAACAACTTGCAGATGCTCCAAAGAGGCTTTACATAAACAAGTAAACAAAGAATTACAATAGTCCAGACGAGATGAAACAAATGCATGAATGACAATTTCTAATTCGGAGCGCGATACAATGGGACTCAGCTTAGCAATGTTTCTCAAGTGATAAAAACAGGAGCGAACCAGAGATTTTACATGGGCATCCAAAGTCAGAGCTGAGTCAATACTAACACCAAGGCTCCTAATAGACGGTTTTGCAAATGTAGCAAGTGGACCCAAGTTTTCCATAACACTAGGTACAAAATTTTTAGGAGCACAAACAAGAACTTCAGTCTTCTCCTCATTTAGTTGAAGAAAGTTTCCAGCCATCCAACATCTAATGGAGTCTATGCACTTATGCAAAATCTGTAGCTTGGAAACATCATGGGGCTTAAAGGAGATATATAACTGAATATCATCTGCATAGCAGTGATACGAAATGTCCTTAAAAGTGCTCAATAAGTGTTGAAGAGGAAGTAAATACAGTAAGAACAATAAAGGCCCCAGAACTGAACCTTGTGGCACACCATAGGCAAGAAAAGTAGAAGAGGAACTGTACTTAGAGGTAGCCACAGAAAAGGATCGTTCATGCAAATAGGATTCAAACCAGTCCAAAGCAGCCCCTGATATACCCACCCAGTGTCTCAGCCTATCTAGCAGAATATAATGGTCCACAGTATCAAAGGCGGAGGTCAGGTCCAACAACAACAGAACGGAGCATTCTCCTGCATCACATCTCATCAAAATGTCGTTGGAGACTCTAAGAAGTGCAGTTTCAGTAGAGTGAGCTCTACGAAAGCCAGATTGGAATTTATCCAGAATGCTGTATTCATCTAGGACAGCTATAAGCTGCTTAGCCACCACCTTTTCTAAAATCTTAGCAATGAACGGTAATTTTGAAATCAAATCAAATCATTAAGATACTTTGGACAATTTCATACTCACAACTTTGTGGAAACAGTTTGGGGATGGCCCGTTTCTGTTCCAACATGATTTTGTACAAAGTAAGGTCTATAAAGACATGGATGAGCAAGGTATGTATGGAAAAACTTGACTGGCCTGCACAGAGTCCTTTCCTCAACCTAACAGATCACCTTTGGGGCCGAGTGAAGCAGAGACTGTTTGGCCATCCAACATCACTGCTTGACCTTACAAATTTGCTTCTGGAAGAATGGTCAATAACCTGCTTGAACTCCTGAACCTTTTGGAAAGCCTTCCCAGAAGAGTTGAATTTTAGCTGCAAAGCGTGGTCCAACATCATATTAAACCCTATGGATTAAGAATGGTATGTGACTCAAGTTCATATGCGTGTGAAGGCAAACGAATGCTTTTGGCAAGATAGTGTATATAGCTTGACTCCCCTATAGTCAGCCTCAAGTGGCCATTTAAAAAAATTGGACCCTCTGATACATCCATAATGGCTACATTTTTCACTGTTTGGACTCATCTATAAAGTTTGCTGTAGGTAAATTAGCCAATTGTTTTACTGATAAATTAATCCTATGAACTCTAACAGGCTTAAATATTGAAAATATGTTTGTGGTGTTTTATCTTATTGTGGAGTTTGGCCCCGAAGTGGCCAAAAATTGATTGCTGCAGCTTTAAAGTTCAATTTGGGGTTCAATGCATTGTGACCAGTCTCAGTGGTGAAATTCTCCGTGTGAAGTGCCGTCTTTTTACGAGGTAAACATTTGATCAGTTCCTCCTCACCGTGAGCCAGACACCACCTCTGCTGTGCCCAGCACATTCCCCTGGTAAACACAATTGTTGTGGGAGAGATGGATGGATGTGATGAGCTCATTTATTATTCAGGCCTCAGTGTGTCTGAAGAGGGACAACAGGACCGCAGTGCAGGGAGAGACAGATAAGGCTGTGGTTACTAATGAGGGTTTATCACAATGATTCAACCTTCCTCATGCATCTTTCATACAAAGGCCTGCAGAAGTACACATCATGAGAGGCTGCGTGATGCATTCATCGATGTCTGTGCATAAATGATGTGTGTCATATCCACAGGAGTGCTAGACTCCACGTTCCTGTTGCTCTCTGTGGTTCCAGGTGTCAGACAGGTTTAAACCAGTGCTGTCTCTATCCACAGCCACATCACTTAAAGTAGTTGCTGTTGCTCACTCTCACTGATCAAAGCATTGTTGGTCATTTTGAATATAAGTCATAATTTGGTAGATATTAGCCTTGGAAGCAAAAGAGGTACATTAGCAGGGTGTACCTGCCTGACCTGATTTACATTGCTCAGATGAAGGTCAGGAAGGTCATTCACCAGTAAACACAAGTAGCAGGTACAATTTTCAGTTTACTGTTATTAATTGTACAAACAAAGGAAAATTGTAATAGCTTTCTTTTAGGGAAGTCAGTGTTCATGTCCTTATACATTTCAATTTTAAAAGACTTTGGTTTGGGCTTTTTACCTTTTATTTAGAGGACAGTACAGAGAAGAAAGAGTAGGGAATGAGCATCAGTTAACTCAATTTGGCCAGATTCAAACCCAGGCCTCTGTAATAACCAGGGCTGCACATAAGTGGTTAGCAGGTGCGCTTGCGCTGTCAAAGCAAAAGACGCGCACCAGATAAGAAGTTGCAACGCGTGTTTGCGTACATAAGATTTTCTGGAGGAGGACAGACATTTGTTTAGAACTCTTAAAGATGTCGAAGAAGCAAGCTCCTTTAAGCAATTACTTTAGTGTTCCTCCACCTCCAAAGAAATGTCAGAAGGAGTCCGAACCGCAAAAGAAGCGCATATTCTCGGAAAAGTGGTTGCAGGAGGTGAGCTGGCTTCTAACAAATGATGAACGCACAGAGATGTGGTGCAGAATATGCCGCATATTCTGGAGCTTGCTTCTTCGACATCTTTAAGAGTTCTAAACAAATGTCTGTCCTCTTCCAGAAAATCTTATGTACGCAAACGCGCGTTGCACCTTCTTATCTGGTGCGCGTCTTTTTATTTTGACAGCGCAAGTGCACCTGCGGACCACTTATGTGCAGTCCTGGTAATAACCTTACAGCATAAGGGTCACCTGCTCAACCGAGTGAGCAGGTGGAGGAGTTCCATACGCTTTGGTTTAAAATACCTGCTAAACAGAATGTGAATAGAGAGCCTTACCTGATACCCGACATACTAATGTTATGCATGATAGCCATGTGCTCTAGTCAGGTTTCAAGTGTCTCCTTTGGGTTCCAATCCACAGGCTGCTTGGGGGTTTCCTGTGTGGGACTGCATGTTCTCTCTGTGTCTGTGTGGGTTCTCTCTGGGTACTCCAGATTCCTCCCACAGTCTGTGTTAGTATAACTGGTGATTCTAATTTGGCTGTAGTAAGCATGAATGTGGCTGCATCTCTCTCTGTTAAGCCTTTGTTATACTCCACCTTTTACTCTGTTATAGCTGGGATACTCTCGAGCACTTCGTGTGGCACTGATAAGTGGAAAAGATGATGGACAGATGGACTGTGTATGTTCTTTGTAACTGTAGCAAATCTATACAGCTGTTATTAAAAATGTCAAGTCCTCCTCAGTAAATGTTTGATTGCCACTAATTAGGTTTGCAATTATCTGACCAACATAACCTATTAATTAGTGTTAATAGTGCACTGCCACAAGTTTAGTGCCTATTAAAAGTACATTGTCAGTTTGTCAGAAAGCAACAGTCATAAACTCCATGTTGATACCACAACTGCTCAAAAAAATTAAGAGAACACTTGATCATCACAGTAAAACATTCAATTAAACTTAAGTGATCTTTCCAGTTAGGAAGCATTATTCAAATCAAGTCAGTTCAGTTCAATTCAGCTTTATTTATGGAGCCCCAAATGACAACAACATTCAAAGTGCTTTATAGCCCCTTTTTCATTAGTACTCAACCGGATAAACTCGACTCGGATTGACTGGTTTTCCATTACAATCAAGTACCACCTAATGCGCGTGGTCGTCATAGTAACACGGCCGAGCATCCTATGACGCAATTAGTATGTGAAGTAAACAAAGATGGACGTTGAGATGACGATATACCTGCTGCTCGTTCTGTGGCTTTTTGTCATACTTGGGGACCACAGCGTTGTTGTTTTTTTAAAAAACCATTTCACTCATTGCCGGGTTTCAAAAAGCGCAGTTTTGATTTTCATGAATGATAAGCTGGCTCATTGAGTGACTACACTGACCAGCCAATCGGTGGCATGCAGTCTAACAACGTTGCATTTTAATACCTGCTAAGATCGCCTGGAACCCTGGCCAAGCAGGTACTATGATCTAATGGAAAACCCAGAAAACTGTGGCTAGTCGATCCGAGTTGGTACTAATGGAAAGGGGGCTCTATGAGCAAGCGCTTGGTGATAGCAGAAAGGAAAAACTCATTTTAACAGGAAGGAACTTTAGTAGAACGAGGCTTGGGGAGAGGCAGCCATCTGTCATGACTGGTTGATTGTGAGGGAAGGAAGGCAGGAAAAACCCCCAAAACAAAACAAAAAAACACAAGCTGTGGACAAGAGCCAAAGATTGATAATACTACTACTAATAATAATACTAAAACCATTGTAACTCTAAATAAACTGCTTTAGAGCAAATAAAAGTGACAACAGGTGCCCTGGAGGGTCAACAACAAGACAACCCCCAAAAAGGGAAAGATTTTTACAGCTGGTGGCCACAGACAATTCCTCTTTCCTTATCCCCCAGTTTTTTTTTTTCAAGTGTATCTGAGAGAACACAAGTTATACTAGACTATATAAATAAAAACAGAAACAAAGCTGCCATTGTGACATGAGATACCTTTAATAACCCAGAAGAAGAGATTCTTGCTGAACAAATACAAACGATCTTAAATACTCAGATATATTTATAGTGTTGGAAAAACAATAAATAACCAAAAAACATCAAACATTTCCTAAATGCAATTACTGAATCTTCCAACAGCTGTTTACATTATTTACATAATAAACAAAAATATATTATACAATTGCAACCTGCAGAAAAACCTGTTTTGTTAGCTTACCAGAAAAAAAAGTGTTTTGGATTGTTTTGATTATCAACAAAAGAAGAGCTGTAGCTTTCTGTATCAATCAATCAAGCAAGCAATCAATCATCTGCTGGACTATTTTCAGAAGCAGACTGTCACATATTTGGTGTGCTAGTGAATTTCTTTGTTACCAGGATGCCGTATGAGGCACTGAGTCAATGTAAATGAGACTGCCATGAAACAGTTATTGGTGGTTTTAGACTTTCATGAGATTTAGTGACAGTAAGACCTGCCTTATAATCTAATTTTACTGAACACGCCTGACTTTTAGTGGGTTTTTTGTGATGTTTTGACAGTAATATACTTTTAACAGTTGATCTATGCTGGGTTTTGATAACAATCGAATAATTTTCCCTTGCCTTCAAATCAACTTCAAATCATTTTCATATCAGTCAGAACAATGTCCCTGTATTTGTGCTCCAGGACACCCATAAACTCCAGGTGGTTGGTAAAACTGAAGCCCTGGATTGGCTCTTCCTGCAGGTAGAAAAGAAGAAATTTAGAGTTAGAGTCAATCTTTGAGCATTTATCCTGGTTGATGGGTCCTCGATCAAGGCACCCAGGTAGTGACCTTAGCACGACCTTAGGAGCAGTATGCGTCACGTGATAGTTGTGTGCGTGACCTGTCAGCGGTGTAGAGTTCACACTGAAAGCATTTGGAGCCTCGCTACGTGCTGCTAAACCAGGTGTTGTGCCAAGGTAGGCATCCCCGAAAAAGTTTGTTCCCCCTGCACCGCGAGCATTTGCTGGGCACAGAGTGCAGATCCAGTTTACTCCGCCTCCATTACAGACAATTAGATGTGGAAGTAGTGATGTTTTAGTTTTGTGAAAAAGGGAAAAATGAGTGTGTTACATTACCATTCAGTTTGAGACTTACAATAGAATATTATATATTTATTGATCTCATGTGGTATCGGACGGGATTATTTGAACAAACAAAGGACATTTTGCCTGATAATTATTTTTATCCTCCTGTAACTTTACTGTATAAAGAGCTAAAACCTCCAACATTTCAGGAGTAGTTAGTCGTTATAAGAAGTGTTTCTGAACTAAAAATCAAGAATGTGGGATACTGTTTGTCTGTGATTTGGAGATACTAGCGTATGCTCTCGACGCAGGGGAAACAAATTCTGTCGGGGATACCCACCTTGGCACGACACATGTCTAAACAGTTTCGTGGTTCGAAGAAAAAAAAAAAAAACTATGAAAAACACTTTTTTTCATACTTGTGTTAAGTCTTGTATAGAAATGACACAAAATTCAGTCTCAGGTTAAATGTGATAGAAACAGCTTACACTGACATCCATCTTGATAAAAGTGTTGTGAAACCATGTTTGATTTATTTACACTGCTTTCCACTCTGGATGTCTATTTATGTTAAGCTTTAAGTATAAAAGGGTCCATTCTACAACCTGTTTTTTTAGTTGTTTTGTGCTGATATTGCCCTTCTTTTTTCAGAACCAAAGACTTTTTGAAATCTTCATAAAATTGCATTTTAAACTACTTTTGGAATATTACTTTAAATAATTAAACTTTTAGCAGAACTTTAAATCTAAATAAAAAGATCAGTATTGCTGAACTGCTAAATATAAAGTGTAATAGGATGGCTTTAGTGTTTTGTTTTTTTAAAATTGTAGTATGAACTTTTCAAAATGCAGCAAGATATTTAAAAAAAAAACTTTTATTGATTATAAAAATAGACCATATCGGATTCATATCAGTATCTGCAGATATACAAATTTATGATATCGGTATTGGTATCGGACATAAAAAAGTGGTATCGTGCCATCTCTAGTTATTAAACACATGTGTGGGCACAACTACTTGATGACCTGAGGGGTCGTCTTACCAAACAGGTCAGAGATGTACTGTGAGGGAGCAAACCACCGAGATCTTTATAAACTAATAGAACGATTTTAAAACTAATTCTATATATAAACCTCAAAACTAACGAAGTGACTTAGAGTAGTGTCACTGTCCAAGAATATTGACGAGGTTTCTGACTTGGCATTGACAGTGACCCTGGGGGATTCATGGGTGGTGAGTGCTCACAGCAATGAATGATGGAGGGTTGGACCAGCATGCACCAGGTCAGGTCACATTCCTGACCTGTTACAGCTTCTTATAGCTTGGAAACTGCAGAATCTTCCTCTGATAAAATGTTTTTTCGATCAATCTGACATAGAGTTTTATGCTCGTGCTTGCAAATGTATACAAGCGAGTGGTCAGACAGTGATCCCAATGAAGGAGGAATCTGAGAAGAACAAGGACAAGACCTTGGGAGGGACAGCAGGACAATTAATTTAAGATGTACTTTTATGAGTGGAATGGTTGATCTTTTTGACTGCTCACTGTACTGTAGATTTACTGTGTGTCGTCTGACACCCTCAACATGAAATGTGCGCTCTATTGCAGGTTATGGACAGATTTAAAAGTGTCCAAAAATCACACTTAATTGCTCATTAGAGTTAACTGACTGTTATATAGGCAGTAGTTAACGAACGAATGAGAAAGCAATCTTCAGACGGCCTTTGTCTCTTGCTAGTGGAATATATCGCCAGAGTACCACTTTAAAGTACAAACGAGGCAATCAAAAGTTTTAAAGTACTTTCTAAAGAGCAGACTGTTGTCTTATAATTGCCATCAGTTGACTTGTTTAAAAAAAACTGCAGTTAATATTGCTTTAAAGACACCAAAGTCTGTGTCCTAAGATGTGCAGTTAGACAGTGTTTGGGGATGGAGGCAGAAGGTTGTTTGCTTTATCGTCATTCACTTTGTTAGGACATGAGGTGTGGATAATTTGATATAACCTTTTCATTAAAATGTTTTACATTCAATCTGTTTCAAAGTCAGCGGAAATCAAATCTCTGGCAATCGAATGCTGCACCGCGCCAGTAAACAACATGCTTGCTCGGTGTTCAGGTAATGAGGTTTTACGTGTTGGAAAAGCAAAACAAACAGGGTTGCATAGATATCTTAATAACTACGACCATCCCCACCACCCAGACACACACACACACACACACACACACACACACACACACACACACACACACACACACACACACCAGAATGTAAATTAACAAGCTGCAATATCTTAACTAGAGAGACATGTATTAGACCAGACAACAGAACATTTATTTGGCTCATTTGTTCAGTCAGGATTTTAATTTCAGCTGCTATAATTGCTGCCTGAGCTTAAGTATGCATCTGTGATGGCAACACCCGACCCCATGGGCAATGCAAACACTGCAACTGTGGCTGGTGTGCACTGTGACTGTGAGTGGCATCATCAATTAGCAGCCTGAGGAAACCTGCACCCAGAAGACAATCTGCATTCAGAATAACACACACACAAAGAGCAAAAGTCTAAGTTCCCAACCTTTCAGTATCCAGGCTGGGAACTTAAAAAGAAAAAAGCACTGCTAAATGACTTATGCAACTGCTCAGCACTCTCTTAATTCTCTTTTATTTTTGTAGGTAAAAAACACATTCAATGACTGCAAACATGGGTTAAGACCGCAGACTAATTCTCAATCATTTATTTATCATCCTGATGAGGATGTAAACAAACTTTCTCCAACCTTCTCTGTGTTTACAGAGAACTGTAAATACTCACCACTGTCTCTATAGTGAGGTAAGCAGTACTGCAATTTAAGAGAGTAAATTTAATAATGTTATAATGTGCCATTGCTTGAGATGTTCCAATACAAATTTTTGGCCAAGAGCTGGATGTGGCATTTAAAGAATCCTTAATTGAAATTGACTGGGGAATTCAGTAAAAGCAAAGATGATAGATCCAGGGAGTGAGTGTTTCCAAGGTTTTTATGCTTTGGAGTCAACTGAAATCAAAGTTCATTTAGATAATACTTTAGAATAGGTGTGCTAATAAGTGCTTAGATGCAATTTAAGATGATGACTTTAAAAACTTGCTTCTAAAAGGAACCTGGTTTGACTGTCACCCTCTGTCAGGTGTTTGTGTTTATTGCTTTATTGTGTAGAGGTTAACAATAGGAGGAAAAGAGCAGCATAATTTTTACATAACCAAAGTTATTTTCTTTTGTATCCATCATCTACTACTCTGCAAATCACCTTGGGCTCACCTCAGGCTTCTTCAGAGTCATTTTGTGACCCTTAATAACCATCCACTAAAACAGCCTGTATAACATTTAGGCTCCGATGTCTTTTATGAAGTAATATTATTGTGATTGTAGAAATACCACCGAGTACTGAAGTGCAAAGAAGAGAAAGAGATTAAGAACAAATGGAGCGATACATTTCTATAATTTAAAAGGAGAAAATAAAGTGACTTCAGAGGAGTGACTGTTCAGAGGGGAGTAAGTACCGCCAGGAAGAAATGAGTTTTCAGTCTGATGAAGGACCCTGCTTCTGTGATTATTCCAGGAAGCACTGCATTTCTGTATGAGAAAGCTTTGAAAGTAACAATAAAGGCTTGCTGTGATTACATCTTCTTTAGAATTACAGGTCACAAAACAAGACATAAATGATAAGTCTGCAGTACCAGCTACATTATTTTAAATCTATTATATCCATGTTTTGTTACTGTGGATGCACACAGACAGGAGGTATATGGTTTTGAACAGTGAGAATCATCTAAACTGAAGCTATTTGGCTTGTTCATTTATTGTAATGATAAACAACCACTGACACAGCAGTATTTGTGTTTTGATATTTTAAGAACAGCGAATAAAGAACAAGAAAGGTAAATAGTTTGTTGATGCTCACTTTCTATTTTGACTAAAAAGGGTTGCACAGAATATAGTTGCTATGCCAGTGTTCAGAGCTGTTAAGTGGATACTTTCATGATTAACAGGCAATATGAGCTGCTTAATGTTCCACATAATCTTAATGGTTTATTAACCGTTTGCACTTATGAGATCATTAGGTAGGATAATTAATGTAATAATTACCAAAGATTTCTATATTTTCTTAATCTTGCACTGACGTGATGAATTGATGTTAATATTCAATGTGAGTTTGGATACGCACAGAAGGTGAAATTAACAGGAATACATTGCAGTGCATACACAGTTTTATTGCTTAGTTTAAAAAATAGAAGCATTTCAGCTGGTTGCTCTCAAAGTCAGGCTGATGTAGTTTTGATTGGAGGGCGGTATTAAATGACATGTTTACTCTTTAAGGGTCTTTTATTCCGTGACACAGTCGCATCTCTGTGAGATTCATTGTGGCTCATTTTGTTTCTGATTGGCCATCGCAAATAGATGCTTTCCACACTTGCTGAATAAGGTTTTGACAAGTTCTTCTGGGTATTTTCTCTGGATTTTAGTGTTGCTTTTACCCCCAAACTTTAATATAAAATACCCTACTGAGTGATGGGATTTCATAAGGAATTGTGAGAACTGAAAGAAAAATAGTCCTGCTGAGAAAAAAAACCATTTTTAAAAAGAAATGGATCCAAACAACATCAAACACTTGCTGGCTGAAGAAGCTACATTAAGCTACTTAATTTAGCAGGCTGCTACCTACTTGTTTAACAACAAGACTAGCTAGCACGAGCCAGAATAATCCTGATCAGGAAGGATCCCCACAAGACAAACTGAAGTGCTTGGAAATATATGAAGTGCCCCAATAACTTTTTTCAGGAAGAGGACTGAATATTTGTGGTTGAATGGTAGTAAAGCTGTCAAGCTGATCAAGACTAAATAGGTGGAGTTATCGAAAATACAAAACAACTACAAGTGTCTAAGTGTCCCACAGTCCAAAGGGAATCATGGTGAAGATGCAAGAAGGTCCCCTCACAGCCAAACATATTCAGTAGGTAAGACGGGTGCTGAGAATCCAGTTAACTGTATGAATAAAACATAAGCCCTACTGGTTGGAATAATAAACTGGCCACAGGGGGAGACAAACACTGAGTTCGAGACATGAAAACAACTCTCAATGCACGAAGGTTTCCACCCAAAGTCTAGCACCCTGAGGGTTGGAAAGCGAGAGCTGAGAATTAGTGAGTGTCAGAGCACAAACGAGGGGAAACCATGAATATATCAGGATGATTGCCCCATAAGATGAGTTGCTAGAGACAGATGTACCATGGGATGTACAATTAACAGATTGAAGAGGTGGTTGAGCGGATCCATGTTAATGTGCTTAAGGTAGTGGTTAATATTGACCCAACACATACTGATGTAGCGGAAATATTCAAAAGCTCCAACATTATAACTTAACTCTGGTGCAAAAAAACTTGAAAGTCAGTTTTTAACTCGACAGTTTTGTTTTTGCTCCCTATTTCTTTGAAGATAGGGCTTCCTCTGAGATAAACTGCACTTGATTAAAATTGGGTGGGATACATTGCTTCAATCTAGCCAGGTGGAAATCAAACCTATACTGCAAAGTGTCTGGACATGTATATATGTAATGTTTCTGATTGTTTTCTTGCAGCTGTACAAATTTGTGACAGACGTTACAGCTTTAATAGGCAGATGTTTGCAGTACTTTCAGAGTGCTGTAGTACTACATAAGCTATCTGGTAGCAAAGAACACAAAAACCTACACATGGTTCTAGATTTGGACTGGAATTACCTGTTGCATATATTTGTGGACTACTTTGACTATTCTGAACAGACTGCCTCTCTAGAGAGCAGCTGCACACACACCCCTAAATTTAGGCTTTGGGTTGTCAGGTTGCATATAAACACATCCATCTATATTTCCTCTCTTCTTTTCTCTTGTCTGTGCACCAGTCTAAGCAGAGAAGCCCAGCTCATCTTCTACCCAACCCCCTCTTCCAGCTCATCTGAGGGAACACTGAGGGGTTCCCAGGGCAGCTGAAAGACATATCTTTCCAACGTGTCCAGGTCTATCCCAGGGCCTCCTACTAGTAGGACAACTTACCCAGGAGGCACCTAGAAGGCATGCCAGTCTGATGCCCAACCACCTGAATGACCAAACCCCTCACCTCATCTCTGAAGGAGAAGCCAGCCAGCCTTTAGAGAAGCTCATTTTAACTGGGATCTCAGCCGGGATACTTAAAAATTTACTTGGGCCGCAACTTGTCCCTGACCTGGAGTGAGGTCTCCACTCTTTGCATTGACAGGTGTCTTGAAATTGTATGCAGTATAAAATAAATGCAAATGCATAATAAAACAGGAGGGCAACCTAAAATGTAGGAGAAGCAGGTTCATGAGTAGGCGACATGAAAATACTACTGTGGTCTGCACCAAAGTAAGACTGATATCACCAATAGATGTCAGCTGGCAGAAACATATTTCCCCAAATACCACACATATGAATGGGCGGTTTCATGTGGTCTCTGAGTCAGTGGCAAACAGTCTTTCTTTTTCTGTCAGCTTTTCTACTCACCACTTCAGCATCACTGCAGTTTAACTCTAGCCAGACAGAGCGCTTGTAACAAGTCATTTGCCTCTTCAAATTTTAATTTAGATGAAATAAAGATATACCCCCTAGTGAGACAGGATGAGTGTAGAGGAGAGCAAGTGTGTGTGAATGTTTTAAAAATCCTCTAATACCGCATCTGTCTGGGTGAAATACTCCCTTCACATTGTTCCCACAGAGAGAGTCAGAGGAGAAGAAGAAAGATAAGGCCGTTGGATGCAAACTAGCACGTCTAAAACTTTTAACAGTTCAGCTCAGGACAGGAATAGTAAATTTCTCTCTTACACACACACACGCATACACAAACATGCAGAGACACAAACACACAGACTGTCTCAAAGCTCGCCTTTTGCAGCAGTATCTGATGCTACAGCTCATTAGAGGAACTTCCTCAGATAAAGCTTCCATAACTGATCTTTTATTCAGAAAAACTGTCAGCAGCAGCTCATGCCGGTGTTAACATCAGAGCTATAAGGCAGAGACAAGACGGATCGAAATGCTTAATGAGTAATGACGATGAGTACTTCATGTCAGTGCCCATGTTGCTTTGGATATCAGAAGTATCTCTGAGACCGTGACGTTAGACCTTTTGTGAAAGCTCCACAATATAAAGTTCATCCAATCCACCATGCAGAATGCATTTTAATGAACAGACTTTGTTTCAGTGAAATACAGCACAGTGGGAAGATGTGTGAACATGTTCTAAAAGTGAAGTTTTTTTAAAGTGAATTATTTATTATATGTGAATCGGGAATGAATGAATACATTTGATGGACAACCTATATAATACTGTACCAGATTCACAATGACAAATGTATAAACTTACATTTGTATTCCTGTGTTGAAATATATGCTGTAGCCTACGCAGGTGGCTGACGTCATTGTAAGCATTTATAGTTTATGTTTGTCTACAGTGGCTGGTAGGGGAGTTTCTATGCCACGGTGTTGAGTTTGATGTCTACTTCAAACAATAGAGAATGAAACTGAGCTGACCGGGTTGGAGTTTGAGTTTATAAATGTTTAACAACAGTTACTTTTAGTGAAATTGTTGCAAGACTGAAAAAAAGAGAATATGTCAGAACCAATCAAGTAAAGACCGGATTGGGTAGAGTTACGAAAATGAGAAAACGGCATGTTGCTATGCTGGCAGTACTGCCTATTCGGTATGAATTAGGAGCAAGCCAGATACATTTGCGCCTCATTATATATTGCAGTTTCTTTCAAAGAAGCATTATCTTTACAAAAATCAATATGTTCCAGTTATAGGTGGTGTGGCATGGTTAGCTGTGATGTATAGTTACATTTATGGCAAAGTGCACATCAGGCTATACCGTCACTATCAATCACGATTAATGGATTCATCCATCCATCAATGGATCCATTCCTGGTCAGCCCCAGCAGAGTTGTCTAATTCCCAAAGGTCTGGAATGGGTATGATTTACTGATGGAAATACGAACAAAGCGCTCACTACGGCGCTACAGAGAACACAGCGAGCTATAGATCCCAAATCGCCCACAGTATTCTTCCTCCTGGATCTGAAGTTTGACTGATGGGTGGAATCATCTCTCCATAACCTGGACATAGACTTTGCCATGGAAACTAAGTGCTGAAGTCTGTGACTTAATGTTGGACTTGACGAGCCCAGCTCTGTTGGGGGTGGAAATTAAAGATCTTTACAGACTGGGGCCTGTGGAGGTCATTCCAAGTGCAATCTCACTATATATTTGGATACACGAAGCCTGTCCAGCAACCTTCCCTACCACCAGGTGATTAGCAGCTCTGCTCTTCTCTTCACCTGAGTGAAGACATATGGCCACAGATCTGATCTGATATGATTAAAAAACAAACCAGGGACCTGTCAATGCTCTTTATTATGTACGCTGGCACAAGTGAAAAAAAGTAAAAAAAAAAAAAAAAGAAAAGAAAAAAGATTACTTTGCATTCTTAAAAACCTTGTTTACCTCAAATAGTTTTCAGTAATGTGTTTAAAACCAGTGCCTGTTTTGCACTGAAGTGATCCTAGCACTTTTTAACCTTCCATAGTAAAGTATAGTGCGACAGGTTTGTGACAGGTACTGCTCATCTAAGAGAAACTATTCTGCATTAGTACGAGACACGAAGGTCACTCTGGAAAGTGTCAAGAACTTAAAGTCTCTGCAGTCTCAAAAATCATCAAACACTGTGATGAATCTGGCTCTCACGAGGAACGTTCCTAGGAAAGTAAGGCCAAGAGTTCACTCTACTGCGGAGCATCAGTTCATTAGAGTTACCCAACCTCAGAAATCGCCAATTAACAGCACATCAGATTAGAGCCCACATCAATGATTCCCAGAGTTCAAATAGCAAACACATCTCATCATTAAGTTTTGGAAGAAGAATTTGGCCCTCAAACTGCTACAAATAAACCAATACTAGTGAAAGAAACCAACAAGAATCAAAGTGTTTAAGCTAAGAAACACAAGACCAAGAAAGATCAGACCAAAGAATAAATGTTTTTTTTTTTTGTAAATATTAATATACAATACATATGAAGCAGAGTGAGAGAATACCGAAAATGAGACAAGTCTTTATCAAAGCAAACAGACCTTACTACATAAATTCAAATGCACTTGATTTTTCTGATCAGATGGAACAAAGTGGCAGGTAAGTGTATTTACCTGCAGAAGTGTTTAAGGTTTCACAGAACACAGATTTTTGAGGGAAAACTACAGAAAACTGGATACTTGTTCCTCTTTGACATACCTACATATAGTAATTAACAAGGCTACCTTAGAGATTTAAAGTGAATCTGAGTATGTTCTGTTAGTAAAATATTGCATGTATATTGTAGTTCTGACTCCATCTTACTTTGAGGAAGACCTGTAGCTCCTGGGACTGTGTGTGCTGCAGGATGTCTGGTTGCAAGTGCTTAAATATGGCCACACACATGTAAACCTGGTAGTCAGGACCCATCACCACACAGGTGCAAATATAGTGGCAGATCTCTGTCCAGTCCAGGTAGTTCCAGAAACACTGAGTCAGCCAATGGAGGCACATCTGTAGTGGAAAAAAAAGAGAAAAAACAAACGTTATTAGGATTTCAAGCTGACAAATCGCAAACCCCACATGTAATTAAAAGTGTTCTGCTCTACAACAACAGCAAACTATGATGATTTTGGCAGCTATTGTAACCACATAGAAAAAAGAAATATGTTACTCAAACATCTCATCCTTAATATCTTTTCAGCTTTTCTTTAATTAGTTTTGTCTATCAAATATTTAAAAAAAAACACAACTTAACACATAACTTTGCACAGTATCTTGTTTCTGAACCGAGCTTGTTCAAGCATTTAATTAAACTGGTATAAATCCACCAAATAATTAAATGTAAATAAGGAGAACATAAATGATAAGCAAACACAGAAAATATTTACATGTCGTTACAAAACCATGGAAGCAGAAATGATAAATATTAAGTCATGTTTATCTGAAAGGCACCCATCTACTACAGTTATCTAAAGCTATCTGTTTCATACTATATATGTGCATTTGTGAGATCTGAATATCAGCATTGGGAACTAACCAGTCTTTGTTCGTATTGTAGGTTATTTCTCTCTTTTTGCCTGGCAATGAAACGAAAGGTATGCTAATATAAATACATGGATACAAGATGTAGCTCAATAACTACAAAAAGGCACTTGTGCTAGGCAATTCAGCACATCCATGTCTAATAAACAATAGCTTCTACTACATTTACTATAAAGCTGAAAACCTGTTTAAATTTCTATTTACACACAAACTGAAAGAAACATGGTTGATAATTCCTTAAAATAGACATTTGCATGGTTGGGTTTATGGACAATGAGTTTACATTTCTTGTGCAAGTGTCTAAATGTATTTCATTTGCTCAGCTTTCTGAGTCTTCCAGGAAACATGTTTACTTTGAGAGTGAAAAAATATTCAGAAACTCTCAGCAGACATTAATGTTGAGGTTGCATTATGGGACAAAGAGACATGGAGATGCATGCTAATGTTTACTTCTCCAGTTGATGACTGAGTTAAAATTAGTGACCTTAATGCAGTGGTTCATGATGGGATTCCCACCTGATCTCAGTGAAAAGAACACAGAGTTCTACATCATCTTTAGAAAAGAGCGTGTTTACCAACTGGTGACATAGGCCGAATGTTAATTTTAAAAAGCTAGATATATTTACAGCAGTTTATTTTTCCAAATCTTAACAGAGACCTTAAATTCAGTAAATATATACTGAACGAACAACAGCAGCACAGTGGTGCTGTGGTTAGCATTGTTGCCTCACAGCAAGAAGGTTCTGGGTACGAATCCAGCATTTGTCCAGGGCCACAGCCACGTGACAGACTGGCAACCTATCCAGGGTGTACCCCACCTCTCACCGCTCTGGGATACGCTTCAGCCTCAAGACCCAGACCTGTTTTATCAAATCAATCACCAAAATCTCTGTGAAACCTGAATATAAATATTGTAAAATTCAACATTGTAACTACTAAAACTAAAAAACTGAAGCATTATGGAATAGCGGTTACTCAATTATGCTAATCACTATTTTTGTCAGTTTTGAGGGAAAACAAATCATGCATATATTTAAAAGGAGGAAAAAGGAATTGGGAAATTTGAGTGTAATTCAACTGAAAATTAAATAAGCTTTTCTCCACTATGGGGGAACTTGGAAAGTAGCCACAGATCCGTTGACATGGGATAAACCCCCAGACACAGAAAATGTAAGAAATTAAACAAATAGCACCTCTGTTCCATTCAATACTTGCTCACTGTCTATCATCTGTCTATCATCATTTGAGCTTTTTGGATGAAGCAAAGACACACAGCTGTAAAGAAGAGCAGTGCACTGGATTTATATTAAAACTCAAATTGCAGAACCATGTAGGGAAAAAAGCACATAATAATAATTATTTTCATTATTACCTAATCTCTAATAACGGGCCTGTCTGGTAGTTTTTGCTAACTTTTTAAAATTCAAGTGGGAAAACAGGCAAAACAATTGTTATTTTTCCCAGGATTAGATGTTCAAGCAAATTGACCCATGCAATTAGTACAATGCTCATGCAATGCAAAAAAAAGAAACTGACTTTGCAGGCCTCAGTTAACTTGAAGAATATTAAACTTTATGCCTGCAAATCCTGAACATGACAATATACCTCCGCAATGATGTAAAGTCAGGATTCCTTCAGGTCTTTGCTACTAAAGGTGGTTCTGCAAGCTACTGAATCATGGGGTGTAGTTTTTCACATGACTGCAAAGAGTCCACATGACTTTACATATCCTCAACTCATAAACCTTAATCTCAGCTCTGCTGTGCTTGAATACAACTGGGATATTGTTAGCAGCCTTTAGCCTTACTGAACTAGACATCCTCACTGTGTATCCAGTTTCACAAACTGTGCAATAATTAGCCACTATGTTCACAAACAACATAACTCTGCTCAAGCGTATAGACATGCATAACCTATGCCCCATAAACCAGATTACCATTGTTCCCTCCTCCACTAAACTCTAATCAAAACACTGACACTCTAATTTGTGTGTTGTAATAACAACAGGGAATGATTGGATCCATGCTGCCCTTACACGCTCTTGTGGAAAACAAGTAAACAGACAAATACAGTGTTCTTACTGCGACTGTAAATCTATCCAAGGTTTTCCAAGTGCATCTTATTTCCTTTTAGCCCAAACTCGAGAGCATAAGGTGAATGTAAATCTATTTATTTATTCGTTTATTTTAACATTTCTTCTCCCAAATATCTGAACTGACAACTACAAGTGAGGCCACAGCGGGGTCAGAAACACCCCAACCAAAAGTAAGCACTGCAAATATCCACTAACAGGGATCTCCATTCAGTGATGCACAGAAGACCTTGAATAGTGTTGCAATTCTGTTTTACCGTCTTTCAGCTCAATGTTTTGGTTTGAATGCCCTTAACATCACTGCTCTGAATGCGTTTTCATGAATTTGTTGTTTAATTTTATTGTTACAACGAGACTTTTAAAGTAGCAGGTAAAATGTCAACGTTGTATCCGCCTCGCAAACTGGTAGATACCAAAACCGAGAAACAGAGATGAGAACAACTACTTCAAATTCTTGAGGGAAACAGGAATGTGATCCTATTAATCTGGCTCTGGCTCTTACATTCACCTAACATTTTATGCCAATGTTGTGTTTATGGCTTCTTTTTTCTGCACTCCATCTACAGTGGAGTGTTTCAGCTAACTTGTCTTCTTAAACCTCTAGCCTTTATGGGGCAACATTGTTAAGTATTTGGGGTCATGTTTCTGTAAGTGTTTGGGGAATAATTCTACCTTTAGCTCAATTTTTGGGTGTCAAGTAACTCCAGAGGTGATACCTGGAGGAACAAGCTCCATTCTGTTCATCAGGGTGTGGATAACTGTGCCTGTTTTCTGCCTTATAGTTATAAAGTTCTGTGAAACTGAGGAGAGCTTCAGATTCATGTCACAACTTTCTGTAGTTTTGCTGCACATGATTTTCACTCTGCAGAATGACCTTAGAAGATGTTTTTTATTTTTCATTTTTAAAGTTTAAGACACTTACTAATGCTTTGTTTCATGATACCTGTCACAAACACTCCCGATTCAAATGTTAAAACCTTCTGCAGATGGATTTTGAATAACTTCTGTGTCCACGTTCACACACAGACATTTGAATACACCCTTTACTGTATGAGCGTCAAAGGCTTTTAATGCTTCATTTGCCACTGCTGCTTTGTCAGGATTTTAAAGTTCAAACTTTTGAAATAGAGTTTTCCATTTTTCACTGAAGAACAGGAGCCCATTATCGCCTTGAACAGCAAAGAGACCAGCTGAATGTTAACGCATTACTCCACCCCGGAGACGACGGGTTCAGATCTTTGATGCAAATGTGGCGACTCTTATAAGCACGCATTCATTATGTGAGCCTTCACTGTCAACTGGAGACATGCGGAAGACAAGATCAAACATGAGAGCGTTCAAGGTGAAAATGCTTTTCGTACCTCATTGTTTGCGTTAGAGAAAAGAAGCATGGAGGAGAAGAGTTCTAACTTTTCAACTGCTGTGGTATTTAAAAACAAAAGGAAAAGGTTTCAATGTCAAAGCTGTATTGTGGTATTTTAAATTCGACTTAAGTCAAAGCAAAATGAAAAGGGAGGTCAATTACAGGGCATGAACAAGTATGGTTATGAAAGGTTTTGGGACCTGATTTAGTAAATATATACAGCATCCAAAAAACTTAACAGACTGTTGTCCGTCTTGCTGTAGATACTGTTGCAGTCTAGATGAAACTGAACATTTCTATTCCAAATTCAGTTTCTTTTATTCCTTCCATTAGTATTCATAATTATCCTTTGTTGATCTAAGAAAACCGAGGTTATTACTCCAAGATACCAAAGTATTCCTTATTTGAAAACTAAAAGACTGCAGCCAAGTAAATATTATCTTCACAGACTTCATTAGCCTGACTTTAACTTTCTGTGACTCCTAATGATGTGAGTCTGTGTTCACATTATCACTTCAGTTGGTTACATAGTGTATTTGGTTTCAGCAGCAGTTTTTAAGCAAAGCTTCTCTACTTTGCGGCTTGAATTTTCTGACAGAAATCACTTGTGTTTGTTGGGTTTGTATGACCTTAACAATTCTTAGTGTGTATCTGATATCATTGTGGATTTTCGATAGTTACATATGTTTTTCCTTCCCAACAGGTTTGCTTGATAGGAAACCACGCAAGTGTGCAGTGCACAGCTCAGACTGTAAAAACTAATACAGTTAAATAGCTGTTAGGGGACAGAATAAAAACCAACAGAGGTGAACACAATAAAAACCTAAACTAGTTTTGGAATGCTAAACATGCCACTGCTACAGTACATTTAAATTATATGGACTTCAGGTCTTAGCAGAATACATAATACTGTTAATAAAGTGAGAGCAAGTCACAGGGAGAGTGTGCAAGATTTTGTTCCTATTTTAAGAATATTTAATCTTTAACATTTACCCATTAAGCAGCAGAAAATGAGTAGAGAGCATAATTTAAAATTCATGCTTCACCAACAATGATTGAGCTGTCTTGTTAAGAATCCAGTGGAAACTGATCTTTTTTTGCCACTGAAACATTACATATGCATTGTGTTTTAAAACAAAAGACTGAAATTATACTAGCACTGGTTTTAGTTTTCCCCTCAAATATATCAGTTAAACCTTTAAGCTGCAAAGTTTGCAAAGTCATTCTGGTTAATGACCAGTCTGGTTTGTGTGTTTCAGAGGCTCTGAAGGCCCTAAAGCAGAATTGGCAGACATAAGCCTGCAGAGTATGCCAATAGTGAAATCTGTAGATAGCAGATAAATGTCCCTTTCTACCTCTATGAGGAGCATTGCTGCTTGTGATCCTATGGCACTCTACTTTTATATCACTCTAAAAATAATAAGGTGCACAAGGAGATTATCTTTATGGGGAAATTGGACAAATTTTAATCAGGTATTATGTGTGAATTTGCTAAATGTCATAAAACACTTAAAAATCAAGAAACTGAAAACATGCTGATTTACAAATGTGCTGGATCAAACTGGGAATTTTGAAATCTGTTAATATATCCAGTGTTACAGATAATACCTGTGATGGGGTGAAACCAGACATCTTGAAGGCAGAGTGGACTAGAGGAACTTCAGCTTTCAGCAGCATCTCCACGTAGTGAGCTGTGCACCAGTAGACAGGAGGGATTCCTGATTCAGCCACTTCCTTAGGAAAATGGATCTGTCACAACAAAAAGATCTTGATGTCATGACTTTTCTTGGTAATGATTTCGAAATAATGTTAGATCATACTTACACAACTGAGAAATATATATATAAAAAAAGCAAAAACAGAATTTGCAAGCTCTAATTTTTGTATTCAATGCTGCTATGCGGAAAAAGTCTTCTTAATAATCAGAAACAGCATGCAGTGTGCACAGCCATGTGCCGGCGTGCGTGTTAACAGTGTGCATTCATGCCCACATTTCCTCCATTTGTCTCTGCCTCTTAATTATTTGTGCCCTTTTAAATTTCCGTGATATCAATGAAATCGACCACTTTGTGAAGGCCAACCGCTGCGTGAGATATTCAGCAGCTGTATCTACATCAAATGCACCGAGAGCACAAAACACATGTTCGGTCTAATCCCATTGTGCCGTAATTGACTTTGACGACAGAAGACGAGATGATAGAGGCTGGTATAATGATAGCAAAGTTAATCTCAGCACCTCAGCTCTCCTCCGCAATTTCGAATGATTGAAACTAGACTTCATTGTAAACTTCTTCCCCTCAGCTGAACTCTTTCCCTCATTTATACTTACACAACCTTTTTATTTCATATCCTGTTTTCCTGTTTTTCTTTCCTGCTGTCTCGCAGCCTAAACCTGAAAGTCATGAAAAAGATGATTTATCTCCTTTTATTCGTGTTTTCATTTCCAAGTTTGTTTTTTCTTTTGTTGTTGGGATTAAATGAGGACAACACAGAGACAGCCTTTCAAGCTGTTTGAAATTTGAAGGAGCAGTGTCTTGTACACAGCTCATCCAGAGTATGTAGGACTGAGGGGCAGGGACAGCATGGAGTACTATGTCCAGTAAAGCCACACATGGCAATGTTTTAGATGAAAATTCACCACAGGGATCACTGTAGACAAAAATATGATTCTGTAATGTTTGAACTTCACTTCTGTAGGAGTTTTTTTTTTCCAAAGATTTATTTTGGTCCTGTATTATTTTTACGATAGGATAACAGAGCAGGCAGGAGAGAAGGGACTGAAAGCAGGAAATGGCCTTGGACAGAACTGAACCCAGGCTCAAAGACAACCTCCAGTAGCCTGGAGGGCATGTATTGGAAGAATGCAGGAAGTCAGACAGTGATCAGGCAAATTTTCTTGTGTTGGGTTGTTTAAACAAGCTGTCTGAAGCTAACTGGCTGTTCAATTTGACTGCAGTGCTTACAGACAGTCATAATGTAAATTGTAGTTCTGAAGGCATACAGCTGTGGCCTCACCCTTCCCTACCCTTACTTATCTGTCCTAAATTTAGCAAAAACAGCTCAGACCTGTGTTGTTGACTGGTACGAGGCTATGCTTTGTCCACACACACTTTTCTGACCCACTCCGGCAAACCAATCCAATCTTAAATGGATCCATCCATCATCATATTCGTCAATACATCCTTACCATTACTGCAACACCATATTGTATGAGTCACTTCCACACACTGATAACCTGCTGCAACCTTTCTGAATACCTTTCTCTACCTAAATTCCAAAAATTACCACTTACATCACCAGCTGCTTTTAGGTGACAGTCCGTTCATCTTATCCTGGGAATACACCAGGTGCTGGTCTGCGATAATCCATCTGCAGTGTGGTTTTGCTCAATTCTGGCTACAAATCGCAATGTTAGTGTTTCAGAACTGAAGTATTAAGTGGGAAGAGGTGTTTTAGTTTGGAAATTCACTAGTTGCTCTTTGTGTCTGACTTCCTGATTAACTGCGTCCTTAACTGTTCCATGTAGTTGACCTGCTAAGAAAGCCACTACTGCCATGCTTCTATAATTTGCCGTGGCACATCTGTTGGATAATGAAATAACTCTCCGTTACCTTGTAATGTTGTGGGGTTTTTTTGTTCTTTTGTTGCATATTTTATGTTTTTTATACATATTTTTTAAATTTGTATTAAAAGCTCAGTTATCTTGCCTGTTAGTGTCTACATTTAGTTTCCTAAATTGTGCAGATTTATGCTTTTTGACTTATTTATACTTATCTTTTTTTCTTAAAATCAGGACCGAAAATGTTTTGTCACTGCTTTTCAACCAGATTGAGTACATTTTAGATACAATTAGTGGTATTATGAAAGACTAAGTCCCGTTTTGACAAGTGAGGGGTGGCTAAGAGCAAAAAAGTGAAGGGCACTACATGCTCATATTGTAAGTTTGTCAGTTATAAGGTAGATGTTTGATGTTTGTCAGATCTGGGAAATGTTTCCATATTTATGCACGGTCTATAGGCACCACTGCAGGGTAACCTAATTATTTACATTTAAATACTATTAAATATGTAATTGTACTCACTTTACCGTAGTTGTACTCACCGATGCATGTATCCTGGCTGGCCAGATGAAGGCAGAGGTGAGCAGAGAGGAGAGACTGACTAACAAACATAAAGACTTTTCCATGTTTCCGGCCATGATGAGGAACACTGTAGAGGCTAACCAGTCATGACCTGGATAACCTTCCTGGTGAGTTACTGGTTTCAAAGTTAAAGATCCAAAAATGGCTAGTAAAAAAATATACACAGATTTCAAAGTCTTAGACATGTTCAGCAAACATTGTGGTAACATGAGTATTTTTGACAAACACAAATTATTTTTTAATCCTGTAACAGAAATACAAATAACTAACTAGATGTGCATTTTATTAACCACTTGTAAAACTTAAATTAAGAGATTTTGTTTGTGTTTTAAAGGATCCATAAATATTGTCTCTGTGTCAGAAGACACTGAGCGCTCATAATGGGTTGAATAAAGCGCAAAGCTGACACTGATGCCAGTGACTGTTATCTAATGAGTGAGTAACACTTTAACAGTCAATTAACCACGATACACCATCAGCTTTGTCACAGCCGAAAACACAGACTGTAAAGACCCAGTTCTGTCTAGTGTCAGATTCTGAACGTATTACATGAAAAAAATCTTAACCCACAGCCACTGGCAAACTAATACAAACATATAATTCTTGTGATTTTTGTCTTAATAAGCAGGTGTGGCTGCTTTACATTGTGAACGCAACATTGCATGGACACTGAGCAGCATACTTTAAAAAAAGAAAAAAGAAAAACAGCAAACAGGATTTGCAATCAGGCTCCAAGGTTAAAGCTTCCTTTCATCAAGTATGTCTCGAGTGGTTTACTCAGGCTCTGCAGCATTACTCATTAAATTCAGTTCATTTAGACGTTTGATAATTTCATTCAAACCCTGCTGGCAGCAAATAACTGCACTGATATGCGAGTCTCTGTCCTGTTCCAGGAGAACTGTGGGCCGATTAATCGGGAGTGAGAACACAATCTGGCTCGTCTCCAGAAAACAACCCCAGGCCTATCAACACTTGCTGCTTTTTATGTCTTTCTGCTGAGTTTCTCCCTTTGAACACTGTCACCGTTTAATTTTTCTTTAGGTTAACATGCACACAGAGAGATTTATTTACATCTTCCCACTGAAAGATTCTCTATATTTCTGCCACAAAGATATCACAGGAGAAAGTTTTAATGAGAAAAAAGACTAAATGAGCAAATTTCTTCATTTATTACATTGAAATTTATTACTTTTAGTTCATTTCCTGTGAACTCTACAGAAAAAAGCATGTACCTTCCCAGCATGTTAATTTTAAACTCATTAATCTTGTAAAATGATGTTAATTCTTCACACCAATGCCAGAAAAAAGACAACAGCAGCCTTGATCTGCTTTAAGAATCTACATTCTCATTTCTTAGTAATAGTTTTAAAGGGTACCTATGATCGTTTTCCTTATTTTTTGTCAGATATACACTGTTACTGTGGTGGACAGTCACTTTGAACACAGCCAAAGCTTCAAATAATGAGGTCAGTGTACAAATATTCCCACTGAGCCAAAAGCTCAGGCTTCGGATGGCTCTAAATGCTCCATTTCAGACAGTGTTTTTTTCTGTTCTTGGCTCTGTATCATGGCAAAACTGGGGATTTTGCCATAATGCCTGGTCATCTCAGGCGCTCGGCTTGGTCTATGACCGTAGAAGCCCCTCCCTCCTGCTGTTCAATGCTGTTTGCAAAGGGGAGCCAATCAAAAGACAGGTGGCTTCACTGCTGAGGAGCTAAAATGTTTTTTTGTGACAGATCATAACCTGAATGACTCCAACAGCTTTCTAATTGCTTTTTTTTTTAATGTATCATGCAAATCTACTCTAACAGAGTCCAAGAATAAAAATATGAAGCTCAAAATAACCATAAAGCACCTCTTTAAATAACTAAATTTATATTTAATGCTTAACCTTTGAACCAACACAGTTAAGAAGTCATAAAGTTGTTAAAAAAAACAAAAAAACAGTAATGCATTATCCTGAGCAAACTCTGTTCAGTGAGCAGACAGGGACAAACAACCGAAACCCAAAGTGTCTGTTTTGTAAGAACCCAAAGTTCTTACTTTTTAGACCAATTTCAAAATTGTTAATACAGAAACATATTCGTGTTTTGCCATGTTTTGACTGGATCCTGTAACAGACTGAGGAAATTGCCTTAGATTTGCATCTGAATGACAAGCATTTGAGATCTTTATATCATTGTTAAGAAAAGGCAAAGACGGGACTCCTTTGTGGATAACCAGTTAAAAGAACTGGAGGATGGCTGTCTGCATTAAAGCTCAATAATGAGGACCAAATCCACAGAAACACAGAAACTTGACACTAACTGTGCACGCTGATAGTTCCATCGGCTTTGATTATCAGTTAAAGATGTCAGCGACTGCATGATGGGAAGAAACATCTTTTTTCGGCTTAGATGTGTGGAGTGGTTTGGCATTTATTTGTAGCCTGTTTTAAAGTCAGCAAGGCATGTTACTGGTGACAGTGAAAGTGTGAGGATTTCACTTTGAAATGTGGTCAAACGGGTACAGTCTGTCCCAATTTTGCCTTATCCTGTTAATGGAAATGTCTGGACAACCTTGGTTAGAACTTCATTATTTAAAGAATATTTGGAGGTCACACAATCACCACTGTATTATTACACCTTGAGCTGCCTTAATTCTTTGTAGCACAGAATTAACAAACATTTCTCCGATTTTTGGGCCATACTGACATGAGAGCATGGCACAGTTGCTGCAGATCTGATCACTCATCAGAAGATGAGCACACTGTGCTCATATAGGGACGGACAGCAGAAATACTGTTGCATTTAAACACATCGATACGCCACACCAGCAGTCTGAACCACTGATACAAGGCTTTCATGTTGTTTATACCTAAAGCAGTCTGGCCATTCTCCTCTGACCTGTGGCATTATTAAGACAATTTTTTTTTTTTTTTTTTGCTTTTTTGGACCATTCTCTGTAGACTCAGGAGATGGTTGTGTAGCAAAATCCCAGTAGATCAGCAGTGTCTGAAAATACTCAGTCCAGCCCATCTGGCATCAGCAACCACGTTCAAAGTCACTTACAGTAAAGCCCCCTTTTCCCCCCATTCTGATGCTCACTTTGAACTTATGCAGATCCTCCTGATCATCTCTGCTTGGCACTGAATTGCTTAAGCAAAAGAACTATATATTGCCTCTGTTTTATATTCATAAATTTATGACAGCGGTTGGAAGCTTAAACTACAGTGTGAATACTTAAATACAATTATAATGCAACAGTGTGAGCTGGTTAGCTTAACCACTGGCTCAACCCTCAATGACAAATGCATGCTCTTTGATAGTGATTGACAGACAGACCTCATGCATTTGTAATGGATTCTGTCAGGATATCATTTTTAAACGGAGAGCTATAAATAAATCAGTTGCCCCAAAGACAGGAATAACATTTTCATCTGCGATTACCTAATCACCATCAACGAAACCGAAAATCCTCGAAATAAAATACTAACTCAATCAACATCTATACCTTAGATTTAAAATTATTTCTGTTTACCTGAAAAAGTACTTCAGTTCTTTGGGTAAACTTTAGACCAAAGTTTTTGCTAATTTTTAAGTATATTAACTTTTTAATTTTTTTTTTGCTTAAATAGGTACACTGTGTTTTGTGTCAGAAACATTAGCATAAATCTGTTTACAGCTGCCATCTGAACACAAAGATAACCAAAAACGAGCTTCTTGCTATCAACTCAAATGTCAGTCTGGTCTAGTACTGTAGCTTCTTTACAAACAAAATGTCAGCATTTTATATTTGTGAGGGCTCTTTATCTTCTCTCTGTGTTTTCATGTTTCAATTGTCTGCTTACAAAGGAAGCTATCTGAAGGAAAAAGGACGCCTGTCAGTTGGTATTTGGGACAAAAGAAGGTTGAACTACTCACTGAGGAGCAGATGGAGCAAGATAATCTATATTGTGTTGATCAGAGCGTGAGACATGACACTCTCGGTTTCTTTTTCTTTCTTTTAAAAAGGGCGACTTGTGGCGTTCTCACACTAGACACTAGATAGCTGCTACTACAGTCACACACATACAGTCAGGTCCATAAATACTGGGACATCGACACAATTCAAACATTTTTGGCTCTATACACCACCACAATGGATTCCAATTGAAACGAACAAGATGTGCTTTAACTGCAGACTGCCAGCTTTTATTTGAGGGTATTTACATCCAAATCAGGTGAACAGTATAGGAATTATGACAGTTTGTATATGTGCCTCCCACTTCTTAAGGGACCAAAAGTAATGGGACAATTGGCTTCTCAGCTGTTCCATGGCCAGGTGTGTGTTATTCCCTCATTACCCCAATTACAATGAACAAATAAAAGGTCCAGAGTTCATTTCAAGTGTGCTGTTTGCTTTTTGAACCTGTTGCTGTCAACTGCCAGGATGAGATCCAAAGAGCTGTCACTACCAGTGAAGCAAGCCATCATTAGGCTGAAAAAACAAAACAAACCCATCAGAGAGATTGCAAAAACATCAGGCGTGGCCAAAACAACTGTTTAGAACATTCCCAAAAAGAAGGAACGCACTGGTGAGCTCAGCAACACCAAAAGACTAGGAAGACCACGGAAAACAACTGTGGTGGATGACCAAAGAATCCTTTCCCTGGTGAAGAAAACACTCTTCACAACAGTTGGCCAGATCAAGAACACTCTCTAGGAGGTAGGTGTATGTGCGTCAGAGTCAACAATCAAGAGAAGACTCCACCAGCGTGAATACAGAGGGTTCACCACAAGATGTAAAGCTTTGGTGAGCCCCAAAAACAGGCAGGCCAGATTAGAGTTTGCCAAATGACATCTGAAAAAGCCGTCGCAGTTCTGGAACAACATCCTATGGACAGATGAGACCAACATCAACTTGTACCAGAGTGATGGGAAGAGAAGAGTATGGAGAAGGAAAGGAACTGCTCATGATCCTAAGCATACCACCTCATCAGTGAAGCATTGGGGTGTCATGGCGTGGGCATGTATGGCTGCCAGTGGAACTGGTTCTCTTGTATTTATTGATGATGTGACTGCTGACAAAAGCAGCACAATGAATTCTGAAGTGTTTCGGGCAATATTATCTGCTCATATTCAGACAAATGCTTCAAAACTCATTGGACCGCGCTTCACAGTGCAGGTGGACAACAACCCAAAGCATACTGCAAAAGCAACCAAAGAGTTTTTGAAGGGAAAGAAGTGGACTGTTTTGCAATGGCCAAGTCAATCACCTGACCTGAATCCGATTGAGCATGTATTTCACTTGCTGAAGACAAAACTGAAGAGAAAATGCCCCAAGAACAAGCAGGAACTGGAACAAACAAGGAAGACTGTTGTAGTAGAGGCCTGGCAGAGCATCACCAGGGATGAAACCCGGCGTCTGGTGATGTCTATGTGTTCCAGACTTCAGGCTTTGATTGACTGTAAATGATTTGCAACCAAGTATTAAAAAATGAATGTTTGATTTATGGTTCTTATTCTGTCCCATTACTTTTGGTCCCTCAAGAAGTGGGAGGCACATTTGCAAACTGTTGTAATTCCTACACCGTTCACCTGATTTGGATGTAAATACCCTCAAATAAAAGCTGACACTCTGCAGTTAAAGCATGTCTTGTTCGTTTCATTTGGAATCCATTGTGGTGGTGTATAGAGCCAAAAGTGTTAGAATTGTGTCGATATCCCAATATTTATGGACCTGACTGTATACTGTTGCCTCAGTAGCCAGAGTGGCACAAAGAAAAAGTTTGTGAAATCTTTAGAGTTGGTAAAACTTCTGTTTTGCTTATTTAAAATAATAGTGCATTATATACACACAGTGAACCTCTGCAGTAATTACATCGTTTAAGAAGATGAGCATGTGTTGAATGCGTGGGTTGCAATGGTGCTCATCCATATAAATAAAGGCATACAAAGTCAGCTTACAAAAAAGTTATGCTCAAGAAATACTGATGGGTATGAATTATGCCCAACGACAAACTGTTTATAGATGGAGGAAATTCAGGACGACTGCTCTCCTGAACAGTAAATGTCCTACAAAGACCATCGCTGTGAAACCTATAAAACTTGCTACAATCTTTGTTCATATGTTCATTATAAGAAAAACCCTGAATAAGAAGGGGGTGTAGACATAGCTTTCTACAGTGTAGAAAGCTATGTCTGAAGAAGAAACATTGAAACCTAATTTCAGCAGTCACCGCATGATGTCAGGAACATCATGGAGGGGCAAGGCCATCATTTCACCAACCAAAGGTAAGCAGAGGTTCGGTGATACACTGACACAAAACAGACACAAATAACAAAAAAAAACATTCTTATTTTCCAAATTCGGGTTTTGAAATGACCAAATGCAACATTAATGTATTTAAAAAATAAAATGTTATGACACAAGAACATTTGTCAGATGGGTGACTAACATTTATAGCCAGTGTGTCCATTTACTGTGAATTCTTATTGTATGGACTCTGTAAAGGATACTGAGTTCTGATGAAGTTTTAACTCTCTGCGTGGACAAGAAGATCTTCACATGCTTCATTAGCAGAGCTAGGTCATTTGCAGCTTCTTCCTTCAGAAGCCTAAGGTAAATCCCATACCTGTGAATATAAATGAAATGTATAAAACACACATCTTCAAGTGCAAACCCTTTATAGATCAGTCTTCCTTTGTTTTTTAAAAGCATGTCGAGTAAGTTGGTCAAATTTCCAAGTGCTGTAAAAGTCACACTAAATGCTCCACACATCCTCTGACCTTAACACCAGCTCAAACACTGCACACCGAGAGCTTCGTGGCATGGGTTTCCATTTCTGCTTGTGAGCTAAAGCTTCAACCGCACCTTGTTTCAGTTTTTTTTCTATTCTTGACTCTATATTATGTCAGTGAGAAGGGATATC
Source organism: Pelmatolapia mariae (assembly GCF_036321145.2). Classification (NCBI taxonomy): domain Eukaryota; kingdom Metazoa; phylum Chordata; class Actinopteri; order Cichliformes; family Cichlidae; genus Pelmatolapia; species Pelmatolapia mariae. The sequence goes on along the minus strand of NC_086240.1, from coordinate 21,126,891 downwards.
CTTAATATAGTGTACTCAGGTACAGCCGCCACATCTGTGCTGTTCAAACCTTCTGTTTGTAAGAAGCAACCAATTGGAAGAAAACTGGTTTAATGAATGCAGAGTTAAATTTTAACAAGAATTATCTGGAACTGTGAAACATGCAAAGCTATGCTGCTAGATTTCAAGAATAAAATCATGTTGGAATAATAGCTCTGCTTTTACTACTTTACTTCTTTATTACTTTTCATCTGTTTCATATCTCTTCTTTTATTTCCCCATCATTTTAAATTACTGAAATGAAAACCTATAAAATGTACTGTGAAAATATTAATTTTTAAAAAATGATCATTTCTCAGCATGACCATTTTTCTTTCAGTTCCCAGAATCACTCATGAAAGTCACATTGCCCAATGGGATACTTTATATCAAACTGAGAGATAAAGCAACATTGAAGTCTAAAGCAAATACCCCAGAGGAGTCCTCAAAACTTTATTCAAGAAGTCCAGTGTCGCAAGTAAAAGATTAATTATAATTTCATGTTCAACAACTTTTAATCCTATAACACCCACCACTCTGCGGGTAATGTTTGCGCTCTGTGTTGATACCAGAATAAAAAATGTGGCACTCTGTTCTCCTGGACAGGCACAGAAACTTTTCAGCTGCAGAGCCCCCTTCGGAGTAGGTGCTCAGAAAGAGTTATATTCACTGTGTAATGTAGCAGCGGGGTGTCGTTAAAGGCAGAAACAAGCAGTGTGAGAACAGTAACACAAGTCAGAGGGTCTATGGTGGGAAAAATAAAGAACAGAACAAGTAGTTGCACAAGTACAGGGCAGCAATATCATGAAATTCCTGTCTATTCTGCAACATGTTTGTTTCAACAAAGTGTATTTTAAAACTCACCTATCTCTGTTGTTAAGATAAGGTTATTTTTACTTAAAGCTCCTCAGTAAAATTAGGGCCCACCTCCATCCACATGACTTTGAGAGAGTAATTTGAAACTTTGTTACCTCTTAATTAGACGTTTGTAATTCTTTGGAGGTTGGCCCTAATCAGTCATCACAGCAGCTCGCTTTTTGACAGGTGCGCTCACATTCCACCTGTACTGGCTCCCAGTTCATTTCAGGATCAGCTTTAACATTTCACAACCATTTTGTGCCTTTCTACTTAGCTGAAGTCTTATAGCAGTGCACTTGTGCCAAAGCCCTGAAGTCTACAAACCAACTGATCTTGGATATTCCTTGATCCAAGATCAGTTTTATTTTCTCCAGCTTTCAGTTGAGCATGATTTCCTAGTTTTTATTGTGCAAGCACGGTTGTGTTTTCATTTATTCTTGTTTAATTTGAGGATGTTTTATGTTTTTGTTCTGTATTTTAGTGCAAATTTATTGTTGATTTAGTGAGTGTTAATTACATTTTGTATAGCATGTACTGCACTTTGGTCAGTTAAGGGTGTATTAATGTGCTGTAAAAAATAAAAACTGACTCAACTTATATATCTCACATCAGTCAGCTCTGACAATTTTCCTAATGTCGGCTAACAAAAGTGTCTCCAGCTGCCGAATTGAGAAACAAAAAAACCTTTCAGTCTTCTCCCTTTTTGACTTTTGTGCACATTTGCAGCTTTAAGTCATGTTGAGAGTGGACGCTGAGGTGAATTCTAATGTTACGGCTTTGAGTTCACAAGCTTGTTGAAAAATGAAAGTGAGCTTTTAAATTTTTTAGATGGCTTAAATATGCTATAGGTTAAAGCGGCAAAAGCCACCTTTTTATCTTTCTCTTGGTTTTTCCAAGTTATATTACTTTTAGGACAGCAAGACCAGATCACTTTTCATTTTTTCTAGAGTAGGTGCTAAGAATAAGCAACACCTTTGTGTACAGAGAGATAAGAAAGCGGCACATACAATGAAAAGGTAGAGTGAAACAGTTGTTGTGTTTTAAAAAGAGAAACCAGACCTTCAGTGATGTACTAGCTCATCCAGCTCCTAATCCATCACAATTCACAGGGTATTAACAAAGCGATAAATGCTACCTTGACCTTGAGCACAGTTTGGGTGAAGATCTGACCGTTACTCTAGTAGAAGTAACAACTATTGTGAATTATCGACAAAAGCTCGTCAGTCCTTCGACCAGATGAGCTATAAACTTCCATATTGCTTATACACAAACGAGTAACTACAGAGGTTTGAGTTGGGGTGAGCAAAAGAAAACATGTATGAGTGTATTCATTTGGTCTATAATGGAGATATAAAAGCAGACAAATTCTTTAGGAAGTGTAGAGCAAAGGATTGGTTTGATGTTTTGAAAAATGAAAGATGGAAACAGTTCATACTTAATGTGAAAGTAACAGAAAATATACTCTCACTCTTCTGTGCTGTAAAAATAAGACTTTATTTTCCTTTCACTTTGCAGTGGCAAACAGAACTGCATAGTAATGGAGTCCCATAGTGAAGAAAACTAAAGGCAGATAAAGCCATTATTTTCACTGCCAAGCGGCTTATATGTAGAGTGGTTCGGTTTGCCTGTTTGTTTGTCAGCAGGATTACTCAAAAAGTAATTGAAGGTTTGGCATGAAAATTTTTACCAGTAATGGTGTTTGGCTCATGTTAGGAGTGATTAACTTTTGGAGTCAATTCTGATGTGGATCTGAAAATCTTTAGAAGGCGTTTGTAGAGCAAGAAAGGAAAAACATGGATATTTTGCATCGTATCTTCATACCCATATTAAAAAAAAGTGAGACATCGTTTTCTTGATAAAAATATCACAAATTAATTTAAAATATCACAGACTCAATTTAAGCACTGTCAGTAGGAAATGTTTAGACTTGAGGAAGTGGGATCACTCTTTTTTTAACCTCCTATGAACCACACTCTTTCATGGCATGAATTTTTAATTTCCCTTTGCTATTTGGGCTGATTGGGACCTGATGAATGTAAAAACAAATAATTATCTTTTTACATGATTTTGCTCTACAAGGGCCGGAAATCCACATATGAGGACATTTGTTTTACATTTCGATAGAACAGTGGCAGTATAATGTCCTCGTAACAGATATCAGGCCCTTATAGAGTAAAATTTAGTATTGTGCACAACGCAAAATGTGATCCCCACATTTGCTGATGCCAGGTCATAGGAGGTTCAGGGTGGTAAGATTATGCAATTAACTTTCCGACAGCCACTTTAATGACTGAGCCTTGCTATTCTGTTAAAACCAAACCAACTTACATCTTCAACATCAGCTCTACTTTCTCTTTAGTGCTATTTCTCCAACGTCAGCATGCTTACATGCTTAACTGAGATGCTGAACACAGTAAACTTTATGTCTGCTGAACATCGGCATGCTATTATCATTGTAAGTCAAAGATGTCAGTGCTGAGCAGAAAAACACACCACTGCGTTAAAGTGATGATGCTTGTTTTCATATGGAGCCCAGTGGTGAAGACGCGGGTATTGAAACAATTGATTAGGACCGTGTCAACATTCATCAGCGCCTAATTATTGAAGCAAAAGTAACTGCAAAAAGATTCAAACTGAGTGAGACACAGCTTCTAGCCTGCACCTATGCTTTCCCCATCTAATATGAAATGTAACTTTCTCCTCACATTCATTGTGAACGCAGACACTACAAAATAAAAATTAAGGTACATGCACGTTAGTCCCATCGCAGTGATTTAGACTCTTTTTAAGAGATACTTTAGGGTAGTTACTTCCATGGAGCTCACAGTTGAGTAATTCTAAGACTTTACTGAAATAGTTTATACGCAGCAGGCTCTCCTTCTGCTGTAAGAAGCCTAATTAAATAAGGGTTTATGAGCTAAAGAAAATCCCTTTACATACTTCAGACAGGTGTTGATTCCCAGCTGTTCCACAGATGATAATACGGCATTCTTCACAGTCTTCTCCTCTGCTATAAAACAGGATGAAAAAAAGATGTGGTTGTTACCAAGCAATGCATTTCACTGAGAGGGTATATAAAAGAAGGTTTGGGTGGAAAACTACCTATACATTCCTAACAGCTTCTATTATTGCAATGGGAAATGGAAAAACATGACAGCATATCATGAATTGCTACTTTTTAAGACACCAGAGATGTAATGTTGTGTCTAGGTAACTTTGTAGCTGGCAGTTTTACAACAGTCGTTTGGCTTTAATTGTGATGTTTGCGAGCTAGCGTGACATCAAGGTGACTTGGGTAATATCAGTAAAAGTCAGCCATGGGTAATTTAACAGCAGCATTTTGACAGTGTAGAGCAGCAGAGCAATAACTCAGGAGTTTAGGGCTGTGGCAGGGTTTTTGAAAAAAAAGAAGTGAAAACTGAAGTGAGAACGCTCTTTATCTCAAGACCTTTTCTTTCTCTGTGAGTCACATGGTGAGGCTACAGCAACTGAAAATACAGGCCAGTTTTAGAGTCATGAAAACAAAAACAGCTCGGATGCAATCAGCTCTCATGGGCTCTTACTTAGTGCCAGTATTTGTTCAAAATCATTAAAAATATATTCGTCTTTGGAGTTGCAGTTGTCACTGTGCGGATAGAACGACAAATGAAGTAATAACAGTGGGAGGACTAACATTTTGTTTTGGAAGATGTTTCCACTGCTTCCTGGCTTTGGGGAATACCGATATTATTACATCTGTGCAAATGGATCCCCAGCTTCAGACAGTTTATGGGAGGATGATGAGAACATTTGAACAATTAATATGATGAGTATTATCCAGACACCATCAGTGGCAGGAAAAACTTCCAATTCAATTTACAGGCTAATGGTGCAGAAAAATGCAAGGGAAATGATGATAACAGTAGCTGTAATCTACATATCAGAGTTATAATTCAACATTGTTGCCATCCAAATATCAAAGCTGACCAATGTGGATTAATCACAAGCCATCAAATCTTGTATTAATTGAGAAAAAATGGCTTTTGATGAGGGCATGAATCTATGCCAGGATAGCTGGTTCTGTCATTTCTCTCACTCTTCTCTCCCTATATATTAAAATCTGTGAAAACCTCTAGCTGATGGCAATTACTGTCTAATGGAGATGAATCCTCTTCTTGTTGTATTTATTCCCTCCCTGCCCATTTCTCTCTCCTCAGCATTAAGCCACCAGAGTGTATTTTGCAGTTTTTAATAACTATAATCACAATCATTTAACAAGATACACTATGAAAGGTGGCACATCTGATTTATCTCTGAGATTAGTTGTGACAATTTGTACTTAGTTTAGGTGTAGTTGTGAAGCTTATGAAGAGTAATATCATGAATCTGGAGCTCTGAGTTGATTTAAACTCTGTGCAATCCCATGTGCTTCAGAGAAATTAAAACAAAAGTAATATTAAAAATAAAGAAGCCTGAAAGTGTTAGGACTTAACGGAGTGAGAGGTAGTTATGAAACCCATTTAGAGATATGAGCATACATCATTTACGACAATATATCCAAGAATGTCTGCAGCTGTAAAAATAAAGGCATGACCAAATTAAAAAGCTCAATTAAAAAAAAAAAGCAAGGAAATTTTGAGTAACCGTGAACTAAAAAATAAAAAAATAGAAGATAAAAACTCACTGAACTCACGCTAACATGCTCAGAAAATTCCAGTTTTCTGCTTTTCTAACTTTTCTAGACATCATTAGACAGAGATTCATGTGAGAATGCAAAAGTCCGACACAACGGTATCAAACATTTAACCTGCCATGTCCGCGAGATTTCGGATTGCACCAGTGTGAGAACAACACAGCTAACGGTGTACTTTCAGCAATAGCAAGCACGCTGCTTCCTGCCCACTCCATCCAGGCAGTGGGCTCACCTAAACCAGTATTTGCACTTGTGTGAACCTGTCTGAAGCAGGCTATTTGCCATGATAGATGTGAGGACAGAGAAATGGAAAATTTCACAACCTGATTTTTCTGAAACTCTAAGTTCACACGTGAAAAAGACTTGAAGAACCTCATGTTTCAAAAGCACCTCCTATATTTTAGTGCTAGAAACTAAGTACAGGGAGCCTACATCTCCTATGACTAACTGTCTGACAACCACTCAAACACTCATCAAGTTTGGGGATGGCAGCAGCACATTGGTTGTGACAGCCAGCAAATGTCAGACCGCTTACAAGGAGCACCTTTAAGCACCTTGTAACTCTAATATGAACCTTAAACCCAACAAGTGTTGCAGCAGGTCATTCAAACCCTGCTGCACTTGCTGGGATGTTTCTGCTGTGACATCTACCTAAAACACTGCCAGAAGAGGGAAATGCATCATGTGATTAATAACAATATTAAAAACAATTTCTTCCAACTAACCTCCATTTACAGCAACTTGCAGCATCTCAGAATGAGGGAAAGGGAATGCAATTTTGATGTTTTCCATGCAATACTCAAAAGCAGAGACTTAAAAAAGTTTGAGGATGTGGATAAAAAAAATCCTTTTAAATTATTATTTTATCTGAGCAAGCATAGATCTCTGGAACACAAAAAGATGCTCCTCATGGGATGCAGTAACCCAATTTCAACAGGGAGCTGAGATAAATGAGATTGCTGGACAGCTGCCTTCAGGAGTCAGGGCCATGGCAGGTGATGAGATACAACTCTGAACGGTGAACTGAAAGCAGTTAACACTTGGCAAATGAGCCTGCTCTCTCCATACAATGGGAGTGTCAAGCTGGGCAGAGTGGCTTTGACTAGTCAATGCTAAACCTTACTGGGCATTTTTCCATGTCACATGCAGACAATTACACACAAATGTAACCGGCAGATTGCAGAATTCAACAAGAGTCCTGACTGCTATCTGGTCTCCTTTATGGGCTGTTGTAACTGAAGCAGACCACAGGTCAAAATGGCAAAAGCTCTGTTTCTGTGTACTTGTGTCACTTGCACTGTGTGGACATAAATCTAGCTTTTAGCAACAAAATTTGTGTGTATTTAGTCAAAGTTTCGGCCAAGAACCAAGCCTTACAACGCAGAACCCATCTTAAAATATCTTCAGGCTCTTATCTGTCCAATTAATTTGAAGCATTACATAAATTAACTGAAATTTAACTTGTCATAGGTACACAAAAACTGTATCTACAGTATCACCAGTGAGTAAATATTTGCCCAAATATACGGATTTAAGATTATTTTTATCCTGGAAGCTGTTGCTGTTACTGAATTCACCCATAGTATGTATGTATATATAAAAATCCTGAACAGAAATCTATGCCTCTCTCTTATAATGTAACTCTGACAGATGTGAATTCCAGTACATCATATACGGTCAAAGTGTGTCAAAAACATCACAAAGTTCAAGCCTGAAATCTCTCCAAAAGAAAAGGACTTAAAAATATTAGCATCAACAATCTGACATGTAAAATGTGGGTGGACTATTTTCCACAACAGCTCTGTGTTAATGAAATTATGCAAATAAGATTGTGACTGATCCTAAAAATGAAGTATTACAAAAATGTGAGGCAATATGAAAGAAAGAAAGCGGAAGTACAAACAACTCTGATGTGTGTTTGTGAATTTAGATAAATAAATCATCAAAACAAACACCCAGAATTAAAGTTCTTCATCAGTCCCCAGAGAAGTGAGGCCTTTTTGCTGACAGACACAGCACTACAGACAGATGCTGCCTTTTATTAGCTGTCTCCCTGCCACAAATGACTGTCTACTAATTCATAGATCCAAGTGAATGCTTTTACTCTCATGAATTATCTTGACAGCTTTTCTTTAGAAGCTCAGACATATTCGGGATGATGTTACTTATAAAGTCTGTCAAATTTGAACACTGTTTCAAAACTTTTTATTGCATGACACACCACGCGCATGAAGAATGTTCATTCTTATGGCAATTACAGTTAAATTCCAAACTGTACATGTCAAACCGTCCAAATCTATACTGTAGGCTTAACCACACTCTAAATTATTTTAATTTAGTACATACACCCTTACTGCTTCAACAGGAATTTAGAGGGTAAGCGGCAGCCAGGTGCTGCTGATTAAATGTAATTGATTCACTGATCATCAGCAAGTGTGAGCACCTCTGTAAAAGCAAAGTTTTAACAGGTTGCTGATCTGGAGCGTTCAGGTGACGCAATGCCAGAAGTGGATGTCCCAGAATTTTCACCCAAGGCCAAACTATTCTCTGAGAAAAAAAGCTCAAGAGCTTTATCTCCAACTTGTTCTCTAAAAAGAACATGGCAGGACAGTTTACATTTGCAAAGTTGCATCTAAAAAATCCATAAGACTGCTGGAAAAAAAATGGCACGTGTTTGATAACGTGCTTGGAAACATTCATACCCTGTGCAAAAAGCAAGTGCATGTATGCATGTATGACCTTAAGAGAACTGTGCATGAATGAATGCTTGCAAGCCTCAATGAACAGAAGCAACATTGTAAAGAAGAATGAGTTATAAATTCTCCATAACCATGTGAGAGACTGATGAAGTCATACAGAAAAAAAGTATTTCAAAGATCATACAAGCTACTAAATCATAGGGAATCATGGGTTGTACTTCATAGAGTATAGAGCAGTCATTCTCAAACTGTGGTACGCGTACCACTGGTGGTACGTGGGCTCCCTCTAGTGGTACGCGGGAAAAATTTAAACGTTCAGCTCTGCTATCACTTCCGACACAAATGAAGACAGAAAACTAAACAGTAGTGACATTTACAGGGTTACTGAAGTTGGGCTAGCTCGTATATAATAATGTGCTACACATTGGCTAGCTACACAGCTATAGTTAGCATAATATAAACACACTGAAGCTGGAAGATGAACGCCAACTTTTTTCCACTCAGTGGTTAGAGACAAATGCAGTTGCATGGCAGGATCCTGCAGACGGACCAAACTTCAGTCAGGAGAACAACTGAGATAATCCATCCACAATACGAGGTTAGTCATTAATTTACTGCTGCATGGGCTGGGCTGTAGTTACATTGTAAGGTTTTAAAAACTGAGCTTTAACAGTGGTAATAAAAACCGAGAGAGGCCGACAGTGATCACTGCCTTTTTTAGGAGCTTGTACGATTAAACAGAACAAGATACGAAGCATTAAAACATGTTAAAAACACAACAACCTTAATAAACGATTAGTTTGGACCCGGAAACAGGGTTCATACGTCATTACTTAAAGACTGGATATCCCACCTGCTTTGAATGTTTTAATGCAGTACAGTTGTTATTATTGTCAATTGTCACATCCTGTTTATGACAGTTAAAATAAATAACATTCATATAGGAAATGAAATTGTCTAGTGTAAACTGTATATGGTGTTAAATAGGCCTATACTACTGTAACTTAATGTTGGTCATAAGGGTGGTACTTCAAGAGCCATATATTTTATGAGGTGGTACTCATTGTGACAAGTTTGAGAACTACAGGTATAGAGCATAGAGTCCTATGAAAACTTTCTTTTTCACATGATTCTCACTCCTGGGAAACCTCAAGCTTCTACCAAGTCATATCTTCTAAATTGCAGCTTAAAACCTTACTGTCACCGGGTAAAATATGAAGCTATTTATTCAAATAGTGCAGTGTCTTGTACCTTTATATTCTTCCATTTAATCAATTTTATTTTATATATCTTCTGTTTATCTTCTATTTTAAATCCTGTATTGTTTTATACCACCTGTCTTTTACAGTGTGTCCTTATATCTTTTTTTATGTCCCTTGAAAAGCACTTGAAATAAGCAACATAAACTTAGCCCTATCTACCAACTCCAACAAGTGAAACAAATCTTGGTTTTATATGTTGAGTAATCATTAGTGAACACCACAGTGAAATGGTTTTCATTCACATTTTAGCAGCAGTGTGCTTTATATCTGATCACCTCCCAGTAATTTAGATTTAGCCATTCAAGACTAAAATTCAAAGGATACTTTTGGCAACACCTGGGTTGTGGGTGTGTCCAAATGCTCCAAAAAGCTATTATGTCATCATATCTTCTGGTAATTATGAACAGACAAATTGTGCATTGTTTGTGTATTGACAAAGAGGTGGGAAAATTACTTCTAGAAAATGTGTATGAAAGAAAGATTATTGATATTATGTCCTTAGAAAAACAAATAAAAAAATGAAATAATAATAAACATGTCAGTGTCAGACATCAGAATATTACACATTTCAAAATATTGTTCTACAATGTGTTTTTACAGGTGTTCTGAGCCACAGAAAATTTCAAACAATGATTCAGAAAATCTCTTTACTGTAAAAAAAAAATCAGCACTTGTCAGAAATTTTCTGGAGAGCAGTTTAATAGCTAATGCACTGTTAATGTTATTTCAGTATTTCACATCCACTTCTTTTAATAGCTTAAGTGCCCTTGCTGGATATAATTGAGCCACATTTAGCTAAGTAGAGGGAAATTAAATTTACTGTTAAACAATGACTGTGGTTAAAATACAACTATGATTAATGGAGTATGCATTCAGTATGGAAAGCCAAACTGTACGCTTTTGTTAAACTTGCCAAAAATAAAGCATCCATAATATTCTGACCTGCCTCTGATAATATTTTTCAGCTTTAGCAATAAAAAAAAAATTACAATGCGTATTAACAGTTTCTGCAGTTAATATAATAAATGCGTGTATTACAGAGGTTATAGTGCATGCTGTCATCATATGGGGAACTGGCTATTGCCATAAACAACGCATATGCATAAAAATCAATTTGGCTGCGGAAGAAAGTCAAATGTGTTTGAGTAACACAATAATGGGTGGCAGGCCTGTGTGTTTGTGTTATTATTGCGAGACCTATGGACAGAAGTTTCCCACAGAGAAATACAGGCCTTGTTTGACTGAGCAGATTATTGAAGAAAACAGTTTTACCATTTGATCTTTACAGACACAGCTCTCCCCACCTGCACTCCTCTATTCTGTAGTTCATGTGGCATCAGAAAGGAACAACAAGGAGCACACACACCTGCATTCACAACAAATAGCATTTTGATACCACAAAGCATTTGCCAGACTATATTGTCCATGAAATGTCCAAGATGATTTCCAGGACAAGAGACTGCAATTCACTTTCTTTTTTTTAAACCACTAAGTTCAACCTACAGAAAAAGAAAGTTTTCAGAGAACTCGATGAACTCCTGTTCATTGTTACTGCTTTCATTGGAATTAGGAGTGCAAGCAGCAGCCAGTTGCTGCTAATCAAATGCACTTGATTAAGTGTGAACACCTCTGTAAAGCAAACGTTTTGGCAGTTTGTTGGTCTAGAGCGTTCAGCTGTGTTAACACAGTGCTATGATTTTCTTGGGAGTGGATGTCAAAAACAAAATCCAAGAGACTCTACAGGCCTCAGTTAGCATGTTAAATGTTAAAAAAAAGTTCAAAGGTCAAAAAAAGACATGCTCTCAAGCACGGTGGTGGAAAAGCCCATTTATCCATCAGATGTCTGAAATTTGGTTGCGCAACAGCAACAATGATCCAAGCACAGCAACAGTAAATCTACAATGACTGAAAAAGAAAAGAATTAAGGTTATGCAATAGACCGGTCAACGTCCAGACCCCAAACCCACTGAAATGCTTTGTTAGGAGAGAGCTGCATAAAAACATGTAGCTGTTAACCTCAATCAACCTAAAGCAATGTCGTAAAGAAGAATGGGCCAAAATGTCTCCACAACAATTGATATAGTACCTCCCCACCCTTCCATTCATGTACAGGCAAGGAATAAGGCAGGGGAGCAGCAGCGAGAGCCAGCACAGACAATAGCAATGACAGGGTCATGCAGAGAATAAAAAGGAGGAGCAGACATGGAGGTGCACTGCAGGCTGGCTTGTAGATGCACAACAACTGTGGGTTGACTAAAGCAGCTTAAATAGTGCACCCTATATGAGACCTGGCCGAATATTCAACAAAGGGTATCAGCAAAACCATCAGCTGATCTGCTGGGAATCACTGACTTAGTGGCCTGTCTGAACTAATTGCATCTTAATTAAAACCTCTAACCCGTGCAAAACAATGGCCGAGTGAGTTTAAAAAAAAAACACATAAACAACAATGCTGAACAATGCAAACCAGAAATGTGGTAAATCTGCTTCCGTAATGAACAGCTGCTTGTTTTTAATTTATATTGAGTGTGTGAGCCATTCATGCTTTTTCCCCACACCCTAATTTCTATAGAACTGGACCGCTGTTTAATTTTAAATTGCTGAGTCTTGGAGAAGCTATCAACCAATTAACTTTCTCTGCTGGTACAATTAACATTATTCACTGTTTTTGTGCTACTGTTAAATCTTACCTTTTGCTTTGTATAAGCACACTAACCTTGTGCTTGACACTTTCTCTGCACTTGTTTCGAGTGCTTGAACAAATGACACACTATTATAATTATACCAATGTTTACTAAGTGTCAGATGATTGCATTATTTCAGCAGAGCCATACAGTCACTGATGAAATTCAAACTGATATCCTTCCACCAATTAGTATGGTAAATATGATGTTAAACTTAGTACAACTTTGCAATGTGTCTTTGAGGTGAAGGTCATGATTGAACTATGATTTGACTTAACTTGATTTTATAAAAAAACATGTAAACTGGAACAAATAAATATGCTAATTGGATACTTATTGCACATTACCTTTAGAGACTTTCTAGGTAGAAAGATGTTGCGGCATACTTATTAGCACTGTGCCTTTTTGACTGCTATCAGTCAGCTTGTTTAGCCTACTGGCTACTAAATACTCCAACCTGCTAAAATCATTCACTCATTCGATTTGAGAAACATAACACATTTTAGCATGTGGTGGAAAAAGCTGCTCTTAAGGGCAGAAAGAATTGTTTCCAGGGATTTCTATTTTTATCCTGCCATCCAGCTTGGGGTGCAGGATCCTTTGTGTAATCCATGCTTACGTATGTATTTTACACACAGACAATGTGAAAAATACTACACATTGCTATGGATTAGTACTGAAAGTGCTAATTGCACTAAAAAATTTAGATGAAAAAATAACACCAACTAAATAGATAAGCAAGTCTGTTAACAAAAAAACCCAACGCTTTACCCAACTGGGGTTTTTCAACTACCTCAGGGACAAAGCTTTACCAAAATCTTCCAACTCAGACCCTGTGACACGTGCAAAATTTGGAGTTTCTTAAAATATAATATTTAGTCTGTTGTCTGGAAATATTCCATCTCTAAACTGTTTTATTTACATTTACTCTACACTCCTCCCATCATGAAAACCACGTTTTTATGCCTGACATACTACAGTATTACACTCCCACCAGATGAGCTCATGCAGCCTGTCACGAACCAGGACATACAACCATGACAAAACAGGAGATGCACACACAAATGCCAATTAAAAAGACTATTTATTTTAAATTAAAGAAACAAGAGAAAAACCTAAACTAACCATGATGTGTATAGTCAGTATAATTAGTGGCTTAAGTGAGTGCATGCTTGAAGAGACTGTGTACACAACGCTGTTTAGTGCAAAAACCCAAACTAAAACCCAGAATGTGTCTCAGGGAGGAGAGCCACTACACATTTGGGTTCTGAGGGCCTTTATAGTGCACTGACAGAATGGGCCCAGGTATTGCCAGTGCCACTGATGGAAATGAGCCACAGCAGCTCTCCAGCACCTACAAATGAGACCTGCCACACCAACAAGCAAGAAGGGAGACTAGGTGGCGAGCATCGCCACACTTTCCAACCCAATAAATTACCATTGCAGTTAGTAGTAAGTGATTGATTAGTGGGGCAACAACAAAAACACACTGAAGGTCATTCTAAAATACACAAAATGTTTTATTTTACATTCTATCGAAGTGCCTGCTGGAAAGTGCTGTACTGTACAAGATGCTTCCCTCACTGCAAACTCAGGTTTACTGCTGGATAAATTTAATTTCCACATTAGTTAACTCAACAACCAAGACAGAGCACTGATGGGTGAAGAGATGAGGAAATCTAAGTGTTTTAGAGACAATATGTGCACTGGTCTAATGATGTTTATGACTCCCAAAGTAGACATACAATCTCATCATCATTTAAAACTTAATAGCCAATGTGTGTGTGTTTTCTTTAGTTGAACAATCAGATCTTGGTCTTTTGTAACCAGACATGACAAAAAAGACGTCCCTTTTTTGTCATGTCTGGTTACAAAAGACCAAGATGGTGCTTTTATACCATCTATACACAGTTGTTATCACCAGCTTTGGTTCGTGTTCTTATCAGGGCTAGTTTAATCGCCAGGGTTCAGTTCACCAAGACTATTAACAGACCAGATCTCCACATTGAAGCGCGAGCAGGCTTCAGTTCAACTGACTGAGCCAACAGGCCCTTTCAGAAGCGACTGGAGTAGAAGGCTATAACAACCCACAACAGAAAACAAAGTGTCAAGTTCAAACTTACATGAAATACACTGCACTAAAATTAGGTGTTAAAACATTGTGTACTGTATATGCTTTGGAGTATAACCAACATTTACCTTTACATAATTTTCATAACCCAGAAATAAAGTAAACAGAGCAGAGCACATAGGTTAGTTTTGCGTCCCCTGTACCGCATGTCTGTCTTCACTGATCCACAAAGTGCCCTTTAGTTATTTTCCTTGACTAAATTGTAAGAATGGAGGGTTGGGGAGGGGGGTTGCTCTTCTTACTGACCTTTGTACCGAGCTGGAGAGAAGAAGCACTCTGAAGCAGAATTGGATAGATGGGCCACAACTTTCTCCAGAAGGTCAGCCAGCACTGAGGAGAAAAAGCAGGCACATAAAAAATCATAAGATAGCAGGTCTGCATTAAATATTGCGTTCAAAGGAAATCCAATTTAAAAATTCAAATGTCAGCTTTCAACTATTTTTAGATTGTTGGTTCCATCCAGTTTTCTACGCTATTAAGCAGCTGTAAGTGGATTGGACAGATACTTTCCATGTAAGACATACAGTGTGCTCAGCTGGCATAAAGTCATTAGCATTATAAATACTAATAAAAGATAATATATAATAGAAGTTTAAAAACAAACCTGCTTCACTTCTAGGATAAGGATGTCTCTGACAAAGTAAATTATAGCTCAGCGAAAAAATTACATGCACTGTAATACAATACAAAAAATGTACATCTTGTATCAACTGTGGATTCACTGGCCCCGACTGTCACTCAGTAAACTGTGTCAGCATGGCTTTTAGTGTCACTTCACACAGTCACTGAAGATCTAATTGTGGAAATAAGAGAGGAAGAGGGTGGTGAGGTAGGAAGAAACAGTAAATAAAGATGATACAAAACCAACCATCTACAGGCCAAAGAGTTTAACCTATTGTTTTAACTCGTAGTAGGCCAAATGAATAGACTGGTTTGTTTTAGTCTGTTTTGTGGCCAAAGAACTCCTGTCTTTTCAATGCGCTTTGTGCTGGCACACCACAGCACACACATCACAGTTCAGGCGTTTTCTGCCAAATGCTCAGCCTCAGATGCCTCAGGATGTTACAGTAGAAGTCTGCATTTACAGGCTGACCCAGAGGGACAAATTCATGGTGCACGACCTTGTGAAAGTCAAAGATTAGTATGCACCACATTGCTGATCTGATGTGCCAACTTTGACATTGTAAACTCCTGTTCGACCCAAAACTCACCACGAGTTATGACCCTTGCCATGAAGTCAAGTCAGTTTGAAAGCTGATGCTCTGCGTAGGTTTGCCATCCGAGGTGAACGTGCATGTGCAGAAATGCAAGCAGTCAAAGTGAGATTGGGCTAAAGCACTGGAAGTCATCCAGAGGTGCACAGGACCATAACCTTGTAGAGGATGTTGACCGAATTCAAATCAAATAGAGTTTTTACACCTCAGCCATAAAAGGCAGTTGGCCAGGTGGGCGGTGTGGACAAGCAAGTTTATGAATATGAGAACGTTCACAAACTTTTAATGTTAACAATAATGATAAAGTTCAAATCTCAGTGATCTCAACCTCAAGGTCAAGGTCAGAGGTCAAGTTTTCTGAAAATCTTGTGAATGTGATAACTTGAGAACACAGTCACCTAGAATTTTTATATTCACACCATAGGTACATCTACTACTAAGACTTGGATGAGTTCAAACTCTAGTCTCTTTGACCACAAGGTCAGAGTTCAAGTGAAAATCTTGTGAATGTGATAACTCGACAATGAGGCGATGTAGGATTTTCCATACTGATACCATAGGTGCAATTACTTAAAATATTGGATGAGTTGAAATCTCAAAACCTCAAGGTCAGAGGTCAAGTGTTCTAAAAAAACTCTGTGAATATGATAACTTGAAAACAAGTAGACATGTATACATGTATCTAATAGCAGGCTGAGGGGTAGCACTGGCAGCTGCCACTATTTTTGTTTCTGGATTCAATGGATTTGGGAAAAGTAGGTATTATAGCTTCCTTGAAATTCCTGGATTTATTCTAGTCTTGTGGGCTGTTTTCTGCTGCTGTGTGAAGTTTGTTTGATTGGATGGCTCATATTTCACACTAGCTACCTTTGATTAACATTATTCCACCTACTGTCCATTCTTTTCCTGTTTGTGTCCTGGTATAAAATGTTTCAAAAAAGGTAAATAAAATATGTTTTTGTTATACTACTAAATATGTGAACTAAGTATAAGGTGTTTTGTAAACACAGTGGCACAGCCTTCCAATCATTTCACAAGCTGCCAATTCAGAGAAGACTAAAAGGGCTGATCAAACCTCCTATTCACTACGCAGCTCAGTAACTCTGAGCACGAGTGAACGCATTTCATTGATATGCTGCTGAGGAAAACCAATTAGGGAATCGATAAGCTGACAAGATAGTAAGGTACTGAACATGAAACAGTTCTAATTGTAAGTGTTTCAACCAAGAGATAGCATAATCAATATCATCTTCCAGCTGAATAGAAGCTTGTCAAAGACAAGTGATAATCACAGTGTCTTCATATTCAGAAATAGACACAAGTAACTGTTGAATAAACTTCCCAGGAAATCAGTTTCATTTAGTAGTCAGTTCATAAAAGATAAAACATTTCCTTCACCGAATGTTTCTCGAGAAGTGAAATACCAGGTTGTACATGGTTAATGATGTGACACATGAAATAGCACTTCGACAGCAAAGAGAAGCCTAAATGATAATAAATCTCAATCGTGGTCTTCCAGTGAAAAGCCTCAAATGAGCTGTGGAGTAGTTGCTTTTACAGGCTTCAACAGTGTACTGATGAAAGGAGGCAATCACTGTGCAGTACACGCATTAATGACAAGATTGTCAGCCCTCCTTCATTTGAATATATTTTTGTCTTCGTTGAATCACAGCTATTTACTCCTACATAGGAAAAGTAGGCGTAGGTGCAATTTCACAGTGGCTGTCAACGACATTGATGATGAGTCTTAAAAGGTTCATGGACATCAGGTTTATGTAATCTTGGTGAGGAAAAGTGTGAAGTGCACCTGAATTTCAATAAAAGCAATCAGAAGAAAAGGAGGCTAAATAAAAAAACCCTGAAAACCTTCAGATTGTGTCATCTGGATTTTTTGTTCTTTTCACTATTAATATATTTAGCATATATTACACCCGTCAAGTCAATAAGAAAGATTATTTATTTGACCTTGTGCATGCAACACACAGAGGTGGTCTCCCTCCTGAATCTGGATCATCAATATTTATGTCGTCATATTTTCATAGGACTGCAGTCCTGTGAAAAACTAAGTACACCCCATGATTCACCAGCTTGTAAAAACACCTTTAGCAGCAATAACATTAAATAATTGTTTTCTGTGTGACTTTATCAGTCACATAGACATTATTGTGGAGGAACTTTGAGCCAGTGTTTCTTACAGCTTTGCTCCACTTCATTGAGGTTTACAGGCATTATTTAATGTGCAGCTCCCTTGAGATCGATCCACAGCATTTCCATAAGGTTAAGATCTGGACTTTGACTTGGCCCGTGCAACACCTTGCTTCTTTTCTTTTTTGGCCACTCTGTTGTAGATTTGCTGCTGTGCTTGGGATGATTATCCAATTGCATGACTCAGTTTCAGCTGTTGAAGAAAGCGCCTAAGATTTGACTCTAGAATACTCTGATACACTGAGTTTATGGTCGATTCAATGACTGCAAGGTTCCCAAGTCATGTGGCAGCAAAATAAGCCTAAATCATTGCCCCTCCACCACCAGGTGGTATGAGAAGTTTGTGCTGATATACAACAAAACATCTCTACTCTGGTGTTAACTGTCCAAAGGACATTGTTACAAAAGCCTTGTGGTTTGCTCAAATACAACTTGCAACACTAAGTCGTACTGTCAAGCTCTTTTTCGAGGGAAAAGGCAACCATTCTAAATAAGCCATACTTGTTCTTTTTCCAGTTGTACTTTCATGAACTTTAATATTCATGATCCTGCTACAGTAAATGAGGCCTGTAGGTTCTTAGATGTTCCTCTCACTTTTTTTCTTTTTTCTGAGCATTTTGTAGTGATCCCTGTAGTGATCCCGTACGTGTCAGGAGTATTGGAACAGTTGAGATGCATTTTTTCTAAACACCACGTCTCTGTGGCTTTTAAACCCCAAAACACACTGCACCAAAAATTGGTCCACCCCAAGGATCGGGTCCCCCGACACAAACAGAGTAACATAGTGCACGCTATTAAGTGGCAGGAGGATTGCCAGGATTTATACATCGGGGAAACCAAACAACCTCTGGTCAAGCGCATGGCACAACACAGAAGAGCTACCTCGTCAGGCCAGGACTCTGCAGTCTATTTACACCTACAGGCCAGTGGACACTCTTTCAATGATGAGGATGTACACATCTTGGACAGGGAGGAATGCTGGTTTGAGCGCGGAGTCAAGGAAGCCATTTACGTGAAAAGGGAAAGACCATCTCTGAATCGAGGAGAGGGCCTAAGGGTACATCTTTTACCTTACAATGCTGTGATTACAGCCATTCCCCAACTCTCTGTGAATGGTACTCATGGCCATTGATCAGTGGTCTTTGATCAATGGTCATGAGAATTTGCATAATTATGATGAAGGAACTGACCTCCCAGGCCTTCGTTCCTTCAGTGGGCTGGTTTCAGTCATTATGCAAATGTACTGTTTATAAGATTGGGGAAACCTGCAGTCAGCTGAGACCTGAAGAAGTCACTTGGATGAGTGACGAAACGTTTCTCCCACTGAAAACACTACGTCCAGATGAACAGAATCAACTTTTGGAGATTTTCTGAGCATTGTTCAGACCACATTTCTAGAGTGGGTCTGACCTTGGGGTGAATTTGATGGAACACGTACATGCTAACTAAATGCTTCAGACCAGTAAACTGCCCAAACTTCTGCTCTTAGTGAGGTGTTTAGACTTGTTGATGATCAACTAATCAAGTGAAATCTGATTAACAGCGTCAGATTGCTGCTTGTCCTCTTAATTCCTATGAAAGCAGGAAGGATGTACTTAGTCTTTCGTAGGACTGCACAGAGTCCTGTAAAAAAGTTGATGAAATGAAACACACCAGTGAGAAAAAACAAAGGATAAAAATGATTTTAAAGTAATTTAACTGTGCTAGTCTGGCAAATTAACACAGTTAAACTGTTTGTTCATACTTGTTTGCTTTTGCTTCCATTTACCATCATCCCTTTCCTTTGTTTCTTCATTTTTCATCCTCTTGCTAAGATATCAAGGGATATGCGAAGCTCACCGCCAATCCTTACAGCAGTTTCTCCAAACTGCCACCTCTGGCTTAGCTCAGTGCTTCATTATCAATCAACATTTTTCATTTGCATTGGGGGTTGAGCTCCTTGCTAGTGGATGTACATTTAACTCTTTTCCTTCTAAAGACATCATGTGACAAGACCTCTAATGTCAATCCGAGGGAGATAGTTAAATAAAGGTGTTTTTTATTATAGAGAGTCAAAGAATCCTAAAAAAAAAAAAAAAACGACTATAGAAGAATTCTTAAACACTAAAGATGCTGTCCTGCCCCTGCTCCGAAAATACTCTGATAATGAAGCTATAAACATGTAGAAGCACAATCTACAGGGAAAAAGTCCCTTTAAACCTTATTTTGGGCAAAGTCACCAAACCTTTGAAGTATTTTTTTATTAGATTTGACTCTTGATTATATACATGGAGCTTTAGTCGTGTCCCAGTGACCAGTGAAATTAGTTTTAGCTCTCCCATTTATATAGGTACTAAATTCAGAATAACTGCATCACACAGATGCAGAACAGTGGAAAGAGAATAACACTTTTATTTTATTTAAATAATTCCTTAGATCAGGGTGGTGGTCTCTAGTGGTGTTACTAAACAACTATTTTACACTCACACTTTATGTGTTATTTACAGTCACTTAATCACTCTGTCAGTCAACCAAATCTGTTACTATAAAACAGCAAACATCAAATCTAGTCACTTCTTTAGTCTTAGCTGCATTCGATTTATCTATGAAGCCTTTCAGGAGGCTTAAAATGTTCTTGCCCAAACTATCCTTGGCATTAAAGAAACATAAATATTTGTGACAACATGGCTTATGTGAAAGCCAATAGAGCTTATTTGAATGTGATTAGAAGGTGTAAGTGCTCACCTTTCAAGATGCATACATAAACTTTACTCCTACCATCAATCCATGCCATTAAGTAATCAACTAACTGCAGCACCGCTGGGTCCATAACTTCCTCTCCAGCAGAGCACAAGCAGTTAAAGTTGACAATTCACTGTCACCCACCATTATTCTCACTCCCACAGGGCTATGTACTCCATTTCTCACTACAAACGATAAATTACAACTACTCTTGGCTTAAAACACGGGGAAGACACGTGCATTCTTGCACTCGTCAGTAACAGCAGAGAAAGGGGAGAAAGACTTTCTCCCCTAGTATTCTGTGTCTTACTTTCTCCATCTTAACATCTCAAATACTGAAATCGTAGACATACCAGTTACACTTAGAAGCATTGTCTGTTAACAGAGACACACAGTTACCTGCTTCTCCAACCTTCTTCTTCGGTACTGAAGCATTGCAGAGCAGTTTTTTTCTGCTTTTGTCTATTTTTACATGCTTACAGTTGAACCACTGAGAACAAACTTAAAGTTAACTTTTTCAGCCAGTAAGCTCATTGGTATTCCCATCTACAATTTAAATGTGTCCCCTCATCCCAGATCCACAAAACACTCACAATCAAACCATCCACTCCACCAGCTTTTCACACTCTTTTCTTCCTTGTGTTCCTAGATATAAACTACTCCGGTGCTCTCAAACAAAAAGAGAAATCCTCCATGGGGTGCACAGTGTTAATATATGCCTTTGTCTTACTGTTTGACTCCTTTAATTTAAACCCTGCATTTTTCATCTTTTTGGTCAAATAATATTTTCCTTAAGGAGAAACTAAGAAACAACAACAGTCATTTTTTTTAAAAAGATGCTTTAAATTGCAAATCTGATGTGGCAGACAAATTTACACAGAAATTATACTGAGAACTGTCATCATTCTCCACATTCCTGGAGGCAAAGAAAATTAGCTAAAGCAAATGGAGCAGGTACACTGAAGGTGAATTAAGCTGTAGGTAGAAAATAGTTCAAAAATGACATTAATTCGACGAGCTTCTTTACAGGTATTTCTGAAATCGGTAGCTGTTACATGTTCTAATTGGTGTGACTGTTACCACTAGCCATTTCTTTCTAAAATCCACAAGTTAGTTTCCTTTCTGGTACTGTTGTTTGAAATGAAATAGCGTGAAATACATTATCACCAATCCTCAAGAAGTAACGCTCAGTCATACCCAGCACAGTTTGTGAAGTACTCTTCATGACCCTTCAGTTAGCTTTTCTATACTTTTTAAAAACAAAAAATTCTCTCACACTTTAAGAGAAACATTTTTAGTTTAAAAAGATAATTTGCACTTTTTTCAACTGCTGCGAGAGCATCTCTTCTACAATCAACACAGGGGGCAATGTAGTGTATTAGAAATGTGGTGCATTTAACTAGATGTGAGAGAAACAGAAACCCAGAGAGCCAGCAGCTTACCCTTTCCAGTTAACACGTTGGGTTTTGACGCCATGACTTTACAGTACAACGTTCGGCAGGCTTCCATCCAGCTTCCGTCATTCTTTGGATCTTTCCATGAAGACAGAAACGCACTGATCTCGGAGTCTGAAGACAGACAAAGGACTAGAGGTGGAAAAAAAAAAATCACAATAACACTAAGATATTATTAGTGAGTTCATCAATGTTCCTCCTACCAGGTGAGGTATGTAGGATGTCTGGTGGATCCAAAGTGTAGCAGCGAGGTACGGGATAGCATGAAAACCAGGGCCAGGGGTAAGGATGTTCTCCTTCTCCCTAGAGCAAGCAGATTAAAAAAAACCAAAACCTGATGCCCACTTATTACAATGTTTAATACGTTACGCTTAAATCCACACGGTTACAATGTCATGATAACAAAAACATATTAAGCTGTGGTGATTAACACTGCAAGTCCTTTTCAGACTTGCATGAGTCACGTTATTTCCATTTATTCTCTTTGTCTTACTCTGACTAAACAGCTTTTATGGCTGTTTTTCTGAATTTTTGACACATTATTATGCAGGGCTGCTAGCATTTGTTTGTAATTCAATGGAATATACTTTATCTTTCTGATGATAATGTATGGTGACAGTATTTCTGAAACACGGGAAATTATGAATAGCGTAGTGCAGTTAAACAGTGTTGATGAATTCATTACTGAGCAATTGTTTTGCTCTGAGCTGGTAGCAGTTCATAAAATGGTTGTTTATATTTATGTGCCATCACTTATTTCCCCCTCTCTTTGTTTTTTTCCCCCCTCTTTTCCTCCTTCATTTATTTCTTTATTTGTATAACCCACTGCCATTTAGTGCCGCATTCATTATTTTTCTCATTACTTATTTCTGAAGAACCATAACTTTTGGGTCATAACTCAGCATGTGACTTGCCAAAATAATATGCTCTAAATGTTAATGAAGTTTAGAAAGCAGGCCTCTTTATCCAATTGTCTGTGCCCTACACTCATGATAATCCCTGTTGGTATTTGAGTCTACCACTCAATGATGTGCTTGTCTGAAGATGTTGGAAAAAGTTGGAATGGCACACAATCTGTATGCAGCTTGAGAACTTGTAATGAATATGTGAGCAGCATGATATTGGAACTGGTTACACTATTGGCAGGCTAGTCAATTACAGAGACAGACAACTATTCAGGATCACAGTTGCCGCTACAGCCAAACCTGAAGTGCTAAATGACATGTTTGGTTTTTTTTGGGGTTTTTTTGGGGGGGGGGTATATGACAGGAAACACGAGCACTTGAAGGCACAGAGACAAATCCCACAAGACCTTGCTGTTACTGTAGGCAACAAAGTGAGCCTTTAAATTTGTGTGTCTTTACATTATTAGCAGGCTGATGGTCAGGTAAGTTTTCAATCCTGTTTGTTGGCCAGCAAGGTTACACAAAAACTACCAAGCTGGGTTTCATTAAATTCATGGGCATTCAATTTGAGTGCACCTCTAGTCACTTTCTTAAAAAGTATAAGACAGGGTTCCTCCGAGTGTCTGTCATGGTTCGGCTCATGAGCCATGATAAGTAATGGGAGAGGCACATTAAAAACTGCACAATTTATCAACCAAAAATAAACAATCACAGTTAACTTTAGAAGGTGTCTAGTCAGTTTTATCAGTGTGTCAACAGATGGATGAGTGTCTGGATGGTAGGTGTATGGTGTTGTGAGTGTGAAACCTAAAATAATCAGACTAAAGCCAACCAAAAAAATAGCACGGTGCTGGGTGGATGGACAGAGAGCAAAAGCCAGCTCTTAAATGCCCCAAGGAGACTGACCAGGTGCTCCCAGTTGTGCTAATTAACTCCAACTAAAGGAACCAGCAAACCAATACAGATGGACACACACAGCAGGCAGGGCAGAGGGCTTTCACAATACAACTGTATTTTTCGTTTGTTCGTTTTTTAAGCAAAATTTAAGATATTGCTTTTTTTGGATTTTTTTGGAATTTGACTCACAGCATTAAACAGTTTCTTTAAAATCCTAAATTACATTGCATTGTAATTAATGTAACATTATGCTATGTAATACGATACTAGATACAAAAGAAAATAGTTGATGTTTGCTGTTGCAGATCTCTGCATGTGTGCACAGCTGAGTAAAGTTGCACAGAGGCTTTTGTGCTCAGTGTTTTGCTTTTATACTGATGTCTGACTGTAAACCTCTCTGCTCATTTTATAAAGTAACTTTGCTGCCAGTATTTGTCTGTTTTAGGCAGGTATTCTCTTCCTCACCCCAACATAACACGTCTAGCTGTGCTGTTACAGTAAAGAAGCGGAACACAAAATATACTGCACGGGGCTCAGCTCTAAACATTTGGAGTAATAGACTTGTACCATTTACAGTGAATCACTTCATGTCATGCCTCTAAAAAACTTGTTTTATTCGTTTTGAAGACTTCACACAAATTAACAATTTATTTAACAGCTTTCCATTTCTTATATTCTCTACAAGTAACAGGGGAAGGGCATAAGAGAGACCTGTGAAACATGACGGAAACAATTTACACCTTCCCCCTCTTCCAAATTATCTTTCATATCCTCTCCTTGACCTCAGCATAAATTAGTTCCTGTTTTCAGTTCTGCATAAACAACACCTAAATAATTTATTTCTATCCCAAAATATGCTGAGTAAATAAGCAAATAAACCTGCAGGCTTCAAACAACTGAAGCTCTGATGGTAATCAGTAGGACACTTCATCTGTAATAAACTGTGAGTAGCAGAAGTGCAGAACAGAAGTGGAGGGATGAGTTTTTGCTCAGATTGTGACCAGAGGGAATACTGAGTTTGAGGAATGGTGAAGGGAAAAATAAAAACAAGTCAAGTCTCAGCTTATGTTGTCCCTTTGTTATTATTCTTATGGTTTTTATACTCAAAGCTGCCGGGCCATTTAGTGTTACTGTGCCTGCTCTCCCTGGGTCCTGTCTCTGTTTTTTCCCCTGTCTGATCTGCTGTATACCTAAACCTTTGTTGCCCGCTAAAGTGTGCCTTTTTTGAACTGTAACCTCCTAGCTGCAGGTTGTGTATTTGAGTCCTGCGGTGTCCGTGTTTACTGGCTGTGAAACAAAAAAAAGGACAAGATGATCCTATGAAACAATAAAAAAACAACAACAGCAGTGTTACTGGCCCAGTAGGTCCTCTCTTTCCCTCAATCCACTGTAACTTTTTTTTCCTGTTGACTTCACTCTGCAATCAGAAGCTGACTACAAAAGCTGGTGAGAAAGGTTAGCCAGGGCCAGGGGGCCAGTTTTGAAATGTAAGCTTTCTCCTGTGTGGGAAATGAGTGTATTTCTGAATCACTTTAGACCATGTTTTAATGACAGCTATAGCAGCTTAGCTGTTTCATTAAGTTGAGCCTTTAAAAAATAAATAAATAAATCTTATGTGATTTTAAATGTGGCCTCTTGGACTAAAACACTCCTCACATTCTATGGGAACGTCCCATTTGTAGAACCAATTGTGCTTTTAATTTGTACAAAAAAAAAAAAAAAAAAAAAAAAACTATTTTAAGAGGCAGCAACAGTCAAATCAGCATGTGGAAAGGTATGACTAATTCCATACAATTCAAAGGAGAGCTCACCTCTTGCAAGTCTCGAGGAGGGAGCCTCCTCTCAGATGGTCCTCCAATGACACTAACACGAACCAGCACATGGTTCCTCTCCACTGACAGACTGTCTATGATGATAGTCCTGAGAAGAACAGAGAAGACTGGAGGTTATTTTACTGACATTTATTAAATCAAGTTAAGTTTCAGGACGTTTAGCAACCCCTCTTTGAAGGGAGGTTAAAGAAGAGCTCAGCAATGAGCATGGAAATCAGCCTTGATGTCATGCAGTAGTTTGTATACCATAGGGATTCCTAGTTATGACTTAAAGAGAAAACATATATAAATATAAAAGGAACTTTTGGCCAATTATGTCCACATGGCATGTGCAATTACTGAAATAACATTCCAAGGCAAGATTACCCTTCAAATGAAAATGGAACCACACTGGAAGTCACTCTATGCGTTTTTGATATTCAAGTCCTGTGAAGTACTTTTCACAGAGTTTGAAGCCTCTCAATAACTTAAACTGTACACTGCTGTGAGGCAAGTTAGAAAAGATAGCAGGGTTTTCAAGTTAGAAATTCAGATTAGATCAGAGAATATTCCAATTATAAAGGCACTTCAGGATTGAAGGGTGTCAGCCATGCTGGATAGTTCTAACAGCTGCAGCAATTTGGACTTGAAATGAGTAATAAAAAGGACTGTTCTCTTATACGGTGCTCTTTCTGGGTGCCTGCTTGGCACAAAAGGGAATTTGCATACATTTTTAAGCACGAAAAAAATATATATACACCCTCATGGCTAAAAGAAGTGTAGTAAAAGAAAATGATTGATAAATCCTGGTGTTATTCATATTGAAAAGGTCAGAAGCAAAATATGAATAAAGAGACGGGCAAAAGAACTACAACAGAAAAAGTCAGTCATGAAATGCCAAAAATGTTACGTTTAGATGACACTGAATGGAGAAAAAGGAAGGGGATAAAAATAAGATAGAAAAGAAATGGTAAGCTCATGATGACAATGAGAAAAAGAGAGGAAAAGAGATCAGGAGATGGAAGGATGAATTAACGACTCATCACTCTCAAAAATTGAGCTAGCACACAGACATGCCATGCGAGCTGGCATTTCAGGGCCATTCCCATTCAAACCAACAGCAATGACTCTGCCAGCCATTACCAAGAGAAAAGGGCTCTTGAACATAGACTCTCAGAAATGGCCTTTTCCCTTTCTTTCTGCTTTATTTTATTTTATTTGTCACAAGGCAAACAAACAATTTCTCATCCTGAGCACTGATTAATTTCAAAAGTGTTCTGTCATATCAAAGTGATTCACAGAGAAACAAAAAACCTTCAAATATAAGAGAGTGACTGTGACATCTGGGTGTGCATAGAGAGATTATGAAACAACTTCCGCTGAAATTAGCGCTTGTTGTTGTTCTTCAGATTTCAAGTAAACATGCTTTTCCTGAAATGATTATAAAAACTATACATGTCTGAATTTTACAGTAAGCCCACAGACTGTAGATAAATGATGGCCACTATAACCACTGTGACACCACTCAGTGATTTGTAAAGTCCTGTTTTGGAGCCCTGACTTGACAATCTCAAGGTAGTACCCTGTTTTATCATCTATTTTACTTAATTATGGGCTCATTAAATATGGCTTTAAAGCAGCAAATGAGACTGTAAGCCCATTAGGAAAATGTCTGTTAAGGTCATATTAAAGCACAGCATAATAATGCCATTTTTTGTAGATTTATTTGGTTTTGAATGGCACAGAAGTCACCCTCTGCTTGCAATAAGAAAGAATTTAGGTTTAGGGCAAACTTTTTATTCCAGAGGTGACGTCTCTCAAGTCCTCGGGTGCCAATAAGCATTGCTTTGTCCACTGGGATGAGTCATTTATGAACACAGTGTCCTTTTTCACCTGTACCCTGCCCATTAGTGATTAGGTGCATGCTTTAATCCTAAATCACAACTTTTTCCTTAACCCAATCAAGCAGTTCATAATGTTTAAACCATACCAAGTTGTTTTAAAGCATGAATGTAACCAGTGAATGCAAACAAAAGTAAAAAAGCAAGAGATAAATGTTAAAAAAGCAAAACAAAGTGGAGAACACAAAGAGTCCAATGAGATGTAAAGCACGCCTTATTCCAAAGCCAGCATCAAAACGTAGACTTTGTAGATCTCTAAAACAGGACCATTATTTCTCAGGACCTAGTAAAGGCGTGTCACCAACACTGAAAGATGTCCCTCCCTTTTGTGTGCCTTCCTCCTGATTTGTATATATTCTTCTTGTTTGTATATACTCAGCTTGTCTGTTATTATTCTTGCTGTCCTACTATGTATATATTTTTTCCATGCACAGTTGGGGTAGAGCGCCCACAATTTTATTATACATATACACAGACAATAAAAGGCTACTCTATTCTATTGTATTCTATTCTATGTAACAAGGAGATGTGGGTGGTAACTGAAAAAAAAATCACATTATATTACACCTCTGAATGAGAAAGTGTTCGCCCTTTAATAGGCGAGCTAGCCTCATTAACTCACTAGAAGTTAACTCAACAGTTGGTTTTAGTTTTTTAAATACTGAATTGCTTATACTTTTGACTCAGATTTCAAGCACAGAAAAAAATTAAACAACAACATAGTATATGAATTGCAATAAGTAATAATATTAATAATAAACTAATCATATATTCTATCATTAGTAACTTAAATACAAACTAGTACTTCAGTTTAACAAAAGCTAAATGAACACCTGATAAAAAGACTGAACAGAATTATCACTGAACAATAAAAAAAACAAATGAAACAGTTAGGTCCATAAATATTGAGACAGTGACACAATCCTTATAATGTTCTACACCACCACAGTGTCTTTTAAGTCAAACAGTCAAGATGTCATTTAAGTACAGACTTCCAGTTTTAATTCAGCAACATTAACAACAGTTTTGAGTTGACAGTTTAGAAATTTTAGGCATTTTTTAACACAGTCCCAAATTTTCAGATGCTCAAAAGTAACAATTTTAAATATAAAGACTGTTTTAACGCCTCATGGACATCAACAAATGCTGTGTTTCCTCCCTTACACTGCTCTGCTAGACCCACAAACCAGCACCACCTTAAGTTGTTGCTGGTTTGAGAGTCTTTCTGCTTTGAGCTTTGTATTTAATAACTGAAAAGCATGCTTAGATTGACAGGAGGTGACTAAATTGACCATTGAAGGGCATCCCATTTTTATGCCTTCTTTTTTGGTGGGTTGTTTTACAGTGCGCTCTGGATCATTATCTATTTGTATTGTGAAATTCCTTAATTTTAACAATATGTATATTTGTCCAATCCTAAAGTTTTTACTCACTCTGTCTCTGTTAGATTCATTTTGGATTTCTAGCCCAATGGTGAATCAGTGATGTGAATCAATACATCACGGGACCTCATATTGACTGGTTTGATTGATTAAAGTCAACAGCTACCTGACTAAAGAGCCTTTATTTTGCTTAATTTGTCTTGGAATAACAATGAAAAGACCTCTCATGGTTATGAAGCTGCTTCTCAGTTAAATGTGGAGTAAACTGAGCCTCTGAAAATGATTGGCTTTCTTGATTGTTGATGTTGATGTACAAAAGCAAAATTACAAAAATTGTGTTATCATCCAAATATTAATGGACTAAACTCTTAAATAACTTGCCATAAATTTTTAAGCATGTGTTTATGAGTTCATACCCCTCACTGGAGTCTGGGTCAGTGACGTTCCGCATTTGACTCTGCAGCAACATGGAGCAGATGTTATATTGGCTCTCCAACAGCAGAAAGGAGTCCAGATTACAGCAGAGCACGTTAAGTAGTCTGCAGCAACACACACAAACAAAAACAGAGACATCAAAATACAGAGAGGCCTGGCAGTCTGAGATATTGTAGCAGAACAGCAGCACAGAGAAAAACAAACTGTAATTTCTACCACACTATACAGCAGGGTAAAATCGTGCAGGCAAAGACCCCATTTATTCTTTTTGTTGTCTAATTCCCCCGGCCTTTTATGTCTGCAAGTACTAGGTTGCCCAACATAATTTTTCCCCCATCAGCTTGCTGTAGCCAATTGTAAGCTTTGTTAAGTAGCAACCCTTAGGAAAGGTTTCATGGTTGATTTTCAGTTGCTGGTAATGAAGCCAGACTCATGCAGGCTGCTCAAATCCAGGAGCTTTTTGAGAAAGTAAGAAGCAGAAGCCAACGAAAACTCTGTGTTTGAGGCCAAGGTTCATGACCAGTAGAGAAAATAAGAAAAAAACAATACCAATACCAAATTTCACTTCCTCACCACTTTATCCCTTCAGCACCAAAGCTGATTTTGCATTATACTGGATTTAAGAGCTTATTAGAGTTTTCCCATATGTACGTCAAGGATACGCAGCAATAATCATAACAATCTAGTTAATGTTTACTGTCTACCTGCTCTCTAGACTATACCACTGCAATTAATTCTGCCAAAATTGGTCCCTCATATTAAATTTCCTGCTAATTGGTTTTTTCAAGATGGGATTTTCCATGCTTTATACCCGAGTAGCGAACTGAAATGCTTAAGCATACTGGCACAACTGAGAGGACTACACTACACAGAGACTTCACAAGATAGCAAGGTATAACAGGCAGAGCCAGAAGGATGCCAAAAACCGTAACACGGTATAATGAGGTGAAGTGCCAGAGAGGATGCCGTTTTCACTGCCAACCGTGGATGCCCTTTAACATCTTAATCATATATAAAATAATAAGGTCTCCGACCTTCATTTTGATGTTTTCTGCAGCAATTTAGGATATGCAAGAAAAGAAAAGTGATGTCAGTGTGTTTTTATGAAACTGTTTTAATTAGCTAATAATCCCAGTCTGCACTGCAGAATTTCTTCTTCAGTGCTAGAGCTTTTAGTGAACCAGGTTTATAAAATAAGCCATCAAAAACACTAAATTACAGAAATGTCAAAATTATTTTCAAACATTTAAAATGTCATTTCAATTTTGAAAATGCATTTGTGTGTTTATGTGCTCAGAGACGATAGGTATCTGTGGACATTACTCGGCATATTGAGTCTCTCTTGAGTGTTGTAGAACTTGTGAGAAACGCTACCTTTTTAGCAGCTGCCTCATTTCTGGACAGTTTCTTGGACTCCTGTGTGACTGACAGCTCTACTCACTCTTTCAGACAGCAGCACAGCAAGAGGCTGAGAGTCTACTGGGCCTTGTGACCTCGTCTCAGTTTGAAACAAATAAATGGAGGACAAAACCTACTTTCAGTTTGTCTACTTGATATTCCACTTTGAAGTGTGTTGAAGACCAGGTGTCGCATTAGTCTTTTTAACTGCATGCTTCTGGATGAATAACATCAGTTTACTATCACAGAAAGCAATCCGAGGCACTATTTATATAGTAGTTTTTTTCAACGGTTGCTAAATATTTTCTAATAAATCATTTATAAACTGTCTTCGACAGCAGCTAAATGTAATGCTACAAAATGTATTTTTTTACTTATTTAACCTTTATTTAATCAGGAAAACATGACTCTTGACATTTCAGTCTCTTTTGTCCTGGCCAAGATAGGCAGCAGGCCAATCAGCAGTGGTTACACAACAGTTATACAAACAATATCCACACAGTGAAAAACATGTGAAATAGAGAAACATCAGAGACTATCAGCTTAAAAGTGCCTCCAGGTCATTCAAATTTATCTTAAATTCATTAAGGGAGACCGCCTCATGAAGATTTTGTGTTTCCGCAAAATAAATATATCTAGTTACTTCAGCCCTACTAACTGCAGTGTAGATACTTCACAGGAACTATAACCTTAAAGTAGAGCCTGTACACACATAATTAGCCAATGACATGGCAGCAACTCATTGCATTTAGGCATGTAGATAGAAGAAGTTTAAACCGTTTACATTTGCATTATGGATGTGCAGAAACTGCGTGATGCTACCATGTCAATATGGACCAAACCCTTAGGAATGTTTCCATCACCTTGATGAATCTATGCCATGAACAATTAAGGCAGTTCTAAAGGAAAGTGAGTAAAGCGAGTGAACTTAAGGATGCACAAAAGAAAAAGTTAACTACATAAATTCTAAACTTTAAAGCTAAGGAAACACAAGGCATAACAAAGCCCCTGCCAGCCATTTATAATGACAGTGAATTTATGTTGTGTTAGTTAATCGTAACATGTGGTCAGCTGCTCACTTATTCCCTAGGGGTTCCCACAGCAGGTAGCTCTGCATTAGGGATGGGTACCGGTATCCGGTGCCATTATGACACCGGTTCTGACATAAACGGTAGTAACCAGACCGAAAAGCAGCGCACATTTCGGTGCTTTATTTCGGTGCTTTTTTCCCCTGAGATGTCATACACTTTGGATTCTAGCCAATCATTTTACCTTTGCAAGCATAGTAGGCGGGCCCAGGTATGTACGTTCTTTTAGAGCAGAGCTACAGAGAGTCCTGGCCCCTAGCCCTGCCAGTGTAGCAGAAATGATGACGGATGATGATGGCAGCAGCAGCCGTTCTTCTCTGGGTGAGTAGCTTAATGTTGTTCGTGTGTAATTTACGTTGAGTACGCTAACCACGTTATTAAATTAACGCATGTAAGGTGAACTAGCAAACACCGTCATAGTTACATGCGGCTGTCTTCTTGTTTGATGGCAGATACTCCCTTCACCCTGGCCAAAAAAGGCTAAAATGACCAAAGCAAAAGAGGGAAACAGCTAAACATGAGAGGTTTTTGGACAAAGTTTGTGTTTTTTTCCATTAAGTACTGCTTCCAGCCAAGAGTGATACCATATATGCCCTATAGCTGCAGAAAAGGCTAACATTGTTATCTTACAAAAAAACAGCTAAACATGAGAGGTTTTTGGACAAATTGTGTGTCCTCCATTCTTTAAGCACCGGTTCGAGCACCGTTTAAGCACCGGCACCATTTCAAAAGTACCGGTTTGGTACTGGTATTGGATAAAACCTAAACGATACCCATCCCTACTCTGCATGTTTGATTTGGATGATTTTTCCTGACACAACCCCAAAGGGATTGCTGCCTCCTCCCAGGATCAAACCGGGAATCTTTCACTTGTCAGGTGAACCTGTAAACCACTATACTATGGAGGTCGTTACTGAACAGTTTAAATGGCACGTGCCACAATTAAAGTAGCATAGTTAACTTCACAGGAACCCAAACCATGTAATTAGGACAGAAATGTATAAATGGCCATTTAGTGGCACAAAGTGAAGCAGTGGGACAGCACTAGTAATTTGGTGTTAATTGCAATTTGCAATTAAAAAAAAAGATCAGGAGAGTAAGCTAATGGCCACACTCAAAATGTGATTATTCCACATTATTTCAGACTTGTTATGCCCCTTTTTGAAGCGAGACATCTGTTCACTTCAAACGCTGTAATTCATCTCACCTCACGCCTCAGTCTTATTGTCATTCATGGTGACCACGTCTGCGGCACACTTCATTTAATGTTGAAAGACATGCGAGCAATAAAAACACCTACTTGTGACAGATGATTGCTTACTTGATGATGTGCCCACACACCTACATGCATCACAAGACTTATGTATAAACCAATTACAGCAAGCCAGGAGTAATCTGCCTGACAGCATGACTGATGAGCGTGCTACGGATCGATTAGTCATGCATTAGGTAAGATGCAAATGGTCAACTTTATGGGTGTGCTATTTGGGAGACTTCTATCATTTGAAGTCAGAGGGAGAAATCAAACAATCTAAGACATCAATATTTATATGCTGCTGCCAAATGAAATGTTACATGAATTCATACATTTTCAATCAAAAGAATCAGCAAACAAAGAAAATCTCCTGAGATGTGGCCAACAAGACTTAGAGACTGGTGTAGACCAACAACTAGCTCGTCCCAGAAACAAAGTTTTCCACTTCTGCGCACATACAGTGAAAAGTTGAGAGAAAATTAGTATCTAACCCATTCTCCACAAGTCAAAACACGTGTTAATGAGCTGCATATATTAGAGCCGCACTCTGAAAGCCCCACAGGCTGAACACCTGCAAATATCAGTTAGCAGCTTCATTTGGCCCTTAGCACCGCAAACGAGTCACAGTAACAACATGACATAAGCTGCTAATCCATCATTAAAACAAAACAAAGCAATCTCTACTGCATTTTCCACCTTAGGACTCTTTTTATGTCAACTGTACAAAAACGATTAAATGTCTTATTTCTTTTTGTTCTTAAACTCTGGTAAGAACACTCTAAAAGGTTTTCCTTTGGATTTATCCATAGACTGTACATGAAATAATATGGCTATAGAACTCCATCCTTGTATCCTTGAGGTCAATGGAGAAGTCACATGAGTTGCTAACGTGGTGGTCTTTTTAAAACGTACCACAAGTGAAAAATATCACTTCATTAACAAGGCTAAAATCTTTAAGTATAAGGGAGTACATAACCTTAAAAGTGAAATGAAAGGTTTGATAAATTGACATTAGTTTCTCATCCTGTCCACTCTTATTTTTCATTCATGCTGAAGAGACCAGTATAACTCCTGACTCTGCGAAGGCTAATTAAAGAAAATCTTAAAGGCTAAAAAGCAGCAATGTTTAACTAATGCAAACTGAGCTATAGTGATCCACCAACTCACTTTGATCATTTTAATGGGGAAGTACATAGTAATATATGATAGTATATATAGTAATAGAGCTCATAATGTTGGTTTAGAGAGCATTTTGAGTTTAACATTACCTGAATATTCAAAACACATCAGCAGGTTATGGCATGAAATGGAAAACGCGACATTTATATAATCTGTGTGACTTGTGGGCCATGTTGATGATATTATTTCATGAACGATCTGATTGTGTGTTGCTATTAATTGTGAGACAGGATTCCTTTCATTCCTTTCTGCTAAAGGTGATGATAACAGGAAGCACTCAACCAGCCTTCCTTAGGAATGAACCAGTTCTTATTGCAGCTTCCAAACAGATAATTTTGGGTCATTTATCTCAGTTAGTGATTCTTTTCGTGGGTTCCTGTTTGATAGCAGCCCAGATGTCGCAAGCAAAGCAAGGTAGCCCACCTGACACCTGATGTTGGATGGAATTATAATTTACAAAATCTAGATCAGCATGGATTTAATAGGAAACTACAAAAACAAACTAGTGATTGACACTGCGTAAGTTTTTAGTCAGTATGAGTCGCCCTCTGCAGGCCAATAGAAAGAATGCAGGTTTTGGCACTAACTGGAAGTTGCAAAAACAATTGCGTTTATATAGCAGTCCACAGGAAAATGCCCCATGCTCACTGAGTCTGTGAACTCAGTAAGCAGGTTCCTTATTAGTTTATAGGGTCAACTGATGAGAAAATAATTCTTTTAGTCAGTGTGATTGCTTTTAATGTCGCTCTTAATTGATTGGTTATTGTATATTTTTCACGTTTTTACGGGATATTGCGTTTGTTTTAATTGTTATGTACTTATGTGGTACATGTATTTTAGACTTTTGCTGCCATGATGCCAGGTCTCTCTTGAAAATGAGATTTTTAATCTCAATGAGATTTTTTTTTACCTGGATAAATAAAGGTCTACTAATAATAAAAAAAATAAAACTGAATAAAATATAATGTTAATTCTAAAAATTATGGTGATTAGGAGAATCTGTACCTCTGATCATTAGTCTTTATTTAGTAGTCTTTCAAGATACAGTAAAGACTGCAACAGCTTTGTGGTGTCCCCAAAGTATATATACAGTCAGTGACGCAGGTTTACAAGACACCAATAACCGTTTCTTTCACTGCTGGCATTTTTTTCTTTAAAGTTTTAAGATCACATTCACACTAATACTAAAATATAATCACATCATTTGAAATGTGTGAAGCTCCACAGCAGCATGTTTAGAGCCTTGAATAGGAGAGACTGGAATAAAGGCATCCAAACAATTCAGACAGAGAGAGAAAAAAAAAAACAGAGGGATGAGAGCCAGTTGCCATGACAACAAAGAGGCTTTTAGCAACAAGGGAAAGGGCTGGGGGATTTTAGCTCTCATTAGCTTGTGAAGATCAAGAGGGGTGGAAATTGTGGTTGGTTTCTTTCTTTCTTTCTTTCTTTCTTTTTTGGCTTGCTTGACAGCAGTGCCGGTGATCAGACCTGCACTGAATGTGATAGAAAAAAAGATTTAAAGTCTATTAAGAACCGAAAGTTGTGTTGTACTCCTGGAGGCTGATTTAAAACTGTTAGCGCATGAGAATATAAGCTGTAATAGTTCCAATAAGCTCCTAAGATTTGATTCTGAGAGTTTCTTTAAGGAGGTCAGTATATCTCTATTATTCTAACTTTAATATAGAATAGAAGGGTGTACATTTATTATAAGTTATATAACAAAATATTCTATACTAATATTATCTAAAAACTCTGTCGTGTTTGTAATACTCTATCATCAGAGTGGCCATAAAAAGTTTTCTTATTTTTGCTCAATTCCAAATATAGTATAATGTTTTTATAATTATTCAGCGTGTACACCTGAAGCTCACAATAGCAGTGCCCAGTAAACAGAAACATAACATTTCTCTAACATTTCCACAGTAACATTATCATATCTTTTTAGAAAAAATTATGGGTTCAGTATAAATATTGCTTTGCTTGGACTGAGTCAGGGTATT
Organism: Pelmatolapia mariae; assembly: GCF_036321145.2. Taxonomy (NCBI): domain Eukaryota; kingdom Metazoa; phylum Chordata; class Actinopteri; order Cichliformes; family Cichlidae; genus Pelmatolapia; species Pelmatolapia mariae. The sequence goes on along the minus strand of NC_086240.1, from coordinate 21,090,722 downwards.
AAAGCTCAAAAGTATTGAGAGATTTGTTGAGAATATAAAAAATGTAGAAGAACACCACTTGTATTTACAAGAACCCACAGTAAACAGAGAGTAGCAGGAAACAAATATGCTGCTTCTAAAAATAGAGAACCATAAAATATACCACAATGAGCACAATTCTCAACATCTCATAATAATCTTAAACAAAACTCAAACAATGTTTTGTATGTTCCTTTCAAGTGAATGGATATCCAGAAGAGACTGGAAAAAAATAGAAGAACCACCTGAAGGTGTTATCTATTATTCATTATGTGGCATACGTGATATATCAACACCTGAGCACATTAATGAGGCTGGCTCCCCTCACTCTCTCATCTATTGTGGCCACATAATCACACAAGGTGGTAATATGTCTGCGTTTGACCTCAGGTGAATCAGAGTTTCTATTTCTCATCTGAAGGTTTACACAAAGTTTGCATGACAAGAAACTCATGAATAAACCTCATGAATACAAGGCAGAAGGCGAAAGGTGCTGCTGAGGATAATCACTCTCTGCTATTGATACCGAGCTCAGAACAAAATTAAGTAAATGTTCTTTTGGGATATCTATTTAACTTTTTTTTTTTAAATCAGACATCCAGTTGTTTGCCCGGTTGTCTGTTTTTCTTTAATTGAGAGAAAAAAAAATTTAAACTGTTTGTCTCAAAATTGAAAAAACAAAACATCTAAATGTCTAGTTTGAGCTTTAGACAGTCGTCCATAACTTTTTATTGCTGTATTTTGTAACTCTATTTATGCAACAAAAGCTACCTGGAGCAGATAAAACACAAGCAGGTGCACCTGATGCATGGAAAAGCTAATACTATCCACAATGAAGAACCCATAAAGTCTGCTGTGTGGTTTGAAGAAAAGAAAAAACTGTATTATTGCAGCCACATTATTAAAAACACAACCAGTGCACATCGTGTATGATTGTTAGACCGAGGGTTAGTCTTGTTTTTTAATAATCCAGCCATGACAACAAAGGCTTTTAAGGATTAAATTTTTAACAAGAAATTTGCCTTGGATATCTGGAGGGAATCTAATAGCTTCTTTGTAAAGAGTCACAGAAAAAAATAAAGGTGGCAAAACCAGTAATTATATAACTTAATGCTATGACGAACTGCCTGCAGCTAATGGGAAATACACACTTAGGGAGATTCACAAGTGCATAAACAATACATAACATGCATAATATGTAAATTAATCGTGTTGTGAATTAATGTACATATCAGATATTCTTGTCAATAGTTTTTTTATTTTTCAGAATAGCCTGCAGAGCTTAATTATCTTTACACTGCAGGGGGCGTTGTTGTCCACCACACAGTAATTGGGCAAGTAATCAACTCCACGCTAAACACTAAAGGTTTGAGAACGTCTAATATGAACATATAAAAACATATTTTTAAAAAAATATGTTTGTTTTTTTTATCATAAATATGTTCTATTTTGCTTTTGTTTATTTTCTGAACCCCTTAAATTAGATATATTTCTGAAACTGTCTTTTTGGAATTGCAGATTTGAAAAAAAATCTCTGTCTGGGCTTGAACATGATTTATAAATGCATGGTTCATTAAATTGGAATATTTTCAGAATGCGTTTTTATTATCTGTTAATAGCAAAATAAATTAAACCTTTTATTATAGTTTGCAGTGATTTTATTCATCCAGCTCACTTGAGCTGCATGGTGCCTATAAAATAATATGGGTTTGTCACCCCAGACTTAGTGCGTCAGTAACAGTGTAAGCCAATATATATATAAGGACAACTTTCAGATATCCACATGATGCACTGGCGCCTGCCCCTAGTTTCTGTGACAGATGTGTGTTCTAAACAGCTGTAGTATGGTCTATATCTCCTCTCTACAGCAACAAAGGGTTGCTCTTTCTGCGTTATAGCAGTGACTATAACAGGAGCCCTTCCCTTCCAGCTGCCATCAACTCTACACACCCACAATCCTGTTGTAGTGGCATCAGCCTGACTCAGCTTGCTGGATTCTGGTGCTTATAGCCCATGTTTATTTACCTTTATGTACACTGACAGTGAGTATTTATGTAATCCTCTGATGAATTTGTAAGTTTGCTCACCTACAAAGGAATGATCTAATTTGTATGGTAGTTTCATTTTAATAGATCGAAACAGAATATCAACAAAAAGCTAGAAAAAACACATTACATGAAAGTCACAAATTGATTGAGCATGTCACTGAATTAGATACATGTTTGATCCCCTACAACCCAGACAGAATTCTGGCTCCAGACTGGCTGTGTGGCCATGTAGCACATGAATTACAACCAATCAATCACAGATACTCCTGATCTTAACTCGCTTCTTAACTCGACAGAATCAATTTCTTCCATGCCAACCTCTCCACCAAGACCAAAGAGCGGCTCAAAAAAACATCAGGGACAAGGCCTGTATAAGGCTGGAATGGGCTACAAGACCTACAGCATGTGAGAAGGTGACAACTGTTGGTGTGATTATTTGAAAATGGAAAAAAACATAAATCAACTATCAATCACTATTGAAATCTTGCAACACTGACTATGTGCTCCTGATCAAGGAAGCATGTGTACAGGTCTGCCTTAAGTTTGTCAGTGAACATCTAAATGATTCAGAGAAGGCTTGGGAGGATGTGCTGCAGTCAGATGAAAACATAATTGAGCTCTCTGGCATCAACTCGATCTGTGGAGTTTGGAGAAAGAGAAATGCTGATTGTGACCCAAAGAACACCATCCCCAAAGTCAAGCACGGAGGTGGAAACATTATGCTTTAGGACTGCTTTGTGTTAAGAGCACAGAACTACTTCACTGCATTGAGAAGCCAGTTGGCTGGGCCATGTACTGAAAAATCATGGATGAGAACCTCATTCTCCCAGCCTGAACACTGAAGATGGGTCATTAATCGGTCTTGAAGCATGACAATGACCCAAAATATACCGCCAAGGCAAGAAAGGAGTTCAAAAACAAAGTCATTAAGGTCATGGAGTGGCAAAGAAACCTAAAGGATTTACAGAGTTTCTATAAAGAGAAGTGGGCCAAAATCCCTACTGAGATGTGTGCAAACCTGTTGACCAAATATAAGAAAACATCTTACTGCTGTGCTTGCCAACAAGGGTATCTTCACCAAGTACTAAATCATGTTTTGCTTGGGGCTCAAATATTGATTTCTCTCAATGATAATGAAATTTTTATTTAATTTTTTTTGTTGATATCATCTTTCTCTCCATTAATGTGAAACTAGGTGAGCAAACACAGATACATCAGATTCCTACTGTAACTAACAAAATTCCTATATGAACCCATTTTAATGAGATAAATGTTTTTTTCCAGCAGCTTTGAAGTAAACAGGTGTCAGTTTGTGATCTCATGCAGTCGTAGCTGTAGATTAACTGCTGCTAAGCCACTATCGGTTAAATCTGACCAAACCACACTACATGATATCACATAAAACTTGAGCTGTCATTTCTGCTTCTTTACTGATCAGAACTTAATGATGTAAGAAAATTAGCCATTACAATGGCATAACCAGAAGACATTCGAAAACACTTTGTATTCTTCTGTTAAATGGAAATTCTAAAAAGACTGAATTTACATAATGACTATCAAAAGCTCACTCTCTCCCTTATTCACACATGGTTTTATTCTGTTTATCTCAAATACCTCTCACATGCTTTTGCTGACATTTTCACGTGTATTTTATACATAAATAATGTGTATACTGCACTATATCTGTATTAAATATATTTTGCCCTAACAATATAATAAAACTTTTAAAAATTTGGCCCATTTTTACACTCATCTGCCTCTTTTTATGCTTCTTATTCTTACTTTTTTCTTTCTTTTACACACTATTAATTAATCAGAGGAGTGTCCTTCTGTGTAAATGCTGCTTTAGTGATGCAATTTTCCCCTCTGGGATCAATAAAACACAATTCATGTACCACGCTGTCATATCCCTTCAGGCAAAGGATAATCAGAAGATCGAATGAAAACAGAAACAGTCACATTGTGGGTGATGATGTGTTAGTAATGAGCCTTCTGGGTTCAATTGTTTGTGTGTGCGTGTGTGTGTGTGTGTGTATTTTAAACCTTTACTACCTAAGATGCCTTTACTTCCTATATTAGAGATATTTTGATGATTGAATCTATTGTTTTTACTGTCCAAATTTCTCAAGCAAACATTTACAATTAATTAACAATTAATGAGCATAACTTCAAAGAACACTGAGCTTGCTCTCTTTAGGCACACAAAATAACATAGGACATTTTTCCAGATGTTGCTTGGTTAAGGCAGTGGTTCTCAAACTGTGGGGGAGGCCCCAAAAGTGGAGCAGAGCAGAAATTTGAAGTGAAAGCAGCTTGAATGACTATAATCCTGGATATTATTTTACTTAAATTATACTTCAATACTACACATATTACTACATGTCTGGCTGTATTGCAGGAGGGAGAGCAGTTAATCTATTAATTGGAAGGTTAATGGTTCAAACCCTGGCTGCTCCACTTTCCAGGGAAAAATATTCTTGGGCGAGATACTAACTCCAAGTTGCAATGCATAGAAAGTATAGAACTGTTTGCATGAATGGGTGGATGAGTTGTAGAGTAGAGTAGAAAAGCACTATATAAGAACCAGACTATTTACCATTTACATGTATTTCCTTGGCTCACTGATTAAAGCCTGGAATATCTTTAGCTTCTGCAGTAGGGCAGACCAGAAAACGTTTGAGAGTCACTGATTTAAAGCAAGTACTCTAGTAACTAAATAATAGCATGGCAGATTATAGGCAAAGTGCTATATTTACCAAATTTAGCAAGCCACTGAAGAGCACAGAGTTTGTCAGTTACTCCATCAGTCTAGGTGGTAAATGAACAGAGCATCTTGTTCCTTTCAGTTTGCTTCAGGATGTTAATAGGAGTGGGCTGAGTGACAGGCACAGACAGAGTGAGTCAGCAAAACTCCAAACAAGCTGAAGCTATTGTGATTCACAAAGCTTTTAAAAAGGAAAAGGGATGCACAGCTGCCATCGGAGGACTGTGCAAAGACACGCATGTACCAGGGTATGTAACGACCAAAGCATTCTTTAGCTCAGACACACTGCTTTATTTCTCCTCACACACATTTACAACACATCTTTGTTGTAATGCATACCTAGCCCGTAAGATACAAAATGCAGATTTTCTCTGGCATTATTAAATCCTCTCAGCTCAGTATTTCAGTATTAACTTCAGCCTTTACTGCAAGCCAATCTCTACTTTGAACCTTAAAACTAAAATCAAATCTGAAACACCTTTTCGTTTTACAGGAATTTCTTCAACTCCTTCACCACCCTTCTCACACTGCTCTCATAGAAATACACAAGCACACACACTCACACACACACACACACACACACACACACACACACACACACACACCACACACACACACACACACACACACACACACACACACACACACAGCCCAGCTTATTTCTCTCTTATCCAGAGAAATCCTTTCATCAGCCTTTCAATGCTGGGTAATCAAAGTATAAAGAACCATGCCAGTCTCCTATTGCCAGAGGCTGAAGTGTGTGTGCAGTCACCAGGTGATAATCCGATATCGTGTGCTTCCCCACTGATGTTAAGTAATATGAAAAAAAAATATCAATCCCACCTCAGGCCGAATGTGTGACTCTCTTCATAGCGGAAGAGAGAATGAATCTTCACATCCGAATTCACGGCAATCAGTCTGTCAATCAAATCCTGTGGAGTAAAATGAGAGGCTTTGAACAAGAATGCAGCGGTTAGGGTGCAAAACGAAAACAGTGTGGAAATTTACAATGTGTAAGGTGGAGAACGTATATCAGTCTCAGTGTGAGGGGGGTTTATTTGAATGCTTTTGAAGTAAAACAAATGTGTGGGTGGTGTTTGGAGGCCAAATAAAAAGTGCAAACATGCCCTCAGATGGATGAAAAAAGAACTGCAGTGTGTGGAAAAAAAGAAGAAAAAAAACACTTACAGGTATGGAGGTTGGCATCTCCCTCAAGGTGTATTCGCTTTTGTTGGCCAAAGGCTGCCGGCCCAGCAGCTCCCACACTGACTGGGAAGAGGAGAGGAGGTTGACCAAGTACAGGAAGGACTGAAGAGAGGAAAGTAAAACAGATACAGAAGCTGTTAGAGAGAAAAAATGGATTTGCTTTTAAAGACCACTGTGAATGCATTTGTGCGCGTCATGGATTGAACAAATCCTAACACATAATAATAATATAACACTATTCAACTACAAACACTACAGATAATATGACACATACTATCTGTAGTGTTCAAAGCAAAACAAAATGTAAAAAGAATTTATGATTGCAAAGATAAAACATGCTTTACCACACTCTCAAAACTGAGTAAGACATATATACACAATTCTGAGCAGAGTGGTTGAGCAGAAACCTATTGCAGCCTGAAGAATATTAAACTACAGGAAAGCTCCCTGCGCTTTTCACTGGGTCTGGTAGAACAGGGAAAACATATCATCAAAAGCATCAAAGGAAAAAAAAAGAGAGACATTTGCACAAACGAGCTACAACTTAGATTATATTAAACAGCTTCAAAGAAACGTAAAGAAAAAAACAACATACGATGGATTTTTTTTTCTAAAATAAAAATTTCTATACTTTCATGTGTCTTCTGATGTTTCTGTGCATGTGTGTACTTCCTTATCTTCATATGTACTACCAAACCTCCTACTGTACTTAGCACAGATTAAAGCAAAGACTCGAGTGAATTCACCAAAATGCTGGTGTGTGTATATTTAGTTTTCCTTTGACCTCAGCATATATGTATAACCCACTGATAAGGCAGGCTTTAAAGTCGCCTGTGGCAGGACACAGTTTACACATCACTGGCTGTCCGTATTCACTTGGCTAGTCTCTCTGAGAGAGATGACTTGGCTGCTGTCAGAGGCCAAGCATCAGACACACACAGACAGGCGCACACTGGAGCTTCAAATGAAATGTTGAAGCTTTCCTGAGAGAAATTCTGCCAAAAACATAACTAAAAATGCAGTCTTATGAAAGTAAGGCTTATTTGCCCAGACACCCATAAACCAATCAGTTCTGAGCAAAAAAGCCTTTCTTGTTAACAAAATCACTATTGCCAGTTTCTTAAATATGAATATTCACAAGTCAGTTTTCTACATGGCTGCTGGTATCACAGCAACACATGGACCACTATTCTGAGTCCTGGGTTAATAATAATTGGAATCAATTTAATTGTAATCAATTTAAACACCTTTGTAACCAGTGAACTAAAAACATCTGTGTCTGTACTATCATGTAGATATCTAAAAATTGGGGCATTTTGGGCTCCAGGAAGTTTCTCCTTCTCCCTTTCTCCCTTTCTCCCTTTCTCTCTCTCTCTCTCTCTCTCTCTCTCTCTCTCTCTCTCTCTCACTCACACACACACACACACACACACACACACACACACACACACACACACAATACCTTAAGGCAACTCCTATCTATGGGGTCAATGGGAGTTGGTTTGGGACGGACCACTCTGACGTCGTCACTGCTGCACTCAAGAACAGACCACAGCTCTAGTACCAGGGCCCGAATAAAGCCTGAGACAGAACATGGAGAAATTTGTTGTACCAAACCTTTATTTGAAATAGCAGCAACTAACATTATTAACAGTGCTTTAATAAATAAACGACTGACTTTGTTATTATGTGCAATCTCTTAAAGAATGCCATTTTAAATCTGACGTTGCATTGCTGGCACCGTTTTGATTGGAGGATTTGAATCTCAGGGAGGAAGTGAATTCATAATGCCACTCCCTTTGATCCCATTTGATCTCTTCTCTGTTGCACTTTGGCCTGTCAGTAACTACATTTTTGCAGCTTCTGATTGGCTATATTTTTACACTGTAGTTGTTTAAATGTGCAGCAGAGTGCTGCTGTTAAAGAACATTGGACTCAGCAAACCTCAAGCTTGCACGTAACGGCTGGATAAAAACATTAATCCAACCAAAATGTATGCAGCCCTCGCTGGAAAACTGGGGAAATGATGAAGTAAAGACATAACAAATAAGAAATAGTCAGTGCATCACGGGAAGCGCCCAGCAATAAAACCTGCATTTGTATTGACACATAAACATTAATTTGTGAGCAATTTTCAGTGTATTTCAGTTAAATTAACAAGACAAATATAACAAAAGGGATTTTATACTTAGAAGAATAATATGAAAACAGTACACTGACAAATTTAAACTATGAAAACTGCAAATACTGCAGTTCTAGAGTTACAGATATACAATTAAGCTTTGCATATCAGTGCTGTATACCCTGGGGAATGTACTGTATTGTATATAAAACAAGGACATAGCCCCCTGACAGCACCCATTGATTAGCGAAGTCCAGTTCTGAAACCTCAAGCAGATGCTTTGGGTCTTGGTGACAAGCTGGGGGTGAATGTAGACTTCTAAATGACACTGCAGGCCTTCCTTAAAGTATTCTTTTTGACTGTAAGGTTAACATTATTTACAAAAAGGTAATGTTACAAAAAATTTAATGATTGAATAGTGATGGAAATCATAAACTGTTTTTCAGAGGTCATAGATCAAGTGAGCAGTAGAGTCTTTTTCTCACAGAATGGTTCTTTCACATAGAAAGCAGTGTGCGCTGCACTGACTTCAAGGCTTAGCAAACGGCCCATAATTTGTAAGCTCTGCCTGGACTATATCACTTTTTGAGGTCATCCTTCTTTCTGTCAGTCAGCCTTTTTATCGATGGCACAAACGTATGCCACATCATGGAACACATGAGTGCTCCACAGCCAGCGCTGCTCAACACAGCAGGGAACCGTTCTTGCGTGGCTAAAGTCATAGAAGAGAATAGGTTTCAGAGCGCAGCGGTGCTGTTATATGCGAAGGGCTGATAAGAAATCAGACTTTTTCTTTTTCCATAACCAGTTGAGTCGCCCCTTCTGGCCCATAGAAAGAAAGCAGGATTAAAATATTTGTTCACTGGCTTCATTTTTTGGCCTCTTTTGACAAGAGTACGGTATTTCCTGGAGCCTTTTGCATATGGATACACCTAGTATCAGTATACAACTGATATGTGAATCCATTTATCTATGATTCACCATGCTACTTGTAAATGTGTTGCTGACAACAAAATCACATTTTCTCTTGCCTGAATGATGCTCACATCACACACCATCTTAATCCTTCAAAAAAAAAAAGAACGCCTCTTCTTACTCTTTCTTACCCAGACAAAAACAGTTTGACAAATAAATTTCTCCCTAAGCTGCCTGAAGTCTTCTTTATACCGACAACACAAAAACAACAACAACTTATAATATAAGCCTTAAGCATCACAGCTGACAAGTGTTTGTTGTGTCCAAGTAACTGCATTAGTACCTGAACTGTGCAGAGCCACAACTCCCGGAGCAGTTGCTGCCACCTGTGTCACCATCACCCCGTAGCCAAACTTCTCGCAGCTGCTCACCTACAGAAAACACACAGAAATTTCATACCCCTAGAAATCTTTCAGCCTTTCACTATTGTAGTTTTTGCTTATCAGGTAAAAAATCAATGAGAGTTTGGAAAAAGTTTAGGTCAAATGTAGTACTAACTAATGTATCATAAAGGGAGATGTGTAAGTAAATCTGGGATTCTGGAAAGGCACAACATAATGTAGTTAAACATGCTGTGGAGAAATCAAATTGTAAATTGATTTTGGAGTGTGCAGGCCCTTCATTAATTACAACACAATGCCACAACTAAAAATAGACAAAATATAATTACATTCCATAATTAAAGTGAAATGCCAAACTAGAGAAGCAATTACAATAGTGCGTAAACAATGGCAGTAAATTAAGCCCACAGGGGATCAGCTAAGGTTTGCAGCAAGCCTGAGTGTATGTGTGTTTACAATTTGAATCTTAGAAAGTGTGTTTCAGTGTCGAGCAGGGTGCTGTGAATACTAAGGAGTCCTCAGGAATTATGATTGTGGCCTTGAGGAGGAGCAGGATCAACAAATTACCACATCTTGTGAAGAATGAATTATGATATTGATGACATGAGCCAGCAGAATGAATAAAGCTGACAAAGATTATGTCTGCTGCATAGGGAATAATACAACATAAATCCTTAATACAATGGGCATCCATAGTTTCTGCACAAATATTTGTACGCACTCCAATAATCACTCTTTCCTCTTTTTTTGTCTCATCAGTGATTATTCATTTTGTATCTCTCTAACTCAAGTCAGCATGACCCAGAAGATTCTGAGAGGCATGAAATTACTTTGGCACTTTGATAGGATCAATAAGGACTGCCAAAGGATTTCCATAAAATGCAATAAAACATTAACGTAACTATGTCATCAGCAGTGTTTATCAGGACCTGAAAACCCACCCTGATGAAAGCAGGACGATAACCTCAAACTAATGCCAGTGCCTTTATAACCCAATAACTCATTTTGTGACCACGTGAAATTTTTAAAGAATGCTATTTTAAATCTGACGTTGCATTGCTGGCACCGTTTTGATTGGAGGAATTTGAATCTCATGGAGCAAGTGAATTCATAATGCCACTCCCCAACAACCCACTTGATCTCGTCACTGCTACACTTTGGCCTCTCAGTGACTACATTTGAATTTGGCAGCATCCACGTGGCTACTCTTATATACTGTAGTTGTGTAAATGTGCAGCAGAGTGCTGCTGTTACAGAGCATTTGGCTCAGGAAACCTCAAGCTTAACACAATCAAAATGCGTGCAGACCTCGCTGGCAAACTGGAGATACATTACTGTACATAATTAGTATGATGGAAACACAAGCAGGACAATTACCACAAATTAACAACAAACAGTTAAGTACATTATTACCTGAAGTTTTTTGGTAAAGCGAGAGAACATGTAGGAGACACATTCATTAATGGCTCCTGTCTGCTGGAGCAGCAAAAGGCCTTTTGGAGTGGCACCAAAATTCAACAGACTGTCCAATAATGTCTCCTCCCAAATGAGTCTGTTCACAAACAAGAAAGACAGAAAAATGATGGTGCTTTGTACTCCCACTGCAAGAAACACAATATTAAAATCACTAGCAGTCAATTCCTTACACATAAAGACATTTTTTTAGATACCACTACACTTTACTGTGAGCCATTTAATATCATCTGACATTTTCTGCGTATGTTGTTTTTATTCTGCTTTTAGTTATCCAATTTTAGTTTGTTTCATATTGTTTTATTAAACTTATGGGGCAATTTCATTTTATAGAGTCACTTTATTGTATTACAATTAGATTTTACATGGTGTTCTATAGTATTTTATTTAGATTGCTTCTTGTTGAAGATACACTGAAAAAAAGACATGATTAAATACTGCTGGACTCCAATACTCTTGTATTTTACTGGATGGTGTCCTCATTCATTACTGTGATAAATATAGACATTTTATAAAACTATTTAAAGTTGGATTTTACGGATGTGCGGCCTCACATGTTCTGCAGCTCTTGGGTAGATGATCCAGCGCCAGCTCCAGGTACTGGAGTCTGAACCCTTTCTGACAGCGAGCTGGTCTAGAAATAAAGTTTTTAAAAAAAAGTATTATTACACAATATACTTTAATCATACTTTAATTACTCTATATTAAATTGAGTTTGTGAACATGAGGATCACCTGAAATATTAGACCACATTTATTCACATACATATTTATCTGATAATCTTAACACAGTGGAATGATGGAACACTGTATTCACCACTATATTTTAATAATAACATTGTTTTCTGCACTCTTTTTTCTTGTTATGATCATCATCTCTTGATGATTCTCACTCACTTAAGACATCCTTAAATTACAATGAATAAATAAATAATTAAGCAATCCAAAATCCCAAAGAATGTGTTAATTTGTTTACTTGGTTCTTGACAGACTGAATAAGTGCTCTAAACACCAGGATCTCATTTGCTTAACATGAAACAAGAAGTTGAGTAAACACCGAGCATCAGCTGATTCCACTGTCAGTCAGGATTAAACCTGCATTTTGTTTCTCCAGTGAACAAATATGGGCATGCGTTTGAGACTTTCAAAGGAACACGATCCATTTTGTGACAGTAATAAAGTAATAAAACAATGTCTCATACACGTTAATTTTTATACCAGATGTTTTGAAAATAAACAGGTAGGTTGTGGGGCGGAACTGCTTTCTCAGCTACTGAGGCACTACCAGTCACTGGGCAGTACTGACGTCCCCAGCTTGGCAGAAGGATTGCCTGTTATGCGTCAAGGTGTGGCTGATAGCTTCCGGATCAAAAATGCAGACATGGAGACACAAACTCAACTCAGACCGCTTTACTGCTGGAGCTCGGAAACCGAAATGGAAAAAACAGAAAACTCAGACTTAACTGGATTCGATCATTTACTGGTTACATAGGAGATGTGACAGACTGGGGAGACGGGACACAGAGACTAGACAAACAAAGGAACACAGACTGACACAGAGTCAGAAAAGTAACCAAACATGGAGATTATACTGATTTACAGGGGCTTTACGGAGGTGAGTCTAGGACAGGAGACAAGGGGGCAAAACTGAAGTAGAATACAAGCAAAGCACAGAGCAGAATTAGGTAACAAAACTCTAGACTATCAATACATAAAGAAAAACCCGGAAAATACACAAAGCAACCAAAAACTCAACATACTGGGACAAAAACCCAGGGATGCTAACAGCGCCACTGAAACCTTCTCTATGACGCCCCTGTAAATGAACTGCAGCAGAGCTTCATTTTTGGTTGCATATTTTCTGGTTTAGCTTTGAAACACAAACTGCAGATTAAAGATAACTGATGCTGTGTCGAGTCAGAAATACTATTCCAAGAACTAAATGAAGCACATTACAAAGGTTAGTTAATTCCCACCATTTGCATGAAATGATGGTGCTTTTCAAGCTGTGTTGACTGAATAAAGCGAGAACGTGGCATTCATCAAGTAAATGAAATACAGCATAAATATTCTAGCCAGGGATTTGATCATTACATACAGACACCCCTCCTTTACATATTTAGATAAAAGATTCAGAAACTGAGTTGGGCCATCATCTCTTATGATCCAGTCATGGCTGAGTTAGTCAAGCAAATGTCTCCTGGATTTGTTATATTTACAGTTATACTCTAAAAATAACATATCTGGGAAAACAGCATTTTCTTAAATCACATCTTGGAAATGAAAAAAATCGACATCTATTGTTAACTTTGAAGGCAGTATCATTGTGGTGAAGACGTGATTGGTTTCCTTATACAACACTACTGTTTTTTGTTGTGGGTATTTATATATTGTACAACATGTTGTACCCTTTACACTTTATGTTTTATGTTTTGCATTTATGACATGTAGCTTATCTGCTACCTGGGTCTAGTCTCTCTTATAAAAGAGATTTGGTCTTTATGGAACACCCAGTCAAATAAAAAGGTGCAAAATAATAATAAAAAAATGTTTGATGAAATAAAAGGGATTTCTTTAAACTGTTTCAAGTCAGCAAAACAGCAGGATGTGAAATTCTTGAGTGCACTTTTCATACAGTAAAGCACTGCTGTATTATTTGTGATCCAAAAAAAACCCCCACTGCACTGTGTTTATAAACTGTTCCCTTTACCAAAGCAAGATTTATTAAAGAAAAGCTGGTGTATAGTTTGGTTTATTTCCAAACACACATGGTTTTGTAATTGGGCAGAACAGTTTCACATGATTCAAAGTTCAAATTAATCCTCATTTGTCTTATGCTGGGCCTTGGTGCACCCCTACAGCTCTACAGAGCTATTCATCCTCCTTTTAATCCTACATTCTTCTGACTGGTTGCCCATAATATGAGCATCCACTACTGTAATCTTACATATATTATTCTATAATAATATATAGATCTGGATCAACAGTCAGGTACGACACATGCTGCATACTCGGTCTCTCGCATTTAGATCAGGAAATGAGACGGAGTATAGGGCCATCACCAGCACCAGCACCATCAGCTCTGTAGGCGGTCTGCTGGATGATCTCAAATGCATGATCTCAAGAAGAGGAGGCCTCACCAGCCACTGTTTATCCGGAGCCTTGAAGTAGAGAGTGTGAGCAGCTTTAGATACCTGGGCGTCTACATCTCCGAGGACCTCACCTGGACACTGAACACCTCACAGCTGGTCAAGAAGGCTCAGCAGCGGGTGTATTTCCTGAGGAGGCTGAGGAAATTTGGTATGTCGGCCAAGATCCTCAGCAAGTTCTACAGCTGCATTGTGGAGAGTACACTGACCATTTGCATCACTGTATGGTACGGCAGCACTACTGCTATGGACCGCAAACGCCTGCAGAGAGTGATAACAACTGCGGAGAAAATCATCAGGACTCTGCTGCCCTCTCTGCAGAGCATCTACCATCACAGAGTCCAGAGGAGAGCTGCCTCCATCCTCAAAGACCCCACACACCCCCAACACGGACTGTTCACACTTCTGCCCTTGTGAAATCCAGAACATCCAGACTCAATAACTCCTTCTTCCCCACTGCCATCAGACTCTTGAACAGCTGACCTATTTTTGAACAGTAATAATAATTAAGCTATATTAATTATTAAGCTATAGCTCTTTTGCACACATCTCTGTTTCACACTTCAATATTTTGTCTCCTTTTCTGTCTTCATTTATTTATTTGTACTATTTGTATTTTGTCTGTTCTATTTCTATTGTATATATTAATCGGCATCTGTGGGTGGACCGCAAAGAAAGAATTTCATTGCACAAAGAAAGGCCTTTTTTTCTTTGGACACATGACAATAAACACTTTGAATCTTGAATCCTGAATCTTTGAATCTATAATAGCTCCATGTCAAATAATAAAGTCTCTGCAAATAACACAAATGAGGTACATGTACCTTTTTCCACGCAGCAGCTAAAGCTTTGTGCAGGCCGTAGGGTCGTAGAACCTGCAGACCATCGCAGGTGTTGTACATCTGCCGACAAACTAAAATAAAGGCTCCACATAATGAATGGGGCATATCAGATTCACACAATGATGGCAATTCCTTGTCGAGCAGCCTCTGGGTGAACTGTACGATGATATGAGCAGCAAAGGTCCTGCAGACAAGGGTGAAAAAAGACAAAGATGTTTATTATAGATCCACAGCATGAGATTTTTAGATTGTAAGTATAGCAGTCTCAATTTGTGGCTTTAAATGCCTACACTGGAGGTCTTTAATAAGACCTGAAACTAGCAACTGATAAAACGAATAAAGTCACAAGCAAAGTGTTTGCTGAGGCCATGGAACAACTCAGCAGTGTACACATCTGACTTACTCTTGAAACTGGCACCTCAGCACTGGATTTACTTTTCAGAACCAAGACTACATCTACATCAATTCCTTGAGCAACAAAAATTCTTTGGGGTCTCCAAAGCACTTTCATGCACTCACATTTTTAATGAGCCAGCATACATATAGAAGTGAAGCCATAGGTGGTTGGTAAATACATTCTTGTTCGTTCACAACAATAGAATGTGTTTCTGGACAGAGTGAAGGAAACTACAGTGCAGACTAGTCATTGTCAGGCAACAGAATATAACGTAATATAATATAACCCCAGCTGCTCACAAACCAGCAGCACCCTCATGTTCCAATCTGCGCTCGGTGCAGAATAAGCAGGATTTGCTATGCAAATTTAACTCTGTATTAAAATCTTCCAGCTAAGTTAGGAAAATGTAATTTATTCATTACTATCGAGAAAGACAAAACGACGCTGCGAATTTAATCACAACATCTCACCTCTCACTGTGGGCTGCAACGAGATTCTTCTCAAATAAGAAGAGCGCTAATCCTCTGTCTGTGTTTGCAATACGAGCCAGAATATCTGCAATGAGACTCAGGGTTGCTGCAGGAGACTTTAACTCAGCCTGCAACGCACAGAAAATAAACACACAAAATTACCAACTGCTTCAGGAAAATTGACACCTGAACAGATACTCAACATTGAAATAACACTTTTATCTTTCACAATGATGGAATTGAAGCAAAAACTACTACATTTCACAACCAAAGCCTCTGTAATTCCATTTTCTGGAAGGCTGAACGATGACAAGTCCTTACGCAGAGGACAGTTATGTTACTCTTAAGATGAGGAGTCTACATTTGAAAATTATTGCACTAAAAATGTAAAAGGAAAGTAGTTTACATGCTTATTTACTATGAGTAGAAAGTCATGGTTGGACACTTTACACTTGAAACTGTATGAATCAAAAACCTTTTTTGTAATCTGCAAATGGTGTGTGTGTGTGTGTGTGTGTGTGTGTGTGTGTGTGTGTGTGTGTGTGTGTGTGTGTGTGTGTGTGTGTGTGTGTGTGTGTGTGCTTGTGACCTTCTGTCCATTGAGCAGCGCTATAACAGGAGCTAGTAGCTTCTCTATAACTGGAGTCTGATAGAGACACTCTGTAGCGCATTCTGTCTGTTCACATAGCATCCAAAGCGCCTCCATCACAAGGGTGCTGGGCGACAGGACGTCTGAACCTACCGAAAGTTAATGAATTAATATGCATTTAATGACATTAATTAGCTGAATTAAATGCATATGAAATCATCTAATTACATTAATACCCACTAGGATTATATCTGCCCACTAGGTTTACACTTTTAGATCACCTAAATATACAATCAATGACCATTTTGTGGTGATTTCATGTCAGTAAGATGATTCAAGCCAATACTAGCAAGTTGTACCTAACAAAGTGGCCAATGAACTTGTATTTCCACTATTTTGAGATATGCATATATCCACTAACTTTTTCTCATATCACAGCCTTATTCCACAATGGCTTAAATTCATTTTTCACCTCAAACAGACACAGTTTCAGCATTCCTCTATGGAGAGAGAAGAACCTTACAAGAGAACAAATATTTCGACAGCAGTCCACCAATCAGGCCTATATAGTAGCCAGACAGTAGCCAGTCAGTAAAAGACACATCACACCCAACCTGGAGTTTTTTCCCAAAACGCACCTGGAGGACTCTCAGACCCGGAGAAACTAAATTATCTGGTCTGATGAAACAAAACGTTTTGTTTTTTGTTAGCAGGAACTGGGAAAGATGAACGAAGAAAAGTTCAGACATAGTTAATGATAACGTGCTCCAGAAGGCTCTGAACACAGACTGGGTCGAAGGTTCATTTTCCAGCAGGACGAAAAGATAACAAAGGAGTGGTTTCTGGACCACTGCGTGAATGTGCTTGAGTGAACTACTATGAAATGGCTGTGTACTAATGCAACCAACCAGATGGAGCTTGAGAGGTTGTGGTAAGAAGAATGGGAGCAACTGCGAAAAAATAGGTGTGCCAAGCTTGTAGCATCATACGAAAAGAGACTTGAGGCTGTAACTGCTGCCATAGGTGCTTTAACAAAGTGATGAGCAAAGACTGTGGATACTTAAATACATGGTATATTTTTGTTATTATATTTTTAATAAACAAAAGAATTCTAAGCAAACTTTTTCACTTTGTCATTAAGGAGTACTGTGTGTAGGAGTTTGAGGTGAAAAATTAATTGAATCCATTTTGGACTAAGGCTCTAACATGACAAACTGTGGAACAAGTAAAGCGCTGTAAATACTTTTGAGAAGCACTTTATTTCTGATATATGCCAATACATGCCCAATGATACAGAGAACACAGATCTCCACTGATGTCTATGAGGATCATAAATGAATATCTGGGACCAATCTTTATAAGAATGTTGTTGCTTTTAATACTACATGCACATAACTCTAAGACTATTAAAAGCCACGTATAACTAGAGTTCGATGTTGTGTAACAAGAGAAAATTACAAAAGTGAAGATTTACAAGTCATGTTTGTGTTATAGCTGGAAACTTAGCCTAATGGGGCTTTAAATTCAAACATCTTACCCTCCATTCGAGACTAAATCTCTCGCAGAGTGCACTCTGCTGTATCATATTGCTGCTCAAAATACAGTCTCAAGAATGCTTCATGTGATCTTCATCAGACAGCAGGTAAAATATTAATATAAATATCTGACTTAGTCAGCATGACTCTCTGTCTCAGCCAAAGGAGATTACCCTCTGACAAAGTCAAGGTGGGGAACAATATTGATCACTGGAGCAACATTTCTCGAACGTAATTCATGAGAATGAATAGGGCAATAAAGTCTTCAAGGAGACAAATTAAGTACTACATGACTCAGTACAAGGTTAAGAGATAAAAGATATGGCCCGAGGAGTTCTTTTTCCATCTCATACGTTGGGTCACTAACCTACCTCAGCAGTTGATTTGAAATTCCCCTATCTGAACAGAGACCAGTAAGGAAGCTGAAATTCTACTATATACCTGCGTGTGCGTATACATGCCCTACCTGCGTGTGAGCAATCCCCATCCAGAGGTCTAGGGTGTTTATACATTATGTTAAGCAGGATGACAACGAGGTCTGTCAGGGTAACAGGATCTGAAATAGACATAATAAATCAATCAATCAGTTGATAGTCACCGTGTCTGGACAGCGACTAAAAATAGTAGGTGGGTAAGGAAATAGTCCATATCAAAAGTTAAGGTAACCTTAGAGACAAGGATCAGCCCCTTGTGTGTAGTTCACTTAACATATTATGTGCACAGTGGGTTTTAGTATCCACAGTCTTTTAAAAGTGTCTTAATATGACATTTCATTACAAGCCTAAATATCACCAACAGTTCCTGGTTGCAGGTACTACAATAAAGAGAGCTTCTGCTTTTCTAAAACTTTAAATAAATGAAAATATTTGGGAGTAGGACTTTGTTCTGAATAAAAAAAAAAGAAAAGAAAATTAAAAACATTTAAGAAAACTAAGAAAAAGATATTCAGATCTCTCCTTTTCTCACTGTGCATCTGTTTCATGCCATTAACCTTGAATGATTCATCTCCCAGTATCATCCTATAAGTGCAGATGGTCTACAGTTCAAACACTGTGTCCTTTCTTTCTATGTTCATCTCTTCTCTCTACATCTTTGTCTCCCCCTGTAACCTGTGAGACAACCTGAAGAACTCTTGAAAAAGGGATTCTCTTGTTTCCCCACAGTCACCGAATTCTTCCTCATAAGGAATCAATTGATTGCTTGGTTTCTCATTATTATTATAGTGTTGTATAGTCGTAGCATGAGTACATAAAGCGCCATGGTATAACTATATATACATTATATTAAATAAAACTATAACTATAACAAGAAAATGTTAAACTGAAAACACTAGACACTGAATATACTGCCAAAAATCTGAAGGCAGAACAGACTGGGACTGTGTGGCAGGATAGTGAATTGAAGTTATACTGCACTGATTGAACTCCAGACTTTAACAGCTACATATGTGAACACCTGGCGTCAGTAGTGCTCTCACAAAAATAACAAAATAAAAAATACTGGTAGAATACCGCACTTAGATTTTAAAATGTCATATTACATGTTTTTAAAAAACTGCAGTGAAAGCTTAAGGAGGTGATAAACTATGACACGCAAACAGATGGGGTATCCATGTCAACACCTGAAGGTGTGGTCATTATCCATGAGTTGCTGGTCAACAGATTTCCACCCTAGTTGTGTAACCTATGTTGGATTAAATTACAAAACAGGGGTGATTTGACTGTACACGAATGTCCTGAAAGGAGTTATTAATAAGTAAATCAATTACAGTTCAGTGCAGGAAAGTCAGATGATGAGTCTGCTTTAATCATCTGACTAAGTGAAATGTAACTATTATGTAACTTTATTAGTAATTACAGTGGGGTGGAGGGCTAAAATCTCTGTTCCTAGGAATCGAGGGAGGGTTAGTACATGCTGATCAGACACAGTTCTGCACTATAAAGATTACATCTACTAAAGGAGATATGATGATCTGTACATGGCAATAAACTCTCAAGATCAGTGTCAACATGATATGACAGACGACATGTTGAGTTATGTAAGATAATCCTGCACCATCAAACCTTTGTATTTCCTTATTTTGATGGGAAAAAGCTTTTTTCCATTGGTGTAGATGATGAGCTTCCCTAGGACACACAGAGAGTGAACAAAGCAGCAATACTCGAGCTCTTTTCCAGAATAAACACTCCTCTGTACCAAACCTGAAACATTAAGAGAAAAATCAAAGTGATACATTATTACAATATATTACTGACATTGTAACAGATGATTTAAGGAACTAAACTGAGAAAAAGAAAAGAAAACAATGTGAAAGAAAAAAGTGGCACCATTTAGGTGGACACAGTTTTCACACTGTTCATATCAAAGGCTGCAGAATTACAATGAGACTGACAGGTGAAAAAATGTGTCAGGCTTGCAGTGTCTCTAGAGAGCAGAAAGCCAAAAGAGGCACAGCTCCTCTTTTATGAGGACTATATCAGTGGCGAGGGAACTGGCATATCGCAACTTATCCAAGACAAGGTCACAATGTTCAGTCTCAAGGAGCCAGCTGGCTTACAGGAGATAACAGGCTCCACTTGCATTCCCTTATGCCCCATCTGCACCTGTATTCATTCTGGTTTATTCCATTTTAGCACGTAGCTTTGCAAATGGATATGCACCATGTCCATGTTACTCTATAATTACCATGTTATGTTTTAATTTGATCAAATACTTGACACAAACAGATAATTTTATTTAAAAACTTTAAAAGGAATTCATAAAACAATGTTTCCTAAAATTTGAGGGAAAAAAACACTTAATGGTGATGCAAAGGGCTGTCGATAATCTCCAGTATTGCCTCTTGTTTGTACACATTGTTGAGAACGTCATTCAAAACTGGACTGCGTCATGTAATATATAATGTATTCCTGAAGTGTTGCTATGCCAATTTGTCAGTGTCTGCCCTTTCGGTCTCGGTTTTTCCTCTATTGTTATAACTTGTCCTTTCCACAGTTTTTCCTCTGTTCACCTATGTTTTAATGTCTGTGCATAAAAGAAGCTGAATAAATGATGGCAAAGTCTAGGTACGAACACCCAAAGGCTTCAAATGAAGCATTACTTTCTCATTAGACTTTCACAGTAGTTTACTCTGAGAGTTTTATTTTTTGGTTTGTTTCACAAGACACATTAAATCAGCATTACTGCAAATGTGCTGATGCTTAGCACACAGGGAGAGGCCCAGAGTGAAGTCTGGTATTTGAATATGCCTGAGAGAGTACACAAACCTGATGAAGAAATAATGAGTTTAGGGAGTTTTGTTTTGTTTTTTTTAACTTGCCAATGCTCCGCTGCTCCTCTGACTCAGTTGTGTCATTTGTGAAACGTTCACAGGACTCATTGTACTTGATGCACTGCTGAAGAGCTGCTACAGCCTGTGAAAGAAAAGATATAATGCATGTTGCTTCGGATGCTAAGCATGTTAAATTAGCTGAATAAAATGACGACGGCTAATGTGCATAGCCAAATTTGTAGACTGCTGTTATAAACAGGCCAAAAACTGAACAATTACTTAAAAATTCAGTGAGAATCTCAGTGCAACCTCCTCTTATCCAATCAAGAGATTTAAGACTAGAAGCCATGCTTTTAATCTAAATCCAAGCACTGTGGGGAATTTTAATGCCCTGCGATGCAAGAGCAGTTTAGGCTTACAGTGTTTCAGAAAGATATTGGCAGTTTCTTTAGAGAAAGTTTCAGCGGCGATTCCACAGTAACTCTTCTAAAGTCACTGTAACAGTTAAAAGGGAGGTTTGAGCTCAAAAAAAAAAAAAAAATCAATTCTTGAATGTCAAAGTGCCACTCCTGTACTGCGCCCTTTTGTCTAAAAGACCAGTACACTGAACAGCTTGGCTGTGATTTACACCTGCACCCCACAAAATGACACAAACAGGACCATTTTCACAGGAGGTGTCAGGAGCAGTTAGATACAGCCAGTCTTTTGGACAATCTCTTTAGCTTTTCAACAAGTTTACATCTTAGTAAAGGTAGAATTTAGGAGAAGGTTCAATAAGGCCCAAAAACCAAACCAGAAAGTGCTGACTGTAGCATTTTCTGTCATTATGCAAATGTCCTGTTTATAAGATTGGGAAAACATGCGGTCAGCTGATACTGAAGAAGTCACTTGGATGAGTGACGAAACGTTTCTCCCACTGAAAACGCTACA
The DNA here is from genome assembly GCF_036321145.2 of Pelmatolapia mariae. Lineage (NCBI taxonomy): Eukaryota > Metazoa > Chordata > Actinopteri > Cichliformes > Cichlidae > Pelmatolapia > Pelmatolapia mariae. The sequence goes on along the minus strand of NC_086240.1, from coordinate 21,068,593 downwards.
TCCAGATGAACAGAATCAACTTTTGGAGGCTGACTATAGCATTTCAATATGGAAACAGGTCACCCTTGGGCTCTGCAGGTAAATGGATTTGTTTGGGAAAAACCAAGATTGTCATCAGTTCACCAGTTTTCTGGTACAATCACAGCTTTGCTTTCTCATGAGCACAATGTCTGTTTTAGATGCAAGTTTTAATGCCTTTTGGATGACCCAAGAACCAGGCCAATATAATGTTTGCCTGATACTATCAGCCACTATCTCACAGATATACTCATTTCAGGATTTTTGTTGTCAAATATGCACCAACAGAAAAAAAAACTTATTTTATTCAACCACAAAGCAAAGAAATATGTGAGGGTCAGTTAGAAATGTTGTAAAGACATATTTTGTCCAGCAGTGTTTACAGAGCACTCAGCATCATTTGAAGCACAGAGAGTAGTATCACAGCTTAGCAGATGGTAATATATTCCCTTTTAATTTAGCTCCGACTATATGCATATATATATGGAGAGAGAGCGTGTGAGAGAGAATATCTTGATATTGACTTTTTTTTTTAAATCCCTAATAATATCTATGTGTACTGTCCTCAAATATCCAGTATTGGCTCGGGTTGATCCTTTTGATGTTCATTTGCTCCCCTCTTGTCTAAGACCTTTCAGAAGTACAAAGCAGTGAAAGATCCTTATTATTGAGTAACCCACTCACCACAGACTTGTATTTTCTCTCCAGGAGTCTGAGAATCACAGCCCTGCTGTAGTAGCCATGCTGAGAGGGAGGCAGAGGCCAGGAGAAAACCAGAAAAAATATACGTTACAGAGTGCAATATAAACAAGAGAGGATGGAGATCAAAACATTAAAATGCAACACACGAACACAGCGGTTCATACAAAAATTCAGTCTGTGTAAATCTGAAACTGTGGGCATACCCACCATCCACTTTTTAAACCAAGTGGCTTTTATATCCAGTAAAGCCAGTAAGTGAACTGGTTCCAGGACTCTCTCAGTTCCTGGTGAGCCATGTTCGTGATGGAAGGACAGCAGGGAAAAGGTGTTTTCTATAACTTCTTCCATGTATCTATAAGCAAGGTAGAGAAACAAAAACACAAAATAAGTTCACAGTCTGTTCCATCATTCTATAAGTAATTACGTATATTATGTGATATGTATATGTGGGATTTCATACCCTCTTAAAATGAATCATTTAAAAACGTACTAAGTGTTCTTTTTTTTATACATCAGATTTGAAAAGTAGCATCTGGCTAGTCCGTGATGGTTGGGCACACAATCAAGAAACAAGATAAAAACAACTCACTTCTCTGGATGACGTATCCAGAAGTTAGTCACCTCCTTTTGAAAATCATTCATCAGTCGAATCTGAAACAAGACACACAGAGAGAACAACAGTGTGTGCACTTTATTTTTACGATGATATAGTTAAGAAGCTGTTGTAGAAAAGTTGCTGTACCTGCTTGAGGAGATGACTGATCTCAGGCCTGTTAATGTCAATGGTAGCTGAGCCACTTGGAAAGCTCAGCTTATGGGACAGAAAACTTGACTCCACAGATTTAGCTGCACATTAAAAGGCAAATTCTTATTACAAGCCACACAGGATAATATGGATTTTGGATATACAGCAGTGAGCTAAAACAACTCAAAGATACAGTAAATAACATGGATCACATTAGTACAGTTGCATTTTCTGCTAGGAAATTTCCTGAAAGTAACCTCGTCCCATAAAATCCACAAACCAAACATCTCCCTCCATCTAAACATAAAACCAAAACTACTTCCCATATGTCACTGAATAACAGGCTGCTTTTCATTTGCTCTGTAAATAAACAAGTGACCCTTTAAGATATACTTTTTTATTTTATTTTACTTTTTAAAAAACATCTTTGTTTAATTCAAACACAACAGTCCCGCACGGTACATTAAAACCCAGAATGGTCCAATGAGAGTTACCTACCCAGGCTTGTGTAAATTTCTCGTGTCACATTCAGAGGAGAGGATGAGAGGCTTTTAGCAAAGAATCGCAGCGCATTATCCTGACAGAGGTGAGATGACACACGTGAACGTACATTCACAGCCATTTATATAATCAATCAATGATACCTACGTTTTAAATGATAAGAAAATTCAGTGAGAAGAAAAGAAAGAAGATTAAGGATCCGTGGAATGAGGAACAAGTTTTTTGCTATGTTCAATTATAAAGCATAAAATCGTTAATAACAACAACATGGTTATTATTGATTTATTTATTAATGAATAAACGATTAATGCCATTTATTTTACTGCAGTGTGCAGATGAGGCTGCTCAGGACTCACGCTGAGGTCGGGATCCGGCTCGCTCAGAGCTACGCAGAGGTTCAGACGCAGGCTGCTCCAGCTCTCACAGCTAAGCACATCAGATGTAGGAGCACGGCAGAGGACCTTCAGAGCCTCCCAACGCACCTACACACAGACTCACATAAAGAACCTGGACTACACTGCCAATTATGCTGAGGAGTGGTTCGTAACCTTTTAGCTGGTTAACCCTTTACACAAACCAATGTCTACTTGCAACCCTACTTGCAAGTGCTAACTGTGCCAACAAACAGCGACCATTTCACTCAAACTGATTCAAAATCAGTTTGAGTGCAAAATTAAACAAGACCATCTCCAGTTTTTCCAACATGGACAAATGTGAAGATAATGTCAAGGTAAAAGATTAAGACAAAGAAAAAAACCCTGATTAGAAATCTACGGAAAGATAAAAGGGACAGTTTTTTGGCTCTTGCCTGCAACTCTTTGAAGAGACCTGATCATCTAACTGGGAAAGATGGATTTGTGCTACAGAATCCTCCAGTGACCTAAAAGAAACCAAAAGATATGTCTAAGTTGTTCACCTCTTTGGGCTTGCTGGAGTCAAGCTTTTCAGCCAAAATTTGCAGCTGCTCTTGTCTAAAGAATCCATAACTCTGGAAATGAAAAAAAGACAGGAAATGGAAAAAAAAAAGCATCATTACCCACCACAAAGCAAAAAAAAAAAAATCTCTCAAAACAGCTTCACTCTATGTCTAAAGATTGATTTTCACCTCCATTCCATGTATCATGGAAAGAAAGAAACTTGCGCAATTAATGTCATCCAGAAATTGGGGCCAGAATACAATATAAAGGCAATAAATTAATAAAACAAGAGTTTATTGGCATCAGATTGTAACCACTGTTTCTCTAACCTGACTAAAGGACGAGCCACTGTCAGAGCAGTTGTCAGTGAACTGGATGTTGGACTGCCTATGCTGCTTCTCTTGGTGCATCTCCTCCTTTCTCAGCTGGTCCTCCTCAGACTTGTTTTTTAAAGACTCCACAACTGTTATCATGGTGTTTTTTAAGGTGTGTATCATCTGCTGGTACCTGTCATAAAGAGAGAAAGTGAATGAGCTAAACCAGGTCACCCCATATGATTGCACGAGTCACAGCAAGCCTAACCATTTCTTTATATGAAACTCAAGTCAAAGGTAATTACTGCATCAATTTAAAGCTGAAAGCAGGGAAATTCAGCGCTGAGATTGGATGGTGCAGTTATCCAATATGGAAAAAAAGAAAGAAATATACTGTAAATACAAATTAGATTTATCCACTTTTTAAAATAACCGCCAAACAACTGACAACTTAACTTTAATACCACAAGTACATTTGAGTGTCGTGTCCCGAGCCAATTGCATAGTTTGGCTCGGGACACGAGCCAAACTATGCAATTGGCTCGTGTCATGCCAAGCATATGGCTTCGGATATGCTTTCCAGCATTTCCGAAAGTAAGTATGGAGGGTCAATGAAGTAGGTTTGAAACAAAATAAACATGATGAATACGGGCGATTAGAAAAAGATGCTAAAGATATTCAGAGACACTCACTCAGCTGAGTATCTAGTCCTTTCAGAGTGTCGTGTCCCGAGCCAATTGCATAGTTTCTTATTAAAGAATATGAATCCAGGGTTTTGGCTAAGAATGGGATTTTGGGAGATGGCTACACATGACAGTAAGAATAATAAGTCCTCTTAACACTGAAATTAAATACAACTAACTAAATCCAACTGCTACTTAAAGTCACCATGAGAGTTCGGTACACCCAGGCTCTAAAGTGTAAACCCAAGATGGCACTGACAGGTTCAAAACAGTGGAGTTTAGTTGGCTTATTCAGTGTAAAATATAGAGACTGTGGATGAGAAATGAGCTAAGAGCAGAAAGTCAAGTATTTGCTTGTACAAATTTGACAAATTACTATTAAGGACGTGTGCAGAGGTTCTGAAGTCCCATTTTCCACTTTCAGTTCTTAACATTTATCTTTTGAATCTCACTAAAACCTCTTTTGAAGTGCCAAAATTTCCCCTGTGTACAAAAACACTGGTGGCAGCTTTATATGAAAATGTAGGACACAGATTTGTACTAGAGCCTCTTCTTGTTTGTGGTGATGGACAGGTTTACAGATGAGGTTGGGCAGGAGTCTCTGTGGACTATGTTGCTCGCAGACAACATTGTGATCTGTATTGAGAGTGGGGAGCAGGTAGAGGAGAGCCTACAGAGGCAGAGATGTGCAGAAAGAAGAGGAATGAAAGTCAGCGGTATCAAGACAGAAAAGAAATGTGTGAGCGAGTGAGGCAAATGGAAAGGTGAATGGTGATGCAAGGAATAGAGGTACTAGAGGTGGGGTTATGATCCAAATCAATGGGGAGTGCACGAGAGAAGGTAAGGAGAGAGTGTGCACGTAAGGTGGATGTGTGTGTGGTAGTTGTGGCTCAGGAGGTAAAGTGAGTCGCATGCAAATCTGGAGGCTGCTAGCTTGATCGCCTGCCTATACGCTTCCATCAGAGCGTGTGTGCAAATGTTAGAAAGATTTGTGAGTGTGTGTGTGATTATGATTAAAAAGTGCTCAGTTAAAGCAGAAAAGAGTGAGAGGGACCATCTCCTGGGTTTAGGGGCTGATTGCCCCTCTGGAGGCATTGGCGACTGGACCTGAGAGTATAGAGTGTGTATGGGGAGTGTGTGTACTGCATTCATTTCTGCATGTCTCCATATTAGTGAGTGTGTGAGTATTTTTGTATGTGTGCATGAGGGTGGGAATGCATGCTTGTGTCTGTGTCTGCCTGTTTGTTTGTGTACCAGGTCAGGTGTGGGGGCCTGCCTCGCCCTGCCACATGCCCTGCCAGTAGCTGGTGCCCCCACCCACCGATGCATTGGTGATTCTTGGGGGGCAGGGCTGTGGTGCCCCACACACACATTAGACATGTCCATGAAGAAACCTTTTGAACACAAGCGTGCTCACGCACACAGGTGTACAAACAGATACTCACAGACACACTATCGTAGTTGGCTGCTGCCTCTAAAAATATCTTGTATTATTAGTACTGTGTGCTGTTCAGTAAAATGTATTATTCATTATTTACTGTTATTTATGCATATGTTAGTTGTTGCTGTGGTTTCTCTGCTGTGTTATTTTTTTCCCTCACCAGGTCTTGAAGCAGATTCTCAGTGTTTTTTCTCTCTCTATCCCTCTTCTTCTCCTCAATTTTTCTATCCCTATCCTTCTCCATAACTTTCTCCTCAACTTCTTTCGTCTTTTCCTTTTCCGTCCACCGGTCTTCTTCATTATGATTGTAATAAATCAAAATAAAATATCCTAATAAAATCCTAATAAAATATGACTATCAAATATGACTATCAAGTAAAGTGGACCATTATAACAAATGCTGTAATGGTCCATGTTGGGAAAGTAAATTTGTTGGGCATTTTTTGACCTTCAGACAACAATTCTGATTGCTACACTGCCGGACAGGATGCAGGGGCAAAAATGAATTTAAAAAATAAATACAAAGTAGAAAAGCAGTATAGCAGTACGAGACCATTTACCCAGTGGGACAGTGAATTTATTGGGAAAATGATGTTGAAGATGGAGAAGACAGTCAATGCAATTCTATTTTAAGAGGAACTTCATGGCAGTAAGGGAGGATATATAGATGGCTGGTATCAGGGAAGTGATACGGTGAGATGGAGGCAGATTTTCTGTGGCGACCCTAAAAGGTGCAGCCAAAAGAAAAAACAAAGTTTTGCATTTGAAATTCTTTTTACTAGGAAGGTTGAGTTCTGGAGTTTTCCAGCATATCTGAAAGTAAGTATGGAGGGTCAATGAAGTAGGTTTGAAACACAATAAACATGATGAATACGGGCGATTAGAAAAAGATGCTAAAGATATTCAGAGACACTCACTCAGCTGAGTATCTAGTCCTTTCTGTCACTGCGTGAATCAGAGTGTCGTGTCCCGAGCCAGTTGCATGTTGTCCATCTTCTCTGGTCAAGTTGTTTGTTTCCTCTTCAACCACAGATCCTAAAGCGTTCTCCACATATTGACGGAGGTACTTTACAAACTCATAACTGAAAGAAGAGAAGTAACCAAATCACACCTATACTGTAAATATATACTAAAAACAACACAAAGAACACATACCCATAGAAACAGAACAAAGCCTATTTTGTTAGATCCAATCATTAAATTTAATGCTATGGTGTTTGATGATGGACTCACTTGTGAAAGTTCTTGTCAGTCTCCTCTAGGTGAAGAAGGATCTCTTCAGCACATTCAGGTGAAGGAGCACTAGAGATCTTGTCACTGATGCTTCTCAGAAACTGCTTAACCAAGGACTGCAACTCAACCTCATCCTCAGCAAACAACTCAGACATCTCTGCTACTGCTGTGTCAAAAACAAAAGGTTTTTATTCAGAGGGATTTCTAAGAGACTAAAGGAGGCATTTTTCTTTCCATTCACTAAAGCATAAAATACACATTTGCTCATCCAATGGCGAAAAATAACAGGAAACTATATAAACTAATACTCAGTAAAGTAACATGAAGTTACTTAACAACAGACGAACCAAAACGTGCTCATGTGTATATTTCTACCTCCAGCACGTTACTAAACCGTACATCCTTTATCATTATCCCCTTCTCGGTTTCATTTAGTGAAGAGGCAAAAATTTCATCACCAACAGGTTTGAAAATTGGCTACCTATCTGGAAAAACAGGCGATCCCAGCAATGATGACAGTGTACACCACGTAAATGTGTGATTAAATGTAAAATAACGGTACAATCAGTTTGATTTTGTCTTGCAATCCAAAGGTTTAATTCTGGTGCTAACAACAATGAATATGTCCCTTCTCTTGTTAGCTTGACGCTGCCATTATTGAAACACTGCTAGCTGAAAAACAAAAGTGCCAAAATTAAACTAAAAACGGAAGCTGGACTAAAAAGCAACGAAGGCAAACGAAAACCATCACGCACAGAGCTTTTTAAATCAGTCACCTTGTCTTTGTGCATATAAAAGAGCTTCATCGAGCTAGCGCTTTGCCATCCACAACTGTATCTCTATGGAAACGTCCAGTGTTAACTGTGGTGCATTGTGGGAGACCCCCATATGGTATCTCCACGATAATCGGAATTTGGCTTTCATAATGAAAGTCTGGATATTTATGATGTCTTGGGGTTAATTTTAGAGTTTATACTTGCTTTTATTGTTTGTCATGTGATAATTAAAGAATATTTCAACCTTATTGAATATTTTTAAAAACCATTCAACATGAGGTGAAAGTATTTAGACGGATTTTTTGTTATGGATTTGAATGCAGCACTGCTGTTCTACACTGTCACGTGACCCAATGTTTTGCTGCTTTTACCGGGTGTCGCAGAGGAGACGTACCTGCTTTTTAAACCTGAATTCTTACAGCTTTTATAAGTAATTTTACTATGTAGGGTTAGCTGTAGCTTCCATTTACACGTCTGAAGTATTCGTTAACCTAATCACGTACAGGTCCCAGCGTTATACCGCAGAATAAGCTTTAGTTAGCAAATTATCTCAGCAACACCAGCGTGGGCTATGGCGGCGGTTGACAGCTTTCAGTTTTTGTACAGAGAAATTTCTCGTTCGTGCAACTCTTACTTTGAGACCCTGGCGCTGGTCGGTGCTCTGTACACGGCCAGCAGGGCAGTGATCCTGCTGAGCGACTGCTGCACGTTGGTTAGGGTGCATTTTCTGCCCAGATTGATCCCAAGTAAGAAGCTGACCCAGAGATATGGTGACTGGGCTGTCGTTTATGGTAAGGATGGGCCGCAGCAGAGTTAATTTCAGTTATATCATAATTGAATTAAACTCTATTTCATTAATTTATTTCATGAAATTCATATTTTCACATTCATATTTCATGAATCTATTTCATTAACAATAGCCAAAGTCAACGGGAGTATATACAAAATGCAGTTTTTAAATCATGGTTGCATGAATGGGAGACAAGCTATCCAAACCTACCTTGCGTTTTGTGAAAAAGAAAATTGGCCCTTAAACCCAATAACTGGTTGTGCCACCCTTAACAGCAAGAACTACCATCTACCTGTGATAACTGGCAATGAGTCTTTCACATCACTTTGGAGGAATTTTGGCTCACTCTTCGTTGCAGAATTGTATTAATTCAGCCACAGTGGAGAGTTTTCCAGCATGAGCAGCCTGTTTAAGGTCACGCCAAAGCATTTAAATCCGGACTTTGACTAGGCCCTTTCAAAACCTTTATGGGGTGGACTATCTGGTGTTTTGGATCATTGTTCTGCTGTATAACCCAAGTGTGCTTGAGCTTCAGGGTACGGACTGATGACCAGATATTTTACTTCAAGATTTTCTGGTAGAGAATATAATACAGTAAGCAGAATGTTCTAAATCATCTTTTAAAGACTGCATTTTAAATTTACTTTGGTTATCTTTCTCTAATATTAAAATTTGTTTGGTGATGATGATGAAACATTTGACAACATATGCAAAAAGCTAAGTAATCAGGAAGGGGACAAATCCTTTTTTACAGCACTGTAACTGGTTCTATGTCTATAATGTTGCTGCAAACTTTTTTTGTTCTCTCCAGCATGACTTTGTCATCTCTCCTGTCAGGTGCATCGGAGCCTGTAGCCAAAGCATACACAGAGGAGCTGGCCAGGCATGCCATCAGCATCATCTTTGTCACTCGGGACCCCTCCTCTGTTAGAGACATGGCTGCATACCTCTCCCAAAATTATGGAGTGGAAACTCTTGTGGTCTCAGCTGACTTCTCCCTGGACCAAGTGACCTGCAAGCCCATCAAAGAAGCATTGAGGGGTAAAGATATTGGCTTCCTGGTAAACTGTGTCGATGAATCTTTGGCTTCACCCCAGAGCCTTATTGAAGTGCCCGAACAGCACCTCTTGGATTTGGTGAATAGGAACATTGCAGTTACTACTCTGATGACCCGATTGGTTCTGCCGGGGATGGTGGATCGCAGCAGAGGTGCCGTGGTCAATATATCATCGGGTGCCTGCTGCAGACCTCTTCTTGGAAGAGTGACGCTCACCGCCTCCACTGTGAGACAAATCACTGTTACAGTCTGCAGGCATGGAGACGTGCCAGTAAAACACATCTATAGCCTGTATAGATCCTTTGTAATATGATGAAGAGCACATTGATGTCTCTGGTCAATTTGAAAATCTGTTATTACTACTATCCCCTTAAAGTATTAGTTCTCGATTTGTGGCAAGTAGATCCACTGCTGGTGGGTGTAGATGACCTGCAGAAAAATATGTTGTAAAACTAAGCTGAACAAACAGGATTTATGTAAAATAAGTTTTAGTCTCCTGTTTTCTCTGAAATTCAGCTTTGAACCTTGATTGTTTGTTAATGATTGATTAAAAATGTAACTTTTTTTAGTATGTAAAGTAGTGTCGGCCAGAAAAAGGTTTGAGCCACGCTTTAAAGTAAATTTTTTAGGTTTTTGAGCTCTCATCTCCATTTCTTCTGTGTGCTGGCTGTAGTCCCAGTCACAACAACATTATTTTTTCCTGACAACAGCAACCTTTCCTCTGACATTTCAGGGATACCTGGATCATTTGTCAAGAGCTCTTCACTTTGAGTACAGCAGCAAAGGCATATTCATTCAGAGTCTGATCCCTTTCCAGGTAAATATCTTAACAGTAGCTGTTCTGTAAGACCTGAAATCTGGCAGCAAAAGTCTGGCTGGATCCGCAATCCTCACTGCTATTACTCTGATAGTTGCTAATGTATGGCTTGTTGTGTTTGCACATCGTGTATGAAATTGGCTATCAAACTAGGGAGATCGGTGAAATCAAGCTGTTTAACTTCATCTGTGTCCATGTCCATTTAGATAGCCTCAAGTGAGCAGCAGCCATCATCTTCATCACCATCACGAAGAGAAGGCTGGTTTGTACCAAAGCCAGAGGTTTATGCTCGCCATGCCATCTCCACTCTGGGAGTCTCAAACAGGACCACAGGATATTGGCCTCATACCCTACAGGTCAGTTGAAATGAAGTCATGTCATCAGTTTTTATTTTGACAGCATCACAGAAAATGTAAAAAATGTGAAGTATATTACTCTGAGTGAAATGATCTCTGATACTGTTCCAGCTTTTGTGAAACCAGAATTGAAAAGATTAAATACTTTTTCCATATCCTCTTCTCTTTTTGTATTTGCAGTACGGATTGATGAGATGCATTCCAGAGTGGATCTGGGTTCTCGGATCACGAGTGCTCATCAGCTCAAGCTAAGAGCTTAATCTGACGCACTGGGTCTTGTTGTTACACGAATCTTGTTGCATTCCAGCTTCTTCTGCTATTAAATCTGTTGAACTTTGATGCTCTGATGAGGCTGACACTACCGTTTTCTTTCTATTGATTGGGTATTAGTTAATAAAGAACCTGCAGTGGAATTCATTTAAAATGATGAGTAAAAGTACAAACATTTTTCCAACATTGCTCCTGCATTACTAGATTATGGTCTGATGAATCTGTGACATCCTGCATTTACTTTGAAGCCAGACAACCTTAATTATTTCCAGACCTGTGTTTGGGTTAGATTTACAAGCTTGTCAATTATTATTGGAGCCTAACAATAAGACTTTGTTTGGTCTTGTGCACAGAAACCATTTTATACGAGTCTCCATACAGATGCCATTCAGTTTGCAGTGAAACTCATTTTACCTCCTGTGTATCTTCAAAAAGACTTCAGTGGAAGAGAAAATTGTGTATAAGTGCAGACAATATCAAAAGCCTCACCTTAAATGTGAGACAAATAAGAGCAATATAAAACAAACACAGCCAAAGTGAAACGAGTATAAACAAATTCACTAAATACACAAGTCTAAATTTAAGAAGTTAGGCTTGATTTAGATTTAAGAGTACATTTAAGAAAGTATTTTGACTTGCACTGTGATAAGTTTTGCTTTTATCTGCTAATAATCTACATCCCATGTGACTTCAGTCTAACTTTTTGGGGACCATAAAATGAAGCTGACGTTGGTTTTTCATGTGGTTCCAGGTTATATTGCTCTGACCACGCCCATCTGACACATACACAGAGCCAAAAACAAAAATAACAGACTAATAATATGTGATAGCCTTTTCATCAACGTGTTTGTGTAAAAAAAAAAAGCTGCATGGGAAACCTCATCCAGATGCTACAAACATGTTTATTGAAAGTAAAAAAAATAGTTTATATTTCAACTTCTTCTTGCACTGAAATTTTATCCTTGGCTTCTTTGATTTGCTGGTCTAATCAAACAAAGAGTTCAAATGTCAAGCTTTCTACAATACGGTGTGGTGTTTATCTGTTGCAAAAAATATATATATAAGTGTTTACATACAGATAAGTGTGACGAGTGAATGAAGTGTGATATTCAAGCATCTCCAATTTAAAGGTGTACTGAAGTTTATGGTATTTTATTTTATTAAGAAACAATATTTAAGACATTTGATGTGAGAGCATTTTGCTTACAGTGGACCTGTTATGCTAATTTCCATCTCGTTACTGATTCAACCACTTTTAACTCCTCCTTTCAAGCCAACTAATTGGCTGTCCCTCACAAACACAAGATTTGAAAAGCAGGTGGGTTAGAATAAATACCCTAAACTATTACAGCACATATATGAGAAAAAGAATGTGGAAAAGTATAATAGGTCTGCTTTAGTTCATTATTTGTGTGATATTTGAACACATTGAGATTAATTATGTTAATTGATTGCTGGAATGTGAAATACGTGTGTTATTGTAGCACATAATCAGACCAATAAAACTCCTCCATTCCAACATTACTTGTGATGTTGTTTTCATATGTGTACTGTAACTTTATATCTTTTACGTTGAACCATATTTTTATAAAACCTGAGCCCTCTGCCTTACTTGTGCATGTTTGTCTTATCTGATACAATGACTGATCAATAAGGTGAAGGCTAGGCTTTGTTTTTCTCTTTAAAGTGTAAGTACGGAGTAAATTATTTACAGAGCAGAGACCATGCAGGCTTCCAGAGTTCAGTCTGTGGCCCCCACAGATGACCTGGGTCAGAGTAAACCTTAGAGGAAACTTGTAAACCTCATGAACCCGCAGTGTGGTAGTTTGGAGTAAACAGACACGGTGCTGAGCAAACCCTTCTTTGATAGGGTTTAAACATGATGCCAGAGTCTGAATACTGTGCTGCTGGTGAAAAGACGAACATTTGCTTGAGCAAAAACACTATAAGCAACAGCAAAAAAACTCATACAGCTAAGTCTAGGTAAAACGTCAGTCCTTCAGAGAGGTTATCGAGGTTTTTTTTTCCAGTTTCCTCGTGTGCAATTTTTCACAGTTGGGGCAATAATTTGAAAAAGACCACGTGGATTATGGACATTAGTGAAATACTGACAGGAAAGCTAACAAAAATGGATACATTTAAACACTGTTGATTTTGAGAAAATGTTTCACTTGTGTAAGAAAAAGCGTAGGAAGCTCTGAAAGATTCATTTAAGGGACTTTTACATATGATTCAATTCTTAATTTTGGTTTTCAGCTAACAGCATTATTCACACCATTTTCCTGAAGTGTCAGTCATGCTTACAAGCTTCTGCATGAGTTCATCTCCTGAATCTTCCTTTATTTCCCAACATTAAAAAGAACTAGAAAACGTACAGCAGACGATCACGTTCTCTTTTCACTGTCCAACAAAGCTGAAATGCAACAAAAATGAAATTATATTATAAACCAATGACTGGTTACACTTCAGCGTAATGTCTGAATTGTTGTTAGGACAAGGGGTTGCTGTTGTGGTTAGGATGGTGTCCTTCCAGATAAGTCGCTGAATGAACAGTAAAACAAGGACAGCTTCTTCTTCACTTTCTCTTCTTCTCATCTTCTTGAGGTACTGCTCTCTTCAGCCACCTTTTCTCCTCAATTTTTCAGTTTGTTCAGCTGGTAAGTTGATTTTTATATACAGATGTAGTCTATCTCTGATTTCATCTTTCTAGAAAGAAAGTAAATCAGTGATAATGATGCACATGTTGTAGAAAAATAATAGTTTATGGACTGATGTTGGAGTATGTGTCCATTATGACTTGGGTTTTATTTGTACCATTATGCAAGGATAACTGTGTTTCATCATTGAATTTTATGTCGTGGTTATTGTTATGAGACACTGAATGTAAGTGAGCATGCAAATGTGGATCAGAGCTGGCAAAGCAAAACTTCAAGCCAGCTGCAAAAAATAATGTATTTAGAGTCATTTAAAATCCAAAGATAATGCAGTGTGGGCTAGAAAAGCCACAGAAGCATCACCAAATATTGCGTGAAGCAGTATCAGCTTTAAAATCATCATCTAAAATGAACTCTGCAAAAACTTTCTTTATGAACAGTTTAAGCTCAGTTTCTGGAATTCTTTGAATTATGCTTGGCGGCGGTTGGCGTTAACCAAGGCTAAGGTTTCAGTGTCCAGCAGATAAGTATGTTTTGGAGACTTGAAATCAGCAGCCGTGGCCTCTATCTGCACAGTCACAAGGCTGCAAGAAGTGATAAAAAGTTGGCCTTGTGAGTGAGGCTGTCTGTTCTGACCTTAACAACTGCAAGTCAGGTTACAAAATACTCTCTATAATAATATATACACATCTGAGATCACCCACGTATCCCTTCAGAAATGACTGCCTTCGACTGCTGTGTCTATCTGCCTGCGTGTTTATTCCTTCTTTAACAGAAAGCAGGACACCTGGTGATTGAAATGGGTGAATGGGATCTGCTGGGCCACTTGCTGGATAAAGTGCAGAGCCACTCCACCGTGATCGGCAAAGTGTGGCTCACGGTGCTCTTTATTTTCCGCATCATGGTCCTGCAAAATGGTGCTGAGAAGGTTTGGTGCTATTTTTATAGGACATATCTGAGTGAAAACCAGGATTATAGTTTCATGGTGTGTTTTTGTTTTTTTTTTAATTCCATTTTTAATTTTCCTCTGATCTCATTCAGGTTTGGGGAGACGAACAGTCTGACTTTGTGTGCAACACTCAGCAACCCGGCTGTGAGAACGTCTGCTATGACCTGGCCTTCCCCATCTCTCATGTGCGCTTTTGGATTCTTCAGATTATTGCAATAGCGACTCCAAAGCTGTTATATCTTGGTCACGTCCTTCATGTTATCCACGTCGAAAAGAAGGTGTGTCGCTGCAGTACGTGCAGTACAATTGTATCACTGGTTTTTGTCATGCATGCCACACCTATAAGGGAGTGGCAAATGCATGAAAGAGAAGATCCTTTTAGCACCCTTTATGGGAAGTTCATTTGCGCCATCGTTAGCATTAATGTTTATCACTTAAAGAGGAAGCTTAAGACTGCGTCATTATTTTTCACCCCAGACATAACAGCTTTTATTCATTCCACCTTATAAGTATGTCTATTTATGTGTGCTTTAACATGGCAACATTATTTGGAATAAAGCCCTGGGATATCAACACATTTTGACTACAGGAGCTGCTCCATGCCATGAAGCTCCTGGCACACAGTTTTTGCAATATTAATGCCAGAGGTTTGAACAGCTCCAGGTTTGAAGCTCTGTAGTTATCGAGTAAGTGAGAGTGTTGGTGACTTATTGCTGAGTCTGTGTTTCTATTTTGCAAGAATACGGAAAGGGAAGACTTTTCACCAACTGGCTTGTTGCAACAGTAGTATACTGTTACAGTTACACTCGAATTCAGTGATCTCTTTAGAATGACAAAGGTTTGTAAAGGCAGACTACATGGCTGGGTGGTTGAATTTATACACCTGTGGCAATTGGAGTGAAAATTCAAACATTAAGAGGTGTGGTCCAGTGCTTTTGTCCATATTTCCAGTTTCCATTAGAGTAAATAACTTGCTAATAAAGACCTGGACACTTTCGCAGGCTAACCAAGTCAAACATAAACCAAACTTACAATGTAACATTTGCTGGTAATGTGCAGCAAGTAGACTCAAGTCTCCAAAGCTTTTGTTTTGGATGAAAGAAGGAACCTGCAAAGGGCTTATATTACAAGCCCTGCTGGAAATGATCCAGTGTAAACACAACATTTGATTTCATGTTTTCTTCACCTTCAGTTCCAGCACCAGGCCAGGCCTGTGCTGTGTGAGTTTGCATGTTCTCCCTGTTTTCGCATGGGTTCTGGCTTCCTCCCACAGTCCAAAGACATGTACTTAGTGGGGTTAGGTTAATTGGTTCTAAATTGCCTATAGGTGTGAATAGCTTTCTGTCTCTATATGTTAGCCTGGCGACCTGTCCCGGGTGGACACCTGGGGCAAGCTTCAGGCCCCCACCCTCGCAACCCTGAATTGGAAGCGGAAGACAATGAATTGATAGTCAAACCATTTCTTGATGGCTTAAGAAGAAGTTTTCTTAACAGGACAAATCTCTAGTGCTAGTTTAAAGGAACAAAAACGCTTCTCAGTGCTTCTCCAACGCACATTATTAGCTGTTCCACCATATGCTAACATTGCTCTGATATTTTATATTGTGCTCATACATTTAGCCAAAATGTTAATGAAAACACAGCTTGGAACAGTGTGGCAGTTTGGAGTAACTGTTCAGCCATATTTTGGCAGAACATTTTGGAACTGTGAGAGTTTGATCACACTGCCAGAATTAAGGTTTATCTGTTTCCTGGAAAATGTCTAACTCTGTGTTCTTGCTTTTCTAATCCAAGATGAAGGAAAGGATGAAGAAGCAGGAAGAGCTGGATGACCAAACCAATCTGCTCCTTAGGAGGGCCTATAAAGTTCCCAAGTACACCAAAAACAGTGGCAAGATCAGCATCCGTGGCTGCCTCCTGCGCAGTTACGTCCTCCATCTCCTGGCCAAGATTGTCCTCGAGGTTCTGTTTATCGTGGGTCAGTACCTTCTCTATGGTTTCTCCCTACAGACGCGCTATGTCTGCACCCGCTTCCCCTGCCCGCACAAGGTGGACTGTTTCCTGTCCAGACCCACAGAGAAGTCGGTCATCATCTGGTTCATGCTGGTGGCGGCTTGTGTCTCCCTTGTCCTCAGCCTGGTGGAGCTGTTCTATCTGTGTGTGAAAGCTGTGAAGGAATGCATGGCGAGGAGACAGGACTACACTGTGACCCCAGTGACTCCTCCACCCTCAGAAAGGAAGGCTTTTAAAAACCGGGACGAGATGATTCAGAATTATGTCAACCTGGAGCTGGAGCTGCAAGGACGAAAGTTAGGGGTGAACGGTATCACAGGTGGAGTCAGTGAGGCTCCTAGAAATGGATCACCTGAGAACAACAACATGGGGGAGATCCACATCTGACGTATAAGCCCAGCAATAGGTTGTATATGCCAACGCATACAAACACTGTGGCTCCTGACAGTATTTGTATGCTCTGGAGGCTTTGGAGACGTGTGTTTGTGTGTGCACTAAATAGAGCAGGTGGGAGGGAAACGGCCAGCTTCTGCAAACAAGACTCTGTCACATGCAAAGGGCTGCAGAAAATGACATTTTTTTCACAATAGTCAGCTGGAGTTTACTGTTAATAGATTACATGATTACAGTGAACTGCTTTCCACTTTTGATACCTTTAATAATGTTTAATACTGATTCAATAAACTTTCAATAAATACTCAGATGTGACTGAAATGTAACTGTCCTGTTCTTATGCTATGAACCACCCTGTATGTAAAAGTAATGGATCATACATAATAAATGTTCGAATAATTTTTATGTGCAACGTCCCGTACAATAATCTCCTCAATTTAAAATGAACAAAACCTCCATTCATCAATTTTCTCAATCACTTATCTAGCTTAGCATCATGGGTACCTGGCGTTTATTCACACTGTCATGAGATAAGAGGTGGTGTTGCACTCTGGAGAGGTTGCCAGTTCTTACAAAGATACATAAACACAATATTAGCATTTGATTTTTTGTTGGGGTTTTTTTTAAGTTAATTTTTTTAAATTAAAACTGGACCATTAATGTATAATTGTGTATATGGAGTAGCAGTTGTGTAATGCTTACAAAACTGATGAAATCTGGATCTGGATGATGACCTAAAATATATTAACCCTGTAAAGCCGGAAAATTCATTTATTTGAAAACTTAGTGTTTATTGAATCTAATGAAAAAACTATATGCAATTTATTCTTTAAAATGTAATGGACAATTTCTTTTGTATTTGGTAGTTAGTTCAGTGTCTTTATTTGCACATCTGAACTATCAGCTCTGCGATTAGTAGGCAATTTCCTTTACTGCCTGAGCCACAGCAGCCACATTTGTTGTTAATAGTAACAGAAAAATGTACAATTATATGAAACAGAAAAAAGATTATAGCTAAACTACAGTGGGGCAAAAAAGTATTTAGTCAGCCACCGATTGTGCAAGTGCCCCCACCTAAAATGATGACAGAGGCCAGTAATTTGCACCAGAGGTACACGTCAACTGTGAGAGACAGAATGTGAAAAAAAAAATCCATGAATACACATGGTAGGATTTTTAAAGAATTTATTCGTAAATCAGGGTGGCAAATAAGTATTTGGTCAATAACAAAAATACAACTCAATACTTTGTAACATAACCTTTGTTGGCAATAACAGAGGTCAAACGTCTACTATAGGTCTTTACCAGGTTTGCACACACAGTAGCTGGTATTTTGGCCCATTCCTCCATGCAGATCTTCTCGAGAGCAGTGATGTTTTGGGGCTGTCGCCGAGCAACACGGACTTTCAACTCCCGCCACAGATTTCCTATGGGGTTGAGGTCTGGAGACTGGCTAGGCCACTCCAGGACTTTCAAATGCTTCTTACGGAGCCACTCCTTTGTTGCCCGGGCGGTGTGTTTTGGATCATTGTCATGTTGGAAGACCCAGCCGCATTTCATCTTCAAAGTTCTCACTGATGGAAGGAGGTTTTGGCTCAAAATCTCACGATACATGGCCCCATTCATTCTGTCCCTAACACGGATCAGTCGTCCTGTCCCCTTGGCAGAAAAACAGCCCCATAGCATGATGTTTCCACCCCCATGCTTCACAGTAGGTATGGTGTTCTTGGGATGCAACTCAGTATTCTTCGTCCTCCAAACACGACGAGTTGAGTTTATACCAAAAAGTTCTACTTTGGTTTCATCTGACCACATGACATTCTCCCAATCCTCTGCTGTATCATCCATGTGCTCTCTGGCAAACTTCAGACGGGCCTGGACATGCACTGGCTTCAGCAGCGGAACACGTCTGGCACTGCGGGATCTGATTCCCTGCCGTTTTAGTGTGTTACTGATGGTGACCTTTGTTACTTTGGTCCCAGCTCTCTGCAGGTCATTCACCAGGTCCCCCCGTGTGGTTCTGGGATCTTTGCTCACCGTTCTCATGATCATTTTGACCCCACGGGATGAGATCTTGCGTGGAGCCCCAGATCGTGGGAGATTATCAGTGGTCTTGTATGTCTTCCATTTTCTGATGATTGCTCCCACAGTTGATTTTTTCACACCAAGCTGCTTGCCTATTGTAGATTCACTCTTCCCAGCCTGGTGCAGGTCTACAATACTTTTCCTGGTGTCCTTCGAGAGCTCTTTGGTCTTGGCCATGGCGGAGTTTGGAGTCTGACTGTTTGAGGCTGTGGACAGGTGTCTTTTATACAGATGATGAGTTCGAACAGGTGCCATTCATACAGGTAACGGGTGGGGGACAGAAAAGCGTCTTACAGAAGACGTTACAGGTCTGTGGGAGCCAGAGATTTTCCATGTTTGAGGTGACCAAATACTTATTTGCCACCCTGATTTACGAATAAATTCTTTAAAAATCCTACCATGTGTATTCATGGATTTTTTTTTCACATTCTGTCTCTCACAGTTGACGTGTACCTCTGGTGCAAATTACTGGCCTCTGTCATCATTTTAGGTGGGGGCACTTGCACAATCGGTGGCTGACTAAATACTTTTTTGCCCCACTGTATCTCTACCTAAACTTAACAAAACTTAATTCACTACCACTTAGCTTTAGCTTAGCTTTTGACCTGCATAAGAAAAGTGACAGTAAAACAGTTTTTCTAATCCCACAGATTATGACTAATTTGCTGGTTGCTGGGCGTGATGTTTTGATGATTCTGTCAGGAAACAGCTGGTTATGAATGTTAGTGTGAGTCACAAAACTTACCAGTGCATCTGCTTGAACCTTATCTACAGTCTCATCAGACACAATTCTGACTAAATCAACAAGTGTTTTAGCAAGGTGCGCGTATTCCAATCTATCCTCCCAACTGGGAATACAATAGTTCATCATCCATGTGCATAGTTCTCATTTGTGTGTGAAATACACAAATAAATGAAATTGATAAATACAGGTCCTTCTCAAAAAATTAGCATATTGTGATAAAGTTCATTATTTCCTGTAATGTACTGATAAACATTAGACTTTCATATATTTTAGATTCATTACACACAACTGAAGTAGTTCAAGCCTTTCATTGTTTTAATATTGATGATTTTGGCATACATAACTCATGAAAACCCAAAATTCCTGTCTCAAAAAATTAGCATATCATGAAAAGGTTCTCTAAACGAGCTATTAACCTAACCATCTGAATCAGCGAATTAACTCTAAACACCTGCAAAAGATTCCTGAGGCTGTTAAAAACTCCCAGCCTGGTTCATTACTCAAAACCGCAATCATGGGTAAGACTGCCGACCTGACTGCTGTCCAGAAGGCCATCATTGACACCCTCAAGCAAGAGGGTAATATACAGAAAGAAATTTCTGAACGAATAGGCTGTTCCCAGAGTGCTGTATCAAGGCACCTCAGTGGGAAGTCTGTGGGAAGGAAAAAGTGAGGCAGAAAACGCTGCACAACAAGAAGAGGTGACCGGACCCTGAGGAAGATTGTGGAGAAGAACCGATTCCAGACCTTGGGGGACCTGCGGAAGAAGTGGACTGAGTCTGGAGTAGAAACATCCAGAGCCACCGTGTACAGGCGTGTGCAGGAAATGGGCTACAGGTGCCGCATGCCCCAGGTCAAGCCACTTTTGAACCAGAAACAGCGGCAGAAGCGCCTGACCTGGGCTACAGAGAAGCAGCACTGGACTGTTGCTCAGTGGTCCAAAGTACTTTTTTCGGATGAAAGCAACTTTTGCATGTCATTCGGAAATCAAGGTGCCAGAGTCTGGAGGAAGACTGGGGAGAGGGAAATGCCAAAATGCCTGAAGTCCAGTGTCAAGTACCCACAGTCAGTGATGGTCTGGGGTGCCATGTCAGCTGCTGGTGTTGGTCCACTGTGTTTTATCAAGGGCAGGGTCAATGCAGCTAGCTATCAGGAGATTATGGAGCACTTCATGCTTCCATCTGCTGAAAAGCTTTATGGAGATGAAGATTTCATTTTTCAGCACGACCTGGCACCTGCTCACAGTGCCAAAACCACTGGTAAATGGTTTACTGACCATGGTATTACTGTGCTCAATTGGCCTGCCAACTCTCCTGACCTGAACCCCATAGAGAATCTGTGGGATATTGTGAAGAGAAAGTTGAGAGACGCAAGACCCAACACTCTGGATGAGCTTAAGGCCGCTATCGAAGCATCCTGGGCCTCCATAACACCTCAGCAGTGCCACAGGCTGATTGCCTCCATGCCACGCCGCATTGAAGCAGTCATTTCTGCAAAAGGATTCCCGACCAAGTATTGAGTGCATAACTGAACATAATTATTTGAAGGTTGACTTTTTTTGTATTAAAAACACTTTTCTTTTATTGGTCGGATGAAATATGCTAATATTTTGAGACAGGAGTTTTGGGTTTTCATGAGTTATGTATGCCAAAATCATCAATATTAAAACAATGAAAGGCTTGAACTACTTCAGTTGTGTGTAATGAATCTAAAATATATGAAAGTCTAATGTTTATCAGTACATTACAGGAAATAATGAACTTTATCACAATATGCTAATTTTGTGAGAAGGACCTGTACATATATTTTGAACACATGCACCTTATTTTCAAATTCCAGTGCTATTTTAAAGTGACATCTCTTGATCGCCAACTGTGCAACTGAAAGAAGACATTCTTCTCTTCTGACACATTTGTGATTAATGGGTTCACATAGAGTGCAAATTTCAAACTAACCTCCCAATTCAGACTAATACAGTTACTAATCATGCTACTCCTCCTCTTCCTCATTTGTATATAACACACACAAAAAATGTAAATACATGAAAACACACACACACACACACTCCTATTTTATTTATTTTCAAACTTTAGTGGCGGTTCACTGACACAAATTGTGGCTTCTGGACACGTAACTGAACACTTGTCAATTATTACACCCGCTGCCCTCTTGGTCTGGTGTTTCTTAAACTTTTCCTGCTCTCGTTAGCTCACATTTACAACGTGACATTAGAGCCAGATGTGTGTTGCGCAACTCAGCCGCTGATCAGAGCACAGAAATCCAAGGTCCAACTATAGTTGGTGATCTTTCTCAACGAGACTCAGTCCTCTCTGAGCAGATCAACAGGTAAGATGTAACGGTTTCTCTCCTCTGCTTCAGATAACCGATCATTTTATCAATTAGAGAAAATTGTTATTATTGGAATCTTTCGAGAAAGACATTAAACAGGACACTAAAGATTAATTTCTTACTTTATCGTAAGTACATCGCTGGTTGTTTATTTAGTTTTCAGTTATAATTACTATTTTTTGATTACATTAACAGCATCAGATTTCTTTGTTAATTTTATTTATGGTATAGTTTTAATCATCATCTTTTTTTTCTGTATGCATAAAAATTTGCAAGTATCTATTTTTAAAAAAGTTTTTTTTTTTCACTTTTACTCATTTGTCTGATGACACTGAGTCTCTTGTTCTTCCGTTTTCTAATGATTAATGATTATGTGTGGAAAATATTGATCCAAAAGCTCAAGGGTCAGAATACTGTAATTTCTTCTTCCTTCTCAGGTTTTAGGAGATAAAATGATCTATCTAAAGAGCTGTAAGCTCTTTTCATTCACCAGCAGTTTATTGATTACAGAATAAGTTGTAGTTAATGTTTCGGAAATAAGGTGTGGTGTTAAGTCTTTACAACGTTTGCCTTCTTTTTTCAGAAAAAGAGGCTAAACACTGTCATTAAAGATGGGAGACTGGGGGTTTCTGTCAACCTTGCTGGAAAAAGTCCAGTCACACTCCACTGTGATTGGCAAGATCTGGATGAGCGTCCTCTTCCTGTTCAGAATCATGGTTTTGGGTGCAGGTGCTGAAAGCGTCTGGGGTGATGAGCAGTCAGATTTCATCTGCAACACTCAGCAACCTGGTTGTGAGAATGTGTGCTACGACTGGACTTTCCCCATCTCGCACATTCGTTTCTGGGTGCTCCAAATCATCTTTGTCTCCACACCAACACTCATCTATCTGGGCCACGCCGTGCACATCATCCACAAGGAGAACAAGCTGAGGGAGCTGCTCTCCAGCCCTGGTGGCACCCAGTGCAAAAGGCCCAAATACACAGATGAAAGGGGGAAGGTGCAAATCAAGGGGAATCTACTAGGGAGCTATCTGACCCAGCTTGCAGTCAAGATAGTTATTGAGGCCGGTTTCATTGTGGGACAATACTATTTGTACGGGTTCGTCATGGTCCCCATGTTCCCCTGTTCTAAAAAGCCCTGCCCCTTCACTGTTGAGTGCTACATGTCTCGACCCACAGAGAAAACCATCTTCATTATTTTCATGCTGGTGGTGGCCTGTGTTTCTCTGGTTCTGAACGTCATTGAGATGTTCTACCTGATTTGCAAAAGGGTCAGGTGTAGACGTCGCCCTCATAAGTTTACCTCTCCAGAATATCCTATTAGCCTCTCAGGTCCAAGGTGGCCAACTGCAGAGGAAGCCCTCAAGCAGAACAGGATGAATGCAGATCTTGAAGCCAGCCACAGTGTTGCAGGGAGCTTGGATGGGGCCAAGGAAGAGAAACGACTCCTGAGTGGTCATTAAAAACCACGTCTGTGACAATTAAAATGTATTATCTTGCTCGGTGTCTGCATTCAGATACATCCAAGGGACTGAAAGACAAGAGAAAAGCTTTGTCATTCTGCATTAATATGTGCTTAGAAAAGTCTTCACAGATATATTCTTCCAGTATTTGCTTCCATTCCATTGTATATGCCTGAAAATCTATTAATAAAAGGTGCAATACCAACATATTTATATTATACGAGCAAACTTTAGCTGCCAGTTGTATACTGCAAAATCATCAAATACAGCAATTTACTGTAAAGTAGATTATAGCAGGAAAACTGTCAAATAAACAGTAAACTACTAGTAATCCTGCCATCAGTATTCTGCTGACAACATAAAAAAATTGTAACAGTTTAATGAGAAAAACTGTCTGTATGCCTGGTCATTGAACGTGTTCTCTAACTTATTGTCTTGTTCATTTTCTATGACTTGATTTACCTACTGAAAGATAAAAATGATGTTGTGTGTTACGTGTAAGCAGCTTTTTTTGTATGCTTATTTGTTTGAAATAAATGACTTGAACTTTAAGAAACGTTGCTTCTATCAATCTCTTGTCTTTAGATGTTCACACTTTTCATTCATAAGCCCTTATTTTAAAAAACCATGATTTACACACATTTTGTGTGACTTCATATCGACAACTAATAATTACTTTCATTATTCATTAGTTTTTTAGTTTTAGTTTTTCTAGTTTCAAGTTTCAATTTTTATTGTCATGTACAGATAAACAGTGTAGCCACATTTACCCATAATGAAATTCTTTGGCTCGTGCTCCTCAGCTTTACATGAGCATATAGAAGTGTGCAGTTAAATTAAGAAGAAAATAACAGAAAATAGCGGTAATAATAATGATAAAGAGAAAAAAAGAGAAAAAAGTATTCAATATTTAGATAATTAAAGACAAGTAGTATTTACAGTTTGTGCAAAACTAGTGCAATGATCATTTAAGTGGCATTGGTTGAAGTGACAGTGTGTAGAAACTGGCAAATAACGACAGTCAAAGCCTCCCAGAGCTGATAATTGTGATAATAGCTGATAGTTTTGTTTAACATATTTTGAAATGCAATAATTTTATATTTGGCTAAACTTATGTAAATAATTATTTAATACAAGGTTGTTACATATGAATCATGTGGTGACTGACTAATTTTTCCATCTAAAATCTGGTATTTCTTCAGAATGGGGTGCGGCTGTTAGGCTGACTGGTAATCGATCCCGCTATTCTTTCAAAGTTTATCTAAAGACAACGAGAACATCTACATAAAATAAAAATATAAAGAAAAAAATGAAAGAAAGTGGGACATTATAGATCAAATGTATCAGCTCAGCATATTTCAGTTCAATATTTCAATCTTTGTGAAGCTTATAATACTAAACTTACTCAGTTTGTTCGGAATTTCAGCATTTTTTAATGACAAAACGAACATGAGTCCTCACAAAGTGCAGCAGCGTCACTGCTTGACTGAACATTCATGTTCACTGTAATCTGTTTGCGCCGTTTAGTCGTTGACTCTGTTACTGTTTGACTAAAAATGCATAACTGACAAACGTTGTTGAATTCAAAATGTTAAAGAAGCTTATCGTACAACGATAACTACCACTGTATCATCTTATGAAACCAATGCAGAGGAAAAAAAATCAAGTACAAGCGGTTAACAGTTTGGCAATCATTAACATTTTCCATGTTCAGCCCAATTTTGTCTACATGAGATTTCTCATTTCCAGATGTCATGACAACGTGACAGCTCACACGCTTGCACAACTCCATCTAATCTAAAGTTCAAGGTATCATAGACAAGTCTGGTTTGGTACACTCGCTGCCATTCAGCTCTACAACCGGTGACTGATTCGCTTGTCTGCAAGAAGAGCTGTTAAACTCAAAGGTAAGCTACAGAATGACTTATTTAAAAATCCTCCTCATTTACAAGGCATTTATTTTTAATTCTAAACTGTAAACAGGCTAAACCTTTAATAAATATATTGGAATAAGATTCAAATAATGTCATGATCTCATTATTAAGGTATCTTAAGATGCATCTTGTCATGTGTTGACTGATGAGCACTGATAGAGTGCTGAGGGTATTATTAGGGAGTGTATGTTAGTGAGACAAAATGACACACTATACATAATCTGTGACAGTAAACATCTGATTAACTACATTTTTCTGTATTTTCTCAGATTGGATAAATCAGTGATATGCAGTTATTACGCTGTTAATGCACTAAAGGGCTTTTCTTTCATATGATAAAAATATAGTGAAAGCCATATACAAATATTTGTTGCTTGTACATTCTTCTTGTTTAAAATCCAATCAAATATATTTACTCCACAGCTCCTACTTTAACCTCTAAACAGTCACTGGGGATTGTAGTACATGTGATTGTCTTAGAAGCAGGGCAGACTTTCTGCTGATACTGGTGATGTTTAACCATTTCCATTTATTAATTTTAACAAACTACAAGCTAATAATTTAAATAATAAAATACTTCAATCTATAAGTTTGAAAGACTCAAAATTTGAGGCCAGTTTAGTCATCTGACTCTACAATTTAAGTTTAATTTAGAAAGTCTCAGTTAGATATAATTTGAATATAGTGTACTGTATATGCAACAGCTAAATAAACAAACTATGATCTCCTCAGCAAAACATTTATTTTCTAAATGGTCTGCCGAAGGCTAGATTTGATGAAACTTTGAATTTATTCACATCTTATCAGTCATTAAGGATCTTTATTTGTTTTCAGAAACCATGGGTGAGTGGGGATTTCTGTCTTCGCTGCTGAATAAGGTCCAGTCCCACTCCACGGTCATCGGGAAGGTCTGGCTCAGCGTGCTTTTCATCTTCAGGATCATGATCCTTGGAGCTGGAGCAGAGAAGGTCTGCTTCTACTTTTTCATCTTTTGGGGGAAAGAATTATACATAACTCACATGCCTTAGGTACTTTTGTGAGTTTTGGCCTTTCAGATTAAAAACAAACAAACAAAAAAACGCCCTCTGGTGGGTATAACAAAAGTCCACAGTGAAAACAGCGTTGAAACTGAAATTCAAATAATGATTTGATAGCAGTAAATTTTCTTCACAACCAGTGGATTACAGTGGATATATAGATATATATATGTATGTGTGTGTTGTTTGTTTCTTAACTTTTTCCTCTTTATAATATGAGAATGACACATTTTTCTCAATATAAATTTGCTAGGTTGCACTGACAGTGAGAAAACACTGGTTTGGTACATTGAGATTTTATGATTAAAGTTGATCTTACTATAGATATATAGCAGTTATACTCTTAGTCTAATTCTATTTTATAGCCTGATCATTGTACAGACTAATACTTTACAAAATATGTAAAATATACAATATATTTTTGGTTTGGTTTGGTTTTGTTGTCCAGTCTGCACTGTTCATACTCAGGCAAATCAAGTGTACCAGTTATTCAATTAAAAAAGCACAGATAACTCTGTAAAACAAGTTTGTTTATAAAACTAGTATGAAAGTTAAGTTAAATCAGCTTGCTTACTATATGTTAGGACATTGATTTTGCACTTCAGTGTATAGGATTTGTGCTGCTGTGTGACTAAATGTAATACCTTAATTAAAAAAAAAAAATTTAATAATAATAAACACTGTCATCTGAACATTGCAGGTTTGGGGTGATGAACAGTCCAAGATGGTTTGTAACACCAAACAGCCTGGTTGCAAGAACGTGTGCTATGACCACGCCTTCCCAATCTCACATATACGATTCTGGGTCCTGCAGATCATCTTCGTCTCGACACCGACACTGATCTACCTCGGTCATGTCATGCATGTCATCCACAAAGAGAAAAAGCTGAGAGAATATATACAGAACCACTCTAGCAGTGAAATAACAAAAGCTCCAAAGTATACAAACGAGAAAGGAAAGGTGCAGATTAAAGGTAATCTGCTGGGAAACTACATGGTCTCCATAGTGTTCAGGATCCTCATGGAGATAGCATTTATTGTGGGGCAGTATTATCTGTACGGGTTCGTAATGGACCCATTAATTGTCTGCTCCCGAGCCCCATGTCCCTACACTGTTGAGTGCTACATGTCTCGACCCACTGAGAAGACCATCTTCATCATGTTCATGATGGTAGCATCCTGCCTGTCGCTTGTGCTCAACGTGGTTGAGATCTTCTACCTGCTGTGTCGTCGCTCATCCAGACGAAAGGCCAAAACAGTGCCGATGACCGCCATTCCCCTTCACCCCCGTTTCACCAGTGACACCATGTTGAAAAATCAGAAACTTAGCCTCAATGATGTCAGTCACAGCACAGCCTGAGGAGTGCTGCTTTGATCCAATGTGCAGTATTTGAACAGTTAACTAGGGGCAAATAACAAAGAGGCTAATAGGGATACATTGCAAGAAGCTTTGGCACACATTTGTAAAAAGAAAAACAAACGACTTTCACAGCTATTTATTTTAAATGCTTAAAATTCATGCAATAAACTCACACATCTGAAACATCTAAAACAATCTGATGTTTGGTATATTGTCACTGGAGTAAATTGTTGTTGTCTCTTTTTAACTTACTTTTGGTTTTATACATAATATTACAGGTGCATATGTTGGTATTAGTTGAAAAGTCTGATGTGTTGCTTGTGACTACGTGGGCTAAATATCTAGAGACTAGATTTCTGAACCCACAGCTGATATCGTTTAACTGCTGCAGTTTGCATTTACTAAAAGCCATTTTGTAGTGCTAAGAAGGTAGGACTGTTAGCACTACTTTGCTTTATAAATGTCTTTTTTCTTTGTTTCTCTGATGTACTGATGATTTTACAGACATGGTTTTTTGGAAATGTACGTTTTTGTCATTTAAAATGGTTTGCTTTGATGTTTATATATTAATATATGCGACTTCATGTGGCTTGTCTTTGTACCTCATGTAATCTTAATAAATATTATTGAGAAAAAATATTTTTTATGTTTTGAATTTTGTTTTAAAATTCTGTTTATGTTTAATTATCTTTGTCTTGGAAACTCTTTCCTTTGATTTATTATAAATGACTCACTGAGAAGAAGTAAAACATCAAAGACAAATTTCAGATCTGTGAGGAGAAATAAATACCAATACTCAGATGTAGACTATCAGATCAAATTAAAAGTAGTATGTGATTATGAAGTTCTGTAACTTTACAAAGAGGATGCAAATGACTGTTGCAGTTTGTTGCAGCTCTGGGGTTCTTTATTTGTCCATATGGATTAGATGAATAAAGCTTGCACATGATTTAACTTTGCAGTTCTTAAAATCAATGCATAGCAGCTAAAGGAGTAAAGAAACAGCAGTTTGATGATGATTTTTGCCACAACTTTTTTATTATTATTATTATTTACTTTATTTGAAATTATAAAGTTAACAGTCAGTCATTCCAGTTCAGTTTAAATAAGAGTCACAATAAGCAGTACGATGAAAAAAGGATGGGTAAAAAGGAAAGAAAAGAAAACATTTTTTTGCCACAATTTATAAAGCCAAGCTTTTAAAGCTTGTTCCCACTGCCCTCAAGTGGTCAACAACACACAACAGGTTTAATGGACACTTGAAGCGTTTGAATAGCACTTAAACTCACTGGAAAACATCATGAGGTTGAGGAAAGACATGAAGCAGAATTCATAAGGATGCAGGAAAAGAAAAGTGCTCAAAGAATCCAACTATACTTACACAGGCCTTCTTAATAATGAGAGTGGTTGCTGTGGGCCTACTGTGTTGAAATGAGGCGGACTAGAAAAAGCACTACTTAGATAAGTCATGCTGTGTGTTCTTACTGTGTTATTTTATGTGAGCCACATAAAAGAGAACCACAGGTGAAAAATATCACTGTGTTACCTAGGCAATCCTCAATTAAAATCACCATACAGCTTGTTTTATAAGAAATAAACATTTGTCACAATGAGGTAAGTTGACTACTCTGTCCACTAATATTCTTTATATCTTCCTCTTTATGTTATCCAGTGCAACTTGTGCCTTTATGCTATGTTATGCTAATTCCTGTTGATCATTCCTGGTGATCATTTTAATATAGCTAGTAATTTACAAAGCTCTTATGTACTGGCCCCGTATGTATGGCTGGCAGCCTAATATATATATATAGATAGATAGATAGATAGATAGATAGATAGATAGATAGATAGATAGATAGATAGATAGATAGATAGATAGATAGATAGATAGATAGATAGATAGATGAGCCGGTCACACATACACGTACACTAGAACACTAGATGGCGCCATTAGCCCTTAAATCTGAACGGTGGTGCCGTATGGATTTTATGGTGACGCCTACTCAGCGACGAGTACCGGCTTCCTCTTTCTCACAATAACAACAGCTGGCCCCAGTTAAATATGGCCGCCGCAACCGTGGCGGGGCTCGATGCCCACAGGATGGAGGAAAAGAAGTTGGAGTACTTCTCCTCCATCAACTCCATGGCAAAGAAAATAATGCAGGAGAGGGAGAAAATCAAAGCCAAGCACGGCTTGTCCTGGGAGAAAATGACGCCGCAAGAGCAGGACAACGCCATCGACAACTGGATGATGGATCCTCATATCCGAGCCCGATACGCTATGCACAGAATTGAGCGTGAAGAAGTGGTCTGTTACCCTAAAATGCTCATTCAAACGGGTCAGAAGATAGTTCACTTCGGAGAAGAGGTACTTAAAAGACATTAGAGTTTGGATTTTGTGTGTTTTAAGGTGTGTTTTAGGGCGAGGATAGCCCGCTAACAAGAAAAGCCTGCTAACTAGAGCCACGTAGCCTCTAAAATATGTTGGTAAACGTCACTGTGGCGAGGCGGCTGGCAACAAATATGGTGTTGTGTCATTGTATAATGAATAGAAATATTTAACAGTGAAACATTGTATATTTTAAAGGGTTTAAAATGACATGGGCTTTATTTTTCTATATGGTAAGAGCCACTGTATTTATGCGAGTTTCATTATTAATGTAATCGTTGATTTGTAAAAGATAAATGCAGAAAAAAAAGTAGAGTTTGCAAAGACAGTGTGCCTTTATGGGCTTTAAATACTTGTAACTAATAACATATTTACTGTTTTATAATAGTAAGCATCAAAACATACACATCAGCTCACAGCAACACTTTTTTTAAATGATATCAAGGCAGCTATGAGCAGATTTTGACAAGTGTTTAACTCCTATAAAGAAAAACTGGCAGGTAGGAAGTATCAGTTGTTGCCTTTTAACCGATAAACCAGTGTATCAAAAGGAAGTCTTACAATAGACAAGGTATTTGTTGGCGCTAGATTATAGAAAATACATACATCATATGTTACTTTAACCACCTAACCTAGTATAAATACCCTTAAATGCGGGCAGTGAGCACAATGACTGCGTAAGCTGAAACTAATCACAGCATGTGTTTCTGTGTTTAGGATATCACCTGGCAGGATGAGCATTCTGCCCCTTTTTCATGGGAAACAAAGGTAAAAATGAATTAACAGGAATGTCTATGTTTTCTGGATACATAAAGTATATCCTCCCTTACATGTCATTCGCATCTTTCAGAGTCAGATGGATTTCAGCTTGACATCAGGCCCTGTAGACCAGGGGATCTCATCCTCCCAGTCTGACTCAAAAGCGGCAAAGGTTACTCATTCCGGTCAGATTGGCAAGAGTGCAGCAGGAACAAAGGTATGATGGGGCCTCATATTTAAAGCAGAGATTCAGCATGCACATTTGGAAGGGAAGTGTTTGCTGTTGTAATAGGACTGTAAAATGAGTGAAACATTTGCAATAGTCGAGCATAAAGTGGATGTGGTGATGTTTGTTTAATTTTGTGTAAAAATGGCAGAAATGTTAACTGTATATTTTTTGTATTTCTTACCGTTAATGCCTGACTATTGTGATTTTTCACAGAACAATTGCTTGTTGTAGCCACAAAAAAAGTTTTCAGATACATTTCTTTCTGAAAAACCTTCACCTTTGCTCACACTTTTAAAAAGAGCTAAGTAGAACTCCTAAAATAGGTTTTAGGGATTTTACCCGACAAGCCTCGTTTCACAGTATCTTAAGAATGCAGGACTGTGTGCATAATTGTTTCTGTGTGGTTGGGAAGGTGTCTGTCAGCGAGGGCCGGAGACCAGAAGAGGAGTCATCTTTCTGGAAGATCAGTGCTGAGAGGTCCAGGCTGGAGGGTGAGCAAGCTGACTTCCAGTCCCTGACCCCCAGCCAGATCAAGTCCATAGAGAAAGGAGAGAAACCCCTCCCATCCTACCTCCGACAGGTACGCATGTAAAAAATACCATCACATCCCATTTACTGATTACAATCTGAAGGTTGGAACTTCTTCAAAAAAAGTTATGGATGATGCCGAATTCTCAGGCAAAAACATTCGATATGATCTGTAAAGTTTCTGATAAATAACAGATGGAAAGTTCCAGCCTTAACATGTGTTATCAGACTGTGTATTAAAATAGAATCTAGCCTGAAACTGCAGTATCAGGCATCAGTGACACCTCCATGAGTAGAAGCAGATGGCAAATGTAAACAAGCTACAGTTTAAAAAGGAAAGAAAAGAAAATGTAAAATTGATGCCAGGTTTCTTTCTGAACGTTATCCTTCTATGCTTCTTTCTTTACATTTTCCCACAGGATAGCTCTGTCAGCTCCAAGGAGCCTGAAACTGCAGAGCACCACGCTCCAGCTCCCACTAGGTCCACCAAGCATAGAGCACCCAAGCCTCCTGCGCCACCACCTCCTATCCCCACTGCTGTCAGCGCAACCCCGGCATCCATCTCCATTTCTCCAAACCCACCCCCACCTATCAGCATCCCATCTACAAATGCAGGCTGGGAGAGATCTCAGAGCACCCTGCCATCCGTCAGCAACACGGTCGATGAAATGTTCGCCTCCAACCTGGTGTCCAAGCCTTCAAATGTCTCGAAGGAGAAAGAGAAGGAGGAAGAGGGCTCAGCCAATATTGATGTCAGCCCCACCTTTACTCAGGTAAGTTCCGTTTTCAGAGACTGCAAGTACTAAGTACATTTGAATTAAGCATTTGCTTTGGATTTTATTAAACACTAGCTAAAATTAAAACTAAAAGGCCCAGCTCTTTGAAATACCTGCTGCTTGATTTTAAGGTGACCGGGCATGAGATATGCTTTAAAAAGGTCATACCGTATCTGTTTATCCCAGTATTTACAGGCCCATGATAATATTGGTTCTTGACCTGATCCAGGCTTTCTAAAGGTTACATGTATAGTTTAGAAAACTTAAAAAAAAAAAAAACTTAACTTCAGAAAATGGTTATGTTTTTAGCTTTAGTTCATTATTGTTTGTACTGACGCAGAGAAACATCCTCCCTTTAAGTTTTACATTAAAGGGAGGACTCAGTGTTATTGATAAGGATGAAACCAGATATTGGATATTAACAGCAAACCTTGACATTTTGTGTCATAACATTGGAACTGAGAGTTATCATGTAGTTGATACATTTTCATTTTGTTGGTGTTGGACATAGTGACTAAAGTCTATTACTGACCCATGTTTCTGTATTAAGGCTGCAGGCTGCTGTGTTATAGGATCAACACAGATGTCACATAATGACAGTGTACGACTTATTCTGCCAAGAGACATCACTGGTCTTTCAAACTTGGCCTTTCTCCAACACGACCACCTTTGTTTCCTTTGTAACAGAAGACTAATATGTTATTTATGGTCTCGTGTTGGAGCCTAATCACATAGGACTTTAGCTGCATGACAACGCAGTTTGCAAAAAAGCCAAAAATGCAAAGCCCAGTGACAGTAATGAAGAGTGCAGGTAGAATACTGAATGGCTTGAACAGGACAGAGATGATTAAAAAAAATGATAGACAAACTGTCACAAACTGCATAATTATATGAGGCAAACACAAACCCCAAAGAGGACTGATGCTATGTGCAATTAAAGAAAGAGTCCCAAGCTTTAATAGCCCATGTCAGGCCCATGTCACCTGACAAGCCTCCTGTGTCAGCCAGTCTTTAGCAAGAGTAGGACAGTGGGAGGGGCATTACCAAACAAGGTCTTTGTCTTTTATGACTTCTTTGTTGGTAGCCCAATAATAGCTCAAACACAGAGAGTGTCTGTACAGTGTCTTCTGCCTCACTGCTATTTATCAGGATCTCTCTGTTTCTCTTCTTTCAGTTTAATACAAGCAGCAGCATCCTGAAGACCGGATTCGACTTCCTAGACAACTGGTAAACCACAGCAGGACCTAGTCACCGCTCTGAATGAGTCATCCTCATCATAACTTTAAAGAAGGACCACACTACCATGACCGCAGACATCCACGTCTAGATTTAAGAGACACCATTCTTTAAAAATAACCACATTATGTTCTTGTAATCGTCTTCAGTGGGTAGTTAAGACATTATCTCACTGCCCCTTTCCTGGTGGATTTTTTTCCCCTCTCCTTTCTTAGAATAGGATCGAGTCCTTAGAATTGCCAAACACTTCCACATTTTCCACTTGATATGAAGTCTATTGGAAATCCACTCAGAGAACAATTGAAATCAATAAGTTTATCGATCTGATGTACACGCTGGTCACATAATCCTGCTGAATACAGTAACCTGATGATTTTGTTGTGTACATGTGCTGTGAATGCACAATTGATTTCACACGTAGCTCCTAGACACGAGTCTATCAAATGAACAGTTTTATTCGTCAACATGGAACAAAACACTAAACCCATATCCAGGTTTAAGTTAAGATTTTTTGTTATTCTTTATCTATCATGTTCTTTTTATTTATGCTTATATATTCCTGTAAACCTAAGAAATTTAGAGTAGTGCGTGATGTTGCAGTCCTGACCCACACAGTGCAATTACTACAGTAAAAATCTTGGGATTTTACCGTTACATCTCTTATTACTGCAGAATGTATTTAAAGCTTTTATACATACATAGAAATAGATGGTTGGTTTAAATGTAGCTAAATAGAAACCACAGCATTGTTCTGTTTGGTATTTGGAAAAAAACACACAGGAGGGAAGAACTGGGAAGTGCTCAAACTTAGTCATGGAAAAGTCATG
Source organism: Pelmatolapia mariae (assembly GCF_036321145.2). NCBI lineage: Eukaryota > Metazoa > Chordata > Actinopteri > Cichliformes > Cichlidae > Pelmatolapia > Pelmatolapia mariae. The sequence continues at coordinate 21,034,247 of NC_086240.1, read as the reverse complement.
GGCTGTATGTCCGGGCTGCTATGGGAACCAGTTACAGATGTCCTGCATGGATTCAGCTACTTGGCAACACTTTCACCCCTCCCAACTTTCACCTTTGACCTCAAAATAATGCTGAAGAAAACTAGTGTGCATAGTGTGAAATGATTCACACTCAACTATTGTGCCGTAGGTAAATGGGCAGGCTTATAGTGTTTGGTGGCACTTGTGTCAGATCTACATGTAATGCTTAGTACATGGTTTTCTATATTTATCTGCTCATTGTATCTTCTGTTACACACGTGCATCACATTCATGCATTTTGGGGTCACAGTTTGGAAGGAAATAAACAAATTGTACTTAAACCTGGCTCTTATCCTTTTCATTCTATCACGAACCACATTCCTTTCTAATGGCTCCATGACACCCAAAAATAATATTTTCCTCAAATAGTAAAGACCATGATGATAAAAGTTTCCATGTGGAGGAAAAGAAAGCGGTCACTGCAGTAGTTTATGGTGGGAAAAACCTACATCAGAAAAAGTGGTGAAAAGAACTCAGTGTTTCTCCATCTATGATTCCTAATCCATCATGTCATTAGGGAGGAGAGAGACAGGTGCTGTAGCTGAAGGAAGTTTTGTACTGCTCTGATAAAACATCTCATCAGCCCTGTTCAGAATCATTAGACCTAAATCTACCATCTCCCTCTGGGGTGCAAAGCAACCACAAGACCAGTCCAGTGTGTATTTTAGGAAAGCAAGAGCGATATTCTGTTTCATGCATTATGTATGTTGTGAAGGGCTGGTCTAGGCATAGCTACTCAGCTCTCTCACACTGAGGTAAAGTAACATTTGTCAGTGTTGCTAGGGTTTGATGGACCTAAATTGTTTTTTTTAACTTAAGTCTGTACAGCAAATGTAAAGCTGCTTTCCTGTTTTAGTCCAATGGTCATCTGAAGCTTCATTAAGGCATATTTGTATAGATTTAAAAAATCTTTATATTAAGTGAACAGGCTGCTAGCAGTTTTATTGTGTCCAGGCAAAAAAGCATGGTTATTATAGTTTACTTAAAAAACACTAATATTAGATGAGGAAAAAACCCTGGTCCCCCTGGCTCTGTTGGGCCTCCTCCGGTGCATGGAGGGCCCTCGGGTCTCTGGGCCTGGGGCTCAGTCTGCCCTGGCGTAGCCAGCTGCAGGTGGAGCCTGCGGGCTCGTTGTTGCAGCCCCCTGTGGCTTCTGCAGAGTGGCTGCTAGGTGGCCCCCATCCGGGACACTCTTCAGCCCTTTTCTAGGTAGGTGGCACGATTGCCCCTGCAGTGGTCCTCCTTGGGCTCTTGTGCTCTGAGGAGCCTCTGGATGTCTTGGGCCCATGTCTCCTCCATGCCTACTTCATGACCTGGAAGGCAGGGCTATGGCTCCCCATACCCACAATTAGATACTTACATGGAGAAACTTTATGAACATAACTGTGCTCACACACAAGTGTACAAACAGGTACTTCCAGACACACATTATCTTGGTTGGCTGCTGCCTCTAAACATACAATCGTAATCAAAAGTTTAAGAGCCCTTGAAAAATGGCCAATAATTATATTTTGCATGATTGGATCTTAACAAGGTTCCAAGTAGAACTTCAACATGCAACAAAAAGAAATGGGAGTAGGACAAAAGATTTTTGTTGAGCATGCAATTTATTGAAAACAACGCTTAAACTGAAACAGGCTGTTTTACAGCTGATCAAAAGTTCCAAACATGAACTCAGTAATGAGTAGCTCCACTGTTATTGCTGATGCGAGCGTTTCCATAAGGTGAGTGGGAACATTTCACCAACTGGTGAAGACGGCTGCACAAAGGGCATCTACTATCTGCAACTGTTGTCCATTTTTGTGAACTTCCCTTGCCATCCATCCAAAGGTTCCTAATTGGATTTAGATCAAGGGGAATACGCAGCATGTTCCAGAAGAGCTATCTTACTCTCCAGGAAGAAGTCCGTTGTTGCTGGAAGAAGTCCATTGGTTTTTTTTATGTTGTTGTTTTTTTTCTCTCTCTCAGCAGGTGATCAAGCAGATTTTCAGTGTCTTTTCTCTCTATATTCCTCTTCTCCTCTATTTCCCCCCACGACCTTCACAATCTTCCCAACCTTTCGTTCTCTTTCCTGTCCTCCGGTCCTGTCCATTCTGACTGCAATAACTCGTGAAAAAAATAAATAAATAAATAATGTTAATAATAAAGGTAGAATAAAATATGACAATCAAGTGGACCAGTATAGCAAAAGCCGTACAATCTACTTGGGAAAATAAATCTGCTGGGCATTTTTCTTGGCTTTCAGGCAATAATTCTGATTGCTAACAGTGCCGGACAGGACAGTCCAAAAAGTAAATAAATAAAATAAAATAAAAACTAAACAGAAACAAGCAAAACCACTCTGGATATGAATCAAAACTAAACTTAACTCAATTAAACAATAATTAAAAAAAAAAAACTAGTTAGAAAATACAGAACTATAACAATTTTTCAAGAAAGCTGATAAAATCCAACCATCCACCTTCTGCTCCTTATCCAGCTTTGAGTCATGGGAGAAGCAATATGAACACAGAGGCCCAGATTTCCCTCACTCCAGCCACCTCTCCTCTCAGCTGAGAGATATGATCTCTCCAGCGAGTCCTGGGTCTGCTTACTGGTAGGAGATGCCCAAAACATCTCGCCTTGGAGGCTTCCAGGAGGCATCCTAGTGAGATGCCTGAACCACCTCAGTTGTTGAATAGTATCTGAAATATACTACTATCCAAAAATAGTATCTGAAACCATGAACTGTCAGACCAAACCACAACAAACTGGTGGTTTGAATCCACCAGTCGGCTGGGACTTTTTTGTGGAGTCTGCATGTTGTCGCTGTGCCTGTGTGGGTTCTGTCTGAGAACTCAGAAATTTCTCCCATGATCCAAAGCCAGGCATGTTTGATTGATTGGTGACTCTAAACAGAAGTCAGGGATCAAACCACCAATCTTCCAAATGGTAAATAACACTCTCTACCACATCTGCAGAGCCAGAGATATTCTGCTTTTGCTTCTTCCTCCTAGTCAAAATTTGGCACCAGAATTACCCAGAATGCAGCTCGGCATCTACGCGAGTTGAGCAAAACTTGGGAACATTCAGTCCCACTGAGTCAGGTGAAATCACTTGAGGCACTCTCAGTCTTTGCACAGCTCCCTGTGCAGTCATAAAAAAGCTGTATAAGCAGTAGTCGGCTACTCCCACAGACTTGTTAGCAGATTTCAATCTGCACTTTTATGTTGTCCATAATTAGACTACAATGCATGACTGAAGAACTAATTAATATTAAATGGTCAGAGTCGACTCATAACCATCTTATATTGTCCATTTATCACATTATGTATTATGAGTGCTTGTGGACACTCTGGACTGAGGCACCTCTGTCCAGTCCGGCTGCCTCACTGAAGCACCACCCAGTGCTTCCAGACCCTGAATGGCTGCTTTGTGTTTAGGAAATGTTTGGGTGAAGATGTATTTTTTCATCAAAAATCTGGGTGAATGAAAATCATTGAATGGTATTAAAGTTACAATGAAAACAGAAACAGGACTCTTGTTGTGTAACAGTTTGTTACCTTATGTCTCGCAGACTAATGAGGCAGCCAGCTCTACGTACGTTATTCAGTAAAAATAAAACCAAAGGTCATCTCTGCAGAGCCAAAAGAAATAATCTGATAGTGACGGATAGTAACTGTTAGTGTTGTTCCTGATTGATGTTTTTTTCCCTCCCAGGTCAGACATGACAGGGTTAGGTGGAAATTTGACTGAGTCATCCAGATATTTTGCTGTTGATATACTCCATGATAAGTGAGCAATGTTTGCATTTCAGTCCTATTCTGCAGAACTGTTACTACAGAGGATTATTTTGCTGTTTTTGTTTGGTCTTTGAGAATATAGTAAAAATATTTTAGTGACAAACTCCTCAAGCCTAAGTGTGTGCTTCAAAATCCTCAATGAGGCAAAAGGAAGACATTTTTCTAATGGTGCATTTGAATACAGTTGTGTTTTATTCACTGTTTCTATAAACCAGCGATAAGGAACCATGAGGTCAAAGCAAGGATTTTCTTGCTCACATTTATTTTTCCAGACCATTGCTCCACTCCAAACTGAGGTCTGGAAACATGTCTGGAATCAGTTGTGTTACTGAAACAGCTGTGCATGTGCAGCTGTCCTGCCGACTCCGACTCGACTGTCCCTCACAGTCCCCGTCTGAGCTCCACCCAGTCTCCACATCGCAGAGCCTTTCCTCATTCGCTTCCCTGGAAATTCTGCTGGATTCTTGTGGCATTTTAACTGGCATACCTCCTGCTGCAGGCCCAAGCACACATGGACACACACATACACACACGGCCACTTACATAAGGTTTCTCTTCAGTGGCAGGTTAGTCATTATGTCACAATTTCCTAAACAAATTCACAAAACTATATTTCTATTACCAACAATGTATTTAATTATACTAGAAAACTGTTCAAGTTTTATATTAAACACATTTAGCCAAATTCATAAAAGGGCTGTTTGTGTGTAGATATGATATATGGTATGTGGGTAACTGACTTTATGAACAGTGTGCTCATGAATGACTTTGAAATGACTTGCAAACTGTAAAACCCTTAACTAAAAATAGTTAAGGCCATAAGAATTTTAAATGTGATACCATGATATCACTAAATCATGAAAACAGGTCTTAAATCAAGCACTCAAGACGTTATGTAAGATTTTCAGCTTTAATTCAAGATGTTTGGCAAAAATCTTCCAATAACTGTTTAATAGTTGCAACCATTTTTATGCATAGTCCCCTATTTTCAGAAGCTCAAAATTAATTGGCAGTTGACTGTGAGGTGATGTCTGTTCTCTCATTATTTTTAATTTAAAAAATTAAGGAGATAAAAGATCTGAAGTTTATTCCAAGTGCTGATCTTGCATGTGGTGGCTTTCCAATGGACCACTGCATTTGAGGTCCAAAGAGATTTTGATGTAAGTGAAGGAGGCCATCATTAGGCTCACAAACCCAAATAAACCCAATGAGGGCATAGCAGGAACTTTAGGAGTGACCTAATCAACAGTCTGATACGTCCTTAAAAAGAAGGAATGCAGTGGCCAGCTCAGCAACACCAAAAGGCCTGAAAGACCACAGAAGACAATTAAAGAATTCTTTGCTTAGTCAAGAAATTCCTTTCACATTATCTAACCAAGTCAGGAACACTTTTGGATGAGCTCAGAATATTATTGTCAAAGTCTACAATCAAGGGATGCCTCCGGGAAACCCCCCCCCCCCCCCCCCCCCCCCCAAGAATTTACAACAAGGTGTAATCTGTCGATAAAACTCAAGAACAAGAAGGCCAGGTTAAACTTTGTCAGAAAACATCTAACAGAGGCTGCACAGGTGTGGAAAACGTCTTTGGATCAATGAAACGAATGATAACAGAAAAGCAACAGGTCAGGATCTGAAGCATACCGCATTGTCTGTCAAATATGGTGGCGTTATGTCATGTTCAAACATGACTGCCAGTGGAACCGGATCACTAGTGTTTGTAGGTGACTGTTCGAAGTTCATCTGTCCATCCATCCATCCATCCATCCATCCATCCAGTTCAGGGTTGCAGGGGGGCCTTGGAGGTTATCCCAGCTGTCATATGGGAAAACCTGGGGTACACACAGGGCAAGTTGCCAGCCTATCACAAAGCCGCTGATAGAAGCAGTGGGGCTATACGTGTTTGGGCCGATACTCTGCTTTGATTAAAAAAAAATGCTGTAAAACTGACCAAAAGCATCTTGCAAAAGCAACCCAAGAGTTTAAGTCAAAAAAAGGGGTATTCATCAATTACCAAGTCAAGTCACCCGATCTCAACCCCATAAAGCACAGTTCAGTTGTGAAATACAGAAAGACCCACAAATGAGCAGCAGCTGAAGGTGGCTGTAGTAAAGTCCTAGCAGAGCATCTCAAGGAAGGAAATGCAGCATTTGGGTAGTTGGTAGCTCAATTATTAGTATAGTCTGCAACCAGTTTCTTCCAATTTTCTTAATATGGAATTTCAGTCACTCAACAGTTTTGGGGCTCTATTTTTGTTTCTTTATGCTCCAAATGCTTTCAGTGAGTGACAAGTTTGGACAGCAGACATAACAGTTTGTCATGATCTTTCCTGAAAACTATCGATCACGATATATGTTGCTTGAAAACCTGCATATTTCATTTTCTGCATTAATGGAACTTCTGAACAGATGCAGATCTCCTGTGCCACGAGCATGCCGACAACATCACAATCTTTAGTCCAAAGACAAATTTGGATTGTTCAGTGCACAGGAACATTTTGGCTGAAGCAACTATTATTCACAGTGGTTTTCAGAAATGTTCCCGTGCTAAGGATTTCTACTCCAGAATCATTTCTGGTTTTGATGCAGCTTTGCACGAGAGCGCAAACATCATGAACATTCAGTTCCGGTTTCTGCCCCACTCCCATCTCTCCTTTTATATGTGAGATAATCCACCAGATGTTTGGTTTTACAGTGTTCTTTCATCCCCGTCCTAACTTTCATTTCACAAATGTGTTATTTGTGTTTGTAGATTTAAAAAATTTGGTTTTCAAATGATTGCATTCTGTTTTTGTTTACATTTTCAAGGACTGAAATAAAATGCCCATTTTTTTTGCTGGCCACACTAACTCAAGGACAGAAAAGTCGGAAAGGCGCAGTTACTGAAAAGATAGGAAGGATGAAGCTTTAATTTTTTCCTAATTCAATCATAAACTTTGGATGATCCCATATATTTGTTGTTAGATGTTTTCTAAACAGCCATTTTTGAGTATGTTATAAAAGCCCTGGTAAATCCTCAAATACATTAATGCAAAGCTGGTAACAAAGCTGTTTTTCTTGGTTCGTGAACTGTTTACGTTTTAGACATACTGTACATGTTTTCCACCGGACAGAGACCTGTAAATCCACAGTGTGCACACAAAGAGTGGAAATGGGAGGTAGTAGGAAAAACAAAGAGCTTTCCTTTGTTTGAAAGGAGTTCTTGTTCTGAAGGAGGACAGAAGAGCGGGCAGCAGGCAGGCAACAGGGGCTTTATTTTGACTTTCCTGTTTGATACCTGTGATTCCCCCCCCCCCCCCCCCCCTTTTTTTTTTTTAAAGGGGGCTGTACACCAGCTCCCATTCACACATCTAAAGGGAGATTCCTACTGCCTTCCTACTGCTCTTTCAGTGAAAGAGGAGTGAAGGAGAGAGAGAGAGAAACCCAGACAGTGGAGGGAGAGAGACAGAGAGACTAGGAGGTACAGAGGGAGTTTTTGCTGCTGAAGGAAAAGCAGAGTTACTATGAAGCAGAAAATGGGACCGGCTGCCACCTCGCTCGCTCTGCTGTGTTTATGTTCTCTGGGAGTGTGTGTTCCTATGGGGACAGGCAGCGCTGCACCAGCACAGGTCAGGACTTCATATGCTGTATGTGCTCTTTCTATTAGAGGCTGCTCTCACTGTCGTGCATTTTCTTAACTGTGATCTGCCATGCCTGTTTGTTAGGTTGAGACTCTGATCCCTTTCATATGTAGTAAATGTATATGAGTGACTGTGAGTGTTTCAGTGAATGAGGCAATTAAGACACACTAAGGCAGATTTTGTTGTTTTCTTTCTTTATCTTTATGTAAGAATAAAGTGGAAAACATGATGTAATCTGTGTTGATTTATCTACTGTAAGTTATGATGTAATGGAAAGGACATGTGAAGAACTGATGATGACACACCCAGAGAAGCAGATCAACCCGACAGGTTTTTCTTTCATTGGACTTGTCTGTATGTGTGTTTGACTTAAAAATAAAGCACCCCTCTCCTTCCACCATGCCATAAGCCACTGAGGGAACGTGTTGATACTTGTAAATATATTGCTGTTGTCGATCAAAGTCTACACCATGTGAATTCCAGCTAAGATATTCAACTTTTAAATGGTAACATTTTTATCCACTGAGCTATTAAATCTAAATATAAAGTGAAAAACTTGGTTGAGCTCCTCTGTGTTCTATAAGTGTAATAGAAATAAAATTCTTGGCCTGACTTGATATTGAATGCTTCTGCTTTCTGCTATAAGGAAAATATGAATGTAAAACAGCTCCAGATGTGTCTAATCTGGAATTTGGATACAACCCTAATAAGTTTGTTTTGGGAAGAAAAGGAAGTTGGGTTTGGTTTTACTTTAACCACTAAAGCCAAGACACTAAACACACTTACATGTGATGGATTGGGAGTTTTATGTGTGTGTGTGTTCCATCAGGCGTATGAACCAGAGGTGAAGAGGACAAGAGGCGATGTTCCCGATATTCTACCGGAACCTGAAGCAGAGCCAACCAGCCCAGTATCGGACTTTGAGAACTCATACAACTATGTCTGTACGTTATTTTAGAAATGTTGGAATTTGTGTTGGTTTTGGTCATACAAGTCAGAAATCTGTGATGTCACTCATCATCATGATAGCTTTAAGCCTCACCTCAGCGAGATATCTCCCTCAAGAGCTGATAGAGACAAAAAAAAGAGCTAAAAAGAAAAGAAACTCTTGGGGTGGGTGGGGAACCCAAATAGAAAATAGCAAATAAAAAGAGTACAGAGATAAGTTATGCTACCAACGTTGGTTGGTAGGGTGCATCCACAGACTGATGGCCGTATCATTGGACATTCTTGACAGGCTGATTGAGGGCTTTTGTGTTTTGTTTCTGGAGTAAGAAGTGTCCAGATTTTGGAAAGTCGCATATCTGTATGCCGGTAGCCTTCCTTTGTGTGTTCTCTTTCTTAAAAAAATAAAATATCATACTGTGCTCTCACTTCCACTCTACTCTGGCCCACAGTATCCAGACTGGCCAGTATGGACCTAGCCATCCACAAGCTGAATGTCGGTCACTACACTCTGGATGTTAAAGTCAGCCAGTTGATGGATCGTCTCTCCAGGATGGATGGTAAGACTGCTGATGGTGATGATGAAACTGAAGAGTAGGGGTATTAATGCTGTACTACGGGAGCTTTTATTTTTGATGTAGATCTAATGGGAACAAAACCTTTCGCTGTACTTACTTTTATGTTCCCCTCTTTCTCTTGCTCCTCATCACTCAAATGGCAGCTAAAGTCGGTGAGCTGGAGGACAGCATCCGGGAGGTCTACCAACACAGCAAGGACAACCGCAAGGAGATCGGAAGACTCGAAGGTACAAGTGTATCATTTTTCCTTAGATCTACTTCAAGCATCCCATCCTGCACTGTGGCATTTTAAAATAGCAGACTAAATATAGTATAAAAATAGATTTCTATTTTATGTTTTGTAGCATTAAATGATTTGTTAAACTATCAGTAATGAGAAAATAGTGAGAAAAACATATATAAAATACACCTAAAAATTTCATTGGAGGATAAATACTAATTAACAGGGGTAATAAAATCTGAAGGCCAGAGAAGGACAGTGGATATGTGCAAAAAAAAGGGAAGGTTGAATGGCAACATGGACACATGATGCAACATGCAGGAACTAACATATCAACTGTTCAGTAATATGCAAATAAACCTATGTTTGTATCAACAAGGTGTGTTGAAATTTTACAGCATTTCTGTCAACTCTGAGCAAAATTAAAGGGTACGTGAGGTGCACTCATGCCTTTAAACTAAAAATCGTGCTAATGGCTCAGCACTTCAGGCATCAACCAAGTAGCTGTAATAACAAGAGGCGTGACATTGGTTTGGTTTGGTTTTGGGACTTGATGCTCTTAAAAAAAACAAAAAACAAAAGAGGAAGATCAATCAGTTCTCAAGCCTGAAATCAAAACCAGCGTTTCAAAGAGAGAACTGTCACCACTATTTCCCGCACTCCTCTGGCTTGTTTTAGCATGTTTTTATTCAGGCTATGAATCTATTTTGATTCACTCCTCTGGTTGCATGGTAACCATTTTCATTGGAAAATAAACCCACATATGCTACCTGTTCAGACCAACCAGCAGACAAAAACATTTGCATAAAGCTGAAAAATTCAGCAAACACAGATTCCCTTAAGAGACGGTAGAGACCAAAATCCAGCTAAAAATGGAGATAACAGAGCCATGCTAATTTCTCCCGGCTAACATGTTTCCAACAATGACTTTGTAAGGTTACAACATGGTAACAAATTGTTCGACTGCTTTCAAAAGAAAGCATGTTTTAAGATGAAATACTTTTTGTCTTTGCAAATTTTGTGTGTGTTAACCTTCGGGAGCAATTATTTTCAGTTTAAAGAAATACACTGTATATAAAAGATGGACATGACAGTGGCGTTGAGGTCAGTATTTTGTCAGTGCCATTTGAGGGTTTTTGTATGTGTTTTTTTTTCTTTTCTGTTTTGTTTCCTCAACCAGAAGTGATCATATTTTGACAATATGATTTTAGATTGTGGATAGCAGTTTTTAAAATGCTCTAAAAAGTACCACAAACAGCCAAGAGGTTTAGTTTATTTACTCACAACCACTCAAAGCAGCCATGCACCTAATAGTCCATAACTTCAAGATATACCACAATTTAAAAACATTAATAAATTAATAAACTTGGTCTTCCATGCAGTTACAATGAAGGGGAAGATTAGCCATAGAGACCAAAACCATGCATTTTACATGCTTATTTCTATGAGGAATGACTTACTTTTGGAGTCCGCTTCAAGTGGCCAATTCAGAAACTTGTGCTAAATGTCTGAAAACGCACCAGTCTTGTTTTTTCTCTGCTTCAAAGGTTGCGAGAAGGGACAACGGATTGGATACAAGTGTTACCTGGTGTACAACAGCCTGGAAGATTATGCCGGAGCATCCAGGAAGTGCATAGAACGTGGAGGACGCATGGCAATGCCCCGTGATCGAAAGGAGCAAGAGGCCCTGGCTGACTACGTAAAGAACTTCTTCCACCCTGGAAACTGGCCGGTCTGGCTGGGAGTCAACGACCTCCGCTCCGAGGGCTTGTATCTCTTTGACGATGGAACTCGGGTCACGTACTTCCAGTGGCGTAAGCACTTCCTGTCCAGCCAGCCAGATGGAGGGAGGCGAGAGAACTGCGTGGCGATGTCGTCAGATGATGGCGACTGGTGGGACCACTACTGCGATCGAACCATGAACTATATGTGCGAATTTGATGACAGGGTGGCTCTTTAAAAGGAACCTTTTCCAAACAGCCTCTCTTTATGACATTAAACGCCAGCAGAAAACAAAGCCCATTTCAATTTTCTAATAATTTATTTTCACTTAAAACTTTGTAGCTTTGTTTAAGTAGATTCTTGCTGAATGGAAATACTTTATAGTATTTAAAGTGTTTTACAGCGATGTCTCAGAAATCCTTTATTTCTATACAAGATGTGTACTGATTGAATAAGGCTTTATCAGACTTATGAATATTACATTATTCATGCAGCAGCAGTAATATGAGTTAAAGCCAGTCTGGACTCTGCTGTGATTTCATTCATGGAATTCTAAATATTTGTCAAGTTTCCAAAAAAAGAGAAAAATGGAACGCTGGAGTTATTTTTTTCTTTCAGGATCAGCACATACTGAACTTGAAGGGATGAATCAGTGTGTACTCTGGCTAAAGTGGAATTAAGCAGCATTTCTATGTTTCATGCTGAAGATGTTTTAACAAAGTCTAGTGCTGGGTGTGACTTCTGTTATTGCAGTCCCACCCCGAACCCTCTTTTACTTCCTTCAAATGACACATCACTGTGTGCAAATGTATCCTGAACCAGAGTCCGTGCATAAAGAGAAAAGAGAAAACTAGTGTAGATAAAAGCCTGGATGTTTTTTTAAAATCTTTACTAAAGGTTGATTATAGTTTGTTCAACATGTTCAACAGGTAAAAGGGAGATTTGCTTCACTCGTAAGGCGTGGTACTTTTCTTTTTTTTTTAAATAGTACTACTAAATCAGTGGACTAAAATGAGTTTTAATTTTCATACCAAGACACAACCTTTGCAATATCACAACTGTTTAGAAATATAGAGGTAAATTCCTTTTTTATGCTACAAAATAAGTTATAGCTCTTGTTAAATTTTGCCTAAATTCTCACATATGTGGAGAAACTTTGTATATAAATGTCACATTTTTAAAATATAAAGCAAGGGTACATACTTAACCATAAATTAATATGTCAGTATATTTTTTCATCATATTTTTAGTGCTCAGCCTTATCTGGGTAGTGATTTTATCATCAAACTATTCATGGATCATAGATAATATGTTATAAAAATGTTTTTGCAGTAGTGTCATATCACTTTCTGATTTGTGGGTAATGATGTAATTCAAACTGTGTTACCTTTCACTGTCACTTGAGGTCACTAAAATCCAAACCTGTTAAATGCAGCTTTAAAAGGTAAAATTTCTGAAACAAACATCAGTCTTTGTTAACTTTAAATAATACAAATATATTGTCAAATTCTGTTTTAATCAAATCCACTACTTTATTTGAAATGCTGCATCACCACGCTGACGCAACACAGAAGAGCAGATGTCTCTGTCTCGCGCTGGAACATCAGTCGCACCCCTTCATGATGTCATGAGTGTAAGGTGTGACGTCATGAACGCGAGCCAAAGAGCTGCGCTTGCCGTGAGGAGTCAGCAATGCGTTTAACGACTTGTACCCCTGAGGCTGTGTTTGAATGAATTTCACAGCTTCTGCTTGTGAGCAGAGTTAGTGGACTGTCCTGCGGAGTCCAGGGTCTGCAAGACGTCTTCCACGGTCGGCCTGTCCAGAGGGTTTTTAGATGGATGAGAGAGAAGTACCTTCCCTGTACTGTCCAGCAAAAAGTCACCTCCTAGCTGAAAAGACAAACAAACATTATTCAATTATTACCACTCCTGGGGTTTAATCTGTAAAATTTGAAGGTCAGTATGACTTTTTTACGGTGGATGTGGTAGTCCTGTCTTTTATGGAGTATTTAAAATTAATTTTCTAAAAGGAAAGAGTCACCCGGGGATTTAAAGTAGCAATAATGTAAAATAATGAACATGTTGCTCCATAACATGCCGCCTATATTAATAAATAACTGTTTAATCAGTAAAGTTGCATTAAAAGGATAATATTAATGTGTCACTGCCCCCAAGTGGTATAAAAAGGTATTGTAGTTTTAAACTGAACCCTGTGGAGTCCCATAAATAGCCCCAAATTACTTTTTCCTTTAAAGGAACCCCGACTGTTTCAGCTTAAACATTATAGTTTATACTATACATGCCCTCTTCTTCCAAAGGACAAAACACAATAAATATGTTATTGTTTTCTGTGCAAATTATGACCTGCATTTATTCGGTCTGCATGTCTCGCCTGATGCATTTGATGCATTTAACCGACCAAAAGACCTCCCAAGTGCTTCTGGTTATAACCGACGACTAAGTAGTAGTAGTTGCTCTTATATAGTTTGTGAAAAGTGCTTTAAGAAACAGAAAATATTCTTCTGGTGTTCTGCAAGACAGGATTTTTCGCTGCCTTCCCAACCCTGATCACGGAGGTTTCGTGTTCTCTAAAAGGCTGAGGCAGCTACACAGACAGATATAGACACGAGCCTGTAATTAGGGCCACATACATAACCAAGAACATGAAAATGACCTGAAGCAGAGAAGGACTTAATGATGGCACTGGATGTTTATCTCTAAAGTTATTGTTAGAAAAGAATCTGATCCATATCCGGACTTCTACAAACTGAGTTCCTTACAACAAAAGGAGCAGCTAACACACTGACACTCTCACCGTCTCACCTCTGTCATTGTTTTAATTTTGACTTTTAAAGTAAAGTGTCCTCAGGTGCATCATGGTCAGGTTTGAATAGAAGAAGCTGGAAAGAGCACGTTTATCTACCAAAACAGTTAGATAGCCTTCAACCAAAGAGACATCTACAGTGCTTTTGTTCAGTTTAATCATAAGCTGTCTCCATATAAGGTGGCTGAGTGCATCTGAGGGTGTTAGGGCATTTTTTCATTTTATTTCTATGCACACTGTTAATTATAATGTTCAACATTGATCTTATGCATACAATTTAAAAAATATTAATCTCACAGGACTTCAGGGACTCAACTTGGATTTTCATTTTGCTAATATCCAAGGGATAGAAGAAGGATGCGAGATACTCATGCATGTAAATCCATCCTTGGATAGATTTCTAGGATTTCTTCAACGTGTCATCACAAGAGTCTCGTCAAAGGTTTTCACAGACTTGTGCATTCTTACCTGGTAGATGTCTTCCAGCAGACGATGGGGGAAATCTGGGAAGTCTATGTTTGCAACTACATAGTCTGAGTATTGTAGCAGGCAGCCGAACTTCATCACCTTGGCGTAGGATGAGCCAAGGCCAAAACTTCTGTACACCTGTGCCAGAAAAGAGACATTTAAGAACACATGCGGTTTATACAGTAAGTAGCATGCATCAGCTTTGCATTTTTTGCGACTGAGGATTGCTTGTGTGGCATGTGGAAAATGTTCTGTTTTAATATTTGGTTGTTTCCACTTGACTCCAGCTAACATCTGGTGGTTGACTTTTCAGAATAAATGGTTTGGAGGCTGAGGTCGCTGGGCTTTTATGACACATCATCAAACAGCTGCTAAATCCTCCGGGTCCCTCGGTTTGTTTGTACTGAGTCACAGCCACATCTACTTTCTATAAATTACAGTGGCCTATTTAGATTTTATGCACCTCCCGACCAGCACTGAATATAAATATAAAATGTAATAAAATATGCAGACGGACTGACTGTTTTTATTTTAATGTGTTTTAAAGCAGAAGATTCCATCGTTAAATAATTAAAGTTACAGTTTTTGAATCAGATGATCAGAGCGGGGGAAAAAAAAATCTTAACCTTTCTCTGTGGATCCAGCAGAATGTCAAAGGTACATCCAGTCTGCTCCAACCACAGCTGAGCGCCCTCGACGCTGCCAAAAGAAACTACCAAGACCCGCACTGACCGAGCCTTCAGCAGAGCCTGCGGGATGGCACAATGTTAATTACTGATAAACACTGTTTACACATTTAAACAGTTTTAAACCAGTTTTGGCTGCAAGATTAAGTGAAGACAGTCACTATGGAAAAACATCTTAGAATCTTTTGTAGACAGAATGAAGCCTCAAAGAGGTAAAAGGGGTACTTCAGCATCTTGCTAAGCACAATGTTATGAGCTGTCTTGCTAAGAAAAGATAGAGGTTTGTGGCTTCATTGGGATCTCAGTGCTTGCAGCAAAGATTTCTTCCTTGTAAACTAAATGCTTATAAAAAAGATGCAGTAATAAAAAGACGTAAATTATTATGAGCGAACTTGGGTCGTGGGTGTTTTTCCTTCCCACTGTCGCCATGTGGTTGCTCACAGGGCGGGGGTAATCAGAGTAATCCTCTGATTAGTAATCAGAGTAATCCTCTGATTGCTGGGGTTTTCTCTGTATTATTATTTTAGGGTCTCTACCTTACAATAAAAAAGACCTTGAGCTGACTGTTGTTTTTCTGTGATTTTTTTAACCCCCGATACACCTTAAACCCACTACTAACATCACAAACTGGCCTTCATGAATTTAAACCTTAATCTTGGCTTTCTCTGTTCTGATACTAACAATTAATTTGTGGATTACTAAATGACTAAATTAGTAATTCGATTTCCAATTCTGTCTTCATAAAAAAAGTGTGTTTTTGTTTTTTGTGTGCCTGTGGTTTTTCAGTGTTGGAGTTCATTCAGTATGGCGGTGGTTTTTTCTAGTGGAATAAGAATAAAGGTACGCTGACCTGATTGGCCTTCAGCTCGGTCACGTGGTCTCGTCACGGCAGTCATCCAAAATGTCTGAGGAGAACCAGCAGCAGGTTCTGACCCTGACCCAGGTACTGACTGAGAGTCACACTCCTTTAAATACAACAAAAGACAATGAACAAACACATCTTAATGAAACCAATCTCTGGTTTTCATGGAACAAAATAACCTACATGGTCTTCCCAGGTTGGTCAGTTAAGAAACAACACACATCACCTCAAACCAGCTGATGCTCTGAACTGGTTTTTGCTGGTGCACCACATTCAGGCCTGGTTTGCAAACTTACCTTCCACTTCTTCCATCGGTGAATAGAGTTTCTGGGCTCAGACTGTCGGCCGTCTTTCCTCCAGACAGCTGCACATCTGTTGTCTGCAGATCTTTGTCCACACTCTCCAGGAAAGAGTCCCACTCTTTCTGCAAGCACAAACACACACGAAGAAATAGACAGTTTAAAGTGTTCAAAAGGAACTGGTCATGGGTTTAGTTTAAACTCATTTCAACCAGATAAGCTTAATTTTAAGTTTGTGTAGCTCAAAAATAAATAAATAAAGATAATATAACAATAATAAGAAGAAATAACAGTTGCACTTGTACAGACCTCCAGCTGCTGAAGCTCCTGCACCTGCTCTCTCACTGCTGCATGGCTGGAAAAACACACAAGTTTGGTGATAGAGCTTCAGTCAGCACCACACTGCCTGCCACCCAAGATCTATCAGTCAGCATCATAACAGCACTGAGTGCAGCTGAGCTAATACTGCGTTTTTTACACGTGATGCTCTAAGGAGTTACAATTCAGTGCAAAAGTCTTAAATCGCTCCTAATTTTTTCATATTTTGCTAGGAAAATGTCAAACGGGTGCATCAGTCTATTGAAATATAAGCAAATGTATGAGCAAAAACAGAGTTTTTACAATTTTAATTAACTTGAAAGTCGATCTCTGATATGATCATCTTTTTTCTTCACACAGCCTGAATTCTCTTAGGCAGCGTTCTTGGAATTTCTTTAAGCTGTGTTATTTTGGGCATTTTTCAGATTCCACTAAAGATGTAACAAAGTGCCTAAAGATACTATTTATTTATTTATTTTACTAAGTTCTCTACTGTGTGTAGACACAACAATGGTTCATCTGTTATGTACCTTTTTATGATTGAATGATTTATAGATCAGAGTTAAATTGCTTAAACATACTTCTGAAACTGGTCAGGTGCAACAACTGGACTAAAAATGAGAGAAAATGAAGAAGAAAATGTCTAAAGAAAAAACATTACAGGAGAGTCTGGCTGCTTTAACCTCCTAAGACCTGAACTCTTCCACAGAATGCATTTTTAATTTCTCTTTGATATTTGGGCATATTGGGGCCCGATGAATGTAAAAACAAAGAATTACCAGATTTTTTTTTTACCTGATTTTTTGTTTCTAAGAAAAATGAGAGCCACATATGAGGATATTCGTTTAAAATTTCGATAGAACAGTAGCAGTATAATGTCCTTATAAGTGGATATCAGGCCCTTGTAGAGCAAAATTTTGGTCAAAATAACCCAAAATGTGATGTCCACATATGTGGACGCCAGGTCCTAGGACAGGGGTCCCCAATCCTAGTCCGCGAGGGCCGGTGTCCCTGCAGGTTTTAGATCTCACCCTCGGTCAACACACCTGAATCACATGATTAGTTCATTACCAGGCCTCTGAAGAACTTCAAGACATGTTGAGAAGGTAATTTCCATTTAAATCAGCTGTGATGGATCAAGGACACATCTAAAACCTGCAGGGACGCCAGCCCTCGTGGACTGGGATTGGGGACCCCTGTCCTAGGAGGCTACAGCAGAATATAAACATGAGGGGTTACTCAAGACTGTAGGTTGCAGAATACAGCAGATTCCCAAAGTGCCAGACTTTTCAGCATTAATAAAAATGAAGCAACACACACTTACTGACACGTCTTAGGTCTGCAGATGTATATATCTTAGAGTAAATAAGAGCTATTCTTTTCTCCAGCTGTTTTTATTCGAGATCACTTGTAGGTGATTTATGTTACATGATGTAAATGTTGCAAACTAGTAAAGCAATAACTTCTGCTTGGTATGTGCTAAATGCTGTTAAAGATTTATTTGGCAACCACAGCTGTGAAGAGCCTTTCGTCATTTGCGGTTTGACTGACTTAATAATAAAAAAGGGAAGTTAAAAATTTGGGGATGTTTTTGGCAAAGTTTTCAGTTACAAGTGGGACAGAAGAAGAGATTCATCATCTGTGTTTTCTCTCAGTTGTTCCACATTGTATTGGAATTATCACGGTCTCCCTCATACGTTTGCCTCAATAAACATCATTTCATTAAATTTATTTAATATGGCATAATGGTGTCATTGAATTCAAATGCTAGAAGGAATAAGGATAGGAAAATCTAACATCACCCACACAAAATATAAATGGCATTTTATTTCAGCTTGCTATTTAAACATACTTACTGATAAGACTTCTGCCAAACAGCCTCTGCTTCACATTTCTTTTTAACTTCAATGCTGCTCAACAGATTGAACGGTTATTATTTTTCTCATAAAGACACAGAGAAATGTGCTTCTTTAAGCGTCTACGGCCAAATCCTACCTGCTGTAGAATTTAGCTCCAGCTGTGATCAGGCCGAATAAAGTGGTGATTTTATGTGGGACAAAATTCTCCAAGGAGCCTGCATGAGAACAAAGGGCCACAGTTACAGGGTCAAGCTGATTGTGCAATGTCATTGCGTTGGCAATAGGCATGACGGGGATTACATTACACCACCTTCATGCCAGCAGGGCCCTTTTAATCCAGTAACAAGGCTTTAACAATGCTCCAGAAGCCAAGTTATAAAATATTCAATAGGAGACCCAGACTTCATTCAAATTTCTTGCATTTTTATACTCTTAAGATTAGGAACTGTTAAAAAGCAGTTAGTCAACGAAGATAATGCATCAGTTTATCATAAAAAAGTCTGTTCTTCAATTCGGCAGACAAACATAGACATAATTATTGTCCTGTTTTTATTTTGTTTTTTTGTTTTTTACTTCTTTGTAAAACAGCCATAACACACACAGGGTTATTACCTAGTAATAAAGTCTCTATTTAAAAAAAAAAAAAAAAAAAAAGTTAAATGATAATTTGCATATTTTATATGCCGAATTACAAAAGAGGCAGAACAAAATTTTAACAAAGCATAAAAATACATTTCTAGGATGTTTTTAGATATTCTGGTAGCAACACACATTAAAGGGTGAAAAGTTTTCAACAGGGTTTGCGACTAGGATCAGCCCTACCTGCTGCCTCCTCCTTGGCGTTCTGTAGGAGAACTTTGCCCATGTTCACCAGCAGAGTGAGACCATCTGTTAAGGTCTCCTCTGACACGGCCACATCCTCAGCCATGATCACCACATCAGCCCACAGCCACTCTGACAACTAATCTGTAGTCACCTGCACTATAGTGCAGCGATGCTATGCAAACTACATCTTCCATGTGACAAAATCACGTGGGTCTGACTCTGAAAACCTTTATGCAGCACCTAGTGGTGAGCAGGGAGACTTGCAAGAGAAAGTAATTTCTAAAAGAAGCTTTTCTACTCAGCTGTGCAACAAAACTAAACATTAACTGCAGATGAATTTGATCTGCTCTTCAGTTCTGTACACAAACATACTTAATCACTGGCTCATTTGTTATTCTTACAAACGTCTTCCTTCTTATCAGCCACATTAAGCTCCAACAGTCAGTGGAGGTGTATTCAGTTGGGCACTTTCAGCATCAATTATGAATGCTGTCTGTGCTGGGGATACAGTAAAGAGTGTTTACTGTCAGACCTTTGAGGTTCTGAAATTTGCAGCTGACAGTCGGTGATAGTGATGAAATCCTTAGATGACACCGGCTTAGTTAATAAGCAGCTTTTTAGGGGGCAACATGGCAAAGGGGAAACAGTAATCTTACTAGTTTAGATGGTTCAAATGTGACTGAAGGTAAACAGACATGACTGACCTAACATGCTCGATAGACTTGGCTTGTCGACCAGGATTGTGGACGTGATCAGAGATTTTGACAATGATGAGGGTGTGAAATGACTCTTAATGCACAACACTGCAGGAGCCTCAGTGCAAAAACAGAGTTTTGCATTCATTAAATCTGAATGCAAATCTCTCAGGCTTGGTTTCCCAGACATGGATTTAGCCTTTTTTCCATTGGAGAGCTTCCCTGAATGTTTCTTTTATCCTGGGTCTAGGCTTAATCCGTGTCTAGGAAACTGAGCCTATAAAGCATGACCTGTCCACCTAATATATAAGCCCACATACGCTACCAAAAACAAATTTAAGTGAATGAAATTGAACTGCAGTAAAGAAAATACTTCTTAGTCCAGATAATACAATAATGACCTACTTTTCTCAAGGGAAAGTGGAGTGATTTCTACATTTTAACTGTATTTGCTTAAATAATTGTAATAATAGTAAACTTAAACCTAGCAGATCAGATATTTTACAGTCATAATTCAAAATCAGCGAGAGAAAGAACGGAAGGTTAGGGTGATCACAGAGATAGAAATGTGCTAACAAGTCAGAGTGTGCTGAGAAGGTGGAAGAGTCCTGTGAAGAGCTGATAAATGTAGAAAATGAGCACGCGAACATAAGAGAAGGTGAAGAAGAGTATTTTCAAGGTAGAGTGGGTGGATGTCAGAGCTGATTTGTGACAGATGGACAGTACCAAGATTTAAAACAATGACAGTAGGTATGATGTATTCGGAGACAGTGACGCTGACAAAAAGTCACAATGTGGAGCCAGAGGAGGCCGAGATGCAGATGTTAAGATTTTCACTGGGAGTGACCAAAATGGACAGGATTAGACAGGAGTACATCAGAGGGACAGCTCATGTTGAGCAGTTTGAAGACAAAGTTGTGAGATGTGAATGTTCAATAGTTTGGACACGTGCAGAGGAGGGATGGTGAATATACTGGACAAAGGATGTTGAAAATGGAGCTGCCAGGCAGAAGGTAAAGAGGAAAACCAGAACTGCTGCGGTGACCACTAGAGCGATCAGCCAAAGGAAGACGCACACTTCTTTATTGACTTCACTTTCATTTGGTACATGTAATTTAAATATATATACACGTTGTAAGGACAGAGCTGACGGTCTGCCACACCAAAACATGAATGCATTTTTCTTTCTTCTTGACTAAATTATTGTTTATGAACTTCTTGTGAGGAAAAAAAAAATCACCACAAACTGTTAAAACTGTCAAACACTTTTATTAACTGCTGAACATTCATTTCATAAAAAAGTCCCTCCTTCAAGTCTGAAGACATTAGATAAGTTGTGCACTCCTCACTCTAAAGCCCATTGCAGAAATAAATGACTGGGACACCCAGCACAGAAAAGAAAATAACAACCAGTTAGCATAACCATCGATAAGAAAAAACCCCGAAGGACCTGACTTTTTGGTGAAGTGAGAAAACAAATTAAACACTGGAGAGACTGCTTTGTTCTGGACATTCAAAAAAGAACTACTGCAGCATTGATATGACTATTAATGGTGTGTCTTTAAGCATTAAAGGCCATAGAATATGATAGATTAGTCCAGGTGAGTCACACCTTCTCATTTTGTTCATCATTGTGCTTAAATTTTCTTTTCTAAAAGAATTTTATTTCCATAGGTTACTGCATGTTTACATTTTACCTAAGTGAAAAAAAATCCTGCAGGATTCACCCAGATTTTCTGAAACAAACAAACCAACAAACAAAAAAAGACCACACAATCAGTCTTATTATTTAAACTGAAGTACATTCCAATTCAGACCAGATTTTCTCCAGATATCAAGAACTCGAACAAGAACTTGTTACATATGTAATAATCAAGGGGGGTTAAAATAATCAAATACAATATTTTAATCTTTAAGACATGTGGAGGTACATGAGATCTTATCTCCCAAAGATATTGCTCTCAGGTGTGATGAGGAAGCAAATTGAATCGATGAGCTAATATCCGATGTAAGAGAGGCAGCTGATGCAAGTTCGAGGGAAGACAGGAAGGAAATAAATGAGGTGTGCTTTTCTCCATCCATAATGAATCTTTAAAGGCACAACAGTCACAGATGTTAGAGGACGATCATCTCGAGCTTCTGGTCAGGTAAGTCAGATTACATTCATAAACTTTAAAATTTAAATGTAGTGTTTAAGAGCTAATGATTTAAACTATAAAGAAGCGTCTTCTCATTAAGCTAGTTTGATTTCTTTGTGGTTTTATTTACGGTGAAATTGTTTTATGTTAGCCATTTAGAGCCACATGTGCTTAACATATTTATTAGATCACCAGAATGCAAAAGCTCTCTAATCAAGAGCTTAATCAATATTTTTAATGCAAAATAATATAAATAATTATCATTATCCATCAATTTGTAAATGTAGGTTTACAAAAACAAGCAATAAAATAGTAAAGCAATTATTTTTTGATTATAACACCAAATTGCAATCATTTACTATTGTTGCTCCATGGAAAAAAATGTTTTAGTGGTTGAATGTTATGCTTGATTGGGCCAGGTCAAACTTTGTGTATTTAATTTTCTTGTTTTAAAGAAGTTCTGGGGAGATTTCTAAGAGTTTCTTTTTGTTTTTAATGACAGATGGTCTAATACATTTGTAATGGAAAAACTCCCCAAAATGATTGAACTATAAAAGATCAGAGAAAAAGTCAAGAAAAATCTGTCTGACTTTTTGTAATTTTGAAAGATTCAAAACTGCCAACTTGACATTTTACTCAAAAAGCACCAAATGGCTCTGAATGCTCTCTAAAATCTCTGACTGCTGTTATTCATCATAAAAAAAATAATAATAAAAGAAATCATATTTGCTCAAGTGCTGACAAACAATAGCCCTGAAAATTTTGTTCCATATTTTTAAAATCCCCCAGACTCATTCTCTGCTGAAAGGTTGGATTCTGTGTGCGTGCACAGCAGTGGTTTAACAGAAAATGTTTAAAGTGCCAATTACAATCTTTAATGTTAAATAAAACCAGAAAGTGCCATTTCACATTCTTGGTAACCTAAAGTAAGAGATTTGTAGAGATTTCAGCATGACTCTGCAAAGAAAGCTTGTTCATACCGACCGATGGACAGATGGCGTTGGTTGTGCTTTGGGTGTCTGAGGCACGAGGCCTATAAAGCAGAGAAAGAGCAAACGTGGACAGAATCTCTTCTGCATCCCAAACAAACTGAAACATCCTGCTTTCACCATCCAGTATCGTTTCCACAAACACAGAGTGTGGATCTAAGAAATTAACATCGGCCAGTAATAACAAAAGCACCTAAATTTATCCTTAGAGTTCTGTGAGTTAAAGTTATGCTATAAGAAGTAGAAAAGAAAAATGTTGAATTGCCTGACAACAGAGGTTGAAGAACTTAAAACAGGTGGCATAGAGGTGATTTAGCACGTCAGCCTAAGATTTCTGAAAACCCTTCAAACCATGTTTCTTAAGTAGAAGCTGATTTTTTACATGGATTTAAGGAGAATCAACAGGCAACAAAGATTTGGATAAAAAAGTAAGATCAACTTTTGGTAAATTAAAACAGAGGTCACCTCTATAAAGAGTAAAGCAATCCCATGAATTTGCATTAAAAGCCTTTCATTTCCTTCAAGGTTCAAAAAGAGCTCACACTACTACTTTGCCAAAACCCTTATTACATTTTAAATAATTAATTCCTAATTAATTGTGCCGAGATGTTTTTTGGCGATCTCAGTCCAGTGTTGATTGGGATGTAGAAGATGACGGCCCCTTAGGTTCTACCCAGTGCAGAAGCTTTATTGTTAAGACTTTCCTAAACAGACCTCTCTGCAGTGCACAAGTTGTGTTAAGACTTTTTTGGACAATGTGAAGATGAGTCTGTGTTGAGGACCTCAATCATTGTTCTGGTTGTCGGGAAGGACTCTGCTACAGATGGAAGACTCTGGTACCAACTTGGTAAACTAGAGAGGAAGAGAAAATGTCAGATAATGTGTCTCTGAAGCAGACAAATAACACACCAGAGAAATAATTACTCTTTGTACCTCTTAAGATTCATCCAGCTCTTTGCTGTTTTACTGAAGCTATCTGGACTGGGTGTGGTCATGGCTTCAAAATCTACCAGCTGAAAAGATATATATATATATTTAAATCAAGCAAAAACAAACAAACAAGCAACCCCCCCCAACTCCCACACAACCACAACCAGCTTAAAGGATAGGTACAGTAGATGAAGCGAAGGCCACATTTCCATAAATAAAGACACGTGTAAATAAACCTGAGCACCATGCTTTCCAAGACACACTTGAAGTTAAACAAGCCACAGTTCCTGCTCTTTCTTTGCAGTGCAGATTTACAAAAAAAGAAAGCTTTTCTAAAACTTGACAGATAACTTTATAGAAAGTTAAACACTGTGTAGCAAAAATGAGAAGCCCGCTTTCTTTCCAATGTGGTCAGACTAAATCATGAAGGGTTTTGGAAAATTCCTTAAAAAGCAACAATATGAAGAAAAACACAGCAGGGCTGCCAACTGTTCATACCATCTGTGAGACACCTGCTTTCACTCTCTACTTGAACACGAACAAGGAACGTGAACAATCCTCTCTTACATGCAGCAAACAGCAGGAGACAGAGATCAGCGATACCAGGATGTATCATAGACGAAAGACCACATCTGATTTTAGACAAGGACTGACCACTGGCCCACTTTCAATTCAGCAGATACATCCCAGCACTTGTAATCTCTAATTATTAAAGTAAGTACCAAAAAAGCACTGAAAAGTTGAAGAAAACTATGACCTGAAGTTTAATTAAACATGTTTATTAGTTAACATATGAGAAACAGGTGAAGGCAGCAGACACTGATGTCATCACTGTGGCTAATCAGGCAAAAATAACTAAACGGATTTAAACAGATTATTCCTGGACTGTTATCAAATATGTCATCAAGGGAGGTTGGTGCAGAGCTAATGATTTTTCCTTCTTATGAGGAAAAAGTTTTCGAGTCTGATTATATGTTATTTTGAAGACTGAACTTTTGCTCTGCTGCCACTATGGACCACTGAAACCATCTGGACTTTGGCTGAAGTGATGATGGTCCAAAATTGTACGGAAGTTGAAGTGACCAGAAATCACCAAAAAATTTAATCTCTGAATGTTGCACCACTCCTGCAAGAGGAAATCATGAAGTATGCCGTCCTTCTGCACCAGCAAATCAGCACCTACATGTACATAGTGCTCATTTAAACACGACTTGAGACCTAGAAACACATTCTAGACCGTATAAGTAATGTAATCTTACATAACATATGGTAGAGTAAGCACCAGTGTGAATAACAATGGACAGCTTTCAAATTTTTGTCACCCATTTTTAAAAAAAATTACATTTAAAATGTTTAATTATCTGCTAAAAAATTGCATTTGGTCCTATGCATTACTTCCATACATAACAAATGTCATACAGAATTAGTGTTAAGTCAATAAAAACTTGCTATATATTCTTCTACTGAAGTAAGATTCACATTAATTTACCTTTCCTTTCGGGATCCTACCAATGACCTCTTTCCCACTGGCCATCAGTGCCCCCATCACCACTGAGTAAGCCACCACACTGAGGAGAAAGTGATGCTTCATTAGCTGAATACTTCCTCTGACATGTTTCAAGAGTTTCAAGATTCAAGACCACAGACTAAAATAACATTCATATTATTATCCTGCATTTATCTTTCAGTCTTGCTAGGCCATTGTTTCTGGGATTTTTTCCAAACTAAGATGACAGCTACAAAGAAACTCTCTCTCCCATTTATCATTCAAATGTAAAAATGCTTCACATTGCACCTGTGGGCTGTTTTGACTTTGAAATTACCTGGATCCTCTGGAAAGAGGCATGAGGTTGCAGAAGTAATAAACCAAGGAGAGGATCAGGTTACACACTGCATCTGCATCCTGAAAGAACAAAGATCATCACAGAATCAGCTGTACAGTTGTGAACAAAGGCTTAATGTAGTCGTGACCTCTGCTGCACTGTGTGCTGTCTTCAGTTACAGTTTATCTTAACGGGGTGAAAGCAGAGAAGGCTGCAGACATAATAAAACAGAACAAAGAGCGAACGCCAGGAGGGATGTTCACATTGTTCCAGGTCTCTGTTACAGAGGAGTGAGAACATCCTGTTTAGTTCTTGTTTGTTAGTTGTTTAGTCAGGACCACTGTTGTGCTGTCTGTATAAATTAGCAGACAAGTCACGGTAGGCTGCCGGCACAGATTTCTTAATCGAGACAAACTGCTTGAATGGTTTGTTCTGTTTATTCCGGCAGTTTGACAGAAAACCATCAACAGAAATGAATGGCAGCAAATAAACTCAGCTAAATCCAACAGTGACAGAGAATTAATCAATTCTACTCATAGTTTGCTTGTCTAGACAAGTAAAATATGTGATTCCAGTAGAGAGGGCCAGAGTGGGAATAAGAGAGGAGAGGAAGACGTTGAGGAAAAAACAGACATGAGGCTTATGTTTTGTTTTGCTTTTGAACACTGCCTTGTCTTTTCTGAAGTGACTTTTATCTCTTATGTAAAGAGATTGTAAACAGCCTTGCTACTCTAATAAATAATAAATATGACTTAATGTGTTTTTATGTTTATATTGACAGCTCCATCTGTTCTCCTGCAGCTGTGACTCTGTTTCTAGCTCCATATAAAACCTTTTTGCTAGATACCGCTTAAAACAGGATACAACTTGTAAATATTTTCTATTTATTCTTCAGAAAATATATGAAAAAAAATTTTTTTAAAAATTGAAAAGAATCTTTTTGCCAAATGTCCAAACCCCAGACACTAGAGACAATATCAGAAATATGAAACCGCAAGAAAAAAAACTAGAACCAAAGCTGGAACACAAAAACAACATTTTATTTGCAGGTATTGCTTTAGAGAAAGGAACATCCTTTGTTAACTTAAGATGTCATCTGCTTAAAGCTGTCCAGAAATGGATATTTCACATTGCACCACCATCTGCTTTCTATTACCAGCAGGAATCTTACCCCGAGTTCGGTTGATAACATCAATGCCTTTCCTTTGGCAGTGAGATCTTTGTAGATGGACTCTATCTCTGACTGGTACTGCTGCGTCCGCTCTTCAGTTGTCTGCGTTTCTACAGAGAATAACATGTTTCCCACCCTGAAATAAAACAAAATTTACAAAAAAACACTTCAGAGGGTAAAACTTGGAAATATCTGGTTATGTGTGTAGAAGTGTAAAGCATCTACCTAAGAACTGTGGAGCACATGTTAAAAAACAGGTGGTACTGGTTTTTGCAGTAATGAGTCTGCACATATTAATGAAAACATTAAATTTCAACAGCCCTCCTTTTTTAAGTAGTCACTTTTTTCAGAGATACAAAATTCCCAAAATTGTTTCTGACATTTTTAAAATTAGATTTCAGTCAAAGTGAAAGGACAAAGTCACGGGGAGCTACAAATGATGAATAGTACCAGTGGAAAGAGACAACTGTGCAGGTATGGCTAATAATAATAATAATTATTATTATTATTATTATAATAATGACCTGAATAATTCTAATTCAGTTCATTTCTGGCAAATGGTCTGGCTTGGACTCCTCAAGATATTACAACAGAACTTGGGACAAACTGATGCTGCATAGCATGATTAATGTGAAAGAAAACTACAAACATGCTGCACAAAAATCCAGCGCTCCCAATGCTGATTGTAAAACATGTGAAATTCTGACAGTTACTGCTCCTTATCTGTGCACAAGAAGAATATTCTTAGCACCTTTTGATTGACCTTTGTGTTGTATACATACCTACATATGTAAACACTTTACTGTTCATGAAATATACCTTCTAGGGGATCCTTGTGATTATTATTCCCCTGTTCAAATATTTATATTTAATTTTTATATGAAATGTTAGTGTTGAAGAGAGTGTTGTTTTAGAATTTTGAACACAGAGAACGGCAGATTGCACCTGTCTCCAGTGATGGTAATGGTGAAGCCATCGTACTCTTTCCCAGGGTCCTTCAGGCTCGGCACCTTCGAGTTGACTGTGAAGCCATCTCTGGTTTTACTGTTGAACTGCTTCAGGAAAGAAACACACCAAACAAAAAAACAAAAAGAAAACACCCATCCAAAAAAACAGGATGTTGTGCTGCTTTAAAAGGTCTCTTATGGGCAAACATTCATCAATATTAAAATATATTTTATAGTACATGACAACCAAATATTGATTAAATTTAATATGGAAAAATGTAATACATGTGTTTAAACTTTTATGTTTTTTTCTAATTCAGTTTCTGTCAGTCATGTGTGATGTGATTTTTTGCATATAGATCTAGGCTCCAGATCTAGGCTATAGATATAAGTTCACACACAAAACTGGGAAGTAATGAATATCACTAGTGTTACTAGTAGACTAAAACTAATACCCACTTGAATCCTTGAGTGCAACCTGAACTAGATTCTCTCATATCCTTCTTACCTTCATTATAGGAAGCAAATCTTCTACTTTATTCACATTTTCTAGAGCTTGGCGGACTTCCAAGAGGCCTCTGGGGTTGTATGCCCTGAGACAGACAATAAGAACATGTTGGTTACAGAAACAGCAAGAACACTGCAAGAACAATTAAGCCACAGATGTTGCTTCAAGGAATTCTGCAAAGTCATTGGAGTTGTGATTCAGGTTTTACCCGTGGTAGACCAGTATTCTGTCTTTGATGAAGTCAAGTATGTTGTCAAAGTACGCAAGGTATCTGATGTTGATAATTTGCCCCCTGGACAAATAAAGAGGGAAAAAACAGACCTCAATATACTACTTTTCAAGGAGCTTCTCAGAATGAGGCTCTCACAGGGAACAGAATGATAGAGATACGTCATATTCCAAGAAATTGAAATAAATGTTTCTGCACTACAAGGTGAGGCCATATGGAAATTCAATCCTGTAACCCATGAGAGTGTTTGACGCCGTCTTCGAGGCCAAGTTGTTACCTGATGAGGTTGATGTGATTGTTGAAGCCTCGACTGAGACTCCTGGCAGGCATCTGGTCTAACCACAAAACTGGCTGGTCTGGATCGGCGATCCTACGAGTACAGGAAAGGCCCGTTTAGTGTTTCAACACTGCAATCTAATTAACCACACATCAAACACTCTAGTGGGAAAGTGACTTGTTGAATTTGGCCAGAATTGGTGAGAACAGGCTAGTTACCAGGATAAGTAAACCACAGTGAAATGTGAAAAACGACCTGACTGCTGAGTTCTTTCTAGTGCTCACACGGTAAAAACCTCAGAAACTTAAGCCATGTGTCAGCTTCAGTCTAGACTTCATTTTGCAATGCAGGACAGTTGAAACATGACGAACTGCTGGGCATCATATGTCAGCATCTGTCTCCTTCCTATTCCTTCAGTTTTCAGTTTTAGAGTCATTTCCTGGAGATAATTAGGATCCCATAGTTCCTCTTCACAACACCCAATTTCTTGTGGAATGAGAAAGAAACATTTTTCTAGGTGTTTTACTCATTAACGTCTGTCCAAGCTAAACAAGCACTTAAAAGAGTGATGCCAAAATTAATTCCCTACAGTCTCTGCATTATGCCACTCTTTTCCAATGGAAATACAGCAATGCAATCCTGTAGATGTCAAACATATAATGGTGCCTCCATAAATTTGACCTGAGTGATCTCATATAAATTTGGTACAAAGTCCTTTTTATTTTGTGAAACTTGCACCATGTTTCTCACCTCCTCCATTTGACTGCTATGTCAAACATGTCTCTCCACTGCATTTGCCTGGTTTTGCCGTTGACTCGCACTTTGGAGTTGCTCCATGTCCGATGCATGGCCTGCATTACCTCTAAGGTTGCTAATCCCATGGCTGAAGAAGCACAGACAGCTCTTTATTTTTAGGCTCTTGTTAACACTTGATGATCTTTTCAAACTGTGGCATTGTCTCGGTGGTACCTCTGTGTATTCTTCTGTTGGGTAGGAAACCAGGAGTGTCATACTGCATGAGTGCCCCCAGATGGTCGGCTGTGCAGATCAGCTTCTGAACTTCATTGCTGTAGCTGTCGAAGTTCTGTGGCAGCACGTCTCTGCCAACCAGAAAGACGTGGAGAATAAGGCTTTCATGAAACGCACATTTTTTTCCCAGACACTGGCTGTCAACCTTCTACAATATCACAAAACAGATGAAGTAGTTTGAGCCTGCTGACATGCATGCATAAAAACATCTACTTGATGAACACAGGAGCTTTCATGTCATATGGAAAACATGGCAGGTGTTGGTTTTCAACCACAAAACGCTGCCTCGTGTTTTAGCTCATGAAAACTGCTACAAACTGAAGCTCAGGAAACCACAGTTATGATGGTCCTGATTTTCCTAGATTTTCTTATGATGACAGACTTAAGGTGAAGTGTAGGGCATCCTAAATTAAATTCAGATTGAAATGTGAAAATAAATGTAATCTGTCACAATAATTTCTGCTTTGGCCTCAGAAAAAGCTTGACATTTATATAAAGAATAGCTAGATTAATCACTTCATCATCGCAGCATCATTACAGTTGATCGTTATGGTCAGAGTTAACAGTCCCACAAACCCACTTGATATGTGGCTGCAGGCCAGGCTGTTCTTCATAGTCCTCTATTAAAAAAGGCAGGTTCTTGGCCCAGTGGTTCTTAAAGTTTCCTGGTAAGTCCTGGTCCACGTTGTACTCTGCTACTGGGATATCCAGGTGGGAGTGCAGGTAACGAGAGTACTCTGGAAGAAATCAAGTAAACAGGACCTTTATGTGACAAGTAAAAAGACCAGAGGTGGTGCATTATGAGGTGGTGGTTTAGGTCAAAGGATACTGAAGCTAAAAATAAAGAAAAAGCATGGTTAAGGTATACAGAAGAGTCTATCATGGCCAAATAATACAAAAAAGGCACAAGAACAAATGAGACTGAATGAACGAATGCTTTCTTCTGATGAACCAGGGGGACTTTCAGAAGCCTTAATTTCCTGGGGGGGGGGGGGTACAGTAATACACTGGAAATACTCCTCTGTATGTCACATCTGCTGGCCTTGACCTCAGCTGTGCTGCATGTCACTCCCCCCTTGTTTCCTCAACTTTGTACTTTAACAATTGTTCTAATAAAAGACTCCAATGTTCAAAGAAACTCTGAACATTTGAAAATATGAAAAATACATGAAAAAACAAGCACTGTGACGTTTTGGAGAATCTAAAATATAACTGTCCGTTTCCTTTTTTGTTAAAACAATTAGTAATAATGCATCCAGTATAGATTCTGTAATAGACGGCACACCTATGCCTGAACTACTCTTGTGCTCTAGGTTCTTTGGAAACATGTCTTGAATGGACTCTATAGGAAGTCTCCAGGTGTCACGTGGTATCCTAAGCATGTTAGCGGCAGTCTTATAAGATGACAGTTGTAGCTGCCATAAATCACCCCAGTCATTGGTTTCTGAGGTTTGTTCATCTGCCAGTTTATCCTGTAGGCAGAGCTCTGACTTGGAGAGCAGACTTTTTATTTACCCTGTAAAATAAGACTGATCTTGAATCAGCATTCTTCTCTTTATCTGCTATCAGTCATAACGTGTATGCATGTGTGTGTGTATATATAAAGGCCCACCCACCTCTGAGGTATTTAACTTTGAGGTATTCAGAGCTGGCTTTTTGCCCCAGCAGAGGGTCGTTCAACATGACTTTAGTCTGAGCTTTGATGCCTTCGTAAAACTGCCCCATGGCCACGTGACTCAGCCCCTTCATGTACTGACACACCTCGTTGTAAGGCTCCAACTGAAGACACCTCTGATGAAAACAAGAGAATTACATTGCATATGAATCCATTACCACTTCTTTCCTTGTGCTGCTAGCAAACCCTGTGTAAATTCAAAATTCCTAAAATCTTTGCAGAGAGGGGTGTTATGACAGCCTGTTTTACTTCGTTGTGGATAATTCTACCTTGAAGTTGCCTATGGCCTCCTGCAGAGAGCCATGGTGGTACAGCATCATGCCACGGAGCTGGAGAGACTGGATGTGGTTCTGATTCAACATGAGGGCTTTCTGGAAGCTCTCCATGGCTGATTCAAAGTCACCCAGCTCTCTGGGAGAAGGAAGAGGAAAAGCAACTGTTGATATTTGGCTAAATATCCTATGTCAAAGTGACATCCTGCATTTATGCATGGAGTAAGAAAGCATGCTGCAGAGTGCCTGTACCTGTAGGCCTGTCCGAGGCTCTTATAGGCATCTATAAAGTCAGACTTCAGTTTCAGTGCTTCTTTAAATGTCTCAATGGCTTCCTGATAAAGAAAAAAAGCAACCTTTCACATACAATGACAACACAGTTGAGAGGAAATGTATTAAGGAACACGGCAGACCAGAAATTCTGAGTCAGCAGGTGGTTCAGAACTTTAACACATTCAGATTTTGTCTTATGTAACCCCAGTGTGGACATGGCTAAATGCTGGAGTTTAGCAGTAACTGTTTAACACTTAGTTTAACAGTTAAACTATTTACTATAATTACAGTCCTAGCTTTACGAGCAAAGGTGACAGTAATGCTGATAGTTTTAGGTGTTTAGCACAACATTATTACAAGATATTGTGGCAAGCCATCCAACTGAGATATTTAAGAAAGAAAGCATGAAATCAGTATCATAGTGATGCAACAGAGAGACTGAGACAGGGGATCATCAGACACCATGTGTGACTATTCACACCAAGTGCCATAGAAAGCCAAGCAGAACTGTTCAGATATTTCAGCCTGGTCCAGCCACTCTTTGCATGGTAAGGTTGGACAGTTGGATGAATTTATCAACCATCGGCTGAGCCTTTCACTGGTTGTTTTATTTATTTATTTGCCCATGAGTAGGTTTGCTAATAATGTCAGTTGAAGCTAAAAGAAGCAATCAATGGAGAAAAAAAAAAAAATGCAAATGCAAATAAAAAGCAGATTCCACCAATGGGCACAACTCTCTCATCTACAGTAAGCAATTATTTCTACAATCACATTCACAACTATCATTAAAAGCACTAATGTTGTTGTTTGCAGTTAACTGTCACCTGCCTGCAGGAGCTGCAGCTGGGATTCCCCCAGGAAATCCTTTATGTTTAGCATTTACATGTCTTGTAGATGAATACCTGCAGATTCAAGTGCTGCTCTGCACACATTAGTCAGTGTGTGGGAAATAAAAATGCACTTGGCTTGGGCAGACTTTAAAATAACATACTAATTAGATGTTAAGCAACGTCTTATCATTCATCTACCATTTTTACTTCCCTTGTGGTGCACAGCGGATTTTATCAAAGACGAAAGCAGCTACCCCAGCATTAAGAGACACTTTCAGTATGAACGTGCTAAACATCACCAAGCACAACAAACAGCTAGCAGAAAACTCTGGTATGACACAGCAACAATCTCATCCGTCAGAGAGGCCAGGAAAAAAAAGAAAAAAAAAAAAAAGTCAGCTTTAACAAAGTTGACTTTTGTTAAAGCAAATTGAATAACTTTACCAAAGCATGTGGTTCCATCTATTTCACAGCTGCATATATGTTAATAAGTTAAATCTGCAGAAATTTAGACAAGCTTAGAATACAATATGCATGAAACCCAATAAGCTTGAGCTTGTATTAAGCTATTCATCTCCTTCCCTTCATCTCCTGACAGTGGTAAGTCGCAAATGTAATATTTAAACAACCCCCCCCCCCCAAAAAAAACAAACAAAAAACCCAAAACAGTCAGCTGACATTTTAATGCATTTCTGTGACTGTGTTTCCAGCAGCGAGCTGAGAACAACCCTGTTAGTTTGCATTAAATTAAATCCTCTTTGATGTTGTTGACTCAAATAATATTTTGGTAATTAAAAGTGAAAAGATAAATATAGACAGGATACACAAACGAGGTGTAATCATGCACTAATGGGATGTTTGTGCAACAAAAACTCTGTTAGTGAAATTCTGATATATCTGATTGTAGAAAAAAACAAGAGCAAAACTCCAGACTGTCAAGTTTGATAATGCTATAACATACAGTGGAATCCATACTCCTTATAAAAAGAATTAGAGATACACTTTGCTAACAAAACCAGCTAATCAGTGCACTATGCCATTATCTGTGGTCATATCTGGTTACAATAAAATGTGATGGTGGCGGCCACGAGTCTTCCAAACAGTAATTCATTAACCAGTGAGTGATATCACACTGTTTATTCATCTTTGATATGGACATGGCCATACTGGGAAAATGAGACGGTGAACAGCTCACCTTGAGCATGCCTCTGTGGAAAAAGGTGAGGCCTTTATACAGCATGGCAATAGGCTGATTCTTCTTAAGCTCTAAAGACTGCTGGAAGTCCTCCATAGCGGCCACATAGTCCTGAACAGAGAGCAAAGCACAGAGTCATCACATGGAAACATACAGGCATATATGTACGTTCATGCTGCATCTGACTGTCAAACCTCTGAAATGAAGAGCAGCGTTCCCCTGTGCCTGTAGAGACGAGCTGAGGGCTGTAGCTGGATGGCTTTTGTCAGGTCACTCAGAGCCTCACTGATGCGACCCAGAGGAGACAGGATCTAAACACACAAGCACCGCATTGCACATTTCATCTTTTTAATTTTATTGTTGCAAAATACTGCTGAACTGAATTATTTTCTTTGCTTTTACACTGCATCGAAAGAACATTTTGGGGGAATAAAGATAAGTTTGTTGTTTTTAATTTCATGAAAAACAGGCATGATTCAGTCACTGCAGTGCTCAAAAGATGACATCATTTTCAGAACAGGCTTTGCATATTTCTGCAAGGTAATGTTAAACCGCACAGTGCAGCTAATACAACAGCATGGCTTCATAGTAAAAAGAGTCCAGGTCCTGAACTGGCATGCAGCCCACACCTTTCACCAACTGAAAACATTTGACACATCTGAAATGAAAATGATGCCAAAGAAGACTCGGGACTGCTTCAGTTCCCAGAGGATTACAGCCTCTTGTTAAAAGAAGGAGGAATGCTACACAATAATAAACATGACATTTTCCCAGCTTTTATAGAGACATGGGATGTTGCTGCCATCAAACAAAGTAAACTAATATTATTCTCAGTTTAAACATTTGATAGGTTTTCTATGCTCTATTGTTAATAAAAAATATGGTTTATGGTTTTTGAGATTTGCAAAGCATTTAATTCTGTTTTTATTTACATTTTTCACTGTGTTGTGTTTAAATTCAAATGGTATAAAAGTCACAAGGAGGAAATGGTAAATAAAACAGCAGACTGAAACCTGCAGTGGGGGAATTCTTTTCTTTAATCTTGTGAGAGTTGCCACAACTCTAACCATGTCTGGTGACTGTTTATGTGACCAACTGTTATTGAATATTGCTGTTGCCTAATATTATTTGCTATACTGTAGCTTAAAACTTAAAGAGATCACCTTCATCAGTAACCATGATTATATGAAAAGTTGCTAACATTTATTGAGGATGTGTTTCAAGCTGTTTCTGGACATGTTGAGAGAATCAGACTCGTATAAAGACACCATTTCTCATATGCTGTGCACAACAGGATGTAGTCTGTGCCTGGCACGTTCTCACTTCTGAAAAAACTCAGTGCGGTTTAGGTGCAGGCTGAGTAAAATGTCCAGGAGGCAAAGCAACTCGCTAGCTGCGAATTCAACATCCTCTAGTCTTACATCAAAATAATTGGATATCACAGAGACTTTGCAGTAGGAAGCTGCCAGGCTAATTTGCATTATCAAGTATATCGTGCTGGGTAACGCCTAGAAAAGTTCCAGGATGCAGTGTGTGTGAAAGCAGATGAAATCTACAAAACCTGTTTGGGGGAGTTATTCGTGAATAATGCAAATGATGTTTTATGATTAAAAAACTCTGTGCTTTCCAAACTGATCCAACTTCAATAGTCAAGATAAATCATTTGGGAGAAAATCAAAGCAGGAGGAGCTCATCAGACTTGGAGGTGACTGATTGCTTGGAGCACATTTGTAGCTCATTCACATTTTCTGTCTGGCTGATGACTCACTGACTGCAGATCTTTTTCATTTGGCTGTGATGTCTTTTCTATTCTAAAAAAAACAAAACAAAACAACACAGCTCGATGCATTTTAAAAGTCATCAAATCCACTTCAAAACTGAACCTAAAAAGTTCATGGAACATGAATTCTCTTTAGTACAACTTCTGACTGCTTGATTAGATTGGTCTTGATTAGACATTAAAGCTCAAAATTAATCCGAAACTTGACAATTAGAAGCAGAGAAATTAGCTACAAAACAGGAGGAAGGCAACTACATGTAATCAGTTCAATTATACTGCTACCAACAGCTATTGTCTTAGCTTGTTGCAGTACTTGAAAGCCATAAAAATATATCAGTGCTGAGGAATACTAATAATAGATCACATTTGGCACAGAGTCACCTCTCACCTCTGCTCTCTGCTCGTAGACCTCAGGCCAGCTGGGCTCGAGGGTGATGACTCTGTTGAGCTCGTACAATGCCAAATCAGCATTCTTTATATCCTGGCATGGACACACAAGAGGAGAGAGGCACTTACATTTTGTTGACATAAACTTTAACATATTGCGCACAAAACTTGGAACAAAGCCACAAACAACACCAAACACAAAAACTACTCTAAGCAGTTTTCTTCTCCCCCCTATTCTGGAGGGCAGACTACCATAACCGCAGCATCCTGGCAGACTGAATTGGCATTCACTGAATGTCACACTGAATCACTCTGCATTTACCTGAAACTGCTGTTGTCAACAAAATACAGGATTCTTTTTATTTAAGGACAAATAAACCAAAACAAAACCCACACACCTCCCCAAAGGCGTCCAACAAAACACATCCACACAGCAACTCTCTGTGCAGCCCGAACTCAGCGGAGGTCAGATTTGTTTTAAATCTGATTTTGAGAACAATTTGGCAGACCATAAAACGAGAATATGAATAAATATATTTCAACATCTGACAAATGCAAATAAAGGCTGTCCATTAAACAAAGTGTGTGTGCACAGTCTGAAGTATGAGTCATCGGGCTTGAAGTTAATCTCAAGTCCTTCACAGCACAGTAGTGAATAGTGTTTCTGACACATTGATAAAATACCAGCAACATTCTCTCCCAAGTAAATATAATAAGTGGATTGTATTTATAAAGTCTACATTCACACAGGACTTATTCTACATATGCAGAGAGCTACTGACCTTCCTATTAGTAGAGGACTCATTCTACCTCCAGCCTTTGATGATCTTTTACGACAGTTCATAAATATATTATGACTAAGATGATATGCAGATGGATAACTGCTTCAGTAATGAAAACACTATATTATTGGTTTATTCCCCTTCTTGCAACGTTAAATTATGCTTCAATCACAGATTAGCTTGCATTAAAAACATTTTGCATAACACTGAATGTAGAATATTAGCAGTGTTTGTTTTGTTTCGATTCATCTATTTAGTCATTGCAGACAGTTGTTTCCCCAAAATTATAGCGAAAGAATTAAAAAAAAAAAAATCTGCTCTGGTTACAGGCTTTGGGTTTTACTTTGTTGCTGTAGCTCTTTAAACATTTCAGAGACTGGAAGTTATGACGGGCATCCTAGTAAACTAGGTGTAAAACATTATTTACTTACATTTTAATTCAATATCTTTCATGCATAATCATTTACATATTTCCTGGCAACCTCTAGGGAAATTATGCCTTCTTGATGCAAGTTCTCCTGTCCAGATGGTTGCCAACAGGTCTCTAGGCCTGTGTGACTATTGCCTAAGGGACTTTGGGAATTTTTCGAGGATAGAAGGAAGATCTCACATCGAGTGTAAAACAGTCCTCCCTCTTTCTGAAAGCAGTATTCCTCAGATGCATTCGCAGACTCCCCATCTCTTTGTGGAAATAACAAGAGCGGTTACATCTGAAACCTCTGCTACTGAGACTTGTATCCCACAATACAAGAAAAGTTGCTTTATAAGCTCATTTTGTGGCATTGTTTCTTTTATTGGAAAGCGACAGTGAAGATGCACATGCACACAAAGAGAGATTTACCTGTGAGTTTAACGTGCTCTCTGCTTTCACCACTTGGATATCAGGTCGCCAGTAAGGTTGCTTATAACCAGTGGCCCACTTTATATGCATTTTAATGGCTAGTAAATAAATAAGTAAATTGTATTATTACAGCACCTTTCAAAGTGCAACAAAGTAATACATAAAAATGTGAGATGGTATAAAAGGAAAATAAAATCCTGGGAAAGAAACATTTGCTTTGTAGTTTTTTGGGTTGTTGCAGGAAAGACACTTTAACCGGTTAGCCACATGCTAATTTGCATCATTTGTTCTTGGGCAGGTAGAAACCCAGACAACAAAAAGATCATATAAAAAGGTTCAATATGTAGAAGATCCATTAATCACTTAATTTATAGACAACAGGCTCGCTTATCACTCATATTTGTGGGTGATAAAGTCTTACACTGGTGCTGAATTCTACAGCTGCCACTTACCTGCAGACTTTTCTTCCCATAAGCTATCCCTCTCCCGTAGATGGCACTGACCAGCTCTGGGTCACCCTGTATCAAAGAGAACAAATGTTCAGAATATGCAAAGAAAGGTGTTTTGTTTGGCATCAAAAGAATTTCTACATTTCTCAAAGGTTAACTGAAAGGTAATTTTTGCAAGAGCCGTATTGGGTAACATGTATGCACACACATACCTGCAGTAAGAGTGAAAAGTGTTTAATGGCTTCATCATAAAGTCCATTGCCTATGAGAACATAACCTATAGCTGCAATGACAGAAAAAGTGACAATGAAAAGCTGAATTTTAGCTGCATCAATCAGGTGTTTTAACAGCATTTGAACAACATGCTGACTTACCAAGCTCTTCATTTGTGTTTTGGTTATCTACAGGAAAAGGTATTTTTTTCTGTTCTATAAACAATTTGGCCTGATTCTGTAAGAGATGGCGACAAGAAGAAAAAAAAAGACAAGAAGGAGAAATTAGAAATGTCAAGAGAGGCACGAAAATAATCATTTCCTTCCTGTGTGAAGGCAACTCGATTGAGTGGAGAAAAAACATAAAAGACAACACTTAAATGCTGTCGACACCTGTGTTTTCAGTTCATTGGAGAGCTTTAGAACGTGTTGACAACTTGCGTAAAATGACATTTTCAATATAACTGTTAACAGTTTTTTCAAGGATATTTTTACGAGCAATTTTAAGTGCCCTGCTGAATATCTCAGGGTTACTCTGAGGAATTATCTACTGCTGAACAGAGAACAACTCAGCAACTTTTTATTTCAAATTCCAAATGCAGGCATAAAGATTTCAAGGTAGACCTGTAACTGGAAATGTAGCACATACAGGAATTTCAACCACAGACTCGATGTGCAAAATAAACTACTGCATTAACAACAATGCTTCTTTTTTTCCAACTTGTATTTGCTATGTTAACCCAAACGTCAGCACTGCAGTGGAATTACTGTATCCAAATTGGACAGCATGGAAATGTTGCTGCAGCAGCATTTTACAAGGCAACTGACAAGGCATGCACTTGCCCCATTCCTTTTATTGGGGATCCTTATCAAATCTCACCTAACATAAAACTGTGGGACTGCACTACTCCCACCCCACGCCCTAAAAAAGAAATCTTGATTCTAAACATCTTGCAGCCTTCATCACAGATCCCTTAGATCAGGTTTGTGTTCAGTTGCTTCAGCACCTAGCATGCCACCTGCAATTTTGTGTGTGTGTGAGACACAACGTCATTAGCACAGACCTCGCGTCTATCAACTCACTAACCACTTTCACCAACCCCAAAAAGCTATCTTGCAGCTTGTGGTGAAGAGCACCAACCATGAGCTGTGCCGCACTCTTCTGTTTTTTTTTTCATGCATAGGAACTGCATTTTTTTTTTGGAGGGGGGGGGGGGTTAAGTACATAGATCCAATATGATCACTACAATCACTACAATCAGTGAATGTCATGCAATTACAAAATTCACCAAGAGTGAATACAAGTCATTAAATTTGGGCCTTTTTAAATGGTAAGTTGAAGCCCTCCAGTGTACATTTATTTTCCTAGTTGTACCACACAGAGGTTCACACACTGGAGCAGTGATATAGAGGTGAATTATAGGGTGTCAGTATCACACTCCAACAGCACCTTAGGGTGTGGTTACATGTGTAAGCACCAAAAGCAACCACACCCATCACTGTGAGCTTAAGTATCTGATCAACACTGAAACTTAAGATTTTTTATTTCTCACTGAACAGAAAATGTGTATAAAACTAAAACATAACCAGAATGTCTTGCTTTGGAAAAAACATAAAAAACATTAGAACACAGATTTTTAAAGGTTTATAAACTGCTTACACACACCTGTGTTTTGTGGTTTAACCTTGACTATATATACTTTTTTTTTTTTTTAACTCTAAAGGAAACCATTACTGGCCATGGCTGCTCTAAATCTAGACTAGTGTTTGAAATCTCACCAAGATCTTCTCTGCATTAAGTGAGAACACAGACTCGCAGGGCGGGTTGCTTCCCTCCTCACAGTCTGGGTCTTCCAACTGTAAAATTGAAGACTCTGAAAAGACAAAGATTCAAAGTATTTATCACTGGAAACAAAACGGTTCATACTGGCAGGGTATTTCAGACCATTAAGCTACTATGTCTTTTAAATCGTATTAAACATTGTAAAGTTTCAAAGAAAGAAAAATATCTGAGAAGTTAAGCAGGCCTGACCTGACACACACTGAAATCCAAACTCAGGAAGCCTGTTACAAAGTGCTCTCAAGGACATTTTCGGAGCCCCTCAGACCAAAAGGCAAAAGCTTTAAATCATAAGACGATGATCGATGATGTGCATGTGACAGTCTTTAAGTGCTGCAAATGTACAAAATGAATACTAACCACAACCATTTTTGTCCATCATATAAAAAGAGCATGCAGCATGGTTCATTATAAACTTAGGGGTGTAAAGCCGCTGTATTATTTTACTTTGTTTTGTACATTTTAGGGAAAACAAGAGGTGTCCGTAATAATTCCAACAAACTAAACGTGGGCAAAGAGTATGTTTGTTTGGTACACGTTACAAATACAAAAAGGCATTCTGACATTTTAGTGAATCTAACTTACGAAACACACACACAAACTATGCAGGTAAAGAGTTTAGCATTTAAAGTTGTTTTTTTTAAATGGTCTGTGTATAGGCTTTTTCTTGGATGTATGAAAACGTATGTAAGCATTGTTCAGCATATCAGTCTCCATTACCTTAATTTTCAGTTAACTATGGACATTAGATGAAGAAAAACAATATTGTTATGCTTGAGAAAACAAGACACATTTTTTAAAAGCACTAAACAATATTTTTGCTACAATTCCACTAAATTTCTTTCAGCAGTATAGCAAAGCTTCTTTGGTTTGGTTTGTAGGCAAGAAAATCCCCATCTCTACACGCCTGTATTCAGCTGTTGCGACTCTTAACTGGTATCAAATATAACATTTTCCCCCAGCAGCCAGCAGATCAGGCTCTTAGTGGTCCCTTGCATATTTTTACTGGGCCTTATATTCCATGTTAAGCACATTGAGTTCACATGTAATGTAATGTGCTACATTTTTCTATTATCAATTTTCATGTTATCAGTAGATATAATTTTTTTATTATACCATATATAAAAATAATGAGAAACTGAAGCTTAGTGGAGTACATGCTGGGCTCATGTTTAGGACTCGCCCCTGCATATTGCAGGTGTTGCTGCTAGAGAGAGATGAGGTGGCTACTGCGAGCCTGCAGCAACATTTACAAGAAACCTGCCAAATTTAAAGGCTGCGTTAAAGTAAACAAGCACCTACATACAGACAGATTTTATCTTAGCTTCTTCTAAAGTCAGATGTGCCATCATGCAAAACAAACCAGTCAAGTGACGCATTGCTTTTCCTTACATTTAACTATCTAAACAGGCTATGAGATGAAAGGCTTGTATTGGTAAACTAAAGACTGTAGGGGAAAAAACAAAAAATAACTAAGAGTCGATTGAACACAAAACACTTTAATGACAAATGTAACTAAATTTACGTCAGTTCCTTTTTATTTTTGTTTTTAAGCAAGTGAAAGTAACACATTTACAGTTGGTTGTCTTTTTGTTCAGAATTCTAGTTTTAATTAATATTTCAATGAACTAAAATGTCTTTTTCACACGTTGTATAGGTTTTTAGCTCAGTTATAGTTACTGCAACAAGCTTTGGTCAGTCTAACTATAGAAGTGGGTGAGTTACTGACATGCCGAATGCAGCGAAAGGACATTGTAATTATAAAAAACTTTTCAGTTTTCCTCTTTAAATATTTATGTTACTGCTGCAGAAGGCGACATTAAATTGCGCGTTCTTTGGCTGGAGTATGGTTTACTTCTCTTTGTTTAAGGTAAAACATACAGTTTGCTGACTGAAGTGAGCTTTTCGATAAGCACTTTTAAGTTTCTTTACAGTTATTTACACTTGAACTCCACTTCCTGTGATTGAACTCTGCTTTCTTTCATATTTGGCGGAAAAAAGACTATTTTTGAGGTAGGAAATGCTACTCTTAGTGATCCCTTCGACCTGTCACCGCTTGCTGTTATTAGCGTATTAACGTTAGCCTTTAAACGGTTGGGCTAGCCGGCTCCAAGTGACAGTTGTATCAGGGAGGACGTGGCAAAGTAACAGCGAAAAGGCAGACTTTACCGCAGTCAGCAGCGTAGTCCTCCCATTCAGACAGCGAGCTGCATCCCTGTTTGTGGAGGTCGTTGTTGAACAAAGTGAGAGTGGAGAAGAACTCGGTGGAGAAAATCGCCCGGCACAGGTACAAGAGTGAGAGCGCTACCACAACAACAGCCCGGCTGGCAGGGGCCATGTTGTGCTACATGTGTGACGCCACAGGGCGGAAGCTGCTGCAGTTCGACCCAAACAGGCACGCCCCCCTCACGCGCGAATCTGCGGGACGCGAACAAGAAGCCCGCAAAACGGAGGGAGCTGTTAAACCACATTTCCCAACACCCTCTGCGGCTGTCAAACCGGTTCCGCGAGCGTCAAGCCAGAAATCACGGTTTTCCGTTATGAGATTCAATATAAAAGTATAGGCAATTTTCTAGGATAATTTGTTTATCAAAAGGAGATGTTTTGTTATAACTTAGAAATGTTTAAGTTTAGACAACTCGAATTTTTTCTTTTATATTTTTCAAAATTTGGCTTTGAATTTTTTAAATTATGTATGTACTCCACTTCTTGACCAGTTGACCTGCATGCCATGCCTTTGTAAAGGGTGTGAGCTTCAACCATTCCAGTAAGATACTATTCACCTTACTGGAATCCAGTCTTCCTAGTCCAGTTTAGAGCTGGTATGAGGAATTTACACCCCATCAGACTCTCTTGTGGTCTAGTGTCACGTATATAGCTCTCAACTTCTACTATTTCAGACAGAAATGTCGTATGAAATGAAGACGTCAGTCTTTTCACATGATCCACAGCTTTATGCAATAACTGGTAATCGTATGACATTGTGATGGGCTGAATCTGTGGTTTGAGGTTAGTCGCAACAGTATGAGTATACAGTCTGTCTTCATAAACCAATTCTGACATCGTAGGCAATAGTATAATGTTCTCTTCTGTCTCAAAGTGCACTGAAACAAATCAGAATAAAAGCTATTCATAGAGCAGCTGCACAGTAGTAGTGCATTTAAGTACTTATATAAGGGTAGAGGGTTGGTAGAGCTAATTTTACATTTGGTGAGTTATGTTGAGAAAACAGCTTTTTCTTCTCCTGTCTAGTCCAAACTGTGCCTTGCCTCTCTAAATCTTTCTCCAAACCGCTTAGTCTGAGCTGTCCAGCTGATGTATTCATTTCTAGTCCTGTCCATTCTGCTTGATCCACATAAAATATTGAGAAAAGAGCTTAAATTCTTTGTATATTCTTTTAAAAGTATCTGCAGTGAATATACTCATATACATTCAACCTCTGGACAGAGTAAAATAATATTCTGTAAAACTATCATTACATAAAAACAAAAGAAAACACAAAAACAAACAAATATTGCATGCGTGAAAACAGGTTCACTCCAACACACACTGTCAGCTGCACTTTAACTTGGAAAAGCAGTGTTGTATATATGGGTTGGGGCACCGAATGAGTTGGATGCAAAGTGTTGAAGACAGCTGGAGTTCAGTTGATGCAATATTAACTTTTCATGTTTATCCAGCATTACTAAACACGGGAAAAAATTAATTATTTTTAAATCTAGAAAAGTTTTTTGAATCATAAACAATGGTCTTCTTTTAAGTTTGACAATCTTTGAAGGTTTTGAGCCTTTCCACTGTGATTTCAAACTGCAATGCTCATGTAAAGACAGCATACGGAGTAAATGTGAAAAAACATACATTGTTAAAACCACACTTATTTATCTCGAGACATCTTAATCAGCTCATCAAATATATTTTACCAATCTACCAAATAATATTAATAGGTTTGTGTCCATTGATGCTTTTTTATTTTCAGGTTTACTTGTTCACAATTCCTATTTTTCTTTCCTGTTTTTGCGTTTGACACTCCTTCAGAACCTGGCAAAGACATACTTTTATTTTGAAGGAGATCCACTGAAATGTTGAGAAACATTATTATTACCGGTTTACTTCCGGGTACTAGCATGCTACTCGTAGCTGTGTACAGATGAAAGATGGGAAAAGATGATTTTAGATGTATTGAATGTAACGAAAAAGCAGCGGAACTCCACAGGGATTACAGCAACGGGATCCTGAAGATAACAATATGTGTGCGTTGAAAATTCACACCGTTTGTGCGATGAGGATGCTACTTACCAGATATCATACAGCTTCCTACCTTTTCCTGTTGCAACTAGACACATTTGTAGTGAAATAACTTGTCTGCTAAATGGTTTATGAGTGAAACGGTGAATTTTCTTTTTGAGGTCTTGCTCTCAGGTGCATTGAGCTCTGGCCTTTTTACTGAATAGCAAGTAAACAAGCAAACTTTGGACTTCATGTCTTAGATGTTAATTACAGTGATCACCATCACGCCTTAGTTGGAGCCAGCTTCTAAACATGGACTGCGTGCTTCTTAAAGTAGATCTGAGAGGTGATATAAAGAGAGACATTATAGCAGGACTTTGACATAAA
Source organism: Pelmatolapia mariae (assembly GCF_036321145.2). Lineage (NCBI taxonomy): Eukaryota > Metazoa > Chordata > Actinopteri > Cichliformes > Cichlidae > Pelmatolapia > Pelmatolapia mariae. Next base: position 20,989,297 of record NC_086240.1, on the reverse strand, counting down.
CTCTGCTTGTGTGTTTCTCCAGGAGTCCTGCCAGAAGCCAGTGGACAAGTACATTGAATATGACCCAGTCATCATCCTCATCGATGCCATTTTGTGCAAGACACAGGCTTTCAGGCACATTCTGTTCAACACAAGACTAAATGTAAGCAAATTATGGGTCATTACATCGCAAAACAATATGGACATTCTGCTTGACCATCTTTGATCTGCAAATCAACTTCATGATCTAAAGTTTGGGAAATTTTAGCTTCATATATAAAATATTATTCAATGGCCTCTCTCACCACTCTTACCATAAACAAACAGATTACAGACACATTAAAATGTCTCAATGTTGGTTAATAATTGAAAAAATCAAGCATTTTCATTTTACAGCTAATAAAAAAAACCCCTTCACATTGCAAAAGACAAGTAGTGACAATTTCTTTATGGTATATAATTTAATGTCACAGTACTTCAGATTTTTCATTGTCAAGACCTGCTGTACCTACCATTTTAAGACTTAGAAGAGTCTAATAAATTATCACTTGCTGTCTTTTGTAGTTTTGAAGTTTTTTATTAGTGTGTGTTCAAATGTGGAACTTTAAAGGAAGGCTTCCGTTTTTATTTATTTATTGTTTGTTTTCATATTTTAACTAGTTAATAGTCTGGCTTTTTTGAGGCATTTGTCCTACAGATCCTGATTCATTTTGATGGTAAGAGAGACCAGTGACTTGTATCTTTAATAGTTTAATGAATATTCATGTTCAAGCATTGCCTCAGATTACAAGGTGGGGAAAAAGGCTTAAAAGTGGATAAACGAGCCTTTAGAAAAGAAATTGCACACACACACACACACACACACACACACACACACACACACACACACACACACACACACACACACACACACACACACACACACATATATATACATATATACATATATATATATATACACACACATTTAAAAAAAATTCTAGGCAAATCAGAGATGGTTGAGCAAAAAAAAAAAAAATTCTTAAAATGTGATAGTTTCAGATGAAACGACACCTTTATCTTTATTGCACGAGTGATAACTTTAAAGATTTGTGCTTGGTGTGTACTGGCTTGCACATATTCATTTGTGCAGGTGCTATCATGACTTTTGACCAGCATGCACGTGTTTCTACATGTTAATCTTTACCTCTGCAGATCCACTGGAAGCTGTGTGTGTTTTGCCTGCTGTGTGAGGCCTACCTCAGGTGGTCCATGCTCCATGGCTCCGAGCAGAGCAGTGACCCTGCTGATATAATCAGATACACAAAGGAATGGGAATTCTACGGCATGTTTGGATTGGCTGCTCTTGGTAAGATGATAAGACACAGTTTCTATCAGTGTGTTATCACAGAGCAAAGGAAACATCAATGAAATGGGAGCACGTGAGGGTTAACGGTGTCAGGGAGTTGAGTAAAGTATTAAATTATTACTTAAATTGGATTTGTATTGTCTTAGAAAGGATGTTTTTGAGCAACTGCATATATACGAGTACTTGTGAATCTATTCTGGGTCAGCTTGCAACTAGGATTATTCTAATATCAGTTAAAATGCTCTTTAAATCATTTATTTAGTCAGGAAATAATGAATAATAGTCTTCATAATGTCACAGAGCCCGATATGACATCTTTAGATTGCCTATTATTTTCCAAAACTGCAAAGAGAATTATTCTTTGACTTTTATAAGCTTATAAGCACTTCCTAATGTTATATGGAAAACATCCAGACATGAGGATACACATCTATGATTACAACCAAAAGCTGTGCGAAATTCATTACTGAGACCAACTTAGTGTCATCAACATTAATTCATATAAAATTATATTATTTACTGGAAAATATTTTTGTGTCACATGGGTAAACCTACTTTTCCCAATTGATTGTGGCTGACCTGAGTACCCAGGTTCCATCTTCTCATACTGACTCCTGTTTCATGTATCTTCAGTATATAAGCTACATGATCTGGCTTATATATGTGTCTCTGTTGGACCTTCAGAGCTGTCAGCGTTCTGTGGCGGACTGCTGTGTTTCCTTTGGGTGGTGGTCTGCTGCCTGCAGGGTGAGACCATGGAGCTCTGCCTGCTCCTCAGAGCCCTGCTGTTGTCGTGCTACGGCAAAGTCCTCCTCATCCCCGCTGTCATCTGGGAGCACGATTACTCCCCGCTCTGCCTGGGCCTCATCAAACTCTTTGTGCTCACCTCAAATTCACAGGCGATCAGAGGTAAGAGATCCACTGCTGATCAAATAGCTTTGCTTCTGCCCTCTCAGCAGTGTGGTGGAGATGACTGTAACTGAGTTTATGCAGAATATTGCGAAGATCCACTAAAGGTGATATCATAATCCGCACTCCCCGTGCCAAAGTTGAAATCATAAAATTAATGTAGAATTAGTTGCAATCCCCTTTGAGGTTGCGTCAGGAGGGACATCTGGCATAAAACTGCCAAATCAAACATGTGGAGCTTCTTGCTGCAACGTCTCTTGTGACAAGAGCACAGCTATATATCATATAGCTATATATCTGAAATACTATTTATGCTTTGGCTAGGCTGAATACTTGATGGTCAAACATAAATTCATAAGAAATTAGAGTTAACATTCGATTCAACTATGAGAAATGATGGAAGAGGTTTGTTTCAAAGCATCAGCAGTTGGCAGCTTACTCCCTGCTGCTGTGATCCTGACCTCAGAGGACCCAGCACTTGAAGATAAACGTATTATATAACACAAAGGTTTAGGTCCATGCTTCTGGTTTTCATGTCATTATTTCTTCAGCATCTGTGAAAACAAAAATCTGCGTGTTTGGCGGCGAGTCTCTGAGCAGTGAACAAAGTATTGAATTCACCTTTCTTACTGCTTAATTTCGCATCACATCCAGCTTGTGTGGCCGTTTTTCCTTTCTTTACATAACAGGTGCCTTCTCAGCTTCTCACCATTTAAGTTCACACTATTTTGGTTTGCACATTCTCTGTGTTACTCCAGATTACTCCAATAACACAGCAAACATGTAAAAAGGGTGTGCATTAATAATTTGATCTCCTCTCCAGTGATCCTGAACAGCAGGAGACGTCTGTCGCTGATGGCCGTTTGTGTAGGCCTGCTGTCTGAGACCTGCGTGGCTCAAGCTTGTAAGAAGCTTTCATGGAGCATCCAGGACATGTTGACATTTTAATGAGATGGAAGTGTCACCTGTCTCAGGGAGGAATGAGTGACCAACATCATGGACTTTCTACACATGGGATTCAAGAGGGGAAATGTTGAAAGCTGAATTCTTCAAGTTCCTTTCAACTGTTTTGCTTTTGCTGGCTAGTAATGCCAGCCATGTGTTTTGTGTTTATTTAAAGGTATGAAACACATCTCCTCCTGTGTGCTAGAAACCTGACTGACACTGCATGTCAAAAAAAGGCCAGATCCGTGTTGAGTTTATGTGATACAACATGAGAGACTGAGAATTTGTGCTCTCCGTAGAGGCAAAGAGACATCTTCATACAGGAGGAATGTTTTCATTTGGTTTTAATATGGATAACCTGGGGTTCATCATGCAAAAAAAAGTCACCGAGGGAGACAAATGTCACTCAGACATCTCCTGATCCAAGCTCCTGTTAAACATGCTCCAGTTCCTGAGCCACTCTTGAGGAATGACACAAACACAGACCCCGAGGTTGTAATTTGACAACAGCTACTTCTCTGTTTGGGCACGCAGCAGTCCTCACATTCCTGAGCTAATTGGTGAACTGTTTGCCAAAATTAAACTAAACACACATATGGGAGTGTACAGGACCAGGGTGTGAGGTGAAACAGAAATAAGTACATATATTGATTGATTTTTTTCTAAATGACTTTGCAGGTATTTATTGCAGCGTTGCTGATGAGAGAACTGCTCATGTAGTTCCAACCAAGATCCAGTATTTTGTTTTGATGACGTTATTGGGATTTTTGTCATAATTGACTAGTATAGCAAATATTTTTAATGGTGTTTTTTAAATGACAATATTGAAAATGTCTTTCATGTGTTCAGAGCCTACTATGATGTGAGTGATCTGATCAACACTCCAATGTCCCCAAGTAATCATTTAGAAACAATACTAGAAGCGAATCTTACACTTTTGTGAGGACAGAGCCGGTGAAATAGCATTTTAAAATATGTGTCATTAAATTTAAATGCACAATGTTTGAATCATGTGGCTTCGACGCACAGAATGTGAAATCCTCAAAGATCAAGCTGCAGGAGATCGCTGCTATCACATGTGTGATGTGAAATGATGATAAAAACATGTTGACCAGCTGCAGTTGGAACGCTCCACAAAACCTCCGCCTACTGTCGCTGGAATGTGTCTGGAAATAAACACAGACACATTCCAGACACATTGTGTGTTCTGTTGTTAAATCAATAAAACAAACTCTGAAATCAGACGGAGCACCTGTGAACTGAGTGGACTTTATTCACCACACTTGCCTACAGTGCGTAAACATGGATCTGAACCTGGGAAAAGCCCTCTGCAATCAGGCATTCTTTAGAGATACATCTGTGAGTGTGAGATGATGATGCCGCCTTATCAAAGTCACAGATAATGTGACAGATATTCAAAGATGTAAGGTCTAAAGATACAATTACCACAAACATATTCAGTTTAATAGCTGCAAAATAGCTTTTCTCTCCTTTTCGTTTTAGTGCTGTTTGTGTTACTTTATTGAAAGCAGAAGAGGAGACACAATAGAGTCTGAACTCTTAGCTGTATCATAGACTGTAGATAGAAGATGGATATAGCCACAGGGCTTTTTGGACTGTGCATTTTAAAGCTTTAACATTTTGGGTACTAGTAAAAAAATTAGAGTTTCATTCACAGTGGATGGAATGTATGCCACAGCAAGCCATAAAACTTATTCTTCCACTTAAAAAATTCAGCAGCTTTTTGTTACTTGAACTTTATTGTTTGTCAATATTAAGGCACAAACCCCTGTGCTGACCTCAAAAGGGGAACTGAAGGCTTAGTTAAAATAAGCAGTATTGTTTTTTCTTTTTGTCTTAAAATTCAGTTCAGCGCCTATAAATTAATAATTGTTCATTTCCAGCTATTTCAGAGTACTGAGGAGATATTTTCTCTCTTTGCCTCTCAAATACTTATTTAGTTCTTGCACAAAATTCACATGACAAATGCAGAGATTTAGAAATGTTTAATTATTATGGGTTTAAATGCACTGGCCAGGTGGAACCTTTCTGTGGGCGGTTTGATGTTCTTTCACCGTCTGCGTGGGTACCCTGGCTTTCCCTCACAGTCCACAAACATGCAGTTAGTGGGGTTAGGTTAGCTGATGATTCTAAATTAGGTGTGAATGGTGGTCTGTCTCTCTTTGTTACCCCTGTGACAGAGTGGCGACCCTTCCATGGCTTATCCCGCCTTTCGCCAAATGATAGCTGCGACAATCTCCAGCTCAACCGCAACATTAAACCCTTTAACATTTGGCAGGCACACAGAGTATGCTCCTGTAATAAATCATGTAGAATAAACTTGCAGAGCGAGTTTGCCAAACTGTGCACAGGAAACATCATGCAGATACTTTGTTTTTGTACTACATGTTCTCTGGAGTGTTTGTTATATTGGGGTATAAAAAGACAAAATATGCTGTATTTCACCCAAAGTTTAATGAGATATTTTCACTGTTCGTATACATGTTGCTTCTGCACGTGGGCACTTGTTGTTACAAGCCTCTGAATAGTTGGGAAGACAGCACACTGATGTGGAATGTTTTAAGTGTCCTCACCCAGGGTGGATCTGTGCTTTATGAATGCTGCACCCTATGCACTACGTCTGCCATGTAAGACATTCACAATGTATCACCTGTCAGCCAGATGAATTTAAACACACTGTAGTCTATACATTATTTGCATAAAAACAGAAGCTCGGGCCTGCCTCTGCTGTTACCTCATGACCAAGTTTTGATCTCAAATTCTAATCCTTAAAGTCACAAAACACACAACACTGTTCATGTTGTTAAAATGCCACATCCACCTGTTCTGTCTTTAGATTTAAGTTCAATAAGAAGATAGACAAAATCCTAAATAAACACAAACACACCTTTGTCACTGACTTTTGGACAAAATCTTTGTGAACAAACCACTGACTGTGTGATGGTGGAAAGTACTGGTCTCTTACTGTGGTGTGCAGTGGTTTAATCTGAGTCTTACTAATCAGATTACTGTAACAGTAGTAAGCCTGAAGTCATTTTACCTGCCAGGTACAATATGGGGAAGCAAAACTAATTCTGCACTGAAAGGTATAAACTGAGGCTAAAGCGGATTGCTCCATCCATAAATGAAAAAGGTGGCACATTTAATATCTAAGCTGATCAATTGAAACCTCATTATGTTAGATTATTGTTTTAGGACAGCTTTGTGCCTCTTTAAATGTGGTTGTTTTTTTTGTTTTTTTTTTGCACAAATGAAACAAAATAGAAGTGAAAGAAAATGCCGCTCAAGGAGTTAGTCAATCTCCATCGATTTCCATGTTAATATGCCTGAAATCACGTTTAGAGCCTGGTACAAAATAAAATTTATAAGAAATGAACGGTGCATGATTTTTTTCACATCAATTTCTAGTCTGTATCAAAACATTAAATAATATATAATATAGGCAAATAATATATGCAGTCCTCCAGACCAAAGAGTAGAGGGACCATCTGATTTATTATTAACACTCTGCCTCTGTCTTTGATGCTGGTGCATCAGTGCCTATGGAATTAGTAGCTTGCACATCTGGAAAAGCACCATCAACCCTAACAGGTTTATTACAAGTTTTAGAGTACTATATATTACAATTGTGATGATGTTTTTTTTAAGGGAATGCTGTGCATAAGTAGCAAGACAATGCTAATCCACATACTACACGTATTACAACAGCATGGCTTTAAAGTAGAAGAGTCTGTGTGCTGAATTTTAGCCTAGATCTTTCACCAACTGAAAGCATTTGGCATTGATAAAATGAAAAATATGACAAAGAGGACCCAGGAGTGCTGAGCAGTTAGACTCCTCTATCAGACAAGAATAGGACAATATTCCTCTCCTAAAAAATCCAACAGCTGGTCTTCTCAGTTCCCAAATGTTTACAGACTTTTTCAAAAGAAGAGGCTACACAGTGGTAAGCATGGCCCCCGGCCCAACTTTTTGCAGACACGTTGCTACCAACAAATTCAAAATGAACTATTGTTCTTAAAATGATACATTTTCTCAGTTTAAACATTTGATATGTTTTCTATGCCCCATTATGAATAAAATATGGGTTTATGGGATTTATAAATCATTACGTTCTGTTTATTTACATTACTCACAGGCTCCTGACTTTTATTGAAATGAGGCTGTGTGTCATTTGTGTTAGCTGCTATAGTGCCTGTCACCATTGCTATTTTAGCTAACTGTGTTAGCATATTTGTTACATTATTAGTACTCAACACAAAGAGCTGAGACAGATATGTGTGTCATTAGTTTGTGTGTATTTCTCCATGAGACAGAGTTTGGGGTTGAAAGACACTGAAGCTCTCTTCCAGAGGAAAATATGCCAAATTCCACGGCAATCTGTCGAATCACTGCAGATCACAAAGTTAGCCTCACAGTGGAAATCACCAAAGCCAGGATAGGATCTAGCTTGAACCTTTGCATGAAATTATAATTCAGATTCGGTGCATCCAAGAGACAATGCTGAAATGTCAGTGGGGAGCAGAACAGTTGGATAAGGTCCACTATGCATATTCAAATGAGGAAATACAACATTACCAGGAAATAGGCTGTGTATTAAACCGGCAGTCATTTACTTTTTATTCAAAAAGACAGAGCAAGGCCAGAAACACAAACAAGTGTGGTATGCACTGGCCTCACTGGGATCAGTGGACTGAAAAGAGCAACACAAAGGAAAGGAGGAGTGCGCAGGAGCACAGTATAACAAAAACAAACTCTGTGGGCGTCAGTTACGCAAAGAAAAACACATATTACAACACAGAATTACAGAATTAGAAGCAAAAAATGCCAACTGGCAACTTTAACTCAAAAACATCACCACTAGTTTTGCAATATTCACTAAAAACACAGCTTTCATGCATGTTTGTTATGCTGTTTGCCTAGTGCCGATGCCACTGATGTGGCAATCTGCCTCATCCCTCCCTGTAGAGAGAGTGATGCGCACCTTGGATTTGCTCTCTCAGTCAGGATTATGTTAATCTGCTGTAATCTCCTAACAGACGCTCACACAGCCTGCACGAGACCAGAGCACAGAGCAGAGAGACAACATAAGCTTCGAACGATACAGACTGAGGCCGGTATATGCAGAGCATGCTCACACAGAGAAAATACACCAGAAAAACAGGACATCAAATAGCACTGTAAAAATAATGAAATGACTCACTAAACTTTCATCATTACTTAATCAACACAAATGTGCAACTACACCATTTTACCTGTGGGAGCTGCTACAATGACAAAAAAATATTATCATGCAATGGTGGAAGTAAACTGTTTTTTCCCCCCTAAATTCATTACTAAAGTAAATGTGGCAGTCCTCAAATACACAGAGAAACATACAAAAATGTTTGATTTCAGTTGTAAAAGTCAATTTGAGTAACATTAAAACCACCTGCCTGTCATTATATAAGATGGCCCTCACGCCGCACAATAGCTCCGACCTATCACAGTTGAGAGACAGGACCTTTTGAGGTGTCTGGCAAGAGGAGGCTGGCAACGGATTCAAGGGGATATGGCATGGAGCCTCTGGATCATGTCTGTTCCAGCACAGCCTGCTATTCAGGTCACCTGCATACAATTGTATTGCTTTGGCCCACTGGTTTATATGGATTGATGTATTTAAAGCCCAAAATGTTACAGTTGTTGGTTTTTATACCTTTACATTGGGTGGTTACATAAATAAATAATATCAGAAATGCTGTTCTGTTAGAACTGTGGTCATATTCACGTGTTATGTCTGTTTTTCCAATAAATAGAATTGTTGAGCTTTTCCGCCTTCTTTTATTGGAATCTGTATAAAGGAAATTTTTACCATGTAGGAATTTCCAGCAATTGTAGTCAAAGATATGCACACGAAGGCCATGGACACGAAAGGATAAGTGCCAAACAATCTAAACATCTCACAAAGATTTGCTAAATGACAAATGCTTTGTAGACTAAGATTAGATCTGGCAAAATTAATTATAAGACACTTTAAACACAGGATAGTACAAGAAAGAGACAATAAAATGTACTTTTAATAAAATCAAGAAATTCAAAGGTTAAACCATCACCAGCATGTATGAATAATAAACTGCACTTTCAGTTTGGATAGAATGAATAATACTGTAACTCACTGTATGAAATAACTTGTACTAATGTTAAAATATGATTTCTATTGTACGGGATTATCATTCTTTAATGCACTCAGATGTAAATCATTTTGATTTTATGACCCATTTTCTTGTAATGCTGGGTGACTGAGTAAAATGTACTTCAATGCTTAGTTTAGGACAGTGTTGAGAAAAGTAAAGTATTTCTTTTTGTAAAAAAAAAAAGGAAAACATCGAGGCAAATACAAGTGTCTTCAGACAATCACTTGTTGGTCAAATGCACTGTTTAATTAGTTTATCACTTTGTAGTAGCTCCTTTAAATTTCCCCAAGAACATACAAGAACGATCTGCAAAAAACAAAAAACAAAAAAAACCATCCTTTTAATATAGCCGATGCTGACAAATATTTTTTACATAAATTATGAAAAGATTTGGCCCCCGTACAGCCACCTGGGGGACACCTGGCAAATTTAAAGAAAATGTGCAAAGTAGAAAAGTGGTTTGACAGCACAAAAAAAAAAAAAAAGTAAAGTAAGTAAAAGTAAAATTCTGATATTTGTGAATTGTAAAAGGAATACACCATTCTTTATTCATAAAACATGGGGTGGACACTGGAAGAGTTCGTGAAAATAAGTTTCTTGATGTGATAACGGGCGAAGTCAGAAATCTCAGATAGAACATATACATAGTGAGGTTTTGAGAAGCATTTCAAAACTGCATAAAATAAAACACAGAAATCCAGAAATCACTACTCTACTACAATCTCTACTGCTCACTAGTTACACCATATTCAGATGACTATTTAGAGGTTTGGAGCAATATTTATAAATACTACTAGCATAATTATTTATATTGCAAAAAAGGACCAGAAGGATAATCCATAATAATGGCTACAAAATATCATGGATTATCTATAACACCACTCTTAAAATCCAAAACAATAAAATTCACCAGTGTGGTTCATTTTCACACTGTACAAATTCTGTGTAAAACAATAAACTACTTACTTCCTACTTACTTAGTTCCTCACAATATCCAAAACAATTTAAAGGGATGGTGGATAATATTTGAGGGGGGAGTTATATTTAAACCATCTCTGTGTTCGTATGTAATAAAAAGTTTTTGATCTCTCTATGTGGAGTGAAGCTGCGAAACAGACTGAGTGATGAACTGAAGCATGACAATTTTGAAGTAATGGGGGGAAAGGGCTTTGACCTGTTATTTTAAATTTTTGATAGGTGTGTACATCTATATATATCTGTAAATACATATATCTGGGTTTATAAAATCAGATAAATGTAGGATTTTTGATAGAGCAGGATACAAACAGGAAGTAAAGTGATTACCGAGTGCAGAATAGGGTAGGATTAAATAAGCATATGCTTGTTTTTACTCCTTTTTGAACACATCAAGTAATTTATTTTGATCATTATTTTCTTTGTGCTTTAATTGTATTATTCTAACATGTTTGAAATAATGCCTTAAAATCTAGAGTCCACTTTTTAAAAAGTAGCCATCAGATTTGTCAGATCATGTGATTTTTAGATAAACACCACACTGGGCAAATACACAGCAACTGTGATAACAGGCAACGGGGAAAAAATGGTGCACATGCTGTATGAAACTGAGATATTGTTGCATGACCCATTTCTTAAGTCTCTCAGGGAGGTTGGTGAGAATTTACATAGAGACTCTGAGTATGAAAATATAAACAGTGTTATCATCATCAGTAATTCATCCCAACCTCCCAGCAGGAGAAGCTGCTACATCAAAGCCACCACATCCTGCTGCAGTAATGATCAATTACACTGGAACTGCACAGGCATGGCAGCTACTCTAGACCAAAATGCAGATTGGTGCATTTAAATGCAGGTCAGAGTGAGATGCATTGAGAACAAGAAATAAGTAGGGCAGCAGGGAGATGGCAAGGAAGCGCAGTTTGGTGTGAAAGAGCTGTTTCTCCTAGAGTATTAGTTGGATTTTTTTTTTTTTAAAGATTTTGGGTGTAAATAGTGCAAATGTAAATGTTTTATTTTTTTAGCCTGTTTGTGGCATACCTACATGATTAGTTGTTAGTTTGTCAGGTTGCCAGTAACACTGATCGAAAGTGAAACGTCTCAACAACTTCAAAACAGATTGAGATAATAATTAAAGACCAAGCAACTTACTTATCCAGTCGTGCCACAAGTGGATTAAAGTTTTTAGGCTAGAGCAGTATTTGGAACATATGTTCGAGGGTACCACAGGATGTTTCCTAGCCTAGGATGATGGTAGTACAAGACCACCAAGCTTGAAATGAATTGCTATCCAGAAAATCTCCTGATGCAGGCTGTATTTGTGCACACATAAGCACATTAAATGTTTCACCAGCACAATTTAGGTTTTGAAGCAAAAACAAATATATAAAAATAAAAGTATCACTACAAAATTTAATACATACTCTAAATTTTAACTGTAAATACAACCTCAACAACTTCACCTGTACTGTGTGCTTAGGGCTTTATACTGAGAGATAGTGTATTAAAATACTATGCTAGATAAGAGAGATTTAGCATTGCTTTTGTCAGCATGCTGACATTTGCATTTTACTCAAAGCATCTGCAGCCCCACAGAGCTGCTGGCTACTCTGCTCAAACCAGAATGATCACATTACAGGTGTCTGCAGCCAGTCTGTCCAAATGAAATGTATAATGTGAAGGTTAGTGTTACCAATTCAGTGAGCTATACCAATTATGAAATATGGTCACAATCCTCCTTCTGTTCCTGAGTTATGTGTTTGACCAACGGTCAAAAATCTCATTAGAACATTAAATTTTACATACATGAAAGTATGTAAGTAAGTAGATTAAGAAGGTGAAATATTCGAACCTTTACTTCCAAAATCATTTGTTCCAAATGTATTGAAATTCTCTCCAGTTGCACTCGGGAGTGAGGTCACAGTAAAATTTGATGACCAAAATCTAATCAGTTCAGATCCAAGTCCAAATTAACTTTTGGGCTGGATGTTAAAAAAATATACATAAATCCCTCTAGGTGGGCCTGGGAAATAACTTAAAAATGAGAGAGATGTGGGGTCCTGGTGAGCTTAAACTTTGATGAACCTAACCTGTTGATTTTTGCATCCAAGTGAACGTTTACTCCAGATGTAATGAAATGCTCTCCAGATGTTTTTCAGTTATAACATGAAAATAGAGATCGATAGAAAACACAACCAAGAGCATAATATCTACAGCCACTTGAGTCATGGAACGAAGGACGTGGTTCCTATAAGCTCACTTTCACAATCCTTATGAATGCTTTATCTCAGAAACACCTGGAGAGGATGTCATTGGATCTGGTACAATCTGCATCATTAATATACCCATAGTCCCATATCACCCCAAAATATCAAATTAAATTCTACTAAAACATAACTGTGCTTTAATTGTTGATCTGCTATTCATGCCAGTTTAATTTAGAAGTATGAAGGCACGATCAATATTTCCCTCATAAAAAACATCACTCCAAAAACCTGAAAAGTACAGAACCGCTTTATTAAATTCATAACAGTATAATAACTATGAGAGAGTACTGTCCAAACAAACAGCAGTATGGTCATTCATGGATAAGAGAACAGGAGGAATGATAGATGGCAGCAACACAGCCTTCACATGTTCTCCGAATGTTACTTATTCAAAAAAACAATACATAAAATCCTTCTTTTCACTAAAGCAAGTTAATGAACGATTACGATAAGAGATATAAAGTACAAACACGAATGAAATTGCATTTACTTCTGTGATTTCCTCAATAGGTTACAGCTGCATACTCAATCCTACTGATAAACATGTCACTTGTAAAATAATGAACTGTCTTGGCTCAATCACGTTTTCAAACCCAGGTTTGGACACAGGTCAGATTTGGTCAGCTGCAGAAAAGGCGCACACACATTACACACCTTCAGCTATTTTTTTTTCCTCATTGGAAGTAATGTTCAAGTTATTCTCCATTCAAGCACAACCCTCACTAGGTTTTCCAAAACGCTTTTCACAACCACTACAGCATGGGTGTGAACGCTCAGGCGTGACTGTGATTGCAGCAGTAATCCACACTTAAGTCAAACTATGTCAAGCTTTTGTGGTTGTTTTGCACTTGGCGTCTTCGCCTCCTGATTGTTCAAAGTTGGTGCAAAGTTTGCCCGTTGATTATGAGACTTGCACCAAACCACTGAATCATAATTATGACTCACTGTAAGTGGGTGTGACATAGCATTGTTCACCTTTAGTTCGAGAGCCATTGTTTAAGGGAAGTATGCTATTTTGTCAGGAGTCAAAACCACCCAAAAAAACAACAAAATTTTTTTTAAGTTTACCCTGAGATGAAATCTCCATGTTACACATCCAATAATCATGTGAAAAAGGGGCATATTTTAGTGTACAGAACAGGCAACGCATGTGGCAACGGTACAATATTAAGTACAATTTGCTGGTGTTCAATTTAAAGCTTCTTCTTAGCTCTCTCGTGCTGGGTTAAGCTACAATAGTGTAAGCGTACAAAGAGCACCATGCACCTGTGTAGTAGTGACAAACTCAAAGAAAGTCAGGTAGTTGTAGTTTTGGGGATTTAACACAGCAACAGGCACAAACAAGTGCAAAAAACAGACTTGAAGAACAAGTGAGGAGTGCACCACCTAGCTCAGTTTGCAAATGCCTCAGCTGACTTTAAGGCTGATATAAGTTCTTGAAGGTAAAACTGCTACGTGTACTTTAAAGTTGTATTCTGAAGAAATAACCGCCATACATTAGGGTCCTTTTATTTTGAGGTGTACAATTTCTTCAAAGCATCAACCAAAACAGGAAGAGAGATGTCTCACTTTTGCTAGAGCAACTCAAATTTCAGAGGGTGTCAGCAGTACACTGTTCCCAACAGCTGCATCCCTGCCAATAAAATTCCAAACAATCTTTTGACAGAGAAGAGTATAATTAACAACAGAGTGTGAAAAAGCCAATCCAAATTAGGGACTCATTGGAGTTGGAGGAGAGCGACATGTCAGCATGACATTAATTTATTACTGGCACAGCTTCAGAATGAGTTTTGTGAGATTGCTAAAGTCATTATGTTTCAAATTCCACATGTAGCAGCTTTAAAAACCAAAGTACAGGCCAAGCAATTCATATGACTTATGGTATATGTTCATTCCCATCTTGAACATCTTATAAAAAGGCACTAATTGGGTAGACATCCAATAGAAAACCTGGGATCAAGATGTGACTCGTGTCTTAAACGTCAGTGGTTTGAAACTGTTTAATTAAACGTGCTTTCGGCTTCAGATTAGCAGTAGACTGCAGTAGTAAAACAGCTGCTTTACCTGACCCTAAATGTGTAATCCGACTAGAAATGTTGGCAGCAGTCGCATACAGGTGTACTTCACAGACAAAGTTAAGTTTCACTAAATGTGGATCATAAAAAGCAACAGAGAGAAACAGAGAACAATTATTCCAACTTATCAGAACACTGGAACCAAAGTCAATGGATTCTGTTAAATAATAAGACTAGTCAGAAAGTTGCAAATGCATTATGGAAAGGTTCAGAATAAAAGTGAGTAGTTACATATGCAAGAGGCCAAAAAAAAAAAAAAAAGTTTGTCCAAGCTTAGATCAGGAAAAAAAGATATATGATAAACCTCAAGGAGAACTTGCATCCTTTTATGGTGACAACAGAGTTTAGCTTTGCTCCACCCCAAACTTCATCCTGCTCAATAAACAATCAACCATTGTTCACTTTGTGTCCCCATGTGATGGTAATGTTTAAAATTACTTTACTCACCAGGTCCAGGTTATATGGATAACAGCAAAACTATGTCAAAGTGGCAACTTTAAAAGTGCTTGCCAGTGGATTTTGTTACTCTCCAACACGGATTAAACCTCCTCCCAGACTAAATCCTAGGAAGACCTCCAGCGGAAAAAGTTTATGGTCTATCTCAGCTTAATCCATGTCTGGGAAATGGAGGCAGTAAGACATAGTAATGCTAGCTACTTCCCCATCTGGTGATTGTGCTGGTTTGACCTTACGTTTAACAGATGAAGTATGTAACTGAAACATTTTCCCAAAATGCCAGACTATTCCAGTTAAATCAGTTAGAAACTCTTGATGTCGACAGATTTTAGTGAGAAGTTAAAAGATCAAGGGTTACTGTGCTTGTGGAAACATGGTTTCATATCCACATGTTATTGCGACACATCTGACTCTTCACATACTTGTCATAAATCAATCCTCTAGACTTTCACTGGTCGGTGACATTTTAATTCAGTCAACTGAAAACGCTGGTATTTGAGTGGGGAAGAAGGCGGCCAACTGTTCAAAAAGCGAACCAAATGTCCTTCATTCATCAGCTTCAAAAAATTCCTAAAGACATTCGTCAAGACACCAGATGTTAAGTTTTAAGTTCAACATAGCCAGATCCCACCTACATCAGCAACCAAATACAATGCTGAGTGGCGTACTCTCTTTGGTTTGTGTTCAAATAGCGGACTGACGTACAGACAGGTGACGAAATATGAGCACATTTGTGCAAAGATGAACCCTCTATATCTTCTCAAAGTGATGGTGAGTTCAGAAACTCAATTTATGATTGACAGCACAGCTGCTGTACTGTGTCTGTAGCTGTGTTGTATGCTACAGGCTGAGCTGAGACCTTTGCTGCAGAGTTTAGATACTTAGGAAGCCTGAGTAGACCATTCATGTGTTGACTAAGAGGATTTTCACATCCAAAGGTCTTAAACAGTCAAGATTTTAGATTTTGTTTAGATTTTAGATTGAAGGACTTTTAACTTTTTTTGTTATAGATGAGGCAATGAAGGCAAGTTCTTCTGATTAAAAAAAACCAACCAAAGCAAAAACAAAAGCACTTTTTTTTTGTTACAATCTTATTAATGACCACTGTCATATTGTAATGGAAGCAGAGATCGTTAAAGAGCCCCTATAACGTATGCAAAGATGACCAAATGCTGATATAATCAGATTTATATTCCTCAAGGATGACTTAAAAATGAGCTTAATCCTGCACGGGCATCTGTCACACTCAACAGAGCACATGACGCTAAAATGAGATTGGTTAAGATCTCGATGCATAAGAGTATAAAGCACTGGGTTTTCATTTGATAGTTGCTACTAGGTTTAGAGCTACAGATGTTTATTTACACTGTGGGTGATATCTGAAGGCCACAGGGACCAGAGAAAGTTAAAAGGGACCTATTATGCAAAAATGTTTCCAAAAGGAACAAAATAAATAAATAAAAAAGGAGGTCAGTAAGAAATCCCCATGAAGGGCAAGGCTTTGCTTTTTTTTCTTTTTTTAAAAACTCTTGGATCTTTATGATGACAATGTGGTCATCTCAGACACACAGCTCTGGTTGCTGTTCAAACCTTATGTCTGTGAAGGGCAGCCAATCAGAAGAGAGGCAATAAAACTTGCTTTTTTTTTTTTTTTTTTTAAAAGATGAACAGGAGAGTTGCACCACAGCCCAATATAAGACAAAGAAAGATTACTGTAAACTGTGAATCATGCAAAGCCAGCATGGAGGTGATATCAGCACAATAGGTCCCATTTAAAAAAAAATGTGTCTAAAAACAAACTGCACCATGAAAAAGTGAGAAAATGTGTAGATTTTTTTTTTTTTTGTTTCCATAATGAAAAATGTTCCAGCTACCAGATCACAGCTCAGCTTTTGGCCATATTTATATGTGGCTTCATAATTTCTTTTAATGCTCATTATCATCCATAATAGAATTATTCTATTATTCTATTCTTTTGAAGAATAATTCTTGTTTCAACTTAGGTAGTCTTTGCATTTCTATTCATGTTAATACTGCCCTCAAGAAACTAATATCTGAATGTTCAGTGTTTGAACCAGCCAACCCTTGATTGGGGCGGACCCCCACTTAAATTGATAAATACAATGAAACCAAGATCCAGAAATAAGCTGAGTTCTGTTTTAATCTTTAAGTAAATGTATCTTAAAGATGGCTAATATTAAAGCAGAAAGTTAAATTCAGGCAGATGTGTCCTGAACACTACAAAGTCTGAGAACAGACACATGTCTGATATGCCTGTAAAGTGCTGAAGCACTATATCTGCAACACAGCACACTGGGCTTGGGGTTTTTCACCTCTGCAAACAGTTAAAACTGTTTCCAGCATTCTGAAGATTTCACATTTCCTGAGCAGATATCTGCTCCACCTAAAGGCAGGACGGTGAAGACCTCATACCTGCACACAAACTCACTGGATATGAGGACCTCATCTCTTTCTCCATACTACTACTTCTGGTTGGACCCCAAGGGTTGATGTAAATTAATGTTTTCACCACTTAGAAGAAACACACACACACTGTCTCCATTAATATGTCCACAGAGTCAGTCATCTTTTTGCACCAATGCTGATTGCAAAGCTCTGGATTTCTGGGATTCTTTCCAACCTGTAAATGCTGAGGAACGGTGCAGTAGAAAACGTCAATAGAGTGTAACAGGAAAGCAAATATTTTGTTATTTATATTATATAATAAATAATAAAACTTTGTTCATATATTTTTGTATATGTAAATTAAAAAAAAAAAAAAGTTCAGCCAAAAAGAAAGTGACTGTCTAACAAAACAAATGGACATAGAAGCAGCAATAAAGCTGTTTACAAAAAGAAGTGTGTGTGTCTATATATTGCCGAATTTTGACTATATCGAGTCGCTGGATACAATTGATCCCAACCCCTGAGTGTTTCAGAGGTTGTTAAGAGAGTAACTTCTCAAAATATCTGATCACTCAGATCTGCAGTTTGATGAAGCTCCTGGTCACGCTGCAAAAACAACGTTCTGCAACACAAGCAGGCGGATGTTTGACCTGAGGAGGTGTTTAAGGTAGCTGGAGTTTTACAGTTCCATGAGACGCCATAGTCTCTCACCAGCCACTCCCTCCCTGGAGGCCAAAAAGGTTTCTCCTCCAGCCTAATCCAGTCTGTCAACCCAAAAATATGCATCCACACTAAGAAAAATGCTGACAACGAGGCCTCAGATGTTAACGCGAAAGGAGTCCCAGCTGTCCCCTTTGCCACTGCCGCTCCCATTCTTGGCTGCCCCCATTGTTGCCATCCCATCTCCAATGTCTCCATCCGGCTGTTCCCCGGTGGGAGTGGAACCAGGCTCCGGGTAATACTCGTCATCCTCGTCAAAGTAGCCATTCTCCATCATGCTGAGGCTGGAGGCTGCGCTCAGGTCCTGGCAGCTCCCCTTGTACTCCTGGATGGACTCGTGGAGCGACCACAGTTGGCACAGCAGGGACATGTCCTGCTGACGCAAACCCACCTGCAGGGGGCAGTATAGGGATTAGCATAAAAAAAACCCGGGGAAGTACAGCTGCAGCTAACTCATCAGCTTATTAGATTATTTTTCAGCAGCTTGTTGCCTTTTTAATTGTTCACAGTTTAATAATTAAGAAACCCGGAGATAACTTTCTACAAATTTTTAAACATGTCATTTTGTCTAATAACCTGGGATTATAATCGCTTGACATGAACACAAACAGCTACAGGAACCATGAACAAGCGGCTCCGCTTTCATTTTCTAAATTACTTCACGGACATATGCATAGCAGGTGCCCTTATAGCGTAGTGCCACAACAAACTGGGTGTAAGAACACAAACATGGAGCCTAGCAAGTTTTCCTTTAAATGATGAAATTTACACCAGTTGCACCACTTAAACCCCCCAACCATCCTTCAGTGGCCAATATTGCCTACAAATAAAAGCTCCGTCTTATACTTCTGAGCCTTCAGTAACCAGAATCTTTCTACAGGAAGTAAATGTTCCAAGGTTCCCACAGGCCCATTTTATCATTAAATGGGCCTGTGGGGCTTTTACCGGCATAATAGCCAATTTATTTTTTAAATATAGATGAATGAATTCATTGTTTTAGCTCCAAAAACATCTGTCTGGCAAATCACCTTAATAACTTGGCATTAGTGAAAATCTGATTTATTTCTCAACCGTTTAGTACATAAACAGAAAAATAAGCAACAAAAGAGTGACTGTAAAGGAATTATTCAAGTAAAATACCTAAACAGTCACTGAATTTAACCTCTAACAAAGAAAAAAAAGAGAACAAAGTAATAAAAATAATCCTCGCCTGTGGCCTCAGCTGACTCTGTGACATCGGTGTGTCAAGGCCACGATGATGGTGTGTAAAGGGCATTTTTGCTGCTGACCTCACAGCTGACAGCGCAGTTTGAACTCAGAGTCACCGCACACTCAGTGGTCAAGCATATCACAGGCAGCTAAAACGTACACCAAACACTGTGCTCTTTAAAGCTGCACAGGGGCAGGCTTAGAGTCTTTAAAAATATAGGACACTGACAACTTATTAACTACAACAAACCCACAGTAATACATTAACAGCAGCAAAGCAATAAGGCTAATGTTAGGAACCTGCTCTGCCAAGGCTAAAGGACATAAAGAGTCAGTCAGATTTAGGAAAGCCCGTTTAAACAAAAAACAAACAAACAAACAAAAAAACAAAAAAACCATCCAAATGCCTAGAGTTTCAGCAGCAGTTTAACCTCTTTCAGCTACGTGACTTCATATAAGAAAACAAGCTATTGTTAAGCATTAACCAAGATTGCTGGGAATCTACCTCAATAATGAAATCTGGTCTGGTCATGGTATGAAAATCCTTGCTGCTGGCAAGGGAGTGTAAAAGAGTGTGTAGTAAGTGTTTCACTCTGATTACATCTCTGCAAATGTAATAGCAGGTATTAGTTCACTGAAGGATTTTGTGTTGGTTTCTGTATGTCACAATAGAAACTTTTATACTGAGGCTAAAAGGTATTAGAATGAGCTTAGAATCCAAATCAGCACAAGCCTAATGGCTTAATTTGTCTCATCCAATGCAAAGCTGTTCCTGATCCCCTTTTTTCCTTCTTCTTATATAGGCTGTTATTAACACCAGAGTCCATTTAAAAAAAAATCTCGTTTTTATCCTCAAGTGCTTCTAGGTGGTTGGGTGGCATGTTAAGTTAATTAACTAGCGAGTCTTTAATCTACACAGCAAGGAGAAAACACACTTAACAGAAGTGATAACAATGGACAGTGATCATCATTTGTATGTTCATTAATCAAAAATCCCACACAGACAGAACATACTATAGCAAAAATCGAAATCAATATTTTTAACTTCATAATTTATTTATATAATGCAGAACGGGTTAAATTTGTATGCCGAATCAATCAAAAGACTATTGTTTTCAAAAAGTCTTAATTTCTCAGCTAAAATGCACACAAGTTTGTCCAAAAGCCGAAAAAAGTAAACTTCTACAGTTTCTTTAGGGATTTTGGTTGAATGGTTGTGAATGTAAATCGTGCTAGGATTAAACCAGCAGTGAAAAACGGACCACTTTCCTGTCGACAAATAAAGGAAAACACTCTGAAAATGTTACCATCTCTTTTCGCAGCAGAGCCAGTGCTGCATCGAGGTTGGCCGGCTTGTTGGCCAGCAGGTTATCGGCATTGTTCCTGCCTCGGCTCAGGTCGTCCTGGATCATGGTTTTCTTCACGTACATCCTCTCCATTTCTCTCCAGGAGCCGCCGCTTGAGTTCAGCAACCCGCTCAGGCTCTTCGGCAGCGGCGGTAGACCCTCGATGCAGGCCATTCCCCCCAGCGTGCCGTTCGTTGACTTACCATTCATCGTCTTATGTGTTACGAAGCGGGGAGAGCTAGTGTCTATAAAGTCCTGTTTTTTTTCAGTTCAAAGACGCCACAAACACTGTTATCACACAGCAGTCTCCCACACTGAACAAACCGAGCAACAGCCGTGCTTTTCTCACCCCAGGGTAGCCAACGACGCCACGTTCAGTTATCCCGAGTGAAGCCGCTGGAATTCCGGTATGATCGTCACAATAAAAGCACATCTGCTTAAAAAAAGTGTGATGAACGTGGGAAGAGAGAAAAACAAAAATAACAGAAACAATAATTGCTAAAGCATACTGGCTTTTTTCTGCCCGTAATATTATAAGGAGAAGCGTGAAAACTCTGCCATGTAATATCCATCCATCTTCTTGATCACTTATCCAATTCAGGGTTACAGAAGGGCTGGAACCCATACCAGCTGTCACTGGGTGACAGACAGGTCGCCAGTCCATTCTAGGGGTAACCTTTGGATGCTGATAGATCTAGAAACATCATTTAACCTGAAAGCATGTTTTGATGCTTTGGGAGGAGACCACTTGGATAATACAAGCTAGGCACAAGGAGAGCATGCAAACTCGCAGCTGGCTTTAAAAGTCAACCACATACCTGAAATGTGCTAACCACTGCACCACCGTGCTGTCCTGCTTCGAAACAGGATTAATAGAAGCCTTTCTTTTCCTAGAAGTTATATTTGTACCACCCTTTTTCTGCTGCAGAATTCTCCCACAGGTGGATGCTTTGCATCTCACACCTCTTTTTTATTATTATGATGTATCCCCTTATATTATAAATTAGGATCATAATTATAACATCTTATACCATTCTCAAGAAAACAAAATCACTCCTGCAAGTATTTCTTTTACAAAAATACAACTCAACAGAACACATGCACTGAAAAAAAATAAAAACATGGAAAAATAATCAAAATTTAAATGCTGTTCTTAGAGAAACTATTACAATCATATGGCTATTTTCTCCATTTCTCCGTTGCACTACTTTCAAGCACTTTGCAACCATGTCCTCTAATGTGTGCCTCTCTATTTTGTGCCTTCCAGTTTTGTATATATTCATCTTGTTTGTATATACTCCTCTTGTCTGTTATTTATTCTTGCTGTCATACAATTGATATTTTTCATCCTTGAACAGTTGGTGTGGCGTTACCAGAATTTCGTTGTACATGTCCAATGACAATGGAAGGAGATTCCATTCTTCTATTCTATTAAACTTCTATACGACGTCCCCCGGCTTTTACTTTGAAAATAACTTCTGGTTATGTTTTGGTGATTCTTGTAAAGTGTCCAAACTCGGATCGTGGCCGAAGAGTAAAATCCGCTTCCTGTCCTTTTAACACAGTGGCTGCTGGGCGTTTCCCTGCCAACACGTATATGTATAAAACATGCAGACTTTTATTTAAAACAGATATATTTATAGGAAATCATGTATCTTATTGAACAGATCTTTGAACAGATACAAAGAATACAATTTAAACAGCCAAAGATGAGATGGCAATCAAATGTACACTTACTTGTACACAATCTACTCTAATACAACAAATTGCGTATGACAACAAAATGTCTGCCTGTTGGTTTATTTGAAGAGTGTGTCCAGGTGACCTATTGTAGACAGAGAGGTTGAAGGTCGTGATAGTAGTGTGTGTGAAAGACAATAGTGCGAATAAAGGACAGATGGTGGGCCTTACTTCCACCCCCCAGCCTGCAGCCCGATCACAACAATAACACAACAATAACCATGAAATCAACACAAAAGCATCACACACGCTCCTCGGAAAGAAAGAAAGAAGCATGTGCTGTGCCACACACACACACACACACACACACACACACACACACACACACACACACACACACACACACACACACACACACACACACACACACACAGGCAGATGGATGAAGCCTGAAGCCCTGTATTCCTATTCGCTGTACTGAAATTAATGAAATCTTAAAATTCTTTTCTCTACTTCTGCTAATGTGCTTCTTATAATAACCATTAAAAGTGTTAAATGCCCTTATGAGACTCAGTCAGGGTTGTGCATGAACTTACTTGCTTGCAAGTGGCCCCCAAAAAATGCTGATTTGATAATAACTTGTGCTTCTCTTGGCACGTTGTATAGCACAGAAAGTGAATATATATGAGGTTCTAACATTCTGCTACACATTTACTTTCAAAACTATTCAAAGTATGCTAAATTTGAAAGTATTTTGATAGACCCGACAGTTACTTTAGATTAAACATTTTTTAGAAATATTTTCTGCTTCATTTTTTATGACAATGACTGATATCAGCCTTATGTTAGTTTATAAAATACAGCCAAAACTGTTTTGCTATTCTCTGATGTTATCTGATATGTTATGTGTGACTTAGTGGACAGATGGATGTAGCCTCTGAAGTGAGGTCAAAATAAAACTTGCATCATTTCTACCAGCCGGCAGGGGGCGACTCCCATGGACTCAAGAAGAGGTCAGATTGTATAGATGTTTATAATAAGATGACTATGGTGCTAACTTGATTTATTGACCCAATAAACACTTTTTAATGAGTTTATGGTGTCAGTCACTTCTTTCAAGTCTTACATAGTAGAACTTAAATGTTAAATATTTATATTACTGTCACATTGAAAGTAAAAAAGATGATAAAATAGGACATGCTTTAGGGCATATGTTTAGTTATAGTTGTATGGATGTGCAGTGCCCTTGGTTTTACAGTTCATACCTTGCTTGTCTTGTCTGGTTTGAAAATGAACACACACGCGCGCGCGCGCACACACACACACACACACACCACACACACACACACACACATATATATATATATATATATATATATATATATATATATATATATATATATATAACATTTAGTAGCCAAGAGAGGTAAGATGACAGACCTATATGAATTCGCTACTCCCAATATATTAAGCCCTGCATGGAGGACATCATTAAAAATAACCAGGAGAATGGGAACAAATAAGCAAACAAACAAGATTTTTAGATCCTGCTAATATTCATACATCCTTGTTAAAAATGTGACAGATTAAAGCTGGCTAAATAAATCAAGCATTATAATGTGTGAGAAAAGCAATTTAAGTAACTTTGGATGTTCAATGGTTATTGGTGTCAGACAGGCTGGTCTGGGTTTTTCAGAAACTGCCTGTTTCTGAACAGGCAGTATTTTCCCTCACAACCATCTCCGAAAAAGAAAAATATCCAGTGAGCTGCAGTTCTCTGAGTGAAACTGTCTTATTGATATCAAAGTCTGAGGAGCATAGATAGGCTGAACTGAGCTCATAGAAAGGCAACAACTCAAACTCTATTAATTACTTCTTACAATCAAAGTATGCAGAAGAGCATCTCTGAATGTACAATATGTCAAATTTTTGAAGCAGGTGAGCTACAGTAGCAGAAGACCACACCAGGTGCCACTACTGTCAGCTAAGAACAGGAAACTGAGGCTATAAGAAAGCTAAGAGCCATTAAATCAGGCTTCATATTTGTATATTCACGTTTAATAACTTTGAGACAACACAGGATGTCTTTGTGAAAACCTTGTCCTCGTTGTCCTCCTCGCCAAAACCCTGCTCTTACAACAATTAGCCATCAGCTGATCGTTCACAGCTGTACAGTTTAGCCTTTTAGATCAATCAAGGACAATCTGTTTTGTCCAGGGTTTTTATAAACAGAGAGGTCCTTCTATAAGCTCCCACCACCAGCAGCACCATCATCATCATCACTACCTCTTGAGATCAAAGGATTAGGCATATGATTGCAACCCCCTAGGGAGGCATGTAACCCTAGCAGGGTGGTGTTAATCTGCCTTTTGAAAAGCACAATGAGTTTGCGTCATTTACTGGATCCAGCTAATAATGGTCTAAAGATATCCGCTTATGTTGAGCTCACTGCTGGCAGCACAAAAGCTACCAAAGGAGTTTTATTCTGTTTCTTTTTTCCCTCAAAATTTTCGGTTGTATTTGTCTTTGTAGATTTTAAGCATTTTGTATATCGGTCTGTGTCTATATGAGATATTATGCAATAAATCGCTAAAATGACTGTTATTGAGGAAATTAGTTAAGCTTAATGAACACATACATTTCAAACACACACACACACACACACACACACACACACACACACACACACACACACACACACACACACACACACACACACACACACACACAGAGAGATATACATATATATATATGGCAGTCTATCCCTCAAGCTTGCGTCCTCTACCAGAGGCCTGGGAGCTTGAGGGTCCTGCACAGTATCTTAGCCATTCCCAGGACTGCACTCTTCTGGACAGAGATCTGTGATGTTGTTCCTGGGATCTGCTGGAGCCACTCGCCAGGCTTGGGAGTCACTGCACCTAGTGCTCCGATTACCACTGGGACCACCGTCACCTTCACCCTCCACATCTTCTCCAGCTCTTCTCTGAGCCCTTGGTATTTCTCAAGTTTCTTGTGTTCCTTCTTCCTGATGTTGCTGTCATTCTGTATCACTACATCGATCACTACGGCCGTCTTCCCCCGCTTCTCTACCACCACTATAGCCATTACCATTTTGTCTTTCTATATCTGGAAGTCCCACAGGATCTTAGCTTGGTCATTCTCCACCACCCTAGCGGGTGTCTCCCACTTTGACCTTGGGACTTCCAGGCCACACTCGGCACAAATGTTCCTGTATATTATGCCGGCCACTTGGTAATGGTGTTCCATGTATGCCCTGCCTGCTATCATTTTGCACCCTGCTGTTATGTGATGGATTGTCTCAGGGGCATCTTTACACCGCCTGCACCTGGGGTCTTGCCTGGTGTGATAGACCCCAGAACCCTATGGATCTTGTACTTAGAGCTTGGTCCTGTGCTGCCATGATTAGTGCCTCTGTGCTGTCTTTCAGTCCAGCTTTGTCCAGCCACTGGTAAGATATCTGGACGTCAGCCACTTCCTCCATCTGCCGGTGGTACATACCGTGCAGGGGCCTGTCCTTCAATGATGGCTCCTCGCCTTCCTCCTCTTTCTTGGGTTTCTGCTGCCTGAGGTATTCACTGAGCACACGGTCGGTTGGGGCCATCTTCCTGATGTATTCGTGGCTGTTCGCTGTCTCATCCTGGACTGTGGTGCTGACACTCACTAGTCACTTCCTTCCGCTTAGCATACAGCTTTAGGGTGCTGGACTTGGGGTGAAACTCTCCATGCATGGTCAGGAGCTTCCTTGTCATGATGTCAGTGGCTTCTATCTCCTCCTTTGGCCAACTTATTATCCCAACAGGGTATTTGATCACGGGCAGGGCGTAGGTGTTGATAGCCCGGATCTTGTTCTTACGGTTCAGAGGACTTGCCAGACCCTCTGCAGTTACTTAGTGGTTGCAGCTTGCCTAGCAGCCTCTTCATGGTTTCCATTTGCCTGTTGGATCCCCAGGTACTTGTAACTGTCCTCGATGTCTGCAATGTTGCCTTCTGGTAGTTTGATCCCCTCAGTTCTGACTACATTTCTCCAGTCCGACTGACATTCCGATGTCATTGCTGTATATCCTGGTGGTGTGGATCAGTGAATCAATGTCTCGTTCACTCTTGGGATACAGCTTGATGTCATCCATGTAGAGGAGGTGGCTGACAACTGCTCCATTCCATAGTCGGTATCCGTAGTCAGTCTGGTCAATGATCTGACTGAGGGGGTTCAGGCCTATGCAGAACAGCAGTGGGGACAGAGCATCTCCTTGGTAGATCCCGCACTTAATGGTGACTCTTGCTATAGGCTTGAAGTTGGCCTCCAGTGTTGTTCGCCACATCCCCATTGAGTTCCTGAAGGCTCTTAGGATCCTGTTGATATAGTTCTAGGCATTCCAGGATCCAGGTGTGGGGCTTCGAGTCATAGGCCCTGTAGTCAATCCAGGCAGTGCACAGCTTGGTCAGCCTAGTCTTGCAATCTTGGCTGACTGCTCAGTCTACCTGGTGTTTTGCTGGTGTTTTGCGCCTGGTAGACCGAGCAGTCAGTGTAGGTATACGATACAATATATATATTATATATTATGTTATGTGATATATATGAAAACATTAAGAAATTAACTTATTAAAATACTCATGTATCCATACACTAGAAAGATTCAGCATCATGAAGAATAGAAATATATTTAAAGAGTGTATTTAACTTGGAAACAGGTACATTTCAGAACATTGGACAAGCTGTCACTGCTGAGATTATGAAATATTTTTAACCACAGAAGTTCTAAGTGACAGCTGATGAAATGGCAAAAGCCGTTAAAACAGCAGTTCAAGAGTAAGTTTAAACAGATTTGATTTCTGCAGAGAGATTCCTCGCACCTCTACATGAAACAATAGCTCTTAAACGAACAGCAGCCAACAGAGTGACATTGCACTGAACTTGGAGCTTGTCTGGAATGCATCACTGTCAGGGAGAAACAACAGACCTGAAAGGAAATAGTGTGCGTGTGTGTGGGTGTGTGTTTGCAGGAATTCAGCTCCCTATAGCGTGTCAATGTACAGAAGTTCAGGAAAGAGGGCTGGCCTGGACTAACAACTGCTGTCATGGATTTTTCCTCTGCTCAGAGGCCCTCTGCGGTGGACGGGGGTGACTGTTTCCTCCCTGTGACAAACGGGAATGGAATCAGACCGAATTACAGTAACTGCAGTGGCAATATTCTACACAGTGGTATTATAAATTAAACACACACACATAACACACACAATTATAAAAAGTTTGGAAGCCACATTAGCAATAAAAAACTCAAAGGTTGGTCGGATAATACCACAGCTGAGCTTTGTTTACACTACATCGTCCTGTTCTGGAGCTGCTAGAGTGATTAAACAGCCTCTTTCTGTTCTAACGAAGACAGGAAACAGTGAATCTAATATGATTTATTAGTGCTGCTTTCAGATCTTCCATAACCCCTACACTGTAGTTGGCAAATCCACTTTTAAGCATAAAATAAAATAAACTTAAAAATCACACCAAATTTCAAAAGTGTCTTTAAACCAGCAGTATATACAAGCAGCTAAAACTATCTCCACCTCAAGAGCTGCAGCAGTAAAATCATTCTAGTACACACTGGTGTTTAACAGTAATAATGAATAATAGAATTATTGTAATGAAGGAGTATATTGATATTTATTTACTCCGTGCTTTACTCTGTATTAAATAGCAGTGTTGTATAGTTTGGTGTATTTATGGGTTGTAACATTTGAATGCTTCTGTTTTTTTGAGTTCAATGTAAAAGATTCTGATATTTATATATATATCAGTAGATTTTCATTATATATAAACACTCAAAGAATCATATTTAAGAAGGATTTAAGAAGAAAACAGCTTGTCAAATGTCATTTTTTTTAATTTCCAGGCACTGCTTGTTTACTCTGCTGCATGTGCTATAAGACAGTGCTGAAAGGACTGTAAGCAAGTATTAGATCACCTTAACCTTATTAGGTACACCTCGCTAGTTCTGGGTTGGTCCCTCTTTTGTCTTTAGAACTGCTTTGATTCTTTATGGCACAGATTCAACAAGGTGCCCGAAACATTCTTCTGAGACTTTGGTCCATATTGACACGATAGTGTCAGAGTTGCTCCGGGTTTAGGCAGGTGTACGTCCATGCTGCAGATCTCCCATTCTGCCACATCAGATTCCAGGCCATTTGATGTTATCCTGCTGGAAATAGGCGTCATGCGCCCAGAATTTACCCACGTCTTTACATTACCAGAAGCAGTCTGAAAGTAGGATTGAGCCATGATTTCATGTTGTTTATGCCAAATTTTGACCCTACCATCTGAATGTTACAGCAGAAACCAAGTCTCGTCAGACCCGGCAATGTTTTTCCTGTCCTCTGTTGCCCAACACTGGTGAACCTGTGCCACCTAAGACTCATGTCTTAGCTGACATGAGTGGTACCCAGTGTGGTTTTTTGTTACTGTCACCACTCAAAGTTGGATGTCTTGCATGTTCACAGATGCTTTTCTGCATATCTTGGTTGAAACAAGATATTTGAGATAATCTTGCCTTCACATCAGCTTGAATCATGTTCCTTTTATGTCTGTTATCAACAAAGCATTTTTGCCACTGCAACCCACTGGATATTTTCTCTTTTTCTAGCCATTCTCTATAAACTCTTGAGATAGTTGTGTGGGAAAATCCCAGTAAATAAACAGTTTCTGAATTACTCAGACCAGACCATCTGGCACCAACAAACCATACCACATTCAAAGTCGCTTAAATTGCCTTTCTTACCTTTCTATACTACTGTATATTTTCTTGATCATTTTTACATAACTAAAAGCATAGAGTTGTATCTTCAGTGGTATTTTTAGTGTCAGCTGTAATTTGGCAATAACAAACTTCACTCCAATGAATAGAGTTTACCGTATTTTTCAGTAGAACCTGTTGTGCATTCAAGTACAAGATTTTAAATATTTAAGCATAGTAGTTTCTTGAGAATCAAATATAAAATCCACCCTTGCCTTCTTCCCAACAGTATTTCCTCTATGCCTGTGGAGCCAGATGGCAATTAAAGCTGCAGCAGCAGACTGAGGTAATTGACATGCTGCTGCCGACATGCTTTGTTGACGCCCCTGGCATTGCTCCAGTCTTTCCTGCAGGAACAGGAGGGCGTAGTCATGATCAGCAGCTGGCCTCACGCTGCCTGACCTCTGCCCTCATCCTCTTCTCCGTCTTTCTGCTTACCCACCAGCTCTGCTACACCCACTTGTCTGTCTCCCTTTCTCTCTCTTGAGTATGACTAAAGCGTTTGTGCTATTTAAAAAAAAGCAAACTATCCAGAGTACTTTTGATCAGATGGTTAAAGTGATCTGAGGTAATGCTTAAACTGCATTTAAGTAACAAAACTAAAACATTTTCGCTGGAGATCTTAATATAATAATGGTCAAAAGGACATTTGTCTGATGTAGGCTGAGGAAACCACTATCAGGTCAAATCTATGATTTGCTCAGAGACATGCTTGATTAAATATTGACTTGTTGACACATAAATTGGTCTTCAGTGGTTTCTGTGGGGAAGCCTGTAAGGTTTGGTTTATGTTTCTGCTACCGTAACATGATTAAGCTTTTCTTTTCTTGTTTTCACTGAAAAATCATAAACCATAAAGAAATTGACTGCATTTTATAGTCAATGTCCAAATACAGGGTTAAGTATAGAGACTAATCTGGTCTTCTCATCACTTGATCATCAAGCAAATAATACATCACACCTCATCTGTATTGTTTACTGCTAATCAGTATTTTTACCACTCTCTTCTGGATATTTAATCATTACACAAGACAACAGTTCAATACTGGCATTGAGTTCACTCCACACTGAAATATTCAGTCAAACAGACCAATAAAAATATTTTATTTGGCAATTAAAACCCAAACATATGAATAAAAATATATTCAGGTAGAAATCTGTAATGTTTTAGTCATCCAAGTATTTCTTGTACTGAGGATATCACTGGTGAAGTGTTTTACTGAGTAAATTCAAATGTCCTTGCACCACCTGACCCCGCAGGCTGGGTGCAGTGCAAATGTGATGACCTGCAGAAATAAATAGCTAGCGAGTGCGAAACCTGACTCCTACAGATCAGATCAGAAGATCAGACGGCGTCTCCTGTTGTCTGAAGGGCAGCAGATGCAGACCTGAGGTTTGGGGGGTGGGGGTACATCCCACTGCAGGAACCACAAATCAATAATATCCACTTCCAGAGGAGACAAAAATAGGTTTTGCAGGCTAAGACAAAGTGGTTTCTGAATTCAAACCATAACTGGTAACATCACACTGACGTTCTTCCGCAAAACACTGCTGTCATAGTTTTTTAATGTAGTCCAGTTCAGTGAGGAATTTTGTTACAGCAGACATAAAGACATGCAGTGAAATCGCAGAAGCAATACGTGTGATAGAAAGTAGGAGAATGTCATTCTTTAAATAGTCAAAATCGTTAAA
Source organism: Pelmatolapia mariae (assembly GCF_036321145.2). Lineage (NCBI taxonomy): Eukaryota > Metazoa > Chordata > Actinopteri > Cichliformes > Cichlidae > Pelmatolapia > Pelmatolapia mariae. The sequence continues at coordinate 20,958,293 of NC_086240.1, read as the reverse complement.
ATCACTATGCCATGTCTTACTGAACAAACAAGGATAAATTTTTATTGAACATCCAAAGTTAAGAAGTTTTAGTGCAACATCAAACTTATTCTGACTTTCTAAAAGTTATCACCTCCTTATTCAAGAGAGGCAGGAATCAAGATGCTCGTTGATCTTTGACTCCTGGATCTTTGCTTGGCACACTGGACAACTGACCATCACTGCAAAGGAGGAGGAGGATGAAGAAGAGGAGGCAACACTGTGCAGTCCTGCTGAGGACTGCAGAGAAGCAGAAGAGGAGGGTGTGGTGGTGGCACTGGTAGTTCTCTGCAGCACTGCTGGTGATTTTGCCTTAATTGATTCCTTCGATGTTGCTGAATCACTGCCTAAGGTCTTCTGGAAGAAGTCAAAGATGCTGGCAGAGCTGCTGCGGTCATCCCACGCTCTCTTTCTCGGCGTCTGATTCCTACCCACAGCCGCTGATGTGCTGCCACTGTCAGAATTAGTAAAATACTTGGACTGTACAGGTCTTGAAGTGCTACCCTGGGATCCGGTTGTAACTACAGATGAGACCTTGGAATGGTTTGTTATGTTAGGGCTGGGACTGGGTGTGCTGGGAGAGGAAGTCAAATGATTATTTTGTTGTTTTTGAAATATAGAGGAGGCAGAAGCAGCATTTGTGGAAGACTTTGGTGATGTCAGTGAGTCTCTTTTGGTCTCTGACTTCCTGAGGCTTGTGCTATTAAAAAGGTCGTCAATGGAACTCTGTTTGATCTTATCTCCTCCTTGGCTGCTACTACTGCTCTGGGATTTTGGCATTTTCACTGGTGAACCGTTTATGTTGACAAAGTGCTTCGTGTTGCCGACAGACCTCTTTACAGGTGGCTTTTTCCCCATGGAAGTGGATGGTCTGACTGAGGTAAAAGTGTTGGAAATCCCATTGGTCTTGTTAGAGTGAACAGGAGAGGAGAGATTTTGAGTTGGGGGCGATGGCGTGAAGAACTTCTTTGGGGAGGGGACAGGGTTGGACAATGGTGTTTTCACAACAGGAAGTGGTGGCCTGGGAGATGGCAAGGAAGACGTTGAGTCCTGAGACTTCCCCCCAAGGATGAAGCCTTTCCCACTAAATGGGATGATGTTCCTTATATCCTGTGATCCAGAACCTGGGAAAGGAAATGATACAATTTAGAGTCAGCTATGCAATGTATTTAAATCCAGTAACTTATTTCAAGTGGACCTGGTTTGCTTTTTCTTTAATTTCAGTTCTTATATTATATCTTTTTATATACAAGACCAGAGTTTCTGACAATAAAGTCAGTGTAAAGTGATCACTTCAGATGCTCTAAATCAGGGGTGTCATACTCATTTCACATTGTGGGCCACATACAGTCCACTTTGATCTTAAGTGGGTCTAACCAGTGAAACTCCTCTTTCTGAAAGTGTAAAGAAGTTATTACTATTATTATTATTACTATTATTACTGTTATTATTATTATTAATTGTGTAGTAATTACACACTTAATGTTTCCAAAGCTGTCCAGTGAGTCAGCCTAGAGTCTCTGAGGGGCCAATTCAGTAAATACCATTCTTTATATTTCTTGCATGTTCTGTAGCAGGGGGTCATTTGATTTAAATTTTTTTTTTTTTTCGTCATTGTTTTTATTGCAGTTTTTCCTTTTTTTCCTTTAACAAGGCAGTGTCTGCGACACCAGACACAAAACAACGAAACAGTACAAACACAGAACGTACACAACAGCTCTTAAATATGGCATGATACAACATAATACAAGAGGTGGTAGGTTATTCTTACAGCGCCCGGGTGGTGATCACGTGCGCAACAGTCCTTTTAATAAGATGGCGGAAAGGTCTGGTCCGATATAGTACAAAAAAGGGTGCCACACTCTGTAGAACTGACCCACACTGTGGTGTATAACGTTGGTGAGGTATTCCAGAGGAATCAGTTCGAAAATTATTTTGCGCCAGCCACAGACAGTGGGAGTCTTATCACTGACCCATTGCAAGAGGATATTTTTCCTGGCTGCAAATGTTAGAATGTTATACAGTCTTTTGTTGGCTGCTGCTTTTAGGTGGCCACTTGGAAAACCTAGAATCAGGGATATAGGGTCCATCTCTATATCAGCGTGGAAGATTCTCCCCATTTCACCTGTAATTTCAACCCAGTATCTTTGAAGTTTGTGACAAAACCAAAAGCAGTGAGTTAAAGTCCCCACATCAATTTTACACTTGAGACACATAGGGGAAAGAGAGCGGTTGAAGAGGTGTCTGCGGTGAGGGGATATATGTAATCTGTGTAAGATCTTAAATTGTATTGCTCTTGTCCGAGTACAAATTGAAATCCTTTTTGCAAGAGACCAAATGGTATCCCACTTTTCTTCGTCTATGGTTGTCGACAGCTCCTTCTCCCACACACCTCTGACCCCCTGCGCATCAGTGGTAGTCAAACCATTAAGTACATGGTAAAATGAACTCAGAGACACTTTAAGCTGTTGCTTAAACAAAATTTTCTCAACATCAGATATTTCAGGGTGCTCAATAAGGGTTGTACTGTGAGTGATATAATGTCTTATTTGCAAAAAGTAAAAGAAATCTTGTTTTGGCAATTTGTAACTGTTGGTAAGTTGTTCAAATGACATGCGTTTATCACCTGAGAAAAGATCACCAAGAGACTTAATATTCTTATCAGACCATCGTTGAAAGCCGGGGTCCGAGGAACCCGGAGGGAAAGCAGGGTTATTTATTATTGGGGTAAAGGTTGATGTTATTTTTGATCTTCCCTCAAGACAGCGGACAAGTCGCCATGCTTTTAGGGTGTTGATTGTTACAGGATTTGTGCAGAGGACTTTAATTTCTTTAAAATCATTACAAAATAATAAATCACTTAGTTTGCATTGTGACAGAGCCGTCTCAATATCCGACCAGATTGAAGTTTTACCCTTAACCCAGTCGTTCACAAATCTTAAATGGGCAGAAAGCTGATACATTTTAATATTAGGTAAGTCCAAGCCGCCCATGGAGCTTGGCAGGTGTAATACTGCCATCTTGAGCCTAGGTCTACGCTTATTCCAGATGAAAGAGGTGAGCCAACCGTTTATGTCCTTCAGTACCCTTTTAGAGAACAAGACGGGGATCATTTGGATAGGATACAATAGCCTAGGCAGCACATTCATTTTGATCAGGGCAATGCGTCCTAGCCAGGAGACAGGGAGTGACGCCCATCGCTCTAGGTCTTGTTTGAGTTTGCCAAATAAGGGTGTGAAGTTGGCTTTGTACAGTTGATCGAAAGATGGGGTAATAAAGATTCCCAAGTACACAAATCCATTGGGAGACCATTTAAAAGGAAAGGAAGGAACAGTAGTTGGCATTGTAGAAAGAGTACCAAGAGGCATGGCCTCTGATTTAGCCAGATTGATTTTATAGCCAGAGAAACAGCTAAATCTGTCAATCACCTCAATGAGACTAGGTACGGATGTTTCAGGGTTAGTCAAAAGAATTAAAACGTCATCCGCGTATAAGGTTATTTTATGACACAGCTGTCCAATCTCTAAACTACGTATTGTGGGTGTCACCCTTATGGCCTCGGCAAGTGGCTCTATGGCCAGAGCGAATAGAAGGGGCGACAAGGGGCAGCCCTGCATCACTCCCCTATGAGTGTTGAAGTAATCAGACCTAAGTCCATTAGTCAGGACTGCTGCCTGTGGACCATTGTAGATAACTTTGACCCATTTTATAAAATTCTCCCCTAAGCCGAATTTGCCCAGTGTATATAATAAATAAGACCACTCAATTCGGTCGAATGCTTTCTCTGCATCGAGAGAAAGCACCAGGCCGTTAATAGATTTTTGCTTAAAAGCTACAATAGCGTTCAGTAAGCGTCTAACATTGGTGGCTGAATTTCGACCCTTTATAAAGCCTGTCTGGTCCTCCCTTATCAGTACAGGTAAGAAGTTTTCTAGGCGAGAGGCCAAGATTTTAGAAAGTAGTTTCCTATCCACATTTAAGAGGGCTATAGGTCTGTAGGACCCGCACAAATCAGGACACTTCCCTTTCTTTAGAATTAAGGAAATATTGGCCTCCTTCAGTGTCTGCGGGAATTCACCTGTAATGAAGGAGTGGTTGAACATATCAAGAAGAGGTTCTACAAGAATATTTTGAAACTGTTTATAAAATTCACAACAGAAGCCGTCAGGCCCTGGTGACTTTCCATTTTGTAATGTTTTAATAGCCTTGATCACTTCGGTCTTAGTTATGGGGCTGTTAAGGGCAGTCTTCTGTTCTTCTGACAGATTTGGTAAGTCGAATTGGGTAAAGAAATTGTGCATTAGCTGCTCCCCCTCTGGAACTTGTTGGGAAGAGTACAGGGTTTTGTAAAACTTCTTAACACAGTTATTTATCAGTTTGTTTTCATATACCTTGTGGCCTCCTTCATCAGATACCGCTGCGATGGTATTAGATTCTGCACGCTTCTTAACATAGTACGCCAGACATTTACCTGCCTTATCTCCATGCTCGTAAAACCTCTGCCTAGTGTATTTAATTTTCTTCTCTGCATCTCTGGTAAGAAGGCAATTCAGCGCTGATCTGAGCGCAGTTATTTCTTGCCACAATGGTGGTGACGGTGAGGCAATGTATGTTTTTTCTTTATCCATCAATTCACTCTCTAAAGATTTTTGTTTCTCCATCCGTTGTCGCTTCTTTGTTGCAGAATACGAAATAATTAGCCCTCTCGCATAAGCTTTGCATGTTTCCCATAAAACAGAGGCATTACTAGCTGACGGAGTATTGATATTCAAGAATGCTTTAAATTCGGTAGAAAAGGTAGAGGTAAATTCTTCATCCTTAAGAATAATGGAATTAAGCCTCCAGTGACGGGACCTATGAGGCGCAGCTCTAAGATTAAGATCCATAATTACTCTAGCGTGATCTGAGATGATTATACTGGTTATGTCGCATGATACGACTGACCACAGGTCAGTTTTTGGCAGAAAAAAGTAATCAATTCTAGTTTGGGACTTATACGGAGCCGAGAAAAATGTGTATTGCTTATCGGAGGGGTGAGTACATCTCCAAGCATCGACAAGCCCAAACTCGTCGCATAAAGCCTGAAGCATTTTGGCCTGAGGAGGGGGGATGCAATGCTATGTGGAAATTTGTCCATAAGCGGATTTAATATTAAATTAAAATCACCACCAACAATAATGGTAGAGTTAGGAAGAAATGGGGTTAAATCCAGAAACATTTTGGTAAGAAAGGTAGTTGGGTGGGCAGGTGGAAAATAAACATTCAATATTAAAACATTTTGACCTTGCAAAATTCCCTTGACTATCACGTAGCGGCCCTTCAGATCTTTAACACAGTCAGTTACTATAAAAGGTACATTTTTCCTAATCAACACTGCCACTCCCCTGCTTCTTGTAGTGAAGGATGAGAAAAATACTTGTCCATATGATCCTTGTTGTAACTTTAAGTGCTCATTGTTATCAAGATGTGTCTCTTGTAACATAGCAACATCTATACCGTCCTTTTTTAGACAAGTAAATATTTTTCTCCTCTTAATAGGGCTGTGAACCCCTCGTACATTCCAGGTACATATTCGCAGTCTATTCATTGTTAATCTTATTCATGTATCATACAAAGCATATTGAGCCAAAAGATTCACCACACCCTGGTTGAAAATGAAACAGTAAAATCAAAAATAAAACAATAAAATGAAAAAAGAGCAAGAAAGAGCTGCGTGATGGAACATTCAAAGAACAATAATTTGGCAACAGCCGTACTAAACGTGTAGGAAAAAACCAATCTCCTCCTGCCTGTCGGAGAAGCCGAAAGGCATTGCACGCGCTTAACTCACGCCTACTCATAGACGAAAACACAGTCTGTCCGGTGCCCGATGAGGTGGGACATTTCACCTGGTTGCTAATAAGCAGCGGGAACGAAAAGAGATAGAGTCACATATGCCTAGATTCGGCAGATACTCACACTGGTTCATAAGGCACAATGTGAATAAAAGGAACACTCCGGTGGTTACGGGGGTTCAGGGCAGCAATTCCGCGTAAGACGCATTTGATTTAAATTGATTTTACATGCTCAAGTTACTCAGTGGAAACAATCTATTCACGGTTAAAAGCAGTCAGGCATCAAAGCATGACATGACTGTTGTTTTGAGGCTGTCACAGAAAATTAAGAACATTTTTCATTGAGGTTTAAAATGTTTGAAATATGAACAAGATTTTCTTGTTTGTTGGTACAACATTTTAAAGCTTAATACACAGGAGTGTACGGGCATGTTACCTGTAGTCGTACTTGAAGGCTTGCCACTTCCTGTGGCCTTCTTCTCTGAGGTCTTGCTGGTTTTTTGGCCTTTTTTGCCATATCCTTCAGGCTCCTTGATTTTGGTGTATGTGCCACCACATGTTCTCTGGTGATCCTCCCACCAAGGGTCCAGAGAAGAAGGAGCTCTATTCATGGCTCTCTTCACGTAGCCAAAGTAGGGTTTACGCTTCTGGCAGGGCCCATCACACCGCCACCAGTGCTGCCGGTACACATCAACCTCATCGTGGAAGCTGTGGTAGATCTGATGAAAGAAAGGAAAGATGGGAAGAGATAAGTTTATGAAAACGGGCATGGATGTCAAACATGACCAATCAAGCCCAATAGACTGGTAAATTGACTGATTCTTACAGCTTTTCTACTCTCCCGGAGTACTCAAAGCGCTCTATACAACATGCCACATTCACCCAATCACACCCATTCTCACAAGCACCATCTCTATACTGAGATTCATACTCCGATGGGAGCAACTTGGGGTAAGTGTCTTGCCCAAGGATACTTGACATGCAGACTGGAGGAGGCAGGGATCGAACCACCAACCTTCCAATTAGTAGGTGACCTGCTCTACCTCCTGAGTTACAGCCACCCCAATGAATGGGTTTACAAAAAATTGCTGTAGAAGCATTAACAATTGAAGGTTTTCTAAAAAAAATCCAGCATGAAAATGGTGTACAGTTGTGGTCTGAAGTTTACATACCTCTATCAAAGACATGAATGCCATGTAATTTTGAGCTTTTACTGATTTCTGTTGTCTCTCCAGGATGGAATAATGGTACAGCATTCAAAAACAAGAAGTGGATGTCAAAGTTTGAATTTATTTTGGATTTCCTCTAATCCACACAGTGTCAGGCTCAAATATATACATGCATTCACTTAAATCGTTTAATAATTGCTGGTGGAGGTTCTACAATGTCTTTTAACTTTTAATAAATGTACTAACTTCTTGTTAGTGATCACGATTCGCTCCAAATGGTAATTTTTCTTTGCCAGCACTCGCTGGACTGACCAATACTCAGAGCAATACGAAAGTCCAAGACACTTAGATAATTCTCCACCTTAGATTTTAACTACTTTGGATGTGTCACTGCTTTGGCAGGGTCTGGAAAAAGACCCAAACTATCATCCTGAGATGAGAGGAAGTGAGTTTTAAATGCCAACAGGAGTGATCAAATATCCAGCCAGAATTACACCAGAAGCTTGTTAATGGCTAACAAAAACATCTGTTCAGGGTGCAAATTGCTAAGGGACATTTAACCAAATATGAGTGGGATTGTATGTTTAGATTTGGGCCTATATGCAGTTAGTTTTGATCCAGTGTGGATTAGAGAAAATCCAAAATGAATTCAAATGTTTCTTGATTACTTTGCTGTTCAATCATTGCACCCTGAACAGCAGTTCAAACAAATCAAGAACAAACACCATGACATTCAAGCCCATGATGACTATATGTAAACTTCTGAATACAACTGTAAATTTGAAGGTTTGTATGTATACGTGGTCCACAAAACAGAATAAGTTTGAAAATGTCTCTTATGGGACTACCAGTTCAATGCTCAAGAACATACACTTACAGTAATCTTGGTCCCACTGGCTTTGTTGATCCGGTTCATGTGTTTGCAGAACTCAGGTCCGTGGCCATCTCTGTCCCGGTTATTTTGTGTCACAAACAGGAGCGCGTGAATCATTTCATGGAGAAGGGTCTGTGGCAAACAGGGAAAAATAAACTGATTAAGAAAATGAAAATTGTCCTCTTTTACAAGGATTACAAGCTCTAATCTATCACACTGTCACACATTCACTGCTGGGGTTAGGGAGGTACAAATGATAGTTGTATAAATTTCAGCCCTTACAACAAGCCCTTTCCCAGTGTTTCTGATGTGAATGGTGTTCAGGTCGACCTCACCTCTACCAGGTCTTTTCTGGGTCTAAGCTTCAGCAGAGGCTCACTCAGCCTGATTGAACACAGTCCACCTCGACCCTCATAAGAACAAACTCCAGCACACCTAAGAGAAAAAAAACAAGAGGAGCAGGACACATTACAGACATGCAAAACCAAATCCTACACAAAAATCAAAGGTGTTATTGTGTAGACAAGTTTGTGGGAGTTAACAATAACAAAAACATGCATGACTTACAACGTCATTCTCGAGCTCCACTTCACCTCCACACCGCTAAGTTTACCCCAGAAGAACATGTCATTGAACTCCAGAAACATAGCCCTGACGTCGGGGCTAGGGTCAAGCATCTCCCAGGACTCGTCCACAATGGACAGTGGCCTCTCAAGCTGGGGATTCGGTTTCCAGTAGGGAACAACATCGCTACCACCTCCAGCTACCTCCACTCTCCGTTTCTTACTGCTCTGCCCGAAACGATCATCTACAGTACCACTTGATGAAGATAATGAAGCCTGGTATTCATGATCAAACTGCTCCTGCAGCCGAATAGCGAGCAGAAAATCCTCATCCATGACAAGAGAGAAAAGTTTTTTTGTTGTTTTGATGATATTTGTTGTTATGTTCTTTGTTTTTAGTTAGCTTGTCAGAGCCAACTAGCTAATGCAGTGTGTACAGGTCTCAAACAGGCGGTAGCATCACGTCGTCCCAAAATGTAGTCTGACAGATTACCAATACGTCCAAATACTTTCTGTCATGTAACTTCTGTCATGAAATTTTCAGTAACATTTTCATATTACTAACCGTCAGACCAAAGCTAGCGCGAAGATCCGTGTGTCAAGTCTGACACAATAGGACAAAATAAATTCCGGTATGGGTTTCAAAGTAAAACAACTAAGTCAGTTTTAAACGACGAAGTAAGTTTTAAGTAAAAGCCTGTGTTCAATATGGCTATTTTCTTTTTTGTTTTGATGTATAAGTTTAAAATATCAAACTATCTGCATATGCGTTCTGTAGCATCTACTTTCAAAAATGGAACATTCTTTCGTTTTATAAAATGCTATATCCGGTTTAGTTTTGCGTAACTACGATAAACTTGATTAAATAGTCAATCGAACGTCTTAGCAATGGATTATGGGAACTGTAGTGTTGTTCGTTTCATGTAGTTTCCACCAGTTAAATAAATAAAAGCAACACGGCTTTCTAATATAAATCATTAACATATGTTAAATTATATTAAAAATAAATATAAGGCCCATTATGAACGACCAATCATCATTTAGATTTTTTAAAAAAAATATATATTATTTTTTTTGTATCCCGTGACGTTTTAGGGTGTCAACTTCCTGTTTAGGCTACAAGCGGATATGAACGAAGGAGCCTCGATAAACTGTTTCTCTGTCCAGTGTTTTCTACATTTTCTCAACAATTTATCTCAATAAGTAAATAGTTACACAGCAAAAGATGTCGGAAACGGGGAACCGACTACGGAAGCAGCTCGAATCGCCCAATTTCGACCCGCAAAATTACGTCAAGCAGCTGTCACAGCAGTCCGATGGCGACAGGGATTTGCAGGAGCACCGACAAAAAATCCAAAACCTTGCCGACGAAACGGCTCAAAATCTGAAGAAAAATGTTTACAAGAACTACAGACAGTTCATCGAAACAGCCAAAGAGATTTCCTATCTGGAGAGCGAAATGTACCAGCTGAGCCACATCCTGACTGAACAGAAGAGCATCATGGAGAGTATCACTCAGGCCCTGCTGTCCACAGATAAGGATGAGACGTCTAAAGAGATGCAGGCAGCTTTTCCCAAAGAGACGGAGGAGGTGAAGCAGAGGACCCTCACCTCACTACTGGAAAAAGTGGAAGGGGTTAAAAATATCATGGACACCCCAGGCAGGCACCTTATCTACAATGGGGACCTTGCAGAGTTTGATGTTGACAACATGTCCCCCATTCAGAAGGTGCACGCTTTCCTGATGAATGACTGTCTGCTGATTGCCACCTGGCTGCCTAACCGCCGTGGCACCGTTAAGTATAAATACAACGCTCTGTATGACCTAGAGAGCTTTGCTGTGGTTAACGTTAAAGACAACCCTCCGATGAAGGACATGTTCAAGATCCTGATGTTTCCAGACAGCCGCATCTTCCAGGCAGAGAACAGCAAAGTTAAGAAAGAGTGGTTGGAGATCCTAGATGAAACCAAGAAAAACAAAGTCTCCAAAGACAGGCATAAGAAGGAGGAGGAGGTCCCCACTTCTCCTGTTAGAGCTGAGGTATCCACCAATCCTTTTGATATGGATGATGATGAAGACACGGTTGATGGTGAGGAGAGCGTGAATCTTAGTCTTGAGTGGATCCAGGAGCTGCCAGAGGATCTGGACGTGTGCATTGCCCAGAGAGACTTCGAGGGTGCTGTTGACCTGCTGGACAAGCTCAACGAGTATCTCAGAGATCAGCCTGTCACCCCGAAGGTTAAAGAGCTTAGGGGGAAGGTGGATGAACGTGTGCGGCAGCTGACAGAGGTCCTGGTGTTTGAGTTGTCTCCAGATCGGTCACTTCGTGGCGGTCCTAAAGCAACCCGGCGGGCTGTTTCCCAACTCATCAGACTAGGTCCTTTTATTTTTTTGTATTTTCCTCAATAATAACAAGCTTGCACACATCACCAAAACAAATAACACCTGTCTGCTATGATCTCACTTTATATTCAGTGCATTCACAGTAAGGATGTGCTCAGCCCACTCACAGGGTTTCCACAATTCATTGTTCATTATTCAGGGAGTTTAGCCCATTCTCTTCCATCATTTGCATGGACTTGACTTTCAAATTGCTTGTTGTCCGAGTTCGACCTTGGATGCAGTTAAAGTGTAATTTTCAGACAAATAAGCTGTGCTTGTGGTGATCTGTATGTATTCACTGTTTTTCCCCTCATCTTCAGTCAAGGTGAATATTCTCGAACTACTCAATTAAGAAAATAACTTTCCTATTCAGAGCACTAAGAGAACTAACCTCATGATAGTTTATATATATGGTTTACTATTTATTTTTTGTCAGAACTGTTCTTGAATGGCCAAATTTTATAAAACCTTAGAAATTTGTATTTTGCTTTGGTGCAGAACAGCTTCAAGTGGATCAATTTTTAATTATGCCCGGGCTTTGCAAACAGACTCCCACACACTGACTGATTTGCAAAAACATGTTTATTTGCAATTTTTCAGTACTTGACCTTTTTCGGGCAAAACATTATCCTTTAGCAGGAGTATGCAGGGTATAAACCTATGTTAAAAATCAATCAAAAGGAAAGAGAGAGACACTGAGTTAGGATCGCTTTGGCAATGTGAAAAAATCACAAAAGTTCATATTTCAGTTAACTATTAACATATGGTACTCTCTTAATATCTCCCATAATTATTTTCTAAACATTTTGTCCCCTGTCACTACACTCCCAGGTATTCTTTATGTATTCAAGGAGAATTTGCCATCCAGTTTACTTTTTTTCCCATTAAGCTTAATAGGTTTCAAGACATATACTAAAAACATACCAGAATCAGCTGAGAAATAGCTACACATGTTGTACATTTGCAGTCATAAATATAAAGGCCCTTAGATTCCCACAATGCATCACAGTTTGCATGTCTTTGCAAAAATACAATGTAATTGCCATGAACATCTGTACTGTCTCATCACACAGTCATCTGTGTTTCAGGCCAGTCCACCAAAGCCTGTGAGCTCTTTCTGAAGAACCGCGCCGCTGCAGTGCAGACTGCTATACGGCAGCTTCGCATTGAAGGAGCCACGCTGCTCTACATCCACAAACTCTGCAACATATTCTTCACCAGCCTGCTGGAGACGGCCAAGGAATTTCAGATGGACTTTGCCGGGAACACAGGCTGCTATTCTGCCTTCGTGGTCTGGTCCAGATCAGCCATGAGGATGTTTGTGGACGCCTTCAGCAAGCAGGTAGTTAGAATGTCAGATGGTAAAACCCTAAAATGAGTAATAGGTACGTCCCCTATGATTAGAAGATATGTAACATCTATCATTTGTATATTCTGTATTGTTTATAGCTAAAAACATACTAAGCTACTGAGACATGATGCAATATTTGTGTGTTCCGGTGGTGTTCTTAGGTATTAATGGTTTAAAATATGCAAATAACCAACAATGTGTCTAGGTGTACAGAGGATAAGCTTCTGGATCTCAGGTGTATAAAAAAAGTTGAGTTATTTTAGTAATAAAAAAAAGCCATCTGAGAAGGGCAAAGAACTGAAAAGCATTGCTGCAACACAAGAGGATCTCTTAAATGGCAGCCAGAGCATGCAGCATGCAAGTTAAAATTTATGGTTGTATGGTTTTCTTAATAAAGTACATATTTTATTTCCTCATTGCTAGGTGTTCGACAGTAAGGAGAGCCTGTCGACAGCAGCAGAGTGCGTTAAAGTGGCTAAAGAACACTGTCAGCAGCTCACCGAGATCGGCCTGGACCTGACCTTCACCCTGCAGTCCCTGCTGGTCAAAGACATCAAGGCAGCGCTCCAGAGCTACAAAGATATTATCATCGAGGCCACGAAACACAGAAACTCTGAGGAGATGTGGAGGAGGATGAACCTCATGACTCCTGAGGCTTTGGCTAAACTTAAGGTGGATCTGAATTATTTCTGTTTTGTCTCTTGGTTCTTATGGTTTCTCACTCAGTGTTTTGTTTTCTTCAATTGTTGATTAGTTTTTAACCAAGAACCTCCTAAATTGAGTAACAGAAACCAAACCTTTGATAATCTGGTATTAATCTGCTTAAATGATTCAACTGTTGAAATTCCACTGTGAGGCTTTTAAGCTTCTTTTTATATAATTTAATATTTTGGGGGTTTTGCATGCTCCTTGTACAATAAAGGCACAACCTTGTCATGTGGGGAACTCATTTTGTAAAGTAAATACTACTTCATTTACCAAAAATAATAGCTAATTATGTTGTAATTTCTGGAGGCAGGGATTTTGGCTTGTGTGCTTAGAGCTTCTGTTACAACAAATGCTGAGGATTTCATATGAAAGCTGCCACAAATCACTGTTTTCCTTTACCTGCTGCAACATTAACATATTTATCTTTCTGCAGGATGAGATGCGCAGTTGTGGCATTAACTTTGAGCAGTACACAGGTGATGACTGCTGGGTGAACCTGAGCTATACTGTCGTGGCCTTCACCAAGCAGATGATGAGCTTCTTAGAGGAAGGCCTGAAGCTCTACTTCCCTGAGCTGCACATGGTGCTGCTGGAAAGCCTGAGGGAGATCATCCTGGTAGCCGTACAGCACGTAGACTACAGCCTCCGCTGTGAGCAGGACCCTGAGAAGAAAGCCTTTGTCATGCAGAATGCCTCCTTCCTCCACGACACCGTGCTGCCGGTGGTTGAGCGGAGGTTTGAGGAGAGCGTGGGGAAGCCGGCCAAGCAGCTGCAGGACCTCAGGAAGAGCACAAGGCCGGTACGAATCAACCCCGAGAGCACCACATCCGTGGTCTGAGACCGACAGGAACTTCTGTGGCTTGAATTGAGGCGCAAGAATGGCGGCCATGAAACACCTACACACTCTCTAAATGACTGTTCTTGCAATTTTAACTCCCAATTTAGAAATAAACATAGCACCTTTGGTTGTTTTTATGCTGCAGGACAGGAAATCACTGGATACATCACAGAAAAGAGTCACAATAGCACTAGAATAAGACAGCTTAAAGTGCCCATATTATAATAATTTATAGGTTTTTAGTTTTAGTGGTTCATCAGAATTGACGTACTTTTAATGTTAAAGGAGAAGATTATTTTTCTCATACTGGCTCCAAATAAAGTCCAGCCTGCTTTGATTTATCAGCCTGTCCAGTCAAAATGAGAAATGGCTTGCTTGCAATAACCTTACAAATAGAGACACAACACTCAGTAAGAAAACCACACACATTTCAACCAGAACTGGAAACAAGGCAGCTGTTTGTTCTTTTTAAGGGCAAGTCAGACTAGCCAATAGCTAAGGTGTTGCACTGATCTGATACAGATAAATCACAGATGAAAACCTGGATCACAAATGATGTGCTCCAGGCAAGTGGGAGAAAATAACTTGCATTATCCTAAACTTTGGGTTTTGTAACTTTGCAAATGTTTTACATGCATAAAAAATAACCAACAGCTAAACTCAAAATGCATAATGTATTAACAGTGATTATTGACACATGCGATAACGAAGGAGACTAAGCTCTTCTGAAAGAGGTGCAATGATTGTGTGAGGCTGATGAATCTATTGATCAGACAAACGCACTATAATTACCATGATGGCTAAAGATCATTTTATTTGAAAGTTTAATTTTGAGGCTACTTATTCGACCGTTATTAGACACTAAGGTATTCAAGCACACAAGGACTTGATTAAAAGGGATGACTGAAGTGAAATGCACTGCTAAATGTTTTCTGTTATTCAAAGTGTTTATGTTTGACAGTAACACACGGAAATTAATAAAGATCATTATGCACAGAGTCCTCATTTTATCAATGTTGTTGATGTTTAATTCATTTCAGTTTTATTTATATATCATTAATTCACAACAACAGTTGGCCCAAGGCCCTTTCTGTTTCAAGTTAAAGACCCTACAATATTAGAAAGAAACCCCAACAATCCCACAACCTCCTGTGAGCAAGCACTTGGCAACAGTGGGAAGAAAAATCTCCCATTCAACAGGAAGAAACCTCTGACGCCATCTGCTGCCACTGGTTGGGGGTGATGGGGAAAGAAAGAGCAGAGAGACCGGACAAAAGGCAGACTATAGGAGAGAGAGCTAGAGATGAATAATAAGTAATGATTAAATCCAGTAGTGGTGCATAAGGAAACAGAGAGTGAAAGGAGACACGTGAAGAAGAAACGCTCAGTGCATCATGGGAAGCCCCCCACCCAGTGTCCAGCCGACCCTAACCCTAAAGGAAAGGTTTAAGCCCAAGCTTTAAAGTAGAGAGGGTGTCTGTCTCCCAGATGCAAAACTGAGTGCTGGTTTCATGGTAGAGATTCACAACACAGAAGCATTTTACTTCTGCTATGAAGGCATACAATTTATCTGCATAATATTTTCATTGTAACACTAAAGTAAAGCATCTAAAAGAAGAAGATGGTCTGTCACTGGGGGGGGGGGGTATCTTAACATGAATTGCCCGAGGGCATTTTTAAATGAAATTAAATGAAAGAAGTGTTCTTGCTGTACAACAAGTGAAACTGAGTGCAACACAGTATGGTGTATTTTCTCATCTTCTAATTTTGGCTGGCATGTTTGCGCAATAACTCAGCAGTGTTTCATCTCTTCCTTTTTTGTCCATGGTGCATAAAAGAAATGCTCCCTACCAGCAACCTTTCCTTACAGCAAACAGTTTTACTTTTCATGGGGGGAAAAACACAAGTTTAGGTATTAATAATGGTACCCATTAGAATATAGTAATGTAAAGCAGATTAATGTGACAAATATTTAACATTAGTTGGTGTGAGCCTGCTTTAATAGAAAAGGCTCACAGTTACTACATTAATAAATCCCCCTGTGGTCTTTGCTGCCATTTTTAGATCATGTTCGCATCAAATCTCTTTCTTTATTAAAAGAAATACTATTCAGTACATTAAGATTCAAAGGACTAATCATTTTTCTGCACAACCCCAGCCATTTGAATATATATGCTTCTGTAATGCCATGTTATATAGATGTCGACATATACTACATACTAGGTGTGTCTGCTGTTTTCAAACTTGTAGCTCCAAGGCATCAGGCAGCAGCTGTTGTTCACCTCCAAAAGATTTCTGCAGTTTCAACATGCTGATAATGGTGAAATCTGTGCTGCAGGTAGTTTAATAATCCTCATGCTCAGACTAGTATTTGCCAAACCAGTCATGATTTTTCTATATGACCCCATTCTACCTTATTTGATACACTTCAAAAAGGATTGATTTTCTTAATGGATACAGAGAAGGGCTGGATTTATGTCAGCTGTATCTATTTTTCTGTGGTTATGCAAAACTAAAGCCTTATGGCATGTAAACTAAATTAAACCAAAAATAATGAGTTGATCATTGGGAAACGGCTACATTGCCCTCTTGTGGCTGTTAGAATTAGGGGGATTGAATTAAAATATAGTTGATTTTATTATAACTCAGTTTTTGAGCTTCTTGGATCAAGTTTTGGCAGTCAAAGCATTTATGAACACAGCTCAACAGTTTAAGTGTTAAACTTTAGTTTCTGGGCAACATTCTAAAATCCAACAGTGACAAAGTGTTCAAGAAACATCAGTGAACATAAATCTGTTTGACTGCTCTTCCTCCTGCAGTAAAGCCAGTCTGGGTGGCACTACCGTAATGACGAGGAGTTCCTCCTCTTTCTGTTAAAGTGTTTCCCAACAGTCACAGAGTCAACGATAGCATGACAGCGGATATTTTTAGATGCGATTGAGCACATGATTGTTCTTTCTGCTTCACAGCTCATCTCATCATAATCACTGATGTGATCGAGGGCTCGAGGAAAGCCTCAGCTTAGGGAAGAGGCATCAGGCTGGTGGGATTATTTGAGGGAATTCAACCAGTCAAACTACAAGTGAATACAAAGCACATAGTTCACGAGACGAACAGATAATAGTTTGCTTCTTTTTCAGTAAATGGTGTTGTGAAGATATTGATCTCGAAATTTCAGCTATTAGGTAAAATTTTGACCTGCTTATCTTAAAATTTTGAGATAATAACACAAAATGTTGATATTAAACCAAGAATTTTGACTTAGATCATTTTTTTTCTTTTTAGTGGGGGAAACAAACTTCTGTAATGACAAGTACAACCTTAACTGTAAATCCTATATTAACTTTTATATTAACAAAGGGTCAAGTAATGATTTCTAATATGAACTGGGTTGATTAACGTGAGCAGCCCACAGAGACCCTCAACTCTACAGTTCCTTTCTACAGAGATCTAAGTGTAATATTACTGTTACTGTACTGTGGTTGAAATAAGTGATAGCTGAAGTTTGAGCTGAAGCAGCAGGCAGATTTCTTTCAGACACAGAAACCTGCTGTCCAAATTAAACAGCCAGATGTTTCCTTCAAGAGCTGGTGGGGGACAAAACTGAGATAAATGCTGAAATCGAATTTGTCAAATGTCCACAAACATAATACAAAAACTAATGTAGCTCTGTTGATAACATGAAAATGTGGAAATAAATTGAAGTTGATGAAGGTGATTCCCACCCACTCATCCATCTTCTTCCACTTATTGCAGGGAAGCTCGAGCCTCAGCTGCCACATAGCAAAACACGGGGGTGTTGCAGGGCTGACACAAAGAAAGATCCACTCACATTCACCCCTACAGCTAATTTAGAATCACCAATCAACCTAACCCCACTTACTGCCTGTCTGAGTACCCGGAGAGGACCCACTCAGCATGAAAATTCCACACAGGAAGGTCTCAGGCAGATTGGATAGTGGATTCAAACCCCAAACCTTTTTGCTGTGAGACAACAGTGCGAACCACTTCTCCACTCTACTGTCCAGGTCTGATAGCATGATTCCCACCCATGTGGTACAAAAAAAGAATCTGATTTTTATATTTTAGCAATTAAAGCAAGTTATTCATCTTCTCAAAATTTAGACAATTTAGACAAAAACAATGACACTGCAGGATGTTCCACATCTGCAGAGATCTCTGCTTTAACGTGGTTGTGCAGATGCCCGCTCTCATTTCACTGCAGAGCCGATTTGAAACCCAGGTAATGGGATGCTAATTGGGCTAATAAATGGAAAAGCTGTCCCAGTGTGTCGGATTAATCTTGCTCCCCAAGGGACTAAAGTCATGCCCGCTGTCTAGTCAATTAAATGTTTAGTTAACACAAAAGACTAATGTGAAAAAACACAAAGGTTACCGGATCGAACTGGCTTCAGATGGTCCCTCATCCATTTTGAGCCTGCATGGAAACTCCTATTAAACTTAGTTTAATCCATTTTTATTGATTGCATGTACTCCTGCTATCATGTTTGATTTGTTTCAGACTAACAGGCAGAACAAATGCAGAGTATAGAGGCAGTCACAATAAATGATCCGCTTCAGCATTATCATTTGACATAATGATGGCAGTTACTGCCCTTGTATACTGGCAGAAAGAAGCTCAGATGAAGAAAGTTTAAGTTTTTACCAGCTATAACACATTTAAGGAGCGATCCCCCCCTTTTTTTTATTCCAATGTTTGCATTTTAAAACAAATAGAAAGAAAGAAAGACTACAAAATTGCAAGGATTGGATCAAATTCTTCTTCTTATCATTTTCTATCTAGTAATCTTAAAAAATAAACCAATGTTGTGGACAAAATTAAGAACAAAGAAGTAAATTACATAACTGAAGCGTTAGCTTAAATATGTCAAATCAAAGTAATTTGAGAAAAGGAGCACAGATCCTCTTTACGAACCATGATAATCTAAAATCTGTGGCGTTTCAAATCCTCCAAATTAGCTCGATCAGTCAACCCGGATCACAATCCCCGCCCCTCTTTACGCATGCGCAAAGTAGCGTGGGGAGCTGTCCAGTCACTCGGTGCTGGAGCGTTCTCGGAGAAGCAGCTTCCCCTCTCCGGTCCACCGACACAGACGGGAGCGATGGAGGAAGAGTTGAAATGCCCCGTTTGCGGGTCTCTCTTCAAGGACCCCATCCTGCTTCCGTGTTCCCACAACGTCTGCCTGGGATGCGCTCGGAACATCACCGTCCAGACCCCGGAGGGGGAGACCCCGGTGCAGAGCCGAGCCTCGGGCAGCTCTGACTACGACTACCTGGACATGGACAAAATGAGTCTGTACAGCGAGACGGACAGCGGATACGGCTCGTACACGCCGTGCCAGCTCAAGTCTCCAAACGGGGTGCGGGTGTTTCCGCCTGCGATCCCCCACCGACAGTGCACACTCACCTGTCCGCTGTGCCACCGGAGCGTCTCCCTGGACGAGCGGGGGCTCCGGGGTTTCCCTCGGAACCGGCTGCTGGAGGCCATCGTGGCGCGGTACCAACAGACCCGCGCAGCCTCCTCCTCATCTTCCAACGCGGTGAAGTGCCAGCTGTGTGACCGCAACCCGGTGGACGCGGCGGTGATGTGCGAGCAGTGCGACGTCTACTACTGCAACGCCTGCCAGCAGCGATGCCACCCGTCCCGCGGTCCCCTCGCCAAGCACCGACTGGTGCCGCCGCCAAACAAGGCGGTAGGAGGGGGGGCTAGCGGAGGCGGCGGTGGTCAGCAGCCGCCCGCCACCGCGCGGAAACCGGCGACGTGCGTGGATCACGAAGCGGAAAACTTCAGCATGTACTGCAGCAGCTGCAAGGCTCCCGTGTGCATGAAGTGTCTGGAGGAGGGAAAACACGCCAAGCACGACGTCAAACCGCTGGCCGTGATGTGGAAGCAACACAAAGTGAGTGGACACACACTCACAACATCCACAGAGTCAAGGCCGTAAGGTTCCGTTTGTGCGCTCGTACTAATAATTAGACTATTGAATCCCAAAGAGCTGATTCATTACTCTCTCTCTCTTTCGCTCCCCCTCTCTCTCTCTCTCTCTCTCTCTCTCTCTCTCACACACACACACACACACACACACACACACACACACACACACACACACACACACACACACACACACACACACACACACAGGCTACCAGAGGCCATTACCTGAAGTGCCCTAGCTGAGCCTGAACTGATGATCAGCATCTCAAACATTATCTATCTATCTATCTATCTATCTATCTATCTATCTATCTATCTATCTATCTATCTATCTATCTATCTATCTATCTATCTATCTATCTATCTATCTATCTATCTATCTATCTATCTGTAAAGACACAACAGAATGCCAAAGCTGCTAAGTACTTCATACTTCATCATGTTTTCCACAGAAACAGAAAACACTCATGTGTGATCCTGTGCTGTGTGTGTGGGAATAACTAAACGAAATAGCAGTGATTCATCAGAACATAATTACTGTAGGCGTCAAAACCCAGTGTGCTTCTGTGTGCACTGTGTATGTGTGTGAACGCAACATGCGTCATCACATGAAGGGTCACACAGCGTTACTGCCCCACATCTGCACTGCAATGTGTATATCTATATATATATATATATATGATGTGGATGGTGAGTGTAGGCAGAGGAGGTCATCGCTATTCCTCAGGCGCTGGGATGAGGAAGCTCAAGTCATGAGTTTAAATGTTTCCCTGATGTCTGTGGCTGGTCATAATCTGACAAGAGAATGAATTATAAAGTAAAATAATTAGCATATCGACACTTTTTAAAAACATGTCTGTTGGTGTGGAATAAATTTAAGGCAGTTACTTCAGTCTGAAGGAAAATGTTTACATTTTAAAAAATCTCGACTTGTATATTTGAGAAATGTTCTTGAAAACATGACTGCTGACGATAGCTGATGATATACTATATATCATGCTGGGTATCTCTAATGATATGGACTGGACAGAGTGTTATGATTGCAAGGATGCTATGTCATTTGATGGAAATTCAATTTATCAACCTACAGAGGACTGAATTCAAAAACACCTCAGAAATCAAAGTGTAAAAATAAAGGTTAGTCCATTTTTATCAAAATTTGGTACTCAGATGGTATGCAGTAGTTTGTATAGTCACAACGTGCTTATATACGCCTGACCCTTGTCAGGGCATGCTCCTAATGAGACAACGGATGGTGTCCTGGGGGATCTCATACCAGATCTGGGAGGCATCCCAGAGGTGTTCTGTTGGATTTAGGTCAGGGGAGTGTGGGGGTGAGTCAGTGGTATCAGTGCCTTAATTCTTCAGCATCTGCCTCCATATTTTCACATGAGGCATTGTCATGTACCGGTAAGAACCCAGGACCCACTACACCCACAGTCTAGGGTCTGACAATGGGTCCAACAATTTTATTCCTAATATCTCTATAAGCCACAGAAAATCACTGACCCACCACCAAACTGGTCACGCTGAACAATCAACAAGCGTATTGTTTCCATGGCTTCTCCAGACCTTTGCTCACGATTAACCTGCCTCATGTTACAAATAGTGACACTGACTCTAGCCAAATGAAAAACTAGTGAAGAAAAAGTCAGAAATGATGAGGAGGGGGGTTGGGGGGCTGTCTCCTTGTTGCCCCACACCTAGTGATAATTTCATAACACTAAAAATGATTAGCAACCCTCTCTGCTGCTCGATCAAATCAATATTCCAGATGTTTAACTGACTTGATGCTATACTCAGATTAAAACCAATTTCTTTCATTTTTATAAAAGAGGAATGGAAAATTCAGCCCTGAAGAGTGAGGTCAATGTGGAAATATCGTTAACCTGTATTCTTTTTAATGGTCAGCAGGGGGAAACTCCGGTGGATGTTCTTGAAAGTCTAACTGTATAAAAAAAAAAAATCCTTTTTTTAATGTCATCCGTGAATTAGTTTTAAATTTTCCTGATAATTTTATGGTCTCAGTCGGTAGTTTTACGCCTTATTTAATAAGACACGGTGATCATTTTGTAAATTCTAATAAATTTTTTGAGAAAAAGCGTAAAGCAGGGTGTGATTTAGTGTGCAACAGGCTTGCAACATGTTGTATTCTCAATTTCTCAGACAGATCCATATAAACAAGTCTCTGAAAACCAAAATACCAAACTCGAAGTTTCAAAATGTGTGGCATGGTGTCTATATGTGTCTTTAATATAGTATTTTTTTGTTTTGACTAAATGAAAAATTTAAATGGCTTGCTCTACCTCTGCCTAAACATTTATTTTTGAACTCTCTAAACCCATTTTGTGTTTTTCCTTTAAACATGTACTGTAAATGCAATAAGTACAATGATAAGATTTCTCTCATCCACTTTACAGTTGTTTTTGTCCATTTGATAAGCAAATATGTTGAATAAGCAAAGTAATGGATGGATAGATGGAATTAAATGATTAGGATGTTGGTGATTTTCCTTTGGCTTTGGCTAAAACGTGTTTTGTTTTGTTTTTTCGGGGTAGGGAACAATTCCTCTATAGTGTAAAAACCCTCCTTTGCTGTACAGCAATCCATCAGGGATTGTTGGATTTGTAAGGCAGGATACAGAAAGCAGACTGAGATTTCAATGTTTGTTATCTTAACCTTAGTTTCTGCAAATATCTGTAAAAACTGTATCAGAAAAATTGAGCAATTCCTTATGTACAAACTGCAAATAAACAGTACATGGCTTTGCACCAAATCCTCATCCAGCAACCTTCTCGCCTGTGAGAGAAAACCTCTGCTCAGCATTGCTACAAACACCCAGTGGTGCCATTAGCCAGATCTCCAGTGATGGTGGCGAGTTTTCCCTCTTTAGCCTGTGGACTTAAGGCAACATGGAATGTTATCGATCAGTGGTTTCTCGTTAACTTAGTGGAGGTCTTATCAGAAGTTTATTTTTTTATGAACGCGGTAAAACTGATTCTAATCCAAACAACTGATGCAGTTAGACATCTTCAAATTCAGAAAAACCACAGAAAATGAACAAAAGTAAACCAAATTTGTTTTTTGCCTGTAAATCTAAAGTTCTGAAACTTTAGAAAAAAAATAGACAATTTTGGACTTTTGCATCACATTTTCCTCCTAGACATTAGGGTCAGAATGTGATTCAAACAGATTATGTTTGCAGTAATTCAGAATGTCTTGTTAGTGAAAAATGCAATGGAGGACATTGAATTTGGCTTGTAATAATTTGGAGCATAGTCGTCTTCATCTTATGCGAGTAAAACTTTCATTCATTCTACAATCAGAAGGGACAAGGTTTGGCTAAAAACCTGCAACACTGTTCCTTATCCAAATTCATCCCTGCCTGCCAAAAAAAGGAGGAACAAACACGCCTGCTGGTTTCATTAATGGATGATTAAACTGATTTATGATTATTTCATTTCCTAATGACATTTTTCATTAATTTTAAAATCCAGGGTTGAGGTTGACTCAGGTTCATTCCTCTCGGGCTACGCGGTGACATGACTTTGTAAACTCTAAACGATAGTGCTGTCTGTTATAGTTCATGTATCTTCATTATTTTTTTTATTGTTTTTGAAGAAATTTTGGATTTGATCACACATGAGGCAACATTTTTAGTCTTATAATTACCACCATTATGATAATTATCATTATGGTAAAAAAAAGGCCTCAGGGTCTGGAAGTAAAGGAGTTTTAAGAAAATGTTTTAGCTACTTTTAAAGGCCCATAACGGGTTGAATGTTTATCCAGCCCGTGTCTCCTTTTAGATTTCAGCTTGCTTTCTGTTAGTAATAGAACATTTCATCCTCACACTCTGATTTCATTTGTGTAAATTAAAAGCCATTTTTGCCTCTCTCCTGCTAAGTGGGTCATTGGGACTAATCTCTCAGTCTGCCTCTTGTGTTTTTTGTGTGATTGGAAGCCTCCAGACATTCCATTCATCATTTATCCACCACACATCTCTTCGCTTCTTCCTGGCTTTCACTCATCTCTCACCTTCTCCTGTATCCCTCACTTTACCTCTTCATCTCTGTATCTTATTTACACTCTCCCCTCCCCCTCATTTACCTTCCCCTACTTCATCTCGTCCGTCCTCCATCTTTCTCTCTATCATCCTGTCCCATAAATGAACCGTGAAAATCCCATCAGACTACGGGAGTGAGAGGGGGTGTCGATAAGCGACGAGCGGCGTATGAATAAGAGATGGCCACCACTTAGTTAATACGGTGTCCTTCACGTTGAAGGAGATCGATGACTGGCTGTCGTCCTCTCTCTCGGTCCACACGTGAGCAGGGAACAAGCAGCGTCTTGTGCATCTTTGTTGCAGACCTGAAATGGCTGTTGAGTGTTGAAGTGTCGCTCAGTGAGGTCAGTACCATAGAGTGGGCTTTTGTTCTGGTAGATGGCATAATTTTTCCTCCTCATCTGTTTTGTTTCAGTGGGCGTATCTTGATCTGGTTGCCATCCTGCTTCCTACCATCCCTCATCTCCTTCTCTTTCCTGTCTTCTTCTTATTCACATGGTTTCTCTTTCTGTGCACCATAAGGACAGTGGGCGTTATGAAAAAAAAAAAAGAGTTTTCCTGAGGAAATTAGCCGTCTGTTGTAGACAAATTGATCGATTAACTGAAGTGTCATGCTTTACATGCAAGTCTGTCTGCAGTGGCTTACATGACATCGAACAAAAAACTGAGATGATCATGCAACCAATTTTGTACTTGCCAAATTTAAAAGTTGAATATGAAACTTATTATAAATGTATTATATAATAATGCACTGATCTTTTAGAAACTATTCATAAACCACTGATAATAAGTTTTGAGTTGTCCAATGGGATCTGTGATTTAGCTTCTGGAGCAGTGCTAACCCTCCAATATGACAGGAACGTTGCCTGGAATGATGAGTCTCGATTTCTGCTGCAGCTTTTCAATAGTATGGTCAGAATTTGGTGTGAACAGCATGAAAGCAATCCATCCTGAATCCATCTTACTTTGTATCAGTGGTTCAGGCTGGTGCAGGCAGTGCAGTGGTGTGGGGGATATTTTCTTGGCACACTTTGGGCCTCTAAGTACCAACTGGACATCGTTTAAACTGCAGAGATGACCTGAGTATCTCTGCTGACCATGGCCCACCACTTTATGACCACTGCGTGTCCATTTTCTGTTAGCTGCTTCCAGCAGGATAATGCAACATGTCACAAAGGTCAGATCATCTCAAAGTGAAGATGACAGTGAGTTCACTGAACTCAAATAGCCTCCACAGTCACTAGATCTCCAGGGATATGGTGGAACCTGACATACAAAATACATATATAAATTTTTCTGAATAGCAAAAAGAAAAAGTAATTTATTTTTTAAATGAAACTAGTAAACCTAAACTGTTCAGATGATTGGATTGCTTTTTGGATCAATAATGTTGCTTCACTGGGGTTTAAAGACCCCCCTTGCTAGGCCAGTGCAGCCGAAGCTAAATACAGATGGACTGCCTGTCAGTTTATATGTGTCATTTGTGGCTGCACAGATGTGTCTTAGGCAAAAATACGATGTTATGTATCTCCCTAAATCATACTTGAACTAGAATAGCTGAAATGATTAAGGTTGGATGGATGAGTTGTAAATTGTGAGTAACTCTATGTCACATGACCAAATTCCTTGGGGAGGGTGAACGTTTGGATTTGTGCTTTTTGCTTTAGTATTCATAGCGCAGCTACATTTTTTATGTGTTTGCGAGCATATATGCATTTAAAGCTTTCATAAATCCCGCAGTATATCGTGTAGAGAGAAAGCCAAGAAAAACAATTATTGGATCATGATTGTGTTTGTTGTAAATCAAACAGTAAGTACATCAAGCAGCAGCCCCAGGGGGTGACTATCCCACTGCTACATACTCACACACATATTGACACGCATTCAGAAAGCATAAATATGCATAAGTGGAGCGGATGAACTTTAGCTGAGGGAATGCAGGGAAGGCACACTGATCCAGTTTCCTCTCATCATTCAAGCAGAAAACACACGCATACACATTCATGCATGCTCATATGTGTGTGTGTGTATGTGTGGGTTTTTACGTGTATGTGTGACCTAGCTGAGTCCAGTAAAGAGCAGCTCGGGCGCTGGGGTTAATTATAAAAAAACCCCCAGAAATGCAGGCTTAGTGGTTCTTGTGTTGTGTGTAAGTTTTAGCCTTGCAGTGTTGTCTGGAGATCATTTTACATTTTAAAAGGGAACATGGAGCTAAATATTTTACACTACGATAAAAAAAATCTATGATTTTGTGTCTATTCCACATAATATTCTTTGTAAGGAATAAAAACTGCAGCTGAAACTGCAATTACACTGACTCCGTGTCTGAATTTAAAGTATGTTGAGTATTTACTTCACATTTAAGAGCTACACTGCTATGTGTATAAGTAATTACAGCAATAATTCTACAAGGTATGATGTTTCTTTTTGGCATGTGAGAGTTTAGTAATACGGCAGGTTTTATATATATTGATGCCATAAAATGATGCGATTTTATATTGTAACCTTCTTTCAGTAGTTTTAACTGATTTCTCTAATGGCTTCGTTTACAGATACTCCAAAAGTGAATCAGAGAAAAAGCATGTTTGCAGCCTGTATGACTGGTGAATGTTTTTAAACTCACTCACTCGGGTTTTTGTTAAGGCTTAGGGGCATGACTGCTTTGACTGACAGATGTGCCGAGTCAAGCAGCCATAAAAAACAAAACAAAACAAAACAAAAAAAACAGGTGTCTGCTAAAATTCACCTCAGTTAATTAGAGTCACTGAACTGGATTTCTTGACCACGTTTGTTGTGTTGTCCCCTTTTTGAGTATTTTCAGATACTCCAGACAATCCACGATGATCAGTAAAATCCTAGTATTTTCTTAATGTGTAACTTGGTACTAATTAGCTGTTATGTCTCACGTCTGTATAGTTTATGGATGTGGCTAAGCTGCAAGCTCATAGCTTAAGGCTTTATCCTCTCATACAAATCACTCCTGGGTGCAAAAGGGCATTTCAAACACTAAAATTGAGGCTTTAAAATGCAGAGTGCAGAAACCATGACCATATATATGGAAACTCAATAAATAAGCCCATTTGCAATGTATTTTTGCATTAAAGTGAAAGCCAAAAGGTGGCTCAAATATCTCTACAACAACTGTAATATTTCCTCAACTTAAAAGTGATATTTACGTAGCTTTAGCGTAACTTTAAATATCTTCAGGAGGAAAGAAGAGCAAGAGTTTGCGGGGATTCCTACACAATGCATTCATTAAAAAATGTCTCTCAGCGTTCATACTGGATTTATAAGAGATACTGAAGAGACTAATTAGATCTATGTAATTTGGAATCTTGCCAACCTCAGCATTTTGCTAGGTGCTTGCTCCAAAGCACAAATCTACAGTATTGTCTTTCCTCAGTTGTGGTTGGATATATCCATGTATAAAGCAGGACACAAGCAGTCTATACAAGCAGGACATGCTTGTATAGACTTAACATTCGGATAAATTGCCCATGTTAGTGCATGCTCTGCATGTGCAGAAAGGTTAGATATAATAATTTAGTAGAGACAGGGCTGCAAAGAGTTGGATTTACATTGTAAATCATATAGTTTGCTTTTCAGTGTTTGATTGTAGCTTCACAGCATTCCCAGTTTATCAGCTGCAGTCTGGACAGTCTGCCATCTTTTACTGTCTTTTAGAAATAATAAAAAAAAAAGACTGTATGGATTAGTGTGTCTGTCAGGTACTTAAACAAAATGGTATTTTGCTTGTCTGCCTCATCTGTAGCTGCATTTTCTCTCTAGTGTGGGCTTGCTTCTTTCTCTATGCTGGCAAGGAAGTTCTTATCACAATAACTTCATTGTTCTTGAGATGTTAAGATGTGTTCTTCAATGCACAGGGAGCCTCTTGGAAAAATATCAGTGTAATTGATGTGGGCTCTTTATGTACAACTGAGATTTCATTGCTCCCTTGGCATTGTGAGCAGTTAAAAAAATCTGCCTCTCCTTACAGTTCACTGGATTTTTATCTCAAATGGCATGCTACTGGGGCTTGTTTAAAACTTTTTAGATCTCAAGTGTGAAGCTTTAGAAGGTGAAACAGTATTCTGTCATTGTTATAGTCAGTTATACTGTTTGCAATTATGCTGCTTTACATTTTTAAGATTATGTTTTTGCACTGCATTAATTTCATTAAAATGTATGTTTCTGTCGTCATCTGCTGAATATGTCAGAAAAAAACAGTTCGGTCTTAAGTTGTTGTTATTGTTTACAGCCCAAACTTATCAAGCTGCTGCCTTCACACACGTGGATTTAAACCTTTAGCTTTTTAAATCGTATTAAAAATAGAAAAGCTGTTCTCAACACATCATTCACCAAAACGTTTTTCAGTGATTGCAACTTCCATTTTTAAGGTTAAAAAAAGAATAAGTGCTGGCTGATTCATGAACAAACGACTGTTTTTAAATAGCAGGTGATGAGAACAGAATCTGTTCTCTCAAGCATCTGACATTCATGTTCATAAATAAAAAGTTTTACCCAATAATTGTTGCAGGGAGCAAAAGAGGAAGTAAGGTGACTGGTCTAGAGCAGCAAAGTCCTCAACAGAGGGATGTCGGGGTGGATGGATGGATCAACGGACCAGTCAAGATTGTTTTATTTAGTTTTAAAAGCATGACTATACTAGACTAGAATAGCCCTTTATTCTCATTGTACATGTACAACAAAATTGTGGGTGTTCCACACCAACTGTGCCGGAATAAACTATGAATAGTAGACAGCAAGAAGAAATAGCAAACAGGAGAAATATATGCAATCAAGAGAAAGGCACATATTAGAGAACAAGTTGCAAAGTGCTTGGAAGTCGTGCAAAGAAAAGACTTGGTCTGAATAGAGTCTGTGTGTGAGTGGCCTGAGTGATGAGGGTTACTCAGACCATGGCTTAGATTGGTGAGGTGGGTGGGCAGGGGTGGGGTGTGGGGGGATAGTGGTTGACAGTCCGAGTGGCCCAGGGGAAGAAGGTGTTAGTGAGTCTGGAGGTGTGGGACTTGATTGACCCACCGAGGCGCCGACCAGAGGCGGGTCAAATGGGTCAAACAGGTGGTGGACGGGTGCGAGGGGTCACCTGAGATGTCCCTGTTTTACCAGAGACAGTGGACAGGAACTGTTCTCAGTTGTGGCCCCTGTGTACCAAACACCCAGGCAGTAGGAGAGTACACTATCCACTGAGGAGAAGTAGAATGCCAGCAGCAGCTTCTGATCCAGGATCCTGGACCTCTTTACCAGGATGTTGGTGTTGTGGGTCCCGGTGAGACTGCTGGAGATGTGGGTGCCCAGAAACCTGAAGGTGGAGACAGATTCTACCCTTTCTCCATTTGTGATGAGAAGAGAGTGGACCAGTCTGTGCCTCCTCAAATCTTTCTTTTGTTATAAGGATGTTCAGCTTCAGTTTCAGGTAACGTACAGTAAGGAGCTCAAAAGGGTAGGTGGGGAAACAGCTGCACAGTAACCTTAATCAATGTTTATTCTTTTAGATGATTTTTGATATTGTGGTTTGAGTAATAAAGTCTGATCAAGTCTTTCCACTTGGCAGCCATGTTGGTTATACACTCAGCCAGTAGAAGTCTCTATCTAAGTGAAATGGAAGAGAGTCATAACACTTGTATAAAGTTGCATTACCCTGACTGCATTAATGAAGGGTACTAACATGATGAACATCTCTGCTTTATCCCATCTCTGCAGGTTTTATTAACCCCTTATCACTCAAGTACAGGCCACCTGGACTTATTTAGTGAATTTGGATATAAAATTAAACATTAGAACTCTTATCTTTCAGGAACTATTAGAATTTTCTCTCTAGCCTGAAATGATTGAGGAGATCATTGTTTGCTAGACTTACTGTCATATTTTCCTGCAAAGTGAAGAAAGTATGGACAGTGCAAGTGTGATGGGGGAAGTTTGAAAGATTTCCAGAAGCCAAAATTTAAGACACATCAAAAGAAATAAAAAATGTCAGCAGAAACATTAAAAAAATGAAAGTGGAACATTTTTCACTTCTATTGCTAATTCCTGACCAAGGGGGTGGGATCTGAACAACTGCCAAATGTTTGGTGGTTTGTTTGGCTTCCAGCTGCTGAGCTTATTTTGAGAATGCTTTTTAGACCTTTTTTGCTTTTGTATTTTTACGTTTTGGCTTTTCTGAGGCTGGTGTTGCATATGCCAACTGTAAGTAAGCAGAAATAGGCACTGGAGATCTTAAAGCTTGCCTAAAATTGTACTTTAGTATTACACAGTGTGTAGTGACACAAAAGCAGAGGAGCAGTGGGTGTGTGGCCAACTGCAAATGATGATGTAGATTTATTCTGGTGTAGCAATTCGAAACACCACTGATATCACCATGACTGACAATGCAAACAGTTCGTCTGTGCAACCACAAACACTTTCTCCTCGGGAACATCTGCAATATGTTGTATTACATTGCAGGTCTGCCGCATCATCCATAAATCAGCATAATATCTGAGAATATAACTGACTCGTGTTTGTGTCGGTGGGAGTTTGTGATGACCCTCGCATCTGGAAACCTCATCAGTGCCTGGTTTAATATTGAGAAGCTTCAGACTGAATAACTTCAGAATTGTGACACAGTTCAGAAATGAGTCACTAGGAAAGAATAAAAGCATATTGTGCTGTTGCATTTATATGTGTTATCACAGATTATCTACGGGCATCAATCATTAACATTCACGAGCAGATTTTAAAAGCATCTCCAGTTTATACCCTGATTTTCCTCCTCTCATCAGAATTCTCAGTTCCTCTCATGTTACATCATTTAATAACTGGCAGTAAACACTTTATCTCGCTTGTTTTCCATCTGCCAGGATGCTGACAAAACATTTTGACAAGCCTGTCGCTGTCAGAGATGCCGGCTGCCTGTTTATTGTAACATATGTTGTATTTTGTGGGGCTTTTCACCCTCTGCATTTATAGTTGTACTGCACTTACTGAATGTTTGCAAGATCTTAAAAGCAAGCATATTATAAACCACTCATAAAAACTGTAGGGATTAGTGTGAGAGTGCACACTAGATCTCTTATAATGATACAGTTGGAGGACATTTGAGCTATAACGGAGTTTCAGTTTCAGTTACCTTTCTGGTACACTATTCATTTATAAGTGAGAGACCATAGAGGGGAGACTCTTTTTGCCATGACTTATGCCAACAGAGAAAGGACGTTATCACATTTTGTTAAACTAATATCTAATAAATATCCTTTTTAGTGCTGATGACTTCTTAGAATAAAATGCTTAAAACCTAAACGAAAATAAAGTGATACAAGAAGCCCTAAATTTTCTAAATGAGGTAGAGATTCAGTAGGTAATTTCATTAAACATCTAAGCTAAAATAAAGTTTAAAAATGTGTATGGATTTTACAGAGATGCTATGTGTTAAACCTATTAGTCCTGGGTGTAAGAAAAAGCTGCTAACCTCACACACTGCTGCTTTGCAGAATGACAGAGATAGTGTACCGATTTTCTTAATGTGACACTGAGTGTCTAATGTTTAACACACCTTATAAATCTGAATCAGTGTCTCAGGCTCCGCTACAAGAGTTTTAGGCAGCAAAAAGAATTGCTTTCTTCTGTTGGAGATGCTGATGAGGTAATTCAATGAGAGTGAGCACAGATCTGTGCCGACTGGCCATGTCTGACTAACCTCATTCGCGATGGCAGCTCGCCGACCATGACAGGTCAGATCTGCTTGTCTCTTACCTCAGGCTCAGCAGCACTAACACACACATACACACACACTTGTAGTACAGTACATATCAGGACATTGCAGGGATTTATAGTAACGCCTAAAATGATAAGTTTAGCTTTACCCACAGAACCATTTGAAAAATAATCTCAATAAAACCTACCATTCATTTATCAGAATTTTTCTCTTCTTTGCACTGTGTTTCTGTCCATATCTGTTCAGTGTAATTTTACACTTAAACATGTCAAGGCTTCCTGAGTTAACCTTGATGGATTCTTAACTTATAGAGCTGGCACTTTTTAAAATGAGCATATAGATAAATCTGGTGGAAAACATTTTTCATTTTGATGGAACTCAAAGCGTTGACATTTATTTATTTAGTTAATGCTAAGATTATCAAAAAAAGCTAAAATGACTGTAGTTATAATATTCCCAGACAATATCTCCCAAATCCTAAGATATTACTTGAGTGCAAAGCTTTAGGAGGATATAAGATGTTTAACCTAATCTGTAACTCTAAAACCTAGTCTGAAATAAACAGTGAACATCATGGGGACTGTGTGTTTGTCCCTTTCGTGTGAGCTCAGTCCCAATAATATGACTATGTGAGAAGATTTCTGTCCCAACAATGTCACGAGGACAAAGTCCGCACACAAACCACGGCACAGTAACTTAGGGCTGTGCTGCAGGACTTGTACAATAAATGTAGGTTAATGCACACTTTACAACACATCATCTCCTTTGGCCTTAACACAGCAGGCACAGCAGGCTCCTCTGCAGAAAAGCTGCGTGTTGGATGTGTGTGTGTGTGTGTGTGTGTGTGTGTGTGTGTGTGTGTCTGTGTGTCTGTGTGTGTGTGTGTGTGTGTGTGCAAGCATGTGTGAGAGAAAAATCTATTTTTGGTATCAGAGCGAGTGCTGATGCCAGACTTCTGAGGAAAGTGGGGACATCCTATAGTAGAACAATGAGCATTGTTACCATGGTTACAAGTGTATGTTCATTCATTAAGACATGCTATAAATTAGACAGAGATTTTATGCCCATAGAAGAGTCTTATCTGTGTACACCAGCATGTACATCCATTTGCATGATTCTTCTGTAGCAGAGAGTGTTCACACACAAAACTGTACAGTACATCCCATGGTGATCCTTAATAGAGTTATTATCCCCAACAAACCTAATTTCCACCCATTTTACAACAATTACGCCCTCGACAGTCTACCTACCCTTTGCATTTATTAATATGGAATATGCCCCGATCAATATTTGATAACAGGGGCCGTTCTTTGCACTGCACCATTTTTTATTGGCTCTGTACTCTTTCCTCAGAAGCTAACCCCCATGAGGAAAACTCAGGGTGATAAAACAAAGCCAGCAGTACTGGCTGTAGCCACTGATCCCTGATGTGGTTCATCAGAGACCTCTGGGGAGGACTCCATTTCTCTGGGGAGTGTGGTGCTGTGGTTGGGTGGCAAACAGAGAGGTTTCATGATGGACTGAAAGCAGAAGTGGATTAAGAAAAGTGTGAAGTGGAAGATAACCTTGAGCCTTTCACTGACATATACGTCATGTATTCTATGTTTAGAAAGAACAGGCAGACTCTGTGAAAAGGTTTTTAATATGTAATAGGAGCTGACTGACTGAGATGAATCAGGCTGTTCTAGACCACATTTACTGAACCTTGAATATTTATGTTTCGAACATAGATGATTAAAAGCCCTCATCTAGCAGTTTAAACAGCAGTTTCTGCTCTGCACAGAGCACATCTGCTGCACTGCGCTTGCTCAGCAGCTATTGCACATCTGCGACACATCTGTATAACAGCCCTCACTCAACCACTTTGATCTAAATTACCGTAAATGCATTAGGTGCATAATTAACTTCTGTTGAACCACAGTGAACAGTGACTGGTGCATGAACATGTAAACATCGAGTGCAGTTATATGTTGTTTACTGTCTGTGCTGGCAGCAAACAACAGCTTTAGGCTTCCCTCGGTACAATAACATATTTAAATGACACTCAACTGAAACTCATCTGACCATTTTGGAGTGTCAGTGTTACATAAGAACTTGCCATCAGTACACATGAACACATCTAATATGTTCAGTTTTCCGTAAATGTTGAAAGCATTGTTAGTTTCAATAATACATTTTGTTTAATTTTTCAGCAGCACAAATACAATTCTTACATACCATAAGTAACTAAACAAACATAAAGCTGCTTACATCTTTAGTAATTGTCTTTCCTCACATTTAGATGTTTTTTTGTCCAGGCTAAAGCTTACCGTGCCTTTGACATTTAGTGTTTGGCTCATGCTTGAAGTGTTGATGTATAGCAGCAGCTGTGTAGCTGTTTACTGTAGAGTATTAGCCTTTAAATGGCTGTGTAGTAGAGCAGGAGAGGATTGGGAGGCTGGGTGATAGTGGGTGAGAGTAAGAAGGGGAGAAAAGAGATTGGTTTTGACCTCCACCAGCTGTGAGCTACTAATACTGCAACACAGCTGGGTGACGAGACTAAGGGAAGGGTAGGTTTATTGTTCAGCTGTAGCAGAGGTCTTTACACCACCAAACTGTGTGTGAAGGGTTAATGGAAATTGCTTGGCAACACAGTTATTCAAATTAAAATGTGGATTTGCAAATAAGAATTTTTAGGCTGCTGTTTAATACTGTATTGGTTTATGTGGTAGCAACAGTAAATGATTGTAGTTGTAACTGCTGCTCATGTCTACATATATCTACATACATATTCAATATCTTTGTTGCCACCAATTGCATGTGTGTTCTACAGTTTCCTAAATGTTTTGCAAGCTTTAAATGGTAGACTGCATGTACCACTTGTGGACACTCTCGCTTTTATTGTTTTTACTGGTAGCATGCTGAAGCATGACGGACCCCAGTTGGAACCCGCACCTTACAAGACTCCTAAACGCCTGTTGGTCAACGTCGCATGTACCCAATGATTGGAAAAAAGGCGTCATCATCAAACTTCCAAAGAAAGGCGATTTGGGTGACTGTAGCAACTGGCAGGGCATCACGCTGCTGTCGGTACCTGGGAAAGTGCTTTGCCTCGTTCTTTTGAATCGGCTACAGCGTGCAGTGGACGAACGATTGCGAGAAGAGCAGGTTGGCTTTCAGAGTGGCCGGTCGTGTGTCGAGCAAATCTTCACCCTCCGCATGATCGTTGAACAAACATTGGAATACCAAAGAAAGATTTCTATTAATTTCATTGACTTCAAGAAGGCTTTTGACAGCGTCCACCGGCCGACTCTATGGGCTATCCTACGCCACTATGGAGTCCCTCAGCAGTTTGCAGATGCCTTTCGTGGTCTCCAACTCGCGCTGCTGCGTCCGGATGGATGACGGCTGCATGGATTTCTTTGAGATCAATACTAGCGTCCGACAGGGATGCGTGTTATCCCCTTTCCTCTTCCTGTTGGTAACTGACTTCATTATGCGACGATCAGTTGACCAGGCTGGCATTGGTGTCCGCTGGCACGAAGCACGTAATCTCACCGACTTGGACTTCGCGGATGACATCTCCCTGCTGGGCTCGACTCAGGAAGACCTCCAAGAGTTGAGCCCTGCAGAGGAAGGCAACGAAAGTCAGATTAAGAATCAGCGACCAAGGTACTCCGAGTTGGCTACGCATGTCTCCGCATTCCTGTCATGATCAACCAACAACGTGCTGAAGAGGTGGAGAATTTCATATATCTTGGCAGCATCATCTCAATGACGCGATCTGTGACTGAGATATCGACGTCAGAGTAGGGAAGGTGGCCGGTGTTGGCGTCTCCAACTAATTTGGAACTCGACCTCCCTGAATGTTAGGGTCAAGATCAAACTATTGAACTCTATCGTCATTCCAACTGCACTATACGCTAGTGAAACCTGGCGTTCAACAAATGCAATTACTCAACGCCTGAACATGCTTCAACAACGCGGCCTGTGGCGAATCCTGAGAATTTCCTCCCTGGACCGAATAATGAACGAAGAGGTCTTACGAAGAGCAGGCACCTGCCCTTTAGCCGATGTTGTTGCAAAAAGTAGCTTCCACTTTGCGGGCCATATTTTACGTCTACCCCCTTATCGCCCGGCCAAGATCGCCATTACATGGCTCCCATGCACTGGCAAGCGAAAGCAAGGCCGACCAAAGATCACATGGCGTTGAACGTTTATGAATGATCTGAGAACCGTCGACATTGCCTGGGACGAAGCTCAAGCAGTTGCCACTGACTGACATCGCTGGAGATCGTTAGCTGCCCGATGTGCCGCTTGGCGTAGGAGGAACTAAGTGCTAAGTAAGTACTGGTAGGATTTGGATGAGAGGGTGGAGTTAGAGGAGCTCTGTTGCAAACAGACAGCCTTCGTGAACAGCTGATAACATGTTTCAATGTGCAGGAATGCATATGCTTTAAGGTAGTTGTATTTAAAAATACAAAATAACGCAGACAGAGTCAAAAGGTACAGTTAGAGACTCAAATAAGTGCAGGTGATGCTGAACAGCATCACCTGCACTTTGGTCACTCAAAGTGGCCATGCTACTATGCTAATGTATAAAAAGTGTTTACAGTGTTTTTAAAGGTGGAAATTAGCATCAGAGCAAAACTGCTTTGTGTAGAAGGCTGTAAAGATGTTTATTTCTGCTAACATGGGAGTCTACAGGGATTCACTTGCTTTTTGGCCCCAAATGGCCACTAGAGGTTTTTTGTCACATCCTATTTAAACTCATTTTTCAAAAAACATTAACAGTTCCTTCCAACAGTATGTTAGAGGAATGCGAAACAGATTAGTGCTCAAAAGAGGATTGTGAAATAAAAGAAACCAACATTTCTTACTAACTGATAGACGTAGAAAAGCGTTCTATACGTCATGTGTCGAGGTATTTCCTTTTGGACTGTTTGTTCACACACACAAAAAAGGGCACAACTGGAGCCTGAAGGCAAACAAAATAAAGAGAACTGAGTGTGACAGGAAAATAGCTCCACAGTGAGAAGGGAAAACAAAAAAAGGCAGTTGAGAAGAAAATGGGTAGATCAAGTGCGGTGGTGTGGAAAGTCCTGAAGAGAAGAAATGAACTACTGATGGACTTCAAAATAAACGGGTCACAGGAACAGAGAAAGCAACTTCAGCTGATGACAGAAAATACAAAACAAGAGTCAGTGGCGTCAAAATAAAAGCGACAAAATCCACGGCTGGTAGAAGTCTTTGGCGGTAAGATGCAGTCTTCTCACGAGCAGCAGTGCAGAAACATCAAAACTCACTCTGCTGTTAAAGTGCTTCTCCTTCCACTCGTCACAGCTTGTAGTTGATTGAAAGACCAATTAATGTGGAACAGCAGAGTTTTTAGCTTGGTGCAGCCATGCAATGAAAGAAAGGTTGGCTTACCTTGTTAACCCTCTCGAGGCAGGCGTTGCCGATTTGAAACAGTTAAAAACTAACAACCTGATTACCCCACATACATATTTTATGAGTGTTTTTTACTCAGAAGTACCACTGCAGGACTTGGTTGTGCATTAGCAACAAAAACTTAATTTGAGCCTGAGAGGGTTAAAGGTAATCTTGTTGATGAGAAACCTACATCCCTCTAAAGTTTTCTGCTACCCCTGTGCTTGCTTTAATCCAACTACCTGAAAGTCCGGTACTGAATTTTACTCTCATAAAAGTGCAATAATGTGGGTGGTTTGTGTGTCAGACAAATATAAAACTACAGAAAAATATTTTTACTCATCCATGTGGTGTAAATGAGTGACACCCGGCACAGAGCAGTGTGTGTGAGCTGTGACGTTCATAGTGGAGGCGGCTGCTTCTTCTGTAATATATCAGGAACTGGCTCTTGGTTGCAGACAATCTCACCCCGCAGTCTGCCTCCTCCGCTTCACATGGTATCTGTGCAACTTTTTCCTTTCTTTATGCAAGGGATCTCCAAAGACCAGGGCAGTGCATTGACCAGTCCCGATGTTTAATTTAAGATGCAGTGATGCTGTGTTTCTATATGAAAAGAGAAAGCCAGAGACCTCTTTCACTAAATTTTGAGCATAAGATAGCAAAGTTTTTAGTGAAGAGGAGGCGATTTGATTTGTCAGCATGAATTCAGCTGCAGCATGCATAAATGTGTGGTGTTGATCCACTCAAGGATATACTTTTTATGGACATGAAAACTGTCAAAAGTTTAAAAATGTGGCCCAATATTAGAACCTCTACTGAAGGATTTATGATCATGTGGAAGTGAAAACAGAAATTGAGGAGGATATAAAGGCTTATAAATGCAAATGAGAAGAAATAAAACGGGAGGTGGGGAAGTAAAAGGGGAGGTTCAGGCCTTCCTCTCTCTCTGCTCAATGTCCCATGGGTGTCATTTTGGCAAGGTCATCCACATAATCAAGCATTCCCCCGGCTGACAGCCAAATGCATAAGAGCTGCCTATTGTTCTCCTGTGTATTCTCTCAACACTGCAGTCTCTATAGCATTAACAAAATTTAAAAGCATTAAAGAAATATGCACCACAAACATAATGTCTAATTCAATTCTGGGATTTTTATTTTATTTTGCATTGGTAGAGATTCAACCAAAGAATGAGGATAAAAACAATCTACACCAGTCTTGTAAACCAGCTTGTGTTTATCTCTGTATGTATCTTTACAATTAAGCCACTGGGGCAAACTGACCTGACTTAACTTCACCAGAGTTTGGATAAATGAAAAACTCTCAAACTTCTTCTGCATTTATCGGCTGTCTCTGCACGTCTGCTCGTGAAACTTTCACCTGAGGTCTTTGCAGCTGTGACCAAAGTGTAGATGAGTTTCACTTAGAAAAATCGATCTGGTCACATCTGATAGAAGAAATCTTTGCAGACAGAATAAATCATGCAGTTTCACTTAAAGTTTTAACCGTTAATCACCTGTTCAAGTTTGGTCAAAAGTCACTGTATTTTATAATATTGTCTGTCAAGTTTTTATACCCCTGTATCTGTGTGATTTCGAAGACAGAGAATTTGCTTATATTTCCAAATATGTTGGTGAGCCATTCAAAAGAGATTTCTCTTTAAGGCTGAGCTGCACTGAGGGACTGCACCCACGTCCAGTTTGGATCTGTGAGTCATGCAAAGCTACTATACACCAGGTATAGCTGGATACGAGGAGAACAAGCCTGTGATACATGATTTATATAAACATATGTTTGCATGTGAATACTTTGCAAAAGCAAAGTACAAGATTGTCCAGTCACATTTGAGCAGACAGCAAAAGAGGACATGTGCTGAAATGCAGTCTCAGAACTAATGGGTATTGCTTTCAAAATTATACACATATATATCTACATTTGTAAACAAAGCCTGGCAGCTGAAACGGGAAGTCTTGACCCAGATATCTTGTTTACTCAGAAAAACTTGGCTCATGTGTCCCCACATTGGTTGAAGTGGAGCATATCTACACTCACAGATCCAGGGTTGGATTTTTTTCCCTGTAACATTCAAATATTTTTCCAGTTTTCCACACGTTCTGCAGTTACCGGCTGCTTCTTAAGCAGTTCTTCTCCATTTACCATGCCTCTTCTCCTGCATCCTGAGCTGAAACCTCTCTGTAAACCAACACAGCTGCACCCCCATGAATGTCACTGGTTTCTCTGAATGTCACGGGCTGAATGAATGGTCCTGCATTGCCCCTATAATAAGATAATGAGATAATAGCACTTGTCTCTGAGAGCAGAGCTGAGGGGTGCTGACAGCGAGAAAAAGAAAAATGACATTTCCATTTGGAGGACTCATAAAGGATGAAAAAGGTCAAGAGGAGGAGAACAAAAGAAACAAAAGAGAGAAGAAATTGGATTTCTGGATGTAGAGTCCTTCTCTGAAGGTGTGTTGATCCTTGCTGAGATAAAATCTAATCCTCATCTCTTATTTTTCTCTTTTCATTTCCAACATGAGTTTCTATATTTCTTTTTTGTTCCAAATCTCTTCCCTGAGTCACTAAGTCCTTTTCCTGCAGGGCAAACTTGTCACATTCCAACTCTGTTACACACAGTTTTACTGGAGTCTACTGTTGGTTAATGCATCATGACTGTAGCCAAATTTAGACCAGTGCACTGTGATGAGAGAATATTCAGGCTCGGTGGGAAGAGGCGCCTCATAAATATCAGGAAATTGGTTTGTGGGTCTAAGAAAAACACTTGTGTCCAGCTGAATTCCCGATAATTTAATAAAACAATAGCTTAGTTAAGTTTAGCAGTTACAAAATTTCTATGTGATATGTTAAACAATAGAAGAAGAAAATCTGTCATTATAAGAGCAAAGAGCAACAACAGAGAGTTGAGAATATAGACAAACAAAACATAGCAGACAGATTCACTACAATATGTGCTTGTTTACTGTAAAGAAAAAACTACTAAACAAAGTATATATGACACGAAATCTAATGAAGGAATAAAGAAGTAAAGGTAGCTTTACTGTTTCACATATTTCCAATGTCCGCATAACACATCGAATATCTGACTGATGCTTTGAGAGGTCAATATGACTGGAAGAGCTCAGTGTAAATGAGCTTCACTTACAATTTACACCCAGGGTTTGTCTGTCAAGGTCTTTTGATAGAGGCCTCAAGCAAGTACTTCTTTTTTCATGAATGAATGCAACAATATGAATTCATTTCTACAGGAACAGTTTTCCATTATCATCACATGTAAAGGCCTTCTCTCCTAAAATGTCATTTAAACATTATTCATTAGATCTCTCTGACCGTTGACCACCAATGTACAGAAGGGTATTAATTGTGTTCTTTATTTAGATCTGCTGAAATCTGAACATTTTTCCTATTTGAATTTCTTGAGTTTACAGTACATATCTGCATATCGTCTGTGAAGGTTCTCAGTCATCCAGGTCATCGTAGTCTAAGGAGCTTGGAAAGAAAAGCGTCTGGACTTCTTAAAGTTGCTTGAAGACGTTTCACCTCTCATCCGAGAAGCTTCTTCAGTTCTAAGGTCAAATGGCCGAGAGTCCCAGATTTAAACCCAGTGGGAGTATCCCCCCAAAGAGGGACAAAGGACCCCCTGGTGATCCTCTAATCACATGAGCCAAGGTGTGAAAGCGGGTGTGGGACCTAATCAGCCAGGGTTTCGGGTGAGGAGGAAGTGGAAAAGAAAGGCTCTTGGCTCTTTTAAAGGGAGAGTACCCAGCCACTGGTACAGATATGTAGACGACACCTGGGTCAAAATCAAAACACAAGAAGTGGAATCCTTCACTGCGCACATTAACGCCGTGGATAAAAACATCAAGTTCACCAGGGAAGACACAAAGGACAACTGCTTGCCCTTCCTAGACTGCGCTGTGCACATTGAAGAAAACGGCAACCTCAACATTGAAGTTTACCGGAAGCCCACACACACGGACCAGTACCTCCTCTTTGACTCCCATCACCCTCTGGAACACAAACTTGGAGTAATCAGGACCCTACACCACCGGGCAGAACATGTTCCCTCTAAGCCTGAAGGGAAAAAGAAGGAACACACACATGTAAAGGAAGCACTCAAAGCATGCGGTTATCCCAACTGGGCGTTCATGAAGTCAGCAAAGATGCACAGAAAAGAAGATCAGACACCAGCGAGGGAGGATAAGAAAGACAGACGCAACAACGTTGTCATCCCCTATGTAGCTGGTGTATCAGAGAAACTCAGGAGAGTTTTCTCCAAGCACGACATCCCAGTGTACTTCAGACCCAGCAACACACTCAGACAGAAACTGGTTCACCCGAAAGACAAAACTCCAAAACACAGACTTAACAACGTGGTGTATGCTGTACAGTGCAGCGAGGAATGCCCAGACCTCTACATTGGAGAGACCAAACAGCCACTTCACAAGCGCATGGCACAACATAGAAGAGCCACCTCCACGGGACAAGACTCAGCAGTCCATCTGCATCTTATGGATAAAGGTCACTCTTTCGAGGATGCCAATGTTCACATTTTGGACAGAGAGGACAGATGGTTTGAAAGAGGAGTGAAAGAGGCCATCTATGTCCACTGTGAGCGACCATCTTTGAACAGAGGCGGTGGTTTATGACACCAATTGTCTGCCATCTATAATCCAGTTTTGAGATCCCTTCCCAGACGCCTTAACGCCCACTCACATTCTGGGCCATCTGACCTCAGGAATTCACATGATAGGGTGGGGCCAGGTTTAACAATGAGCTCACCCGAAACCCTGGCTGATTAGGTCCCACACCCGCTTTCACACCCTGGCTCATGTGATTAGAGGATCACCAGGGGGTCCTTTGTCCCTCTTTGGGGGGATACTCCCACTGGGTTTAAATCTGGGACTCTCGGCCATTTGACCTTAGAACTGAAGAAGCTTCTCGGATGAGAGGTGAAACGTCTTCAAGCAACTTTAAGAAGTCCAGACGCTTTTCTTTCCAAGCTCCTTAGAATATCTGCATATCACAACTAGTCTGGAATACAGATCCTAGTTGAGTAATCACATTAGAAACCCAAAAGCAGCACAGAAACATCTTGTATCCAGTAACTAAAATGGTCATATGTTTACAGATTATGTATTTCCGAGTCTGTCCTTTGTGCATGCAGTTTTTTCTGATTCATAGTTGGATTTTTTTGTGACAGCACTCTGCAGAGACCGTAGTGGCGATCGAGGGAGAAGGAAGGATGTCAGGGCTGATGATGATGGGTTGATAAAACACTGAATTTTAGAATGCAAAGAGGTTCTTCATTTTATGTTTGAGACAGTTTCAGTTTCAAACATAAAAAACTTTGTTTATAGGCGAGGAAAGAAATAATACGCTGATGCTATGCAGGATGGATTGATGGATGGCTGGGAGGAGGTGTAAATTCTATCTTAAAAACAACCTAGTCAACCTGTTTTGTGTGTGTTATATGTGTAGTTGTATATAATTAAGAGTCTCTGTTTCTATTTGATTCACGCCCCACAGTCTGCTTGTTTTTGATTGATTACTATTGATATATTCAAGTCATTTTAAAGACAAAGGAAAATATTCCTTTTGGTCTGAGCATCCTCAGCGTTTTGGGCAGTTTTAAAAGACAAACCTGTGTTTGCAGCTAGAATAATGATTTCTTTCTTTATTTTAACTTGTGGCAGTTGTCTGTTTCTGTTTCTGTCTCAGTTCTTTGTTGTTTTTCATGCTGCATTTT
The DNA here is from genome assembly GCF_036321145.2 of Pelmatolapia mariae. Classification (NCBI taxonomy): domain Eukaryota; kingdom Metazoa; phylum Chordata; class Actinopteri; order Cichliformes; family Cichlidae; genus Pelmatolapia; species Pelmatolapia mariae. Next base: position 20,915,647 of record NC_086240.1, on the reverse strand, counting down.
TGGCCACATCTTTTCTGGAATACTAACAGAGAAATCTGTGCCCGGCCTGGTACCGTTCCTTCTTTGTGTCTTTCTTCCTTACTGACAAAGCAGGGTGGGATACATTCCAGCTCCACATAATTCTATTAACCCACTAATTTTGGGGGTAAGAAAATGAAATGATGAATAAAAAGATATCCACGTGTAGTCAATGAAAGAGCAGAAAGGCTGGGAGATGGACGTGTCAGCAGAATGTTGACCTGATCAGAAGTGCTGAAGTCAAAGTGAATGAAGAACCAGATGGGACGAATAAGAGGAGGGGATGTGCCAGGACAGCACTCATATGGCACATCCGTCATCCCCTTGTTAGCATCTTGGCATGCAAACACACACACACACACATCTACAAACACGCACACACAAGCATTTAGGCCAGACAGCTTGCTGGGCCAGATGGCCTCTTGGTGAGGAGCAACGAGGAGCTTCACAAGAGCATTGGGGTGATTTGTGAACCATAACCTCCACACGTCCCTCCTCCTGACTCCAAGCAGCACGCACACAGCAGAGGGGTGGACGGTGAAAAAGAATTGTATAATTTTACATTACTCATACTCCTACATGATCATTGATTGTGATTTCAAGTGGAACTACTGCATAAATTAACCTAAACATGTTTTTATTGATGTGAGAAAATCTAAGTGTAGGCATCCAACACCGTAGTTTTACACGTGAATAGTCATAGTAAATAAAAACATCCAAAAAGAGAAATCCGCGGTTGGGTTCAAGGAAGGAAGGAAGCCAAAGAGTTTACACAAATCATATAAATTGAAAGCTGCTGGTTCACCGTATAAACTTAACCATAGCACTTAAATAATATAGTAATGATGATAGTAAAGACTTGAAGATTTTTTTGTTGTTGGCTTTTCTGTCATATCTGCAGCTGTACTTGAGCTAATCAATTTATTTAAACACAGGCGAATTTTCAGTTAAGCAGTTTCTTTGTATGTAATCAGCATACATCACGAGTTAGCAAATACAGCTGTTATTTATGACTGAAAGTAACAAAAATGGCAGTCTACCCCCTTCATATTGCCTTCTAGCTCTCTCACACGTGTGTGTGTGTGTGTGTGTGTGTGTGTGTGTGTGTGTGTGTGTGTGCGTGCATGCGTGCGTGTGTGTGTGTGCATGTGTGTGTGTGTCCATTCATGAGACTACCATCCAGAAAAGGAGTAAGCAGGTGGGACACGTGGGTGCAGCCACAGCAGAGAAGATTCATCACAGCTTGGCATGTGTGTGTGTGTGTGTGTGTGTGTGTTTAACAGTGTGTATTTCCTTTGTCCTGCTTTTTCTTAGTTACAAACAACTGATACACACACAAATACTGAACTGGTTCCTGAGTGGTTCCTGGTATATTCCTCAGATTGTATAGATATTTTCTGTTTTTTTATTTTATTATTTTCCTGTTTTTTTCAGCTAATATCCTGATGTGGCAGTTAAACAGCTGGACTGGGTTAAGCAGTCAAAGTATCATTAAATAAAAGATGCACTCTTGGAATCCCAAGAAATGAAATTGAGAGCATTTTATAAGTTTATAAAAATGTGAGAATCATCAGAGAAAATATCTGAAAGTGTATTTTTATTTGTTCCAATTGAGTTTTTATTTTTAAAACCCTAAGCTAGCCTTAAGCTAAATAATCATATACATATACTGTCAGCATAGTTACTGTGCAAAAAAATTAGGCAAGGAGCTAAAACGGGACCTGAGAGATGAATCTGAGTGTTCAGTTGATCCATCGACTGATAGATGAATCTGAATTTGAAATGTTTGGTTAAAATCGTAAGGAGAGAGGTACAGCAATGAATGTCTATATCCATCAGTTAAAAAGTCACATTTCTTTTGAGGCATCTTAATCGTTCTATATCTTCCTTCTCTGTTTGTCTCTGCAGTGTCAGCTTTCCCAGGCGCTGAACGGTGTCTCTGACAAAGCTAAAGATGCCAAGGAGTTCCTGGTTCAACTCAAAAACATGCTTCAGCAGATACAGGTAACAACACACCTTTACATTTAATTTAACATAAAATATGGTGTTAGTAATCCAGTCTGTAAATTTAGGTACAAGTATAGATCAAAGGTTTGTCACGATGGCTTAATAGCATGATAGTCACATCAGTGATGGGCAGTTTTCTTCACAAAAAGACACAAAAACCTACCAGCTTCCTTCTACTATCAGCTTCCTAGTACAACGCTGAATGTTTTTTTCATTCAGTAACTGACCATAAGTACTCACTCAACTGATTGCCCAGAGGTTGAGAGAAGAAAATAGCCAGACTTCTTCGAGCTTTGAACAGTAACTCAAATTACTTGTTACAACCAAACTATGCAAAAAGGGATCTCTGAATGCACAACATATGAATCTATACTACCCTGTATCAATGGTTCGTGTTGCTGCTGGTGATCTAATGGTGTGGGAAATATTTTTGCAGCATACTTTGGACCCCTAATTACCCCTTTAAACACCATAGCTTACCCTGAATATTGTTATTGAGCATGTAAGTACCCTTCTGATGGCTGCTTCCAGCAGAATAACGTGGCATGTCACAAAGCTCACATCATCTCAACCCGTCTTTTTGATAAACTGATGCACACCGACCGATCGGTTGCCATGCATTAACAATCCATCTACATTTGTCAGTTATTGCAAATCTTTACCAATTGATCCGAGAATGATTGCAGTCAGTTTGAGTTGAACTGAAATTGACTCCAACTAGTGCAAATGCTTTGTAATCAAATGTTTCCACACTCAACCTCTGGGCAACCAGATGACCAAGTGATTACCCAGAGGATGAGAGAAAGCAATGGCCACTGCAACTACTTGCACTGATTTGTGAATGTGAGAAGAATCAATGCAATCACTGGGAAACCACCGATTTTTCTTAGTTGCAAAGAGTTTGCCAGCTTTCTTTTACTCTAGTATGACTGGGCCATAACATTAGCAACTGTATCCCACAGTGCAATGCAACAGCAAAACAAAAAGGAGGGATCTGTTCACATCTAAATATCAGTGGTAAGCAACTTTTTATTTTGGGGGGTTACAAAAACAGGACCATTTGAGAAATAGGAATAAATCAATGTTTTGTTTTGTTTTTTCAAGTTTTGTATGGAAGTAAGAACCAAAAAATCTCAGAACTCAACTGTCAGCTATTACCCTTCCTCTGAGGAATGAAACTGTTTCCAGCAGAAAAATAAGATATTCTATTTCTCCAAGAACGTTATGTGTGGCTGGTGATGTTTTGTGGCCAATGAATGACTGATCTGTGTCATGAGCAAATGCATAAATAGGGTAAAGTAGTGCTGCAACAGCTGCATGTGTGTGATTAGGCATACAAAATGTCTGACTTTGGCACTGGAAACATCTGGGTATTAGCTCATTTTGTTGTGTTTGCATAAAATGAATCTCTGAGAGATTTAACGACTCCATAAAGATAGCCTGGATGAATTTAAGAATAGAATAGTGTTTGTTAGTGCAGAATTCAGGGATTTCATCATAAGTGGCAAATAATGTCATTAAAAACCAAAGGAAAAAAAAAACTCAGGATAATAAATCTCTGCAAGCAAACTGAACAAAGACTTTGACTAGGAATGGGAGACACAAAATGGGACCTTAAGGAAGTAGGAATTATTTACTAGTAAGTTAGTAAGACTTATCTTTATTAGCAAGTCAGCACTACAGAGTATGTTGGATGGGTGGATGTCTGTGGAGAGCAAAAGAAACCGAAATGCATGCTAGTGCAGTTTCATGCAGAGGGTATCCTCCCCTGAGAGTGTCAGAGAGTGGCTGTCAGGAATGAAGGAGCTTTTGTAGCTGAGCGCAGCAGGTTCGGGTACATCTCGTGCAGCTCATCGCCCTCTGATCAGGACTCGCGTGACAAAGCACAGCAGAACTGTGAACCAGAGATCTCTGGATGACGAAGGGGTCGTCACAGCAAATGACTAGATTAAAAAGCATGTGCTGGACTTGTTAAGCCACCATTAATGATGAAACAGACACTCACTGACCACTTTGTTAGACATACCTGATGAACTGCTCATTAATGCAAATATATAGCCAGTTAATCACATGACAGGAACTCATCTTAAACTGATGAGGTTGAAACTGAGCATCAGAATGAGGAAGACAGGGGATGTAAGTGACTCTGAAGTGGCTTCAGGGTGCTTGTGCTTACGTAATGATGTAGAGGATATTTTCATGGATACTTCGAGCCCCTTAGTGCCTTAGTTTAAAGCTACCTTCTAAATGCACCTCATTTTGGATTATTTTTATATCGCTTATGTAGCAGTTTCTGAGTGCAGTGATAGATTATATATTTAGTTATACAGAAAATTTACTGAAACCTGCTGTTTCTAGAGGCAAACATGTTCAAACTGCCCATTAAAGAGCTATTTCAGGGCTTCCATGCTTTGTTTAGATGTTTCTCCATAAGCATGATGAGACAGCAGTCTGGCTGTATCAGACTGCACCACAACTGATATCCATGTCTTATCATTTCTGCACGTGTAGATATTGTTTGCAAAATTTACTCTACATTACCACTGTTGTTTTAAGACTGCATTGATCGTGCTTTGGGGAACTCCCTGGTAATGTTCAGTAAGCTCACAGAGCAACATTTGGACTCGACACTCAGCAGCAAAGAAGCAAATCCATAGAATCAATAAACTAAAAACAAAACATACCATCCAAATGTGTGCATTTGTGTGAGCATTCCCTCTAGACAGCATTACCATGCAGCTGATCTCTCCAGCAGCATCTACCAGTCATGCACACAAAGCACACACATGTTTTTACACACTGTCTGCACTGATATATCCTACAGCACCACGAGTGGGCATTAAGAATCTTATTACAAAACGAAGAGGATTTAGCTTTAAAAAAGCAGTCTTATCTTTACTCTGCTCTGTCTGAGACAAGGAAAAAAGAGCTAGATGGGTAAAGAGAAAGTAGAATGTAGGATTGAGGAGAAATATCTCCAGTGCTCCTCAGGCGTTAAACAGTGACTGAGCAGAGGAACCTTGACTGGAAATCACTACTGAACCCTTATCTCATTATCAAGTGGGCTTTGTAGGGAGATAAAACTCCCCTCTGGATCATTGCCTCTTTTACAACCTGTTTTTATATCTACTGGAAGGAAAAGCTAAATGACACAGTTTTGCTTTGTTCTTGGAGGGACTGTTAAAGAAACTCTAAGCATCTTAATTATCAACATCTTAAATGCTACAAAACATCTCAAATTATATGCTGACAAGTTTCCAGTCTGTTGGAAATGAATGGCCAAAAGCAACAAGAACAACACTCAACATATCCAAGTTTAATATTTTGAAATTCATTTATCTGTATTGTGTTATTGTGAGTTTCTCCTTTGGGCTTTTTTTTTTTTTTTTTCGGTTTTAATTTAAGAGTTTTTTTCTCTGGTGTCTTCATTTTTGACTTCCTGTTTTTCTGACTGCCTTGACTGTTTTTGCACGTGTCTTCATCCTGTCCCTGTTTTTAAATAGTCTCAGTCTTATCTTTGTCACGTTGTAATGTTTCTTATCCTCTGTGTGCTGCAAGTTTCCCTCCTTTGTGTTTAACCTCTGGCGTCTCATGTTTACCTAATTTGATTTCTTTGGAGTTATAGCTGAGTAATTATGAATTTGGGTCCAAAATTACAGTTGTACACATGTTTGATTTTCCAATTAGCAATGTTTGAGTGATGTTGACGTGCAACTGTTTTAACTGTTACACAAATAGGGATTTGCATAATAAGTTCAAAACAGCCACCAGCCTATGTGTGCTGTATTTATAATGCTTTTGATTTAGTCCCTGCTGTATTTGCAGATTTTGTCGTGCTTGCCCTGCCTTCTGTGTTCTTCTGATATGAAGATAAACTAACGCTAACCTAACACAACCATCATGCACTGAGTGTTTCCTCTCCACTCCCACCCTTTTGCAATTTGATCATCCGAAGAACGTTTTTGAATTTCAAGCGTAATGCAATGAAGCCTTTTGAGCTGCAGATGTCTGCTTATACTCTATCATTGCGTTCTGTTTGCTGGCCCAAAGACAAAGCTGCTAACTGTCAGGGAATATTAGTAAATCGAAACACAAAACCACAATTATAAGTGACAGGACGGCGTTTTCATGTGTTGCATCTTGAGGGAAAAATGGTGGCGAGTATGGTTGTACAAATGGATGGTAAATATGATGAAAGGTTTGCTTTTGTGTGCAGTGTATTGAAATAATTAACGCTGTATTTATTCGTGGTTTTGCAGCTGAAGCAAAAATAGAACAAAATGTGGTGGGCTAAATGAATCGGTAACAAACAGTGTGCTGCTAATTGAAGAAAAACAAGCCAAGTGATCTATTTTCGTCTCAGTGCTTTGCTTTTGTGATCCAAACCCATAACGATGCTGACTTTAGAACACTTTAATGTAGATTTATTTTGGCAGGGAAGCCAAACATGGTGGTTTCATGAGTTAATATTACTTGTTCGCTTTCTTGAATCAATTCATAACGACTGTGCTGCTTCTGTTGCTTTCGTCTTTCTTCTTCAGGAGAACGGTGTGGAGTTTGAAGCTTGCCTCGTGGCTCAGTGTGACTCTCTGATCGAGGCGCTGACCAGACAGAAAGCCAAACTGCTCACGAAAGTTACCAAGGAGAAGGAGTACAAACTAAAGGTAAGCTTGGTTGATGATCGCTGTTCCTCCCACCTGTCAGTAAAGTCGACTCCTGATATAAATCAGCAGATTTAACCCTAACCCCTAACCCTAACCCCTAACCCTAAAACAGCTGGTGTGGGGAGAATATGAGAAATCATAATCTAATCTAAAAAGACTCCAAATTTTTATTAAACATGTTCAAAAAAGGCACAATATGTATGCTAAAAACAGGGTTTTAATCATTAAAATCTAGATGTCTGCTTGTCTAATAATTTCTCTTTGTGCTTTATCAGTTTTCTTCAAGCAAATCTGCAACAGTGAATCACACTGCACCTCTCGTTTCCTCTTCCAGTCCTTTATGTCCATATCTAGATATCACCAGCCCCACCATTATGAGTAGATTAGCTGATGTGAACCCGCCACTGTTGATCTAACTTTAGCTTAAAATCACATGCTCACAAAGATCCTCATCAATAGCGAGATGTTGATTAGAAAAGTATGTTTTCAGGAATTTAAGTACCAGAAAGAAATTGCTGTCTCAGCTCGCTACCAGAATAAATTCTCTCTAGCAGCTTAGTCTTTTTTTTTCATGATTTGCCTCTGTAAATCCACCCTGAGTTTATGTATCACATGGATGCCTGCCCAGCCTCAACGTGCCCGCCGACCGACTGACCGTCTGGCTGGCTGCTGGTTGGGGAGGGGTGAGGAAGAGGAGGAGAAGGAGGAGTGGAGGGTATTTGGATGGAAGCCCCAAGGACAGCTGTTGTAATTATCTGGAGGCTGGGGATCGAGATTTAGCCAGAGGGCAAAGAGCCGCAGGCTGCAAGGAAGCTGGAATAAGAGAAGAATAGCTGGTTGTAGACTGCTGATAAAGCAATGTTAAAATCTTAACTACAATAAATACTGATTAACTGATACAGCAGTTTAACTAGAGGCTCCTCTTCGTGGTGAGAAGAGTACTGACTTTACAGTTGGATAGATAAGCATCTGCGGCACTGCCTCTCCTTAAAATTATATTAATTAACTGATTTAAAACAAAACATACTTTTAGGGAAATTTACGCCAAAATAATTATGTTTTTTACTAACAGAGTGAAAAATATATCTTTAATGTCTCTGTAAAGTTCCACAGTGTTCCATTTAATGTTTTTCCACCAAAATATTGAATCGTGAAGCTTGATACTCGCTACAGCATTATACTGGTTTTATGGCTGTGCTTAGGCACTCAAAGCCAGAATATAACATAATTACAAAAGACCGATGCAGCCATTATGGTGCCTTGATTCATTATTGCTTTTACATTTTGGCTGTTTGGAGCCAGATCTGGTCATAGTTGGATGTGAGGTTGGAGTACTAAGTTAATAATTCAGAATCAGCTAATGTAATGCAAGTATTGCACAGACACAGATACTTTCTGATACATGCTAAGTACTTTCAACCTGACCAAAGTACTTTTTGGATGGCCTGTGAGTATGACTGGTACTCATACAACCTCACAGAAAGCCACATTCAGTTTGAGACTGCATGTGTATATATATTGCAGCTTCGTATCAGTCTCACAGCTTCCACCCACATGCCCAAAAAGTAGCAGCTCACATTTCACAACACCATAGTGTGAACTCGGAGTCATTTAGGTATTAAGGCATGTCAAATATTAAAGTGTCATTTTGCACGTTATTTGCAGGTTTTCACATTACACCCACTTCTCAGATACAAGCAGTGCATACATACATACATCCACTGTTGCGTTGAACACAGACTGTGTTTTTATTTATTTGTCAGCAGGAAAATATAGAATATTATACTATGTATAATTGCAGTTTAAGTACCAGCACAAGCAATAGGCTGTTGAAATTCTTCTCTGAACTCACAATTTGGCCTCTTGTTCTTCCTTATCCAAAAGCACTTACTGCCTTTATTTATTTTTTGCTGATGTTACTATGACTATAAAAAAATGTACAATTAGAATGTCAAAATTTATATTTTGGAAATATTTGTGTTTCCAGATCTTGGGATATTACATGTTGTAGACATAACATTTTCTCTTCCTACTTTTCTTATTTTCATTTCTAAATAGATTGTGTTGTGACGAAAACATGAGGGCCGAAATCTCGAAGCTGTGGATTAGTTTAGTTGCAAAATTGAGTTGAATGCAAGGAAAAGGGTGATAGTGAAAGATTGAGAATAAACATGTGAGTTGAGTGTAGAGTTGAGAGGATCACACAAATCTCATTGTGATTATTGTGTAAGAGGGGTTTAGAAGGCAGAGAATAAAAACTTGACCAGGAAACAAACAAACCCCACAAAATACTCAAACAATAACTAAGCTTTTTTTTGTTGTTTTTTACAGGATAAAGAGGCCTGTTTGATTTTCCATCATCAAATAAAAACCTGTAAAGAAATATAGACTAGATGTTCTCACACTCAAATACTCGAGGGCTATAATGTTATAATTCTGACAAAGACGGTTCAATAGTCTACATAAACACTGTAGTTTTAGCCATCAAACTAAAGTATGGGTTAAAGCTGATGGATTAAAGTTTACTTCTTTGACTTGTGCACATGTACTTGGCGTCACATGTCATCCGATCTCAGTTGTTACAGTCAGAAGCCTTTAAAAAAAATCAAACCTGCCATTTTTGTGCTGCTGATTAATATCTTCAAGTCTGACCATTATTGTAAGAGGCTAAGTACTGTCTTTGTTTGCTGCTAAATGAGAAGGTACCTTAAGAATTTAATGTTAAATAACACATTTAATCAAAATTAAAAGCAAGATTCTATTAAAAAGCTTCAACACAAGTAGAAACGAAAAAGCCCAATAGCAAGCATGATGAGCATTTCAAGAAGGTTTTATGAGTATTTTAGTGCTTTTTTATGCTCTACATTATGAGTTTCAATTTATACTTGACATTTAGTCTAAAGTGTACTGAAAATAGATGTCAATAAAAATATTTTTGCTCTAACCTGAAGTGAAATGTGATTCAGTGTCTGCTGAAGAGGCTGTGAGATGTACCTCCAATGAGGTGCATTCAATTACCGTGTTTCAATATCTGAACCCTTAAATTCATTTCAGATTCATGAGGAACATACGGGAAAAGCCCATCAGCCGGGGCTGCAGGAGCATGTGGGAGGGAGCTGATGGCAAGTCTCAGCGGGATAGAAAGCAATTGAAATAAATCTGAGATTTACTCAAGCGTCACGCCTCATACTTCATGTTGTTTGCACAGAAGATAAAAGCGACGGTTCGGCAACGTGATTTGAAAAACAAATTTTCTTTTGGGATATAATTTGAGTATGTGCATATTTTAAATTGCACCTTTAGTAGACTTGTACAGTATGCGTGCAAATAAGAGAAAAACAAAGAAAAAGGGGAGTGACATGACATCAAATACAAATACATGGATATTTCATGTGAGATAAGAAAACTTACTAAACGGATAAAATGCAAGAAAATATTTAGAAATTTCCTAAATTGTCAGGTCTTCATATTTCAACTTAGACAACAGATGACAGGTGAATAATTAACTGATCTCATAAACCATCAAATAAAAGAAGACTAATTACCACAACTGCACCTAATTAACTCTCTGATCCATTTAGACGGCCATTGGTTAACGCTAGAATTAATTATTTTGGATGCAGACAAGCTTCAAGATATTTTCTGTCTAATCTCTTGCTTAAACTTTAAAATCTGACGTGTGTGTGTGTTGCACGTGGAGTATAATGATATCAGTAGTACTATGAGCTGAGGATTAAAGATTGCTCGTGAGTTAAAAGTGGTGCAGCTTGATTGCAAGAAAACAAAAGGTTAATAAAGCGATGACAGGTTGCAGACTTTCAATTAGCCCCAAAACGGCTGACTGTGACACACGTCCAAATCTCATTTCCCCAGGCTCGGGGTTCAGCCAGCAGACGGCATGTGTCTGGTGTCTGTGTGAAAGAGAGAGACTAAATGAAAAACAGAAAAGTGCGTTTGTCTGGTTGCGGCTGATAATGTTTCTGTGAAATTTATGAGAGATCAACAGATCGATTCCAGTTGTGGCATTATGGTGTCACGCTGTCAGACAGTCTTTAATTAATCCCTGACTGTTTTGCATGCCAGCCACTAACTCGTCTTTTGTGTCAGCCAGTTCCAACTGCCCATGTTCTGCTCCCTAATTACACTCCCAGTGCACATATAACAACCTGCTGCCTAGCTCAAAAATCAGTGTGATCCTGAGCTGGCAGTTCTGAACTTTTTTTAGTGTGGTGCCACTTTTCTTCATTCATTACCTCCCATTCTTACTGACCTGTATTATTACTGAACTAATCTTAAGCGTCAATGTCGTTAACCGCTGAGAAAAGGTTGACCAGCATGAAAAAGTGGACTCCATGGACACCATTTACAGCTTTTGATTGTATCACAGATGTTGTTGTTTAAGTCAACCTCTTCGTATTACTGAGCATTTGAGAGAATTTCACAAGTTCACTCTGAAATTAGCAATAATTTTGCTGAACACAACGTAGTTGTAATTCAGTAAAAGGACTAGATGTTACAATCCCCGATAATGCATGGCTTTAAATGGAGAAAATCTTGAGGGATGACTGTTATGAGGAAAGGCAGCCCAGAAACTTTACCAGCGCCATACATCATTATGCCTCAACTTTCGGTCTTTGTCCCAAGCTAATCTGCCATTTTTTTTCCTTGGTTAGGTTTAGGGATTAGAGATCTGATCTGGATTATCATATTAAAATTTGGGACACATCATCAGTAGTGGACCTTGGATTCATCAGGTCTTTCGGCCAGTATCACTAGACACCCTCATCCAAGGAGGCCCTGCCAGGGTTGATCAGGCCCCGAGTGTGTCACTGGTTTACGTTAAATTATTTCTCTTCTTCTTTCTTCTGTTTAGTTTTCTACAGTTTATTTTCTTCTATCTATTCACTGCAACTGAGAAATAATACTTACCTCTTTAGCATTTATGGAGCCTCACTTTTTCAAAGGGATAGAAAAGGTGATAGAGAGAAGTAAGACAAAAGGGACAAAATAGGCGATAGGAGAAAGTTGTGTCTCCATGTATATCTCCCCTGAGTAAGGCTAGTCCTACAACCAACCAAGATGCACTTGAGTGTGGCTGGGACACATATAATGCTAAAGTTGTTAAAGTGAACCCAACAATCGACATGAAGGAATGGACAGACTGCCAGGGGGCCTAAATAACTTGGTACACTTGAGAAAAGCAGGGAAAAACAAAACAAAATTCCAAATAAGGTAACAAGAAAAAACAAACTGACATTAAACAAAATGAGGCACAAATTGAGACAGTCTTGTAGAAACCCCTCATCTTTTAACAAGAAAAAGGGTAATGCGGCACAAGTGAACTCAATCAGGCAATAAGGTTGGAAAGAGAACAAAGGTAGGAAGTTAAAAACAAAACAGAAAGATGAGGAAATAACTTTTTAAAGCAAGAGGATATAACTGAAAGAGAATAAACTCTGCCTGCATGAGTTTATTCTCTTTGATGGAAGACACTAACAGGGGGCAAAGGAAGGCTCAGGGAAAAGGTGATACATCAGAGTCTTTCAGAGTCTATCACTTGTACAAAATGATTGAAACTGCTACAATGAAACATAGTGAAAATATTTCAGATGCTCATCTCAGAATAATTGCTTTTAACAACAGTAAACAATAACAACAATAACATGCATCTGATCTGTTTTGTTCAGGTGGTACGTGACCAGATCACACACTGCACTATGAAGCTACGGCAGACCACCGGCATGATGGAGTACTGTCTAGAAGTCCTCAAAGAGAATGATCCAAGTGGTTTCCTCCAGGTATTTTACACACCTCATGTTTGTGCGTGTGAGACGAGTATGAAGATGAGTATGAAGATGAGTATGAAGATGAGCCTTTCACCTATTTGCTTTGTAACTGGGGATGTTACAAAGACAAAAAGAACACAAAAAAACAACAATTTCAGTTCATCATTATCTAAAAACTATTAAACATCTAAAACAACCAAACATCAGCACAAAAACAGCATGTGGCAGAGTACATTCCTTCTTATGCTGAGGCCAGGGGAATTATGTTACTTAAATAAGTAAAGCACAAGACAAAAACAGTATGAGGTCTTACTCAAGATTAAAAATCAACCCAAATCAAATCTCTTTCTGAGATATTTGGAACCAAAAAATGTAAATGAAGGTAGGAAGGAAGCGTGACACACAGATCCTCTGAGCACATTAGGAGAAATCAGCTTCACAGGGAGCCTCTGATGTTTGTGAAATCGGCACAGCCAAAAAAAAACAAAAAAACATGGTGTAGCAGAGGAAGGAGTCAACACGGAGAACAGCAACAACAACAACCCCAAATGCCTGCCTGCACTTCAGCACTGCAGTCACAGCAACATGCATCTTATTTTTATACATCTACAGCTGATCTATTTTGAATCAACTTTACATGCCTAGTAATCAATAGATTGACATGCTCAGTAGCTAATAAATAATTATTGATCTTTGTATGTATAGATGGAATGGAGAAAGCTCAAACGTGACCTCCTCAGAAGAAATAAATGTTGATTTAAAGGTTTCCTGCAGAAAGCTAAATCATGAAGACTTTTCTAGACCATCAGATGTTTTTTTTCATCTTTAAATCTGTCTCGAGTCCCAGCTCATGCAGAGGCTGGGCTTTATATCAAAGTTCACACAGCTCTCTCAGGAAACAAAAAAGGCTTTATACAACTTTATTTGCATATCTTTAGTAGTATATATCAAAACGCTATATCTGGATGTGTGAAATCATGGGGAGGTCCTTTTTGAAATTTGAAATAGAAAAAGTATTCAGTATTTGTGTCACTACTGGAAATACTTCCTTTCCTTACGTGTTAGGTGGTATGCCTGGATAGAGCACGCACGTGATAGAGGAAGGGCACATGACACCCACTTACTCAACAATGACCTGCTCTCACAGACTCAATTGGATATCTTTCAATTCGATCTAACAGACTTCACCATATCCACGCAGCAAGTCATCAAAGGTTTAGGGATGCAGTGCATGTGCAGAAATATTTTTAGTGTATCAGCAAACATCTACGGGGGCATATTACAGCCACAGAGGGCAAGAAAAAATAAAAAAAAGAAACCAACACAACAGCAAAAAAAGGTTTAAAGTTTAAAGTCATAAAAACAGAGAAAACAGTGATGAGAAAAAAGTCGGGTTTTATTTTTTGTGTAAAGGAACATTTCAAGGTTAAGTTGTAAAGAAAGTCATTATTTGAGGTTCTGGGATCAATAACTTATAAAACACATTATTAGACGCCAACGACAGATCTATCCGATAAGGTCGATAAAGCAGACCAGAAGCCACAAGCTCATTTTCAATAAAACCTGTCATCCTCTAACCTTGACTAAAAACACATTTAATAATGTTTGATTACATTTCTCGAGTCTTACAAATTATTGATTTTAAATAACAAAAACAAAACAACAAAAAACAAACAAAAGTACGATGACAATAAAGGGCTATTCTATTCTATTCTATTCTTCATTTTTTTCCAACTTAAACTTGAAAAATAAAACAATACAGTTACATGAATTATTTCTATATCTTTGTTCTTGTAAATTTCAGCTGTTTGATCAAAATTCACAATTTTAAATCTTGATTTATTTTTTTTTTTACCTTGAGTGGCCTTCATATGCAATCATAAATGTGCCTTTATGGTATTGAATAAAAACACACATGATTTCCAGATATTCCAGAAAACAAGCTTCCTTTTTCTTTACCCATTCTGAAGCACAAGTAATGGAAACAATCATGTCATGTATTCACTAGAGGTTGTTTTTTTTTTTTGTCTTATCCACAGATCAGGGGTCTAATTCATATCTTTAAATATCTGAACTGCACTAATGTGTTCTAATATTTTCAAGTGTATTTAAAAGTATATAAATATTGAATGAATGTGCTCTCATTTCCAGTGCTTTCTTCATTCTTTACTTCTTACAAGTAAACCATTGCTGAATCTATACTGTGTCTGCAAACTTCAACTTGCCCACTGTATGTGTTTGCGTAGATCTCAGATGCTCTGATCAAGCGAGTGACGTCGTCTCAAGACCAGTGGGTTAAAGGGGCCCTGGAGCCAAAGGTTGGCCCTGACTTTGACCTCACTCTCAATACCGACTCACTGCTACAGACCATCCTACAGCTGGACTTCTGCCAGGGCAAAGGTGAGCACACGTTTGGGCTTTAAAACCAACTGTACTACTACAACTTAGTCAAATTAAAAAATCTCTTTAGCTGTATATTTAAAAGGAGTACTCCACTTTATAAGGCATGAGTCTCACACGAGAGAAAACTTGAAAAGAATGGTAAAGCTAGTTTAACTAAGATGTACGGACAAGCTCAGAAACCACTCGATTTTACATTTCCCATTCACGCACAACATAACAGTAGCAAGTCTAAAATGCTGGGAATTTCTCAGTTACTCTGCTGGGAACAACATATTGATCGATTTATTAACTTTGAATTGAGAATAATTTGTTATTCTGGATTTACCTCTGTAAACCTTTGGCCTTTTATACTAACTTGATGCATCTCAGAGTCCTTGCTTCAAGCAATTCACTCCTCACTGGAGCTGATGATTGGTTGCTTGTGGACATACCAGCCTCTGGTTGCCTAGGTAATCATCTAATGTATTTACCACCAGATAATATGACATCAGCAGTATCCTGCAGTATCACTGATAGTCTCTTCACTTGCACACCTGTCTCTGGCCACCACATTGCTTCAAATCATCAAGCAGCCTCAATTCTCCTCCCATTGAGATCATATTCCTCACAAAAGTCTTACTATATGAATCGTATTGAACAAAACTGTTCCTACACAATGAGGAAAACTGAGGAACAGTTCAGGGTTGTGGCTGAATTTGGAGGCTGACCACAGATTTTGACTGGGTCACCAGAATTCTCATTTTCTTGAGCTTCACATACCTACTGAAGTCCTGGAGTAAAGCTCATTTGTAAGCTTGCCAATGATTTACTTAAAAAGTCTCTATGATTATAGATATATATAAATAAATAAATATAAATAATTTGGCATGCACAAATATACACAAACAAGATTCATCTAAAGTCAACAAAATAACATTTAGCTGCCATTGCTCTTTTCTTTTAAGATTTCTTTAAGTCATACTACAGTGTGCACATCTAATTAGCTATTCATTGGCTGTTGCTACCCAGCAGCCAGTTGGCACGCATGAGTAAACAGCGTGTTTTGTATTCATTCCGCTGCAGTCTCCGAGATTACCCAGATGTATAGTTAATGTATATTAAATATGTAATCACCAATATGCATATTTTATTTGCATACGGCTGCACTGAGGCGGTGAAGATGGGATGTCTTCCCTGTGCAGAAGCAGATTCAACCTAGTTACTTTGCTAGAAAAGCAAATAATGCTGACCGGTCTTTGTTATCAGCTATTAAGAGTACAAAATCCATTAAAACATAAGCAAAATACTCATTTTCATAATGAGGAAATTAGATTCAGTGAAGCTCTGTGTGTAATAAATTTTATATTCGGTATCATAACTGTGATTATGCACTCTTGTAATGTTATGGTTCATCTTCCAATGAGTTGCAGCAACGTTTTTTGTCCCCAACACAGTCAACTTCCTCGAAAATAAGGACACTAGCTCTTACAGACACGACAAAAACTTAGTGAATTAAATTTAAAAATGTGTCCCGGGTCTTCAGGTCATGGCTTGAGTTGAGTTCTACTTCAAATAGATTTTCTCCAATTTGAGCTCCACTCAAACTTGTTAGAAAGCCAGAAAGCTTTGATCGGCTCTCTTTTCTTCTCCAAGACTGGAGTATGGTTCCCCTCTCTCTCACCCATTATCTGGTACGGACCCTAACGACGGACAATTTCATTTTAAGCATTTGAATTTTAATCTTTGACATACAGACCACCAACAAAAGGTATGTTTGTACTCAAATATTACGTTTGTTTAAACCCATATACTGTAAATAAAAGATGCACATAGCCATCATAACATCCTCCACAGGCATAAAGATTCATTAGTTATTCCTCCTCTGCATCTTTTTTATCTTTCATTTTCTTTTCTTGTCTTCACCTCAACTTTTCTTAAAACGAGATGCTAATAGTTGCATGAGAGGGTTGAGTTGAGTAGTTTAGGTTAACAGTAGGTGGCTTGATTAGAAACACAGAACTGTAATTCACTGTCTATTAATTGTATAGGATACTAGTTTGTGGCTAAACAAGCTCAAAGCAAAATGCAATTACTGGAAAAACAGAACAGCTGATTCCTTGTACCAAATGATATTAAACACTCTACAAGGCCTGTCACTTAAAGCAGTCACATCTTTAATTATGCACTGCTTTAAAGCTACGTCCACGCATAGCTTTGGAGCAAAGTGATTCGTTCCTCACTCATCTCTTTGAAGCTGACAGCTGATTGCTCGCGGACATTCCTGGCTCTGGTTGCCTAGGTAACCTTCTAATGTATTTTGCAGTAGTTTCTGTGTGATAACCAGGAAACAGGGCTAAGAACTACAAAACTGCCTTTTTAGATTTTTGTAATTACATATTAACAAACTATTAAAGCGAACTTCATAGGCTTTAAATTGTGACAAATATTACTTTGAAATGTAGTAGAAACATTACCAAACATTTCCTTATAATATGCCACAATATTAAACATAAAATTTGCATTGATACCTTCAAACAATGCTGAATACTGGAAACATATTGTAGGATTATACTGTTATTCTTTTATAATAATCTAGCAACAGCTGCTCAGCTGCACTGGAAAGAATATAACTTTGCACCTATGGTAAAAATACGCAGCATAAAAAAACGTAGAACAAGCATATGGCGTTATTTTTTGTGCCATTTATTTTGAGTGAAGAAAAGCTAAATTTGAGTGAACAAAATTCATTGCTGCGTGCAAAAAATGTATTTCAGTGTTTGCTATTATCCATACACACACACAATAGCAGCCCCTCTCGCTCAGTTTTTGCATTTGCGCTTGCTCGCAATGTGTTGCTTGCGCTCTCAGCATTTCTGCCTGTGCGCGTTCAACTCTTTCTGTACACCGTTATATTTGTGCCACAAAACCAGCCAATCACAGACTTGGATGCAAAAAAATCTGATTGGTTGTTTTGGTCTCCAACCAGCTCGAAATGACGAAATGCAATATCCCAGAATCCATTTCGTCCAAAACTCAAACGAGGCAGTAGCGGAGGAACACAGAGTGGCGGAGTTTGAAATATTACTCTTCTGGGTCACAAAATAAACTTTTAAGATATTTTCATGCGAGAATGGTGCTGTGTAAACTTCAAATATCTGCTTGATTTATCAAGACATCACATATTTGCATAAGTGCTCTAATGTTTTCGGAGATGCCTGCAACACTTGCACCTGCAAATTTTTTTTACGTGCGCTCAAATATTTTTTTACGTGCGCTCAGAATAGTGGCACAAAAGTAACGCCATACAAGCACAAACTAACAAACAAACTTGTGCACAGTGAATGCAGTCATAACATGTCTGTTTAGTGCTCAACTGGGGATATAAGATTGTGGGATTTAATGAAGTAATTGTTTACTCTGTATAGATGTTTAGGGAACATACAAGCATACATATACATATATACATATATATATATGTATATATGTATATATACATGCATTATAGTATGATTTCAGTAAGTGATTACTGCTGAGTAATGTAATGTTACTCAGCAGTAATCACTGTTGATACAAAATAACTGCTTGGATATTACTGGGGTAGTTAGGTGATGATAAAATTATTACTTCCTTGTTTCCAACTTATTACCCCACGATTACCAAATTATTACCTAGCTATAAAAGTGCTACCTAAAAACACAATCTCTTGTCTTATCACTACACAAATACTACCTAAAACTACAAAATACTACACAAAATAATGCAACACAAAAAGGACAACAAAACCTTCAAGTTTGTGCTTTACGAACGATTTTTGTGTTCATCAATGATAATTTTCGGACCTTTTGTTAATATTATTGTGACAAATAAGTGTATGATTGATACACTACACTTCTGGTCATCCTTTTTACTTCTTTAGAGAGCACTGACTTAAATCAACATCATATTTCCAGATGTACAGGAGAATCCAAAATTGAAACAAATGCAGGAAGCAGGCAGTGGTGAGGCTGAGATGGAGACAGAGAGCCCAGGAGGTATTTCAGAGACTCTATTTTTCACTGTAAATCTCTGTTTCCCTTCCTTGCATATATTTTGTCACTCCTGCCTCATTCCTTAGCCCCAATAGCTCTCACGGCCACTCTGGTTGGAAACTCACTGGTCTTTTTGTCCCACAGTGTTTCTCTGGTGTTTTCCCTTTGCATGTTGTTTTTCAGCTCTTCTACAGTAAACGACACTGATCTGCTGAACAGTTCTGCACAAAGATCTTTGTTTCCTGCGATAATTTTGTTTCACATGTTACTAATGACACATATATTAAAAGATAATTATGCATGAATTAAACTGTGGCAATACAAATCATAGGGAGTAAGTATATACTGAGGAAATGTGCAGTAAACATGATCCTCTAATCATTTTGTTTTCACATATTCAGTCTTGCTCGATAGCTATAGACTGATCAGCTGCAACATTAGAATCTGCTTCAATCCATCAACATGTGGGACTTCTGCAGGTGTCCTTTGGTCTCTGCGATCAGGTAGCAGATCATTTGCCTCCTGGAGGTTGCGGGTGGGGCGTCTGTGGATCAGGCTTTCTCTGGTACATCTTGTAGATTCATGTTTGCATTAGTATCTGGGGAGGATACTAGGTTTGAAGGATAAGTTAATGTTCTGCGTCAATGTAGCATCCACATAAATGACATGAAACCAGATTTCTACAGCACAACATTGCATTGTAAGAGATGGCCATGATTAATTACTTTACATAATCTGTATTTTTGATGTTGTGGCTGATCTCCATGTAATAAATCATAAATTCAAATATGTAATATCAACAAAACATGCATTATCTCCTATACTGTCCACCATGACTGCTGCCTTCCCCTGTGTTTTCCGTACTGTTATATATTTATCAGATAAGTTCCTGTAAATGAAAAAGTGAAGAAAGATTTTTTAATCTTATCTTATTTTATTGTTTGTATGTTTGTTTCTCCTTTTGGAATTTGCTTTTCACCTGTTTTATACAAGGGTTAGACTGATATGATGCTTTCCCTCTGATTTTATGCAGATTTTATGCAGGAATTATGCCTTGCTTTCATCAGTCTGGCCTTTGGTGGGGAGCCGATGTCTCATACTTTCTTACCACCTTTGCTGGTTTATTTATAACTATCAAACTACAAGTCAGCCTTCAAAGCTCATATCAATCTAACCCAGTGCATCCCTACCACTACACTACCCTTTAAGTGTATGTAGAGTCCTCACTAGGTCCAGTTTAAGCCCTTAATAATTCCCAGCTGTTACCCTGTAAATGAACCCAGAGCTCTTTCACCTTTAAGGCTCTTTTTTAAATCTCTCACCAGATTGTCATTAAAGCTCCGTTTTCTCTTCATTCGGTCTGTTTAAAGGCAACCCGCCAGATGACGGCATCCCTGTATGTCTTCCTCTCTTCATCCTTCCACACTTTCATGTCTCCCTCCTTGTATCTCTTCTTTGTCCCAATCCTTCTCATTCATTGATTGCAAAATTTAAATTGCATCCATCCATCTCTCTACACAGTGGAGCCTAGACCCTCAGTGCCTCCAGCTCCTCTCCTGCAGCTGGAGAAGTGCTGCACAAGGAATAACAGCGCCACCCTGGCCTGGAGGGTAACTATGCCCATCATCAACCCCATCGAGGGCTACATCCTGGAGCTGGATGATGGCAATGGAGGACAGTACAGGGTGAGTACTGTTTGTTAAACAAAAGATTTACACTAATAGTGTTTCCCACAGAATTACTCTGTATCGTGGCCGTAATGAGGCACAGGTCATATGTGTGCACCCAAAAGAAATGCATATATTTTTTGTGGAAATAGATAATAAAAAAATAAGCAGTTGTGTCTCCAGTAAGGTTCTGGACAAGGACAAGAGAATAAAGACAGCTGAACGACACCAAGAACCATCACAGCAGCAACCTGAACTTGTTTCTCAATCTCGTTGTTTTCTCTGAAGGTTGAAAAAGATTCGTAGGCAGCCTGCCCAAGAAATTTCTGTTTTTGGGAAACACTGTAATAACTCTACTGTGAAAATAACTAATCTAGTCTGAAACTCAGAGAATGATGTTCAGTAGCTCTCCTTATTTAGTTATTAGTCCTCCAAATGATGCTCATATCTGACAAAAGACAGATAATACTCTTTATGTGTGTAAGTATATGGGTCATCATCAAGCATGCATTAAAAGTGCTAGAGAGCTTGACCTCTTCACTAATCCTTGAGCATATACTGCCTCAATTTGCATTTCAAATGAGTTTGTGTGTGTCTGTGTGTGCGTGTTTGTGTGTGCCCCCAGGAGGTATATGTGGGGAAGGAAACAGTATGTACAGTCGATGGTCTTCATTTCAACAGTTCCTACAACGCAAGGGTGAAAGCTTATAATTCCATTGGAGTGGGTCCATACAGCAAGACAGTCATGCTCAAGACTTCTGATGGTACGTGGTGTGTGCTGGAACTGGCTTAGCTTCCAGCATGACAGATGGACTCTTTGTCTGCCTTACTTTTGATTCTGCTCTTTTGGCTGTCTTGATTTCATTATATTTTTTTACCCAAAGGATTTTTTTTGTCTGCGATCTTCTTTGTAAAACAGGTTTCATGATGTAATTTCATCTGACCTATGTAACTGTGAACAGAAAAGCCTCTTACAAAGAGGAGGAGATTTTTTTTAAATTTTGTTTTGGGAGAAGGCAGGAGAAAGGTAGGTGGAAGATTTTGAAGAGGGTGAGGGAAATACACTGGACAGGAACAGCAGACAAAGAAAGGGGAAGAAAAGAGGAACGGAATAATGAAGAGGAAGCGGATGGAAAAAGCTGAAGCAGACCAGGTTTGAGTAGACAGTAAAGAAAAGTCACAAACAAGAAGAAAACAGAAGGAAAGAAAAGGAGATCAAAGGAGTGGTTAAGTAAGAAAAAGAAAGGAAAAAAAGAAATGGAAAAAGAGGATAAAGGTAAAACTGTACAGAGATGCAAAGGAAAAAGAGAAAAGGAAGGAAAAAACATAACTGCAAAGGGAGAAAAAACAGAAAATACTGCTGGAGAAGAAAGGAAAGAATGAGATTAAGGACTCAGAGAACGAGGAGGTGAAAGAAGAAAAAAAGAAACACTCACTGTGTAACAGCAGAGCAATGCGGGTGGAGATTTTTACAATACACAAACACACAGTGTCTCTGAACCAGCCACAACAATAATGGGCATTAGAGTCTGTTTTCTGACTGATAACTGTTTATCCCACCCGCCCTCTTTTTATTCTTCTCTATCATCGTTCTTCTTCCTGCCTACTCTGCCTCTTTCTCCCTCCCCGTCTCCTCCTTATCCTCCTCTCTCTCTCTTTGAGGATTGTACCGCAGCTACACCGAGAAAGAAAACTGCGGCGACGTGACTCTTGTTGAACAGACAGCAATGGCTGCAAACAAAAACATGGCATCCGTGTAGTGTGACAGTAAAAATCTCACGTGCAAGCACTTTTTTAATAATGCATTGGTAGTTGAGGAAACGTCTCCAGTCTCAGGCCTACACTTTACAAGTGCATTGTTTTCTGTGGATAAACTCAGTCAGTTGTTGCCCACAACTGCCGTACAAAGATTTCTAAGGTCACATTCATTATAAAAGAATCTTTTGTTAATACATATTAATGTGATTATTTGACGGAGTGACTACATTTATAGTCTTGTTTTTATCAGCCAGAGATGAAAATATCCCTTGCTGAGTTAAGCTGAAAGTTGTATTTATGTGTATGCCTTGAGCTTGTTAAAAGTTTTTAGATGATTTAAAAGAATCAGTCACAGCAATTAAACTAGTTTGACTTTTCAGACCACACGATGCTCAGAGAAGGTGTAACAGACTCAAGTATGGCTCATTTGGAAGATGCTTGTAAAAAGCCTCTACTGTCTAAAGAGAATATTGTAGCACAGCTTAGGTTTTGAACTGAACAAATCACAAGACTTCTCGAACAATGTTTGGAGAAAGTCAAACACGGTGGTGGAGGGGTGATGGTTTGGGTTTGTTTTGCACCCACAGGACTTAGGCACCTAGCAGTCATTGAGTAACCCTTAAACTCCTCTATACTCCTCTGATACTAAAGTATTTTAGAGTCAAATGTGATCATGTTTGTAAGAACACCCAAATTGGTTCATGCAACAGGAAAATTATCCAGCAAATCCACAATGAATAGCTGAAATAGAAAAGAATCAATATGCTACAATGGCACAGTCAAAGTTCAGACCTCAACCTGACAGAAATGCTGTTTTGGGACCTTAAGAGTGTGCATTAATAAATGACATCAAACCTTAATGAAATGAAGCAAAACTATATAGCAAATATGGCCATAATGACGTAAGACACTGAAAGTTATAAAGAAAACAATTACTTCAAGTTATTTCTGCTAAAGGTGGTTCTATGAGCTTTGAATCATGTTTTTTTTTTTTATCACAGGACTGTATAGGGTCTTTAATCCTATGAAAAAGAAAGCATGGCCCTTCTAGAATCAGTGATATAATTATTGGCTGTATTGTAGGTGTGGGTAGGTATAGTTACCCAGTAAGGTTCACTTTGGATGAGCAGTTTTTGAAATTATTTTAATAAGATGCAGAATACAACACGTGACTAAATTTAGTGTGAATGTTAGTACAGACTCACAGAATTTCCAAAGACTATTAGCAGGCTAACTGTTGTGTCCTTCTTACAGTGGCTTGGTTCACCTTTGACCCCACCTCAGCTCATCGGGACATTGTTCTGACTAATGACAACCAGACAGTTAGCTGTAACAGCTATGATGACCGTGTGGTGCTGGGGACAGCTGCTTTCTCCAAGGTGAAGTGTATACAGATATTTGAAAGTGATTAGCCTTTTTCTGTTGATTTTTGGTTATAGAGGTTATAGAAGATTTATTTTTTTTATCCCCTATTGAATCTCAGGGCATTCACTACTGGGAGGTCAGCATTGATCGCTATGACAACCACCCAGATCCTGCGTTTGGCATTGCAAGGATCAACACCATGAAGGACATGATGCTGGGGAAAGATGACAAAGCCTGGGCCATGTATGTGGACAACAACCGCTCCTGGTTCATGCACAACAACTCCCACACCAACAGGTAGGTGCATGGGGAGCAACAACACCACCAACAGCTTTTAGTGATAACTTTTAAAATTTTACCATTGTTCCCTACCATTGGACATGTTGTATAATACTGGCATAAAATACATATCATATTTAAAAAATTAGAACAATTAAGAGATTCCATCTGCATGTTTTCAAGAAAAATTCCAAACTGATATCCTGCAGGATCCAGAGGCTCATATCATTCAAATGCAAAGACAATTGACTTTCAGTAAATTAGAAGACTAATTTAAGATAATTTTTTAAAATATATAATTTAGTATCAGTTTCCAATACTGGTTACCTTCCAATACAGTGCCTGAGTTTAATTCTTTCAGATTTGCCTTTCATCCTCATGTCCTTGTGAACTTTAGGTCTGTTTTCAGCTGCTATTTCGAGATTCCTTGTAGATCAGAAGTCCACATCTTAGCATGAGCACTCTGAGATTTTATCATGGACATCAAACTTCTTCAGTGGCTTTTGTTGTCAAAATGATCAGATCATTTTGAGGAACATCACTTCTGGTGTGGGTTTGTTCTCCAGCTACAACCCAGTGTTTGCATATCAGGTCTTTCTTAAGAGCGTGCACTGTGAATTTTTCCTCAAGGTCAGACTGTCAGTGGAGACTTGCAAACTGAGTAACAGCCTGAGGCTTCTGTGAGAGAACACTTGTTGGAAATAACCTGAGATGTGGTGCAGGCAAGAATGAAAGGAAAGGTTTACCTGGGATGTGTGGCTTGGACATGGTGGCACTAACATAAAGACAGGAGGTAGCAGAGTTGAAGTATCTAAGATTAGAGAACGGGCAAGATTAGAGGACCAGCTCAGGTCGAGTATTTTGATGACACAGTTTGAGAGGCAAGGCTGAGATGGTTTGGACATGTGCAGAGGAGGAAAAGAAGAAGATCACACAGAAGATTTTTGGTTGGAGTGAAGGAGGACACTACAGGTAAGTTTGTGTGACAGAAGAGGATGCTAGAGATAGAGACAGATGATCCACTATGTTGATCCATAAAGAGAACAGCAAAAAGATGAGGAAAATTGGCACATGCAATTATGAAGACAATTCATGCTCTGCAGATTTGGGACTTTCTTTCTTTGCCCCAAAAATTTAAGTCAAGTAGAAGAGTTCCATTTGACACACTCGAGGAGATCCAGTGTGTATCACAGACACATAAGTGGTTAGAAAGGGAGCTTCAGGGAGCAGTCGACAACTTGTAGTCATGCTGAAAGGATTTCAGCGATGCCCAGGGACAGATTGTTGAAGGGAACATCAGGAAAACTAAAAAAGACATTGACAGCTTTTACAGACTTTCACTATTATCACGCTGGTTTTCCACGCTGTAGTTTAATACAAAGAACAAAAGAAAAATCTTGAAATTTTAAAATTTGTTTTGTTTTGTCAAACTACAAAGTTAAAATTGAATATATTACTCATGCTGTGTAATATGTAGCTTGCTATCGCCAGTGTGTGAATGTGTGTGTGAATGGGTGAATGACTGAATGTAGTGTAAAGCGCTTTGGGGTCCTATGGACTAGAAAAGCGCTATGCAAATGCAGGCCATTTACCATTTATTTACCATTTCTGTGTGAACAACTCATAGGCTGCTAGGTTGTAAAAATCCCCGTTCCTGCGGCAAAGCTTTCATGGGGTTTTCATCTCTTTCATCGACCCCTCTAAAGGATTGTTGTAGCACTTTCTTTCTTGGAAGAAGCTGTTCATAACATTAATGCCTTTAACATGTGTACCTGCAGACTGGATATAATATGAAATCAGTAGTTTACATCCCTTCATTAGGAATTTTCTGTAACATCCTTCAAGCCCTCAAATATTTAATAAACCATTAATTAGAAGGCACAATTAAATCTGAGTGGAGTGATGCTGGGATTTAATTTGTTCTATTTTTGCTGGCAAAGCTTTTAATCCTTTAATGATAATCCCACTACGGTGATTCATGAAGAGAAGGAGAAATACCTGCTGAATTTAATTTTTCATAACATGGCAACCCCCAGATTGTCATTATTAATATATCATTCCTAATGTACTATAATGTATTATAACTGTAGCAATACTGCTGTTTCTTTTACTATAAAATATGATTCAATTAGTTTGTAACATTAACAAATCCAACTTGTTAAATCTTGTGTTACTAGAAAGCAGCACTCATAATTTTAAGTAATTCATGAGCAACTTTTGTCGTTGACTAAAACAACAGGAGACAGGGACTCTGTAAAGTGTTTCCCTTATGCATTCATCATTCTGTCTTGTGCATTAAGTCTCATACTTCTAAGAGGTTTGGAAGCTATAACCATAGATACACACGATGACAGAGAAACCCGAAGGCTCATACAATACTAACAAACAGACTAACAAACACACAGGGGAGCTGTATAAGATGGCTGCAGGCTGCAGGAAACATCAAAACATGCATCTGCACCGTCTCTCTGTCTGCTTCACAAGGAAGCCATCAAACTCTCATTAAAGATTTATTCATGAAAAATATCTGCTCTCTTGACTTGTCAGTTCTCTACCCACCTTTCATGTCACTCATCGTGTCGTGTCGGAGCTTTATTTTTGACTTCTTAATCTCATATTGATTTCTTCACCTGTTGGTGCCCTGACAGCCTAATCCTGATGAGTGTCTGCATTTCTATAAGTTTAGAGACATTTGTTTAGCTCTTAGCAAAAACGCAAGCTTTGTGGTTAAAACACAATTTTTTGGAGCACAGGTTTTGCTATAGATCGTTTTCATTAAGTCACTTCTTAAAACAGAGAACAGAGAGTTTGCGTGTTAGACAAAAAGAGCAGACGTTTAATTTTAAATACATTTGATATGTGAAATAATTCATTCAACAGCTACTGAGCCAGTTCTAACTTTGATTTATGAGTTACAGGGGTCTTTGTTTTTTTTGTTGTTTTTTTTTAATGTACAATATTAAGATAAATGTTGCCATTTGATGCACTGTACCAGAAAGTGTTAGCTTAAAGCTAATTTTTTATCTGCAGTCCCCTGGCAGGTTCCATGCAGAAGATGGCAACAAATGTCACATAAAACACACAAAATATGAATACAAGAGTGATCAGATTTTTAAAACTTTAACTAATTTAACATACACGTAGATTAAAGTATCATAAACCAAAATAATAATAATAATAATAATAAATTAAAAAACACATTAACCATCCCAGCAACAGCCTGTTCACTCTGCTGCCATTTGGCAAGAAATACTAAAGAAACTGTTGCTGCATCACCAGACTTCAGAGTGCTGTCTTTAAACAAGCTGTGAATGAATTAGAGGACTCTTCGGTGACTAAGTTTTGTATTCATTCTTTTATTTAAATTAGTCTTTTTTTGCAGCATGACAGAACTACAGTCATATTTGTGGTGTGTTACCTTCCATGTGAAACTTAACCTACTATAAAATCTGTGCATTTATGGCACATATACATAACAAAATTGACTAGTTTTGTGTGTGTGGGTGTGTGTAGGGCAGAGGGAGGCATCACTAAGGGCTCGACTGTGGGTGTCCTGCTGGATCTGACTAAACGCACACTGACCTTCTACATCAATAAGGAACAGCATGGCCCAACTGCCTTTGAGAACCTGGACGGGGTCTTTGTGCCCGCCGTCAGCCTCAACAGAAATGTGCAGGTCTGTGTGTGTTAAAGTGCCATGTTTAACAGCAATGGAAAATAACCAGCTCCCTGATGGGCTGCCTTGATTGTTGACCTCGGTAAAGTGTTTACTGCAAAATAACTCAATGAAAAAAGAAGAGGAATTAAATTCAAGAATAGCAAGGAAAAATGGCTCCCCGAGGAGAGATTCTGTACACAGATGCGATGGTTTAACACAAACATGCATGTACTTCAAAGCAACCAAGTTGCAGTTTATGTGACATTTTAGCAAGTAAAATCAAAATTACCAGTCCAATCCATTTGAATTCCTCAAACTGATATTGGTCATTGATATGTTCCTCTACATTCACATGTTAACTGAGTATGTGCTGATAGAAGTGAATGATTCCTAACCCGTGAGCTCAGATTACTGTGTGTTCCAAAGGTAAATAAATGTGTCTTCTCCAAACCAAATTTCACATGAAATAGATGCAGTGGTGCTTTTATGTGCCCACTCTGATCTCTAAAATCACTGCCTCATTCGTACTGATCTTATTGAGTGTTTTTTCCGTTTCTCCATTTCAGGTGACATTACTGACAGGCCTGGAAGTTCCAAAGAATATCAAACAGTAAGAGCTCCCTCCTTACTCTGAGCGTGCCCTGGATACAAACCAATGATGTCATGTCCAGTACTGTCAGATGGGATCTGTTCCTCTCCCATCCTTCTCAAGTTGACCCTTAACCTGGACAATCTTCAGCTCCACGACTTTTTAGACAAGTGACAAGTTTATTGGCTATAAATGTAATGATTAAAGCTTGACGATGTCACTGCAGAGATGGCTGGAGGGCCATACTTTTTTCCACTGCCCAGTTTATTTTTCTCAAAGATACAAACAACACTGATATTATATTCCAGCTTGCACAGTTTATGTTATTTTAAACAATCTGGGCTTAACTCCGCCCCTTAAAGATTTTTATATTGTGCAGGAAAGATCATTCTGAGTTGAAAAATAAAGAAAAAAAATAGACCACAAGCAACACAGTTTTTAGGAGGTGAAAAAAAACCCCTGAGAGAAATGATTCAGCAGTGCTTTTTGTTGCTCTGCTTCTCTCTCAGGTGTGTTTACAGCCGAGATGAACACGAGTCATTTGTAGGAGTTGTGTAGTGGCACCGTGGGTTTTTTCTCTCATAAAATATTTAAAAGCTAAACTCTCGCTTCACACTTTCATCTCAGTGTTGACTCCAACAGCACTGCCTTCTCTGTTTTCTCTGTGATTTCTTATCTGTGGTAAGGAATCTGACAGCCATCTTAAAGCCGGCAAAGCTTCCCTCATGATCGACTCTCTTTCTCATGCAAAGCGGCGCAAAGATCGTTTGATAGTGTTGTCAGAACGGTTTACATATTGAGGTCAGACTGAGAAGGCTGGAACTTAATTCCATTTCATTTTTCAGTAATCTGACAGATCTACCGAGCCAGGGGTGTATTATTTTGAAGAATTCAATTCTGGTGCCTTCTTTTGGGGAAAACTATTTTAACGTGACCTGGCACAGGCTTTTTAAGGTAAAATTGAGTTAAATACGTCCTTTTTTCTGCACTCAGAAGTTCTTTTAGATAAGATTGTTTTGCACCTTGAAAATACTGCATTAACCAGGCTTGGCCAATGTATTTTATTTTATTTTTTAACAGTTGTCTCACTTTTTATTGAAGTACACAGTGTTTTGACCTAGACACTGAAAATTCAGCTGTATTATATAACTGTCATATAACCGCTAAGGACATGTGGATGTTAACCTGCAAGGAAAGATGTCTGTGGATGCTAACATTGCTAATATTAGCCCAACTACTTTTAAACTAGTTGATTAGTCCAAATTTACTTTTTATTTATATAAACAAGGTTATTGTTATCTGTAGGTTAACCAATAAATTCACCGTCCCAAAGGCCTAGAGACCACCAGCCTTTTCTTTTCCTTATTTGTCTTAAAAACCTAAAACCTAAAACTCTGACATCAAAAAAGTTCCCACTAAGATGTAGCAGATCCCCACATTTCAACATCTTTGGCAGTGAACTTTTGGACTCTACTAGAACATGAAAATGATTGCACCACTTGGTATGACTTGATCCACTGGCCAGTAAGAAACATTACTGTGGTATTTAATAAATCACGTGGCCATGCAATTTGCATACTGAAACAAACCTATTTGCCTGCAGGGGCATCTCAGACTCAAAGAACTGTTTTGACTTTGACAGATCATTGTCAGAAAATGCTAAAACGAAGTGGAATCGAGCCAAACTTCATTTTCTTTGATTTACAATTTACAGATAATATAATACACCCCCAGTCGATGAGAAAAGTATGGTTGTCTCAAGAACATTTCATTCTGTGCTCATCTCTCAGTCTCACTGCAGAATCTCAAGATGCTTTCAGACACCTTTTATCTGTGGCCCTGAACGTTATCTTTTAAAGTCACATCAGGTAAAGCTACATAAGCTGCTACATTTATCATCAGGGACTAGATATGGCAGCCTATAGAGGACAGTAGCTTCAACCAGACCACTGTGACTCAGGACATGAGACACTGTATAAAGTACATAGGTATAAGTACACTGTTTATGTATGTTTTATCAGTTCATGGAATGGAAGAATTCATTAATTGAGGTTATTTAATCTAGGATTTGTTTATATCTGAGCCATTTCTGTTCCCTATAATAATGTGAGTTTGAGAGGTAGACTGACACTACCACATGACAATGGGTTTACACATGAATGGACATCCTCAAACTGTAAATACTGATATGTGAGTTATGATTATAACATGTGACATTAAGCATGGATTCAAACAAGTTTACAAACTATCTGAAGCTGTATTGTAAATAGTGTACCGTTTGTCTTTGCAATGAGGGACCCTGAAACCAACCGCTATAACAGCTCGCCCCCTGCTGGTGAACGGTGGCGAGAACAAGATTAAGGCATCCCTCGACAAAACCTGCTAATATCTGTTTTCATGCTTTTCATCACAGACTTTTTAAAATGTGTCAGGATTTATGTTACTGTAAATCACAAACTATCTCATGATATTTGGACATTTAAACATAAAGTTTACATTAAAAGGGTTGAACATTTTACATTGACAAATTAGTGTAGCACTTGTATACTTACCGCACCCACATGCTTGAAAATATACCACAGAAATGAACAGAAATAATGTGTAAGGTTAAGAATTACTGGTATTTTTACAGGAAATGATCAGGTCTATTTTGAATGCCTATTTTAAAAACATTTAGTTACTAGTAGAGATCTAGGGTTCTAAAATAAAGTAAATATCTTTATTTTTTCTTTATTTGGACTTTTTACTAAGTTTTTAGGAGGTAGAGATGGGATATTATATTTATTTTTAAATCAGCATTGATATTTTGAATGTTAAATTCTTTACATTTGCATTGCAGTATATCATATTTATAGGCATTTCATACACCTGGGCTATATAAAATTTTTCTGAGAATGGTGGTCTCAAGGGAGCCACAAATATAGTCAAGTCAAATGTAATTCCATATTCTATGATGTGTAATATGTACAGGGTGTCCAGAAGGGATTTATCACCAGTATCAACTCAATTTAATTTAATTTAATTTATATAGCACCAATTCACAACAACAGCTGCCTCCAGGTAAAGACTTTACACTATTACAGAAAGAACCCCAATGATCGCACGATGCCCTACGAGCAAACACTTGGCGATACTGGGAAACAAGATCTCCCTTTTAACAGGAAGACTCAGGGTCAGGAAAGGTGCAGCCATCTGGTTGGACAGGTTGGGAGGTGACGAGAAAGAGGGGGAAAAAGGAGCGCGTGAAAGGACAAAAGACTGACTATGGGAGAAGGAAAACAATTTAGTCACAAGTACCCATTTAATTGAATTAAATAGAATTCGGCTGAAGAAAATAAATAGAGAAAAAAAGGCCTCCATGGAGCATTTTAAAACCTGCCAGCATTGTTTTTGCTCAGTTTGGCCAATCATTTGCTATTTGGTGTTTGCTGTTAACCCTTTTTTAATGTGGTGACAGTGTGGAGATAGACTTCAATAGATTCAATAACATTTGTTTTAACATTGCATAACCACTGTGTAGCTTTAGATGGAGGGTCGTTTCAGTGGGAAGAAAATCTGAATCTGTGTGTTAATGATTCTAGCATTGGGAACGGCAATTTTGTGGCACTGTGCTGATGCCAGCCTTTTTAAAAATGTAGTTATTTTTGGTGGAAATGGGTAGAACCACGCTGAGTTTCAGAAAGACATTAAGACGCAGGTAGCTTTTTGTTGAAGCTACCTGCTAGAGCTCAACAAAGTTAGCATACAGATGGTTGAATAGTGTAGGCTTTATAAGTTAATGAACCAGATCTTTTGATCTGAACCAAAGACGGAGCTAGATATGTATACTTCAAGCAGATACAACAAGTAACTGCACCCAAGTGGCAAAAAAAGCACTTACACCAAGCTTGTTGACAAAATCATGATGATAAGATCTATTTAAGTTTACATTTAAGTTGCCATTCATCTGTAAGTGAAGATTTTTAACCCAAGTACTCTCTTCATTTAAATTTAACATATTTCCTTTGTAACATGAATACAGCGTTAGTGCAAATGTCAGAATTTAAAGCAGCTTACATAGTTTTTTTAAAATTTTTTTTACCTGATGTGCCCCAGACTGCCAGCTTTCACCTAAGGGCTACATTTACATCATTTCTGGCTGCTCAGCTCTGACCTTGTTGCCACCTCCCACGCCAGATGCAGAAACCTGCCCTGAGGCTGACTTTGCTGTAACCAGGAATAGATTTCTAGACAAAAGTGAAATATCGTGTAACCAGCCTTCTGAAAAGTTTGGATGATTTGGGGTTATGTCTCTGTGGGCTGTATGGATGTCAAAATGATATTCAGGAAATCGTGACTGGAGGCAATTAAAGCTTCTGCTGAGGGGCTCAAATTCACCCTGTTGTGTTAACATTTGGTTCCATATTTTCTTGCCTAAAAATCACTTAAAACAATATAATGTCACAGAAACGAACAAAAAACAAATCTTGCATATTAAAACATTCACACTGCAGTCACTTCTGTCCAGATGTATTTGTAAGAGTTCCTGTATGAAATGTCCCTTTACCCAACACTTACCCACCCATGAATGTGACATATTTTACCAATTTAATTTTAATGGTATGGTGCTGGGAATTACACTAGTATTATTAGATGATTATGTTTGAAAAAGTAGAGGAAAAAATGTAATTTATTTACTCTATAAAGTATTTATAAATATTTAATTATGTATTTTCTTTTGTATAATATCCTCTTGAATGGCTACTAATATGGTCTGTGTTTGACCAGTAAGGATTGCAAGTCGAAAACGCCCCGTGTCTGTAAAATATTTTCTGAATAAAGGAGATGTGCTTACAGCTTCAAACGTGTGACACGCTGCAGATGAGCTTCATGTTTTCCTCTTTTTGAACTGTATATACAACAACAAAAAGGCTGCTTTAAGAAAACTGTGTGAGAATTTGTGACCTCACCCAGCTGCACACTGCCAACTCAAAGGTCTTGTTTTATCATAGTGTCGCAAAACTCCAACTTTCATGTTTTCCCTTTAACAAAACGGAAACGACTGCAAGGGATGGTTTATATGGGAGAAAAACTGTAAGATCATTCTGCTTTCTCACGGTCCATTCAGCGTGTACATGTGCGTTTCTTCTTGAAAACTTCTGCCAAGACTACTTGTGTGTAATTTTTTAATTATTAGGCCCACCTGCCCTGTTATGATCCAGTCCCTTCCTGCCAATGTAAATGTTTTGTACAACTACATTTCAGTTTGTAAATGAGAAATGCATTGCAATTACATACTTTTAAAAATGTCAGTGTACAACACAAGATACACAAATGTCTCTTTTTTGTCATTTATAAAAACAAAATAAATAAACTGTGATGGAAGGTGATTTGACAGTATTCAGTCTCCAGTTATGTGCTTTAAGACCATGATGCACAGTCGAAGATCAATCCACTGAATTTCTGACTCAATAGTCACCAGTAACACCATCCCTCCCAGACAGTGACATGTTATCAGGAAATGTCTATTGTGTCCACTTCCTCTCCATAACATGCTGGTATGCATTTTCCATTCTGTAGGATTCAAATCCCTCACCTGCAAAACAAAGAAAATAAATCTGTACTTTATCACCAGACGTTTAACCACAGCTTTTTACCCTTTAAACGGTTTCATATCTTGAAAATCCACTTTAATAGGATCATTAGCAGTAGCGGCTCCTGAGTATCTGTCTGCAAGCGGCAACAGATTTTCTTTTAATATGTTTACCGAATATATTGCTATAGATGAATGTTACAAGTGACTGAAAAGTCTGTCTTATCCAATATACACAACACCAACTATCGAGGTATAATACGAAGAATAAAACTAAGATAAATAAGGCATTTTTCTTTTTAGCAGGTTATTTAGTCTTGACTATTGGATAAACAACACAAAAGGTTTTGTGTGCAATCTCAATCACAGTTTTATTGAAATCAGAAATGTCATGCTTCAGTTGCTTTTCAATTGACAGCATTGCCAGTGCCTTCAGTCTGTCCTGTGTCCTGGTATTTATGAGAAATGTCTTGAGTCGTTTGAGTGTGCAAAAGCATCATTCAGACTTTGCGGGCATCATGGGTTCAGTGATCAGAATCCAAAGCAGCTTCAAAGTTTAGGAAAACACATCCTGTAAGTTGTTTTTATTAAAGGGCTCAAACAATGCCATTGCACTGCTACACATCCTGAAGTCAGGGTTTTCATATATGAGTGAGAGCTCTGATTGCAGCCGCGATTTATTCAACATTGAGTATGCATCACCTGCCTTCCCCAGTTCCGCTGTTGGGATGCGGGCTAATATAAGAGCTAACAGTTCTGCCCCTCTGTTACTCCTGCTTGCAGTTCAGATAACTGACGACAGAGCAACATGATGAATACAAAGACACGTGGGTGTTGACCTGCCCTGCCCCAAACCTCCAAATTTGCCATTAAATTGAGAAAAACACAAAATTACTTTCAGATAAAAATGATCAAAGCAGTATACAAAACATGAATAATAAACTGAAAGGCAAGTAATTAAATATTAATCATATTTTAGGACTGATTTATAACACAGCAGAGAAGTACTGATTCTGTTATTCTTTGCTTCAGAGCAGACGAACTCAGCTGGTTTTCTGTTAGTGTTTGCTTCTCTCATGTTCTACACGTCTTTTACGGTATCACCATAACTGACACATCGTTCTCAGAGAGCAAAACTATTAAATATTTATTTTAGTGCAGGCCATAAAGTACAGGGGAAAAACTCAAACACCACTAATTCTGCTTTAACGTGTTAAAACACGTATACACTGAGAATTTGCCCCTTTTTACAGTTATCAATCAGAAAGAGATTTAGAAGCCACTGCAAATCTCATTCAGGGCTGTATCCTGAACATTCAGGGGGCCAGCAGCCAGTTTGATTTAAATACACTGAAAGACTGTTAAACAGTCTGCTTTTAGACATCATTCTCTGTTTTGGTCATTTCCTATTTTCCTCACTTGTTGCCTTTGATCTTCTGGATCTCCTTGGAGCTGAGGATCAGCATGCCGTTCTTGAAGCGGCCCACCTGACCAGAGGGGGCTGCGCCGGGACCCGAGGGTACAGTTGTCTTCCTGTTTCTGACAGAGCAGTAGAAGCAAACACAGGTTGGAGCCACAGAAATTATAAAAAAAATAAAAAAAATAATATATTTTATATTATACTATAAATATACTATATGAAAATAGTATATTTTCATATTTAATTACTAATTTTTGGAGGGTTAGGATGAATTCTATGATTAGGAAGTATTTCATTAACAATAATTAAAGTACATAATTAAGGTAAATAATCAATGATATTTAAGAAAGGTGTGATTTCATTCACCTACCTCTGTTTACTCTTCTTCTTCTTTTTCTTCAGGCCCTAAAAAGAAATAATGCATGCTACAATAAGAACGGCAAATAGAAGTAATTTTCCTGTAAGTGTGACTGGCCTGGAAGTGCAGGTCCTACCAGCTGAGCCTCCTCCTTTTCCTTCTCTTTCTTCTCTTTGATTTGCTGCTGAAGCATCTTATAGTTCACATATTCCTTTTTAGGAGGCTGATGGAGACATTAAATACATGAAAATTGGGCCATAAAAAAATCTGTTCTATAGCAAAATTTAAAAGTTGGATGCAAATGTTGCTCTTACTCTGGCTCCCAACATGACCGCTCTGTCCTGTTCAAAAACACGCTGCTCCTCCTTCTTATAGCCTGTAATTCCAAACCGATGGACTTCCAGACGAGCCTGACCCCAGCACACAAATACAGTAAAAGCCAACAGAAATCATGTAGATATGAAGAGCTACATGACTGGTAATTATATTTTTCAGAGAACAATAATCTACAGCTATATATATATGAAGAAAACATGGATTTCAATCTTGTGAAGAAGCAATAACAAAGTAAATTGAAGTAAACTGTGGTGAAACCATCACCTTTTCCAAATTGAGTTCTCCTAGCTGGTCGCTTTGCTCCTTTTCTGCTATGTGAAGGGCCTGGAAGGGATGACAGCAGAAACCCAAAGGCAATGAAGACGGGAGGAAAAGGAAAGTGATGAGAATCATTTGTGACAGGGGGATCTTTAAAGGAGGTTTGCTGGAGGTCAAACAGTAGGATTTAGCAGGTTTCATAGTATCAACTGGAAAACAAGTTTCCAAGATGAAAATGCTGTAAAATGAACTGCGACAGCTCCTTAAAAAATGCTGCCTGTGCTAGTGACAAGAGGACATGACTGCATTTCCTATTAAGCCTGTTGGCACAGAAGCCACTGCTGCTGATCCTTCTATAGGTAGCATCCATAACTCTGTTTCTAATCTACTCTTTCTGCACATTTAGCCCCCCAAAATTGACAGAAACAAATTAAAACAGTTACAATTACATTGTTACTTGCATTACAAAAGGTTTGATTTTAATTTGGGTGTGTGAGGAGGTAAAGGGTGGAGCGATCTACGCGTTACAGCTTTAGAGCAGTAGTGATAGGGACATTACCATTGCGCTCTTTTCCTGTTGTGCTATAAAAAAAATACAATAAAATTTTAAAAACGTGCAAACTGCACAAACATCAGTCTGCTGCTACCAGAACTGCAGCTTTGCAAATATCTGCACAGACAGCATGCTAATGCTAGGCCAGCTAAGAACCCAGAGTGAAGATGAAACTGAGTGAATGCTGACCCAGCCCAGCAGCCAAAGCCTGACCTTCAACAGGTAAAAGTCACACCCATAGACTCAGTTTCTACGTGTTCATGTTTCTAAAGGAGTAGTTAAGTAATGTACTTTTATGAAAAGTAACAAGAAAAATGTGTAATATGTGTAACGACTCCCAACACCGGTTGCTAGCTGGATACAAGATAAATTTTTTTTTTGCACACCATCAACATGAACTAAACTATACCAGCCTCCAATCAAATATAGAGAGCCACAGTAAGCTCAAGTACAACAGACTTACAGGTGTTTTGTTGGGGTCTGGTGTTGACTTTTTTCTTTTCTTTGTGGGGTCTTGAAATGTGACTACCTCCACCTGGTTCACTTGCTCGAAGGCTAGAAAATGGGATGAATCAGATTAATGAGTAAAAAAAAGAAAAGAAAGAAAACTTAATGACTCACCGACAAAAGTGGAATGACTGAGGGTGTTACATACTGTTGCTATGCTGCCTACCCGTTTGCTCAGCCTTTCGTTGTTGCTGCTGCTGCTGCTCAGCATCATGTTGCTCTGCTCTGTAGTCTTCAGTGTCACTGCATATATCCTTCACTGCAGGGAGCTGCTCTTCTTCCTCCCAATCTTCACATCTTTTTCGTTTTTTCTTCTTCTGTGACTTCTTTTTTGGTCCTGATCCTACATCATCAATCAACAATATAATTCAGATTCCAGACCCTGTAACGTTTGTTTACATGACTTGGCCATGAACTCTGGTAAAGTCAGTAACACAAGAAAGTAGCAGACACTTGACTTTTAAAGTATAGGTAACTTTGCACTTCTATAGCTAAAACTAAACTGAGACTAATGCAGTCCAGCAAACCAGTATTAAAATAAATCTCTTCCTGCTATCCTTCAATCTCAAATCACCCCCGACACTTGCCGTTACCGCTCCACCAAACCTGCTTGTGCCCTGTCCATTGATGCATTAATAATGACAATGTTCAGGATTTGCATTAACTTGATCAAAGGGTCATGATATAACGTTATGAAAATGTCGAGAATGCAGTTTGTGGTGGTGCTTAACTACACTGCATGAACTATATTTGTTTTTATCTAGATTGCA
Organism: Pelmatolapia mariae; assembly: GCF_036321145.2. Classification (NCBI taxonomy): domain Eukaryota; kingdom Metazoa; phylum Chordata; class Actinopteri; order Cichliformes; family Cichlidae; genus Pelmatolapia; species Pelmatolapia mariae. The sequence continues at coordinate 20,877,672 of NC_086240.1, read as the reverse complement.
CTACAGAAAAGAGGAATAAAAGTCAGTAGGAGTAAGACAGCATACGTGTGTGAATGAGAGGGAGACAGATGTAACAGTGCAGACCTAATAAGTTAAGATAGTGAAGGTGGATCAGTTTTAAATATCTAGGTGCATAACAGAGGTGAAAAAGAGTGCAGGTAGGGTGGAGATGAGTGTCAGAGCTGATTTGTGACAGAAGGATAGCAGCAAGAGTGAAAGCGAAGGTTTAAAAAACATTAGTGAGTCCTACTATGATGAAACAAAGAGACTAAGCTCGAGGTTGCAGAGCTAAAGCTGTTGAGCTTTTCACTGGGAGTGACCAGAATGGACAGCATTAGAGAGGAGTACATCAGAGGGACAGCTCAGGTTGAGCAGTTTGGAGACAAAATTCATGGATATAGTGAACGAGGACACGTTTGTGTTGGTTGGTGTGAAGGATTATGATGCTGGAGGTAGCTGCGAAATAGAAGCTGAAGCAGTTGTCAGATGGAGAAGAAGCTTTTTTTCAACTTTCGACACTTGACTTATTTTTGCTTTTCATGCTTTTTTAATCTCGGTATGCGAATCTCAGTATTTACTGTATAATATAACACGCTGTCATTTACTCATGTGGTTCATGTACATTAAAAACCACCAGTGTTGCTTTTGTTGTTGTTTTATTCTAGCCATGTGAAGCCCTTTAAGTTGCACGTTTATATGGATGGTGCAACATAAGCAAAGCTGAGCTGAGCTTTGTATACTAAGAGATTTTTCTGCCATTTACTGGTATAATATTCATTTTAGGTGACAACTCAGTAAACATGAGCTAACTTTAGAGTAACTATTCTGGCTAATACAACGAAACATGTAACATAATATAAAGATATTTCTCGATGCTTATTTTCCTTGCAAGTAGACTCATGAAACATAATATTATAACAAACGAGTAATAGAGCAAATCTCAAACACAGTACCAGCCTTTAAAGTAGCCAGTAAAGCTAACATTAGCCAGCCAGCTAACCACACTTACCAAAGTCATAAAGCTTGTCCAAAACATGCTCCAGAAACAAGCAATCTTCGTCTTTATTCCCGTTTCTCTCGGACCCCATTTCGTGCTAATATCATAAGCAGGTTAAGCGGAAAAAATGAGAGCCTAAGAATTGTCGCTAACTTGCTCGTTTCAATGACAACAGAGCGCACATGGTACATGCAGTGCAACCCGGAGTATTAGTCCTGTCCGGCCACCGTAGGTAAAAGAGGGAAGGGCAAAAATGCTGCCACGGAAATGCCACTTGTTAAATACGCCCATGTGAAGTTTTCAGGTGTTGTTACCAGCTAACAGTGTGATAAGAAAAGACAGGACCGTGCAAAATAAACGTGCACGTATTAAGTTCGCTGGATGTATCGCTCGTGTGTTTGTAAAGTGTGACATGGCCTCCAAAGCTGTTTATTCGGTAGGTATGCAGGTCTCAGCCAGCGGGCTAAGCTAGTTCAGCTCTCCGCCCTCGCTCGGTAACCACTATTTGACATTTGACATTTCATTCAAACGGATTCGTGCTGAATTGTGCACGTCTGCAGCGACACAGGCTTTAAACATGCGCTAATTTTGTGGTTAACGTGGGAAAATACGTTTAACTACAAGAATGCGTGGCGTGATTTCTTAGCGGAAGCTGGTGATTTAAATTAACGTTGCTGTGTTGTGTTTGGATGTAGTTGGTTATGTTGTTGGGAAAGTGTGTGTGTGTGTGTGTGTGTGTGTGTCTAGATCGGATCACTTTAATTTAGGTAACGAACTGATTTCCTACATCATGCCAGTTTCTTTGCTCATAACCCTGAAGTTTCAGCCTTCAAGCTTTCAGACAGAAGAAAAAATGTTTGGCCTCATGTTTTGTTTCCTATCGCAGTTCGAGTAGATTTAAGCGAAAACTACTTAACTTTGGAGTTGCACTAAACCTGTCAAAAGAGGAGCCCAATGTCAAACTTCTATGAGGCAACAGTTGCGACAGTATTTCCTAATCCTGCTCCTCATGGTACCAGTATCTGCTGGTTTCCTATTCAGTTTCACTGTGTGTGTGGTGGGGTGGGGGTGGGGTGGGGTGGGGTGGGGGGGGGGGATAATAAGCTACTCTCTCATGATTTGTGTGTATTGCATCTTTAATCACAAGTGAACTTAATGTGTTGGTTTAACATTAAAAAAGGGTTAAAGTGCTCTAATAAAGCTTACTGTATTCAAGCACATTTTTTATAGCAGATATTACCTTATGCACTTTGTTACTTTCAACCAGTGACTGCTTTCAACATACTGGACCGGATGTGAGCATTAATGAAGCGTGTGATGCTCTTAATTTTTAGTCAAAATTATTTTTAATGCCGTATTTTTTTTGCATATCTAAAAATCATAGAACTAAAATAACTGTGGCTTGTGTTTGTTCAAGCTTTAAGTCTGTGCCAGTAACTTAGAGCCCTGATGTGTTCATGCACATCAAAGTAAAATTGGCCTATTTTGAGAATGAAAATTACAATTCCAGAAATCACTTTTTTTTTTTTTTTTTAATATACACACAGTACTGGTAAGCGAGCAGCGTTGACGCTATAAGTATATACATATTTCTGTGTGCTGAGGTTCTGCGTTTTTGTCGGTGATTTCGGCTACTTTGGAGGGCCATGTCTGACACGCTGTCATAGTTGTCATAACCAAAAAAGTGTAGGTTTGTGTGATAATTTTGGCGTCCATTTCAGCTTCACTCCTAGAGGGCAGTATTGCACTTTTTATTTCACAGTGGATATTTCGAACATGGATAGGAAATTAGATATGAGGTATTGTTTGAGCTTAAACTTTAAAACAAGATTTCCAGCAGCAAAATTGACACTCCTTCAGTGTTCTCAAGAAATCTTTTGTGCTTAACAACAATTTTGAATGTGGGCTTATGTGAATGTCACTTGTTTGTGTCAAAAATGCTGCAGCACAGGACAACAATTTTTACAATAAATGCTGATGTCGTGCATTGTATGCCACATCTGTTTGTACATTGCAAACATATCAACTGTCAATTTTTCACCTCTATAGGATTTTTTTTGTGGTTGTCTTCACTGTCACTCATGTTATACAAGGGAGAACTGTGAGTAAAGCATGTTTCTAATAGTGCGCTTTGTCCCTTTCTTAATAGCATAGAGATCCTATGCTAAAGAAGAGAGATGACTTTGAGGATATGCTGGAGGAGAGGAGGAACTCCAGTGACTTAAGATACGCTCTCAAATGTTACACTCCTGTTTTTTACAAAGGATTGACTCCATGCAAAGTCAGTGAGCTGAAGCAAATGGTGCTGCAGTCTGATCAGCTGGGTTATGTCATCACTCAGGTAAATTGGCTTTCTGGTTATACCTGGTGGATGTATTTTTCTCTTCAGTTCAGAAAATTACATTTCACAGTGAAAAATGTCTCATGCACTTTCCATTCTTTAATGCATTTATTTCAAGGGTTTCTGCAACAAGAAAATGTGTGCAAGCGAGCTAAAGTAACAAGTTTTACACAGCGTTAGAGTTGAGCACAGACAGGTATGAAGGTCAGCACAGTTAACCACATAATAAAAGTGCTTCAGGAGACACCGACACCACAAACGCAGCTAAGAGGCCCAGTGTAGTGACTCAAATTACCTTAGGTTAAGTGCAGAAAACACACTTAACCTAATTGCAGCTACAGCCACATGTATCTGCAGCATTCTTTTAATCGAGGCTTTAACTTTAAGCTTAAATCATGAAGATTGATCTGCTTTTTGAGCCAATCTCCAGTGGCTATCAGAGGAAATGTAGTTTGTGCCATGCACTTTTTAAAATTAACACCATTACTAGCATTCAAGGACAGCGTGGTGTTTTATGACACAGTAGCAGGAAATGGGTTCTAATTTATTTTGAAATATTACCTTATTTCATATAGTAAAAACTTCAAAGTCAGGAGCTACTACAAATAGACAAAGTCCAAAGTTTTCTCTCGAGTTTATAGACTAAGAAAATTGACAGAGGGACAAAAATCATCCTGCATTCTTATTGTCAGAAATTAATCACATTTACATTTTTTTTTAAAGCATAATTTGTTTTAACATGTCTTTGTTTGTAATTGATTTATTTTGAATTTGAGGTTTCTAAAGAGAAGGGCATGACCACAGATGAAGTCACTGGGGAGGCGGCAGCCATCTTGGAGGAGATGGCTCAACGCTTGCAGCTCAGCACGGTTCGCTTCTTCGCCTTCACTCTCTCCAAAGTCTTTAAAACCTTGTTCAGGAGCATCTGTGTCAACGAAGAGGGCCTCCAGAGAGTGAGTGCAGGATGATAGCTCAGACAGTTACTCAAACTCGCACAGATGCACTTAACTTGTGCCTTCATTGTCGTTAGCTCCAGCAGGCCATTCATAACCACCCAGTAGTACTCCTGCCCAGTCACCGCAGCTACATGGACTTCTTGTTGATGTCGTACATCATGTACACCTACGATCTGGCTCTACCTGTTATTGCTGCTGGCATGGGTAAGCAAAGGAATGAACAAGTGTGTGTATATGATGGGCTAGCAAATTATTAACTACACGTGTATCAGCTCGTCAGTGCTTGCTGTGTCACAGAGGTCTTAATTCTGCTTGACCGTATGTTTTAAAGATGGGTTTATATTACACCACCAGTATTTGCACATGAACTTTGCATTTCTCTGCAGACTTCATGGGGATGAAGGTCGTTGGGGAGATGCTGCGGATGTCTGGAGCTTTCTTTATTCGGAGGTCTTTTGGTGGAGATAAGTTGTACTGGGCTGTCTTCTCTGAGTATGTCAAGATTATGCTTAAGGTGAGGAGGCAGCTTCATTAGGGTTTGTGATTTGGAATGAGTCACATTTTTTTGTTTCTGTATTTCTATACCATTTATGTTCCTCTTTATCTCCTAACCTTAGAACGGATATGCACCAGTTGAATTTTTCCTAGAGGGCACCAGAAGCCGAACGGCCAAGTCTTTGACTCCAAAGTTGGGTAAGGCTCAGGTTTGAACACAGATTATCTCTCCCAGGTTATTAGTGAAAAATGTAGATCTGAAGCTGTTTCTTTAAACATGTTGTAAAAGTGATATGGTTGCAGATGATTTTCTAGGTGTGTGTCTTTATTCAGCAGTAAATGTACTTTTGGCACTTATCCTTGTCTGTGTGTCCTCCTCCAGGTCTGTTAAATATAGTGATGGACCCATTTCTTAAAGGAGAAGTGTTTGACATTAGCTTGGTCCCCGTGAGTATCAGCTATGAGAGGACTCTGGAGGAGGCGCTTTATGCCAGGGAGTTGCTGGGTGTGCCAAAACCCAAGGAGTCCACTTCAGTGAGTAACATGAGACCTGTTTACTGTGAACATAATATCGTTAATTCATAATCATGGCAAAGCTGTTGAACTCAAAAGCTGTAGTTGGCAGTCTCAAGTGCAGAAAGTTATTTATTCTGGTATTTTGGAAGTGTAAAGCAGCTAGTCTGATTACTTGAGATCAAAGACATCTTTTTTGTTTTTGACTGACTTGTATTTCAAAGAACAGTCTGAATGCATATTTCACTTGCAGACTTGCCAACACATACTGTATGATAATAAAACACAGAGCTGGTATTGGAAAATGGGTCACGGAGACTTGAGCGTGTTGAGTAACTATAAGTGTAAGTGGGTCTTTCTTTGTCTTTAAAGACTTATTGTAAATCACTCTGTGCTCTTCTACTTCTCGTCTCCTTTGTAGGGCCTGTTTAAAGCTAGAAAGATCCTCAGTGAAGACTACGGCAGTATCCACGTATACTTTGGCCAACCTGTGTCTGTAAGAAGTTTAGCTGAAAGCAGAGTTAACCGCAGCCAGTTCAACCTGATACCAAGGTACTGTTTTAATTTAAATTCCATTTGTAGTCTGAAATAGCTCAAATAGCTCTATTTTCCACTGATTTTAACTTTTAGTATTTTGTGAAAATGGCTCAAATCCAAGCCATAACTTGGCCCTGTGTCATTTGCTTGTCTTTTTCCTTATACTTAAAAATATTTTGGACATTTTATTATCTTCTGTACTTGAAAAGTTATAAAAACATAATTTCTATCCATCAATATCAATGCTAGATATTTATAAAGTTTAGAATTTGGCCTCTTTCTTCTCACTTTAATGAGTGTCCTGTGGACAGTGCTCACATTTTCAAACCATCTCTCTCTTAGTTAGCCGTACACGTTTTGTATTTATTTAACTAAAGAAGTAGTTTTATGTTTAGGCTAGTTACAGATGCAAAAATATAGTACTGACTAACTTTGAGCTTTTTGATTCCAGACATATCCCCACGAGACCCAGTGAGGAAATCCTCAGCTTTGTGAATGACTCCGCCTACAGGCTGGTGCGAGCCCAGGAGGAGAACATGGTCCTGAAGCCTTGGGTCCTTCTGGCCTTCGTCCTGCTGCAGAAACAGGCGGCGGAGGAGAAGCAAGGGACGGCACTCGATGAGCTCACTGAACAAGCAGTGTGGCTCAGGGACCTCTCTCGTCAGTATGGAGCCTTCCTCCACTGGCCGGGTACCGTACGAGCCCAGTTATCTGTTTTAGCAATAATGAAAACTCTATGTACTAAAGTGAGAGGACTAATGAGAGGCCAAATCGAACAATCTTGATATAAAGTTCATACAATCTTTTCATGGCTGTGTGCAAATTAACACATATACATGCAGTCCTCAGGCTGATGTTGGTAAGATAAGTAAAAGTTAAACGTGGATAAATGCAGATTAAGAACAGATTAACATTAAATACTCAAAAATGATGTGAAAATATTTGTACTACAGTTTTATTTCCTTTTAGGTGAAGTGCAGTCAAGAGACTTACACTAATTCAGACAGTTTTTAGGAACCTTGTGAAAACAAAACAAGATGGAGAGATGCAACCTTAAACATAAATCGACAGGGGTAGCGCAATGCATAGGGATGATGTGATATTGATATGCAGCTCAAGAACATAGGATTTCCATCCCATCTTTTTTTTCCCCTCATCTATGATTCTCTCATTTTTTTTCAGACCACATACCTCCCTCAGAGGTTGTTTCCTCCAGTCTTTCCCTTCACCGAGGTCTGGTGAGGATCTCTGAGGGAAAAGTCCAGCTGGCGTTGGAACAAGGTTTGTTTTATCCCGGGTGTTTTTATTTCTCAATGTCCTTGTTCTTTTTTTCTTTTTCCTTTTTTTTTTTTTATTTAAATCGTCATAATATTAGCCCAGTCATAAAAACATGAGCTAAAGACTACATTTAAATAATCTAGCTGTTACTCAGAGTCCAGTACAAATAATCTGCAAATGCAAACAAAACAGAATGCCTTTGTCTGGCTGGGGAAAATAGATTAACTCTGTTTAGAAAGTATTTTAGACAGAGGTGACAAAGACAGAGGCCAGTCAACCACAGGAAAGGACGGCTAGATTTTTTTTCTGACTCCACTTAAAACACAGACAATTAACAACTGTTTACAAAAAAGGAAAACATAAGTAAATGAATGTTAATTATCTCTTGAAGTAGGAGGTCAACAGGTGCCCGGAGAGACTCGCAGGGCCATTACTCCAGAAGAGGAGCTCCTAAACAAGGCAGTCGTCATACTCTCCTGCGTCTCCTACAGGAATCAGGCACTAAACGTCTTCATCCGACCGGCCCTGCTGGCCTCAGCCATCCACACTGCTGCCTCCAACCGGAAACGTAAGACTGACACCACTGTGCTGCTCTCAGCCTGCTCAGTCATTATGAGTGCAGGTAGAAATACAGGAAAAACAAGTAGTACTACTGTTAGTTAGGACACCACAGATTAAATCTACTTTGTGTGAAATGGGAGCTAACTGATGACTGGTTTATCTCCAGAAAATTCCTTTTCAGTTTTTCCAAGTAATTTTGTGCCAACTGGGCACAAGGTAAAAAAGAAATTAAACTTATCTGATGTGAAATCTACATTAGAGTCTGTGGAAGTTCTTGATCTGTCAAAGGTTTTTATATGGTATGATTTTTTTTATTATCTTTTTTTAAATTGTGAATCCATATTGCAAAGTCAAACTAACAATGAAAAAATAAAAATCTAAACTCAGCTGGCAGCTAAGTGTCTTTAAAAAGTCACTTAAACTCAGCCTGTCTATGCTGGCACATTTGCTATGATGCAGATGTAACGGTGAAGTTGGACAAGTTCAAATACTGGGGTCAAAAGCAGTGGATGGTGCAGAAGAGACTACAGACAGGGAGGAGTGGGTGGAGATGACTGTCAGGTGTGATTTGCGATGGGAGGATAGCAACAAGAGTGAAAGGGGGAAGGTTTCCAAAATATTAGTGAGACCTACTATGATGAAACAAAAAGACAGGAGCCCAAGTTGAAGGTGGCAGGGGGTAAATATGTTGAGGTTTTCACTGGGAGTGACCAGAATGGACAGGATTAGGGAGGAGTGCGTCAGAGACAGCTCAGGTTGAGCTGTTTGGAGACAAAGGCTGAGATGGGGGAGGGAATATGGAGAATACTGGGGATGGAGTGGGATGGAAGTACATGATATGCTGTGGTGACCTCTGTATGTCTTCCAGAGGAGATCTACAACGGCTTCAGCTTCCTGAGAAACATGTTTTCTAATGAGTTCATTCTGTGTCCTGGAGCTACTGTACAGGTGAGACACATCTTCTCTGTGCTGGTGTACTCCAGATTAATTATGAATAAATTATTGTATGGTCATTGTGACATATTTCTCTCACCTCCTGTTGTCTGGCAGGACTTTGAGGAGGCCTGTTACCTGCTGGTGAAGACCGGAGCTCTGCAAATAAACCAGCAGGAGGTTCTGATCACCGAAAGAGGGCACAGGACTTTGGCCTTCCTCACCAGTGTTCTCGATCCATTCTTACAAGGATACCAGGTGAGGGAGATGCATACACGGTGACACAATGTAGTTGAACACGAGTTGGCTGGATCGTCTTTTGCATGTAACAGGTTGGAAGAGTCAGTCCTGTAATATGATGTCAAGTGCATGAAAATAGATCAAAGAAAAGCACAGTTTGGTTCAAATGATTAAAAAACATGAATTATCCCATTTGAAAGGAGAGATTTTTTTAAAATTTATAATTTTCTCGTATATATTGTATTTAAATAACAACGTACGGTATGATAAGAGGGACACCTCAATCTCAAACATATATATTTAAATTGTGTAATACACTGGGATATTTATAATTAGATCTGTTTGTATCTTAGAGCTATTTTGTTATATTTTGAAACTTTGTAACATACTTTAGATTTGTGCAGATGTCCTCTAGAGGGTGCTGTTGGCTCATCAGTCCTAACAGTTCCTTGTTTGCGTTTGTGGTGGCAGGTGGTGTGTCGGTTCCTGTGTGAAGAAGGTGGTCTGACAGAAAAACAGTTTATTCCTGCTGTCCGGAAGTTCATCATCAGACATCTTCTCACAGGTTCTCTCCCAAAATGTTTCTTATTTTTACTTGTGATTTTTTTTTCCAAGCATTCAGTACTCTATGCCAATGATTATATGTTAAGTGCTCATGCGTATTTCCAGGTAGATTAAGGTATATTGAAGTGTTGTCATCGGACCTCCAGAAGAATGCTCTGGCAGCTTTGATGAGACTTGGAGCTGTGCAGAAAATCAAAGGGTATGTTGGTTTTACTCACCTGTGTGTCCCATGGTGGTTTGATTGGCTGTCTGGCTCTCCCACCCTTACACCTATGCTATTTTTTGTGGGAAATATTGAGCTCATTTGTATAATGTGATCAAAAGTCAATTAAAACACAGCAAGAAAACCAAAACCTTTATGGTCAGAATAAAGTGGAAACCACAAAGCTTTTTTTTTTTAAATTTTTTAGGTTTAGTTTTACTCTTTTCATTTCATCCAAAAATATATTACCTCTGTTATCTAGTCTGGCAGATGGTTTGGATTTTATTTGCTTTAGTGTTGATATCATTCCTGTAATTTCTACTTCCAGCTCACAATGCCTCTGCAACATTGATTTTTAAGAAATGTGGGAGGCATCCCTTTAATATTGGATTATTCAGTAAACGCTATAAAGTGCCACTAGAACTACATTTTAATTAAGTCTTTTTTTTGTCTTGAAAGTAACTACTATTGCTTCAATGTTTTTCCTTCAGAGGCGAGGAACAGGGGACTTTAAAACTCAACAAGGTGATGTTGAACTCCTTGGAAGACACTCTTGGTAAGAAATAAGCTGTAAGTTTGTGTCTAAATAACCAGACTGCATATTTGTTGGGTTTGCTTTAAAATACACATATTTTCTGTCCCTACAGGAGGAAAACTCCCCACTCAGAAATCTGTTGTAGCTCACCTCTAATTCAGCGACCCCTATTAGCCGAAGGGCATCGCGGACGGTCAGGGCAATGCGCCGATGTCGCTCTGCTCCACATGGTTTGTTACGCGTCGTCCTGGCCTACTTACTGCTTTCTGTGAGAGATGGAACAAAAGAGTTGCCATCTGGAGACAGCTCAACCCTGCGTTTAGAGTTTTTCTTTAATTTCTTCTCTCCTTGCCTTTTTTCCAAAATGCTTCTTTTCCTTCTCAGATTCTCCTTTTAAAACCTTTTTTATGAATCTACATAAAACCACATGATGAGTGAAGCCTTTGAAGGTACACTGCTGAGCTTCTTTGGCTCATTCTGAATAACGGATCTTTTCTCTTATGAGCGGCCTTGTGAAAGCTTCTGAATGTGCCATCTCCACTCAGCGTAGAGGCCATTCTCTGTTAATGCATTTGAAATGTGTTTCTAACTCTGAATGTGGCTTTTGTTTTCCTCACTTTGCTTTTTCATTCAAGCTTTACGTTTGTTAGCTGTTAGTCACTCTTATCCTTTTGAGCACTTTAACTAATGTATTCATGCTGTGTGGTGTGGGCCTCTATCCCAGTTGTATGTTGTGGTGCTGGTTTCTTTGTTTTCTTGAATTTGGTGATTATGTATTTGAACTTTGGCTAAATATTTTAGTACCACATACTACCTGTCTAGCCACCCGTCCTCAGGCCTTTTTGCCAACTCTCCAAACTACTTGGACAAGAAGTACATATGTCTTTGTTAACACAGTGGAGACACTGCTACAAGTCCAATGCCAGGGTCATCAAGTTGCCAAACTCCATAAACAATTGAAGCTATACTCAAGCACTACCAGCTGTACCAAAGCCACAGGTTTGTGGGAATTAAATTCTTGAGTCTTGACTAGTTACTGAAGTTGCATCATAGTATCATTGAGTTTTAGTTATAGTATCTAAAAGGATTACACACAGTTAGCATGGTAACATTTTTCAGTGAGTGTTTCTTATTTTTCATTTTGTTTTTGTAATTCAAGTTTTCGAGGTAAAACTAGATCATTTATTTTGTTGACTCCTATCTGTGCACTCCTGTTACCTTAGAAATCCCATCAATTCAACAGCAGCAGATTTGAGTTCTTGCTGGAAAATGCTTTGGAGGCAAAGAAAAATGGTACAGATTGAGTTAAGCTATGAGCAAAGCCAAACCAAATTTTATGGAAATTGCCATCTCTGTTACATTTGAGCTGCAACTTAACAAACAATAAGCACAGCTTTCAATGATCTTGTTTGTGTGCCTAATGTCAAAGATTCCTGCAAAATTTAATGGGAAACAAAAAGTAGTACCCTATTTAGGTTTGAGTATAAGTAATGTGCAAAAAAGGCAGTAAAGAACTTGACAAATGTCAAAAAATATAGATTGGTGCTGTAGTAGAATAACTGTGGGCCTAAATGTAAATTTGGGGGGGGGAACATTGTGTAACATTGATAGCCAAAGTAACAAAACCTTGATATGCAAACGGATTTCTATGATGCATAGAAAAGTTGTACGTCTGAACAATACTGTAAAGGAAGACTTAAATGAGGACTCTCAAAAATGCACTGTAATAGCAGAAGTAGTGGGCTACTTACACGTTACACCTACCTATACCAAGAAGCTCCTGGTGCACATGATTGTGCTGTTGTTAATGCCAGAGGAGGTTTGGATCTCAGTCAGCAGAGTGATGGTGACTATTACTGTGCCTCAGCATTTGGAGAACCCACATTGCTGTATTACGGTATGTGGTCTGACATAAAACCACTTACAGCTGATTGTGGAATATGTAGGAGGAAAGAAATTTCACAAACAGACTTGTTATATCTTTGGCATCCCATTAAAGTACCACACTCATTGTTTTTCAAATGTTTGTATGGGCAGACTGAATAACTGGATGGTTGATTTTAAATACCTGTGGCAAAACGCCTTACTTCAAAGATTAAGACGTGTGGCCCAATACTTTTGTCCATATAGTGTCTGTCAGATTTCTGTGGTTTGGAATAAAAGAAAAATCGCAACATCTTCAAACTTTTCTGCACTAAAGTGTTTATTCAGCTTTATTTGTTTATCCGTTGGTCAGATGTTGAGCTTGTAAAACTTAAAGTGAACTTTAACCTAAAGAAAAGTTTATCATTTCATTACGCCGACAAAAGTTCAAGTTTATGTGTTCTGTGTTTGAATTGTTTTACTTTCTCACCTCAATAACAGCTGTCACATAATGTCTAAAGATTAGATTTCTTTCTGTGCATTTACATTTAATAGCCACATTATTAGATACATTTATGAGATCCAATTCATTTGAATCTATCAGCTTTATGAAACTGGTCCTTATTTTTATTTTTTATTTTTTTAAGCTTTTCTTAATGTTGTCATAATGTTAAATCTAGTTTATGGTTATTTTGTGTTGTATAGTTGTTTGCTGGGCTGCATTACTTTTAAGTATTCCTAAAATTTAGACCATAACATTCACTTAAACAGTATTGGATTCCATTAGACTGTACCTAATAATGTGGTAGGTCAGTGTACAAGGGCCTTTTAGTACTAAATGTACAGGCTGGTTAAATGGAAAAAGTATGTTAATAAAACCTTTTGAAATACAGTTCTCTTCTCTGAAATTGTCTCTTCTGTCGATAAACTGGGTTGCGGGATGAAGATGATCCAACTGATTAACATTCACTCCATCATCATCCTCCAACATCCAGTGTTTGGTGTGATAGTCGGTTCTCTTGTGGCTCAGATATTGAGAGAAACTCTTTGATCATACCTGATTAAAAGATCAAGTGAGCATATGTTATCATTGCTGATGTACTTCCATAAACTTTAATCTCAAAATGTTCAGCTTCTTTCTTTCAGTCTACAACTATCCCTGTGCAAATCTCAGGATGCATGACTTTGGCTACCAGTTCACATCGCTCTCATTGGTTGTTGACTTTTAAAATCAAAATTTACCAATATTCAGTTTTAAGCTACATTTGCACACGTATTTTAGACCTCTGAACAGTTTCTACCTATCACATAACCACTCCAATGGATACATTTGGACAATTTGGGCTTCAGTAACAGGGCTCGCAAAATCGCTAGCCCGACGTCCCGGGGCTAGCGATTTTTCCAGTCGGGCTACCAGAATCTATCCCTGCCCTGCCCGTAGGGCTATCATAGGAAGGAAAAATATATGTCAATGCTTTTGCATTCTTTCGGAAATGTAGCTGGGTAAATATGTCATTGGCATCGGTGAACCACTGTCAATATGTGACTATGGCTGCTCAATCAATCGAATTTTAATCTAAATTACGATCTGGGCTTTCAACGATCATTAAAAATGACTGAGCCGATTATTAGCACCTCCCTCGTGCTTTACTCTCGCGCTGCTCCGTGTGGCAAATCGAGCGCACCTCTCTGCGTTTCGAACACGCGGCACAACAATTAAGAGGAGCTAACAGAGGGAAGCTCGGAAAGCTAAGCAGAAGTTATTTGGAGAGGAGAGTGACTGCCGTTGGCTGAAAAGAGAGGTAAAAAAAACCCTTCAGTGGTGTGGAAACATTATGGGTTCGCGGAGTCAGACGTGGATCAAGTAGACATAGTGTGTAAACTTTGGTGTCATAGCTGCACCACAGAGCGACATGGCAAAGTTCACTAAACATAGATGTTTACATTTTATTTTTATTGCAAACATTTGCACTGTTATCAGTATTTGTACACTATTTTATACAATTTTTTGACAATCTTTAAAGCCATTATTCAATACATTGTTATTGTTAAATAAATATCATCAAATAATCGAGATCTCAATTTCAGTGAAAATAATCGTGATTATCATTTTTGCCATAATCGAGCAGCCCTATATGTGACATATTGAAATCGCATTTGAATTTGCGCTTGTTTTTTGCTTTCACTTTGCAATCGCGCGAACTGTGTATAGAGAGCGACAGTACTGATTGGTGAGTGACGATAATTTGCGCACCAATTCCTCTGACATCATCTTATCAATCGTTAGTTTACTATGCAAACATGACAAGTGAAATCTCCCGCAGGAAGCTTAAACATGTGAGAGGTTGATCGCGCAGAGAATCGCTCAGTGTTATGTGAGTGCGTGTGTAAAGGCAGCAGGATATATATTTTAGTTCTGCTGAGCCAAATAAGACCGGTCAGGGTGAAGAAGTGACAGCCAAAGAAAAGCTTACCACAAAACGGAAAAGTTATGACAAATCAGACTATAAGGCAAAAAGAAAGTGCAGCTTTATGGTTTCATGGACAAAAGAATTTCTGTGGCTGGAATATGACAAGCTAAATAACCAGGGGTGCACATAAGAGGTCCGCAGGTGCGCATTCGCTGTCAAAATAAAATACGCGCACAAGATAAGAAGTTGCAACGCGTGTTTGCGTCCATAAGATTTTCTGGAGGAGGACAGACATTTGTTTAGAACTCTTAAAGATGTCGAAGAAGCTCCTTTAAGCAATTACTTTGGTGTTCCTCCACCTCCAAAGAAATGTCAGATGGAGTCCGAACCACAAAAGAAGCGCGTATTCTAGGAAAAGTGGTTGCAGGAGGTGAGCTGGCTTTAAACAAATGATGAATGCACAGAGATTTGGTGCAGAATGTGCCATGAAAATCCCACTCTAGCGGACAAAAACGGTGCCTTTTATATGGACGCAAACGCGCGTTGCAACTTCTTATCTGGTGCGCGTCTTTTATTTTGACAGCGAATGCGCACATGCGGACCACTTATGTGCACCCGTGTAAATAACATAATGTTCTGCCGGGTGTGTTGTTGGTTTCCCTCGATTTCTGAGTCGACAAGTGCCTTTGTTACTGGGACCAGTAATTTTAAGAAAGGCCCCCATTAGAACCCATGAGAAATGCAAGAAATGGATTATTGCTCAGTCTGCAAATAACATACTAAAAATCAACCTGAAAAATCTGTTTAGAACAGCCTACTATGTTGCAAAGAGTGAACTACCACTGGCAAAATTTAGCAGTCTTTGCAAACTTCAAAAAGCAAATGTCCTAGATCTTGGTTCCACTTGCGTCTTACCTGTGATTTCAGTGGAAATTTCAAATTCAGGATCTGACACAGACTGATTCCTGTTGTACAGTTCTTACAAGTACATAGAATTTTCTGTTCAATTACAACCAAGTATTTGAGTTGATGATTGTAATTTGTATACAATATTGTAATTTGTGTTTCAACAATTTTTTGATTAATGTTTTGTTTGCGTTACAATATTATACATTAAAGTATAATATTGTAACGGAAACAAAACAGGAAACAAAACATAAAAAAAATTGCTCCCTTTTTTATTCGGGCTACTTAAATTTATTTTGGGCTACCAAAAACTGAAGAGTCCCTGCCCGAAGGGCTACCAGGGATTTTGAAATTTTGCGAGCCCTGAGTAATTTTGTCAAAGGATGCTTTGACATGTAAACCGGAGAAGCCAGGGATCAAACTGCTGACCTTTCCATTATTATAACCTCAACCCTCTGAGACCAAACAGAAGCTGCATGCATGTTTACTGACAGTCTAATATCAAATTAACTCGACAGTGTCTGTTACTATGCCCACTCCCTAAAGTCCTGCCTTCTGCTCTTTAGAGCAAACTGTCTCTTGTTCACGTCATTGAAGTTCTTGTAATTGTTGGGGTTTTTTTGTGTTTTGCTGAGATCACTATTGCATATATATAGTAAATGGCCTGTATTTGTATAGCGCTTTACTTAGTCCCTAAGGACCCCAAAGCGCTTTACACTACATTCAGTCATCCACCCATTTACGCACTGGTGATGGCAAGTTACATTGTAGCCACAGCTGCCCTGGGGCGCACTGACAGAGGCGAGGCTGCCGGACACTGGCGCCACCGGGCCCACTGACCACCACCAGTAGGCAACGGGTGAAGTGTCTTGCCCAAGGACACAACGACCGAGACTCTCCGAGCCGGGGCTCGAACCGGCAACCTTCCGATTACAAACCAAACTGCTAACTCTTGAGCCACGATCGAACGAACCACAAACTGTAACCCTGAATTGGAATATGGTATGCTGTATCCTAACAGGTTACCTCACAGCTCACATTCATTGATTTTACTCAAACAGCAGAGCACCTCATAATAAATATGTATTCTTAAAAAATCTGTTTTGCTCCACAACAAAAATCAGCAGGGTAGAAATGACTTTTGAGAATTTTAAGGTCAGATACGTCCGAACAGATTTTAAGATTTGTCAATCACATCTCAGAGCTAGAATAAACCTTGACTACTTTTGTTTGACATGTTTTACAAAATCCCGCAGACACAGAACAATGTTGGCATTCAGTTGGAGTGGTGCTTTTGATTTATCAGCTTGTTGCATAACTTTGCATGTCTGCTCTGGGCAGGTGTTAAATATCAGAAAGCAACTGTCTGCTGCATCTGGAAGAGATGCTGATGATAGTGGTGAGTTTAAATAAGATCAGTCCACGTAGCTGTGGACGCTAAAACCAAAACAATAAGCTGGCGGACACTACAAAGCCCCACAAAGCTGAGGGGACTTGCACAGTCAGATGGCAATCTTAACAGAGGCAACTGTGCATAGTCACTTCATCCTTTGCTAACATGATGGTTGTTTAGAGCAGCTATAGAATCATCCATCCTTGTATCCATTTTCTTATGCTATTCCAATTCAGGGTTACAGTTGGACTGAAGCTTCGCCCAGCTGTCACAGTGTGAGAGGCGGGGTAAACCCTGAATCTATCACAGGACTAAAGTCTACCACAGTGATCAATCAGATTAATTGAACTAAAATGTCCAGTTGATCAAAAACATGGTGACTGGGTACACAGCAATAAAGATGGTGCCCTGGGTTTGCCTATATCAGTAGTGCCATGACTTTTGAATCACAAGCTTTTAATTTGAAGGGATTTTAAGGTCTTTAGCAGAAGAAGTGAAGGTACACCGTTAAAACGATTAAGGGAACACTTGATTATCACAGTATAACACAAACACAGTTAAATATCAGGGACATAAATTTGTCCAGTTAGGAAAGCCTATGCTTTGGTGCAAATGAACGTGACAGCTCATTCAGGATGCACACGTAGTCCAGCTTCTCCATGTCGCAGTCCTCAGCACAGATCCCACTAAAAGACAGCAGGACCTCACGCAATCCTCACGGAGTCTGTTGCTGACAGTTTGGTCAGAAACACATGAATAGCTGGCTGGAGGGCATTTTGTGGCACTCTGGCAGTGCTTCTCCTGTTCCTCATCACACAAAGGAGCAGTTACCAACCCTGCTGCCGGGTCAGTGCCTTTCTACGGCCCTGTCCAGCTCTCCTTGTGAACTGATTCATCTTCTGGTATCTCCTCCACACTCGTGAGAAAGCAAACCTTGACTGAAAAGATGTGCCATCCTGTAAGAGCTGAACTACCTGTGTAACCTAAATGGGTGGCAGATACCATTTCATGCTAGTAGTGAAGCTAAATAGAGAAAAATCAGTTAAGATAAGTAGAGAGCAACAGGGGGTTATCTTGTTCTTGCCTCATTAGTAAACCTGGAGAGCATAAGCGCAATAATTTATGCTTCCCAACTGAACAGACCGACATCCCTAAAGCTTAACTGACTTATTGTTACGCTGTGATGATCAGGCGTTCTCTTAATTTTTATGAGCAGTGTATATATTTTGTGTGGTTTGCGTTAGAAAAGCCATGTTATATTCTGTTTCAAATATATAACATTTAAAAAAAAAATTAATCTGTACTTCAAGGACTAACAGTAAGCCTCTCTGGCAATCCCCAGGAGATCTGGCAGTACTGAAGCAATTACATTACACTGCATTAAATAGCCGGTTGTAACAGAGTATAACAGGTGGAAGCAGAAAGAGCTGCTTCATAAAATCTACCTCTTGGTGTCAGGCTTGGCTCTCTCTGAGACTTCACTTCATGGCACTTAGTTGATGCATGGACACTACCACGCTATCGCGCGCACACACTATCACAGCAGCATTTTTCATCATGTTTTGTGGCTCTGCTGCTGAGTAAGAGACTGCTGCCAGCAAATCCACCACTTTCCATCCATATTGCCCTTTCTTTCATACTCACTCAGTCTCTGACAAATTATAGGTTCATCTAAAGTTGCCATACCAAATTGCTTATACACACACAACTCCAGTCCATCCATTCAAGCAACCGTCCATCCATCCATCCTGCCACCCAGCCATTCCTTCCTCCTATTTTCTTTTTCTCTTTCTCTCCATCCCGTCTCCCTGGTGGTGGTGTATTACAGTGACAGCCATAGCCATATCAGCACTTTATCTGCTACATTATGACAAGCTGTTATTGAAAAAGGGGCACATGCACACACACATGCAGAAGCGCAGAACCCAAATAAACTGCTTTCTGATCTGTGGCAGCTACTGAAGGTAAAAAAAAAAAAAGAAGTTGCTGCTGTTTTATAACCATAAGTACAGTGTTTTTATTACTTTTATTTTCCCTAAAACTGACCTGTTATTCCTTTACCTTCTCTTTGTGTGTCTCTGTGCATGTACAGGGGTGATTGAGTGCACACTGGCCTGGCGTTGTGCCCAGAGGGGTGTGTGGAGGTCTATATGTACAGAATTGATTGAAAGAAAAAGGTACCCTGGTGTATAATGTTTCAGCAGTTAACCTTAGGTAATAGTAGCCTGATGGATTCGGCTCATTTCTTCTAGCAGATCCTCTTCATCAGCCCTGCACTGGAGGCTTGAAAATTTACATGCAGTAAGGGGGACCAGCGCTCAATGTCAATTCTGGGGACTACCAGAAATCCCCGAAGAGGGTCCTGAAGATCGCAATTAGTACACATTTGAAGGTTTTCCCCAGTCACACCCTATATAAAAAAAATGCCGCAAGCTGAACTACATTATTTCAGGATTCTCATCATGAAAAACATTTCTGCTCTCAGTATTTTCCCTTCAAACCATGCATCCCATTTTTATTGACACAAAGACAAGAAAAAGTGCTTTCAGAGGCCACTTACAGGTGAAAACTGTTCATTCCTCAGGAACTAGAATCAAATAGCATCCATAAGTCACAAAAACTCTACAGCGAGTTGCAGCAGTTTGAGGGAAACTGCACCTATTGAAGCTTTAGGAAGTCCCACAGGTGCACATTTTAAAGAAAAAGTCACTCAAACCACTGAGCTTCTGTTTTTCCTTTATTTTCCTCAGGTGTGCCAGTCACAGGAGGCCTCGCATTAAGTGCTTCAATGCCCAGTGTAATCACTTATTTAATGCTGAGAAATGGTAGGTCCATGGGGACAATCTGCTGCCTCAGAGTAGAATCAAACTGTTCCATAAAATCACTAATATTTCATGTATTAGATATTTTTTTGCAAGGCCTTAGGAGTTCTGGAGATTGATCTCCTTTTAGTGTAAGGGAGTGTTACTTTTCATCCATCAAACAAAGTACAGCTACCTAAATACAAAATGACAGTAAGTACAATTTGATAAGGACAATACTTTTTTTTGGATTATTTTTACTTTATGCAACTTTATACATCTACTATAGCAGAAATGTTTACTATTTTATACAGCCTTTATTTGACAACCCCTTTTCATATGAAAGATGTGTGAAGTACAAAAAACAGTATAAATAAAGACATTAGTGTTTTGTTTTTTTAACTCTTTACAAAAGGCAGAAATTTAGTTTGGACTCCTTTAAAATTCCAAATTCAAGAGATCTTTGAAATCATGTGAAAGAGAACTTTCATATGGTTTCATCTGAATAATAGAAAGAGGGCAAATGGTTATATATTTACCATACCATACCAGCTTCATTTATAAAGCACTTTAACATAAAACCAGGGTTCACAAAGTGCTGTGCATATACAAATAGCATAAGCAAAATAAAATAAAATAAGATCAAATAAAATAAAATAAATGAGTAAATAAATGAGTGGGGGGTGGGGGGCAGGCCATTAAGAGATTTAAAAACAAATAAAAGAACTTTAAAAATGGTCCTAAAATGTACAGGTAGCCAGTGGAGTGAAATTAAAATGGGGCTAATGTGCTCAGACTTTTAAAAGACGTTATGCAGCGTTTTGCACAATTCAAAAAAAGGTTTTTGTTGATGAGCCTGCTTTCCTCCCAACAACTGGCCACCAGCTGATTGTACATATTGTAGTTAAATCTACCCTGAACAACTATGATGTTACAATTCTGCTTAGATGCTCTGCTTTTACCTTTATATGCATAGTTTCACACTTAGGTATTGATAGGATATAAATACTTCAGTTTCTTTGACTTTAAAGTAAATCTTCAAATGGGAAGCAAAAGTATATTTTTTCCTAAACACATTGAAACAGGATGCCCTGCTGTGCTTTTTAGCTGCAAAACTCACTGAGGCTCAAACTCACTGCTGGCACTTTCCGTACTTTGGAACAGAAGGGTGTTTGGTGATTCCAGAGAAAAGGCACTGCCAACAGAAATTAACTTTTCACAGTTTATACTTCATGTGAACAAATTAAAAATTATTACCAGCACTAAAATAAATCCGACAGCAACATCTGTGGTCTTGTGTGGTTAGTTGGATATTTAATATACTGAGTATTTGACTTTCTTTGTACAATGTTGAGCACTAACCACAAGGGAGACACACAGGCTATTATTATTATTATTTTTTTAAATCGCCTATACAGTATATCTGGATTGTAATACAACAAAAAAAGGAACTTAATGACTTTGTCATTGTCTGTCACACTAGAGGAAAAAAGGATGGTAATCTTGCAATTAAGATAAAGCTGCGGTTGCATGGTGAATGCAATTTCTTTTCCTTTTTTTCTCTTGTCTTTGCAATCAGTGCATCAAACAGCTGGTCACTCAGAAGCTGAGCATGCAACCACTTCAACTTCTTTGCAAAGAATATCCATCTAAGTTATAAATGCAGATTAAATTGCCAACATGTTGCAATCAATCTGAGTCTGTCTGATGAGATGTGATGCATCTCTTTGCAACAGGAGGAGAAAGTTAGAGGTCATCCAGGTCTTTATGTCTTTAAGACATTCCTGCAGTTTAACTAATTGGTGTGTGTTATCTGGCTTCAGGGATAGATAGAGTTGGGTGTCATCTGTATAGCAGTGAAAATGTATACTATGCCTTCTGATGATACTGCCTACGTGATGTAGGCAGCATGTATAATGTAAACGTAATTGGTCCTTGCACTGAACCCTGTAAATTTGGCCAGATTTCTAGAATTGAGAGCTGCTCCATCCAAAGTGGGATGGATGCCATCTCTCCTAACAAGACCAGGTTTCCTTCAGAAAGTTTCCCCAATTATCTATAAAGCCCACATCATTTTTTGGACACCACTCAGACAGCCAGCATTTAAGGAGAACATGTGGCCAAACATGTCGCTCCTGGTCCAACTGGGGGGACCAGAGAAAACTACAGAGTCCGACATTGTTTTGGCAAAGTTACACACCAACTCAATATTGATTTTAGTGACTGTTGATTGACATAACCGGGTGTCATTACTGCTGACGCGAATTATAATTTTACTGAATTTACGTTTACCCTTCGCCAGCAGTTTTAAATTTCCCTCATTGTCACCTGCTCTGGTCCCTGGAAGACAATTGACTATGGTTGCTGGTGTCTCTAATTTCACATGTCTCAGAACAGAATCGCCAATTACCAGAGTTTGATCCCCGGCGGGTGTGTCTCCTCACCGTCACTCAGCCATCCGACGAGGATGCTGCTTTCGTCTAGAAGTGGAGGCACGGCAAACTGAAGTCGCTGGAGCTGAGGGTGACATGGCGGCGAGCTCCATGTCATCTGACCACATGGCCGCAAAGAATGACGCCAGGGAGGATTAGTCAGGTTGTGGTGGAGAGGAGCAGCTTAGCCATTGAGGAGACCTGGAGACTGGCGAGCTGAAAGGTAGTGATGGCGCTGAAGGGTGTGGCACTATGGGGAGGCGAGCCTCAGGGAGTCGACTCGCGAGACAGCGGCAGTGATGCTGGTTTGCAGGGTTGCTGCTCCTGCAGTGGCAACACTGTTCTGACAAAGTCTTTTAAGAAATCTGACAGTCTGTCCATATAAGCTGGGTAGGCAGAAACCATCTGGTTCAGCTGGACTCAAACGGACTCCTTTCCCTCCTCCTGCCTGCATATGGAGGAGATAATCCATTGCCTGCGAAGCACGGTCACACAAGTACTGAACTCCAGAGGGTTCTCACAGATGTCTGCTGGGTCCATCATGGTCAGGTTGTTCTGTCACAGACAGCGGGAGCTGACTGTGTGTAGAGTGAATACGGGACTCAAATGCAGACCCCCCCCCCCCCCAAAAAAAGGAGCGTGAAACGTGACTTGAACAAAAAGCGAGCTGTTTATTTTGGCTGATAACAAGAGTACACAAACAAAGAAAAGGCAAATAGAACCTAAACTGGAAAAAACAAAATTATGAGAACTGTGACATTAGACATGAACATTATTCAGAGCAGGTGCATGCACGGAACTATGAGGAAACAACATGGAACATGAGCAAGACCTGAGTGTGACTTGACATGGTGGAAGGAACACAGACGACCTAGCAACCACTGAATGAAAACACACAGACTAAATACACACAGGAGGTGATCAGTGGGAGTGGAAACAAATGGGGAAACAGCTGACACAAATTAACACAAGGACTTCACAGGGGAAGAGCAAAACTAAACACACTGAACAAAGAAACACATGACACAGGCTTGACAACATGAAACCCGCAGACAAGAAATACATGACAGTAACACAGCCGACCTACGTGAAACATAAACTAGACAAAACTCAAAGCAAACAAATAATAATAATCTATAACTCAACATTATCTCAATATATAACATAAGAACTCAACACATAACCTAAAAACGCTGGGTCATAGACCCAGCCCATGACAAAAGCCAGCAAATGGCCTATGGCTCTCTTCTCCTCTGACCTCTGGGGAATTTATGAGCTCAGTTTGTATTTGCAGCTCATACTGATTAAAGTTAATTTTGTAAAATATGGTCTTTTTATTCTTTGATTAGACTTGATTCATCACAACTGGTTTCAAAACACCAAGATGGCAAAAAAACCCTCAATTTCAAAGCTTCATCTTCTCCAACTAGTGGGTGAAACCACGGTGTAGATATTCTTTTTTTCTACCGTCCTGTGCTATGAGCACAAGATTTTATCTGACACTGATGTGAGAGGTGACAGTGTCAAGACCAGTCTTTGGACAGTTAGGCAACTTAAAGTGATACAACTGCAGTATTGCATTTTGTCCATGATGACTAATTTATTCCTCTTGTTCTATTCAATAATGCATCAAAAATAAGCTTTTATGAAATCAGTGATTAGTGATAAATAAAAACAGCTGTATTTATAACTCTATTTGCATAATGCAGACATGCTTAGATCTAAAATGGGTAGCTATATATCAGAAATGATCCATAATATGACTTGATATTCTGAACAAAGCATTTGCTTTCACACCAGAGAGTTCACACATGCAAACACACATACACAACATGTGTTTATATGAGAACAGGAGTACAAACGCACACATATACAACCATTCCTCTCCATCTCAGTGGGATTCCACAAGCTGCCAGTTCTTGACAGCAAGATAAATAATAATCCTCTGATGGATGCTGCTGTGAAGTGAAAGCTCAAGGAAGATTTAATAAAATCCAATAGAATCTAATTGAAGTGGCATGAGAGTGTGAGTGTGTGTGTGCATGTGTGCAAGTATGTCAGCAAAAATGCATGTCTCTGCATGTGTTTGTAGTGGGACTTCCTTTGTAGATCAAGGTTTGTAATTTGAATCCAGATTTTCAAACTTGAGATTATACAAATTGATTCAACGAGCACATTAGCTGACAGGTTGTCAACGTCAGGTATTCGTTATTTCTTTCTCTCCATGTTTGTAATAATCTCCATAATAATAACTTATGTTCATGGGACAAATTGATGCTATCTTCTGTTCATGCTTCTTTGTTGTTGTGCTTTGATTCTATACGGGATTGAATTGAATTTAGAATTTTAGATGACACACCTGGAGAGAGTGTTAAGAGAAAGATTTTTATTGGTTTCAAATAAAAGTCTCTGATATTCTGAATCAAGAAAGCAATATTTCAAGTATCCTTATGCATTTAAACCTTGTCCCAATATCCCTCGTCCTACCTCACTGCATTTTGAAGTAAAGAGCAACTTTAAAATATAGAAATTTCTCTGTTATGTTGAAAACTTTGTACATTTCTGTATGCTACATACAAAACTAAAACATGCAAACTCACAGTAAGAAGTTAACAAGTCATTTTCTCAGAATATTTGTGCATCAGCAAAACCACACAAAAATGGCCAAATATTTCATTAACCTTGGTCAAAGCAGGGAGCATAGTCAAAGAAAATTCCCAATAAAATTTTATTGTGAAATGAAAAAACATTTGTGTTGTTTGTGCAATTTTAGTCTTCATGTTATGAAAAACTAACCATGTCCTGCTTTAGTTTTTACTCCACAGAAGTATAAATATTCTTAACTAACTTGAATGGCTAAGTGAGTACTGGCATTAAAATATTGAATTATTCAGTACATATTTCAATATATTAAAGTTTAAAACGTAGGCTGAATGGTCCCTCTCTGCTACTCTGTCTTTGGTCATTTAAAAAAAAGTTTCACATGATACAAAGTGTAAATTCAAGGTATTGGGGAAAAATGTAAAGTGGGGCATTTCAATGTAGATTATTAACTTTATATTATTTGACAGTTGGGAGTCATGTAAGGGAAATTTCCTGTGTCGATCTAAAAAAGTAAAGAACACTACTGACATTTACAATAAGCTGCCATTTTAAAGCCTTGTTTTAAAACTTACACCAGGCATCAGATACACCTTGCTAGTACTGGGTTGGACCCTCGTGGCATGGATTCAACAAAGTGCTCAGCTGGTGCTGCTTTGTTGGGTGCACATCCATGATGTGAATCTCTTATTCCACCACATCCCAAATGTTCTATTCTATTATATTGGATTGTGACCTGATGACTGTGGAAGCCATTTGAGTGCAGTGAACTCATTGTCATGTTCAAGAAACCAGTTTAAAATGATTTGATATGGTGCATCATCGTGCTTGAAGCAGCCATCAGAAGATGGGCACTCTGTTGTCATAAAGGAGTTGGTCAGCAACAATAGTCAGGTAGGATTTTGTGTCTGTACATAATAATATACAAACTTTTAGGCAAACAAATTGATTTAATTTGAAATTAATTGTGGGTGGAGGCCGTTTGAGTACAGTGTACTCCTTGTGACAAGTAGATCGGCATTTCCTGAAACACTCAGACCAAAGTCAACACTAAGTTCAAAGTCACTTAAATCACATTTCTTTCCAAATCTGAAGCTTGGTTTCCACGTCAACAGGTCATCTTAACCATTTGTGTTAATGAGCAGTTGAGCAGGTGTTCCTCAGGAAGTGGCCGATGAGTGTATACATATATATCTCTCTAAATAAAATTATATCTTATTGTTCTTCTCTGTTCGCAGTCACAGCAGTTTTTTTCTAACCTGGTGAACAGTAAAAATAGAAATGATATTCTAAACTGACTAGCCTAAGAACTTATTATTTTTTTAAAAAATATAATAACTAATAAATAATTATCTGCTCAAAACGTTTTTACAATGAGAATACAAGATTAACGATGATACATGACAAAATAAAACAAGCTGTGCAAATAATCCATGCCTAGCGCAGTTTAATATCATGAATAGAAATGCTGATATCGTAATTAAATCCACAATCCACAAAACAGAGAAGCTTAAATCAGTATAAAAGTCTTTGAGATTTATTTTCCAGCAAACATTAAAACAAACAAACAAACTTCAATATAGTTCCCAGTAGGGTTTCAGCTAAACCTGGATCTAATTAAAAATGACAAGAAGGGAAACTTCCTCCCTCTCTTCCCAAATTCCGAGTGCTCTCTGGGGCTAAAATAACTCATAATTATGAGTGAAGTGATCATTGACTTTGTCACTATCAGCAGAGGCTGTGAGGAGGGCAGTGCAGAACAGCTTGTGAATGTAATGTCAGCTGGTTTATGATGCACACAGTGCAGGAAAGTGAAGCCAAAGCTGATTTTAGAGTTTTACAGCTGCGATGTTTTTCTTTTTTTTGTGTGTATATTTTTGGTCTCACAGCCTAACTGTATAGAAATAAAAATTTAATCCTGCAAATGTTACTCTAAGGTTGATGTTTTGGTCGGACCATCAGCTACATAGAAAAGATAGATGTAGCTTCCAGATCTGAAATGTGAAGCAGGTGCAGTAGTGCTTTAATCCTGCATTTCTTCTCATAGCCACCAAAGAGTGACTCCTTTGGAAAGAGAAGTCAGACTGTCTAGAACAGTGTTTCCTAACCACTAATGTGCCGTGAGAAATGATCAGGTGTGCCGTGGAAGATTACCTGGTTCCACCTGATTAGTAGTCTAACCGATCACCGTGAGTAATGGGGAGAACAATTACATTCTCTTCCACAAGAGGGCAGTACAACTACCTGCTCTAATAAAATGTGTTGCCAACTGCCAGTAAAACAGAAGAAGATGAAAAAGAAATGACATAATAGTCATGCTGTGAGATGAGCACGTAATAGCAATAGATAAATATTTGAAAAGAAAAAGCAGTCCAAATTCTGACCCAGATGAAGGCCCTAGTGTGAGTAGTGGTCAGAAGAAAGCAAAAAAGTATACTGGGGACAAACCTAGCCAATTCTGTTATACCTGGTGCGCGGGGAAAATGATCAATATGCTTTTTGTGACATTTTTGTTTGGTGGTGTGCTGTGTGATTTTTCTAATGTGAAATATGTGCCGTGGCTCCAAAAGCTTGGGAAACACTGGTCTAGAACTCTTAAGCTCCTGATTATATTCTGTTATATAAACACACCCAGGAAATATGGTGTGTTTATATAACAGATACTGTGGGTCCCCCATATGGCTCTGCCCACTGTGGCCTCATATGGGGGACAGGTATCTGGAGACACCACAGCTGAGTAATCTTTCCTGTTCTGTGTCTGATGTCAAAGTTCATGTCACTGGGACAGAAGCAGATCCAACAGACTTCAAAACGCAGAAAGTACAGTTAGCACTTTGCAGCCATTTACACACGCACATGTTGCAGCCCTGAACTTTTCTCGACATTATTCCTTTGAGGTCCATGCTAGGATAGATATGGAATAGAATTGGCCATTAGATAGTTTTTAACCTCCCGGCTCTTCAGCATAAAGTCTGTGTGATGTCCAGTTCTGCCAGTCTATGAGTTGGGCAGGTGACAGTATGGTGACTTCGCACAGAGCAAGTGCTTGTCATATGTACTGACTCCTGCCCATGCAGTTATTTGCAATATTGAAAATGCCTCTAATACATTCTTTCTCCTGCTATGTGCTACCGAGAAAAGGCCTTAATGCAAAAACCACAGGAAAACACTAAAATCTAAAGCTGTCAGTCCAACATAAACTACAGAAGTGGGAAAACTAAGTGGAGGCCATGTATTGAGAGACAGATTACACTGAGGAGTGCCCGGGGGTGCTATCTACTCATTGCAGGTGCAACCCAGCAATCCTCACCATAAACAGAATGGTACAGTTTTGACTTGTCATTGCACGTCTGTGTGTGTGCACTTACCCACATACTATAAAGCATGAGTGCCTGACCCAGAGGTTTAATGACTCTGTGATAGGCCTCCAGGCAGATATTCGTTTGGTCCTTTACCGCCATGTTGTAACAGAGCAAACACAGCATCACACATTGTGTCTTACACAAAGACACACACACACACATACACACTGTAAGTGCAAAACTAATTGCATATAAAAAAAAATCAGTAATATCAGTATCAGTAATATTATTCCAGCTTTTTCCAGCCTTGCTGAAGTAACATAAAGACAACTGTAATGTCTGTAAGCATGGAACAAGAAAAGGAAACCTGGGTCCTCAAAGACTGACTGGACAGGTGACAAGCCCATCTATAGAAGTCCTCATTCAACAATAGCTTCCAGTGGACCAGCTTCCAGATATATCACATATATATTACTGTATAAGTGCATGTTTCCAGCCTATAAGTATGGTATTTATTTATTGTATTTAAAGGGCTGCATACTCATTCTCTTCTGTCCCTCCTCTTCTGAGTACCACTTTTTTACTTTGATTTTTGCTTTTTTGCTGTTGCCTGACTAACAACTGCTATAAGAAACTTGCAAAAAAACAAAACAAAAACCAACCAAACAAACAAAGGGAGTAAGTAATATATATTTACCAGAATGCCCTTCTCCATCAAAAGGTTTCAGAATAGGTACCTATTTTTGTAGCGGAGAATAAGATTACTGAGTCAATATTTGCATTTGCTAAAATATATTTCACAAGGAAAATATATACTGCATAAAAAGTCAAGCTTTGATTTAAGGTTTTTGGACTATTTGAGTGGTTGATAAGATTCAGAATAAAGGCTGCATTTAATAACATCATTCATGGTTTTCATTTACCTGAACTAGCTGAGCATTTCCACCACAGTCAACAGTTAAAAAAAAAAGAAATAACAAAGAAACACCAAATAGCTTCAAGAGTGATTTTGTAATTACATTTTCAGAAGATGCAACCAGAAAAGTTCCATAATTTGTATTTGCATTTCTCAATTTTTTTTTTTTTACCTGAACATGTTACAAATACAGGAAACAAAGCAGCACTTAGCAGAGCTCACACCTCCGCCATGGCTGTGCAGCCGTCAACATAAGCTGTCAAGGTCTGCCAGAACTACGGGATGGCTTTTCAGCAAATGTAAATATCAGTTCTTCCAGCCACCATCACCAGCTTGTTTCACAACAGGAGGTTCACATTCTGTCATCACTGCAGCTTAAATGGATGTGAGATCAGACACTTTTAATCATCAGCCAACCAGCACATATCCGTACTAATTAGTTCTACTGTCTTTTTTTCAGTCAGCTAAAGTATGTGTAAGAACAATCCTTTGTAAAACTACACCAAGTTCTGGAAGAAAAACATTTAATTTAAATAATTAATGTCCATGATCATTCTGTGTTGTCAGCAGAGGTCTGTGGATTATGCACAATGCCTGATAAACATGTCTCATATAGTTTTATGAAGACAATATTTGATGTCTCGTTTGGCAGAATGAAACTGGATAGTAGGCCTACTTTCCTGGGTATATCTAAAGTAATAGTTAATATTTTGGTCAACAGCCTCTTTAAAGTTCAGCTATGAGGTGAAATCATAAACTTCCACAGTTCTGTCTACTGCAAGCAAAAATCAATCAACATAGTCTCATTGGACAGTGTCTGGATGATCTCTGACCACTTGAACATGCAATTTTTTCACCTCAAACTGAAATAGAGCCAGCTAGCTGGCTAATAGATCATCACTGATGACAAAGGGCAGGTATTAGTCTGTGACCCAGTGACCAAACAGCAGATTTCAGCTGTGTCTGAGTCTGAAGTTCAGACACATGCCAGTAGCATTCATGTTGTCTTCCTTTCAACACTCAGACTATCTAAGCACAATGTCTTGAGGCATTTAATGAAGAACATTTGGGGTAGAGGCTAGCCGATATAATATTTTTAAGGCCAATACTGGTATTTAATGATTTAAAATTCTGATATTTTGGCCAAGATTTGTTTCTTTCAGGCACATAAAACTAACAGATTTTTGAGATACTTGCTATGTGTAGTCATTTCCAAGTTCTTACTAAGATAATATGATAATACCGTTTAAAAATAATCTTCTTTTATGGATAAGCAGTCATGGAGTACTCATTTTCACTCTGCACAACTGACCTGACATCGGCCGGTTGCTGTATTCCAAATACACTGCCAGCAGGGAAGTTGCAAACTGTCCTCGGCTGAATAAAGTATGCAACATCAACACTTGAACAGCTGCAGAGCGTTTCTCCTATGTCTTCTTTACTTCTTTGTTAATCTTGTTAGTCATTAGAAATGCCAATAAACAGGCAAATACCTTACTGTATATCCATCATACTCTAATTTGGGGCAAACAATGTACCATTGTGTGTCTGCTCCCAACACATTAAAAATACAGATTTCCTGGAAACCCCAACACAATTGTTGCTATTCATAACACCGGAATAAAATCCAAGGTGAAGCGCCCTTAGTTTGACAGTGAAGCAATACAGTACAAATGCCATGGGCAATTCCAGGGAATAATTCAAAGAAGCAGGAGCGCAGTGCTTCCAAGGAAACAACCTTGCATGGAATAGTATCCAAAGTTGAATATGAGGTAAAGTTTGTGCTTTTCTTTTTTGGTGTATTTGCAGAACTTTCTGATTGAACCTAGAATAGGTTAAATATGGAGGATTTGTATGACTAGGCATTCGAAAAAATAAACAGCTAGTTGTAGCTCTGTCAAGATTTTTAAATATTTGCCTGAAGCGCACAAATTAAGAGTTTGCACACTGCTTGTAAAATACAAATGTAAACATGGCAGTTTGTGTTTCTGGCTAAACTTTAAAGGTATTGCTAGCAGAATTTATCTTACCCTGCAGTTAATCAAACATGACATTCCTCTCCCTTTATATTTAGATGAACTTGAACATTTATTCTACCTTATTTCTTTGCTCCAAAAGCAAATATCAAATGAATAAAAGACTAATGCTAAAACATTTTATTTTTCAGCTTTCTGATCCACTTCTGCATAATAGTACAAACGTCTTCCCACCAGGAGTAAGGTGATGGAGATACATTTCATCAGTAGCACCATATAATCTCTCTCTGAGGGGTTCATGACTCTTACGCACACCAGCTTTCATCTGGCTTGTGTCAGATTCCTGCCATGAGGCTATTGCCAGGAGAAGAGAGGCAATAGATGGCAAGTCTTGTTTTGTTCTGGTCAGCTGATATTTGACAGAAAATTCCAATGTTTAAGTTATAAACTACATTTTTCAGCTATCTCCAATTTAGAAATAGTAGAATTTCTGTGTGTAATAACCAGCTAACAACTGAACTAACTAATAAAGTTGAAACAGAGGTGCAGACACTCTTGTGTTCTTTGGGATCAATTAGGTGAGGCTAATTTACAAGTAGACAAGGCTGCAACGAGTGATATTTTTCAAAACTGATTAACGTGTACATTTTGTGACTGTTGCCTTCCACTAGCATTTGAATGAACAGTCAGAAAAATGTTTTTGCACACTGTTGCACCAGTTTAAATTTAAACACACATGAAAAGTACATTTTCAACACAGGCCTTCCTACACACACCCTCTCAGGTCCGCAGCAGCAGGAGTAACACTGTGATGTGGAAGAATGGGACTTGCAACGTGATGCGGAGAGAGGAGGCAAGGAGACATGATAGACAGGAGGAGCTGCTAATGCATTCCTGTGATCTGTGGCCTGAAAACAGACAAGTGGCATGACACAGAAAGAAGGACAGTCAGGCAGCAAAGTAGAGATCCTAATATACAGAAAGGATTAAAGAGATGGAAAGCAATCAGTGTAAAAACAAAAAAGAAAAAGAGAGCACTAGGCAAGGGTGACACTTTGTCAGAGGTAGAGCTAGTTGTCAGATGGGCTAATGCTGCCTCGGTTCAAGTCCCTCTTAAAGACGTCAGATCACACAGGCAGATTGCCCGTGGAGGATTTGAGGCAGGCACCCACCGGGGGAGCTGCGAAATTGCATTTGCTGCCTGCTACAAGATCCTGATAAGAGCAGATTTGTTCTAAGAACGCAATGACAGGGCAAGGTTATCACAAAGCTCCCTGCCCTCCCTACTGGAGAGGAGAGGAGAGGCTTCATAACACTCAAGAAATCCTTAGAAGAGAGGAGAAAAGCTCACAAATTAGGGTGGAAACAAGCTGATGCTTGTCTAGTATCCTCTCTCAGAACAGTAAGATGTCCAACAGAGTTGCAAACTAGGAACCAGTGGTTGCAGAAGTATCTCGTTCACACTGTAAATTAGTTTTTTTCCCCTTTTAATTATGCTGCAGCTGTGGCCATCATATGGTCGACAAACCAGCCAGAAGTGTGAATCAGAGCTGTACAGCAGTTAGGCCAGCTCAATTAGGAACAGCACAGTAGCCTCTCAATATCTCTAACACTGGCCAGGAATCTAAAACTTTTATATCATATCAAAGCATAATTTTCTTTGGACAGGTTTGAACTTTTGGTTGTACGACTTTAATTTTTAAAGATTCTAACAGAATATGGATCAAAGCCTTGGATGTACCACAACAGCTAGCTAACTTTTTCTATGCTATGTTATTTACCACTTACTGGTACTTAAATCTAATGAAAATCCAAAATGGTTCGCTGCTTAGAACGATCTAGAGTGACAGGGACTAAAGCAAACAGGACAGCGTATAACCAAATTGTGTTCGGGTCAGCAAATGTAGAGACTTCTTCCTGCTGGAAGTTTTCATTGTATCATTGCAGAGTGACTGCATCTGAAGTCAAGTCAAGCTGATAATAGGCAAAGGTGACAGAGCGCTGGAGAAGGTGGGGACGTGGGAATGA
Source organism: Pelmatolapia mariae (assembly GCF_036321145.2). Classification (NCBI taxonomy): domain Eukaryota; kingdom Metazoa; phylum Chordata; class Actinopteri; order Cichliformes; family Cichlidae; genus Pelmatolapia; species Pelmatolapia mariae. The sequence goes on along the minus strand of NC_086240.1, from coordinate 20,844,891 downwards.
GAGAGAAATGTGGGAAGCCAGATAGGTGTTAAAACTGTTCTCAAAACACTGCAGTGAAGAGCAGAAAGAGCAGAGTGTATTTCTGTGTGTTCTGTAAAGTTGGAAAATTGAGGTCCAATTACTCACAAGAATAGTAAGTAGAACTGTGAGGGCAGAAGATTTTACTAATGATCTTCTCAGTTTCAGTTTTTTATTTCACAGTCAGGGAATAACGGTGGAGTTTCGGAACATTTTAAAAGTGAGTTCTCCTCACAGGTCATGGATATGTTGAAGTAGTTTACTGAAAAATATCAAATTAGTTTAGGGAGCCTTACCATAATCTATTAAGGCATGTGTGTTTGTCCAGAACTATATTTTATGTAAAATTTCATGGGTCATATTACCCTGTAGGGCCAAACCAAGGCATATACTGCAATTTATAATATACCAAGTTATATCATAATTTTTATGACATACATTTCAGGTACTACTTATTGGCCACTTCATTAGGTACAACTATTCAACTGTTTGTTATCACAAATACCTTGTCGACACTAATAAAGGTTTGTCTTATCTTTTCAGTCAAAAACATGGAACTGAGGCCAAAGTTCATGTGGCTTAAAAAAACTGGTCAATAGAAACCTGGAAAAACACTAACTGGTCTGATGAGTCTTGATTTCTACGGCCACATTTGGATGGAGTGGTCAGAATTTGGTAAAAACAAACTGAAAACACCAAATCCTACCTGATTATGGGAGATTCACATCATGGATGTGCACCCAACAAATCTATGGCGATTTTGTGATGCTGAGGAATGTTTCCAGCAGAGTGCTGAATCTACAGTATGCCACAAAGAATTCAGGCAGAGATTCAACGTGGCAATAGGGGGTCCAACCCACTACAAACAAGGTCTACCTATAAAAGCTGCTTTTAGTTATTTATTAATTGGTGCAGTTTTGCTATTGAAGTACAATAAATCAGAGTGTACTGATGTTCAAAGTTGGTTATGGGAAAAAAAGTTGTAAAGTTTCTTTTATTTGTTGTTTTAACAGAGCTTAAATGTGTTATTTTTAGCCTTGACAAATGCATGTTGTTGATTGGCTGTACCATTATATGAATGAAAATTAATATGTATGTATGTGTGTTGACATTTAGAGCCTGAACCTGATTAGCGCAATTAAAACAGTAACTTCGGTAAGTTCTATGCTAACTACTGTGGAATTTGATGTATGTAATTGGGGATTTGATTCTCATTTATTTATGCAATTACACAGTTTCCCTTGTTCATTCATGTCTATGTAATAGAATTTATATGGCCCAATTTCTGTATTAATACCAATAATCATTAAATTGTATCACAGGTTTATCGAAACCTTCCTGCATGATGGACACAGGCAGAGTGTTTGGATGCAAGGATAAGGTTCTGTGACATGTCACGTGAAAACACCTTATGATGGGCACCGACTTTCCAAGTGACATCAGTCCACCATCCCTCCAACTGTAAGCTCAGAGTCCATGCACCTCATGACAGATGGATTAAGATTTTGACAGCTTTAAGCCATCTAAGCTTACAGCTCAGGACATTCTTCTCTGAACCTTTACTTTGCAGCTCTGTCTTTCTCTGTCCCTTTTCCTGAAACAGTGTTTGTTCTCTTACAAATTATGACAAGCACGTGGCAACAAATCAGCTGTCAGACAGGCAAGTTTTCTTTTTTAAATAACCGAACTAACCTGACCTGCCTGGCTGTCTCAAACAACCACTTTAATATGTAAGTTTCTATGTGAGAATGGATTTGTCTAAAATAACAATAATAGTAACAGAAAATGATCTCAGCTGTGATTGCTACTGTTACAACAGTTTGAAATGTTACTATATCTCTTTTAATTAGTAACAGTACTGCAAGAATGATAAAATATTCTTTCCATATGAGTTGCATGGCACTGTATATGTGCTCTACTTCCATTTATTATGCCAACAATGCTGCTTTTATGCTGACAAAAGTCATGGCTTCAGGTGTCCTTTCTGGATATTTATGGACCGTTAACAAAGTAGAGACATGAAGAGCACATGACCTGAAGTTATGGCATGGAATTAATGGAGGTTTTCAAGCATATGCCAGACAGTAAAGTCTGCACATTCAACTTGGCAAGGCCTAGCCAATGGTGAAATGTTAATAAATGAGAATAGTTGAGTAAGTATAATTTTTACCCAAAAATATTTCACAGTGTGTGACTACAGGCGAGCCTAGGACTTTGCATTTATGTTCAGCCCTCCCTTTACCACAGCAGACTGGTAACACACCGAGCATGCCACTCTGTCAGACTGTCAGACTTGTGCTTCTTGAATTTTATCCACTTGGGGCAGCAACTCATTCCCAACCTGGAGTGGGGTCTCCGCCCTTTTTTAATTAGAATCTTGGAGGTACTAATTTTGATCCCAGGGTTGCTAAAGCAGCTTGCCCTATATGAGATTTGCCAACTGGGTGCATGTAGGGGTATCAGCAGATATCTTGGCCCAGAAATGATTTTGACTTGGCTTGAGGTTGTGGCTTTGCTGAAATATCCACGTGCTGTCCCACTCTACTGTTTACATGTGCTTTTATATTTGGTAAGGAATTACTAGTTAACATAGTCTTGATTAGATTTGTTACATAGTCATTTCAAAAATATGTCCTTGTAAAACTGTTGTTGTAAAATAACAAACAAAAAAAACCCATCAAGATGTCAATAAAATTTCCAAAACAAAGAGAAAATTCCCTCATAATCACTGCTAAGGAACCTTTGGCTGCCAGTGATTTAAGATGCAGTATACCTACTGTATACCTAGCCCACACAAATGGATTAATTATAAATTATTTTTTAGGAAATGAAAAAATAAACCTCAAACACACACTGTGAAAAATATCTGAACCTTTTTGTGTTGACTGTCAGGTCTATTTTATTTATATCCTATAGCACATTTAAACAACAGAAGTTGACCCAAAGTGCTTTAGATACAGGCACATTTACATTCCAGGTCTCAAAAAAATCCCAGTTTCAAAATACATTAAAGCTGAAAGGTGTGTTTTGCTGTGTTAACTAGTTATTGTGGAAATTACAAATCACAGTGGTCATTAAAATCAGAATGGCAAATTCATGATGATTCATCTCATGAATCCTTACACACCACTCTTCGATACATAAGCTGCCTTTATAAGTAAAAAGTATCAGTATTGGTATCGGCAATACTGGCCCTGTATCTATTTGGTATCGGATCAATACCAACGTTTGCAGTATCACACACAACTGCTTGGCATTGTGCAGGCTGGATGCACTAAAAACATCCTGATTATTTGAAAGCAAACTCATAGAAGTGCCTGTAAATGTGGAAAAAACTTCTGAATATGGGGAACTTCTTCTTTCTGCTGCTCCTTTTCAGGGGTCCCCACAGCGGATCATCTGCCACCATCCTACCTATTCCTGGCATCCTCCTCTGTCACACCAACCCTCTGCATGTCCTCCTTCACTACATCCATGAACCTCTACTGTGATCTTCCCATTTTTCTTCTGCCTGGCAGCTCCAACATCTCTTTATTGCACATGTCAAAATCATCTCGGTCTTTCCTTTCAGACTTTTTCCTCCAAACTGCTCCACAAAAGCTGTCCCCCTGATGTATTTATTAATAATCTTGTCCATTCTGGTCACTCCCACCATCTTCAGTGCTGTCACTTTGCGACCTGTCTTTTTGTTAGTGCCACCATCTTTAAACTATACATCATAGTAGGTCTCACTACCCCCTTATAAGACTTCCCTCCCACTCTTTTTGCTCTTCCTCTGTCACAAATCACATAGATGCTATAACTAAATTAAGAAGTGCGCTGTCTCTAAATTCACTGGAAGCTGTCTGTGAAAGAGAGAGAACAGATGACATAAAGAAGAAGAGAAATGAATTTTCCAAATCAAAAATACTGCTATGCGATGTACTGTCCTGTGTATCTGTGTGCGTGTGTGTGTTTGTGTGTACGTGGGATGTTAGCCTGTGGGTATGCTTAAGTTTCTGTGCATGTTTTAGTGTTCATGCATATGCCTGCAAATGCGGTTTAGATTCTGTGCGTGTGTCTGCGTGTGTGCACGCACACATCCATGCCTGTGGTAAATGTTCACACTGGGGTGATTTAGTAGCTGCAGGGGAAAATTAAATCATTTCTCAAGGCCTCTCCAGTCAAGTTTGTCACACAGAAACATAACACTATCATTGCAACCTCATCTTCACACAGCTGGAGCAGATCAGTGAGGAAGTGACTGGTCTGGGATTAAACTGAACCAGTAAATGATTCAGGATAGGGAAGTATTGCATATTTTTCTATCTTCCCATATTCCATTTAAATGTATTTTTTGTTGTGCTGTTGCTCACAACAATCTGAGCCCATTTTCCCATCTTGTACAGCCATCAAAGGTCTTCAAAGGCAGCACAAGAACTCCCAATTTTAGTTTCAAACTCTTTTATTGGGAGTGTTTTACCTCAAATTAAGACTGACATTTTGTCTGACATTATGAGTAAATAATTTGTCTTAACATTCATTACATAATAGTTCTATTCTGAAACAGCACTAAATTAACACTACAAAAGCCTTTTTATTTGCAGTGCTGTATTCCTGTTTAGTACCATTAAGTGGAGGACAGCAAGGCGGAGTACTGACACTGGCTGGGGTTAGATAGATGGAGCCCTGTCATGCTATAAATCATACTCCTATTAACCCATGGGCAAGTGAATGTAAAAATCCTGTCACCCTCAGGGGAGCTGAGAACACAAGGCTGTTTATACTCTGCCTTCAGTCTTTGCACATACACAGGCAATTCTCTGGATTCAAAGCCAAGTTATGGAAGACATTAGAGCATATTTTTGTGCATGTTTGCAGTCCTGTAAAAACCATGTAACTCTATTATTCAGTAGCTTGAAGAACCTACTTTATTGTCAGTAACTTGATGTAATCATTTTCTGTATGAATTTTATCACTTTCTCATCTCCTTGTGGATGAATTCTTCTTCCACAAAGTTCTTTGATGTTTGTGAGAATTTGTTTACAGCTCTCTTAAGGCCACGCTACAAAATTTCAATCTGGTTAAGTTCAGGACTTTGACTGGGCCATTGCAACATCCAAGCCATTCTGTTGTAGACTTGATGCTGTACTTGTGATCATTGTCCTGCGTGGACTAATTGGGCCAAGCTTTAGCTGTGTGACAGATGCCCTCATAATTTACTCTAGAATACTTTGCTATACAGAGAAGTTCATGGTTGACCCAATGACTGCAAGGTGCCCAGGTCATGTGGCTGCAAAACAAGCTCAAATCATCACCATTACATCATCGCGCTTGACAGTCAGTATGACATGTTTGTGTTGATATGTTTTCCATCAAAAGTGGTGCTGTGCATTAATAGGAAACTGTTCCAGAAGCCTTGTGGTTTGTTCAGAGGGAAACCTACACTGTGCTGCCATGTTTGGGTTTTTTTTTTCAGAGAGAAGAGACTTTTTCCTGGAAATTCTTTTTTTAAATTGTGCTGTGAAAAACTTTAATATTAAACATGCTAACTGAAGCCTGTGGAGTCTGAAATGTATCACTTGGGTTTTACACTTTCACTGATCATTGTCAGACAGACTATGAGGTGAACTTCCTTGGATGTCCACTCTTGGAAAGATTGGCAACTGTCTTTTCCTCAGGTGAACTGTAGAGTGATGCACTTAAAGGTCGTTTAAGCTTTCCCAGATTAATGAGCAGGATCAATTGCTCCTATGTGATCATTGCTGGTTTCTTTCCTCCGTGCCATTGTATTAACACACACATTTTATAGAGATGCTCACACTTGCTGATAATAAGTTAATGAAGTGCATTTGATCAGTAGGGCCTGCTGTGTACTTACCCTTTTAATCTCAATAAAGGTGCACTTAGTTTTTCACACGAATGAGTCCTTTAAAAAAGTTCCATTTGTATATTTGAATGGGTGCAGACTATTTCTGACACAAATGTGATCAGTTTCTTTAAAAGACATCAAATTTCATGCATGTTTTTGTCTTTTTCTTTATGGTGATTTTTAGTTTGTTAGTCCATTAGTTGTTTTATTATATACTGTGTTGTTTAGATCTCTAATACACTACTGGCATCTGTGATGGTTTTAAACACTAACTTTAAAGTGCCACTGAATCAGAGGCAAATGTTACAGATTACATGTAGTTTGAAGAGCTTGGAAAGAAAAGCAACTGGACTTCTTTGAGTATATGAATTAGTGTAGGGATGAGTTGCTGTCCCAAGGGGACCAGTTCAAGTATCTCACGATCTTGTTCACGAATGAGGAGAGAGTGGAACACAAGACTGACAGTTGGATTGGGGCGGCCTCCATAGTGATGCGGATGCTGTATGGTCACAAGCTCTGGGTAGTGACCAGAAAGATGAGGTCACGAATAAAAGAGGCAGAAACCAGTTTCCTTTGAAAAGTGGTTGGAACCTCCCTTAGCGATAGGGTGACAAGCTCAGTTATTCGAAATGGAATCGTAGCAGAGACGCTGCTCCTCCCCATCAAAAGGAGCCAGTTAAACTGTCTTAGGAATGTCTTGATGCCCACTTGGATGAGCTGAAAGAGGAGGCTGCTCTTGTGACCCAAACCCGGATAAATGTCAAAGATAGACGGATGGATTGTTAATTACCGTAGCTTTAAAAAATAGTTAAACTCCATGAAAGCTTCATAAAAATATAAACTTCCATCAGGACGTGACTTATATCAAGCTTCTGCTTGATATGTCTTCTGCTGTTTTTGTTGCACGCACAGATCTCCCTTCCGTGCATGCGTCAGTGATTACCTGTTGAATTGACTGGGGCATGTTGGAAATGTTTAATAACCATCTCCCAACAGTGTTTAAATCAATATAGTAATATTGTAATGTAAAGTAAGGTGTGTGCACACAATTATATGTACTGCTACTATATTAAATGATAAAACCAGGTTTGTCTGTCTGAGCTTCACTTACTTCTTTAATTCCTCTACACACATACTTATTTTTTCTTACACATACGCACGCACGCGCGCGCGCACACACACACACACACACACACACACACACACACACACACACACACACACACACACACACACACACACACACACACACACACACACCTTTCTACCTGCCAATATATCACAGCCCCTAGGTAGGAAGATTGATGGCATTAAATTGCTTCTATCCAGGTTTTTTTTTTTTTATCAGGATTTACAGGCGTCGCCTTACCCGGCGCTTTCCAGCACCACTCCCTTCCATAAATCATGCTTTTTCACCTTACAACCACTCTCCACACACATGCACACACAGGTGCACCACACATACACCTCTGCGCATGCAGGCACAAATGTACACACACATAGACTTTGGGATATGGCTGTAACAAGATGGATGACCTCCCTGTCGCCTTCTGCCACACACACACAAACACAGCAGCTCAGATCGAGCTACACATGTACATTTTGACTCCGTAATGGAAAATGTCAATCTCTGTCGATGGCAGGCCCTGGAAATGCAGTGATTCCTTCCCTTCCACCCATCGCTCTCATTACAGGAAAATGTCACCTCATTTCCCAAGTACACGTCGCCTGATTAATTTCTGAAAAGAGGAAAGAGAGAGAAACAGATGGTGAGATTGAGAGGCATGGCATCTGCCCAGTGTGTTTCTTTGGGCATATACGCTTGTGTGGCATAAAGTGGATGAGCATGTAAGTGCGTATGTTTCCTTGGTTCTCACAAGATGGCTGTATCCAGGGTGTGGAAGTTCAGCCCCACAATTGACAAGAGGCAAACAAAGGTAGGCCAGACATCCTTCCATCCTGTCATCGTCCAGAGCTCCCAGGGGAATCCCATGGTCTTCCCACACCAGATGAGTTTTATAATCCCTCCAGTATATTCTGAGTCTGCCTATGGTCCCAACTCTCAGTAGGATCTACTTGGAAAACATAAAAAGAGGCTGCCTTTTTTAATGTGTGGCTTCCTTTTTCACAAAAGATCTAAATAAAAGGGGTGTAGGAAAAAGAAACATGTCCAATTAAAAAATTTGGATGCTCACACATTAAAGATCATTTTGAGGTGCACCTCTAAACCATTTCCTGTTGGACAGCTACTTTCAGATCACTCTGCTGAAGTTGAGTTACGCCTTCTTGCCTCTATATTAATTGCTGGATCACCTGAAGTGTGTTGATATGATAATCCTTTAACTAGATTTTGATTGTCCAGAAGTTTTTGGGAGGCAAATCTGGGGAATGGGCTCATGGCGAACAAAGACTGAATTGGTGTTAAAAAAAAAGAAAAAAAGGCAGAATTCCACACTACAGTTTAGTTTCTTTCTCTGTTGGCAGCCTCAATCATGCTAATGTCAAAAGAAATCCTAACCACACTCCAGGTCTTGTTTCTCAGTTTTCAACTGATAACTCTTTGGGAATCACCTTGTAGGTGCAAAAATGCTATTTTATGCTTGTCAAATGAATCTATTGCTTGCATAGAAACACAAAAACAAACATACAGAAAAAAACATACAGAAAATAAATTCTTCTAAAATAATTGGGTACAAGGACTGGACTGAAACTAAGAGAAAAAGTACCCAGTGTCCAAATAAAAACTGTAAAAGACCTTCAGACAGCCTCACAAACTATTACCCAAGATTACTTTTTAAAATTGTACAAGAAAGTCTAGCTCCTTGAAAACAAAATATCAAGAAATGACAGGTGGCTCAAGACTTTAGTTTCTCCCATATTGTTAGTGATCAATAAAATAAAATCTATTCTTTGATGTATTGGAAACGTTTCGGCTTCTGACAGGAGATATCACCAAAAAAGTTTGAAAATTATTTTCTCTACAGTAGTAGAAGTGAAATTGGTATTTTTCTTTTCCATCTGCCTCATGGTAGGATAGGACAAATTTACCCAAATATTGCAAGAATTTTATTAGAAGGCAATTTTAGTGTAGCTGCAGGTAAAAAAAAAGAGGTGTTAGAAGCAGGCAAGGAGAAAAAAATAACATGGCAGACAAATGAGGTAGAGGCAAACAGGAGAGGCAGCGACAAGTGTTTTACAGCTGCTAAATAATTAGAATCAGATACAACGATGGCATTCTCCCACCTCGCCTGTCATAAAGTGGATAATGCAAACAAATGACCCTCAAATTGAAAGCTGCGGGACAACAATAGAGAGTAGCCTGTCTCATCAGTTTGACACACACACACACACACACACACACACACACACACAAACACACACACACAGTTTACAGTCCAAATTATTCTGTGATGACAGTCACATTTTTTTCAAAGTAAATATTGAGGAAATTCTACCATGTGTCATCTGTGTGTGTGTGTGTGTGTGTGTGTGTGTGTGTGTGTGTGTGTGTGTCCACGCGAGCACTCATAGCACAAAATTGAATATTGAATTACCATACCTTCAATCAAAAATAAAAGTTGCTGCTGCTTTGTTCTGAATACCAATATTTCATCTGATTTTCCATGTAGCTGTTATTGTAAGCAAGACTGAATATTACCTTCACAATCATTACCAGCTTAATGCTGCTTGCCTGATGTTAATGAACATTATTTGCAGCTTCAATTGACCATATCAGAAAGTAAAAGAATTTCACATCTACCAGAAGTAAGTATGAATGTGTAAAAAGCAACGGGAGTAATTGCTTGCTCGCTATCGTGCTGAAAATCTGAGATTTGTTTCCTATTCAGCTGTCCAGGGACCACAGATGAAAAATTGAACTGAGGTAAAATACAAATGAAAATAAATGGACCAAATGTGTAAGGAGGGGAGGGGAGTCAGCTCACCAAACCCTAACTAAAGTCTTGTATCTAATGTAATATGAACACTTCTGCAAACCTCTAAAGCTCTGTAGAAGTGTAGGAGCTTTTGTATTTTTTCAAAAAAATCACAGACTATTTCTAACTTTTCTGCATCATTATCAATATCGAAAAGGGAAAAAAAACGTATTAAACGTGTTGCAGAATGAAAAAGTACACAAAGACGACGGAGAGCTAAAGTGCTTCTAACCTTGTCAAACAATCTGACTCATCTCACGGTCCTTAAACAGACAATAAATCTAAATATATGCTTAGCTGAATAAGTGAGGTTTGGCAAGTAGGAAAATCATAAGATCAGGTGTAGTGGTGCAGCACTGAAATAATGAAACTTTGAAATTCTTATAATTTGTTGTGTGAAGCCACCACCAGCTGACCTGTGCTACTATTCCTTTATTCACACCTCTGACTGAATACTGCCAGTGCAGGCTCTGGTAGGCTCAGGAGTATATTATTGTAGGGTCTACCTTACAATATAAAGCGCCTTGAGGCGACTGTTGTTGTGATTTGGCGCTATATAAAATGAAAATGAATGGAATTGAATTAAACTGTAACAAACTACGTAGTAATTCTTTCTCTGTTAGTTTGTTCTCATTGGTTGTTTTTTAAGAAAATTGAATTTTTATATTTTCTTCATCTTGAAGAAATTTGCAACAGAATTTAGGGATTTGCTTGAAGATGAGCAGGAGTGCACATCAAGAAGAAGTGGAACAGTGAGGGTGTGCTGTAATTTGCTCATATGGGGCTCCGATGGACCAATTATGAAAGGAAACATGCTTTGTGTGAAAGCAATAAACCACTCTGTAAGAGTAAGTTATCTCAGACTGACTGCTCTCCCAGAAGATCGTGGATGAAAGAAAGCCGAGAAGAACTTTATTCATTCTGATGCGTTTCAGTTGGGCTGACAGTGTCACTTTCCTTTGTTCTGTCTTTCCTCTGTCGCCTTTCTTTTGCTCTCTATCTGCTCAGTGGTGCAGGAGGTGTACAGTGAAATTGAAACACTGGCAAAAAAGAAAAAAAGGGGGTGGGGGGTGGGGGGATTGAAGATGAATTTCCTGTGTGTGAGTGTGCGTCAGGAGTGAAGAGTTTGGCTTATTTGCCACCGCTGTTTCACTTTTCTTTTTGTGACAGATGGGGAATGTTAGCTGCAATATATAGCTGAATTTTTGCCTGCTTAGCAGGAAATATGCCAAGACAGAGTTGTTATGTCAAGGGACCTATAGAGGAGCAAGGCCCATACTACTCTGATTTAAGATATTTTCAACAGTTTATTTTCTGCTGAAACCTTTTCTACCTTGACCGGTGTCTTTTGATGCACAGGCAGAATATTATTATTTGCTATATCACTTTCACCCATGGCTTTCCGTTAGTTCAATCACTACTTCAGCTACGCAGTGAATATGTTTCAAGGAAAGACAAACAAGATTGACAAATAATAAGAGGTTTGTTAGGATTTTCTATTTTTTTTCTCTTGTATAAACAAATTCCACATAACAAAACCAACAAGGTTCCTAACTGAAGAACTCATTTTACACCCCTCTAAACCTTTTTTATACCGCTGTGGGTATTTACACCCAGCTAGGATTACAAAAGTACAAAAACTAGTGCACAAAAACTGTTGCCTCCAGGATGGCATGGTGCAGCAGTGGGTAGCACTGTCACCTCACCTCAAAAGGTTCCTGTTTCATATTCTAACGGGAGCTTTCCTGTTTTGAGTTTGCATGTTTCCCATGTGCCTGCAAGGGACTGATCTTGAAGTGATTCCAGCACTTAAACCATGAAATAATTTTCAGAAAGTGAATTTTTTAAAAAAAATTAAACTTCTGAGAAAAGTGAAAAAAAAAATGTTATGGACAAGACTCTTTTTTTGTCTAAAATTTACATTGTTGTTAACATAAATGCCCTATGTATCAAATGCGATATGAAAAATATATAATAAATATATAATAAAAATATATCATACACAACATGATATAGCAAAAATTGTGGATTTTGTTATAAGGGTTAATAAACATCTCCGTTCTAAAAAATCTGAATTTTCTGGCTATTTTTTGATGGGTTGGGTGTTACAGGATTAATTGATATTATATTTGTTACAAAAGCCTTTTTTTGCAATGTATTTCTTTAAAAAAAAAAATCCTTTGCAGGCAGCAAAACAAGAGGTTGGACTAAGACTGTCTAAGTTTATGTTTTGCTACTGGGCAGTAACAAGAAATGCTCAGCTGGTAATGTGAGGATGAGTTAATTTGGTGTAAAAATCGAGTGTCTCTGCTGTCCCACATGCTCACTGATTATTTTGACATATTTCCCCTCACCAATCTCAGCAAATAGTTACGCGTCAGATCCAGTGGTTTTGTCGACTTTGTAAATGCAGAGTCAAGTTTGGAAGTTAGAAATTTATGGTTGTTGCATAATGGACCAAAGAGTGTTTGGTTAAATGTGCCCATATTTTCAGTGTGGATAGATAATGGTATCATATCATTGCAGTGTTCTAAAAAAAACCCAGAAAAACCCAATAAGGGTGACATATGAGCTTTACACATACATTCTTTAATCTGACAAATCCAAATTAAAAGTTAATTATTCCTCATCCTGTGTCCATCTTAATCTAATACAATTTAAAGTTTTGCATAGAACGCACTTAAGCAAAGACAAATTAGCTAAATATTTTCTGGCACTAATGGACCTCTGTCTTGGCTCATCTTGCCAAAACCTTGGTCATGTTCAAAATTAACAGGAATGAAAAAGTGGAAAACACTTTTTCAAAATCACATTTGAAGCTGCCTTGGACTATCCTGAGTTAACTAAACAGTAATTAAATGTTGCATCACTTGATTACGTGGAGGTGTATCGTCATTCTCTAAAAGTCATCCAAACCTCCAGCCGAGCATTCATGACAGGGTGACTGATTATCATTCCTTAAGCCGAATTAAATTACAATACTCAAAAATATTACATCAGATATCAGATTAACAGCCATTTATCATTCTGTAATTCAGATTTGTGTCTTGCAGCAAAACAGAGATAAAGCTTTAGTGCTACTGCAGTTTATCATGTGGGTTAATCCCACAGAAACAGGAGGTTGTCCACTGAAGTCAATTTCTCCTGTTTTTCCCACTGAAAACTCTACTCTCTGGGATTTCCTTAACTGGATGATTGGGCATCCATCAACAAAGCATCCTTACCCACACAATAAATTATATTTTAACTTAGCAAATACCTCTCCAAACTCCACCTAAATAAGCAAAATTCAGCAAGAAACACCAAAATATTTTTTAAAAAAATACCTCAACTTGGTTCTTTTCTTTCATTTCTTTGTCTCACTCATAACTTATGTTCGCTCTTCTTGCTACTACACCTATTAAAGGAACAGTACAAGAACTAAAACAATTCAGACTAGAATGTTAATAAACACACGTACTGGCTATTTTGTTAGATAGAGCAATTTAATTGTTCCTTAACACAAATATCTAATAAGCTAATCACATGGCAGCAGCTCAGTGCCTTTAACCACATAGGTATGATCAAGGCAATCTGCTGAAGACATTGAACACAGCATGGTTGTTGAAGCCAGATGGGCTGGTGTGACTATTTCAGACGCTGTTGATCTACAGGGTGGGCCATTTATATGGATACACTGTAATAACATGGGAATGGTTGGTGATATTAAAGTCCTGTTTGTGGCACATTAGTATATGTGAGGGGGCAAACTCCTCCAGATGGGTGGTGACCATGGTGGCCATTTAGAAGTTGGCCATCTTGGATACAACTTTTGTTTTTTCAATAGGAAGACGGCCATGTGACACATCAAACTTATTGGTAATGTCACAAGAAAAACAATGGTGTGCTTGGTTTCAACGTAACTTTATTCTTTCATGAGTTATTTACAAGTTTCTCTTTGTTCACAGCCATTGACATGTCGAAGAGGTTAACACGTGAGGAGCGGATCAAAATTGTGTTGATATCTGGTGAACGCAGTAACCGGGTCATTGCAGTAGATTTCAATGCAAGACACCCTACGAGACCACCCATCTCCCATGCTACAGTTAGCAAACTGCTTGCAAAGTTTCGTGAAACTGGTTCAGTGTTGGATTTGCCAAAATGTGGATGCAAGAAAACTGTCACTAATGAAGAAACATCAGTGGCTGTCCTAGCTTCATTCAGCAAGAGCCCACAGCGTAGCACTCGCCGCATGTCACTGGAGAGTGGCATTAGTCGAACATCCCTTCCGCGGATATTAGCTACTCACAAATGGCACCCTTACAAACTCCAGCTACTGCAGCATCTCAACGAGGATGACCCAGATCGGCGCACAGAATTTGCAGAATGGGCAAAACAAAAATTGGAACAGGACCCTCAGTTCACGCAGAAGATTTTGTTCAGTGATGAGGCAAACTTTTATGTGAATAGTGAAGTTAACAAACAAAACCACTGCTATTGGTCTGACACTAACCCAGACCTTCCCAAAGTGTGGGGCCCGCCCCCTAGGGGGGGCGCAGAGCCATTGCAGGGGGGGCGCGGCATGAAAGAGGGGGGGAAACAAAACGCTTGGACACTGCCAGCACGGGGCGGCCACAGAAACGCAAAGCAGGAGATGAAGCATAGCTGAATATGTTTCCAAACCGACTTCATTCTAAGCAAAAGACTAGAAAATATGGTGAAGCATATCTTCCCTTTGGCTTCACCTGCACAAGTGCTGAGGTAGGTCTCCCTGCAGAATTGGTTTTCCCTGTGTCGGGAGCAGCGCTGGGCTCTCCAAATCATGGACAAACAGTATCCCACAGCTGTTTATGTTTTTGAACCCATTTTGCACAGAGAGACATTTTTTGAAAAATGTATTGATAGCAATGTTGAATATTATTACACATGAAAAAAAAACTACTACACATAAAATAATTACACCGTGACGCCTCTGCCTTTCTAAATGGAGGGACAGTAACTGTGTGTATGTAAGCGTGTAAAACCTGCAGATAGTCAGATTAACAGTATTGTGTCTCTATCTGCCATTCTGCAATTCATCTCATGTAAACAATAACGTGGGGCACAGCGTGACGTGAAAAAAGGCACATACCTTTGACGTTGTGTGTCAAACTCTGTATTCCTCGTCCACACGTAAACGCAAAAAAGGAGTTTAAAAAATTTCTGTTTTCGGTGATTCGAAACGCCGTTTACGTGTGGACGAAACAGCTGCGTTTCCAAAAATCCCCTTGTAGGTGTGGACGTAGCGTAAAAGAGTTAGTAGTTTATTTTATTACTGCCTGTAATTTATTGCAGATTACTTGTATTTGCTTAATTTTTTACTAAATGTTTGAGGTGTGAAATAAACTGCAATGGAGCAAAAATATGGGTGTGTGTGGTTGGAGGATGTGTGCGCGCGTGTGCGTGCGTGCGGGGGGGGGGGGCGAACATTTTTCTTGTAAACAAAGGGGGGCCCAGCAAAAAAAGTTTGGGAACCACTGCACTAACCCATATTGGATGGATCCCTCCAAGACTGTTGGAACAACAAAAGTGATGGTTTGGTGTGGTATATGGGGTACAACGATAGTGGGTCCATTCTTCATCAATGGAAACCTCAAGGCCACTGGATATTTGAAATTGCTACATGATGATGTGTTTCCCTCTTTATGCACTGAAGCTGGCACGTTCCCTGAGTTTTTCCAGCAAGATGGTGCACCACCACATTATGGGTGCCAGGTCTGAGCATTCCTAGATGAACAGTTTCCTGGAAAGTGGATTGGTTGTCGTGGGCCAGTTGAATGGCCCCCAAGGTCTCCCGATCTGACCCCCTTAGACTTTTATCTTTGGGGTCATCTGAAGGCAATTGTCTATGGTGTGAAGATACGAGATGTGCAGCACCTGAAACTATGGATACTGGATGCCTGTGCTGGCATTTCTCCTGCGGTGTTGCTATCAGTGTGTGAAGAGTGGGAGAAGAGGGTTGCATTGACAATCCAACACAATGGGCAGCACATTGAACACATTTTATAAGTGGTCACCAGATATCAACACAATTTTGATCCGCTCCTCACGTGTTAACCTCTTCGACATGTCAATGGCTGTGAACAAAGAGAAACTTGTAAATAACTCATGAAAGAATAAAGTTACGTTGAAACCAAGCACACCATTGTTTTTCTTGTGACATTACCAATAAGTTTGGTGTGTCACATGGCCCTCTTCCTATTGAAAAAACAAAAGTTGTATCCAAGATGGCCGACTTCTAATTGGCCACCATGGTCACCACCCATCTTGAGGAGTTTGCCCCCTCACATATACTAATGTGCCACAAACAGGACTTTAATGTCACCAACCATTCCCATTTTATTATGGTGTATCCATATAAATGGCCCACCCTGTACTTCCCCCTAAGTCATCTTTAGGGTTTATAGAAAATGCCCAGAAAAAGAGAAAAGAATCAGTGAGCTGCAGTTCTCTGGGTGAAAATGTCTTGTTCTGCTGCCACATTTGAATGGTTGAGTCAGATCTTGGTATAAACAATATGAAAGTACAGCTCCATCCAACCTTGTGACCTGTTCAGGGTGATGGTGGTCATGTAATGATGTGGTGTGGCTTTTTCATGCCACATTTATGGCTCTCTACTACTAGTTGTGCAATCATCATTCACCCAAAACCGTTCCGTCAACATGCAGCAATACACAGCCTGAAAAGTGGGAATCTGTGAGCTTGAACTAAGGGCAATCGCAAACCTAAAGTTGCATTCTACATGCATACCATAATGTATGCATGCTTTATATATGTGCAGCAAAAGTGTAAAAAGACGTCCACCTGAGTTGTAAGTGGCTTTGCTTGTATTTACAGTGCCTAGAGACAAACACTTCAAGTTTTCAATCAATAATATTAATGTATGCAATATAAATAGAGATTTGACAACTTGTTAAATATTTACAAATCGAGCATACAGCTTCTGGACACACATTTGAAGAATGCACATTCAGAGATTCCATTACAAGTCGGATTAAATTTACAGAACTTTGTTAATACTTCTGCAACGACACCAGACTGATAGATTTTTATCACATTTGAATGCGGTGCTCTGACCACCTTATCATCTAAAAATTTTATCTGCTCTCACTCCTGTGCGCTCTCTAGTTCACTTCTGCCCTTCGGAGGCAGCCTGCTCTTCAGAGACAGACAAATTGGCACAAGCTCAGGTTTAATGGAAACAGTGGCACTGTCAGGAGCTATAATGTACAGCATACATGTGTTTGTGTGTGTATGTGTCAGTGCCTATTGGTGCTCCTTGTAGGCCAGAAGAAGGTAAATGTCACCTTCCCATTGGGGTTGATGTTCTCAGACTGTCGTATCACTGAGGCCGTGCTGACAGTGTAACTGTCTGTAAAGGTTGAAAAGGTAAGTCTGTTCTCTTTGTCTCCCTTTATCTCTTCACCTCTGATTCATTCCTTCTCTTGTATGTCACCAACCCTCTCAGTGAAGCCTGACCTCGTTGGCAATTCAAGCAAGCATTTTCAAGAACAGATTCACTCCTGCTAAACTGTTAACGCTGTGAGGGATGGCGTGAATGTTTGTAGGTGCAAGGAGAAGCCACATCAGGTTAGTCTTTTTTTAATATGTAAAAAAAAAAAAGCTTTACAAACGAGTAAACAACTGGGCAGAATATTTTTGTACACCTTTTTGGTCTTATCTGCAGATTAAACAACCCTCTAGAGTTACCGCTATTAGCTACACTCTTTGAATAATGTACAATTCTAATATAACATAAAATAATCATCCTTGGTAACTAAAAATTTCATGACAATTGAACTACTGTAACGCTCGAGTGAACCAGAGAGCAAACTGTGTCTCACTCTTCTTGTTGTAATTTGGGAGGTTTTCTTCCTGCACAGTAAAATTAGCTGCTCTGTAATTCTTTGGTATTAAAATTGCAAATAAAATGTGCAAATGAAAAGAGATACAAAAGAAATGAAATGTGGAAACGTGACTCCGAGGCCAGAAAATTGGGATGTTTGTTTTCGAGCAGGATAAATTGGTGAAACAGAGATCTGTCAACTCTTTTCCTTAAATATTTGTGTGAGTCCTATCTTTAAACTTTTGAGCTTTCAACACTGAAGATGGAAAAAATGCTTGTGCAGTCTCCTTGAGGTTTTTTAGGAAACCTCAAGGACACTTATCAACACTTTAAACTCTAGTCTTTTCTACATATCTCTTACAGTACAGCAATTATACGTATTTGGGACAACGGCACAGTGTAGTCAGATCATGCAGCACACACGGATTCAACCATTATGTCAACCTAATATCTTCCTATGCATGTAACTCTTCAGCTGAAATATTTAAACAGTGTAATGAGCTCACAATACATGCTCTTATACTGTGCACCATCACCAGCTTTATACATTAGCTGCTTTGCAGATGACACATTTTATCTTATAGCTGTCTTCTATTTTATTTGTTTAGACTTCAGATACCTGAATTTGGCTCATCATCAGTTCATGTGGACCATTGACCTAAACGCTGGCTTTGGTTTACTTGAAAAAGACTGCTTTGCAGTGACTCATTGAAAAACAAGCTTTGTGTAATAATCATTACTTGTAGTACTTGGATTGGTACTTACTGGATGCTGATACACATGATGAGACTCTCAGTAGGGTTGGTAGCATATTCACTGTAACATACCAATACTTCACTAGTCCCTGTCATCAAAGTTTTTTCATTCTTACACTGTATAAGCATGTTGACTGGAGCATTAAAAAACTCGTATAATAACACTTAATTTTCAGGTGTGTACAGCTCGTGTCTTAGTGAATTGTCTTTGGTTTTTTGCTCTTTGTCTCTCTTTTTTCTTCTATCACTTCCTTTCTCATGAACATGGCACCCTTGCTGGGTAGAAAGCAATTACAAAGTGTGCAGATCATTTCATTTACACTTCTTACACACACACACATGCACACACACGCGCACACACACAGACAGAGGCCAGATTGTTTCAGTGGTGTTGATTTGTTTTTCTTATTTTAGAATTCAACTTCCTTCCCTCCTGATCTAGATCTCATTTCCTGACACTTTCCCCTCAGGAACTCTGTGTACACATGTCTGGATATGTGTGTGTGTTTGGCCATAACAAAGCATTAAACAGCGCATGATGCAAAGAGGTTTCAATTCTGACACACAGATGAGATGTTTTGTCTAGGACAGTTTTCATTTAAAATAAATCACTTAGAGCAAAATTTATATTCAAATGGATGTTTGTCTTGCAATAAATCAATATTGTCATAGGTGGAAAAGCAAATAGGGTAATTTCTATTTGTTTCCACTATAAAAAATTATATTGTATTTGGCCTTTTTTCCTTCTTGACCAATTTTTGTAAACTTATTTCCTTTTGTTTCATTTGTTTTTTGTTGCATTAATTATATTAGCGCCGCACAAAAATGAGTGGTGTGGAGGGTGGTTTAGTCCCTCACAAAGAAATAACATTTTCTCTGAGTCCTCCCTCAGTAAGACAGGAAAAAAATTGCCGCCAAACTTTAATTCTACCGTTCATTGAAGTGTAAGCTGTCGCACTGCACCTCCTGTGTCAGCGCTTGCAGATAGAGATATAGAAGGTCTAATGTGGGCTTAGGCTTCACTTTTTTCCCTGATCTCAGAGATGGAGCAGTGCAGAAATGGCAGAAGACATTGCTCTAGAGCGATAACTCTCTTCTATACATCATCATTTGTGCTCCTGCTGGGACTTTTTTGCTTAATATTCCCCATGTATTTTAAATTTGGTTAAATATGCCCTACATGCACTGGGTCCAATTTTCCCCCAAGCAGTGTAAATACTTTCCCTTTTTCCAACCTGACTCTAACTGTCATCCTCGTTTTTTAACATTATCGTCACTTCTTTCTTCAGCTTCCATTCCTATAGTTAACAAGGCTGCAGTGGATATTTTGGAACCAACTATGTATGAAATGAGGATGAAAAAAGGGATACTCATAGAGATGACTGTTAAAAGAATTATCATCCAAATCTGGAGCTCCTTTCTATCTTTTTTGTTTTAGCTTTAATAACGAGTTTCAGTTTATTATTACTTCTCTTGGCTGCCATGTAACTCTTTCAGTTCCCTCACATAGTTTTGTTTTCAGCCGTTTTACCAGCCCAGCACCAAATTTGTTTTACCATACCATCTTTATTTATTAAGCACTTTAAAATAAAACCAGGGTTCACAAAGTTTATGCTATTTGTACATATACAAATAGCATAAACAGAAAATAAAATCAAACATGTTAAAAATAGAAAATAAAAAAACATTCCATCATTCTGTTT
This sequence comes from Pelmatolapia mariae, assembly GCF_036321145.2. Lineage (NCBI taxonomy): Eukaryota > Metazoa > Chordata > Actinopteri > Cichliformes > Cichlidae > Pelmatolapia > Pelmatolapia mariae. The sequence continues at coordinate 20,824,765 of NC_086240.1, read as the reverse complement.
CCTTTAAGAGTTTACAGGGAGGCAAAAATAGATAAAAGAGAACAAATATTGGACTAAATGAATCAGGTGACTGAAAGCACGACTCCAAATACTCTAACTCCACTGTATAGGGTATAAAACAACTCAGTTTACATGGACAAGAGTAAAAAAGAGAGGACACAGTTTGGTCATATTGCACAGTAGAGATCTATAACGCAGTCATCAAAATCATAGTCTTGGTTGCTAAGTCAGGCCCACTTTCTGGACAGCTGCAGAGTTATATTAGTGTGCTTCTTACCCTGAAATACTCAGGTGGAGAATGCAACGCTACCCATAGAGACAGAGTGGCCAAATTAATGGAAAGTATGTTAGGATGAAATAAACTAATTGCCCTTGATAATGTTGATTTTAAATTCTGAAATGTAACACACTGTAAATGTCAGTGTTTAAATTTTTAAGGTAACACTAGGTGACTTACATGTGCACCTTAATTTAAAAAAAAAAGAGTAGATTTAAGAATTCTTGCATTCTCTACATCAGCACTAAAAGTTCATGCATAGGCAAAAGATACACTGCCCTGAAAAAGTATTTGCTTAGTTAATTTACACATTTTTCACACTTACATGTTTCAGACCATCAGACCATTTTTAGTATTAGATTAAAATATTATCAGGTAGGTAAATCCCAACTAACCTGACATGTTTAAGGTCACAACAAAGCTTTTTAATCAGATTTAGTAAGTTCAGACTTTGATTAAGCCCCCCCTTTTTTTAGCTACTCATGGTGGACATGCTGGTGGGTGTCAGATCTTTGTCCTGCTGCATAACCTGAGCGAGTTTTTGTTATAGAGGATGAACTGATGGCTTAACATTCTCCTTCAAGATTTTTGTTTTTGATAGATTGCATAATTCATAATTTCATCCCACTACCACCACCATGTTTGACTGTTCCTATGATGTTCTTTTTATAAAATGTTGTGTTAAAGTTCAACTTCTGTCTCATCAGTCCACAGAATATTTGGGTCGGAGGTTATATTATTATGTTAACCATAACATCTTAAATTGTGTTCAACTGTCACACCAGTAATGGGTCAACGCAGATGTGCATCGTCCATGCTGGTCATGGCTAGCTCCAGTGTAATAGGGAATGCTGTGACCTACCCTCTAATCTACACCATAACCTATTCTGTAACCACCTCCTTAGAAATGTCCATAGGCCTCCCTACATTTACCAGTAGCCCAGTACACACTGGTATAAATGCTGGCAATGGCATCAGTGACGTGCATAGGCTATGTCACGGATGAAGGAAGGCAAAAAGACAAAGTCTACAGCCAGCCATTTTATTTTTTTGTGTGTGTGTGTGTGTTTTATTGATCTTCTTCCTAAGATGTTTTGGCATTGACATGTGTGACTAATTTCCAAGCTCTCTTACTTTTGCCAGAAAGGAAACTTTAAAAAAAAAAAAAAAAAAGACCAGTTTTTTGTTATTTGTCTGGTGAGACTATTGTCAGCACACATGTTGCTACTCTATCGCTCTATCTAAAATCCATCTACCCATCATCCTTTTCCCCTCCTCCCCCTCCTTTCACTTCCTTCATAATAGGATTCATAGATCCAGAGACATGTCCTATTCAGTTCAGACAATGGGGGACTCTCAACACCCACAAGGAAGAAATAAGGGCTCGGAAGCTAATGGGACTTTCTGACTCTCTGTCAGAGAAAGAGAGACCGAGAGAGAGAGTCTGTGTGTGGACATATGTGTGAGGAATCTCACAGGGGTGCTGTGAAAAGCCAAGTCATGGTTGCAAACCACTGAACACACACACACACGCACGCACGCACAGACACACACACAACAAATACCCCAGTACCCTATGATATCATCATGGGTGACCGCCCAATATGACAAACACGAGGAGACAGGCTATAATGAGAAACGTTGTTGGAAGAGAGGAAAAGATGGGCTAGAGAATGTGTGTGTACCTCTTTTAGTGTGTGTTTGTGTGTAAAACCTCCACGCCCTCAGATGAAAAATAAATAAATAAATAAATAAATAACAGAAGGAAAAAAAATTATAGGATTAGAAAGTCCCGTGCAAACACAAGTGAAGGCCTCCTCCTAATGATGTTCTCTTTCCCTCATCTTCTTCCCATGTGCTCATATCAACCCTGTAACTCAGCAGAACTAATATCTAGACAACTCAGCGAGAAGGTGAGGAGTATTTTTGTGCGCCCTGACTTCCAATTATAAGTCCATTTGGTCACGGATATTTGAGGAGCGAGAGTGGAGAGAGGAGGAGAGCGGGAGAGTGATTTGAATATTTGGATATTCTGTGAGTTTGTTCCTCTCTCCATCAGGGCTCTCCGCCGATCAATTTCCCATTTCATAACCTTAGAAACTATTTAGGGTCACGACGAATCAATGAGTGCTTTTTTTTCACGAAAAACTGAATAATTATCCAAACCCTTTGAATCAGATAGATTGGGCTTGTGTATGATTTATTCATGCATTTATTATTTTATTGAGGCTACGCTGCATAATAAAGCTGCGGCGAATGAGATGGATGCTGACGGCTTTAAAAAAAATCAAGAGAAAGGGAGATGAAAGGAGAGGAGAGGCTGGCTGTCAGGACTGATTGATTCAGCTGGACTGATGGAAAGAAGAGATGGATGTTACAGTTTTGTATTCGTTTCATACTGCGGTCATATTGTACAGAGCAAACGTTTATGGCACTATATGTAAGTGAGGATAGTTACAAATATAATTAAAGTGTTTATTTATCAGTAATTACTTATGACACACAGTAAAGGAGTACTTATAGCCCCTGGCAAAAATTATGGAATCACCACATTTGGAAGATGTTCATTCAACTTTTTTACTTCACAGTAAAAAAAAAGCAAAACAAGCCACAGTTATGACACAAAGCTATTTTTTTTTATAGTAGAACAATCTGGCTTCACAAAACCTTAGACCAGGGGTGTCGAACTCCAGGCCTCGAGGGCCGGTGTCCTGCAGGTTTTAGATCTCACCCTGGGTCAACCCTCTGGAGAACTTCAAAACATAATTTAGCCATTTAAATCAGCTGGACACGTCTAAAACCTGCAGGACACCGGCCCTTGAGGCCTGGAGTTTGACACCTGTGCCTTAGACTAATTAAATTTAATTACTTTGATTAACTCAATTTTTTTGTTTTTGCTTAAGTAGAGGAAAAATTACAGACTCACCTTGTAATTTTATTTCTTAAACAAATATCTGCACAAAATACATTTGAGTCACATTAGAGTAAAAAGGCCGACAAACTTTTTTGACCAGAAAAAAATCAGTGATTGCAATTAATTTTTCACATTCAGTGGCCAATCGTAAATATTTGCAACAACTGGCTGGTCATCCAGGGGCTGAGTGTGCAACACCCTCAACCTGTCAGAAGCAACTTTCCTTTACAAGGAGAGTGCACAGGTCGCCTGCTGGGAGGCAACCTGTCTCCTACCAACTGTGGTATGACTCAGGTAATCTGCAGGCACTTTCAGTTTTGTGAAGGTTTGCAAATAACTGTCATCTAATTTACATACAAAGGCAGACACATTGCCAACACACTGCAATCAATCAAAGTCTGTGGCTAGTTGTATTCTGGTTATATTCCTATATAAAGGCAATCTTACATAGCAGCAAGTATCACTATTTGAGGAGGAATTTCGAAATTTCTCTTTCCAATATAGGATGTTCTGGCTGGACTCTGAATGTATGTATTTAATGTGAATTTTGGTGCACATAAACGGCAATGAATCTATGATTTATTTATTTATTTAATTTTTAGACTTGTCACCCTCGATCACTTTATCACAAATTCATTGCATGTAATTGCCAGCTTGACCTGACTTGATCACAAACTAGCATGCTGACTCCATCTTATTGCTATTTTATTTGCAGTCCTGATAAACCAAAGTTATTTTGAAGACTGCCACTCACTGTGTGTGGTCACAGACCTGCTCCTCATCTGCAAAGCAACCAATTCAAAGGCAAGAAGTTCGCAGGCTCATTACACATGGTAGTGCCGTGGCCTCCAACCACTGTTTTCCCAAGTGTGACTGTAGCATTTAAAAAAAAGCATTTTCAGGCTGCACCTGGCTGACTCAAAAGAAGCATTGCCAACAAAGAGTTCAATGTGTAAGCAGACGACAGATGAAGGCGCCTTGTGATTTGGTGCTATATAAGTACACTGAACTCAAACTGAATTGAACTGACATAAAAGTGTGAAAATTTTGAAGCATTAACCAAACATGAAATTTACAACAAAACAAATATGAAAAACAGGAATTAATGTTTTTGGCATAGCTATAAGAAATAGCCTAAATAAAATGAAACTCGTTTACAGATGAACCAAACAAAACTAGCAATAATACCTAACAAACGAAAACAAGGCTATAGTGATTTAAAAAAGAAAGCATGAACTTTGGATAGTTGGATGAAAGTGGTGTTTATGCAGAATCATAAATCTGCATTGGGCAATGAAATGCTGCTGCAACTTTGTCTTGTGCTGGAACATATAAAGATAAAGGTTTTAAGAAAATAAACAAATTTACCCACTGTGTTGTGATACTGTGTTGATGTCAGGTAAACATGATGTTTACTATATAAAAATTTTAAAAAGACCACTTTCAGTTGCTACTAAATTTCTATATATATATATATATATATGTATATGTCCATCCTCTTACGTTCTGCCGGGGGGGGGGGGGCTAGAGCCTATCCCAGCTGTCATAGGTCACATAGAGACAGACAACCATTTGCACCTATGGGCAATTTAGAATGACCAATTATCTTAACCCCACTAACTGCATGTCTTTGGACTGTGGGAGGAAGCCGAAATGAGGCAAGAATAAGGTACCTTATTACCTTGAGGTAGCTGACGAATTGGCAGAGCACAGATGACAGGGCTGGTCTTAAGTACAGCCTCGCTGATTGGCATCAGTGGATAGCAGGTGAGCAGAACAGGTGAGGAATCTAGGGTCCGTCCACAAGGTGGACACAGTAAGGCAGTGGAAAGCCACCAGGTGATCAATACACAGTATGTGAAAAACAGAACTACACCCTTAATGCTTCAATAGGAATTGAGAGGGTAAGAGAAGCTGCTAATCAACTGCATTTGATTAAATGATCATCATCTCCATAGAGCTGATGTTTTGGCAGTTCTTGGTCTGGGGCATTCAGGTGTGTGTTAACACAATGACCAAGAGGAAAGACATCAGCAATGATCTTAGGGATGCTTTCCATCAATCTGGGCAAAGTTATAAGGCCATCCAAACAGTTTGAAGTCCTTCATTCTATAGTGAGAAAGATTGCCAAAGTGGACATCCCAGCAAACTCCCCTCAATGTCAAACCGTGCAATGCTCAAAAACACTACAGCAAACCCAATGGCTAGATCTTAGAATCTACAGAGCTCAGTTACCATATAAAATATTAAAGTTCAAATGCAAAAAAACAAGACTAAACACATTTGGCGACGACCAATCACAGCAATGCATCACAAAGACCTCATACCGACTGTGAGCAAAGTCATGGAAGGAAGATAAAAATCATACAGAAAACAATTACTTCAAGTTGTTGCTGCTAAAAGTAGTTCTACAAGCAACCGAATCACAGCATGTACTTCATTTTTCACATGCTGTTTCTGCAGTTTGGCTTAGTTGTTGTTATAAATAGATGATGCATTGTAATATGTCATGATGTTGTTCATCTGAGGTTGTATTCAAGGAACAGATGGGCTTTTATTATTAATGTTCTCATATACAGAACAACTTACAGTGGGTGTACTTTCTTTTTTTACAATGACTGAAAGGGGCTAAAAGTAGCAGAACAAACTTGTGTGTCAGTTTCATAAAACTGTGTCAGGCGACCTAGAAATTGTTATGGGAGAGTTAAAATGGTCCTCAACAAAACTGCTTATCATCTTGTTACTTCATAGGTCCCTTCGGGCAGTTATATTCCACTGTTTTACGTCACTTAAAATCCTTCTGTGCCTTTTACTGTCCCCCTGCAAGATTTATATTTTTGTGTTTTTCCACTGGCCGACTTCCTCTGACATCAGCAGGAACAAGGATCCGTGTTCACTGTAGTGAAGTACAAACGATGAGAAGTGAAGCGGTTTACTTCCCTCCTGAGAGAACCCATGGATGATCACATCCAATGACTAACACTGACCTGTATTGATCACAGTGCAGACAAGCCCCTTTAACATGATCCTACAGAGGCGAAGGCTTTGCGTTTGTGTGTCGCCATGAAAATGTAAAAAAAAAAAGGAAAAAGTCAGCATCTGCCGCAGTGAAACAGTCTGAAAGATATTAGTGTTCTCTGGATTCCCCGTTGACAGCTCCTTACAGGCAGAAGGCCTTTTCTCTTTGCTTCACTGACTCGTATTCAGGTGGAACAGACGCAAACAAAAGAAGAAGAATTGATGAATGAATATGCATAGAGTTTGTGTTAATATGTGCACATTTACTGCCTTATTACCATCACACACAAACATACAAGAGAAACATGCCCTGAGAGATTGCGTTGCCCTTGAGAAAAAGCCAATGATTAAAAAAGGAACTTACTAACTCGAGCATCATCTTGACAGACAGACTCCTCATTAGTCCAGCAGCTTCAATCTAACTCATACAGGAGAAGAGACTGGCAAAATGAGAGACAAACAAACAAGTGAAAATTTCAGTTCTGATTATTACTGTAGGAAAGCAGTGCTTAAAGATGAGGCACAACCAAAAAGCATAGTTTGGATTGTTTGGAAGGTGAGAACACCGACAGCAGAGAAGATTCTGCTCATCGTTTCCCAACAGCCGCACTGCCAGAATGTGTTTTATTGTTACAGCTGTGAATCCAAGTTCAGTTTTAGTTTCATTCGCTACATCTGGGCCCTTATGAGCAAGCTGTTATCTTTTAAGATCATTCATTTATTGAAATTCTTAAATCAGCCTTAACTTGTGAGTATTGATGTTCTCTGTTAGATGTAAATCATGCAGAAGCATGAAGTGTGCATGTGTTAGTACTTTAAAATCTAGGAAGTAGTTCAGGGTTGGTGGTTAGTCATTTAAAATAGCCAACTTTTACAAGACAGGCCATTCTATTATTTTCCAATCAGTGTCCAATCAGTGTCAGGACATTCATTATTACAACAATTATTATTCTAGTCTAAACATTTTGATGTATATTGTGTCAACTCATAACAACAGCTGCTTTGAGGTACTTTATGTTGAAAGCTAAGACCCTATAATCTTCTTGTTCTTTCAGCTGCTCGCTTTAGGGGTTGTCACACTATCTTGCCTCTCTAACATTGTATCTGACACATGAGAGGTCTCGCTGATATACTGATACACTGTCCCTGCTGGTCACTCCCAACAAAAATCTTAGCACCTTCAACTCTGGCACTTCCAGCTCTACCATTACCAGACCATATACAAACGATATAGAAGAGAAAACCCCAACAACAAGACTGTTCTCTGAAAGCGAGAAAAACAAGAAGAACTTCCTTTCAACAGGAAAGGACCTCCAGCAGAACCAGACTCAAGGCGGGGAAGCCAACGGTTGTGAGTCTTTGACAGGTAAGGGGAATAGAAGAGAAAAAAAGAGACTAGGATAAAACACAAACTAGAAGAGATTGAAACAAAAATAAAAAATGAATGTGTGAGGAAAATTGATCAGCTCATCGTGGATCCTGAACAGCATAACCTATTTTTCAAGGTCACCTAATCTTACCATTGCTATTAGCTTTATCAAAAAAGAAAGTTTTCCACTAAGGCTAATATTAAAACTTGAAAACATATCTGTCTCCTAAATACAAACTGGAAGCTCCTGTTCCACAGGAGAGAGCCTGTGTCTCCTGTTGTAATAAACCCATTTGTAGGTCATGTAGGACATGAACAACACATTCTTATTGCATGCTCTTATTCCCGAGTAATGCATAATGGTGTTTTAGTAGATTCCACAACATATGCAAAAGATGTTCTTTTGACATTAGCCAAGAAATGTTAGCATAAAAATTTTGATTGCAGACAGATATGGGCCTATAAACATAAAAAAGATTTTTTTTAAAAAGTACTGAGCAGAGTTGAGTTCAGCTCATTGGTGTGGCTCTCCACAACAGTCTCAGTTTTTCAAGTTGTCCCTTGGAAAAAATAATTGCTAACCGCTGGCTAGGTTTTAAAGACTAGAACTGGGATTGGACACTTTTAATTACAGTTAGTTGATAAGGGTTAAATAAAAAAATGTTGCAAAAAATCAATAACTGCAGATCATTTTTATACTCTTTGGTTAAAATACATCTCACCAGCATGACAAATTAGACGTTTGGAGTGACACTCACATTTCACAATTGGCAAACCCAGTGGGCCACCTGTGCCAGAGTAAACACTGTGCGAAACTGTGACACACCAGTGGCTTAGAAAAAATGTTACAATTTTACACCCCATGAATAAGAATGGCCAACATGCCGCTGTCATAAAAATCAAACCCAGGCACTGCAGAGTGACAGAAAACAAGATGTAAACTGCCACTTCACTAACTTTATATTTGCTATGGCAATTTCATATTTTCCACACTGCTGCCAGTTTTAGATATATTTATGAACTAAAAAGAGACTCAGACAGTTAAGCAGTGAGCTACAAGCAACAATTCCTCAGAATTAAAAAAGTCTTAAAAGAAGGATTTTCTGAAACAATAAAACATGTGCTTTGTTAAAGCTGTGGAAAAATTACTTTCAGTATAACTGCTCAGTTACAGTTGAAGAATTGTTCATGTTATAGCTGGAGGAAAAAATATTTGTAGTCATGCTTTAAAAAAACAAGCTGATGGTTTGAAGAACCTAAGTTGTATCATAAGAAAAATGCTTATAGGGAATATATTTGCAGCCCTATGGGCCTTTATAGGAAAATGTGACAAAATAAATTTTGTCTTGATTTTGAAGTTGTTATTTGACATCTGCCATTGAGACCCTGTAAGGACCCCTCTTCTTCTGTGTTGAAAAACTGTGTGGGTTCTATCTTTATATAAACGCTAGATCTAGTTGACACAGACACAAGGATATCTGCTGAAGCTTAACTCTTTTGTCGTAAGTACCATCATCAAACCAGTCATCAAACAAAGAAAAGAGTATTAGGTGTTGCTCTATTTATGAGAGCTTATTTAATCTACATCCGGAAAATGCTTTTTACAGCTATAAGCCATGGTAGGTGTGTTGCTATGGGTTTCAAGTATTCTTAAACACCATCATTATAAAAGATAATGTGTGCTTCTTACTTGAATGTCATGTACACAAATATATATAAAGTGTGGAGGGATCATAACGACACATCATAAGAGGCCCAAAGCTGTGATGGAAATACAGAATTTCAAGGCTACGATTAGGATTGGATGGAAGCATAACCTACCATGAAGATATAAAGTGCCAGTAGCATTGTCAGACCCTAACATGATGTCTTGACAGTTACATATTCTTATCAACAGCTCACACTCCAAAAATATTTAATTTACAGCTTTATAAAATGGAAAACAAATAATTAAAAATAAAAATCCTCATGTTTCATGTAATTTGACCAAAACACTCACCGGGCACATCAATAGTTATGGGTTGGACCTACTTTGCTTACAGCAGTGCTATAAGTCTTCATAGCATCGATTCAACAAGATGCTGGAAACATTCCTTAGAGATTCTGGTCCATACTGAGGTTACAGCAACATCCATGATGTTAATCTCCTGTTCAATCATAACCCCAAGATGCTCTATTAGACTGAGATCGGTTGACAGTGGAGGTCATTTGAGTACACCGATTTCATTGTTGTGCTCAAGAAACCAGTTTGACATGATTTGAGTGTGAATGTGGTGTATATGTTTATATATGCAACTGCAAAGTAACTCAGAGAACAACACTACTTTAATTAAGAGAAACTTTATATAAGTATTAAACATCAGATGACGTTTCTCCGTGAAATAACACCAACATTTCAAAGAACTCTAGCTGATTACAGTATCAAATCATCTGTTGGTGTGTGGGAAGTTTTGATTTCCTAAAAAAGGCATTATATGAAGATGTTGCAGGATAATAAAGAAACATGGTGCTCTGAGATCTTAGTTTGTATCAGATCAAAAGTGAAAAACCTGTGATAACTTTCAGATAATAAAGAGATTCTAGTTATTAGAGATGAGAGAGAACAAAGGGGCTGGGTTGAAAAGAAAGGAAGGGGGTAGATGAAGGAAATGTTTGTGCACAGAGAGAATCAGATAGTAAGATCGAGTGTCTGAGACGAGGAAGGAGAGTAAGGTTGAGAGCGGAAAATCAACAGCAGACGAATGGGAAGAGAAATAAAAAGTAGCAAAAAGGATGAGGAAGCCTTATGGAAAGATGAGCTCAGAGACTCTTTGCAGTCATGGGAACAACTGTCTGTACTGTTCATGTGTTTGTAATTTAACAAGTGTTTGAAGTCTGTTGCTGTTTGAAATAGATGCAGTTGAACTAAAGTCAACTAAATAATGATATTATCAGGTAAAAAAGAAAAAGAAAAAAGGAATGAACAAAGTAGAAAAAGAGAACATATACACAGTGTCACCGGACCGAGTGGTCTGTACCGAAACTGGACTCAGGCGCAGAAACCCAGAACAGAAACAGCATTTAACAATATTTTATTGGTTAGGCTTAGACTTTGGAAATGTGGCAAGGACAAAAGCAAGTAAGCAGTCACATTACAGGAGGAGAAGCAGAGCAGTGACAGGAGGGCGACGGGGATCCAGGGTGAGCTGAGTGGCGTGGAGAGGCTGACCTGAGATCCGGAGGTTCCAGATGGAGTGTGATGGCAGGAGGGCAGGCAGGCACACAGAGTGATTTCCAGAATGGTGGCTTGGTATCCTGAGTCCGAGAGTAGAGCGTGAGCCAAGGTGAATCCAGAAACTGCAGCACAAGAAAGTTTGGCTAACAAGGTAAATCACAGAGAGAGCTTGAAACATGAAGACCGGCTACCAACATGGGTTGATGACGAACTGGCGGTGAATGAACGTCAGCGTGATGCTTAAATCACTCTGACTTGATTGCCTGCAATCGGCTCCAGGTGTGCAGGAACTGGAGGAGGTGCCCCTGCCCAGGGGCGGATCCCAGGTAGGTTCAGGAGCCTCATGGAAATCCCAGCCACCCACCGTGGACCATGACACGGTGTGTCAAGACAAGACCAAGACCAAAGTCTCGACAGACTTTGGTCTTGGTCTTGTCTTGGTCTCGGATCCCTCGGTCTTGTCTTGGTCTCGCTGTCTCGGTCTTGCTGTCTCAGATCGACATAGTGGTCGGGAGATTTGGAGTCAACAGTATTCATGACACAACGTAACATTCGATAATGTGTCATGCACAAAAGCATCAGCTCTAAGAGCCGTGCTTAGAGAGTGCTTTGTAGTGAATCAGAAGAGTCGACTCCCATTGAGAGAGAGCCGGCTCCTCACTTAATTTCCTTTCGCTGCTCAGCTCTCACACAGTGGCTCAGCTATGCTCCAATCCCTCCATATTGTGTCCAATCACATATGAGGATATAGGATAATATCATTATGTGAAAAACAGAGCGGGTGAGAGACGCGACAGTCAAGTGAAGCGTGCGTCTGTCCTCTCAGTAAGTGAGTGAGACAGTAGACAGCGGTGAAGAGGGCTGTGCGAGTGCATTGCAAAAACACAAATATGCTTGATACCTGTAAACGAAGCAGCATCTGGCTGCAGTTTAAAGACTTTTCTGTCTTGATCTCGTCTCGACTTTGTCTTGATCTTGACTCGGTCTGTCTTGGTCTCGATACCCTCTGGTCTTGGTATTGTCTTGGTCTTCGATTATGCGGTCTTGACTACAAGTCTAGAAGGTATGTTGCTGTAATGCTATAACATTACTTTATTTGTATTCAATTCAATTTATATAGCGCCAAATCACAACAGCAGTCACCTTGAGGTTCTTTATTTTGTAAGGTAACAACCCTACAATAACACAGAGAAAACCCCAACAATCAAGCGAGCCTCTTTGAGCAAGCGCTTGGTGACAGTGAGAAGGAAAAACTCCCTTTAAACCGATGGAAACCTTCGGAGACCATCAGCAGTGACTGGTTGGGGGTAACGGGAGGGAGAGAGGACAAAGCACAGGTTAAAATACACAACACAAAACATAGCGGGGTTGATGAATTCACTTACTATTACTAGTTTTTAGAATGTCTTTAGCATTTTACTCTTACGCTTTCTTAAACATGATGATTTTATGTACACAGACTTTTAATCAGAGCAGAGCAGTTGTTACGATTAGACTGTGAGTCATACAACACTAGACCAGGATTCCCACATTAAGGTCTCCCACTTTGTTGCACTATGGGCCTTTAGGTGCAGCTACTGAGCAGTTATGGTCGCGGCTGTTACCAGGCAACATTGAAAGTAAACTTCTCTTATTGGCAGCAGCAAGTTGCAACTCTCAGCTAAGACTAATCCCACTAGCCCGCACACCACAGGCTGCCAACTAAGTTACTACCCCGTCACATAGCTAAAAAGAGCAGACTGCATATTCTTCTCACTGGTATCATAAAGGTCTTTTTATTCACCCCAGGCTTGATAATCACTTTAAAGCTGATGTTGCTTATTTCATTGCTGTTTCAGTTCACCACTACATACTTTATGTAATTCGGTGGGCTTGCAGTAAAACCAGCTGCTGCCTCATTTGCCGTCTGTAGATTCTGAGGTTGAGACAGTAAAAAAGGCTGTATGCATTTATGAACCAAGCTGCTGCCCTCCCACTCCTTACCACTGCCGCTGTTTACTATGGCCAAAGCAAAGTGATGAGAATATATTTCATTTACTTCCCATAAGCTTTTGTGGATTCATTAGCTGTAGCTAACCTTATGAAAACTGCAATCTAATCTTTATAGTGAGGTTAATACATCACTACTAAACATTTGACAGATGTTGACATTTCTTGATGTTCTTATTTCTTTCTTGATTGCATTAAGCATACTTTATTAGTTAGTCAGTTCCTTGTTGAAAATAAATTTTCTCATTATTGTTTACTTCGCTATAGATGTGTAGGCAAAACAGCAAGGAGAGTAACAAGGAGAGTGTGCAGTCAAAGAAAGATGCAATTTTCTTAAAATGAATGGAAGAACTGAACTGAGTTGAGACAAATCCTCTCGCCTTATAACATAACATCTCTTTATTTTATTTTTTTATTTGCTTCATACAGACAGGAACTGCTGCTTCAAATCTACAGTAATTTACAAGAGGTGCACTGCCATCATCTCTGGGTGTTTTGGGGCCATTAGCTGTGATGTGGCCAGAAAGTACAGCTTGTTCCTTTTTGTCCACACAAACTCTTTTCTTTAATTACTGACTTCATGAATACAACCTTTAACTCGAATCTCTTTAGCCGTTTGTCAACTTCCACTGTAGACATACTTGATTTTTTTTTTTTTAAACACAGTCTTGTCTTGTTTAAACCATGCAACACATACGTACACGTGGTCAGCTTGAATGTGTCCAAGTCTTTGTTGCATGTGTCTACATGCATTCATATTTATGTGTATTGTCACAGATGGCAGCTATGCACAGTTGCTCACTGTAACCAACCACATATACAGAAGCTTTTTTTTCCCCATAGAAATTTGCATTTAAAGGTCTTGCAAATACCTCAGTGTTTTATCACTTTTATGTCCAGTGCATGTGTGAATTTTCCTTTATAGCCTCATAAACAGTCATTCAGGACAGTGTGTGTATTGTCCTCTTGAACAGGGAGTCCAAGAACACACAGACACACACACAGCTCTCCAGCCTCTACTGTGATTTGGCGTGTCCTTGTTTGTTCACAACCTCTCAATGTCCCTGTATTTCTTCCTCAGGATGGAAACCTGGTCTCTGAACAACACTGGGTCCAACCTCATCTGGGAGTGCACTAAGGGCATGAAACCTAGCCAGTGGCTAAAGGCATTCATGCAACTCTGTCGCTGGGCGAAATGGTCCGGGTCAGCCCAACGAGATGACACCTTGGAGCCCTTCATGTGGGAAAACAGAGAGAGAGTGGGAGAAGAGGACTGTATTAGAGTAAATGGAAGGAGGGATGAATCACCTCAGCTCTACAGCAGGCAATAGTGTAATAAAAAAGCCACAACCAGCAAAAAGAAAACACAATTTTAAACTTTTATTTAAAGTACACATTGACTCGGGCCAACAGGTTTAGAGACAAAGTGTATGAGTGGGTCGATTTTCACTGGGATTTCAATGATATATTAGTGCAGGGAATCTGTGTAGAGATGGCCAGATGGCATAGAGGGAGTTGGTGGAACAGCTGGAAAAGGTGAAACATTTTGTTGGAAACTTTGGAAAAAAAACTTCATTATCACTTTGTTTCCTGCTTCAATCTCCTCAACTTCTAATCCAGTGTTGATGCAAAAAGTTAGCAGACACCCATTATTTCACAGACAACCTAGCCAGCATCTATGTGTCTGTCTCTTTTTCAATTTTCAGAAAGTATTTCTTTCAATTATCTTTCTGGAAACATTGAAGCATATTCATATTGTTTAACATCCACAGACAAATCAGTATCCTTCACACCACTTGTTAGACAGAAGTCGAAACCTTTGTCATCATAGCAAATATGGAATTGGCTTGTTAGGCTCTGAAATATTTTTTCATCTTTTAAACTGTAATCAATGCTCTGTAATGTGGAATCCTTCACTTTTTTCTTTCCAGCTGTGCAGGCCTGTCTATACTATCCAAGCCCCATTGACTTGCCTATAAATTTCCCTCTTTCATCAAGCTGTGACATTTAACTTGTGGCAAGCTTTTGTCCTTATTGAGCCATAGATAAGAGCCACATGATGTATTGTTCAGAAAGGCTCTGTTCCGAAGTTGGATTTTTAAACTTTCATCACTGCAACAAATCCGTCAAATGGATTTTAATTTGGGTTTTCTTTCCTAGATGTTCTATTTTCACTTTAGGTCTCTAAAATCTATGATTGTTTCTGTGGTAGTAGTTACACAAGTAGTGTGTGTGAGTTTGTGAGTGTGTGTGTAGGAGGGTGAGAGTGGCTTTGTGCAACACTTTGTCCTACCAGAATTTAAAGTAATACATGTATCGTGTCATTATTGAACTCCAAATGAAAAAAAGATTTGCATAACTTGATGTTTCACTCATTAAAGGTGGGTTACTTTACATTTCAGTGGAAGCCATGTTTTGCCACTCATCCAAATGACTTCTTCAGTCAGCCTTGTCCCTCCGTAACTGAACAGATCACTTGCATGAGACAAAAGGTTTTTCCACCTAAAAACGCTATATCTAGATGAACAAAATTAACATCCTGAGGCTTCCCCTTCATTTCTGCTGATATCCTTCTGTCCTGACACTCGTTTCCACCCACTCCTACCTGCCTGCACTTTCTTCTTCACCTCTCATTTGCACTATTCGTTGCTTTGAATAGCTGACCCCAGCGGTTCATCCACCTTCACTAACTCTACTCCTTAGATATTTACTTTTACGCCTTGTGTTGCGTCTTGCTTTTCCTGACTTTCATTCCTCTTCTCTCCAGAGCATACCTCCAACTCTCTAGGCTCTGCCCATGTACTCACTGCTCACACAAAAGATTGCAATGTCGTCTGCAAGCATCATATTTAAAGGAGACCTCTGCAAGACCTCATCTGTCAAACTGTTAATGACCAATGAATAAAAAAGGGGTTCAGTGCCGATCCCTGATGTAATCTCAACCCCACCAGCACGAATTGTGTCAATTTACTGCTGATCAGTCACACAGTGCATTACTTAACAAACAGTTAATGCAGAAAAAGGTGAACAAACAGTCATTTTAGATTGTTTGACCTGGGTGAGACAGAGTGGAGTCTGTTCAGCAGAAATCTGACCTACAAATAATTTTCTATAATCACAGTGAGAATTTTAAACTGGGTCCTAAATGTGACAGGAAGCTAGTGAAGGGACATTAGTAGTGAGGTGATAAGGGAGCATCTGTTTGACCAAGTAAATAGCCTAACAGTAGAATTTTGAAATGCCAGCAAACAATGTGTACTTGCAGACAACAAGTTGTGAGCATCCCGGTTGCTGCTACAGATGAACCCGAGAAAGTGCAGTTGTAGGGTCAGTAGAGCCCTTTGAGAGGGGGTTGTAAAAGCTGGAGGAAACTTATCTTCAGCTAGAAAAATTTGAACTGCTAAAGAATATCCAGTGACAGAAATGATCTGGGCCTAAAATACAATATGACTTGTACAATAAAACAGCTTAAAAATGTTAATTCATTTAACATTCTGGTCCAGGTATCCCACAAGATGTCAGCTCTTTCCTCTTACGCCATGTTAAATGTCTATCTGCTGTTGCTTGAAGCGAAGTCACAAATCATGGGTGAGATTGAGGAGGTGGGGGTGCACACAGGAAAAAAAGAAAGAATGAGAGAGCGAGTGAGGAAAGGAGGGGGTAAAGGGGGGAGTAAATCTAGGTTTGTCGTGCTGCTTTCACAATTAAGACATTAATCACTACGTCCATACTGCTGAGTCATCGTCCTGCCTGTGGTCAGACCATCAATCAGAACCTGACAAAGGGCTGGCCCCATGAACACACACACTCACACAAACACATGCACATACAGGGATCTCCCAAAGAGAAGGTCAGGGCTGTATGTGGCCTGAAACTTTTCTACCATTTCTCTTTTAATACTCTCTTATTATCTTCTTCTTTCCTTAAAAAGAGGTCTCTAAACACACAGCACTTTTATCATCTTTAAACTGTGTTGCTACTGTACAAAATGTTTTGATGGACCAACGATGTCATGAGCAATGAATTAAAAGAAGCCTCCATTTGGTTTTTCTCATGCCCTGGTTGCACATTAATGCTGTCTCTAATATTTTTCCACCGATCAGCAGGTGGTGGCAATAATGTCCACGGAAAAGATGAAATAAGACTACCAGCTGGCACACATGGATTATAACAGTGCTAATAGAGCTAAACTACTCCAAACAGAAGCATTTGCAAATGTTTTATGGGGAATGAAATACATTTTGGACTTTGTTAACAAACACTGAAATTATCCCAAAAGGGGACTTTAACAGGGGGAAGCTTGGAAGGCACTTTAGCTTTGGATAACTGCAAATTCATTGAATGTAACCATGAAAACTTAAACAAGTATGTAAGGCACAAGTGACTAATTATACAATGTCTACAAAGAAATGATGGATAGTTGGACTATATATAACTAGTTTTTTTTTAATCAGGTTGTGGGATGACTGGGTTTCTTTCTTAGCTCTTGAACACCAACCCTCATTCCAGCATTTTTAAACCTTGGACAAAGTTTTCTTCCCTTTTTATTGTCCAAATAACATTTGTAAGTGATTCATTCCATGTTGAAATAGAATGTGATAAAGCAGTACTCAAATTCCCTTGCACATTTTTTCACCTCAAAGTTATTTTTTCTACTGAAAGGCTCAGATGGCTGTTGAGGGCCCCAATCACACAGGACTGGAGACTGGTCTATGAGTGGTTGCTGGAGGTTGCATGCTGTTGCTGGTTGACATAAGTCACAAAGAGGGTGCTGCACCAAAAGGTCCTTGTGATTACTCTGGTTGTTAGCAGATTACTATGGTTGACTGTAGTTTACATAGGATACACCGACTTGTCTGCAAACACCTGTAAAAATGTTCCAGGTACCTCAGACCTCGTGTGTCGGAAAAAGTGAGGAAAACCAGGATTTGTTTTGTTTCTTTCTTCTTGGGCTTTCTGAGCAGAAAAGAATGAGAATGTGATCGCAAAGTCTGAACTGCATCCAGCACAGAAATAACTGCATAATGCTGCTAAAACAACTTTGGCTCTTTGCTAGTATCTGAACAGACAGAATGCTAAAGCTAACCAAGGCAAGGACACCGAGTGATGTTAAAGCTGAGCGAATGCTGACCCCAGCCCAGCTACTAGACCTTGAACTTCAGCAGGTAACAAATGGATGTGCAGTCAGGCTGCTGGTTTTCATGAATTTCATTCATTCATTAATTTCATTTTCTTTATTTTGTGTTGTCAGCTTTGTGTTGATACCTAAACACTAAGATAAAGAAAATATGTTTCTCCTCAATAGGATAAGGATTTGTGTTGGTGTGTGGGACTGTAGTCTCTATGTTGATATTGTTAAATCTCAGATCATTTTTATAGAGAAACACAAAAGTAATGTAATCATTTGTGTAATTAATTATTTTGTCCTGGGATTAATAAAAATACGCTGCATTGATTTTAAGAGAAGTGCTCTTTGTAATATGTGTAATAATTATTTTTTTCCAGTAATGATTGCAACACAATCACAACAAAGATGGGATGTACCTCCAACATGCACAAACATTTGTCCGTACAGTATGCAATCACAAGGAGGTTTCTTGGTGTAGCACACTAAATGCCCGCAACTGCTCTCAACCACTCACTAACCAATGGGGGAATACACGCTTTTTGATGTTTGCAAGGGGTATGTGTGTAGGCCTGTGTGACTGGGGCTTTAGCAATTAATTTCAAAGACAACCAGGAATCCCCAGCAACCACTAACCACGAACAGAAATCTCAAAGAGGTTGAGTAGTGATATGAATGGGAGTTGGAGAGAGCGAGCTAGTAAGGAGCTGGTACATATTACAGAACTGGAGTAAAGAATTCAGTCTTACTTTCTTTAACCTTAAGAATGCCGAACAATGATTCAGAGTTTTTGTATTGCATCTGCAAAGTAATATGCCACACTTCACAAAGCTTTTACAGACTACCATTGTGGGAAAGGACATGCTGAGGTTGCGGAATAAACACCTGTCTGTAGACTGAACATTGCACACTATTGTACTTGTGATGACTACTTTAACTGAGGAAAAATGCCATTCTGAGGACACTGGACAAATTCAGACAGAGTAGGGGTAATTTTTTGACTTGGCCTCTGTAGCCATAAAAGCAAGACAGGATAATGTCAAAACAGCTATAGATACGTAGAGTAAAAATCTGAGCCTGTCTGTGGCAGAGACGCAGGCAGATACATTCTATAGGAGACAGTGAACAAGTATACAGTCTAAGTGTATCGATAAAAGTAAAACTCTGTCCAACCTGGGTCATCATGGTTTCCTTGTACTGCTTCTTCTGTGTGACTTTGATTGGAGGTTGCTTGGTCACGGCCGAAACGAGGAAGTTCATCAGGATGTCTTCACAATTAGCCATGCGGTCCACCATTGTCAGCAGGCTAGCCGGTATGTAGTGAGTGAACAAGTAGTGATAGTATCTGATGCATAAAGGAAAAGGGCAGATTAGGGATTAGGATGTGGGTGTATTTTTCATTTTAAAAGCCACAATTCTGTTCTATTTGGTTGCAGTGTTGCACTCTCAGCAGCATGGGAGCACTAGATCACTGTCAGTGGTTACCTCCCTGACAAGGTCTCCCGCCCCTCGCTCTTACACACAAATGCACACACACACACACACACACACACACACACACACACACACACACACACACACACACACACACACACACACACACTTTACAATGTTCCTTCTGGCTCATTTTTTTCTACCTTACATTTGCATTTGACAGTCTAAATAACAAAAATAACTGAAGAGGTGCATTGAGCATCCTAACAATAGAACAACAAGAGAGCTGTTTATCTGCATGACAAGATGCCTTTAATCCCTTTGGAGAGCATCACTCTTCGCCATTCAATTTACCGCTCTGCTTAATACTTGAGTTTACCATTTTTTATTTTAGCCCTAGCATTGCATTTTTGACAATTGTTTCATGATATAACAGAGGTGGAGAAAGATTATATTATCCCTTTTCCTAAAGATGAATTTTAATGTGGTTTGCATCTTAGAGACGGGATAAGTATTTCTGGGAAGCTGATGGAATGTTATGCAGAACATCTGCACCATGAGACAAACTGACTGCAGCACTAAAAGAGAAGCTGGACTGCAGTTTATGTCTTTACGTAATTGCTTTTAATGAGTGCTTATACATTAGCACCACTGCTAACGTAAAATATAGCAGCATTACATTTACAGTGGCTATGTGCATAGACAATACTGACTAATAAAAAAATATTTAAAAATGCTTTTTTTTTAACATTTTATATATATTTTGTTTAACGATCATTACATGAGTCATCCAAACTTAAGATATAAATATAACCTCTCTAAAAATGCTGGGGCAAGTCTCAGCAATAGCTTTAAAGGTTTTTTCTTTGAACAGACATGTAGGTAGAGTTGTGTGTGTGTGAACTTTAAAAGAAAATCATGAGTCATATCTCCAAGTTTTCTTGGTGCATCCTCTATATGATTTTTTTTATATATATATATACTCTAAAATATGAAGGTCCTATGCAGCACAACACAAGAAGAAAAACAAGTCAACTGTCATATCCGCAGGTGTAGGTGTGTGGCAGGCAGAGTTGTGGACCCAAAAACGCAGGATTTGGCAACACAGAACTGAACTAAAAAACACAGCTTTAATGCTGCAAAAACAGGCAACAAAAACAAAAGGCAAAAAACCCAACTGAACAGTCACAACCATAAAAATAAACTGACTCAATCACGAGAGGAAACACAGACAGAACCACCACCTACGATGAGGGAGAACGCAACAGAGAACAGAAGGAAACACAGACAATATATATACAAGGAGGATAACACACAGCTGACACAAATCTGACTGATGAGACAGAGGAAGCAAAAGTGAACATAATACATATGAAACAGAAGACTATCAAAATAAAACAGGAAGTACAAACACTGAGACTAAGAGTCCAAAAGACAAAACACAGTTCAGGGGGTCAACCAGACCTCAGGGCAAAACTCAGTGGCTGAGGCTGGCAGTGGAGACGATCAAGGTCTGGAGGTGATGGTGGCAGAGACCCACTGCAATAGGACTGGAGTCTGGTGATGATGTGGAGGGCGGAAACCCTCGGGCGACAGGACTGGAGGCTGGGAACAGTGGAGATGTAGACCCCTAAAGCAGCTTGGCAGGTGGCCAGCGTCAGTGGCGAGCCATATATTGCCATGGTGTGGAAGCCTCGGGCCCAGACGGTGCAGAGACTTCTGATGAGGACTGGGGCCCACACAGGTTGCACACAGGTTGCTCAGGCTGGGAGTACGCACTGCATGCAGCAGGCTCTGGTTGCTCTAGATGGCGCTGCTTGGCCTAGCACCCAGCAGATGCAGGAGACTGCCGCTGCTTGGCTGAGCACCTAGCAAATGGCCACAGAGTTTTGCAGTTATCATTCCAGTCAGCGTCGAGGAGGAATTTGTCAGCTGTTGAAGGATGAGGAGGTATTCATGTGCTGCTGACGTGACAACAGGAGGAGGAAAGCATGAAGAGAGCAGTTTTTGCAGTTCTTCTTTAGCCTCGGTGAGAGCACAGACCATCTCTGGAGGGATGATCTGATATCGTCGTGTTGGTGTTGTTCCCAGATCATCATGAAAATGTTGTTCCAGGTTCAACATTGCAAGTGACCAATCACATTGTTGTGACGTTATTCTTTTGCCCGCCAAGCCAGTCGTGCATTTATGAAATTCCAATGTTGCAAGGACAATATCAATTCTGCTTACCGTTTATTAAAGTGTTAGGGTTAGGGTTAGGGTCAGGGTTAGGGTCAGGGTCCGTTGATCGGCGGACAGAGGCGGTTTCTCGTAGCTTAAGTACAGTTTTTTGTTTTACGGCGGTTTTTCCTGAAGTCGCAAAAGTATGACGTCACAACATTCTGATTGGTCACTTGCAATGTTGATCCTGGAACAACATTTGGTATGATGATCTGGGAACAACACCAACACGACGATATCAGATCTGGAGACCGGGGAAGCTGGAGGAGCAGAGGGTTCCTCTGGATAATCGTATCAGTGGTGTTAAGTCCAACGAATTTGTTCCTTATGCCCATGACTTAGGAGATGTGAATCAAAAGACTATTCATCCGTGTTAGAGCCAACCCACATTCTTTCAGGGCTGAGTCTGCTTGGTCCATTATTTGGTCCCGTTCTTCTGTCATATCCACAGGTGTAGGTGTGAGGCCGGCAGAGTTGTGGACCCAAAAACCCAGGACTTGGCAACACAGAACTGAACTAAACATCTAAGCATTGGGCAACAAAAACAAAAGGCAAAAACCATCCAGACAGACAGAACCACTACCTACAATGAGGGAAAACGTAACAGAGAACAGAGGAAAAAACAGACAATAAGACAAGGAGGATAACACAGCTGACACTAAACTGACTGACGAGACAGGGGAAGCAAAACTGAACATAATACACATGAAAACAGAAGACTATCAAACACTGTGACCAACACTAAGACACATGGGCTTGACACAGGGACTGGGGAGAAAACAGACAGACACGGGTACATGACTGTGAAGGCTGAAAGTCAAAGAGATGAGACTAGGGAAGACTGAACTCTAGAGACACCAATACAGAACTAGAATGTAAACCATAACAAACACAAAAACAGGAGCATGACATCAACACTTCACGGCTGAAGGCTGTAAAATTTTGAAATGCAGAAAAAGCAGATTACTTAATTATTTACTTATCTTGATCCAAAGATCTGCAGAAACTATTTGTGCTGCAGGGCATTTATCCTATAGGAATGTAATTATTCCATGTCAGGGTCTATATATCCTAGGTACAAACCATGATTGGAGGCAATCATAAGTTCACCATGTACTGAAGGGTGTTGTTGGCCTTTATATGCATGGCCTATAATCAGACCAAAACTCTAATTCTAAAACTAGTATCTTTGAGATTTTTTGGGAGTAGAATTCGAGGCTTCTAAACACAACTTGCGGCTATCCAGTGGTAGCAAGAATACAATTACAGCCTCTCTTAAATAAGCTCAAGAAACATTTTTATTTTAATCCACAGGAGCAGTGCCTCTACTCCTCCCAAACGGCCGAGGTTCTCACCCTATCTAAGAGAAAACCCAGAGACTGTTCTGAGAGGTTATTTCTGCCGCTTTTATCTGTAATCTTACTCATTAAATCACGACATAATGCTTGTAGCTACAGGTGAGGGCGGGAAGGCAGGCTGACTAATAAGTTGATAATGTCACCTTCATGCTCTGGCACACTGTCTGCATCACAGACGATGCCATGTGCCATCTTTCTGTGCCACTCTTCTGCCATTCACGTCAAAACAACTTCACCGTTAAGCAAGAAATCCCGTGGGTTTGTACCTGTGGTAAAAAGCTGCTCCTGTAAGGACCATGGAGTACTCATTGGTCCACTTGGAAGTGTAGCCCCAGCGTGATCTGGAATTATCCCAGTAGTGGCTCCTTGCTGGATAACCAACAATACGCTCGGGAAAACTTTGCCATACAGTGAAGGCAAAGTCCACCTGGTCAAATAGAAAAGAAAGAAGGTGCTGAATAGATTAGATGTGTAGAGGAAATGAAAAAAAGAAAAAGAAAAGAAAAAGAAGAAGCAAAGGTGGAAGCACAAGGAGAAAAAATGGAGAGAAGAAAAGCACAAAGAAAAGCAATACAGCTTATTCAGAATATATGCAGTGTGGTACAAATTGCATTCAAAACACCTGTCAAATGGCATTTAGCCAGCTAAACCAACAAGGCCGTCTTCTAAACAACTTCTCTGCCTCTTCACAACTACACAAAGAATATTTTTGAGGCCATTTTGCAATGTTTTCATTCCAGCTGAAGCACTTCATGTTAAAATGTCATTTAAATATCAGAGTGCACTCATTGATCAGTTGGAGAGCTCTGAGTCACATTCTAAACCTGGCTGTGCTGACCTGATTCATAATAATTTCCTCTTGCATGATCAAATGAGGTTTAATTTTTAACTTTTTTAAAAAAAAAAAACTTTTTTAAAACAAACAGATTTATACAACATATTAATAATATCTATTTATCTACTTATCTATTATTCTCAGGTCATAAAATCCCTAACCCTGAACTTAATTAAGTCAGACTGCTCATGTTGAAAATGATTCATTACAGGGTCAGGTGTGCTGTCTGGACTCCAGGTTTATTATATATCAAAGATGGGGAGTGATGAATAAATATACCCTCCCAGGGGATATTTGTGCAGGTAACTTCTGGGGTAGTGGAGGCTTCAAAACAGCAGGATACAGGGAGACAAATGAAATATTTTGCAACTTAAATTAGGAGAGTGTGCTGGTATATATCATAAGGAAAGTAAGGAAAGTTTGAAAGCGTGTAATGCAGTGCATTTCACAGGCTTCTGTCCGTTTTAGTGCAAAATACAACCCCGCCAATGGGGCATGAACTGTGGTTAACAGGCTTGTGATTTACACCAACACCATCCCTATTTTGTTGCTATTTCCATCAGGACTGCTGCAGCCAGGAAGTCAATTTGGCAGCGTCAAAGGAGACTGTGTGTGCATCACCAAGAAACTAGATGCTTTGAGGATCGAGACCCTGGAAGCAGAAACAGGTTGCTGGTCTTGCATTGTGGTCATCTTTTAAGCAGGTGCCAGCTTTGACTGTCTCCTGCTCCATTTTCCTTGGAGACTGCCTTCGTCACAATAAAGAAGAAATTTCTCATGGCCTTTTTGTGGAGCAGCTGGTGCCCTTGAAGAAGATGGAGCTACCTGACAAAGACCCTCTTTTGAATACCAAAACACCACTGAGACATTCCGCCAGACACACTAGAGAATAAGGGGCTCGGCACATAATGAAATACTTTGTTAGACACACACTTCCACACACACAGAAATTAATTACCAGAGTAGCACAGGTAGAGGAACTAGAAGTTGGAGAGGGGTGAACCAAAGGTGGATGTTCTGTCATGAACTGAATTACTGTAAAGCATCTGATGTAAGCTGAGAAAAGGTGATTCAAAGCACAGGTCCTCATGAAGGGACATGTTAGCTGTGTGTGTGCACTGTGTTCCTGTATGAAAATGTGCCCATGTGGCAGATATGTGTGTGTGCGTGAGTGAGAGAGAGCAAGAGACCACTTAAAAGTGAGTGAGTAACAAAGCACAGGTTCATTGCAATCTGTCTGTCTTAATTATCGTTTAATATGACTGAAAATTTCTAATGAGCCTTGAACACAGTCTGTGTGTGTGTGTTTGCAAGACTCCACAAAGTAAACAGTTACATTTAAAGGTTCATTAAAGTTTATGGAAATGGTGACAGTTATGTTTCAGGTTAGGGTAAACTTCCAAGATGTTAATGCAAGACAATGTAACGTCCTTTGAACTGACGGAAACACAACACACATATGTGTGTGTGTGTGTGTGTGTGTGTGTGTGTGTGTGTGTAATTCATACTGATGGATTCTACAAAGCCAAAATTGATCTGAAAAGTCGAGGGTCAATCCAGCAATAGATCTGCTACAAATCTCTCCTGACATTTGGGTTTAAAATGTCCAATGTTATAAGATGAAAAGGTGTTGCATCAGATTTTAGAGCCCTTATCTCCCTTCAGTGTTTTCAATGCTTTGGTTGTTGAAAAGTTGTGTCTGGTTTTATTTATTTATTTTCCTCTCCATGAAGCAATGCCACTGCAGTGCTTTCACTGTCAACCTCCACCTGTCTTCAGGATGATAAAACTCAGGAAAATTTGTCGTAAACTGATCTTGTATCCAGCTGGTTTGGAGTGCTGTGGCTTTGATGAAGTTTTACCAGCAGTCTCAGTGTGATCCAAGATAGCCAGCTGGGTTTTAAGGTCTGCATTTTGGGGCTAAAGGGAGCTACAGCAGTTTTGTATTTTGCAGCGTTTTAAGACTATAGCCATTTTCACCAAGTAGTCTCAGTGCTGTGAGGTTATGTCTCATCTGGGCGACTCCAAAAGTATCTTTCATTGATTATTTAAACGTTCTTCTATAGATTGCAAAGGTTAAGCATTTGGCGTTCAGTGCGGCATGCCAGCACCACAGTCTATTACAGCTTCTACATACAAACATCAGCTGAATCTCCAAACAGTTAAATTAAATTAAAGTTAAATTATTAAATATGCAGCTCCAATATCAAGACATATTCTCTTCAAAGTAAAGGTTTATAATTTACATGTGTATGCGGAGCACACCAGGGAAGTTAGGGTAGACTGAATTTGTGCTCCAGATTTTTTTTCAGCAAATGTCCAAATGGTAAATGTTAGGGCCCCAGTCACAGAAGCCTAGAGACCAACTGGTGACCATTTGGCAACCACCGTTCACCCCAAACGAGTTCTAGACTGGTCTCTAGGCCTGTGTGACTGAGGCTTTGAAGTAATTTGGAAGATGCATGAGAAAAGCCAAAGGAGGACGTAGGGATCGATAGAGGGGTTAAAAAAAATGTTTTTTGAATTAATATGAGCCAAGAATATGTTGTCTTATTTTATCAAAACTATTTCAAAAACTTACTACAAATCACTTAATTTAAAGGACTGTTTTATGTACTTTAGAGAGCCATGCACACAGAAGGAAACTAGCAGTAATGCTGAGACCAGAGACCATAGAGTGTCAGTGAAAATGCAGGGATTTGAAGTGATGAAAAATTTAAACTAATATTGGGTTTCCTTGCTTGCTGTTCTGGATTAGAAACACACCAGTTTTTAGATGCCTCTAAATTGGCTTAATTTTTCTTGAACTCCACATGCACCACACAAGATTTAAACCACTCACAGGTGAAGTAAATAACACTCATTATCTTGGCATAACCCATGTTCAGCTGGTTTGCTGTGTTCATATAGACATTTGACACAACTAAGCATTGATGCAGACCAAGAAAGACATTCAGAAATCACTTGAAGGTGGAAGAATTCAGATTTTGATTGGCAGGATTTCCCACACTGTCAGTCCAATATCGAGCATGCTGAAGCCGGGGGCCTCAAAGTGACACTTTCAACTCATCCAATCAATCGATAGGTAAGAAATATGAACTTAATGGGAGAAAATACCCTAAATGAAATGAGATGGCGTCCATGAGCAAAAGAAAGCCATAGAGGTCAAATCATTATCTTTTCTATGAATTTATGATTTGTTTAAGTGTGTACTGAAAACCTTGAATACTAATGAAAATTATAAGTGCTCTGAAACATGTTCAAACCCGGAGACAACCTTTAAATGAAAAGAGGATCAAGATTCTGTCATTGCTGTTGTAACACAATTTCCATATCTACCATATAGAAAATGTCTTCCAAAGGGCATAATTCAGCAGCATGCTTGGCTGCCCAATGAGAGACAAAAGCTTTGTCAGGTCGTATCCCCTTCTCTAATCTCTCTTCATGGAATAATCATACATTTAATGAGCTGAAACAATGTAATTATGAAATTGGCACAGCCATTCTTCTGCCTAGGTATTGTAATATGAAAAGTCCTATTAAAAGTGTAATGTTCTCTCTTGCACATTTTTAGTGAATTGACATATTTCATCTCCTTTCAATAAAGCCTCTCACCATGTTAAAAGGGCAATTAGAGCTATGGGTTAGTAAGCACAGCAAAGATTCACTTCACTTCCTCTCTTATTCACTAGTTCTCTCCCTGACATTTTCTCCCTCCTCTCGTTTCATAAAACAAGCCGTGTGCTCATAAAAGTTTAGTTGTAGAAACTTGCTCATATTGCTGTGCCTGAAATTGTGGTGCTATAAAGTGTAACTGCGATCCCGTTTGCGTAGAAAAGGTGAACATTGACTTGCTCCGATCAATAAAACATCTTAGAGTTTAAAGATATATTCGATCTCTAGGGCTCATTGGGCCTCACAATCTATTATGGATTGCATCTTTCATTCGCTGAAGATCTGCAGAGAAAGAAACAAGGCAGCTACTTGTAATGGCTCTTAAAGCAGGAGCACTAATTTAGCATCACAGATGAGCTGCTTGTGACCGTATTGCTGCCGTAAAGGTAAGGAAACTTTGTGACTTGGGTCATACTTGTCTGTATTTGTCTATCTGGACATTCATGCAAATGAGTGTATATTTGATAACATTATAGTTCATCTGATTTCAGAAAACTTTCAACAGCTTTTACTTGTAAATAATGTTTTTCAATTGAAATGTATAGAATTCTTTAATAGAAAATGTACAATGAAGGCTGTTTTCTTAAAAAAGCTTTCTATACCATGAATTAGAAACACCATACTTCACACATCTCCACTCTCTATTACACATTCCTTATACTGTACAGGGGATTGTTCATGTATCATTCACCTCTAGATTTATACTACGGATGAAGTTAATACAAATATTTAAATAGCCATTAAATTATATATTTTTTTGACTTTTAAAGTCTACCACTAGAAGGCTGCAGTACTGCAATTAAGGCTGTTAGTCAGCCTCCAAAAATATATATAATATAAAAAATAAATATAAATGGCTACAGCCTTCAAAAATTCAGAAAACTACACAGAAATCAAATTCGGGGTAAACTTTACCAGGTAAAGTTAGCATGGAACAAATCTACCACAACTGTGCACAATGTTTTTATTTTTGAATAGTTTAAAGTGAATTTTGTTTCCAAGTGTCACAAGTATCTAGACAGTTCTAGCCCTAAAAAAATGACAATAAAATATGTTGACAGTATTTTCTGATTTGTAGTACTATGCAAGTCTTTTTTTCTTCCTTTTTTTATTTTAAAGTAATTAAACCAATTTCAGAGGAATGGTTGTTTTTTTTTTTTGTTTGTTTGTTTCTTAAGCCACAAAATTTGAACGTTTTTGAAAGAAAAGCCCACAATGCAGTGCTATCAGTCATGGATGTGAGAACTCTTTTGATGAGAACCAACATCAAAAGAGCTTTGAATGTCCTTCAAGTCTAGAGAACTGTTCCAGGAAGAATACTTAAAAAGTCCAAGAAAGCTTGCCTAACAAAGTTCAGACTATGTTGAAGTATGAAGGTGGTCATATCAAATACATATTAATACTTTATTATTACTATTATTATTATTGCTCCCCCTTGTTAGGAAGGTAAACACATGAAAAGCTTTAAATCCTTGTCCTGTCAAAATTAGTGTGCCTCTGCAATGTTCATATTTCAGTGGTTTTACTAAGCCCCACTTGGCTCACTGACTCTGCTACAATGTTTTAAAAAGGTGGATTATCAACATTATTTCCTCTGTTGACAGAGCTTCAAACAATTCTCTGGTTTCTAATTTGTTCTAAAACAGTACAAAAGTGTTCCTCATCCTTGTTTTTAAGTAACAAGTGAGACTTTAATCAAAGAAGCGCTCTGTGTTTTGACAGTGTAATGATACAGACACAAAGTTAATGGCTCTCGTAAAACTCCATGAGAGCGCTTTGTTTTTCATTAAACACTCTTCAATCTGCTTTTCCAACATTTCCTTATTTGCTCTTGCTTTCATTTTGAGCAGGGTTTTTTCACCTGGTTTTCTCTTTCATTTCTCTCTGCTCTGTAATTTTTTTTATAGCACTGTTACTTTCACTTTTTCCCCTTTCTAGCCTGTATTTTCTTTCACATTTTAACACTGCTCACATTATTCCTTATCTCTGCTTTTCTTTCCTTCCTCATTTTGATTTTTTTCTCTCACCTTTTCACTGGGTTAATTTAAATTACAAGAACACAAATTGAACGAGTTCAACAGTAATTTAGTAAAGGCAGGATCTCAGTTTGTGGCGTCTGTAATCAGAACTCTTTGCTTGCTTGCTTTGCTATCCGATTCTGCTGCTATGTTAGACTTCCTACTCATCTTGCTTAGTTTTTAATCATCCTTTAAAGGCAAAACACATTTTCCACCTTAAGTTCAGTGGCCATTGTGCTGTTTTGTAGAGTGAGGCGTTTCATTTATAATGAATAGTATTCATGACTCTTCGAGAACAGACTGTTTCATTTCAAAGAGGATCAATAATGTGTTAAGATATCGTCACCTTTTACCACTGACTGCCATAAAACCATGCAGATCACACCAAGCTATAAAAAAACATTTTCAGACGTAGGCTTCCCTCCTTACTTTCTGTTTTTGTGCAGTTGTGTCCAAATGCATTTATGTTTGAATTATAGTATTCAAGTACTCATTTCTATCAAAGTTGAGTAAATTGTAGGGATGAACACAATTTGTGTATATCTCTGCTTTCGCCAACTTGCTCTGCAGCTTTTAAGATGTTTCACAAAGGCGGTTTATTAAATTTGGGAAAGTTTGCATATTAGGAGCCCCAGGCAAGGTTACTTGAGTTTGCATTACTTTTACCAAAGCCACTGATTAATCCTCATTGTCAAACCATTTTCTACAGTGGCCCTGAGAGCTAAATGAACTGCAACTTGAAGTGAGCTGTAAACCAAAATTAGAAACACGGTGAAACAAACAGGATCTACATTTCCCCGTGGTGTCAAATAGATGAAGCTGTTTTCTGAATTATCTTGCTTTTAAAATTTGCAGATGTCTTCTCAAGCTGCAGTGACATGACCTGTCAGGTCAGCTGTACTTTGTTTTTGTAAACTATATTGACAAATGTACAGGGACACCTACACATTTCACCTACAGGAGCTGTACGGCCATGGAAAGTCTTGCCAAGCTACACCATTTTTGGGCTGGAGTTAAAGCCAGAGGAGATTTGAAACTCTGCAGTTATTGAGTCAGCAAAGCTCTGGTGACTTTTATGCACTATGCACCTCAGCACTCGCAACCCCGCTCTTTAACTTTACATGCTCTGAGATGCTGTGGTTCCTAAACACTTCAACTTTTCAATAATACAACTTACAGCTGATTGTAGAATAACATAACCTGACTTCTTGCAAAGATTGCATTCTATTACAGTACCACACTTTCACTAATGTTTGCAAAAAGCAGACTGCAAGAGCTTGAATTTATATACCCGTGGTAATGGAAAGTATAAACACCTGAATTCCAAGATAAAGAAATAGCTAAATAATTTTGTCCACATAGTGTAACTTGAAAAGTGAATAATAGATGAAATACAATAAATCTGACAGCTCTATATTCTTCACCATGATTGTCAGCTAATCATTGAAACTGTGACATTTTTCTTACTAGCCAAAGATTAAGGTTTAGATTTTTTAGTTTTTAATGTCTTCACATTTTTAAAATGCTAAATGAGTGAATGCTAGCTTAAGTCAGTTCAGTCAAATAATTTTGTAAAAGCAGACTTTGTAACTGCTTTATTTACCTCCGTCTCAAATCAAAGACCAGTTTTCACTAAATATCTTTGAAAGTCATTGTTTAGGCTAAGAGTAAGAAAAAGGAATAGTTCTTCCATGTGTTTTTGCACAGCTATGGTGAAGTGGCTTCTTTACTAACTTGGGATCTGAGGCTGATATCAGTGTTTGGTAACAATGTGCCTTGGGAGCATCGCTGTCTCACCTCATTTTGTTGATAAAGCACCAGTGTCTCAGTTCACCTGTTTGTAAAACTTCAGTGTAGTCTCAGTTGGTTGATAAACAATCGTTAACTCACCTCATTGGTTGAGAGAACAGAGTCTTCATCCAGACTGAGGACGGCGTCGGTGATGATGGCGTCATGGGGGAAAAAACGACTGCTCATCGTCTGCAGGGAGAGAGAGAGGAAATAGTTTGCACTACTGTGAACTGACAAACTTTAAGGAGTCTGAGCTTCTTTAGGGATCAAAGAAACCTATTATACACGTTATGTATTTTAAAGGTATAGAGTTGGTATAGCAATATAAAGAAATCTATAAAAAAAATAAAGGAAAAATTGTTTCACCACCCCAACCCCCAACTGTGTGTTTTATCATTCAATGTGCTCACTTAATAGGTTTTGTTTGAGTTCTGATCAATTCAGTGCCTAACAGAAAGCATGCAACAGGCCCTGATCCATTAGCCCAAAGATCGCTGCTGCTGATGTTATTGACTCATAATTAACGTGTGAATTATTTAACTGATTGTGAGGAAAAGTAACAAGGGCATAAGTAATTGGTGAAAAATGGGTTCAGTTGAGGTTTCAAACAACCTGCTCCCGGGCTCAGCACTCAGAATCTTTCAAAATCAGTTATCTTAAATGTGAGTGGGTAGCAAAGAACGAACAAGTCAGTATGATGAACCTCAGACAAAGCATGTAATTTATACATTCACCGGCCACTTCATTAGCTACACTTCTTTAACAGTCACAACTCTGTCACAACTCAGTACATTTATGCATGTAAGCATGGTCCAAAAAATCAAAATGAGCAACAGAATGATGAATTACTTGTACGTGGCATGGTTGCTGGTGCCAGACAGGCTGATCTTAATACTTCAGGCAGTGCTGAAAATGTCCCTACGGTGATTTAGCACACAAACATCTCTAGGGGTTACAGAGAAGGGTCTGAAAAACAAAAATATCAACTGAGTGGCAGTTCTCTGGGTGAAACTGCCTTGTTGATCTCAGAGGTCACTACAAGGTCATTACAACCAATTTATGCAGAAGAGCATCTCTGATCACATGGCACCCCTAAACTTGAAGCAGATGGGCTACGAAAAGCAGAAGATCACAGGTTTGATGGTGAAGATGTAATTGTGAGGGATATATTTTCTTGCCACACTTTGGGCACCTTACTGCCACTTGGGATGTCATCCAATGGGGGATTAAGATTATGTTTGAGCTGCAAATAAATCTGTAGCAACAGTTATGATCTCAAAATGGTCCAAAATCACTATAAGGAATGTTTCCAGCACTTAGTTGAATATATGCCATGAAGAAGGTAAAAGGGGTTCCAGCCCACAAATACCTAAGGTTTACCTAACAAAGTGGCTGTTTGAGTGTATACAACATTCTCAACAAAAATATTTAAATCCATAATATTAGCTCTGTAGCAACATATAGCGAGAAAATATATTTTTGCTTCATCTTTAACTCACCCAGAAAGATTATCTTTTCGACTGGAATTACCTAAAATGTGCTTGTGTAAAATTTGCTACCCTTACAGCTTCCTTTCAATTATTTCAAGATTTTATGTCACTGAAATGAAGTGTCATGCCAAAGTGGTGATGTTTTACATGGATTCATGACCTAAAAAAAGAAAAGTAAATTAAATTTACACCCCCAGGGGTAACATTAAGAGGCTTATTTTGTCAAGTAAGACCACAAATCTCCACAAGCTTAATGTCTACTTCCATTTCAGCCTAATGATCTGACGGATGCTGAGATGAAATTTATTAGGAAATTAACCGTAACATCAAATGAATTTTAACACAAATCCCCGACATTCTTTCAAGTATTTGAGAATGCCACATCAAATTCTGCATTAAATCACTGCTTAAAGAAAGAACTCCTGGCAGAA
Organism: Pelmatolapia mariae; assembly: GCF_036321145.2. Lineage (NCBI taxonomy): Eukaryota > Metazoa > Chordata > Actinopteri > Cichliformes > Cichlidae > Pelmatolapia > Pelmatolapia mariae. The sequence goes on along the minus strand of NC_086240.1, from coordinate 20,791,607 downwards.
AATGTGTTTTTCTTTGGATAGTTGCCCTATAATCAGGAGACATGTACCTTATTCAGTCAGGACAGTGTTCGCATTAGCCAACAGCTTCTCAATTTCCTCAGGAAAAGCCACATTGCAGTGAAACAAGTTGCTAAATTAACCACAAAAGCATGCCTGATAATCTGCTGCATTTTCCAGACTTAGTGGTGGGAATGTATTAAATCAAAGTTGCATGCACACATTTGCATAGTCAATGTGCATATAAATAGGCATGACAGTCTAATCTTGCATACAGTCTTTACATTATTTCTTCACTACATTTCCAGCATCTGAAGGTCATCATTTTCAAAATTTATCGCTTATTTTATCATCATTTTTCTTTTTTCTTCTTTCACTAAATTAGAAATCTATTTCTTACACACACACACACACACACACACACACATGCACATATTATGAATCGTCCTGGAAATCAACATTAACATATGCCAAAGCAAATTCATACAATTATGGTTGCAGATTCAGTAAGAAATGAGTCTCCTCCTGAAGTCAATATGGATTAAAAGTCCAAGAAAATATCACATCTGCATGTTTTATGGCAACTGAGGAAATACAGCCTGCTTTCATTAATAAGGCCTGCAGTTGAAATCACTTTATCAAAACTTTTGCTCTTTTGTCCTGTGTAATTGGTCAGAATTGTGGTCCATCTATACTTGATTTTTTTTTTTAAGTTTTTTTCACTCTTTTCAGTTTTAGATCTAAACTGTAATAAGTCAAGGACTATGGGACTGATTAACTTGCCACAATTTCATTGCAATCTATCCATTCACTGTTACATGTTTGATTGATTGATTGACTGACTGATTATACTTTATTCATCCCGAGGGAAATTGGGTTAAGGCTGCCAGCCGTGCCAGCGTCGTCTTACCCATCCGACCATACATACATTACACAAACATCACATGGGGAAGACAGGTCAGAGGGGTATAACATGGAAAAGCACAACATGAGGAAAGATAAGGAGAAAAAAATAACCCCCCCCAGACTGAGCTCCAACAGGGAGATCAGTTTGAGAACAGAAAAAAAACACCTCTGCACATGGCACATGAAAAAAACTCTTAATACACCAAAGAAACACATGACAAGCAACAGGGATGGGTAAAGGGTGAGAGACAGCCAATGTAGACAGTACATCCGGGCCTGCAGCCTATGCGCTGGTCTCCTTGATCCACCGTCAGCATCGGAAGGGAATAAGCGTCGAAGGCGTTTGGAGGGGAGGGGGGATGAGTGTATATCTGCATGTGTATATATGTCTGTGTGTGTGTGTGTGTGTGTGTCCAGAGTTCAGCTGAGACAGTGTCCTTCGCCCTGCCAGGCTAAGTAAACAGTCTTCCAGCCAACCCAGGTGGCCTTGCGTAGAATGGGAAGAACAGTCTCAACACAGTCGTTATCAGGGTGTTGTTGTTCAGCGCCAGCCTTGAGACCACAGCTGGCGCTGAAGGGGTCTCCGCATAAAATGATGATGATTTTTACTTTAGTGCGAACAACTCATAAGAATTTCAAAGCTGTTCTAACAGTCTGACACTGGTCTCTCAATCTCCCGTTGGAGAGCCGTGAGCTTTCTATGATGTTATCCAAACTTACGTTCCATGGTGTTGTCATTCTTGTGGTCAAAGAGCAGGTTCTGAGAACTCACGACCGCGGTGCGCTTCCCAAGATGTGATCAATTTGCGCCCAGAGGTGTTATTCCGAGCGAGCCCCTCCAGATGTAATTAGTTTGCACTCAGAGGTCTTGTTCTGAGTATTCACGGCAGCCGTGCCATTCTCCAAGATCTCATCTGTGCTGCACTCAATGACCCATTTCGAGAAACTCACGCCTCGTCCCATCATTTCAATCCCAGCGGGCAGCCTTGTGGGGGTTTGAACAGCCGGTTCCGCTTCCTTAATTCTTCGATAAGTCAGGGCCAAGCCAGCTCCGATCAGCAAGAACCCTGTTATCATGGTTCCGAATAGGTAGATATCTTCAGCACTCAGGCTCACCCGAGCCCAGACTTCTCGTTGAAGGGGTGTCAATTGCATTCAGAGACCAGTTGATCAAATCCATAATTCTCTTTTAGGTTTTAGAGAACAGACTGTGAGAGAGTGTTCCAGGGAAAAGTAATACAAAAAACACGAGACTAGACAAGGACACAAGAGGCTAAGCAGGGAAGCTAAGGGAGAGGAGAGGAGGAAAAAAAAGTGTTTCCATCTCTACATGGAATTTAATTTGTCCACTACTTTAGTTTATGGCGAAATACAGTGCACATAAAAAAGCGGATTTCAGTACTTTTGCATTTGTGCAAATTACCAGTTTGCTAACAGACTAAACTGATATGGTGAACATGTCGAATGTACATGCCATATCCATGTTAGCATATGGGTGATAGCATTTTAGCACTAAGCAACATGACTGTAATCTCTTGAAGCCTCAGTCTGTCATGTACTGGGTGCAGGCAGGCAGGAATGGTGGCCCCAAAGTGCAGACTCCAGCAGGCAAACGTGAACTCAAAACTCAGCTGTATTTCCTGGATGGCAAAAAGAACAGAAAGCTAACTAATCTGGAAATATAAACTAAGCAAAAACAGGCTGATAGGCAGAACACACAGCATGGAATACTGGAGACCACAACACAGACAAAGGAAAACACAGGGCTTAAATACACAGAGGGAGCAATCAGGAGGCAGGACAGGAGACAGGAGGGAAACACACCTGGGACAAATTAGGCCTAACGAGACAAGGGAAGCAAAACCAGACACATTAACTAAGACACGGACCTTCAAAGTAAAACAGGAAACACCGACTGAACTTACAGACACACACTCACAAGCAGACACTGCACCATAGGGAACACAGAGATGTAGGACCAGGGCAGACATAGACTGGACACAGAACAGAGCGAGTATGGAAACCAAAACCTAAGAACTACAAAATCACAAACTAAGAACAACTGGAGAAATAGAAATGCAAAACAGAAACCAAAACCCTCACAGTCATAAACCAAGATGAGAACACAAATAAAAGTACAAAACTGAAAACACTGGGTCAATGACCCAGGTACCCTAACACAGTCAAACAAGCCTGGAAACTAGTTATGACCGCCTGCCTATGTTGGTCACTAGAAAAATGGGCTGGTAACTGGTTGCTGGAGGTTGCTTGCTGGGTGAAATAATTTGTAAAGAAAGGGCTCCACCATCATCTATGTGATTGCTACAACTTAAATAAGTGTGACACAAACCAGAAATGGAGAATGTTCACCTTCAAAGTAAAGGTTATGCCTTATTGCTGCAACCACCACATTTCAAAAAGGAAAGCTTCTACTTTCACTTTTACACTTTTCACAGTTTTACTACAGCTTGGATAGTAGTTTGTGAGAGTTTGAAGCCAAGCTGGTGTCTTCCAAACAAACTACTGGTGACCAATACAGTCTGCTAGCGACCTGCGCAATCTCAACGACATTTGTGGTGCAGCATCATATGTCTCTTTGTAGCCAATTTCAGCTAGTCCCACTAAAAAGCTACAGCAACCATTAGCCAGCTACAATTTTTCACTAGTAACTGGTAATTGCCATAGAATGACTGGGGCCTAAAACATGATTTACAAAAATTAACACAGTAAATCTACTTTTTACATCTTAGCATTCACTGTATTTTACCATAGTTTTGTGTATAGTGCCCTCTATGCATCTATATAAAGACTTTATAAAAGTTTCTTTGGGCTGAAAATTGTCCAACTTAAGCTCAACTTAAACTTGCTTAAAACACTTATAAAACAGAACCCTTCAGCCAACCCGTTCTCACTCCCAAATCGTAACATTTTACGCTAGGTGACAAATCGTCAACATATTACGTTTTCGGGCACCCAAGGCGTTCCTACGTCACGACATCGGAAAACTGCGGACACATGAGAACCGTTTGGACTCAATCTACACATCTTCGCTTTTTCCCTTAAAATCGCTTTACAAAACACTATTTCACCTCATTAAAGTGCTGGTTAAGGTTAGGAATAAGGTTATGGTTAGGTTTAGCGATAAGGTTAGGTTTAGGCTTAGGTATACGGTTATAGTTAGGTTTAGGCATAAGGTTATGGTTAGGTTTAGGGATAAGGTTAGGTTTAGGCGTAGGGATACGGTTATGGTTAAGGTTAGGAATAAGGTTATGGTTAGGCATAAGGTTATGGTTAAGGTTAGGCATAAGGTTATGGTTAGGCTTAGTGATAAGGTTAAGTTTAGGGCTGCAGTACAGGGCTGGAAACCGCCGCGTACCATAACAACGTGGAAGGTCACCTTTCGCGTTCCTCAGGAACGCCGCAGGACGTGACAAAACGTCGGGATGTTACGCCTCGGGAGTGAGAACGGGCTCCTTCAGCAGTAGACATCGGTATTGGCACTAGCCCTCAAAACCTCTTACTGGCTAAAATTTACCACCCTTCCATCACACAACCATGCTTCCCTGTGGCTAGTGTCAATGCTTTTCTGCCTCTAGACAGAGATTAGATCCCACTTAGATGAGATGAGATGAGATGTCTTTTCTGATTCTATGCCATTGATATATCAAGATGTTTCTAAGTTAAAGTTAAAGGTCAAAGACCATCTGAAAGATGATCATAACCTATCAACAGCCATTTTCTCTCATGATGAATAGTTTACTTGAAAAACAATAGTTATATTTGTAGTTTAAGAAGAGTTATTACTATTGGTAATGAAGACTTTAACAAATCCCTCATCCCCATATCCAAACCATATTTCTGGTTATTTGCAATTTCGAACCCTGTTAGCTAAACTGCAATAATATGCTAACAATGACTGGTTTTACAATGTCATTACAATAATTTAAACAATAGGACTCAAAAGTACAAAGCTTTTTAAGGTTGGTCAATAAAGTGAAAGTCAAAGTCAGCTGAGTATTGTGCAGCAAAAAAGGGAAAAAAAGAGCCATGTGTTAGTCATGTGTTAGCGCTGACACTGACATAAATGGGGTTAAAATGCCACTAAATTATAATTTAAATGAAAGAGAAATGTAATTACTTCTGTAATTAATTACCTCTGCCTGTAGTGATAAAGCCAAAGAAAAAAAGGTCCCAACAACAGGCCTTAACAGAAGCCATTTTGACATGGCATTGCAGGGCAAAATTAATAACATCAATTATGGCCCTGTTCCATTTACATGGGCCAAGGGCCTTATATTTTGCATGCTGGCTCATTGGAAATGATGTGACACACTTAATAGAATGTGCCCATAATTAATTTAAACAATTATGCCTGTGTTTACCCTGCTATGACAATCAAAAAAGGCTCACAGTTTCCTACTTCTCAGCATACCGTTGTTGTAATTTTATGACTCTCAACTTTACGATTCTTATGGAAAACGAGTTGAGTCACGTTGAGTCGATCCGAGTTGGTACTAATTTAGTTCCCTCTTACCACTATCATAAACCTTTGGAAAGTGCTCATAATAAACCCACAACAACAGTAGAAAATGAAGTTGGGAGTTTTTGTTGAACTGATAGAGACCAAAAGTATCGTGACCTCTGTACAATGACAGCACTTGTTCTTTTGGCTCTATGATAAGACAGATAGATGTCTTATTTTCTGGAGATTTGATGTAGTAGAAGATTTATAAAACTATGCTAGATTACACCTTCATTATTGGAACATGCCTGCTGTCACATGTGTGTTCACCAACTCTCTGACATCAAGTGATATTCCATAATAAATATAGCTATATTTATATTGTCATTATTTTTGCACACGCTGGTCTGATAAATCCTGGAACACCACCCACACTGGAAAAAAAAAAGCTCAGTAATGGCTCAGGGACAAAGAGCACAGGGCATTTACCTGGCCTTCATAACATCCAGGTACCAAACCCGCTTGAGCAGAAGCTGTAGATGAAGCCCAATCCATGGTGGCGTCACCTCACAACAGGACTCAAAGGACCCAATATTCTAGTGCCAGACTCCACCAGAGGATGAGAGCATGTGTCCATGCCTCACAATAAATAATTTTTGTGCAGTTTTTGATCACTTTGAATACTTCTATTTTATGCTCCTTTGCTGTAATTTAAATGCACAACTAAGAAATGAGGATCGATTTTCAAGATGAACTTATAAACATAAAATTCATTGCTTGAAGGCAGGAGAGGTGATATTGAGAGTACATCGATAAAGCTATAGTCAACATATAACCAGCAGCAGAGGGGAGTATATTGACCACTTCTTTGATCATATTGATTTGTCTGTCATAAATGCTTATCAAGGAGGTCTAATGACGAGGAGCCACTTGTTTCTGATCAATCAGTAATTTTCTCTTTAAGCATAATGCAGTGCTTAACTGGTTGGTGAGTAAACCAAACAAAGACAATAATTTGCAGAAACTACTTAAAGAACTACTTTTACTAAGTCATCTGACCTTAATCCCATTGATCATTTATGAGCGACACTTGGACACTCAGAGAGCAGAGAATTTCTGATGTCACATGCTGTCACAAGTCAACATGGCCAGCCATACTGCACATAATTGTGGAATTCATGCAGTGAAAATCAGCTGAATTATAATCAAACCCAAAATGAAAGCATGACTGTCAATAGTGGTCTCTGACCTTTGGACGCCATGTTAACATATAGTAATAACATCTCCTACAAACTGCTTAAGTTCGTAGGAGATGTCACGGAAGCAAATTTGGATGCATACTGTACTGCCAAAAGCATTCAATCGTCTGCCTTCACATTCTTATAAACTTAAGTAACATCCCATTCTTAGTCCATATGGTTTAACATGATGTTGCTCCACCATTTGCAGATATAACAGTTTCAATTATTCTTTGCTTTCCACAATGTGGTTTTGTTCACCCCCACCCCCTTACTTTAGTGTTGTCGGTCACAATTGACCGGTTAGTGTTAACAGCTCTTAAATTAACATAACAAACATTTTTCATCACCAAATTCAGTTAAGTGGGTAGTTCAATGGGTCGTTCAGTGGGTCTTTCATTTATTTGCTCATTCAGTGGGCCAAACGGGGTGGGGGTGGGGGTGGATTCCCATTCATTTCCTATGGCAGTCACTTTTGACCGGAAACACCACAGAGTTTCTGGTCAAACAAAGTTGATTAAAACACTCAAAATTCAATGCAAGAGGTGCTCATCACTTTTATATATTCAAGTGCATAGTGTGGAGGATGTCATAAGGCCTTGAGGCAATCAGATGTAAAACACAATATTTTAATTTGTAAATCGGTCAGATTTGACCCGAACAAGGAAGGTTGTGTTCATGTGAATTTTTGAACACACTTCCAGAAGCATATCTGTGAGGTGACTCTGCAGACAGTGATGTTGGACGAGATGTTGGACGAGAAGGCCTGGCTCGCAGTCTCCACTGTGCAGGCCAGTCAAGTTGTTCAACACTAGAATTCATTCTTCTGTCTTTTTGGGCCTGGCTTTGTGCACTGGTGTGGTCAGTGTTGGTCAATGTTGTGGTCATACCAGAAATGGAGACCCTTGACTTTCAAAGTCAAAATAGCCTGAAATATTGTCCTTGTAAGGCACAACTGTTACTTTGAAAGCAGGTGTTCTCCTTTTAGTGTTTCACTTTTTTAAGTCTTGCTACCGCTTGTCAGTTAGTGAGTGGGTGTAAATAAATCGGACTCTTCCATGTAAACAATAGGCCACTGTGGCAATCATAAGGAGGTTTTTGGTGCAGCACTTTCTTTGCAACTAATCTTACCCAACTACAGCCAGTAACTTCCAGCAAACAACTTGCCAACTGGTCAAGGAATACATATTTTTTCCATAGTAACCATAGTTTCCCAATTGGTTGTTGACCAATCCCAAATCTATGACGGTCTACTTAAATTTAATTAAAATGAGCTGATTTAAGTATGAGAACTTCTGAGAAATAATCAAGTAAATTAAATAGTTGTTTAAATACTTTACTGAAAGGTGACTCTGAATGTACTTGAGAAAAAATAACACTGAAGGCAAGCACAGGACAGAGGTTGAGGATAGAGAGAGAGAGAGAAAGAGAGACGGAAGGAGAGAGGGGAAGTAAAAGCTTGTTGATGGAGTGCATCCACTCAGCATTACAGAGTAGATACACTCATAACCAACAGCAAATTACTCTGCTGCTGTGCTCTGCCGAGGCAAATGACAAACTTTCTCTCTCTATGTGTGTGTGTGTGTGTGTGTGTGTGTATTGTTGCTACAGAGGGAGCAAACAAAGCGTGCACTTGGAAGGAAATACTGTGAAGAGCATCTGTCTGGGCTGCATGACAATATACCACATGTCTAATTATAGGACCACACATACACATGGTCGCTGAGATGCGTTTTACTGTCACCAGCGGAGACATTGTTCTTTCATTTCAAGAGGGAGACGTTTACATGAAAACAAACAGAAGCAATTAGACGACTAAGAGATTGACATAGAGAGAGAAACATGCTGGCATGTATGGAGGTTTCATTTAGTAAGTGAGTATCTGACTGAGTGCATTTTAAGAAGCTCAATTGGTTAAAGTAATTAGAAAATGTGAAATTTTTCTTCTGTTTATTAAATATACCGTAACAACTATGAGTTTTTACAGCATGTATATGTAGATAGAGGCAGAGTACAACCCAGTAATATTGCAAATGATAACAAACGAAACAAAGTCACACTCTTGGCTTCACTCTAATATCTAACAATCAAAGCTCACACTGCTTCAAATTTACCATTAAGAGTCTATTTAAACTTGAAATAGCACTGGATTAGAATTTAGTTGACAAAGGAAAAGAGCATCATTCCCTCCCTCTGCTGCATGATTATAGGACTTCAGGTAGGATTAAATGAAAATATACTCAATATCTGCTTTTAATTAAACCTGGAACTTGGTGTGGAAAACAGATATAATGAGGTTCATTCATGTTTCTCTTTTTTTTCATTCCAAGGACATTACAGTGGTGTTAATGAGAGAAGGGAGAGCTTTTTCACTCTTTCTTTACATATTTTATCCTTCTAATCAAGTGATTAAAGCAGGCTACATATAAAAGACAGACTTAGTCATCATGACATCACCTACCCGGTCTTTAACTGATGACGTATGAACCCTGCTTCCAGGTCCAGACTGCTCTGTGTTTATTAAAGGTGTTGTGTTTTTAATGTTTTAATGCTTTGTATCTTGTTCTGTTACATCTGAACAAGCCCCTAAAAACAGTCAGTGATCACTGTCGGCCTCTTTCGGTTTTTATTACCACTGTTCATTTTAAAGCTCAGTTTTTAAAACCACAGCCCAGCCCATGCAGCAGTATATTAATGACTAACCTCATATTGTGGATGGATTATCTCAGTTGTTCTCCTGACTGAAGTTTTGTCCGTTTACAGCATCCTGCCATGAAATTGCATTTGTCCCTAACCGTCAGGAACCCTCACGTTAACTTTTATCGAGTGGAAAAAGGTTAGCGTTCATCCTCCAGCTTCACTGTGTTTATGTTATGCTAACATAGCTGTGTCGCTAGTGATCACGTAGCAAATCATTATATACCAGCTAGCCAAACTTCAGTAACCCTACAAAAGTCACTGCTGTTTAGTTTTCTGTCTTCATTTATGTTGGAAGTGATAGCAGAGCTGTACATTTTAATTTTTCAGAAATCTCTCAGTCAGAACATGGTATATTATGATAAACTAGTGAGCTAACTCCCTGCTAACTTCTAACTCCATTAAATTTAATAAATTCTGTTTTCGTGGTTGCCTGGATGTTAAAGTTAATTGTTACACCTGGTAAAGCAGCAATGCTGATCATTTTATTAAAGGTGAAAGACTTTAGACAGTTTGAAACTCTCAGTGATGCCACAGAGTTTGTTTGACTTTGGGACCTGAAGCGGAGTTTGGACCCGGAAACGGCCAGTGGTGTCAGGCTTAAATACCAAATAAGTTTGTGGAATAACCCAGCTGTAATCGTCACTGAGAATGAAGCCATCACAGAAGTGCCTGTCTGAAGTTCTTCTATTGTTCCCTTAAAGCTCCAAAAGTGAGTCAAACCCAACAGATTTACATGTTCAGATCTCCAATTTTATGTAATTAAAAAGCATATTTACAGCCTGATTAAAAAAAAAACAAAGTTTTTGGCCTCTATAAATAGTTTCCCACTGCATAACACCTCTATGAGGAGTGGATTTTTTTCAATAACTCACCCATCTGGTTGCTGGAGTTAGGGGCATAGTTGCTCTGACAGATTTTCCAACACAGGTAGCTGTAGCCGTCTGCTGAAAGGAGTCAGTGAACTGGACCTGAGCAGACACTGTGTTTGTGCTGTTGGCACTTTTTGGAGCATTTTAATGGCATTGCCTGAAAAATGGTATGGGTTGCTGTTTGCTACAGTCTGTTTAACAAGTTTGTCTTTCAGTTTTTGTGTTTGAAAATTTAATATTTTGTCAGTCTGTTATTTAGTACTAATTAGCAGGTAGTTGTTTCTGTGTTTTCACCCATATGATTCATGAATGCAGCTTGCAAGCCTAGCACTCCACTGTTTCATCCAAATGTGGTAATGTCTTGCTGCACAAATCTAAAATGGCGACAGCCAAAATGCCAATATTGAGGCTTCAAAATGCAGATTCACAAACCAACATTACAACGTCACAGTGGCAATATCCATTTTTTACATGTTTTACAGGGCTATGAGGCTTTAAACAAGGGACTTGTAATTACAGTTTTTCTCGATTGCTTAAACACTTTTCTTGAAACTATGACTCGTATTCTCAAAACAGTAAACACAAATCCATAACGTCTCACCCAATTTCCCAAACACTGTATTTTCAGGTCAAAATTAAGCTCTACACTCAAAACCATTCACTCTTGCAGAAAAAACAAACTTTGCCCACAGACATCACACACAAGGCCTCAAAAACACACACACTACAACATAGTCTTACACATTGGTGCAATAAATTTAAAACAATATTTCAAAAACTGGCAAGTTATGTTGCTTGTGGTTCTTCCCCTCAAAAACCTTTTCACATCATGAACACAAAAGATCCAATGTACATACAGTGGCACATTTTTATTCATGTACCATACAGTACAACACACATCAAAAACATTATTCCACCTCAGCATCCTGTCTGTGGTCTGGGTCAGGCCCGGGAATCTCATCCACATCACAGGCTATATTGGCCCTGGCCAGGCAGTGGGGGTAAAATCCTCTTGCATGCCTGATCCACCACTGGCATGCATCTACTGATATGTATAGGCAGGCTTCTTCCACGACCCGGAGGAGGTGAACACGGACATAAGGTTCTCTGTCATACACTTTCTACCGCCACGCCGAAAATAACTCCTCTATTGGGTTTAGAAAGGGAGAGTATGCAGGCAGAAAAATGTTAGAAAACCTTGGGTTATTGGTAAACCAGTCATGAACCAGAGCAGTGTGATGGAAGCTGACATTACACCAAACAACAGCATAGTGAGGCTGCTCTGGCTGTGCTGGTTCACTGTAGTCCCGCTGGAACATATGTTGTCTTAGACCATCAAGAAAAGCAAGGAGAAGCATAGTGTTATAGGGTCCTAGAATGGCATGGCGGTGGAGTACCCCTCGTTGGCTGATGGCTGCGCACAGAGTGACATTCCCTCCACGCTGACCAGGGACATTTACAATAGCCCAATGGCCAATTATGTTCCTCCACCTCCTCCTTGGTGTCCTAGACCTCCTTTTCCTCCTCAACCTCTTCCTTTGCATCTCTTTGAATCCATTGTTTCAAACCTGAATGAGTTTCTGATTGATGTGTGATAAATTTTGACTCGTAGTGTTTCCACTTGGTTAATTGTGTGCTAATTGAGCTCAAGCTGTGCTGACTTAAGTTAACATTATTGAATGCAAGTGCTTTCTAAATGGCCACATGATGTAAGCACTGAAAAATGTAGGGATTTGTGTGTAGAGTTTTGCAGTAACAGTTCACCACATCTGACTCATGTGTTAAAGCAGGGGAATAGTGTTTATAGTTCAGGGAAACGGGTGTGGTTTTTGAAAAATAGCATTATGGTTTTGAAATTTTAGTTCAAAAGATTGGTTATAGTGTTTAAGCAATCGAGAAAAACTGTAATATGGACCCAATAAATGTGGCAGGATTTGATTTAACACTATGTCAACCCAGCCTAAAAACTATAATCTGCAATTAAATAATTTTGGGTTTGATATTTTTAGATTAAGAGTCCCAGTCTCTGGTTACAGTTCAGAAAAAAAAAAAAAGCTTGAAAGCTTGAAAAGAAAGCGACTCAAGTTTTTCTAGGTTTTGAAGATCCAACAAACAGAACAAATAAAAAAAACCACTTTGAAAACATGTGGTGTGCTCTAAAACACAATGCAACCACATGCTTATTTATTTCCAATCAAAACTATCTTAATTTTAAACAAGGGCTGTGAGTGCCAAAGCAAAATCGGTAAAAACGAACAGTGTGTCTGAGGTTGTTTTTCTTCCAGAACAGGAAGAAATGCAATAATTTTATACCAAGCGATATATCTTATCGCTTTCCTGTTGTTCAACAAGGAAATGTGTGAGTTTTTAACACTACCAGATGTGAAGAAACTAGCAGGACATAATCAGGACCAAAGAGACATCCACACATTCCTGTAGAGTGTAAATCAGCAACAGTAACTGAAAACATCTGTGATGTAAATCAGGGTCTTTAAAACCCATCTGACTAAACCAATTCAAAAGTCTTTGATGCATTATTATTAGTAGTAGTATATGTAGCGTGAGAAAGACTGCTTGCTTTAGTGTTAGCAGCAGCAGTCTTATGGTCACTAATAATGGTGATATGTAGTCATTTCATACTCGCTGTAGGGTAGATGGTTGGTGTATTTCAGCTTCACTGAGCCATAATCCTGACCCACTCTTGTATTTCTTTTGCTGTTAATATAATAACAATATATAAGACTCAGAACATCTGGCATCCCCAGAGGTATTTTGCTGCATTTACTGAATCATTAATCATGGACCGAGAGTCTAAATGGAGCAGAATTCCTCGCTGCAAAACACTAAACACATATTAAAGACTCATTTTTAAAATCAGAGACTATTGTTGCAATGAGAGTGTATTTGGTCTACAGCAACGTTTAGGTAATGCTTCTAAACAAGTTCTCCAATGATTCCAGCAGAACATTCCATCGTTAACTATACAGGGGTAGAATTACCTTATGATCTGTGGTGATAAAGTTTTTCATTCATTTAAAAGTCAATGATATCTTTTCCAAGAATCTTCATTAGTTTATATTTATTTCATATTTGTATTCTGATTTATTAGCAGGGGTGCACATAAGTGGGCCGCAGGTGTGCATGCGCTGTCAAAATAAAAGACGCGCACCAGATAAGAAGTTGCAAAGCGCGTTTGCGTACATAAGATTTTCTGGAGGAGGACAGACATTTGTTTAGAACTCTTAAAGATGTCGAAGAAGCAAGCTCCTTTCAGCAATTACTTTGGTGTTCCTCCACCTCCAAAGAAATGTCAGAAGGAGTCCGAACCGCAAAAGAAGCGCGTATTCTCGGAAAAGTGGTTGCAGGAGGTGAGCTGGCTTCAAACAAATGATGAACGCACAGAGATGTGGTGCAGAATATGCCGTGAAAATCCCACTCTAGCGGACAAAAACAGTGTCTTTTATATGTACGCAAACGCGCGTTGCAACTTCTTATCTGGTGCGCGTCTTTTATTTTGACAGCGCATGCGCACCTGCGGACCACTTATGTGCACCCCTGTTTATTAATCATAAAAGATTACTGACAGATATGCCTCACAGGCCTAGAACCTATTGAACACCCTCCAGCAATCTCCAGTCAATATGAAAATGTGTTCCTCGACTGGCTGGTGGCTGTTGGATGATACTGGCTGTCGCTGGGTAAAAAAAATGGGTGCTGCATTAAAAACCATCTTGTAACTGCTTTGGCTGCATTACTTTGAAGAGAAACGGTCTGGGATTGCTTTTTTTTACCTCTCACTATCGCTGGGTGAGGAGGTAGCGAGTGCTTGCAGACAGTGTCAGCATCTTCCATGTAATCTGCTTATGACCACAGTCATTGCAAGGAGGTTTTGAGTTCGGCGCCATTAACTTCTTTGCAATGAATTTCACCTAGTGACCGCCAGCAATCTCCAGCCATCACTCAGCAACCACCAGGTGAATATATTTTCCTTAAACTTCATAAAACTGGTATAAATTGTGCAAAATATATACCACAGTGTAAGTTTACAGCATCTAATCCTATAGCTGTATGATATTCTCATTCATGTTATTGTTATTTATGTTTTTTTATGTGTTGTTGTTTTCCATCTTCCTCTAAAACAGCTCCCAGAACATCAGCCGAGTGTTTCAGTCGCTTTCATATCTGGCGTGCCCCTAAGCAGGTCAGTTTTTAAAGGGGGGGAATAATATGTCTTCGCTGCTAAGCATTTAAATCTATTTTAATACATAATGGATGTAAAAAAAGTCAACAGCCATTACCTTGGTCTGTCCTTCAATGACAGTGAGAGGCACACTGGTGGAGGGCCACTTGTTTCTAGGAGGTAAAGGCTTGTCGCAGTTCCATAAAACCACAATCTGTGTGGGGAAAAGAACATGGTGTCCATTAATATTATACAAGCCCAAACATTGTTGTGAATTGGCTTCTCCACAGAAGGTTTTGAGTGAGCTGATATTCCTCATAATGAAATGTCCGTCCTATTTTTCAAGAAGCAAAGACCAGCCAGGGTCTTCTGCTTCTTGCTAAAGAATACCTTATTATCAGAGTGAGTACATATATAATCTTTATTGCCAGAATACAAAAAATGTTCTTTTTCCATTAGCCCTGTGAGTGTGTGAACTGTGTTAGTCATCACCAAGTTTGTTTCAAAAGCTATTGCACTTTCAGTATATTTACATGTACATGAATATTTATAGTAAAGCTTAATTCAACACATTTCATTTTAAAAACAAAAAACAAACACACATTATATAAGAGACTGCTTATGCAATAGACCTTTAGTCCTCAGGTATTACTCTAGTGCCTTTTTCTAGTACTTTTTATAACATGTGTAGAATAATAAAGCTTGTTTAAAAGCTTTCTAGATAAATTACGGAGGTCAAGAAGACTTGTGTGAAGATTTAAAGCAAATTATCAAAAAAAAGAAATTAATATAAACACACATTATATTTGGTATGTTATTTGAAAAGGGAGCATAAAATATAAAACCTACAATAATCACTTATCTACTTTCTCATTTTTTAGACCTTTTTTTAAAAAATATATTTTTGATTTTTTTTACTGTTATATGAAGAAAACATAACGAAGGAATGGAAACGTAGGAATGAGACAAAAGAAAAGGGAAATAAGGAGGGAGGAGATATGGAGAGACAAGGTTATAGAAGAACATTGATAACATAAACATCAACTGTCAAGTGAAACATTTTAGATCACTGAGAATTAACACCTCCTGACACTGTTTGCATTTCACTGCATATATGTGAAACCATTCTTTCATCTTTTTCCTGAACCGCAGCAGAAATCACAGCAAAGTTCAGACACATATCCCACCTGTGCACAGAACTTGGACTTGGCTACAGCGATGATGAGCTTCACCACAGGGGATATCTGGGACTGCAGAGGAGTTACCATATGGATCACAGTGGTGAACTGCTGCGATGGGCTCTTACCTGCACAAACATACCCATACTTCACAAACAGTTGTCATGTGTAAACTGTATTTAGGCTCTTAAAAAAACAACAACAACAACACAAAAAAAACCCCAAACACAGATTTGTGCAGATGTAGCTCTCCATAAAGCTCCATCACGGTTAACTGGACACAGAGTGCTCCACGCTGCACCCGTCATCCATCTTTGTGACAGCATATATACCCCCCGGTTCAGATGGCTGACCATGAGTAAACATGTCTAATCCAAGAGTGAACAGTTTGCTTTGAGTCTCTTTTACTCAATTGCGAATGATGCTGATTTGTTTCTATAATGGGTAATTCTGTTTCTACAACACTTGTTAGACACTCTCTTGCATTTTACCGAAACAAACAAATGAACCAAACAGAACAAAAAGAGAAGCAGCAAAGCAGAATGAATTGAGGCTTCTTCGACAAATGGTATTCAGAAAAGAGTGGGATGGGAAGATTTGTAATTTTGAGAACCTTATTCTCCCTGTGGCAAACCTGTGCCAGAAAAATGTATTGATATAATAAAGCACGAGCTTCTACAAAAAGATTTTCTTAATACATCTTCTGTTTCAAAATAGATTGATCTATTATTGTCAAATATTACAGGATTTAATTCACATTAATGTTATTAAGATGGCTCAGAATATAGAAAACATACGCTGTTTTTGCACTGTAAACTTTGCTGCATTCATAATCACTGCAAACATTATCTGACTAGTATTAAATCATTCCACAAGGCTTTCATGGGGCAAGAAATGATCAGAAATATCACACAAACAGCAACAAATTGTAGTCTGTGTAAATACTGATGGTGATTTTCTTCTTCTTAATCTGATTAGCAAATAAGTTGTGTAAACTGTGAATATTTGGCAGCTGTGAGTTGTGTAATTAGTCTAATTACCCTAATAATCTATTCACTCACAACAGCACTTTGTAATACACTCTAGTATGCGAGGACACATTCTAATCAACTGGCCATTTATAATTATTACAATATATTGGAAATTCACTTACATTTATTATAAATTAATGTTTCATAATTGAACATATGAAACAAAAGGGTTCATAATGAAGAAAAATAAGAACATAATATTAGAGTTCTGTGAAAAGCAGAGGTTTCAGGAAACACTAGCTAATACAACCTCAATTCCAAAAAGGCTGAATAACAAAATGCAATGGTTTGTCATAAACACACATTTTGACATTTTCACAATAAACAGTGTTATAGAAATACATTTGCTTCCTTCCTGATTTCTTTTTGTGTGTGTATATTTCTCACACTTTCACATTTCGAATCATCAAGCAAATTTAAGGCAAGATGACCTAGGTATGATAGTTTTTAAACAATTTGATCTATAAAGGAAAAAAATTGTTTAAACCTACCCCGCCCTGGTGAAAACCTAATTGGCCCCTAAACACAATAACAACCTGTGCTGCTCTTGGCAGCAAGAACTGCAATTAAGCATTTGCGATAACTGTCAGTGAGTCCTCTACATGTATTTTTGTCCACTCTTTTTATACCCCATCATGTTACTGACCTGTTGCCAATAAACCTAATTAGAATCAAAATGTTCCTCCTGCTGTTTCTTTTTAGTATCACTTACTATTCCAGCCTTTCCAGCTCTAATTGTAACTTTTTTGAAGTCGTTATATTTTACAAAGATTCTCATCCTCTGTTCTGCAATTCAAAATAATGGAATCCATCCATCAGTACTTATGCATGAGACATCTATAATTTAGCTTTTATTTAAGGTCATTTCAATAGGTTCCAATAACATTAGTTGACAGAGTGAAAATTTTCCATCATATTAAACGTACTGGGTGTTAACATAGATTTTTGTTCTCTTTTACATGTTTAGCATGTTTGTCAAGTGATCACATGGAATTTATTTGCTGTCGTTTCCTTCACTTCAAGAAGACCAAAAACTCTAAATTGCAGCAAAACTGCTTCTATTCTATTTTTACACACTGCCAGAAAGTAATTACAAAAAGTTAGATATCCCATGTGAGCAGCTAAAATGAGGATTGCAAAAATCTATAATAGATAAATGGGCAGGCAGATGTGGAAACACACACACAGAAACACTGAACACTCAGAGCAGCCAAAGAAGGCCAGGACTGCAGGCACATGGCATGGCAAGTGTTGGGTGCATTTGGGAATAGGGGAAAACACTTCCTCATGGATAAGTGCAGCCAGAGTGCTCTTTAGTGTTGCTCTATCCATCTCTCTGACACTGGGCCCCCTGACCAGCCATCTCAGGTGGGCTTAGTGGTATTTATGGAAGCATGAGCTCTGCCCTCTGTGGGGGTCACATAAATAGGCTTAAACCTTCTGTTTCTTGAAAATAACTAAGCCATGTTAATTTCTGCTAAACGGCATGTTTCAGGGGTTTTTTAGTATCAAAACCCTGTAAACATTGAAACATTCAATCATAGAACAGAATGGATGCTCTCTGAAATCAGACCATAAGGGGACATAAAGGAACTTTCTCAAATCTGAAATATTCAAAAGTTGAGAAGTTAACTTTGGAGGGATTTTGTAATTCTTAACAAATAATCAATTTCATAAAACAAGATAAGATGCACTTATAATTGTCCACATGGATAGATTTGTTCTGGGTTCAAAAGCTGCAGATGCATACTACATAGAAATAGAATAAAATAGAATACAATAAATTAACATGTTTTTTTTTTTTTTTTTTTTTTTTTTTTTTTTTAACCTGTCCCGTTTGGTTCTTTTGCCATCAGAATTATTGTCTAAAGGCGAAGAAAGATGCCCAACGGATTTACTTTACCAAATGGACCATCCCAGCCTTGCCGTAATGGTCCATTTGATTCAACTTTTTATTGTTTATTTTATTTTCACTTGCTGAATACGGGACAGACTTGACTGGAGGAGAGAATGTGGAGAAAGAAAGAGGGAAAGAAAAAAACCTGAGAAGAGGGACGGGGAAAAAGGGCAAAAAACAAAAACCAACAGAATAAGCAGACAAAAAATACATATATCGATCACCTGGATCACCTGTTGAGAAAGAAAAAAGAAAGCAAGCAGAAGAAAACGAGAGTAATAAACAAGATCACAATGATATATGAGAATATGACAGTAAATACTAAATATTAAACATTATTGTGCAGCACGTGAGATCGACAGCGCACAGTGTGCTTTGAGGTAGGAGCCAAAAAGGGTGTAATTTGTGTGTGTGATCACCCGTGTGTACACCTGTGAGCATGAACGCGCTTGTTTTTAAAAGGTTCCTTCATGTAATGATCTGCTAGAGGGTGTGGGGGGCCACAGTCCCATCCTCCAGGGCATGAAGCAGGTATGGAGGAGATCAAGACTCCAGACATCCAGAGGCCCCCAGAACACAAGAGACCAAGGAAGACCAACAGAGGGGCAGCCGCGCCACTATCCCAGAAAGAGCTGAGGAGAGTCCCAGATGAGGGGTCACTCAGCAGCCGCGGAGCAGAAGCCAGGGGGGGTTGCAGTGACGTGCCCGTGAGCTCCGCCGGCAGCCAGCTGTGCCTGAGTGGCCGAGCCCCGGGCCGTGAGGCCGAGGGCACCCCATCCCCAAGGTGGCCCGAGCGAGCCCCAGGCTCCAGGCCCCAATAAGCAGCCGCCAAGGAGTGAGCCGGTGGGTACCTGGGCGCCCACCCCCGGAGACAGAGAACCACCAACGCACCGATGTCTGAGGGCGTCCGCCACCGGCAGGGGAAGTGGTGAGGGGAGATGGGCCTCCAAACCTTGGAGGGCCTGAGATGTCCTCAGAGAGGTGGCGTCTGATACCCAACCTGACATATAGACACAGACAAACAGGCACACACAGATACAAACATCTATTCCCACCCTCATGCTCTCATATACAATTGCTCAACACTCACCCAACGTGGAGACAGACATAGAGAGACGCTGTACACACAATCACACTCCCCAAGCGTACTCTAAGCCCCGAGTCTAGGTACCCTTGCCCCTGGAGGGGGAAACTGCACCCAGACTCAGGTGGTGTAACCCTTTTCCCTGCGGTGGGGAGAAGCAGACCGCCCCGACTCCGCAGCAGCAGGGAGGCCCCATACACCAGACCCCAGTCGGACGGCCAACTCCTCCTCCTAGCCCCCCTGCTCCAGCAGGCCGCAGAGAACGGGGGTGTAGGAAGACTCCAAACCTCCCTCCACCCGCTCATATGTACTGTTGATGTATGTGTGTTCTAAGGTGCATTTAAAACCCAGGAGGGCATGGAGCCACCTGCCAGAGCAGCAGGTAAGCATATAGCCCCTCCTGCTAGCCCTCAATGTCTACATGTATTTAAAATTGAGAGGTGGGCAACGACGCCAGGGGTGAGGTGTACACCCTGATGGTAGTTTGGAATCCGTGTAGCGTGCCCACCTCCAAGATCCTATATGTATGTGTAATGAGAGTGTGAGTAATGTGAATGTCTAAGTTGTGGGATAAAATTGAGGCAGAGGCAGCCAGAAGGGGACAGAGGGGGGGGATGTCTCCTCTGCACCCTGGTGACACACCCCTACCCCAAGGCCCTGCATGTGTGGGTGATTGTGGTGGAGCGGGAAGAGGGAGGCCGCTGGAGATGGGGAGGGAAGGAAGGGAGGGGCAAGTGACCCCTCCCTGGGGCCAGCTCCCCCGCTGACCCCAGTAGGCACCCCCATGCTGTGCAACCCGCCAGGGAAAGGGGGCCCAGGCCCATCCGGACCGGGGCCCAGTGCAGCAGCGCCCCCCGGCCCCACAGAGCCCGGGACAATTCACCTGACCCCACCACAGAGAAAACTGCACCCACCCCATCATCCACTCATCTTCCAGACTACACAAGACAATAGACGCCCAGGCTGAGATCTTCCTCCACCACTCCTGTATCTCCCCCTCCTGCAGAGAGAGTTCCTGAAGAGAGGAAAGCTCCTGCAAGATGTGACAACCTCCCCCACCAGTTGAAGAGCCCCCCAGGTGGCTCGATGCACCGGCGGCACCCCGCGCCAGGGCCGGGCCCCCATACACCCACCCGCCCACAACCTCGGCAACACACCAACCAGGACCCAAGCCCCTGAGGCCCGGCCAGGGCCCCAGCCCAGAGACGGAGCGCCCCCAGAACCTCACGCCCATCCCGGACCCACCCAGGGGCAGCCAGGCTACCAGGTCAGTAACCCACGTCCGTCAGCACAGACCCTCCCCTAGCCCCGCTGCACGCAGCCACGAGGAAACCGTCACCTAAGAGCCAACAGAGCCCCTAATTGGCCATGACCGCTACCCCGGGTTGAGCCCCCCAAGGAAGATGCTCCTGGGGAACCCCCCGACGCCCTAAGCCTGTCCCTACCCCCACACCAATCACAACAGTGAAGGTGGGACCAAACTATGGCCCCCCACCCCCACTAGGTGATGGAGCTGATCAAAGGAGCCCAGAGCAATTGATCTGATGTGGTGGCAGAGGCTGTATCAAGACTAATGTAATCTAATAGATAATTTCTATATTGGTTAGAATTAAGATTATTTTTATTTTTCCAGTTCATGAGGACTGTTTTCTTGGCTATGCATAGGGCAGTGAAAACCATATGGGCTATATTCTTTTCCGTAGTGACATTATCTAAGCTGCCCAACAAACATACTAAAGGAGAAGTTGGAATGTTACATTTCAGACACTTTGATAAGTCTTCACATATCTCACGCCAAAACTTCTGAACTGGTGGACAGAACCAAAGAGCGTGGATATAATTGTCCGGTGAATTGGTTTGGCAGTGTGAGCAGTTGTTGGTAGACGTAAAGCCCATCTTGAACATCCGATGACCTGTATAGTGCACTCTATGTAGTATTTTGTATTGAATTAATTGAAGATTGGGATTTCTAATTAAATGAAAGGTTTTTAAGCAAATCTGAGACCAGAAGTTTTGGTCTAAGTTAACTGATAAATCCGCTTCCCATTTTGCAATAGGAAGTGATATTGATTCATCTGTTTTAGAAAGCATTCTGTATATTTTGGATAGTAATTTGGGGGTTTTAAGAGTAAGAAATTGAACCACACTTGGTGGTGTTTGTAGTTCAACTTGACCCGGTTTAAATCTCTTTTTTACTATGGATTTAATTTGTTGATATTCTAAAAATCTTTTCTTGTTGATCCCATATTGTGTAACTAGTCTGTCAAATGAAATAAATTCTGTTCCTTCTAGTATATGTTCTAAATATTTGATTCCTTTACTACTCCAATCTGAAAAGTTTATCATATTATTGTTTTGTAATATGTCAGGGTTGTTCCAGATAGGTGTACGTTTGCATGGGATTAATGGAGACTCTGTCAACTTCAGAAACTCCCACCACGCTGTCAGAGAGGAGCTGATGTTGACGCTTTTGAAGCATTCATGTCGTTGGATGTTTGAGCTGATAAACGGTAGATCTGAAATCTCTAGATTATTGCAAAGTGCTTGTTCTACATCTAGCCAAGGTTCATCTAAGAGGGTATGTTTTTGCCATCCTGAGATAAACTGAAGCCTGTTGGCCAAGAAGTAGTGCTGAAAGTTAGGTAGTTCTAATCCTCCTTTATCCTTGGTCTTTTGTAGTGTTTTTAAGCTTATACGTGGGGGCTTATTTTTCCAAAGGAATTTGGACATATATGAATCTAGAGATCTGAACCAATCTTGCGGCGGTTTAGTTGGGATCATTGAGAATAAATAATTTATTTTTGGTACTACCATCATTTTTATAGCGGCAACCCTTCCCATGAGTGATATGGGTAGACATTTCCACCTAGCCAGATCACCTTCTACTTTCTTTAAAAGTGGGATATGGTTTAATTTAGTTAGATCTGCAAGCTTGGGAGAAACATTAATACCTAAATATTTTATATTTCCCGATTGCAGTGGAGTAGAAGAAAATTAAAATTAACATGTACACAACTCAGCTCTCACACAATGCAAGATTTTACACCCAATAATAATATTATTTCATGATTTAATATTAAACATGAAATTTAAAATTGAGAAGTGTAGGTACAGTATATGCATAATTCATTTAGGCAGACTAGCATCCTTGATGTGCTTTTGTTGTCTTTTTAAGTCCAAGACTTTTGAAAAAAATGGTGAAATTCTCTTTTTAACTATTGCAATAAAGTGCACGTCTATACTGGGATTTCGTCAATGATGCCAAGTTGATTAAGTTGATTAAAGAAATGGAAACAGAAGAAGAAGTGGCCAGAGATGCATAGGAGGAAACAATGGTACTTAATGGCCAGTCTTAGTTCTTGCGGGTTGCATCAGCATTACTGCAGTTCTAGCAAGGTAATAGCTTAGGATATCAGAAGCGTTTATGTTTACATTGTACCTACAATATGGATTTAACGCAGAAGCAGAAATCTACTGTTATGACTGTGACAAGAATTTGACAGAGCTTTTAGTCTAGTAAAGAGGCATTGCACTGAACATTGGACTAAATGCTCTTAAAATGGCATGCATGGCAGCTGTGCGACCAATCTGCGCAACACTGATAGCAAGGTCAAAATCTGATACTGACACCTTGCCACCCACATAGTCCAAAAGTGAGCACACATATCTTAAACTTCTTGAAACACAGCCTGAGCAGTGTTAACTGTATTGGTCTGTCAAAGATGTTTTAAAGTTCTTAAACAAAAATTTTCTTAAGCAAATAGTCCTAAATACACTATGGTCTAGCGTTACTTGGAAAAATCAGAGCCTTGAGCCAGGAGTTTTACACAACCAGTACCTTAGTGGTGTCTTGAGAGCAGCTTTGCAACTCAGTTCTCATCTAGTACACTGGGACTAACTGGCTTTGACAAAGCATTTGCTGATTTCAACTATATGTATAATTTAAAAGACAGAAAATCAGCATACGTCAAGTTTTCTCCCATCTTTAGTCACACTCTTATACTGACATGTCCTGCAAGTCTATCTGAAACTCAATACCATTAAGAAAACTACAAATGTCAAACGAGCTATAAAATAGATGCTATATATTGGAACAGTATTGCTCTGATACATCAATTTCTAGAATATTAACACAACTTTGTTTTGTTTATATAATTTGAAGAAGCTGCAGAGCACAGATGACTGGACTCCTTTTCACACACTAAAATAAAACTGTAACTTGAGGCATCTGATCGCGATGTCTTACTTGTCCTGAGGCCGCTATGTATTGACATTAAGCCAAACTTTTTTAAACTATCAGGCCCAAGTTGCAACAGCTTTGCCATCAAAACTTATGGGAAGGTATCAGAGTGAGACCGTCGTATACACGGCGCTGACGAAAAGTTATTCCCCCAGCAGCAGCGCTGGTGATGGCGGCAGCAAAAATAGTGATTTACTGCAGAGGTGTAAACAAAACTCCGTCTTTGGTTCTCTTCTCTCTTCCTTCTAACCCTTGTGTCCACAATTCCTCAGAGAAAGACAAACATCGATCTGAGTTACAGCCTCAGACTACTGAGAATCTCTCTGGTCTGCACACCCACATAAACATGCACATATAGAAGCCTTATTTCTTTCCCTGCAGCTTCAAGTTTCTGAACTATGCCCCAACAGGAGTCTTGCAAAATTTACGTATATATTTTAAAAACAATATTGCAGATTTTTATTACAGCTGCCGTTGTTAACCACTTATCTGACCTGTCATAAGTCATGCTGCTTGTACATTCACTGTTTTAGGCTCTATAGACAGCAGTTTCTTGCACAGTTTAGGCAGCCAATGAAGTTTAAGTTGACTGGATTTAAAATTAGTTGGCAAACACATCCTCATTTTACAATTTTTTTACTCACTGATATGGTCATTGTGTTCAGAGGTGAAAACTTTCAGAAAAACACAGGAATTGTCACAGACACTTCTCTGTCACTGATCAAGACAGGACAGACTTTATGATACTGACAGCATCTGTTGAGCCTTCCTGGCTGTCAGTGACAATTCTGATATTTCCCTGAAAGAAAGGGAAATGTTTTGGATTCCAACAAAGAAGAAAATGTAGTTTAGTTGTGGCCGCGTAATCGTTGTTTGCATGATGTATCCTCCAGCTGTTAATATGATTGTGCCAAGGAGAACACTTAATGAAAACAAATAACAGAAAAATTGCGGCCATGCATCACAGCCCAGATTCAGTAATTATCATATAAGTATCAAGCTTGAGTTTATTAGCTCTGTGTCACAGGAAGTGGCATGCAATAAACTTATAAAAATTTCTGAAGTTTCACTCCTTTAGGCACCTTGAGACATTCAAGGGTATTTCTTTAAATCCTGTAACTCGCAAGCTGGATCTGCAGCAAACCTGACTTTTCCCCAGCACATGCACCACACTGTGGTTCATGTTTTGTGCCTCCTCTGACAAAAGGTACTCATCACTACTGAGCAGAAACACCCCACAACCCTTCTTGTTTTGAGGAAACCACACAGGTCAGGAACAGTGCATAGCCCTCATCAAAGTTGCTGTGATCCTTACCTGCTTATTTCTCCAACATGGCAAATCTAAGTGATCATTTTCTTATAGGCAAGTACACTGCATTCCAGTTATTCGCCTGTGCTGCAGCTAAGTCATAAAACAACAACCTATACCATCTGTGCTACACTGAAATTACTCTTACGGAAAGCTGATGTACTCACCCAGTAGAGCATAGTAAAAAGGAAACTGGGCAGCGTCAGTTGAGTACTGAGGGAGTGCATACAGACCACCAGGTAGGGAATTCCACAACAAACGGTTTCTGGATATAAGGGAGTCCACGCGGTCCTGGATGATCTGGATGAAGCAGAGAGGTAAAGCAGAAAGGAGGAGATGTGAAGAAAAGGAAGAAAAAGATCATGGAAACAAGCTGAATTGTAAATGAACACCATAAAAAATATATTTAAAACAATGGATATAAAAAAACAGAGGGGTAAAAACAGGGTGCTAGAGTGAACATAAAGTATAACTTATCAGGAAGAGAGCAGAAAGAAAAGATGAGACTATAATAACCAATAATTTTCTTCTTTCTTGTTTTTTTTTTTTTCAGTCAAACTGAAAAATCTATTGCCTGAAATTGCCCCCTTAACTCCACCACCTAACAACAGACATGTACTAATATTTGAAACTAAAAATGCTTATGTTTGGTGCTTTGGGAGGTCTCAAAGAGAGGAACATCTTTGCAGAACAGACCCAAGACACTTCATCCTGTGGAGCAACTCAATCCCAACATGAGCAGTCCATTAGTGAGTTAGCTAATACGATCCATCTGTCTTGTTACCGGAGGTTGGGTGAGCTGGTTGAATGTTGTGACAGTGAGCCAAATCTTCCAGAAGGCAGTTACCATAGTATAAATACATGTAATAACTCTAAAATAATATTAAAGAAGAGTAACAACACCATAAGTAAAAGTAATTTATCAAGTATGAGCAAAACATACTCACGAGCTTTATTAGTACTATGACTGATGTTTTAATGAGGAAATCAGCTGGTTAAACTGTTTATTGCACATTTTATTAACTCATTATATGACTAGCTTGTGAGATTGTATTTTGTCAGTGTAACATATATTACTGTATGAACTGCAGCAGTGCAAAGTATGAAACACTGAAAATACCTGAAGTCTGTACAGTGATGAGGATCAGAGGGCTTCTGACTCTGTGGCAGAGGGGTGATTGTGTAAATCTGGTTTACTAGAAAGTAAGGAAGCTTTTGGGACTGAGCAAAAACTCGTCCCTTCTGAGGACAGCTTTAGGCCACAACTGTACTTATGTTTTCTTCTTCTCTGCTTTTTTCACTTTCTCTTCAGTATCCACTAGTTGGGGCAAATAATTCAGCTCAGGTCTGCCAGAAAGACTTTTTTAAACATGTGATGTTTTAATTTACTTGGAACTAAAAAATCATTTTTCATACCATAAATTTGATCAACATTTAACAATACTGCTAATACTAATGTTAGACCCATAACATCTAATCTATTGACTGGGAGAAGGTGTTTGATTGTGTCCCCGGGCTGGCCCTACAGGATGTAATGCAAGAGTAATGGAGCTGTTGATTCTAGCCGATTGGTTGTTTGCCACTAAAAATTTTATTTATTTATTTTTGCAAATTATATAGTGACATCCAAAATCTTTGAATTTCATTTCGGTTTTAGGACATAAATGGCATATGAGCTGTCTATATTTTTGACTTTTACATGCATATTTTAATTTTTTTGCATGACTAATAATGGACTATAAACCATTCAAAGTAGAGATATACCCAAGTAGTTTTGACTTATTGTGAAACTTAAAAAACACATTTTTAATTAAAAAACAAACAAACTTTTTAATCATATTTCTTTGCATTTAGATCAAAACAGTGGAGGAAACAGGGAGTGGGGAATTGACACTTACATCCAGCTCTTAATAGCCACACACACACACACATATGCCTACACACCCACCTCCTTACACCAACTGTCAGGCTCGCAGTAT
The DNA here is from genome assembly GCF_036321145.2 of Pelmatolapia mariae. Classification (NCBI taxonomy): domain Eukaryota; kingdom Metazoa; phylum Chordata; class Actinopteri; order Cichliformes; family Cichlidae; genus Pelmatolapia; species Pelmatolapia mariae. The sequence continues at coordinate 20,764,537 of NC_086240.1, read as the reverse complement.
GTGGGACACTACGGTTATCAGCCACGCTTCATTTCACCCGTTTAGCCTGGTGGCATGCTGGCTCTGACTTTTTAGCACATCTGGCCAACAGTATACAGCTGTCAGCGGTCTCCTGTCTAATTTCATACCCTGCCAGCACTGGGCATTTGGTGGAATTACCAAGGTCTTGTTTGTGCTCAAAAAAAAAAATGCTGCAATTTGAGGATACTTTGTATTATTAAGGTAAACATGAAGGCAAACATAAATTATAGTTGTAGGGCTTGGTGGTGAAATTATCAGTCATTCTATAAAAGATGGGTCCTTATTCCTGGTGTTTGATAGATGGCATTGATGCAAACATTTTAATATACACAGCATTAAATTGGCTCAAACAGACAAATGTGTGACGTTATTACAGGCATGAGATCTTTAATTTCAATTGCATATGCCGTACTTTCAGTTCACTGTATCATTTTTCTGCTTTACATATGCATATGGAGTAGAAAATTATACACATAACAGGAGGCAAATTCTGAAAGCAAAAGTTGGAAAATAATTAGGAAAATAAAAAGGTTGTATTTTTAAGTATAGTAGCTGTTTGAAACCCTTCAGGGATGGTTAGGCGTGCTTCATATTTTGAAAGTTTTGAAAGTTGATACCTTGATTGCTCATTTGTGCAATCAAAGCAATCAACTGGGCTATAGAATTAAAAAGGGTGTCATTATTTTATGACTAATAACAGAAAATAACTGTGCCAGCATTAAAAATTAATGGCTTTTCAGTCTGTTAAACTTTCTTTCTATTTGTACAAATTCAAAGAGGTAAGATATAAAATCAATAAGAATGATAAAGCCAATTTTCTTAGTCTTAATAAAGCCTAAATATGTGCAAAAAGATCTACCTGTATACCTGTGCTTCAAACTTACTTTGTGAAAAAGAATGGAGATTCCACCTTTAAACTTGCATTCAGTGTAACTTCAGCAATTAAATCAGACAACAAACTGGCCTACACAACAACCACAGTCCTCACCTAGTAATAATATTTTTACACACATTAAAAAAATTAAGTCGAAAAAGTTAGTCTTTCTTTATTGGTGTAATGATTGTAATAATAGTATTTATGTTATCGCTATGATGATAATTGTGATAATTATGATATTAGTATTCATGGTGGACGTGATAAATTAAAAGAAACTGTGGGCTTTAGAAAGATCATAGCAATCATACTGATGTTTATGTAATGATACCTATGATTCTTCTGCTGATGTTGGTGATAAAAAGGATTATTATCCTCCGTGTCTGTGTTCAGAGATGATACAAAGCGCAAATGGTCCCTGAGGTCTGAATCGAGGCTGTAAGGAAATGAATTTCTTTAAAAAAAAAGAAAAAAAGGAAGACTAGGATGGCTTTTGTGGTACATGGCAATGACACAGGCTCATTTTCTGTACATCAGCTGGTTAGGTCATTTAATGAGCCAGCCTGTGGGTTTCTAGCCTTGAGAGCAGGCATGAACGCCCACTCACATACTGCAGCCTCTTAAACCTGAAGGCTGCCAGACAGCATGGTCCTCCTTCACACTTGGTGCTTCACAACCGGCACTTCACGACGCCTATGTTTTAATTTCAGGCAACAAAATGCTGGTTTCCATCTTCAATATTTCTTTTCTTTTCTCAAAGATTGTCAGGTTAGGTTAAAATAAAACCTGAACTCCATATTAGATGTAACGTTTTCTAGGTTAACCTTGCTGAATAGTCCACCAGAGATTTTATGAGCACTTTTCACACATAGCAAGAGGTTTTCTCCATGAGGTTTACTTTTCTGTTTGTCACTGATTAGAACTGATAAGTCACACACAATCTAGACTACCATTAGATACAGAAGGACTCCTGCTAAATATATGTAACTGTCACAAGTCTGATGACAGTGAAGACAATGAACATTAAGTACTAGCTGTAAAAGGTTTTAGCAACTCGTGTCAGCTGGTGCCAAATCAAAGGGAAAGAGGGGCAGTAGCTCTGAGAGTTGAAAAAAGGATAAGACAGTTCTATATAAAAATGTTATATGCCAGTGGTGTATCAGCAGCTTTCTCATATGATGCTAAGGATTTATTGCGGAAAAACACAGTTTTATGAAGAAAAAACAACAACAAAAAGTCAAACTGTAACCCTGATCTCAAAACAAACTTTGAGCGTGCCAAATCACCCCCGGTAACTTTGATATACCTTCACTGAGTGTTTGAACACTGCATTGCCGAGCTGCTTCTGAGTGGAAATGTATGAATATGGAGCAGAAAAAGTACTGCAAAAGAGAGGGCACATTCAGCTAACCTTCTTTGGATAAAAAAAAAAAAAATACTGACAACTGGAGAAAGAAATCTTTCAAAAGTTTGTCTTTGGGAGGTGATGCATAGCCAGCGGCAATGTATAGTACAGAACAAGCTATAGCAGTTTGACTGACTAAATGCAACTCTCCTGATGAAAATAAATCCACAACTCCCATTAAAACAATGTTTTGCAAGCTTACCTCAAGAGTTGTTAAGACTATTTTGGCTATGGAGGAGAAGTAGGCGTCCCAGAGGAACTGAGTTTGCTGGCGGAGAGCCAAGATCCTGTCATGGCCCACGGACCGGGTAATGGAGGGAACCTGTGGAAAAAATAGACAAAGAAGATCAAGATGACAGTGAGACAGATTATATTACGCTAGATTTTTAAACAAAGCTGAGTGAAGGATGAGAATCGGCGGAAGGCAAATAGGGTGGAGGAAGCATAAATAATTTGTGGACATGCAGAAAAGATTAAGGGAGATTTTCCCCTCAAGACTCTTCCACCACATCTTACTTTGTACTTACCTCCACTGATGGTGTTTCAACTAAACCACCTGCTATTCAGCTCCAGTTCTGTATGCACCTGAGAGTTAATTCATCTAAGTGTATGCTTGGAATATAAAAAAAAAACACCCAGCTCGCCCCTGCGGGCGGTTTATCCTTCAAGCTCGGGTCCTCTACCAGAGGCCTGGGAGCTTGAGGGTCCTGCGCAGTATCTTAGCTGTTCCCAGGACTGCGCTCTTCTGGACAGAGATCTCCGATGTTGTTCCAGGGATCTGCTGGAACCACTCGCCTAGCTTGGGAGTCACCGCACCTAGTGCTCCGATTACCACGGGGACCTTCACCCTCCACATCCTCTCGAGCTCTTCTCTGAGCCCTTGGTATTTCTCCAGCTTCTCGTGTTCCTTCTTTCTGATGTTACTGTCATTCGGAACCGCTACATCAATCACTACGGCCGTCTTCTTCTGTTTGTCTACCACCACTATGTCCGGTTGGTTAGCCACCACCATTTTGTCCGTCTGTATCTGGAAGTCCCACAGGATCTTAGCCCGGTCATTCTCCACCACCCTTGGGGGCGTCTCCCATTTTGACCTCGGAACTTCCAGGCCATACTCGGCACAGATGTTTCTGTATACTATGCCGGCCACTTGGTTATGGCGTTCCATGTATGCCCTGCCTGCTAGCATCTTGCACCCTGCTTTTATGTGCTGGATTGTCTCAGGGGCATCTTTACACAGCCTGCACCTGGGGTCTTGCCTGGTGTGATAGACCCCAGCCTCTATGGATCTTGTACTCAGAGCTTGTTCTTGTGCTGCCATGATTAGTGCCTCTGTGCTGTCTTTCAGTCCAGCTTTGTCCAGCCACTGGTAGGATTTCTGGGTATCAGCCACCTCCTCTATCTGCCGGTGGTACATACCGTGCAGGGGCCTGTCCTTCCATGATGGTTCCTCGTCTCCCTCCTCTATCTTGGGTTTCTGCTGCCTGAGGTATTCACTGAGCACTCGGTCAGTTGGGGCCATCTTCCCAATGTATTCTTGGATGTTCATTGTCTCATCCTGGACTGTGGTGCTGACACTCACCAGTCCCCGGCCCCCTTCCTTCCGCTTAGCGTACAGCCTCAGGGTGCTGGACTTGGGGTGAAACCCTCCATGCATGGTAAGGAGCTTTGGTAAGGACGCAACCCATAATGGCAATGCTCAGTGGCTAGTGGATCTGAGGGCAGACCATAGCAACCTCCCTGAACAGGGTCCAGTAACCATCATGGTGGCAGACATCCAAGCAAGGGCCTCTAGTATGAAGAGTTGGACAGCACCAGGCCCCGACATGGTTCACGCCTACTGGCTGAAGAAGCTGACTGCACTCCATGAGTGTCTGGCAGCACAAATGAACCAGCTGCTAGTTAACGAGAGACACCCGGAATGGCTAACCGAAGGTCGGACGGTCCTGATCCCCAAGGACCCCAAGAAGGGACCGGTCCCATCCAACTACCGACCAATAACCTGCCTCAGTACTACATGGAAGCTCCTGTCAGACATCACATCGGCTAAGATGAACAGGCACATGGGTCAATACATGAGCGGGGCACAGAAAGGGATTGGCAAGAATACCAGAGGCGCAAAACACCAGCTACTGGTAGACAGGACAGTCAGCCGAGACTGCAAGACCAGACTGACCAACCTGTGCACTGCCTGGATTGATTACAAGAAGGCCTATGACTCAATGCCCCACAGCTGGATACTGGAATGCCTAAAATTGTACAAGATCAACAGGACCCTAAGAGCCTTCATCAGGAACTCAGTGGGGATGTGGCGTACAACACTAGAGGCCAACTCCAAGCCCATAGCACAAGTCACCATCAAGTGCGGGATCTACCAAGGAGATGCTCTGTCCCCACTGCTGTTCTGCATAGGCCTGAACCCCCTCAGTGAGATCATTAACAAGACTGGCAACGGATACCGACTACGGAACGGAGCAGTTGTCAGCCACCTCCTGTACATGGATGACATCAAGCTGTATGCCAAGAGTGAACGAGACATCGATTCACTGATACACACTACCAGGCTATACAGCAATGACATTGGGATGTCATTCGGGCTGGAGAAGTGTAGTCGGATGGTAGCAAAGAGAGGGAAGGTAGTCAGAACTGAGGGGATCGAGCTACCAGAAGGCAACATTGCAGACATAGAGGACAGTTACAAGTACCTGGGGATCCCGCAGGCGAATGGGAACCATGAAGAGGCCGCTAGGAAAGCTGCAACCACCAAGTACCTGCAGAGGGTCAGGCAGGTCCTGAGGAGTCAGCTGAACAGTAAGAACAAGATCCGGGCCATCAACACCTAATAGGCTGGCCAAAGGAGGAGATAGAAGCCACTGACATAAAGACAAGAATGTATATATATATATATATATATATATATATATATATACTTTTTATATAGATGAGTTTGATGAGCTCTCCAAAGCTAAAAGATATTTAAGGTTTAGTTTGGAATTACACAAAACAGTCAACTTATCATAGATGTTACATTACCTCAACAACTTATTGATCATTGTTAATTTATTTTTTCCTGGAACAGAAATGAAGGGGAATGAAAAAGCCAAGGGCCAGCAACCGCTGCTGATAGCTAAGACCCACAAGAACAGCCCATGATCTCACTGGTCCCAGCACACACTAACATACAAAACATGAGCAGCTGGCTTGTGAATTGCCTGAGTGGCACCTTTAGGGAGAGACAGTGAAAGCTTAAAATTAAGGAACACCATGATCCTGACTTGGGAGCTAAACAACCGGATACGCCAGGGAGATAGTGCAGGATGTTCTCTTGATGTCCAGCTTGGAAAACAACAAAGTACCTACAAGATGAGATCAGACATAACCATATATGCTCCATTGAGCTTGGCAATAAAACAGTCAAGGGAATATTCCAGCCAGTGTTTCTAAAGACCCTCATTGGCCCTTAAGAGATGGGGGCGTATTTGAAGCCCAAGAACTGTTTGGTGTTTCGGCCCCAGTGACAAGAAATCTCCCATCAATAAACATTAGAGTGCCAACTGGTTAGACTTGGCCAATGAAAAGGCTACTATAATCTGAAGAAATAATGAGTGATGGTGATAATCAGTTTTCCCGAAACACTGGTCATTTTCCATGAGGGTGTTGAGGATTTTTATTTAAAGAGTCCCAAGCCACTTGGCTCTATTGCTCATGCTCTGACCAGGGAGCTCTCATCTTACAGTGATCTGTGAAGCCTAATGAGGCGACTCCGACTGACAGTCATGCTGTCTGGAATGTCTTCAACTGATATTTGTCACTGAAATATACCAATTTCCACATGCATTATGTGTCCAATAATATCTTCATCCCCTCTGCTTCAAGGGGAAATGATCCCTTCATTCATTTAAATGAGACCACTGCATTGACAGGAGTGCTGATACAGTGGGTGTTGGCAAAAAAACTAACTGTAGGGCTGACAAGCAAAAACACAACTCTAAAAGATAATATAATTGAATGAATTGAAAAAGTAAAAGTGTACATTCTATATTATACTAATACTTTTGAGTTTTCATCCATTTCTTTTCATTTATTGTTTGGATTTAGACAGGTTTAATTTTTGCCTGTTTCTTTGGTTTACTGTACTATAGATTTTTGCATGCTTTGTTTTGCTAAAAATTATATATTCAATTTACTTTGTAACAAAAGTTGCAATTGTTTGCCTTTGAAACTTTGCATTGCTGGGCTGTCCAATTAGCCTTCAAACCCATATTCATATTTTTCAAACTGGTCTTATTAAATTGCTTTTATGTCATATGACTACAGTGATGCTGCTTGCATTTTTATTTATCTATTTTTTTATGCTTCGCTCTTTTCACACAAGAATAATAAATAAACAAGACTGGATTTCATCTCTGACAGCCCTGAAAATATTTTGGGTAGTGACAGATTTACCAAGCAGGGTGAATTAGTGTGAGGCTGCACTCACAAGACTGCATTGATAGTAGCGGTTTGCAGTCAACTGCCTGCTACAACCCTTAGTAAATAATTTTTGTATGATTCATTTAAATGCTTTCCTCCCATAATTTTGCTCTCTGAAATCGAAGGATCTGCAAATACATGCTGTATGCAAGGCCAGCTGCAAAAATAGCTGTGTCCATGCTTACCACTGTGCCTCTACAGTAAATACAGATAACACAAGTATTTTTTTTAATGCTTGGACAGAGCATTAGTAAATCTGGCCCACAGAGTGATGACAAAATTGCATCAAAAATGAAAGAGTCACAGATTATGTGGCAGAGTGTTGATAATTATGGGTAAAAACCAAAAAAAGCACTCACAGTACAGAGCGGCTCTGTTGCTTATCCACTTTATAACAAAATTATATTATAATTGCTTTTTCATTTACTTTTAAAAGATATTTATTTCACATTTGTGTGATCTGAAAACCCCACATTAATCATGAACTCAGGAAAAGCGGTTGTGCCGGTGTTGACGTCACTGGGATCTGCCTACAGCAGCACAAGCTTTAATTGTTCAGCTCTCTGAGGTGGAATATAAACAACACCAATCAAATCAGCCCCATTCTCTTTCCCTCGATTGACTCTAATAGTGTTTATGTTTCTCAGCAGGGGGGCGTTTTGTGTGTGTGTGTGTGTGTTGTGTATTTCCCCTCTCCATGGAGAGAACAGAAACTCTACATATTAAACAGCCAGGTATTGCCGTGCTCAGTGATGTAATTGAAAGTAATGAGATTCAACTCTCAGCAGGTGTTACAGCTTCAGTGTTGCGTGAGTTCCTGTGTGTGCGTGTGTGTGTGTGTTTGTGTGTGTACACGCGCATGCACGTGTGTAGGTAGTTTCTAGTGAACAAAAAAATAAAAAAGAAAAAAGGGAAAAACCAATCAGGGCAAGCATACAGAATTTGTTTACCAACCAAAAACTAAAATATATTCTGGTTAAATATTTCACTGATTATAGCCTTCTTTATAGATGTTGTCATCTGGACCAGAAAATTAAATAAATAAATTCTGGATGTTTTAATGCTTCTTAAAGGTGTTAAGCTGACCGTTGAATAAACCACAGAGCCTGAGGCTAAAGAATCATTTCTGATATCTACTTTCCAGAAAATGATTTTATTCTTGCCACTCTGCCGACTGCCTCAGTGCTGAAAGAAAGAAATGAAACGCCTTCAAGGTGTCCTCAACATCTATAAATGTGTGTTTAATGAAAAGCAGAAACAGCCTGTATTGCTGTATCCTTTTAAATTAATTAATTAATGTTTATTTATGTCACATTATATTAAACTGCTCAACTGGTGTTTATTTAAAACTGACAGGAAATATGCAGATGACTTTATTTCATCTAAAAAATGAGTTCCTGTCTTTTATCAGGAATTTGGATGACATAGATGATATTCTGGAAAAGAAAGGTGGTTTTTGAACCACCATGATGTATACAGTTAGGTTTTTGTAGTTTTGTTTCTGAGTGACATATTTGCACTGGATCTTTCAATATAAGGAGAAACTGACATAAATAAAGGGGGCAACTATTTGCCTGAAAAAACAAAATAAACCTATAAGAGAGATTGCAAAATATGTAAGATTGGTTAAGTCGACCATGTATGACATTCTTAAGAAGAATGAATGCAGTGAAGCTCAGTGACACCAAAAGGCCCGCAAGCTCACAGAAAACAACTAAAGTGCATGATGACAGAATAGTTTGAAAGAAAAAAGGTTGATAATTGTAAAGGTCTACAAACAAGAGATGCCTTGTAAAGAGATGGTTTACAACAAAGTGCAAAAATCTGATAACTAATCTGATTTACCAACAAATAAATAAATAATCATTAGATAGATGAAACCAAGGTTTACTTGTATCAGAATCATGAGAAGAGAAAAGTATGAAAAATGAGAGGAACGGCTCAGGATCTGAAGCAAACATCATCTGTCAAACATGGTGGAGGCATTACTATAAGTCAGCAAAGTCAGTACAAATGAAGAAAACACTTTGGGAAGCCACTTACTGCATCCAAGTATTAAAATCAATCCTTATAATCAAATCTTTGCAATTACTATTGAACAAATATCTTATTTTGTCTATCTTTCCATTCACTCAACCTATTCTGCTAGTGAGATCTTTGTGTCAGCATCAGTCACTTTACAGAGTGCTCCAAAGTATTGGCACAGACTGATCTGAGGGAGTCGTGTGTCTTATTGTCACTGATTCAGTCTCTTCCCTTCCTACCTTTGATTCTGTGCTTAGCGTGGCAGCAAAACAACAAGAACCACCGATCTGGTGAACAATGAAGGGAAACAATCCAACCTTCACCAGTTTGAAATGTTTAAATGTGCCTCAGGTTGCATGATGCTTGTTCTGAAGTGACATGTATGTGAGCGTCCCTTTATATGCCACTGTGGTTCATCACTCACGCATTTCATGTATTATCCTGAAAGCCTTGGAATTAGCTGTGTTTATACCTGCCCCTGTCATTTCCTTACATGTCTGCATTAAAGCAAGGGAAATTAATGGAAAAATGTTTGCTTTGTTTGGATCGGTAATGAATGTGAACACCCTCAGTGTCGGAGGCTATGTCAAAACAAATCTCTCACTTCACACATTATCTTAACCAACAATTAGCACGCTTTTGCAAGATGGTTTTGTTTTAAGCAAATAAATAACAAAACATCTGACAAGATTAGTGCACTATTGTGAGTCTCAGTAATGCTTAATAAGGAAAAAAGCCTGGTATGTTTTATCTAAAAGGAACATTTTTTTAAGATGGCCTGTCAGCTATTGAGTGTTTCACATAGGAAAAAAAAGCTAATAGAAGGCTAACAAAGAACCACAAACACACTAATTAAAAGCAAAAAGCTTACACACGCTTACTTCTGGACTTGCTGTCCAGGTGGTGGTACCGGTCACTGAGGCAACACATGGTAACACAGAGTTATTACAGTAAAGTAAATATCACAAGCTCTACCCACCGCTGTAATGAAAGAGAACAGAAGGTGATCCAATAGTCGAATCATCTATTTTAGATAAAAATAGTTCAGAGTGTAGGTGTGAGTGTCTGTGAATCTCACCGCTGTCATAAAACATATGATTTTTAAAAAGCCACATGATTGCAATTAGATTTTTAAACTTGGTACATATCGGTGATGTGCTGACAGGTCACACTTTTATCAACACTTTTTCACATCTATAACATGACAATCACCATTTGATGACACAGACACCAAGTGTCAGATGCTTTATTTCCACATTATATTTCTATTTGGACTTCTCTGGAGAAATTCTTTGAAGCAAAAATGATTCATTTTGGAGGCGGCATGATGGTGCAGTGGTTAGCACTGAGATCTCATAGCAAGACGTTTTGGGGTTTAAACTGGCTGATCAGTCCTGTGTGGAGCTTGCACGTTCTCCTTGCGCTTCTCTTGCTTTTTGATGGCTTTCTTCCACAGTCCAAAGACATATATGTTGGCATACTTACAGCAGGTCAACTGCAGATCCTAAATGAGCTGTAGGTGTAAATAGGACAACGTGTTCAGGGTGTTGCCACATTTACCGGCTCCAGCCTCTGTGTGAACCTAATTGGATTAGTTACTAAGAAAAGGGATAGAGCCTTGGTTTTATATTCAAAAGCTCACAGTCAAATTAAATTCATTTAAAATGATAGCATTTCACTTTATACTTAGAGCTATGTCATCCATGCCTGTGAATTGTGAGTGAAATGACAGTCCTTTTAAATAATTTAGAGAAAATATACTCCATAAGAAAACAGCTTTTTTCCATGAAGTTTAGTGTAAAGAAGGGATTAATCAGAGGCCTCTCAGAGGCAGGACCTTCCACAGCTGTCGGAGCAGGAAGCAATAGCAGGTTACCTTTGCTAACAAGTTCTTAATGAATACCCATTAGTAGGCCACTGGTATGGGATTGTAGGAGGCTGCAGATGCAGGCAAGAATAAGTCAGTTTAAGGCTTTAAAATAAGCAATAAAATCCTAAAATCTATTCTACAAGTCACAGGTAGCAAGTCATTAAAAAGGCTATTTGATAAACAGAATCACAAACAAACACTTGATCTTTGAGGAATATTAAGTGCATACTTAGGATCTATTTAGTTTTTGACATGACTGTGTGCCCACTTGGAGCTAAGCTTTTCAGAGAGGCAGGAGTGTATTGAGGAAATATTACACATTTTGTCAGTTTCTCCCAGGCTTCTCAAACTGAATACATGATTTGCATAAAAGTGCCTAAACTGAAATCAAGCTGATTAAACTCATATGGCAGCTTTGTTTGGCAAAGCCAGCCTATTCTACTTCAGGGCCACAAATCTGTTTCCACACATTTCTGATCTATGCATTGTGCTTCTAAGTTTGAATCAGCCCCAGCTGGATTCTTATGGGTTCCCATGGGGATTTTGAGCCAGAGAGGACAATTATAACTGGGAAGATGGTGGCATTTCACCATCCAGACACTGAATTAGCCGATGCTGAAAGGGCACAGTTTATCTTTTGTTGGTGTAAAGTGCAAGGAAAGTTTGTCCTCTTTATCCAGGTTACATGGTGGTGGCTTTTGCTAACCTCGATCCATTTACATATATATATATATGTAAAAAAAAAAAAAAAAAAAAAAAAAATATATATATATATATATATATTTTTTTTTCTTCTTCATCTGTTCATACTATTGCTGGAAAACTCATACATCTGCTGAAGGATCTATCCTAATTTCATTTCCCCATCATTTAATTTTCCACTGTTTTACAGTACCTGTAATAGCAGCCTCTCATCGCCAATGATGGCGGCTTTCCTCCAGTCAATTACTTCAGAGAAGGGAAGCTCCCAGCCATTACTTAGAATAACTGGAATACAGGCAGCCTGTGAGGAAATACAAATGAAAAATTAAAAACAAACACGAAGAAAGAGGCACTACAAGCAGAGGCCATTCTATTTTGAGCTGAAGTGGAAAATACACTTGTCAGAAATTTACTGTCATTAACTTTGTGGGCAACCATGGGACTCCTAGCGTAGCTTAAATAACACACTCTTAAAGACATTTGCAAATTGGATTTGTAGAAGGATATCAGCTGAGCCAACAGGGGGTGTGGCATTAATTCACTTTAAAGTTTTTGGTTGTGATTGTGAACTTGTCTAGTTGTTCACCTCAGCAGGGCTGTCCTCCCTATAAGAAAGAGGTTAAATAAAGGCTAAAGAAAACATTAACTTGAAACTGTTTACAAGATTTAATAGATAAAGTGAAGGAGAAAAATCACAGTGATGCATAAAGTGTAAGCAGAATTTTAAAGTAGAGCACTGGGATGGATCAGCTTTGGTCTTTTTTTTTGTAAGGGATTTATCTTCTTTGGTAGCTTCCCTTTAATGAGACACTTTCAACACGTTCCAAATAAGTCTTCCAGAAACAAATGGAGTTGCCAAAAAGATTAAGGACAAAATAAACTGTATTTATTTATTTTTGCTGTATGCCTCAATATTTAGAGGGTTCATTTGTGTGACTTGATTCATAGGGAGCTGATTTCATTTCCCACAGGAGCTCTGTGCGTTGCTCTAAATTCATTTTATGAATAAGAATAACTTTATTAATCCCCAAAGGGAAATTGCTTTGTAACAGTTGTTCAAAATTGTGGAAGTTGTAAAATTATACAACTTCAGCAGAAAGAAAAGAAATTTTACAACTAGATGGAACGAAGGACCTCCCATGACGTTCGCTGGAGCAGTTAGTCATTCTCAAAACGGTTCATCATTCGTGTTTAATCGATGAGAGTTGATTGTGCACTCCTCTGCATTATTAAACTGTGTTTAAATGGAAGATACTCTATTTTCTGGCTAATTTGTTTCATTTCACATATTTTATGCATCATTTAAAGGCTTGTGGTGTTGTTTTTTTATATTCTCTGCTAAGATTATTATAACAGCTTGAACAACCTTGCTTCACATGTTAGAAAGCAGTTCTAGAAAGCAGGTCTAGGCTCTTTAGATGCCTTTAGATGCTTGGGATCACTGTTTCCAGACATACTTTTTTGTCATCATAATTTCATTAATTTTAGCAAGATCCCCAACACCAGTGGCTGAAATGCAGAGCCTCCAGCACATTTTATAGATAGCTGTAGACACTGCTTTACCTGTTCCCTGATGATTTGAACCACAAATTTCACATTTCAATCACTCCACAATACTTTTTGTCACTGATATGATTTTCAGTCCAGTTCTCATGTAGTTTGTCATACCTCAGCCTTTCCCCCCTGTTTCCCTTCCTTAAGACTAGCTTCTTGACAGCCAACCTTCCACTGAGACATTTCTGATGTGGCTTCAGTGAGCAGTAGATGGACCAACTGAAGGGCTGGATGCATCTCTCGGGTCCTGCATCAGATCTTTTCTGTTTTTATTTTCTTTTTCTTGCTAGTATAAAAAGGCCTAACGATACAATTTAAAATTAGTTCTTTGCTAAGTTGTCTGTTAAGTTTAGACACAAACCTGGTTAGCTACCGGTTTTAATGCTTTAAGCAGTAGCGGTTTTTGATACGGGCGACACGGGCGGTTGCCCGGGGCGGCATCGTGGTGGGGGGCGGCATCACGGGCATCGGCAAAAGAAAACAAAGTTGCTCGTACACATGCTGCCGTCATGCCAGCGCATATTGGGAATGACATAGGCACCGATCGGTTTTCTATCGCCCATTTGCTGGGAGTAAGGGCGCCCTCCGTTTGCGAGGTGCACCTGCTGCTTGCTACACAGGGAGGAGAGGGGCGGCGGGGGATTCTCTGGCTGGCTGGAGCGGCATCTAATAACCAACTCACAAAATAAAACAAAATAAAAACAAACCAACAAACATGAAAACACCAGACATCATGATACAGACTTATAATTTGTCAAAATTCTATACGCGAAAAGTGAGCGCGAGAGCCCTCGGTGCGCCTGCTCGCTGCTGAAGTCAAAGTAAACTTGTCATCTCCGCTACAGTCCAGTATATAGAGAGACGAGACGACGAGGCTCCAGTTACAGCAGTGCAAGTAAACAAACAATAAATATAAGAAGAGTAAGAAAATAAATATACACTTTAGGACCAGGGGTAAAGGGATCCATAACAATTTAAAATTTATAATTTACAGTTTGATGATTTAAAGTCTCACACACAACGAAAGGGGAGGAGAGCCCTGCTGCTTCCAAATAGAGCACATTTCATTCATAATGTTGTAAATCCAAGCCCATTATGGATTCATGATTTGAATCCTGGGTTGTGTGAAATCCCAGAAATACACCTTAGACAAAGTGAATCTGTGAACTAAGGTGTAGGTCTGTTAGGTTATGTTGTGGTGATCCTCGGGTTGGGGGGTGGGTGTTCATACTGGAGTGCAAAATTAAAACCAATGGAAGATGGACAAGAAAAGTTCAAAGCCATCAGGTCCTCAGTTTAGAAAAAAATAGAAAAGAAGAGGAGAAATGAGCAAAAGATACAGATAAGCAGATGTGTCATTGGATAATGGCAGGTCATCCTGAAACAATCAGAATCAGAATACTTTATTAATCCCTAAGGAAATTATGTGGGTTACAGTTGCTCCAAGAAGAAATGGTAAAAGTAGTAACAGTAACAGACTAAACTCCAAACAATACATTATGTTACAGATTTTAATATTAATTAGTCATTGTCAATAGTTGATTTGTCCTGTTCTCATTGTATGACGAATTATGATGGCTGTTTGGTTGCTGTTTGCATACTATGCATACTCTCTCTCTCTTCATATGTGTGTGTTTGTTTCTCTGGTGAAATTCAGTAATGTTAATGTACAATCCTTAATATGTTTTATGTGTGTGTGTGTGTGTGTGTGTGTGTGTGTGTGTGTGTGTGTGTGTGTGTGTGTTTGGGTGGGGGGGGGGCGCCAGAGGGAGTGTTCGCCCGGGGCGCCAAACAGGCTAGGACCGCCACTGGCTTTAAGCATGTGTTTTTGCTTGTTAAGGGGCTTAACAAGCTAAAAACAAATTCCTCCAAAAGTAGTCAGGTATAAGGCGATGTTTAGCACTGTTGCTTAACAGCAAGAAGGTTCCTGATCTTAATCTTTTTGTTTGGTGTCTGTGCCTGTGTAGGTTTTTCTCGAGGTTCTACAGCTTCCTCTCCTAGTCCAAAATCGTGCTTGCTAGGTCTAATGAGTGGCTCTAAATTGGCAATTGATGTGAGGTAGAAGAAGCACTTCAAGTTTACATGGTAAAATGTTGCATGAATGTACATTTAAGTCTGGCCGGCTTATTTAAAGAGCCTATATTTTCAAAAAGGTCCATTACATTGCATTAAATTGCTTTTAGGTTATAAAACAAGAAAAAATCTAAAATAAAACAATAGGAAATTTGAAACTCACACAACATAGCAAAAATATTGTTGCTGTCTGTTATTGAGTTAAAGACACACTGCATTATATTTTCCCTTTGCTGGCAAAGGCGACCATTACATGATGTGTGTGCAAAGAGCGGCTGCTCAGGCCAGCTGTTGCCCCTCCACATGATTCACTCTGTAGACGACCATGCCAGAGTTGATCAATGTACACTCAGCGGAGCTGTCCTGTGTGACATCCTTCCAGGAATCATGCTGTAGCTCTATGATTCCTGGAAATCATAGCAGCAAAGGAGGCATTTAGTGTCTCTTTGTTATGCTTGTCTTGTCCACCATGGGAGTGCTTTCCTTCTCTCAAATAATTTCTTTAGCAAATGCTTGTCATCTATGCACATCTGACATGCAGCACTTAAGCACACTGCTTGAATATATTCCTTCTCTGGTGTACCAGGAACTTTTTTCTTGTTTTTTAATGGACAGAAACCTTCTGAGACTGCTCATATCAAGTTCTTCAAGTAAGGTGAGCCATTTCTTTCACTAGTGTACAACAAAGAGGGCGTCACAACCAAACAATATACTTAGAGATGGGACTGCAGGCTGATTCCTCCCACACTCTGTCAAAGACTGAGGTGGCTGTGTCTAGTACTATAGGACACCGACTACTAGTGACAGTACAGCTTTAATTTTTATTGCAGTTTTTAGAACCGTTTCATTTCACTTAGAAGAAATACTAATTTTGCTCATGACTTTAAATGGAACACTTTTGAATAGAAAAATTTTGTAATTTGGTAAGTTACCTCTATGTTGGTGAATTATTTTTACTAAATCAAAAAGGCCAACTGCAGTTTCACTGATGAAAATTTCCAAAAATGAACAAATGTGTTTTTTGCAAATGAACTCTTCATGTGTGGTTGTTAAGTAGCGACGCAGTGTCTGCAAAGAACGAACAAATTTCAGTATGTTTGGTATTTTCATTTAAAGTTCAAGTTTGACTGGATTCTCAATCAAGTGAAACCGAGAGATTAAAGGAGATTCACAAAATGCCGAGTGCATTACGGGTGACCTGTCGATGCAAATTCTCACTGCTTTGATTAGTCTGGCTTTGTGAGATGACGTTCTCTTTTCTCATCTTGTCTTTTTTCCCCACTGTCATCCTCTTACATGTCTCTCTGTTAGTCAGTCCTCTCCTCTACTGTCCTCTGAATGTTGATGATTATTAAACCATTGCAGAGGTTTATTTTCTCACCTCTACCAAACACATCGGACATGCTGAAAAGGCCATTAAAATAATTGGGATGCATTTAAATGAAAGTTTAAATAAAAGCAATGAGAACATTTTTTAGACACATCTTCTTTCAGCTAAACCTGCTGGCTTTGATACTGTAAAATTCAGCCTTGATTTGCTCATTGCTTTTGGTTAAAAACTGTGAAATTTATGGTACCAGAAATCAGCTACAGAGAAGTCAGTTGTGTTTGTCATATTTGTCTTATGTGCACCCGTCTAGAAGCAGGCATATAAATGTGTCATTACTAATTAAATAAATTACTAACATTTATAGTTTAAAATACTTTGCTCACAATTAAAATATGCATGTATACCTTAAAATCTGCAAACTTTTACAAAATATATGTTAAGCTTTAGTGAAATAGTGAAGAGTTCAACACAAACTGGAACTGTGTAAAGTTCATCTTCAAGGGAAACATTTTTGAACCTTTGAAATGTACTGTTTTCAGACACACCTTTGGTCTAAGGGCAAACAGTTTTTGGTTTGTTTTGAGCTTTCTCAAGTTTCTCAAGTTACAACTTAATTAGTGAGTGTTTACAGTCAGCATTTTCCGTGCAAACTATTGAAGCTGACAGCAATTAAAGCAAATATTGAGGGTTTTAACACAGTACAGTCTTTGTGACTGACTTCACAACCATCAACCTCCAGCAATGCACATTTTTCCTTAGTGACTGGAGATTGCCAGCGGGTCGTCAACTAGTGTCTGTGTTGTATAATAGAAATGGGAATCTCTAGCCAGCCTACGATATGATATTGTCACAATATTTCAATATTTTGGCACTGCATAAATAAAATTCATTTTCAGTTCTGATACAATATTATTGTAGTTTTTTACATTTTGCGATATGCTGGTCATTGCAATAACATACACTGCATTTTATTTATTTTTTAACTACTCAAGTTGGCAATTTGAAGTCTGTTTCTGATAATATATGAATTACCTCTGATAAATTGTCAAAAATCACATACTTGTTGTTGCCTACATAAACAGAAATTCCTATTATCAAAAGTTCTCATTTAATTTTTACATTTCTGCTTAGCAAGCTTTCTGTTCTATAAAATTACAACCAGCTGGCAGCCAGTTGAGTCTTCTGTAGTTCATTCCTGACAAAGGCTCCTTTAGACTGATGGCAACATGTTAGCAATCTGTCTCCATTTATAAATTAGACAGCAATTATTTGCACACCTTCAGCAATCTCTCTGAGCACGACTGCAATTAGTCCAAGTCAGACTGTGGCTGTTTGCAGAAACGTTACCCCCTATCAGGCAACATGTTCAATCACCTTGCGATCACAAGTTATTGTGAGTGTGCAACATCATCAGGTTCTGGGCAACCATTTGGTCACCAAAAGTTGCAGCTGGTCACAGAATGTGAAAAGATTGTTACAAAAGATTGTATTCAATTTTTTATTTATTTTTTTTTTTTTTTGGGGGGGGGGGGGGGGGGGGGGTGTTATACACTAGTTTGTTGATTTCTGCCTCTATAGTGTCTAGGCTTGTGCAACCTAGTCCTAGTCAAACGTCTAAAATGTTCCAGGAAAACAGAAACACCATAAAGGTTTTTAGAGTGACAGTTCTAAAAAACTCCTGAGGTTAGCATGCACCGCCCATTTATGTCTGCGTGTAAATGTGTATTCTGTCTACAACAGAATGCATAATCAGAAGCATAAAATAAACACAGAAGAACAAGGAAAACAAGACTGCCAAGGGCAACTACAAGGCAGAGCCAGATGATTAATGTCAAAACAACATTACGACAACGTGCTAATGCAAGATGAAAACGGTCTGAGGATGAGTGTGAATGTCCCTTTTTTGCTTCTCTGCGGTGTATCAACAGAAAGAGGCTTTTCGTGTCAGTGAAATGACAGATTGTCAATAGTAATAAGACGCTGTGCTGTAGGAGGACACGAAACTGTTTGATTAGTCAAGTTTCTGAGCTGAAGCTTTACAGCCTGACTGACAAGACTTTACCAGTAATTCTGAGAAAACTTTAGAATGATGAGCGTGCATGCTTGGGTCTATTTTCTCTAAAAAAGAAATGACCAGAAGAAAATTATTTAATTTAATTAAAAATCTGGGTGTTTTAGACAATAAATATTAAAACAACCACCTTTTCTTTTTCTTTTTTTAAGATATTAAACCTTTTTTATTGGGATGCATCCGATATTTTCTCTTATGACTCTGACAGGAGCCCAGGATCCAAAGAGGACTTCTTCTTCATGATTATTTTTTTGTTTAAGTTACCATTATTAAAACATACAGCATAATATATTATGTATAAACAACTAGAAAAAACAAAGGAAAAAAATCCCAATTTCTTTTAAGATGTGTGTTTCCCATATTATTTGTGAGACATCTCATATGATTTGGCCACTTTCTCGTTTTTTTTCATACAACAGAAAATGTGGCCTCATGCCAAACATGAAATAGTCATAAGATACCAACTATTTGTTCATGAACAGGGATATGAATTGTTTTTATTTTGGTGACAGATTTTAGATAATTTTAGGTAACTCATCATCCTAACCCTAACCAAGGAAATTGAGCTGTGAAACATGCAAATAGCACTGATCTTTCTGCTAATCTATCATATAGTTTTCTTGCATAAACCTAACCAAGCATTAAAGTACACAAATTGAAAAAAAAAAGTATATAAATATATATATATACATCACTGTTTGAAATCTTTTTTTCTGAGGTGAGAATATGATCAAAAGTTTGGATACAAAAAATAATGCCACCACGCACCAGTCATACAGGCTAGGGAAAAATGTCAATTCCCCAACCAGTTGGCAAGTGATTGCTAGACTAAGCTGTGCAGCACTCTATTTGTAAACACTTTTACCTCTTAATAGCATTAAACCTCAAGCAACCATTTACCCACTGGTTGTGAATGGAGGTGTGACTCATGACATATTTTATACAAGTATGTATAAAACTACATGGACAAACCAACAATATTTAAAGACATTATCCATACACACGAAATTGACTGATGTACCTGCAAGGCCTCCAGGAAGCGGAAAGATCCAAGACGCCGGCCCCGTGGCACCAGGCAGAAGGTAGAGTTATGAAGTAGCTCCTGGTAGTCAAACCTATGCAAAGACACATTTTTAGAGAATAATTAGAAAGTGGGCCAAAAAAAAGTGACTAAAAATGTGCAAAAAGGGTTTTGTTATGTGAAGCGATATTTTAAATATATTCTCAGAATCAATTATCAGATGAGGAAAAGAGAGATAAATAAAGATAATCAAATGTCTAAAAAGCACACATGTGTGTTGTGCATTGTTCAAGACATTTCAGTGCATTTTTCTGATCTATAGAGTGGAAACAAACAAAGGCCGAAGTGAAAAATGATTGTCAGGCTGAATCTATGCTCCCACTTTGTCACTTCCTCCTCAGTGTCCAAACCTCAATTTCACAGAACAATCAAAAGCAGCTTACTTTTAAATGACTACCGCAGCCTTTTTTCAAGGACTTTCCTAAAATGTGTCTTTGTAGAAGTCAGAGTGGTACCTCCTTCAGATCAAAAGATATGGAGGATGGTGGATAAATAATAAAATGTGCTGGAAATAGCCCTCCGCAGCTGTTATAAAATCAAACATAGTGGCCCTGAACACATTTCATCTGATCAAGATATGAGAACAGAGAATCGTCCATGCTGGGTTGCTTTCAGTGAAGGCTTCAGTCAGCTGTGTTGGAGAGAACTATTGATCTGAAAGCATAGTTTATCTTGTCCGTCAAGTGAGATCAATGAAAACGTTTGAAGGCCAGTGCTAATATTTTTCTGATGAAATTCTTTTAGTGCAGGTTAGCATCCCCTTAGGGTAGAGTGAGTTAGATTTCACTCAAAGGTTAGCTGATTTCAACTTGAAGCTAGTGTGACTGCAGAAAATTTTAAAAAATAAGAAAAAATCAAATCATAACCATCAATCGCTTGTCCTTGTACATTGCTCCTACATAGAAAACTGAAAATTCAGCAGTCATAATGGACTCGGCTGAGAACCTGAAGTCATAGAAAAACATGTATTATGAATGTACTGTAGTAGTGGTTGTA
Organism: Pelmatolapia mariae; assembly: GCF_036321145.2. Taxonomy (NCBI): domain Eukaryota; kingdom Metazoa; phylum Chordata; class Actinopteri; order Cichliformes; family Cichlidae; genus Pelmatolapia; species Pelmatolapia mariae. Next base: position 20,744,062 of record NC_086240.1, on the reverse strand, counting down.
TGAATAATCATTAACCATAACGCTGGCGGGAGACCTTTTTTCTTGCCATAGTTCTGTAGTCTTAAGAAAAGTGTGTTGCTGATAATACTGGTACAGAAGAAATATTTAATATATACTGATGACACAGGAAAAAGGTTCATATAGAGATATTTAGACTCAGGTTTTAGTACATTTGTAACCTCAACATGATTAAGGTTTGGAGTCTAGTTTTATTTGCATTATTGTCAATAAGTTCGAACAGGACAATTTTTATCTGATCTGTGTTGTGAAACATCACTCCACCTGATTCTGCCTTAGGTCTTTTCTGTAAAATGGGATTTCTTAATCCCCACAGTCTCCATTTTATTTAGCACGATCTGATATCGTCGTGTTGGTGTTGTTCCCAGATCATCATACTAAATGTTGTTCCTGGATCAACATTGCAAGTGACCAATCAGAATGTTGTGACGTCATACTTTTGCAACTTCGGGAAAAACGGCCGTAAAACAAAAAACTGTACTTAAGCTGCGAGAAACCGCCTCTGTCCGCCGATCAACAGACCCTGACCCTAACACTAACCCTTTAATAAACGGTAAGCAGAATTGATATTGTCCTTGCAACATTGGAATTTCATAAATGCACGAATGGCTTGGCGCGCAAAAGAATAACGTCACAACAAGGTGATTGGTCACTTGCAATGTTGAACCTGGAACAACATTTTCATGATGATCTGGGAACAACACCAACACGACGATATCAGATCATCCCTTTAGCACACTAGAAAGTGCTTTGACATAGCTGTTGTTGTGAACTCTGATACTATTCTGTGGTGTAGAGCAGAGACAGTAGTAACACATGTCCCATGTATAGTGTTATTTAGTTTTTGTCCCATCTCCCACTGGAAAGTGAGATAAAAAGACTGTAGAAAACATAAAAAGGAGCATCTACTATGGAGATAATCAAAGTAATCGAACATATATGAAGTATTATATATGTTCTAATATAATACTGAATTCAGGAACAGTAATGCAAGATCGTACAACATTAAAAAGAAACATTTATTATACTTATGATGCTAATATTTACAAGAATTACTACATTACTTTTTCTAAATTAAAAAAAAAAGCATAACTAATGCCTAAAGTCCAAAATGTGGTCATCTAGAGGTAACGCATCAGTGATCAAAAATGATTTGTCGTTAAAAAAAAGTCTTCTATAAACTCTAATAGTTGGACTTCAGACTTTACTCAACTTTTTTTTTTTCCTGGCAAGTCACTTTTGTCAGTCGAAAGTCTTTGACTTTAAAGCTCTGACAGCGTATGTGTCAGCGTGTGTGTGTGTGTGTGTGTGTGTGTGTGTGTGTGCGCGCGCGTATGCGCATGATTTGAGGGCTGGCCTGAGGAGATTTCAGTTTGGAGTCTAATCTGTCTGGGGATCAACTGTCCACACAACCTCAACACTAGACAGGTGTGTGTGTGCATGTGCATGTCCACCTGCCTGGAATGTCTGCCTCCATAATGTGGGTGTATGATAAGTCTTCATGATGAGAAAGCGTCTGGAATATCACTTACTGTCACTGCACTTTTTGTGTGTTGCAGTGTGTGCGTATATGTGTTTGTATTTGTGTGACAGAGGAAGCAAGCATAATAAGATGTCAGACGTCCAGTTTGTCACCCAAAGACAAGGTCATGTTGACTGCCACTGAGGGAAATGAACAAAGACAAAGTCAGCTTGTCACATCTAAAGATGGGAATTTGAGAATAACAAGACATACTATTTGGCTAAAATTAAATCTCACTTCACCACACAGCTCCTCTGATTCACACTTTCATTGCCAAACATGACTTTTTTGTAAACTTTGTTCAATAAAGCCTGGTTTGTTTTTTATGATGTCATCATTGCCTGCCTTTCCCAGAGGCCAATTCTGTAATGAAATGCCTGAGGAACCTGGCTTGTTTTGGTGAGGTGAAGCTGTTTTGTCCTGAGATGCAAGCTGAACCCTAACTTTGGACAGGATTTTTGAGGTCCTTTGGCATAAAAGCCCCAGAGTTGGAGATACAGAGATGGAAGTGACACATATATCACAAAATATGGAAAAGTCAGTGTCTCCAAGGATTAATTAGATACACTGTCCTTAAGCAGTCTGGGGCTATTTATAAAGTATATTCTGTTCTTATTTCATCATAAATGATACCTAAAAATGTCCTTACTGTTTAAGTTACATGTTAAAGATCGATGTGAAGAACTATAAAGGCTCTCTGCAATGGTTTAAAATCATCAAAAAATTCACTAAAATACTATATTTTAGGCTGGAGCCTATCCCAGCTGTCTTAGGGCAAGAGGCACATCTTTGGACTGTGGGAGGAAGCCGGAGAGAACCCACACAAACATGTGGAAACTCCACACACTGATGGAATTGAACTCAGGACCTTCGTGCTGTGAGGCAACAGTGACAACCACCTTGCCACCGATGCTGTAAAATGACTAGCAAAATGTTTTGTGATTTGAATTCATAACCTTGTTTAAAATGGTTCGACTTCTGGTAAAGCTTTGGAGGCAGTCGTGCATTTTAACCAAATAGAAAACTGAGAAAATGTGCTCTGGATGCACAGAAAGTGCAGATTATGAAGTGTCTTTATTAGAAATTAGACTCTCGTCGCTCTCACTGACTGGCTGATCCTCTCAAAACACAATTTCTCAACTGATTAAACTGTCATCACACCTCCTGAGCCACCTGCCGCAGTGTTTGCATAAAGGGGCTGCAGGGTGTCTCACCTTACACCTGTGTGTGCACATAGAGCTCTACCTTTTCCTTACTGCTAGTTTCCGTAAGTGAATGACAGCGTGTGTATGCTTTTCTTATGTACATTTATAATGTAAACAATTATTTGTTTCTTGTGCAGGCAACACTGTTCATTTTCAAAGACCTGCACTGAGTGTATGAGAAGGACCGGTTATGCGACTACAATACATGTCACAATATTTTTACAATACCTATGTGAAGCAGTGCAAGAGGTGCAGCTGTAACTGTAAGCAACTATGTTGCACATGCAAATGAGGATGATTTGTTATGATATCTAAAATATAGCACTCATGATTAAAAGCAATCTAGAATATCTCCTTCACGTCTTTTATGTTATCTTTAGTCAATCAGTTTCTGGTGTATAATCAGCCTTCCCTCCACTTTTCTTGTAATTTTCAATTACTAAATAGGCTTTGTGTGATTTTCTCTCTCCTTGTGGGCAGGAAAGTCACATAGAGACAGACAAGACAAAGTCAGAGTTGGATGATACCCAGTAAGAGGGAATTAAGAATCAATACGTGCCACATAGAATCACTCAGAACATTTTAGCTGAAAAACAAAAGAAAGAGTGTTGTTCACTATAAAGTAAAAGGGTTTTCTCAGTAGAAGACACTAAATAGTTTCAGGAGTGATGGATCAATACGGTTTACAGAGTGAAAAATGTGCCCTTTAATATCTGAAGACAAGCCAGAATCCAAAAAACAAAATATTTCACAGAAAATACAATACAGCTGGAGAGCTCTCCTCACAGAAAGACAGACAGAAATATTGTTGGTAATTGACAGCTCCGTCTGTTGTTTACTGTCTGATTCAGAAAATATTTCAAAAGGTTCCCAACACGGCTTGAGGATAAAAGGGTAGACACAGATACAGACTGATGGATCAACAACAAAAGTAATAGGTTTATCTAATTCTCCAGAAATTAGAACTGAATCCATGACAGCAGACAATAATTTAACCTGAAATTGACAAGAATCTGTGTAATGATGTGAATCTTCAATGAGATGATTACCAGTTGAGTTGTCTGGTTTGATATTATCATATTCCGCAAACACGCTATGCATCGCATGTTACTGCCACTGGTTTCACTGTCAATAGAGAAAAGTGTCAACAAATGTACTGACCTGCATGTTTTTAAACTGGAAAAAAGAATAGCTTTACACGTGTTGTACATGGACAGAAAAGCCCTTATTTAACTAGACAATCCAAGCTCACAACATTTATTATGACAAATGTGATGTGCTATGTAAACTACAAATGCCTTTACCAGTAATTACTACTACTACTACTACTCTCTCTCATACAGACATCCCTCTAGGTGTAATTGTTCAGTATGTGTGGCTTATCATTTGCTGTGTGGACTCATAAATTATGAAGCAGAGAGACACAACCAGGAACATCGTGGAGGAGAAAATAAACAGCCTTTGTTCACAGAAGAGCAAACAAGGCTAAAATGTTGCTCACTTGTGTAATTTAGGAGAGAATGAGAATGAATTGAATAACTCGAACCACACAGTGGAAAATGTCTTCCTTAGAACAACTACTCAGGCGCCAGGGTCTTTAAATGCAGTATATTTTATATATACACACACACACATCAGCTACAGTCATCTGTTCTGCTTCATTACAAAGTATTAAAGAAGTGGGTAAACATTAGCTGACATTAGCAGCAGCACTCAGACTAAGAAGGTCTTGCTGTGAGAAAATGAATTTTCTCTCAAATTTCAATTGCGTCACACTGTAAAATAAAGATAAAACATAAAAATAAAATAAAATAAAAACTCAACGTTAACTTGGACCAGGGATTCCCTATTAACATCTCCTCGTGGTGATAACGCTTGCTCCCATTTTAAAAGAAAGAGACCTCCAGCAGGACTAGGCTAAGGAAGAGTCAGCAATCTGCTGCAATTAGTTGAAGTAAGGGAAAGAGAAGACAAAAACTGAGAGCAAAGAGATCATAAACAGCAACGAATAAAACACAACTACAGAAAGAGTAGACAAATCTTAATGAAGTGATAAGCAGCGAGTGGAGGAGGAGAAGGGCTCTATCCATCATGAAAAGTCCCCCCAATAGCCTGAACTTATAGCAGCATAACTAAAGGATGATCCAGGATCTGATCTGGCTCTAACTTTAAGATTTACTAGGACTAAAATTAAAAGTGGATAGTGTTTGTCTCCTGAACCCAAATTGGGTTCCAGAGGAGAGGGAGCCTGATAACTGAAGGTTCTGCCTTAATTTTGGAAAGTCTATTAACCACAAAAACATGCATTTACTACTTCTTGCTAAAATATAATAGTGAGAATACAACAAATATTAAATTAACGGTTTAATTAAACTCCATTTAATGTAAAGATTGCAATAAAAAATAATTTATGAAATTATGTATTTATTTATTTTTGCTTTTGACAGGAAATGCTTGGCAACCGAAAAAGTCATTATTTATAGTTATAGTCATCAATTATAACTTTTCATAAAAGTTATAACACCCATAGCTGGACTGGCCATGGTGATTTTTTGTTTTTATGGGCTGATGTTTTGTTGTTTGTTTGGGGGGTTTTTTTGTAACGGTATAAACGAAGAAAGGTGGTGGATTGGCTAATTGGTCATGATCGACTTTGGGCTGGATAGATTACAGCCGATGAGGTCGAACTTTGAAGTTTCGTATTGAGCTGAAAAGGAACACAGTTTGTCCCGGACTTCAGCTAGAATGGAAAAAGACACAAAGCTGGAGTTATTCTGCGTCTTTACGCTGTCAGCTGCCTCTTTGTCTTTCATTCTCTCCCCCTCCCTCTTCTGTTGCTACTTCAATCATGAAACTGATCAATGATCAGCTGATCGGCTATTCTCTCTTGTTTGTTTATCGGCCACTTTGCGCCAGAAAGAGGAAACCAGCGGAGGTCGCGTTAAACAACAGCAGCACTTTTAAGCTTGGTCAGCTGTTGTTAGAATTTATTTAATATTACTTTCTAGTATCAGCTGATGTTTGCTGGAGCCACAGCTGTAAAAGCTGCTGGTCATGATATCAGTTTGGATATGTGGTGAGAGGGAAACATGAAGATGAAACCAGGAGATGTCCTTACTGAATCATCAGAGCTGAAAAGGTGATGGAGAAACAGGTTTACCTTTTAGGTGACTTGAATGAGTTGAAGGGAAGTTATGAACTGAGACAAATAACACCAGGATCCTTTTTTTACGTAGCTGACAGCTGGTAACTGTACAGGGGCGGGTCTAGCAAAGTTTTGCCAGGGGGCCAGGTAGGGCATTAACAGGGAGAGGGGGGCACAAAGTCTTACTTTTCTTTTTTATTCTCATTTCAAATGTCTAGTTTTTAATAAATAATTATCTGAATCTTACAACTAAAGTTTTCATCTGATCTAAAATGCGTGGAAGCCCATTAGTGTATGTAGTAAATATTAAGTCTAATATACACCCTAGTAAGTTATAGTACTTTTTTCCTTTGGGAAGGTACCATCCGTGCAGTCTGCAGTTCTGTTGATGAAAGATGTTGAATCTATTTAATTATTGTAGAAAAATAATTTTTGTGCATTTGTTTTACACTAAATTAAATTAAAGTTAATTATGTCAATTAAGCATCATGAGGCGGAGGGTGGGGGGTGGTTCCTTATTTTTTTAATTTTATTTTTTTTGCTATGAGTTGGCAGTTAGGTTGTTTAATATTTCTGCTAAATACTGTTTAGAAAACTAGAATAGGGAGGAATAGGATGCTGTAGGTTTAAGTTTATTCAATTGATACATTAATACCAACAAGACAGTGTACATCACTGTCACAACAGCATTGTTTTCATTCAAAGGCTTTATGGATTTTCCTATAATACCTGGTGGGCCGGTCTCTAGTCAAAATGCCCGGGCTGATTTTTTGTCCCAGTCCAGCCCTGATAACGCCCGTTTGTCTTTATCAACTTATCAACAGAATTCAATTTTGGTCACTAGTTACAAGAAACTTACTACAGAACGCTGAAAAGTTCATGTACAAGACTAAATCAATGCTCATAGTCAGACTGAGGAACTTCAGCATTCTGTCGCCACTGTTTTCACAGATATAAGGGAAATGTTCCTCCTACTGATTGTAAACACTCATTGTCATCACTGGCATTGTACTCTTGCGTCTATACTGGATTATTAGAGTTAGTGCATTCCATAACAGTAACAGTTTTTTTTACACAAATTTGGTCTTTCATTTACCCTTAACCATTTTTTAAATGTATTTATGTATTTTAATTTGTCAGCTACTGCAATTTGCTACATTTTTCCTTTGTAAGCCAGCTTCGAAAATTGACATTAAACTACTGTTCCAAAGGGTACAAAAAAATCAAAGACAACCCAGAAAGTCTACCGGAAAGATGTTTAAAAATACATGTATAAATAGTTTACCATGAGTTTCCCTGACTTTTTTAAAATGTAAAATGAACCTGTGTAACAGTCCCATATAGTTTGGTATATTGCACGGTAGCTGTTTCCATGTGACTGCTTATCGAAGACGCAAAAATAAATATCAAAACAATTCAAGCGACACCTCTTAACAACTCTAAGAGCTCTAAGAACTGGACTAAAGGGGATAAAGTTAACTCCTACAACAGTCACAGAAGAGTATATCAACACCTAGCTCTTTAGAGTCCTTTGGAAGCTGTTTAAAAACTCATCAAAGCATTAACAAGCTATTTAGTCCATCATTAGAGAGTGTGGCAAGGAATGTGTGTACGTGTGTGTGTGTGTATCTGAGAGAATCAGCGGCTGTGTTCTGGCTAATGTGTGTTCTCACATTAGTGCAGAGGCATGCTTGTGCATTTAAAAGCGGTGCATTGTCTCAAATTTGCATTCAACAAATCACATAATTCAGAGGCCTTATGGAAAATGTTTTCATGCTTTAATGGCCAGTGCTGCAAAGAATCGATGGAAAGGAGGTGAGGGAAGAACTCGCTGCTAATTTAAAGCTTTTTAGTTTGTTTTCACAGAGAAAGAAAAAAGTGGAGGATTCTTACAAGTGAGCATATTTTGATGAAAGTAGACTGAGATTTTGGTTAAGCATGTGCTGCAGAGGATTAAAGGATTCAGAAAGCTTTAAGCAAACTGCTTGACAGATATTTAGACAGTCAGAAATGATTAGTAAGAGAGTCAAGCAAGTGTGAAACACAGTCCTTCTGTCAGACACTGGTGGAATTTCCCAGACAAACACAAGGTGTCCTTTGGCATTGGTGCCATAACAGGCTGGGTTAATGGCACGGATGCCAGCGTTTCAGCTCCAGCTCACATATAGATGGTTATAAAAGGCTACTGGCATCACATTTAAACACACCAGGCGAGTGTCAGTCTTTAATGTGCAGAGGTAGCCCAACTCATATGCTTTTCTTAAACATAACCAAATAGTATTTGGCATCTAAAACCTAATGTAATAAAACAGCAGCATTTGACACCCTATAATGGTGATACTGGAAAGACCTTTCAGCAGGGCCTCTCACAATGGATCTTTCTTTTTATAAAAGAATAAATCTGTGCTTAACCCATGCATACAATTTTATACTTAAAGAGCCAAAGGTTATTCACCATCCACCTGCTTTCTTTTATTTTCAAAATAACTTCTCAGACCTTTTCTTTCCCACCTGAGCCACAGTTTATGTCTCAGGGGACATCGGCCACTGAAGTTACTGCTTCACTTTTCTTTCTTAGTAAAATCTGTATTTTCCTCCTTGAACATTATAGTTTCAATGTATCCAATTATTATTATAATTTTTAGTGCATGCTTCTTTTCCAACTTAATTTTTTTCTGCTTTTTGCTTATTACAAAATAGTATGAGGTATTATGGCTGCTGTTGGCAGGCTTGTACCTGTTGATTTCGAATGAATCAGATTCAGTAGTACATCAGCAAAAATGGGGTGTAGCTAATTTGTTATGAACAAGATCCAATAATGTACAAGGTGACAGGATATAGTTAGGACTGGATCAGGTGACCCTGAATCCTCCCTCAGTTATGCTGCAATAGGTGTAAGCTGCTGGGGGATTCCCATGATGCAAATAGCATTTCCTTCAATAAAATTGAATTGAATTGAATTTGCCCCCCAAAAACCGGCTAAAAACTACATTTTTCAAAAAACAAGGTTTTTTGGTGAGGATATAGGATTTAAAATCTTTTTCAGCCCTCACACAACTATTCCATCACTTTTATGAGCACAACTGAGAGCATCACAGGAGTTTAGACAACAACAAATAATCTGCAAGTTTGTATGTTTGAAGCATAGCAGTAGTTGTATAGTTTGTATAGTAGTTTTATAACCTTGGCTTAATGGTACTTTATTGTGAAATAAAGACCCTACAATATTAGTGAAAACCTCAAGAATGACACAATCTCCTATGAGCAAGTACTTGATTCCATCAAGGAAGAACCCTCTTTTAACAACTTGAGAACCAGGCTAGGGTGAGGGGAAAGAGAAGAGGAAATGCATGATATCAGTGCCTACTTACATGTATAATAAACATGGTATTATAGTAACAGTTTCATAGACTTTTAATAATTAAGAAAGTGGATGGATCAATGGATGTAAAACCTTTTTTCCTGAATCATCCGTCAGACCAAGCAAATGTGCCTGATTTAAGAAGTCTAATTACAGTTTTCCAATGTTCAAGTGCTAATAAGAAAAAGCATACTGGTTCTAGTAGCACTTTAATATTGTTCTACATTAAAATTTACCATTTTGATTTCCTTCTCTATACAAAAGTTTACATGGTACTGCCTGTTGTTTTCTTCCTTCCTAATCAGTGTAATTTCCTTACAGCAGAGGAGAACAACCTCACATTATGATAAATAGGCCACAAATAGCAAAAGAAGCGCAGAAGTGTAGTAGCAAAGAGAGAGGATAAGGGGAATTCAAACTTTACCTAACAACTCAAACAAACAAACTCAGGGTGAAAACTAACGAAAACAAACGTATGTGCATCACTTCGGGCCCACAGGTTCAGAATATGTGTATTATTCACAAGGACTGCTTTTAACCTTCACATCCAAACAACAGAAGCTCCGGAGATCTCTGGAAGGGCAGCTAAGGCAGAGGTCGGGGAGCAGAGGAGTCCCAGACGGGGTGCATCAAAGTTTGTTAAAACACGACTACTTTAAGGGGAAAATACTGTTAGTATAGCGGTCTATTCCCGTCAAGTTCCATTAAAATACCAGAAGACAGATGGCACAGCATCACAGAAACACCTTAGCTTCAAGTGTGCGTGTTTGAGGGAGAACCATTTGCATGTTCATTGCTGTGTCTTTGAGACAGAGAGAAATTTCCATATTTATCACTGTGTGTATGTGTGTAAGTGTGTACGTAAACATCACTGTTCCCTTCTCTCACTGAGTTGAAACACAGGTCTCTGGGCTGGTATTAAAGCTTAATGTTGCAGACTGGCCTGGCACAGAATATTAATGCACACTTACTAATACATGATGCCACACACATATACGCAGGCAGAGCTACAATGTACACATACAGAGGAAATGTATCTATACAGTTTGAAGAATCAAATCTTAAACACTTGTCATTATTGCAAGTTTGATGCTAAATGTATTACCTCACCTGAGCACCTGCCAATGCTGAGTATCAGTCTGGCACCAATATTCTCTTTGCCCTAAATTTAAAGTCTAACTCGGATAAGACCAAATAAATGTAACTGAGAAGAGCCTGCCTCACCATAAGCCATAATGGCTTTCTCATTCTGTATAATACAAAACCAACAATGTGTAAAAATGTACTTATGTTTGCATAACATTTCAAAAAGTTTTAAATGGTACTTAGTATCAGTTCAGACAGGCCAGTTTAGCCACAGAGCAATGCCAACATAAATCACCTGATACATTTCTACACATTCAAAAGCATTATCACATATAACCTATATGTGCTATTTAAGTGTAGATTAGCATGTCCAAAGCTGTCAATCTCAGCTCATTTTTACACACATGACTTTTATTGCTACTAGTCTGCCAGGAGAGTTTGATAGTGGTGTTTGACTGCTCGCAATTTCCAGCAACCCCTTCCCACCTGGTCATGCAATACACATTTTTCCCTCTAGCCAGGGGGGTTTAGAGTGAGGCCTTACCTAACCAGTGATATGTCTATTGTCAGTGCTAGGGTCTTGCTGCTGCTTTGTGATTTCCATTGGTGTGAAAGGGCAGTGAGTTTCCAAATCATAGCCTTGTAAATTAGTCCAAATTTAAAAAGTCATTATCTTTTGAGCAGTCTAAACTAAAAAGGTCCAGGGCTTCATGTGAAAGAGACATTGTAGAAGTGAAAAAGGACTGACACACTATGTTAAAGACTAACTCATGCACTACTAACTTACAGCATTACAAGCCTGGTACCTTTAAAAAGCAATATGCTAGATTATACCATTTCTCACTAAGAAAAGTACCACAAGTGCATGTTGGATTTATTCTTCATAGGGTGTGTGGCTTTTGTTTGTATTTTATATATGTCTCTATTGACTCTAACTAATGGAAATGCTGATCTCTGAGCTGAGCTGATCACACAAATCACATAAATATTATCACAATTAAAAACAAAAACAGTTCTGCGATTACTTCTTTAGGCTTTTGAATGTAACAGACTTAAAGTTTTGTGGTTCACAAAGAAAAAAGTTTAAGTACTGCAATTATACACAAATAATTTAGCTAAATATCTAAAGTATGCAAGAGTGAAGGTACAATAATGAATTTCTCATTAAGGTATTTAAAAAAATGTTATCATTTTTACAGACAGCCTTATTTTGAGTACATATTTACTATTTATTGTAAAGTTTTACAACAGCCTTCATCCAACGACTGTTTCTCACAGCCAACTCTCCTTTTTTACTTCTCGCTATTTTCATTGGCTTCAGTTTGATAGTTTTTATTTTAATTCACCACAGCAGCCGACAGTGTGCCACAGTAACAAGAGACTATTTGGCCTTGAGTACATCTAAAAGGAATTTAGTGGTATCCAGTCTCATTCAAGTGGACTGAACAAGGGATGTTGTTGTTGGGCAAGCATTTCTGCACAAAACAGGTAAAAGCTTTCTGCTGTTAACCAATCAACTGTGACCTTTCAGAGTCCTCTAGCTCGCACAGAGGCAGAAACAAAAAAAAATCACTTCAAAGCAAAGAAATAAAAAGCTGCAAACAGTGCATCTTTATTTAGTTGTTTTCCAAGCACAGAGCAGTAGGTGATAGTCTGACATTTCCAAATCACAGAGGTAGACTGTTACTCTGTGTGTTATCAGCAGGTGTTGTTTGAGGCCATGTGTGTTGTCAGAAGGATGGAGAAAAGCAATGGCAATTTTATAGTAATTCTTTGCCCAAAGACTCTTTCTTTCAGTAAATCCGTAATTTTCAGAGCATTATCTGAATGGAACAAACTGCTTCAGAAAATGGGCACATTAGAAAACATCTCCATGTTTAAGAAAATGATAAAATTGCTGGTACTACATAACTGAAGTAGCTTGTAATATTGCTATTTGACCTTTAAATTTCTTTAAAATTTAATTGTGAAATGTGATAAGGAGATAAGGAAATCCAGCAAATAATGAGTCCAATTGGATGTTGAACCAGGGACCTACTTCACTGGCATTTGCACCCTTGTGGTAGACGCCCTTCTGTCTTGGTTTATTTATCAATATTGCTTGTAATACTGTCAGTTTAATAAGGTATGCACTTGAACATGTTTTTATATTGTTTTTGTTCCTTTCTCCTTTCCTTCCTTTCTTCCTCTGGCTTCTTATGAGTAATGCCTCTCTGAGAGTAGCACATACGCTGAAGTGGTGTGTGGATGTGTGTGCGCTGTGAGACACCATTAACACCCTCCCTGTTCCCCTACAGCATTCAGTGGGGCAGTATGAAGATAGGTGTGTGTGTGTGTATGCCAAAGTGAGCGTGGTAAAACACCAAACCCATCATCTCATTCTGTATTTTCTGTTTCATGTGCAGTGTTTTTTTTTCCTTTTCGTCTCTTTAAAATGTCACATTAAATCAGAATGTCTGTGTAGTTCTTCAAAAAAATGTATCTTTTGTTCTGCTGTATTTTAAGTTTCTAAAGTGCTGTAATACTTCCAGCATTTTTGTGACATTTGTTGACAGTAAGTGGTTTGTATGAACAGACAGCCTTGAGCTTGAATAGCCATTTATAGATTAAAATAATAATAAGGGGAAAAAAAGCAGAAAAAGGGAATTTTAACTTCTTAACCTTAAGGTTTTCACTTGGAATGTGTTCCTCAAGGGTAATGAGGTTTTGTTATTAAAAAGGACATATGTCAATATTTTGCAATATTTCCCTTTTATTTATACAAAAGTCCTGTTACACGCAGTTAAAGCATCAGTTGCATGTGTATCCACTTAAAAGCACATAAAGAAAGAATAAGAAGTATTTAGTCTTTAGATAAAGATGATGTTTTATTATTGGTTTACAACACATGGGCCATATGACCGACTACACATCTACATTCACTGAGTGTATATGTATATGGGCCATTGGCAGGTCATTTGAAAGTAAGTTGAATATTGCTATCAATTATTAGACAGGAAGGAGGGGTAGGGATAACATCAGTTTATATGTCTTGCTATTCCTTTTTTAGCATATACAGATGAATAATACTGGGTATTTTTGTTACTTGTATTTGGTACAAATATTCAACTGGTCTCAAACATGAATACATATATCAGCCATGGCAGCAATCCAGTCCATTTTGGGATATATACATGACATGGTCAAGCTGAACTGTTGAAGTTCAAGCTGAGCATCATCATCATCACTTGCATGGTTTATACCAGACAGGCTGGTCTGAGTATTTCAGAAACTGCTGATCTACTGGGATTTGTCCACACAATCATTGTCACATTTTACAGAGAATGGCCTAGAAAAGAGGAAAAAAAATCCACGGAGTGGCAGTTCTCTGGGTGAATGGACTTGATGGACTACAGCAGCAGAAGACCACACTGGGTGCTGCTCTTGTTGGTTAAGAACAGGAAACTCAGGCCACAATTCACAATTCACTTAGGCTCACCAAAATCGGACAATAGAAGCCTAGAAAAATGTTGTCTGGTGTGATGGGCCTTGAATTCTGGTGCAACTTTTAGGTGGTAGGGTTAAAAAAACGAGTAAACACGAATGCATGGCTCCACCCTGCCTTGTGTCAACGGTTCAAGGTGCTGCTGTTATATTAGTGTGTGGGGATATTTTCTCAGAGATTTGAATGACAGATGTGCAGCTGACAAACCTGCAGCAAATGTATCTTGTGAATGTGGATGGATCAAAATCTCAGAGGGAGGTTTCCAGCACCTTGATGAATTGTTGCCATGAAGTTATGAAGTTGTGAAGGAAAAAGTTATCCAATCTGGTACTAGCAAGGTGGTCAGTGTATACATGAAGGATTGTTAAACCTTTAATTATAGTGTAATGACGATGTAACACTGTTTCTGGATCTGGTAAGGAAATCTACCTTTTAAATAAAAGTTTAATATTTGGTTTAACAACATCTAAATTTCTCAAGTATGTGCACAAACAGAGTCACAGGCACGAGAAAGACCAAAATCATACACCTCTATGCCACAAGCAAAAAGATAAAAACAAATCATCCTTAATTACAAAAATCTCAAATAAATCTCTTTGCCAGTAAAATAAACATGATGGATTTGAGCATTTGTTTCCGCCTCATTTGTTAGCTTTGGATCATCTGCCAAATGAATAAATATATTTATTTCCCAGTTGGATCATTTGGTGTACTGTAGGGCTGTCACTATTATTTTTTATATTATATGCTTTTATTTTCTATTTAGAAATGTAATTAAATTACTCTTGACTATCTGGTGATGTGTTGGTCTATAAAATATTAGTATCTCTGAAGATTATTATAAACCTATTCAGAGTCATGGATAATGTATTTTTATTTCTTGTTTTGTTTAAGACATCAGAACTGATTGCAGCAGAATATCCATTTTACATAGACCTTAAAAACATAAAAGTAGCTTCACAGTGAAGAAGTTAGATCCAGTGACTGAATAAATGAAAAGTTTATTCTTGTACACTTGAGACAGGGCTCCTACACATGTAGCGGTGTATATAAGAAGTGTATAAGAATAAGCAGCAGTAGAAACTATTCTAGCAGAGGAGGAAAATTGATAGAAAATATTTCTGTGAAAGACGAAGCGTCACCAACTCCTTCTCCAGTTTTCTTTTCTTATTATCCATCAGGTGAACTGTATCATGTGGTTTAAACCACAAACCTCGAGCTTTATTCCACATGGCAGGCTCCATTCAACACACGGATGACCGCAAACACACACTATTCACACTCACACATGAAGGAAAATGAACTTGTGAGGTTATCCTCAGTGCGGGCAGCTAGAAATCAATAATTGTGAATACATGCCACTTAACTCTCACCCACTCCGGCTCTAAGTCCCTCTCTATCTCTGTCGTTCCAGAAAAGAGGAGCGGTGAAAATGGAGAACAGGCGAGTCAAAGTCATCCTCCATCTCCCCCAACTCCCCCTCCTCTCTCCTAGTCCTCCGTGGTTCCAGAGATAGCGACAGGCATTAAACAACATCGGGCAGGAAATCAGAGATGCAGCGTCTTCTTCCTGCTGTTGAATTATTCAACACTACAAAGGTAGCTAATGCGAACGCACGGTTAAACGCACAAACACACACTAATATGAAATTTCATGCAGGGATACCGATGATGACTTTGATAAGAGGTGGCCCACACAGCATGTTACTGTATTTTTCATCAACTCTCTCTTTCTTTTGTCTCTCACAGAATTGCAGGACTGCTCTGGAGATGTCCATACCTCAACAGCAGTGGACAGCTGGTTTTTGAGGACACCAAAATCAAGGTGTTGCCAAAAACCTGTCACAGCATGTTAATCATCCAGCCAGTTGCTTGGTGATGTATGGACTAGGGCTAGTCAGAGGTCATCTGTCTGTCTCCTGGTTTTCTGTGAAAGCATTAATCATTTCTGCAGAGTACAAAGCCTTCTCTAGGAGCCATACTAATTATGACAATAGGAAAGCAATGGATTGTAACACAGTCAGACTTATTTTTGCAGTCTCACTAGTTTAGCCTCTGGTAGCCATAACAGAGACTACAGATTTAGGGTGTTTTGGCTGTTGTTTTGGTTGCACTGTTTAACACAATTAAATTAAACGCTGTTTCATTTTAACCCTTAGTGTGGTTCATTTGTGCAAATGTGAACACCATAATTGCACTCAGGTGTGGACCAAAACAACCACACAAAGAGCCCTTGGAGGAAATGTTCTCAACCCATGTTGACTTCAGGGTAGTTTGTTTAAGGTGGGAATGTGTTGTGATCTTGATAGGTGTACACTCTAAGGCTACGTTCACACTGCAGGCGAAAGCGCATCAAATCCGACTTTTTTGACCCTATGCGACCCATATCCGATCATGGTATGACAGTGTGAACAGCACAAATCGGATATTTTCAAATCCGACCTGGGTCACTTTCGTGTGTGGTACTGAATCCAATACATATCTGATGTTTTAGAAAGTGACTGCTGTTTGAATGGTCATGTCGCATTAAATCCGTCTTTTACGTCACTGACGCAAGACAGACGCCAATTATCAGCGCCGGAGAAGACATCGTGAACGCTTCCCAGCCATCCAGTGAAACTGTTGGGAAGACAACATTGGAGAAACGTGAACATTTTATTTGTACTGTATAATCTGCAGATTCTGACAGAAATCTGCAACTATCCTTTGAAGCACCGCTCCTCTCTAAAACAGGAATAAGGATAATTATTAGGCCATATGTAAATAACAAAATAACTTTATAACTTAAAGCAAAATTGGGAAACGTAAAGTCCGAAACAAGTCTTTATATCAAGGGCCATCAGTCAAACAATACTGTTTGGTCTGGGTCTAAACAGAGCGTGTTGTGTGTGACGTCTTCTTTTGCGCATGCGGGCCGCTTTGAGGGTTCACACTAGAGCGCGTTTGCTGTCACATTTTATTTGTAGTGTGAACAAGCAGACAAAAAAAATCGTATTTGATCAAAAAATCGGAATTGAGCATTAAGACCTGCAGTGTGAACGTAGCCTAAGTTTGACTTAAACACCTTCCCATAGCCAGGCATGCATTGCATTGTGGGATGTGACAGAGTACCATAGAGCAGCGGCCAGGGCTCTAGACTAACTTTTTGACATGGGCGCACCGGTACGCCTAACTTTAAAAATTTAGGCATACCGGCACAAAAGTTAGGCGCACTCAAATTTTTCAACCGCATCGCTTAACACCGCAATTTTACATGTGCACTTTCGTTGGGGGGAAAGTCCATACAGACAATATTCATTTCTAAATTATTAACTAACAATCTTGTGCTTAACGTGCTTTGTCAATATTGTAGAAAATGTTAAACTTAATCATCATCTTGGCCTGACGACCTGTTTGCTGCTGCCTGCTGCTGAAAGACAATGGGGAGAGGGGACACTTGGGCAGTGCATTTATCGCAGCATATAATGTGTTTTCTGGATACACTGTGGTTTTTCAGCATTCAAAGATTGATGGCACCGTGTCAGAGCACTGCCTATGAATTTCAGACGGATCAGGCCTTAACTTAACACAAAAGTTATCAATAGTTCTTTTCATCTTTTCTTATTACCCACAGCTACATCCACTTCTCTCAGGCCTAGGCTGCTCACTAGGGCTGGGTATCATCACTGATTTCTATAATCCATTCGATTCCGGTTCTCAAAGTCCTGATTCGATTCAATTTAGCCTCAGACAGTCAGAAATATTATAATTCTGATCATTTATCAGTACTGATGCATATGAGACTTTATCAGAATTGTGAACATCACAGCAGATGCCTTTGTGTGAAAGTAACTGAGAATAAAACAGAAAAACATGAAGGAGATTTTCCTGGTCTGGCTTTTTATAGCAGATAACCTTAAAAATATTCTGCAATTTTGCATAATTTTAAGAAGTTTAAATTTCTTCAGTATTGAACAGCAGAAATTAGGCTTTCTTGTCCGAGGTCATTTAAGTGAAAAAAGAAAAAGACAGCGCTGTAAACAACGGTAGACTGGTGGGTAATAAGCGAATGAATAATGCAGAAAACAGAGATTTGAGACGGGAAACTGTTCTTGAAGTACAGAGAGAGAGGGAGAGAGAGAGAGCTGTGCATGAAGTGTGATTTTTATCGTGGTGGAAGCAAAACAGCAAAAGTCAGAGGGAATTCATGACGACATTGATCAAATGTGAAGCGCAGTTTGCTGCTTCTTTTGCTGTTGGCTCGGCGAATTTTGGTTGGAGAGAGACAAAACCTGCAGCTCAGAATCTAGCACAAAAAAGACGTAAACACAGAGCGGACCCGACGCATCAGAATCGCTAAGCTCCGACAGCGTGAGAAAGCCGAGAAAGACAAAGCTGATTCTGATGCGTCGGGTCCGCTCTGTGTTTACGTCTTTGTGTGGAATCCGTTAATGAATTGATATCGCTTTATTCAAGCTACTCACCTCTCTCTTCCACCTGCACTTTCAACTGGACCACGGCCAATCAGAGAGGTCCCGCCCCTGACTATCTCTGATTGGTTTAGTCCACGATAGGGGCATAATGTGTGTCTGTTGTTGACCGCACGGAGAGTTGCAGAGATTTTTTATTTTTTTTGTTACCCGAACAGTTGGTTGCACAGGTGCGACCAAATATTTTTTTTTAGTCGCACCACTGAAAAATTTGGTCGCATTTGCGACCAAATTGGTCGCACTCTAGAGCCCTGAGCAGCGGTCCCCAACCTTTTTTGCGCCACGGACCGGTTTATGCCCGACAATATTTTCACGGACCGGCCTTTAAGGTGTCGCGGATAAATACAACAAAATAAAACTAGTACCGGTACCGAAAAAAAGAAGATTTATTCATAACACAAGTGAAAAGACCCAGGAAAACCGAGTTAACGATAAAAACGATAACAAAATAACGCTGAAAACCGATAAAAAGTGACACTTTTTGGTTTGCTTGGAGTTTTCTCTGTGTGATAAGAAACCCAACCACAGGAAAGACCTACAAGTTTACAAAGTCATCAAGTAATTTGGAATACAGTAAAACAAATTACAGGAGTGAAAAGTCCTTAACATCCTTTCACACTGGCTTCTGGTCAGTGTCTACATCCACACGAACTGCTAGCTAACACAGCCTCCATTGTAAAACTCAGGCTCTTCTTTTAATGGTCAGATATGTGAGAACTATTTGTAATGTTTCAGCTGAAATTTGAATCAAAATTTAATGAGTTGATCGCAACATATAAAATATAGGGAACGTACATTTCACCCTGACTAGAAGAACAACTAAATGTGATTATTCAACGGACACGTATTAACTTCGCAATGAAACTTTAAAAAAATACTTTTTTGTTTTAGTGGTTTTCATCTGGATTATCAGCATAAATAAATGAAAACTAAATAACAGATGGTCTCAAATTCATAGTGTTGGTTCCATTGTGAATTCTGAAAGATCTGTTCTGAACACTCTTTTTTGGCCCTTTCAAACAGTCATCAAGTGACACAATATTGGCACCTGCAAGCAACAACACTACATATTTTTCCCCTATTCACTGTTAATATTCTGGCAATCATGACAATCATTACTCATTATCAGTGAATAGGGAGCAGAGATGGTGGAACCCAAGGCGTGTGATCGAACGCCCCACAAAGAATCATGCTCAGTTAGTATTTGTATACTGTGTGTGTTCGTTGGTGTGTGTGTGTGTGTGTTCGTTGGTGTGTATGCTGTATTACAGAGGAATGAAAAGGTTGGGACGTCATCAGTTCCCATATTGATTTTCCTGCTCACATGCTTAATTGAAGTTGTTGGGGTATACATAATTGAAGGTGGTTCTCTCAATCACTCTCCCTCTCGCCTTTTCTCACACATTAAAAAGAGAAAAGCCATACTTCTTCCTTCTTTCCATCCTTTTTTCTCATTTCTTTTCAAGAAAAAAAGTGCTAATGGAAAGCCCTGTGGCTATGTAGTTTTAACGGAGTGGTAGGGTGCATATGATTGTGACACTGTGCTCTGCACAAAAAAGAGTGTACGTAGCTTCTTTTCGTATTTTAGTTAATTTTGCTCAGTTGTGATTAATCAGTATTAACATTTTTGTGTTTTGTTCACAACCCGGTTTAATTTTTATCATCTTAAAAAGCTACATTTCTCCCACTAATTGCTAGATGTGCGCTGAATACCACAAGAGAAAACAGACCCCCCACATATTCTCTATTTTATTTTGTTGCTGAACTCCTGCTGGTCTAATTCATTACAGCAAGGAACAACAGTGATTACACGCCTGAATATGCTGTTGTTGCCATGGTTCTTATTCATTCATTTCTTAACAAGCAGAGAGAAAAATGGGTTTTCAAAAAGTCATCTGAGAATACACTGGCACTTCATTTATTCTTCTTCATCTGCTTGTAAGCTTTTTTCAAAAAGTAGCATTTTCACTCTTTTGTCTGACCACTTACTCTATGTATTTGTCATGCTAATCCCTTTTGTATTGGTTCTCTATGAACATATTTTTGGGGTTTTCTCTCTCTCTCTCTCTCTCTCTCTCTCTCTCTCTCTCTCTCTCAGGAAAAAGATGTGTATTCCTCAAGCAGCTGACCAGTAGTTGCTGTAGGTTTCTGGATGTGAAACTGGTTGCCAAGAGGTAAATATGGCGCAACACCAAAAACCTCCTTGTGACTTGTAACTCCCTCCATGTTGAAAAATGGACACAAGGTGTTCTTGGTTTTTACTGGCATTTATTGGACACGGGTGCCACCAATGATGCTGTGAGAACGACATAAAATAATCAATTTCCACAGTAAGTTGTTCTCATAGAGAATAAACAATAAAGTATATCATTCAACAACATAAACACAATTTGACCTTTACAAAATGTTGACATATTACATGTGACTAACATAAACTCGACAGTTCTGCCACAAATAAACATCTTATTTTTCTACCAATATATAAAATACAAATTGCATACCTCATTGGCCTCATTAACTTGAAGGGGTTAATGAAAACAAATCTTGTAGTGCACACTCTTTCCCCACAGCTGGAAAACTTTGCTGCATACATCTACAAATCTCTACCACTGACTGAGAAAGGGAGGGTGGCGTGTAACTAAAAATATCGTCAACCCTAAACAACACACTGAACATTAGTTCCACTCTGGAAACACAGTACACATTATTTTTAATAAATCAGATTGTAAAGTATTTTAACATGTTTATTGTAACTAAAAACCATGAAATTACCTTAAAGTGCAAAACTGCTGCTGACAGCGGCCAGATGATTCCTTTGGTTGCTAGAGAACTGTGTTAATGGAAAACACTGACCTGTCTGCAAACACTGGCCAACTATTTGCTGACCAGATGCAGTTGGGGAATACACGTTGTTCCCTAGTTTGCAGAATTTTTATTTGGGATTAAAGTCCTTCAGATTATAGAGAATAGAATTTGAGGTAAACAGAAATTTTCACCCTTTGTTCCAACTTTCCAGCTTTACACTCAAGCCTGAAAAAAGTCTAAAAAGAACTCAAAACATTTGCTTTTACTGAAATTAACCAAGGTACAACAATACAAAAAGAGAAATGAGTATATTTTTGTTCTGTTTGCTTCTATTTGCATCATTTAATGGTGCGGCCAGAGCACGCAGCCCGTAGATGAGGGTGGCAGATGTGTACCTGATGTGTGGATCCTGAGAGTTCTATTCCTGCTTTTTATAATATCGCTGCTCAAGTTCATAGCAGGTCAAAATGACCCTGAGGACACTAGGAAATGCTTCACGATAACATTTATTTATTTATTTCTTTTTTACATACAGTATATAAATATTAAAATATCGGTTGTTGCCAGAGTTTTTGTTGTTTTGGTGTTTTGATTTATAAGTGATTATAAATGAGTTTGGGCTTCTGTTGAAGTTTATTGGCTTTTATTTCAGTGTTTGGTGACTTTCTGGGTGCCTGTTTTGATTTTATTAGTGGATTGTACGCTTTATTTCCTGTGACATTTTGGAGTGTTTAATTCCTGTTTTATTTTAACAGTAATTCTAGAATGAGTTTCAGTTTTGCATCAAATGGTTTGGATCATGTCTTTGTTTCTGTCTGCATGCCATCAATTGAAACATTAACTCTGCCTTTGCTAGATAGCTAGCTTTACATATCTTTAGTTGCTGCAAACATCAAAAGAAAAAATTAATTAATGTGCCCTTAACAATTACGCTAACATCTCGGACGAGCCCTTAAACAAGTAAAGATCAATTATGTTGGCACGATTGAATGGAGAATGAACCTTCATTCTTTTTCCTTTATCTTTGGGATAAGAAGTGCGCACAGAACCAGATTAATTGCTCCAAGTGTTAATTTGCTGCCCTCCTCTGAATCCACATGTCTCCATTGATTAAAATTAGCCTGTGTCCTGTTGCTGTTCTTTGTTCATTTAAGAGGGTAATTGATGGAGCCAGTAGCCTTGTTCTCTGTCCCCCATTCCCTTTCATCCTTCCTGTCTGTTTTTTTCCTTTTCCCTTTCTCCTAAACTCTACTGTTTGCCAGTCGCCTACCTCCTAAATCATGCTGTTTGCAAGCTGTCTCCTCAGGCTAGAGTGTGTGTTGATGTGCCTGTGCTTGTTTTTGTGTGTGAGCTCTCTGCACACACTACTCTGAGTACCCATTTCACATGCTAACAATACTGCCTGCCAGTATTTTGTTTTGCTTTATTAATCCTCACTCTTATATAGGTCAATACACATGTTACGAGTAGGAAAATATTAAAGTACTGCTGTTTTATTTGGAACTCCAGCACAATTTCACCCTGCACATCACAGAGATGTACTCAATTAACTTTATGTGCCATGACATCATATAAGCATGCTCAGCCTATTCAGTGTCACTACAGCTTGTCATTTCTGTCAAATGTGCCCTTTTCAAATTTGAACAGCAGTGGACTTGCTAATCCAGATCATTTGGAACCAAGAGCTGAAAGAAAACTAAAATCACTATGAGGACTACTCCTCCTCCACCATTTCCACTGTGCACTCAATTGTGCATTAAGGAGCAGACACGTGTCTTTGCAGTAAGGGAACCACCCCAACTTGTTTCCAACTAATTATATGCTGGCTATATTCCCATATAAAAGCAATGCTGCTGTGTGTCATTAACTGATAGATGGCGACCTAACATCCCTAATCTGTGAGGTTCTGACTGGATTCTGAAAGGGAATTTCTGAAAATGCATGCAAGCAACAACAGATTTGTGATTTACGACTTATTATCACCATATTGTCATAAACTCATTGCATGTAATCAACCAACTTGATGATTTAATCACACTGATAACAAACTGATAGAATGATTACTTCTTATCCTGGTTTTATGACTGTTTTTAGTGTTAAAGTTGCTTTAACTGCAACTGCAAATGGTCACAGACATGGCCCCCATCTTTGAAGAACCATTTCAAAGGCATCAAGATTCCAAGAGTTTCCTTAGTGTGACTCTAACATAAAAAGGTGTGATGGCAGGAAGCAAGAACACAAATGGCAAACATATGCTGATTACAAACTATAAACAGAATATGGTTGAATTTTTATTGACTTATTGAAAAAAAACAACAAAATCAAATGTGACTGATTTAATGGCCACTGCATACATTTCCCCACTTATTACTAGTGTGTGTATGTCGGGGGCAGGGGGATTAAGTTAATGAAGTTGTTTTATATAGTTTTCCATAAAAAGTTGCTTTATTTTGTGTTAATAAAGCATCTTGGAGAGAAGGAAAATAAGACAGACACTCAAAGAGTACCATTAGAAAAATCAGCTCTGAGAGAGAAGATCCATATTTGCTCCATTATAGCTAGCTTAGCAAGCCTGAGCAGATTCAACCACATAAAAAACCAGCAAATTTCCCTGAGTCTCACTGTGTTTAATGAAGCAGGCCATGATACCCAAACAGAGAAGAAAAGCGCCTGACTAGTTCTACAGCATGCTGAGCTCACAAATACCAAGTAAAATTAGCAGTAATTTAGAGATGTGTAAATTACCCAATGAGCTCTTCTGGCAAAGTAGTCCAATTTGTCCAAAAACTATACTATGTCATATGAGCTATAAATCGCACACCTATGGCAAAGAAATGTTTGCCAATGCAGGTAATACATTCTACACTATGTTTCTAAAAGACAAAAATGTAATGGTTGAAAAAGAAAGTTGTTCTTGGTTCTTTTGGTTTTCTCTTCTCTTTTTTTTCTTTTTTTTCTTTTTTGGAGTGGGGGGCATGGTTAGCTGCGGCTTTGTAGATTAAAATTTTACTTTGTGGTTAAGTAAATCATTAAGATATGGTGAGTCAAGATGTGGATTTAGCAATATTTTGGACTTTTAAATATCTCATCAGAACATTAACTAATACTACTGTCATCACCCATAGTGAGTTTGGCCCAACAGCTCTTCATCAGTCTCAATCAATTCTTCACAGATTTTTCACAGACTCATTTCAGCAGTTTAAAAAAAGAAAGAAAGAAAGAAACTGAGCTCATAGGCTTTTTATTTTTTGCCAGTCTTGGTTATACTAACTGTTCCATAACGAATTAAGCCAACCACAACTTTTACTGAGAATTTATGTTCGATGTCGTAAAATAAGGATGCTGAGTAAAAAAATAGACTTATATTATTTAGTTTGATAAAATATAAATGTATCAAATACAGGTCCAGATTCATCCAACCCATACCTCTGATCTCAACCTTTTGAATCAGTGAATGAGCCCTGGAACAAAAGCACGTGCAGTGCATTTCTAATCCCCATTAGGCTACATGAGAATAACAGAGACAGTCATCTAGCAAGTCAGAATGTAAAAACTGTCAAATACAATGAAGTAATCCATGTTGATAGTGCAAAGCAGTAATCTTTGAGAGCTATCAAGCAACATAATGTAAGGACATTATGAGATAAAAGGTGTTAAAACAATGCAAACTGGCAGTGTGTGATTATTGAAATCGCAGAATAACCAAAAGAGGCAAACTTGATGATGAAATGTTGATGAGATCGCAATGAATGAAAATGAGGAAGAAAGAGCTCATCTTTATTTCTGGCAAGCATAAATGTATGAGGGATAAGACCAAAGGTTATAAAGTGAAGAAGAAACGAGGCTTGTGGAGGTAAAAGTGGACAGAGTAAAGTCACGGAAAAGACATTAGTCACACTTCCAGTGAGCCATAGCGACACACTCTTAGTGCTGTGAAATGAACTGTTAGGGCATTAGAGAGTCAGTGGCAGAAACCAATAGTGAAAATGGTAGTCTTGATCTGAATTGTAAGAAGATTGTAACACAGAGATAAACCCATATATGCAAATGTATGGACATCAGACTTGTTGTACATTTTACTTATTTATTACCTCTGTCAGAGACACTTTCTTTAATGAGAAACCTTGCTTATTCTTAATCATGTCACTTGAAGACATCTGTTTTTAAGCTTCATTCATGTTGCCAAGTTAAAAACACCATTCCATTTTTTTTCTTTTAACTTTACTTCTCAAATAGATTGTTGTGATTAACTACAGCTTATTTAATCCATTTTTCACTTCTTTACGACTGGCCGTTCAAAATTTCGATTCCTTAATCTCCCTGTTGGTGTCCAAGTATCGATCATTAAACACCAGACATTTTAAGAATCAAAAACAAACTTAGAAGTAGAATATTTAATATTTTAAAAGGGAATGTATCTCTGCATCATTAAAACCAACATGTTTTCATTTTCATGATAGACTGAATTGGGTTAACAAAAAACCTGGCAGTCATGGTGATTCTAATGGGCATATAATTTTCTCAATAAAGTAAGTAATATTACGCAGGGGACTTTCATCGGCTACATCCAGAACTCCACGCACTAGACAGACAGGTGGCTTAGCTGTGTATTTAGCTTCAGGCTAAAAAAAGTAAGCCTCAAGCCAAGTTGTCTGCATACTAAAGTGTTTAAGGACCATGCTGAGTAAAACATAAATACCACATTAACTTGCCTTGGGCAGTATTATGCTATCAGCACACTTTGGTATGCCTTTGAGTTGTATATAAATATATATTTGTGACTGTCTGTGCCACAGGCTTTGCTGGCAGACTTTGTGGTATTTGATATGCCTGCCATTTGCCAGGGCAGAACTTTATATTCCAACAGTAGTACCGGGACACATACACACATGGTCACATAAACAGACATTTGGTCACGGGTAGCCTGTTCATATGCTGCCTCTAGCTTCAACAGTGATGGCATCCCGCAGGGCCAGACAGGGAGTGATCAGACACTAAAATAACTCTGGCAAACAGAAATCAGTGTCTATGCATCAAATTCATAAGCAATTCTCCCATTTTCACTTAACTTAAAAGCCATGCTGTGTTAAAACTAAAATACTGACTGCAGCTTATGGCTTTCTTGTTTATTACTACAATTTGTCCCACTTGCAGAATGAATTTAAAGAGAATGGTCTCCTCTTTTCTCTTCACAATTCAAAGACAATGATGTTATCTGTAAACAGGTGCAGTGGCAGAGTGATGGACTTTGGTTCCTTTGACTCCAGCTGAGACATTTGGATGTCTCTGTGGCTGATTTTGAAATTTATCTCTAAACTTAAGTTCCAATATGGAAATTCTGATTTTCCCTTTCCTCCTTAACCACATGAGCTCAAATGTATCTTCTAATTCAGTGTTGCAAATATAACTAGAAGTCTCAGAAACACTACAAAGTTAGACTCATTTCAGTCCTCACAGTTTAGCAGGAGATGGACCGAAATGCAGGACTTAAAACTCAAAGAAGACAATAGCAAACCCTTTATTGAGGTCAAATGCATACAGTTTCTAAAGTTCAAATTCAGTACACCAAAGCATAAAGCAGAAATTCAACTACAGCCAAAAGATCTATTGGATGGATGACTAAAGATGGGTAACTAAACACTGCTAAATACAAACAAGACAATCATAGGCAAGTAGTAAAACTAAAGACTAGTCACACAGCACAGTAGGATGGAAGAAAGGGAACCAATAACTGAAAGGAAACTCAGCATATATATTAGTAATTACAAGAAAATACTATAAAATAGCAATAAATAAAAACCTAAGAACGCATCTTTTGAGCGAATAAAAAATAAATCAAACCTAGAGGAACAACTAGAAGATTTAATGTGTGTGTCCAGCGTCAGAGCTGGGTCAAATGTAACACCAAGGTTTATAATGGAGGGTTTAATATAAGAAGCAAGAGGGCCTAGATTTTTAACCACGAGGGGAACAAGTTTCTCAGGAGCAAAGACAATGACTTCAGTTTTCTCAGCATACAAATAAAAAATAATAATAAATATAGGTGTACTTAAAAATATGTCAAGTATATTCAATTGGGTTTCAAGGAAAACAACAAAAGACAGCACTTTGCACTTGTTTTTACTACAAGCTTCGTAAAGGACATTTAAAAAGAACAGAGAAAACAAAATTAATACATAGTATGCTTTTAAAAGTAAATATTGCCCAGAGAGTGAGCTGCCTCGGTGGAAGTTTGAGTTTTTAGTGTTTCTTGTTAATTTTGCGTATGTTTCGCAAGTTCTGGAGTCGCAAGTTCGATTCCCACCTGGGGCGTCTGTATCCAGCAAGGGTGCTAAGGCCAGGAAGATCTTTACCATTCATGGAGGGTTTCATCCCAAGTCCAGCACACTGAGGCTGTACGCTAAGTGGAAGGAAAGAGCATTCATGCATTCATTTACACATGTATTTTGAGTTTGAGCTTGAGATAAAATATATCACACATTTCAAGTTTGACTGACTCTCTCTGTATATGCATGGGCAGTATATCAATGGACAATGTTTGTGTTTGGTTTCTCTTATTTATTAGTATATTTGTATTTAGGCAATCAGAAACACTGTAGTTTGTGTCTATGTTCTGTTGTGTCTAGAGATATTTACTGTATTAGTACTGTAAATGATGTCACATATTTTGTTATGTTTCTAAGAATTTGGATATTCTTACACAAAAGAGAGGGATATCACACATATAGAAATATATAATCTGTGTGTATGCCAAAGCGCGGGAATTGGGCTTTTGTTTTTTGTTTTTTTTATTTGGCCTGCCATCAGCAGTTCACTCTGCTGGTCTGAAGTGAAACAAGAAGACAAGTGAAGCATGCTAGTGGCAACATTCAGCTGTCACTCTCAATATCCCAGTCACACACACACACACACAAACACAGAGGGAGAGAGAGAGAGAGAGAAAGGCTCTCATATTTCTCACACACAATGCTCTGCCTAATTAAGGTCGTAATGTGAACAAAGGCAGCAGTCCTATCTGCCACAGCAGACCTCTGAGCGCTCAAGTTTAGACAGGAAACCTCTTAGTGAAGCCATGTGGGGTCCTTCATTTGTCACACACAAATGGACAGAAGGGTAAATGAATAACACAAGTAAAACTCAGAATCATGCGCAGCAAAGCTAACAGTCACTAAAAAGTCATCAGGAGGAACCTAAACTTGAACCCTAAATGAGATGGCCATTGATACAGACGCAGGATCAATGCTCCAACATTCAAGCAGTGTAATGGTTCAGCTATGCTACAAATGCTCAACTGCAATCCCATCTACTAATCTGCCACCCCCACATTAACTTACTTGAAGCTTAATTCTGTCCATACAGCAAATCTTAAATCACCCCTGGCTTATACTTGCTGCATATCTGCAAGCCACTTTGTAACCCTAATAAGCTCCTCATTTTTGGATTGTGAGTTTTGTCATCCTAACTGTGATCATAGATGGAAGAAGAAGACCTGCATAGTCTGCAGCGCTGCCATTGACTCTCCAGATAATAGCTTAGAAAAACTTTTCAGTTTTTCAATGTAAAATGTAAAAAACAAATTAGCCGTTTGGGGATAGTAATGTGAAATTACATCTTGTTAAAAAAAAGCTTGAGCCCTTTTTAATTGACTTGTTTTGGTATATTTAAGTTGTTTTTCAATAAACAAATCTGTATTCCCTGGTATATTTGGATCATTCAGACTCTATACAGACAAAGTGAATAAGTTGACACCAACTGATTTTAGAACTGAACCAACAGTTTGAGACACTGATTATCCTTTGAGGTGAATCTACACTCCACGCTCAGGCTCTTATCAAAACGATTTTGGAGATTTTTAGGTTTTTGTTGTGTAGCTGTAATCAGTTTCCAAAAGATGGCTGACAAAGTCATAGCTTGGTTGAAACTGCAGTCTTGACTGAGAATACATAGCAGATTTTCCAGTACACTGCCCTCTTGTTTGCCTTTTTTTCCCCTTCTCTGTATAAGCAATATTTTTCAATGAAAACAGTCAAACTGGGTGCCAGTTTAACTCACCAGTAGGTGAGCCACATGAGTAAGTGACTGATATGCCACAAGGCCTACACAGAAGCCCAGACTTGATTCTGCCCTTTGCATGTTGTTCCCCCTGCTCGCTCTCTCCTTTGGTGTCATAGCCAACATAATTATTAATAAATATTCATAATTTTACTTGAGAAAACACATTTAAAGTAGCTAGAAAACAGATTTAAAGTACAAATAAAAAAATATTCACTCTTATTATTAATAAAAACCTGTTAATAATTCACTTTCTATTCTGCTGGGTTTAATAATCTATATAACAAATATGTACAATAGTAAAATATATAACAAAGTTTTGAAAAGCTATATATGTAAGGTACCCACTTACTACTGATGCACATGCATCTTTTAGAAATGCAGTGAAGTAGTTGTATAGAATCAGAATATTAAAGTACATGTACTTAAGTCAGTGCATTCCTTTAGTTCTTATTTTACATAAATGGTCAATATTCTTAATGAACAGGTTAACAGGTAACAAGACACTGCTCTTCTAGTGTCTGTCCCAGATAAATGGAAGAGTTGTATTCAGAAGCGCTTTCAATGTTAAATCTGTGCCAAATCAAACATGCAAATCCATCTGCTTTGGTGACCCTTTGGGGGGGAAGCAGCCAAATCTACCAACTATTCTTAATGAATTTATAACATTTTTTATTACTCCAGATTTCCTGCATAATCGTCTGTACTAAAAGTGAGCTTATTTGATAGGACCAGATTTTTGCAGGGTTTTATGGTCACATTACACCATGTAATAATAGAATAGGTAATAATAACTATTGTATAAATACCTATATGGTATATTCACCCTTTAATGACAAGACTCAGTAGATAATGTTTTAACTTGTAATAATAGGTACCCAGTAGTTACAAAATAACTGCACAGTGAGTGTAAGATTATAAATTGTGACCAGCATCCTTCAATAACTTTACATCCTGTTCATATATCTATTCTAGTTCATATATCTACTGTATTGGTTCACTTCAAGTGCAAAATTTAGAAACTGCACACCATCGGTGCATATTGGTTGATCTAAGCAACTAGTAACCTTATGCCTATACAGTTACTGCTTATGTGTTTATGGGTGCCATGAAATAATTTTCAGTGCAATCTGCTGCTTTGTTCCCACACCCACTCGTTTGGAAAGGAAAATTGTATGAGTGTCTAATAAAGCAATGGGATGGGCACAGTTAAGGTTTTGGCTCACATGTTCACACATCCATATACACACACTCAGAAAACTGTGTGTCTCACAAAAAAACAGTCACACAGGCGCATCCCTGTCCTCCTGCCAGTAATGAAGCAGATAATAAGCTACTTCACGCTCTGCTGTGGCAAAACCAAAATCAAAACACTGTTGATTTAAGAATCAAAATGCGTACACTCATGAGTTTTTCATCTTCCATGCTCCGTAGCAATGATGAGGTAGAGCTTTACTGTGTGTGTGTGTGTGTGTGTGCGCGCGCGCGCTGTTGCTGAATATCAAAAGACTAGGGAGCAGACTGTGCGTTTTGCTAGGCGGCGTTGAGAATCCATTCCTCGCGCCTCCCACCTCATTTCAGCTCTCTGTATTTCCAAGAAATGATTCTCTCACTTTGAGACTGATGTTGTCACAGAGAGAATTTTGGAAATTTTCTGAAGTTATGATGAAAGAACAAAGATGTAAACAAACCATGCGAACATTATGATGTTTGAAAGAGACCAAAAACAGTGAGAACAAAGTATAAATGGAAACTGTCACTGCAGTGTGTTTGGTGTAAAACGGTTTCCAGGTCAGCTGTATGATTTGGGACTGTTAAAATGTATTACTAGAATCAACAACCAAAGGCTTTTGAAGTTATTATCTTATTCAATAACATGCAATAAAAAGATTTAACATTTTCAGCATAGTAATTATTTTTACATAAGTATTTGCAAATAAATTTGCAGTCTGAGCTACAACCACTTCTGCATTTTTTGTGCTTTTGCTTTGCAGTTGTTTTCTCATTCATAGCCTAAAATAATGAACATATTGTCCTCTTGGGGGAGCCTATACACTGTATAAATACAGAGTAGTTTAAGTTAGATAACACTCACTGACAAACTTCATGTTAAAACAACCACAACAACAATTTTTTACTCATCTAATTTTCAACTATCCTCTAAATTTTAAATTGTATGTTTTTATAACATACATTGTGTCATAAAGTTTAGGAACACAACAACCTTCAATCTGAAATTATAATGAAGTTGAACAACAAAAAACATAAAAACGTCAGTGAAGACACAATGTACTTAAAAACGACAACTGAGTGCATTTGTAAATGTATTTGGTTTTGTGTAAACACCAAAGGGTTGTGCAACGGGTGACCTAGAAAAATATATGGAGGAGATCTGTTATTTTCACGTTTGGCATAGCTTTTAATACAGTCTCCAATACGGACGTCACGGACTAAAAACAAAGGAAGCCCTCACGTTTCTGTAGAAGCTCTGATGTCAGTGACAACAGGATATTGTCAAAAAAACACTTGGATGTTCTTACAGACGACCTCATTTGAGAAAGTGAAAATCCAGCCTTACTCACTTTCCCCTATGTTGCAGTAAGCGAGAATGTAAGAGGACAGGAGCATACTTTCACCCAAAGCATCAGAAATCTCTCGTGTTTGTTGAATCTTAGTATCTTTTGATCTTAGCAGCCCATCAGTCATGGGCAACCAAAGACACATATTGGAGTCTGTTCATTCGTGAGATAGTTTTATTGCACTCTCCACAGTTTCCAGCATGTCAGGTTATTTGAACAGCAGCATCTTGTTTTTATTACTATCTAGTTTTATTGTTTCTATAAAATGTGGTGTTTTGATCTCAGTGGGTTGATGTTTAAATCTTGGCATCTAGTTCAGCTGAGTCATAAACGAGTATTTTCATCTTTAAAGACCAGTTTAACCTACATATTGTTTTCTGAATGGTTTGTCTTATTTTCCTGTTCATCATCTGTGCTGCCTGAAGTTGCTGTGAAAGTCGCTCACAAGCATAGTGTTTGGTGTGGAATAAGAAAAAAACATGACCCACCACTCAGTGAACTATTGCAGACCAACTTTATGAACAAATGACAGCCACTATAGTCCAAAAGATCACTACCTTCACAAAAATCCCAATATAATTGTGTGTAATATGTAAATGCTCTACATCTGAATAACCTCCAGGGGGTGCCTGTATATTTAGATAGAGCGGACAGCCTATATGCCGGAAGTCTGCTGCAGGGGCTTGGCCTTTCAACCCTGGGCTACTGCCCCCTGCTCTCTGTCCTTTCTTTCTTATATTCTACTGTCCTGCCACAAAAATAATAAACGCCAAAAATAAATATTCAAAAAAGAATATGGTGTAGGTAGGATTTAAAGCACATTTCATACTTTACTGCATTTTCAAAAACTCACAAACTGACAGTTTAAGGAAGCTAGAATTATTCTGATAATACAGAGACATATTCATAGTTTCCACTAGTGTAATACAATGCCAAATTGAGCCCCGATGGTTCTTTTGAAACATTTTAAGACTGTTAATTTAGCTAACGTTCTGTTTTAGCTAGCTTAACAGTAGGGTGAAGGTTCCAAATGCAAATGAATCTAATAGATTCTAATGTTAAAATTCCCAGATCTAGTGAGTGACATCATAGAACGCGCATCTTACACATTATATCTAACAGTACAAAGTGGAGTTCTCTCAAATGACCAGAAATAAACCAGAAATAAGAAAAACAATTTGCCACTCTTACTGTGAGCTCTTGTCATTTAAAAACAATTCTTAATGGCTACACCCAGTGACCAAGAAATAAATACACAATAAAATCGGACTGAAGCCACATATTTGTGCTTTTCTTCAGGATTTATTATAATCAACTAAAATGTTTCAAAATTGTAAAAATTAAAAACTGCAGGATAGGCTAAATGTAATTCCTACAGAGGACGTGTCCTTCATGTTTTAAATGTAACATCCTTTGACAGCTGTGCCATTATGCAGTTCTATTGTGGTACTGGAACAGTCGGTCAAGTCTGGCTGCATTAATCCAGGTGTGTATGTGTGTTATGAGCCACTCGTCTTTCTCCAGTGAGGGTTTAAAGAGGGATTGAATTAGAGGAAGGATAGCTTTCAAG
The DNA here is from genome assembly GCF_036321145.2 of Pelmatolapia mariae. Taxonomy (NCBI): domain Eukaryota; kingdom Metazoa; phylum Chordata; class Actinopteri; order Cichliformes; family Cichlidae; genus Pelmatolapia; species Pelmatolapia mariae. The sequence continues at coordinate 20,710,767 of NC_086240.1, read as the reverse complement.
TAGGGATTAGGCTAAAGCCGGGTCTCTCAGGGTCATTATTCAATAGCCAGTGAGTGGCATCAGAACCCCTAAAACCCAGCTGAGAGCAGGCAGAGAGTCACTACTCCATCCGTAATGAAAGGACAAGAGCACAGGAGTGTGCTTCCATAAGTGTGCTGGATAGTTGTTATTAGAGAGCTGGGGACAATAACAACAATAACTTTGAAAAACTTTCTTTGGAAGACAGAGAAAGTCACTAAACAGTTCACTCAGGCTTTCTATAATGTCTGTCATTTCCATGTGTAGATGTCTGGATACCAGATCCACTATTCAAACTCTAGCATACCCAGCTGATATAGCTTTGCTAACTGCATATGCAGTTTCTTATCTTTTATTACGAACTAGAAATAGCCTTTGCACACAAGATGTAATATGTGTGAAACCTGAGAATAACAACCCAAGAGGCATGACTCGACCCATAAGAACAAGTCATTACAGTGATATTTTGACCATATAACTCTTCTAATTGCACTAACTAATCTAATAAGCACAAACAAGGCAGATATGTTAGGTGGAAGCATAAAGGCAGTGGAGAAGTGGAAAATGCTATAAGAGTGGCAAGAATGGTTTCAGGTTTTTCATAAATATTTCTCATTAATAAATCTTGGGCATATTTTATGCAACAGGAATACAAGCCCATAGAGTAGCTCAAAACTCAGTTCACACCAAATGGTAACATGGTTACCTAAACCAGATTAAGCTTTTCTTTCTTAAATTCACCAACCTGTGATGCCTCCCAAAGCTCATACTCAAGGCTGATTTCATGTGAAGTGCTCGTTTTCTTTATCGCAAGGTTGTCAACCAAATGTAGCAAATTAACACTGGACAGCAAGGCTAGAGGAAGATGAGTTAGCAGTCAGTTAATAAGTTTTTTACGTTTTTTTTTTATTATTGTAGGAAGAGTGAGGCCAATGCTGCAATTCTAGGCAAAAAAAAAAGAAGAATATTTAGTAGTTGATTTCAATAATGTATATTTCTCATATTAGATTTCAGTATTTTACATGGGGCTCTACACTATATTTCAAAGGGAATACTTTTTACTTTTTTTCATCTAAATGATATGAAGACCTTGTAAGATGTTAAACATTAAGCTAGTAACAGTATATTTGGGTTTAACTGAAACAGCGGATAAGTCGATAATTAACTGATAATTATTTCATAATTATTTGAAACATTTCACTTTCAGGCTTCTCAAAAATGAGAATATTCTACTTTTCTGTGTAATTATTCTGTGGGATTTCTGGGGAAGATTATTTATAAAGTTAGCAAGTCATTGCAGCTGGTTAAAAGAGTTGGTTTCCATTTAGACTTCATTACTGACATTTAAATTTGTTTGGGGAACTCATTGCACAACATTGCCCCACCATTTTAGCTGTGGTTTTGATGCCTGCCTTTACACCAATTAACATAATGCTGTGTAATGCTGTCTTCTTGTGGTGATCTCTGCCTACACTGATAATAATAACACTTCTGTAGCTTTTGTGACTTTGAAGACAAGGCATATACTGTGCGTGCGTGTATGACATATACTGAATATCTACACAGTTTGATTGATATGATGTTAAATAGTGAATGCTTCACTCAAAAATTACTCATTAGTTGTCAGTAATTCTTATCTAGCTCAAGCGACATCATTAGTCCATAATATAAAGGGTAACCAGCAATAAAAGAGTTAACCTTAAACAAAGTAAAGTGCCAAAGAACCAGAGGATCTTTTACTAGTTCAGTTTTAGCTGTTGCTGTGAATTCTTGGCCTCCTTAGATATTTGTGGTAAAGTGCAATTTGACAGAGCCAGCAGAAAGGGGGCTTACACCAGGATCAAACACAAACGCCCAACTCGTGGGTCCTTATTGTCTTTTGGCTTGTTAGGATTTTCCTGAAATTCTGGTTGCTTGGCATTCCACATAACATTAAGACCTCAGACATCTTACAATCTCTTCTGTCACACAGATATAACCAGCTTAGAACTGCAACTGAAAAAAATGCCCAGAGATCAGGCTGAATGGATGTGTAGAGTTTCCATTTCTGGAGCTTCATTTCCTCACGTGGCAGTGAGTTTTTACCTGGAAATGTTTCAATTAAACAAAATCAATAAGGTGTGTTTGGTTAGGGCCACTGATAGAGAGGTATCAACTTAAACAAATAGCTCTTTTATCTTTGGATCAATTTGGGCCTTCTAACTGGGGACACTGTCAGGTTTTCATATAACATATAAAGAGAGATATAGGTTGTAAGTCAGAAAAATGATTATTGTATTAATATTTACTGCAATACTAACTCTGCACACATAATATAATACTGATATAATTAGATTTAACTTGTGCATGTTATAATTAAAAACACTGTAACTCAACAGAGGTCATCCACCCGGGACTGGACACACACACACACACACACACACACACACACACACACACATGCAAACAAACTTAGTTGTCAGCACGTACTGTACTTATATATTATTTGGATGAATGGATGGATAATTGTGCTTCATAACTGAAGAATGTTCTAAAATCGCAAACGTTTACATGAAAAATAAGCCAAAAAGTACATAGTAGCAGCTATTTCCCTTTTTCATCCTATAACTGAATTTTCTTGACACTGGTTCTGAGTAGCAAGAGAAGAGGAAACAGAGCATGGGGAAGTGTTCAAGCTGTTAATACTGATACAGCAAGGACTTTGCATCGTCATTGCTGCATAAAGGTCAAAACCACTACACAAACACGAAAAAGTGTACTCCCTGCACCACCCAAAATAAAAAATAAAAAAAGTACCAAATGTTCTAGTTTTTTTTTTTTTTTTATCATGCTAATACATAATTTAATTAATTTTTCATACTGTTACGATATAAATAATGTTCTGAAAACGATACTATAAGGAATCCTTTTGCTGGTAATAACTGAAATGAGTAAAGAAAATAAACAGCCTATTTATGCAAGATAATTCATAATTTTATTGGGGGGGTTTATATTGGTTGGGTCTGATTATTTGGGGGGGGGGGATCTCAATACATTTCTGAGTTGGCTTACCACTTCGATAGTAGTCTGTAATGACAAAATTTGTGCTCAATTATATTAAATAATGCAGTATTATATAATATTATATCCACTTGTTTCAATAGGTTAACTTAAGTTACATTGCAATATATATAAAAGATCAACCATCTTCAGTTTTACCATCTTTTAAACAAGAAAGAACGGTTACTTTAACTCGTTTAAGCATCACAACAAAAAAGAAAAAAAGGAATTGGCTACACACACACATACAAGTCATACATGTATGTGCATATGTCTTATGACTTCACATAAACTAAAAACTATTGAAATTCATTCATTCAAAATTTGGAAATAGATTTTTTAAAGTTATACAGCTTCAGGCTCTAAGAAGATATAGATGTAATAAAGCTGGAAGTAAATATAAAGTGGACAGTTTGAGAGGTTTTATCAGTATTAGACATTATCAATATTTCATATCTTTAAAAAAGTTCTAGAATAATTGTCATGTGAAGCAGGACATGTGGCAGGCAGAGAGCTGACCCAGAATGCAAGGCGGATGTAAACTAAAAATCACAAATTCTTTGCTGGCAAAAAGGCAAAACTAATAAAAAAAGCAGTCTGTTAAACCATCATCCATCATCTTATAATTTTATGATAGATGGATATTCATATGCAGATATTTCTTTATATAAATAAAAAACACAGGAAATCTTTAAGAGAGATTTTCTGTTAACAGCTGCACAAATAAACAAATGCAAACAGTGAAAAATTATGTGCGTACAGATTCATCATAATTATATGTCGATGATAATAATGATAATTTCTACAAAACTGAAACACGGTAAAAAAAATTAAATAAAATAAAAACAGAAAAATTTCATCAAATCCATTCATGAAAGAGAGAGAAAAACATTAAACTATTGACTAGTCATCATCAACTGTGGCCAACATGACTAAGGAACTATAACTATAACTAGGAAATATTTGTGCTTACGTGTCTTACACAATTGTATTTCATGTTATCGTACTTAAAGACCAGAAAATGTCTATGAGAATATTCTAAAGGCTATGCTACTGTATTTTATACCTGAAAAACAGAAATCTCGGGATCCTTTAGTAATCGTCTAATGACTTGATGATGTCTGTGTATATGGATTACAAAAATGTTAGGTTGAAATTGTTAAATGTTGTCATTGTGTTACTTAAATTTGTAAGTCTTGGTTCAAACTGTATGATCAAAAACATTCCTTTGTTTCTGACCCCCTCCCCAGCCTGTTGAATGGTGGGGGAGGCTGTAGTGTTTTATTATAGTCACATCCTATGTGAAGGTTCTGCTTTTCTTGTTTAGTAAACTTCCTGCCTTTATGACCCTTTTGGTGAGCAAGAGGTCACACAAACGCACCCCCAAACACAAACGCACACACTCACGTGCACATGAATACACATACACACACACACACTTACATACACATACACATGGGGGTTTTACAATGAGTGTTTGTGTAAACTGTGTGTCACAGAAATAAAAGGCTGCAGGGGAAGCTGGTTCTTTGGACTCGCTTGACACCGACGGCAGAGGACTGCTGCCATCCGGTTCCCCTTGCTAGCATGTGAAAACCGGTTGAGCTGTTCGTCTTGCTTCATTAACGGGAATAAGTCTCTAAACCAGCGGGGCCTGTGGAAGCGCAGACCCGACAAAAAATAGGATATTTTCAAAAGATAAACTCTAGTAATTATTGCATAATTAACATTACCATCAACTATAAATGGTTCATATTTTAAATAACTTTAAATAAGGTCTTGTGGAAAAAAAAAACAACTATTTCTACATTTGTGATTATCTAACTGACTAACTCCTGATCTATTTTAAAACTACTTCCAGGATCGCACCAGGTCCACAGCTGGGACACAGTAAATGCCATAATGATTGCTAATACATCACAAAATTTAAATCAATTTAAGTATTAGAAAAAAGGTAAGGGAAAAATAGAGAGGAAAAATATAAAAATTAGAAACTGTGACATTGAGCAGCAGCTCTTATAGCTCATTTTCTTTTCTTTTTTTCAATTTAATTAGTTTAACATTTTTATATAGCATCACATGATCCCAAATGTCATCTTAAAGCACTTAGAGGTCAAGACCTCACTATATTATGAAGAATAATTAAAGAAAATCACCTTTTTGACCACAGTGAAATACAAGGGACTGCACATGTTCAAAAATCTCACATGGGCTACAAATACAGTCAGTAATATTCAGAAAGCTCATCAACTGCTGTTTGTTTGTTTGCTTGATTTTTTTAAGGTGCTGAAACAGGCTGGCTTTCTTGGCGCTGTGCTGACTTCCTTCTGTCATGGGGTGGTGACTTTAAGAAGGCACTGTAAAGAGTGGTGAAACCCACACCCCAAAACAACAGCAGCTTCCCTTTTTTTGAGAACATTTCTATTAAGAGATGCAGAATAAGTGTATTGAACGGCAATACACTCTGACTGTGAAATGTTTACCCCTCCCTTACATCCTCCCCTAGGTCAGAAGGCTTCGTAGCCTCAAAGCCCATACAACAAGACTGAGATGCAGCTTCTTCCATGAGGCTGTGAGTTTCATAGACTCAGTGCCATATGTATTCCTCCACACTTTATGAGTTTATACATGTGTTTTTATTAATATAGATTTTTAGGTTAATGTTATTCTATTTATCATTTCAATGCATGCCTGGAAAACAAATTCTGTTCTTTCATGCTTTTAACATGCTCAGTGCATAATCTATTTATCCATCTATCCATCTTCAATGTGATGATATGTCAGCTGCTGAATACATTTTTTTAATTTTGCTAAAACCTCTTTTTTGTCTTGTATTAAAATCATTTCACAAAGTAAAGATTGCGAAAACATTTGTTTCTTTTTTCCATACCAATATGTCTGCTGATAACTGATATCTTTGTTAAGGGATTGTGCATAATTTTGAGCAAAAAAACAAACAAAAAAATGCAATCTACTTTGGAATAAGACTTTAACAAGAGAAAATGTGGCGCAAGTCAAATATTGTGAATACTTTCCAGGTGCACTGTACCTGTATTTAATTACATCTGGAAGTCGTTATTGACTTATCTTAGTCTGGACCAGAAGCCTGGGGCTGAGGCTTGCATATCACCAAAAATATAAAAAAAAAATTATTATTATTTTTTATTGTTACTATGACCACTATAAACATAATTTTATATGGTACTATATCAAAAATGAGAGATAATGTTCTGCACATAATTCATTGAAGAACCAAGTTTGATTGATGTGATTAGACTCCAATAAAGGCAAAATAATGTCAGGAAGTAGGACAAGAACCCCTGAGAATCTAAACACTAGTGGTGGCAGAGATGAAGCAGGCGGAAACTTGGATGATCTCTAATTAGACAGGAAAAGGGAGCAGTGGGTATCCTGAATGAGACCCTGAAAGACAGAATAATAGAAGAGCACTAACATGTAAAGCAAATGGAGCAGAGGCTGACTGGCTTGCAGAAGGTGGGTGAGAAAATGATTGGCCCATAGTGATGACGACAAAATCGAGTTTAACAGCACGGAAAAGCAGAAATGATGTACAGAATAGACCAGCAGCCTCAACACCCTTATTGAAATTAAACATAACCTTCATTACAGCTACCACCCATAATACTCAATAAAATTGTTAAATAAACTTAGTTTTACATTTTCTTATTTTTCTCATTATTATCTGCTAAGTGCTATTTATGGGTTCTCATATTTTATTTATTTTAATCTATGTTCTTCCACCCTCAATATGATTGTTATTATTGTATTATTGGGCAGAGGGGACACAGAATCACACTTTGTCAGTCCTTATTGCCTGTTAGTTTGTTTAGATCTCACAGAGATTGGTATTGGTCTTCCATGTAACATTAAGACCTCATCTCACAGTCTCTGCTAACACATTAACAGAACCACCTTAAAGAGAGTACTGTTATAAAATCCACAGAGATCACGTTGGATGCACATGAAGCTCTATTTTGTGTGGAGCCCAATTTCCCCAAGTGGTTTTGGGTTTGCACCTGAAAATGAGCAAGTACTACTACTTGCTCATAAGCTACTTTTTTGTCTCTTTGAAGTGTACATTATTCATTTTTCAACTGTTCCACCAAGCAAGCAGTACCTCACCTATGTGGGAGAATGTTACTGTGGCCAAATTAAACTAAAAAAACTAAACTAAAAAACTAAAAGCAAAAGCTCAAAGTATAGAATCTCTAAAACCATAGATTAAAAAAATCACTTAACAATTTGCCTCTAGGATTATGGGACAATTTATTACTTTAAATATGTATAACTGTGGTTAATCATTAAAGAATGTTTTAAAATAAAAAAGTTTAAATATTTAAGTTAAAAGATGTGAAAAAGAACAGCTATTTCCCTTTTTTGGCTGTCTTATTTTCGACTTGTTCACTGTTGGTTTTTCTGTGTTGCAAGAGCAGAGGAAATAGACTATGGAGAAATAATCGAGCTGTTAATACCGATAAAGCATGGACTTTGCAATGTCATTGGTGTGGTTAGATCAAAAATGCCACACAATCATGCAAGCATGTACTTGTGTGTATTATTTCGTTCATTCCACAATACATATAAATATCTATCCAAATATATAAATGATATTCTGAAAATGGTATGGTGGGGATCAGAATTCACAATGTAACAAAATAGTTACATTATATGTTTTATTTTGGGAAGGAGGCTTACCATAGCTATTGTACAATTTAATAACTTCATTAATAACACTATTTATCCTTTGGTTTCTAAGAGAAAACTTAAACTCATAAACAAGGAGATTATTACCATCTGTTACATACTTGCACCCTTAGACGTGATTGCAGACATGTTGAGAGGGGATGGAAAAAGCATAGGTTGTATGTTTCTTTACAGATACTTAGGAACTGTCTCTCTGCTGTTAACACTGCAGAGACTCAGTTTGTCTCAAACCTAGTGTCCACAAATAGTCACAAACCTCAGGCACTTTTGAATTTTTTTAATCGTATTTTTAATCCATGTGATAATGTTGGAGCTGTACCTTCACCAAGTATGCGTGATGACTTTTTGCTGACAAAGTTTGAGCTATTAAATCTTATGTCTCAACGGCCACTGCCTCAGACCCCAGTGTTCCTCCTATGTGCTCAGCTGTCTTGGAGCTGTTTGATTCTGTTTCCTTGAATGAATTGTTTATGGTAGTTCTGCCAATCTGATTGTCTTCCCCCAAGTCTGCTTAAAAATGTTTTTAATACTGTTGGGCCTTTTAATCAGAGATTAATGAACACTTCCCTTGCTACTAGTGATGTGACGGTTGCGAACGAAACGGCTCTTGGAGCCGGATCTTCGAAGTGAACGCCGGCTCCTTTTTGGGATTAGTGTTGGGGTTTTTTTGTTGTTGTTGTTTTTTTTTTTTTCTTTCTCTCACCCTCTCTCTTGCAGTTTTTTTCGCTTCACTCCGCACGTGAGCCTTGTGCTTGCGCTGAGCAGAGGGGGGAGGGGCGGTAGTTACACTCGCAGTAGCACAGGAACAGAGTGGGAGGGAAAGAGAGAGAAAGAGAGCCAGGGACAACAACAAGAGACAACGTCATCACATTAGAAAGGTATAGTAATCCTCCACAATTATTCAGTTTTGGATGATAAAGGATTCAGAAAGTTTATCCATGCAGTGAATCCTATGTATGCAATTCCAAACAGGAAAACAATCTCCCAAAAAATCCTCCCAGGCCTATATGACAGACAATGTGCATCTTCTTTTTGTTTTGCATATTTTAATTTATATTTTATTGTGTTGTGGTTTGCAGTGTTTTGTGTTGATGCACTTTAAATTTGTTTAAAAGGAAAAAGCTGAATTTAAATAGTTAAAAGTTGAAATGTAAATAGTTGGTTTTTGTATTTTATAATTTATTTATTACATTTTATGTGTAGTGAATAAATAAAAGTATATTTACAGTGGCCCCTAGAGACAAAGCACGTACAAACTCCAAAACACAACAGAAATGCTCCAGGAGCATTTCTGTTGTGTTTGGTACTTGGTACTTCCTGGCTACACAAGCCAGGAAGTACCAACGACGGGATCTGGTGTGTGCTAGTAACAGGTAAATGAACTTTTTTTTTTTTTTAATTATTTGAATATATATGAGTGTTTGTGTATAAATACACAAACAATACACATATGCTTTCAATTGTGTAATTTAAGTGATCTAGGTAGCTCTGTTTTGGAAGTTCAGTTAATGCTAGCAATGTGTTTTGGAGTTTGTACGTGTTTTGAAAATTGTACGTGCTTCGGAGTTTGTACATGCTTTGTGTCTAGGGGCCACCATAAATATACTTTTATTTATTCACTCCAAATTAAAATATGCAAAACAAAAAGAAGATGCACATTTTCTGTCATATAGGCCTGGGATGATTTTTTGCGAGAGTGTTTTCCTGCTTGGAATTGCATACATAGGATTCACTGCACAAATAAACTTTCTGAATCCTTTATCATCCACAAAAGAAAATAATTGTGGATGATTACTATACCTTTCTAATGTGACGATGTTGTCTTTTGTTGTTGTCCTTGGCTCTCTTTCTCTCTCTGCTTTGTCTCTAGGGGCCACCCTATATATTTATATATAAACATATATAAATAAAACCACGGGGTTTTTTTACATTAGTAATTCCTTTTGTGCAGAACTTTATATTGTTGATGATAATAAATTAATTAAAGCAACAAAACAACCTGAAGAGCCGGTTGGGAGCCGGTTGGGAGCCGAAAGAGCCGGCTCTTTTTAGTGAGCTGAGCCGAAAGAGCCGGTTCTCTAAAAAGAGCCGGAATTCCCATCACTACTTGCTACAGGCTGTGTCCTATCATGTTTCAAACAAACTATAGTTCATCCTCTTCTTAAAAAACACAATCTGGATCCAACTGTCCTGGCTAATTACAGGCCAATTTCAAAGCTTCCCTTTCTTTCAAAAGTTCTGGAGAAAGTGGTCTATTTACAGTTGCAGGCCCACCTTGATCTTAATGAGATCTCTGAAATGTTTCAATCTGGTTTTAAATCACTACACAATCCATCCTCTTTTCTTATCCTTATCAGGGTCATGAGTGGGCTGGAGCCTATCCCAACTATCACAGGGCAAGAGGCGGGGTACACCCTGGACAGGTCACCAGCCTAAATCACTGTCTGCGCTGCAACAAACTCACAACAATGTTCAATTTAGAATTACCAATTAACCTAACCTCACTAAAAATTTGTCTTTGGACTGTGGAAGGAAGCTGGAGTACCCGAGAGAGAGCCCACACAAATACGGAAACATGCAACATGCAAACTTCACACAAAAAACAGTGTTAACCACTGTACCACTGTGATGCCCATGTTCAAGATCTATGTGCAGCTAATTTCAGAATTTCAAAAAAATTGTAAATGTTGGAATGCTGTGTAAAATGTAAAAAACTCATTAACCTATTTTTTTTAATTCTAGGTACAACATAGAAAACATAAAAAAAATATTTTACTATTTAACTATTTTCATCCCATCTCCAGTCTTAAGTGCTGTTGCCACTTTTTACACTCTCCTACTTCCTGTTTTTGATTCTTGTTAGAGCATTTACTTTTTTTCCTTCTTTCTTCCATTTGAAGACTATGTCTACCTTTGTCTTTAGATTTTGTATTATTTTGTTGGACTTTCTTTTAGATTTTACACAATAAATGAAAATACATACACTAGGTACTAAACAAAATAAAAAATTTGGTATCTAGTCCATACCCTAACTCCATTCATATATCCAATGATCATCCATTCATCCATCACCAGTTCATATTTTGACCAGCTAGTACTTACTTCACACCATATGTTTCTTTAATACTGGGATGCGTACCTTGATAAAAGACACATGAACACAGTAAAAAGGCACATAACCATTTACACTGGCACAGGTATAAAATGACAAGCATGAAAGAGGTACACATATGTACCTTTATCTCTTCATATCACTAATTCAGAGTTTAAAATACTCCACAGTTTAACAGTTTCATAATAACCATATCCATACATGAGCCACATCAAATCTGATGCTTGAGAAAACTAAAGTAAATCAATCTGGAGCTGTGGGTCATTTGAAGAAGCCAAACTGAGTTTGATTTCAAAGAAACACATGTGCCTCTGATACTTTCTTCTTATTTACAGAACAGAGGCAGGAAAATACACACATAAACCCCCAAATCCAGAAAAAGAGTAAAACATAAAAAATGTTTGCATAGCAAACAAACTATGATTTTATTTTCAACAGTACAAAACAGATGACTAATGTTAAGAAGTGAAGAGTTGGGTCCTAGCAGCGGAAAAGCAGTCAAATGACTTTGTGCTTAATTAACTATTGACAAATCAATTATTCACTTGGGTTAAACTGAAACGTTGAACACAGAGAAGTGGTGAGGGATTGGAACCCTCTGAAATTATGTTGATTTCACGATTAAGACTAGAATGGCACGAATACAACCTATATTTTGTAATAGAGCAAAATATTACACAATTACTAATCTTTCCCCTGTATAAATATAAAGAGATGTACCAGACTACCACCACACAACAGGTGAATATCTCCACCAACCCATAGCGTTTGGCTGTGAATCTCTGGAAAAGTAAGAAATCAATATATTTCAAGTGCAAATGACGTTACAGATTCAAAAATGATTATATATGTTTTTCTTTGTAGGATGAAGTCTGCTGTGATCTTTCTTGCGTTATTCATGGTTTTCATGATGGCTGAACCAGGAGAGTGTTTTGATTGGGACAGTATTTTAAAAGGAGGTACTATTGGTTTATTTGATTGGTGTTTTTTTGTTTGTTTTTTGGGAATCTGGCACAACTAGATAACAGGAAAGCTGACTACCCTTCATTACAAAGTCTATAACAGAATGTTGTTGACTAATTTGTCTTCTCTTTTTTAATTTAGTTGTAGGCTTTGCCCAGGGGTAAGAAAATTGCTATTATTTTACAAAATGCTAAAATCACAAAATATTTGAATCTAAAAAATCTTGTGGCATTAATTAAATAATCTTCATGTGTGTGTGTGTGTGTCCTTTGATGTGGAACCTAATTTCCTTTGGATAGGATTTGGGGAAAAGAAAAAGCCAAGGAGTTGGAGAAAGCTATGGAGGCTGATTTCCAGAATTACAAACACCTGCGTCTACAGGAATTTGACTAGACATAAGACTTCACTGAAGATGTGTGTGTGAAGAGAAAAGCTCTTTATCTTAACATAACAAAACAAGTGCTGGAATATTATTCCAACCATTTTTGAAAATATGCTTAATTTGAATTTACTACTGAAGAAATTTTGATGCTTTCCATTTGGTCATACGTCAGTTGCTAAATAAATTTTGCTTATAGCATGACAAAACGTCTTCTGTGTCTTGTATTAAAATCTTTTTGAAAAATAAGGTGACAATCGTAAAATTAGCTCAATAACTGTGTTACTATCAGTGAATGAGGTATTATAGTGATGACTGAAGTTATGCGCCAACGACTGAAATATGCATCTACATGTGTTGTCTGTGGCAACAATCCTGGTGAAAGTGTTGTAAAATATTACTGCAAACAAACCACTTTCCACTGCTCCAACACCACATTAAAGGAATTCAACAGAGAACAAGGGATGGGCTGAATTGTGAAGTAGTGGAAGGAAAGGCTATGAGTTTCTCAGTAAACTTAGAAATTACTAAGAATATTCTACTATTCCCTGTAATTTGTTTCAATATCCCATTTATTGACAAACTATAGTTTTAACTATATTGTGAGTGCACTGTGTTAGGTTTTGGATAATGTATGGTACTGCAGCAAAGAGAAAAGAATCACTTAAAAACATGCCATACAGTAATTTGTATTGGTAATGCTTGTAGATTTGTCCGTTCTGTACATGTAGTAATTAGATGACTTTTTGCTGCTCCTACTCTGAGGTTTATTGCTCTTTGAGGATTAAGCCAACTGCATTTAGCAAGTTATAAGCAGATCTTACATGGGCTACTAGGCCTGTTTTCCAAGTTCTAGCCACTTTAAAGCCTGTTTAGGTGGATGGTGCTTTAATTTTAAATTAACAAATCTTTATTTAACCTAACAATGAAGACAGACATCACAACCTGATCTGCACCAGTCCATTATACTCCATTGCCATAAACCAAACCACAAGCCTAGTATTTTCATAGGATATATAATTTTTTATAACACAAACTTATTACAAATATATTTTTTTGAAGCTCATTGAAAATGATCAGAAACATTAATGTTGAAATGTTTGAAAAGTTTATTCACAAATGATGTTCAGAAATAACAGTTTTTTCTACTTAAATAACAACTTTATTGACATATATAGTATGGACATGACAGGATGAGTAAGAGAAAAAACAGGGTCTGTTAAGGGTATAGGCATAGAGACTTTAGAGTGGAATTTAGAGTGCATGACACAAAAAAATTATATTTTTGTGGCCCTGTAACAGACTAGCAACCTGCTCAGGTGGTACTCCTAACACTCATCATATATTGGATAGGCTCCAGCATTCCTCTCATCCTGACCTGGTTAGATGGTTACGACAATCAATGGGTTGATGGAAAAAAAGTTTAGAAAGTCATTAACAGGTATAGAAATAGAATTTAGTTGTAAAATATTAATGAATAGCCATTTTAAAGTTAATTCTGTTTGGAACTTTGAGCTTCTGACACTTCAAACTCATGAAACCTACAGAAGTGTTGTCCTTATCAGTGCAGGAAGAAGTCACCACAGCATGGCATGTATTAACTCAGCATATGCTAATTTCATTTACATGGGGAGGATAAAGAGACATTGTGCAACCAGTCCCCCAACTAACCTAACTCTTCATTGCATTTGGGTTTTAAAGTAGTCCAGAATGATCTACACCTGTAGGCCTGATGCCTGAATCTGATGCTTGAGAAAAACATTAAGTAAATCAATCTGGAGCTGTGGGTCAGCTGTGGAAGCCAAACTGAGTTTGATTTCAAAGAAACACAAGTGCCTCTGATACTTTCTTCTTATTTACAGAACAGAGGCAGGAAAATACACACATAAACCCCCAAGTCCAGAAAAAGAGTGAAACATAAATAATGTTTGCATAGCAAACAAACTATGATTTTATTTTCAACAGTACAAAACAGATGACTAATGTTAAGAAGTGAAGAGTTGGGTCCTAGCAGCGGAAAAGCAGTCAAATGACTTTGTGCTTAATTAACTATTGACAAATCAATTATTCACTTGGGTTAAACTGAAACGTTGAACACAGAGAAGTGGTGAGGGATTGGAACCCTCTGAAATTATGTTGATTTCACGATTAAGACTAGAATGGCACGAATACAACCTATATTTTGTAATAGAGCAAAATATTACACAATTACTAATCTTTCCCCTGTATAAATATAAAGAGATGTACCAGACTACCACCACACAACAGGTGAATATCTCCACCAACCCATAGCGTTTGGCTGTGAATCTCTGGAAAAGTAAGAAATCAATATATTTCAAGTGCAAATGACGTTACAGATTCAAAAATGATTATATATGTTTTTCTTTGTAGGATGAAGTCTGCTGTGATCTTTCTTGCGTTATTCATGGTTTTCATGATGGCTGAACCAGGAGAGTGTTTTGACTGGGATCGACTTTTAAAAGGAGGTACTATTGGTTTATTTGATTGGTGTTTTTTTGTTTGTTTTTTGGGAATCTGGCACAACTAGATAACAGGAAAGCTGACTACCCTTCATTACAAAGTCTATAACAGAATGTTGTTGACTGTTGACTAAGTTGTCTTCTCTTTTTTAATTTAGTTGTAGGCTTTGCCCAGGGGTAAGAAAATTGCTATTATTTTACAAAATGCTAAAATCACAAAATATTTGAATCTAAAAAATCTTGTGGCATTAAATAATCTTTATGTGTGTGTGTGTGTGTGTGTGTGTGTGTGTGTGTGTGTGTGTATCTTTTGATGTGGAACCTATTTTCCCTTGGCTAGGTTTTGGGGAAAAGAAAAAGCCAAAGAGTTGGTAAAGTCCCTGGAGGCTGATTTCCAGAATTACAAACACCTGCGTCAACGGGAATTTGACTAGACATAAGACTTCACTGAAGATATGTGCGTGTGAAGAGAAAAGCTCTTTATCTTAACATAACAAAACAAGTGTTGGAAAAAAATTCCAACCATTTTTGAAAATATGCTTAACTTGAATTTACTGCTGAAGACATTTTGATGCTTTCCATTTGGTCATATGTCAGTTGCTAAATAAATTTTGCTTATAGCATGACAAAACGTCTTCTGTGTCTTGTATTAAAATCTTTTTGCAAAATAAGGTGACAATCGTAAAGTTAGCTCAATAACTGTGTTACTATCAGTGAATGAGGTATTATAGTGATGACTGAAGTTATGCGCCAACGACTGAAATATGCATCTACATGTGTTGTCTGTGGCAACAATCCTGGTGAAAGTGTTGTAAAATATTACTGCAAACAAACCACTTTCCACTGCTCCAACACCACATTAAAGGAATTCAACAGAGAACAAGGGATGGGCTGAATTGTGAAGTAGTGGAAGGAAAGGCTATGAGTTTCTCAGTAAACTTAGAAATTACTAAGAATATTCTACTATTCCCTGTAATTTGTTTCAATATCCCATTTATTGACAAACTATAGTTTTAACTATATTGTGAGTGCACTGTGTTAGGTTTTGGATAATGTATGGTACTGCAGCAAAGAGAAAAGAATCACTTAAAAACATGCCATACAGTAATTTGTATTGGTAATGCTTGTAGATTTGTCCGTTCTGTACATGTAGTAATTAGATGACTTTTTGCTGCTCCTACTCTGAGGTTTATTGCTCTTTGAGGATTAAGCCAACTGCATTTAGCAAGTTATAAGCAGATCTTACATGGGCTACTAGGCCTGTTTTCCAAGTTCTAGCCACTTTAAAGCCTGTTTAGGTGGATGGTGCTTTAATTTTAAATTAACAAATCTTTATTAACCCAACAATGAAGACAGACATCACAACCTGATCTGCACCAGTCCATTATACTCCATTGCCATAAACCAAACCACAAGCCTAGTATTTTCATAGGATATATAATTTTTTATAACACAAACTTATTACAAATGTATTTTTTTGAAGCTCATTAAAAATGATCAGAAACCATGTATGTTGAGCTGTTTGAAAAGTTTATTCACAAATGATTTTCAGAAATAACAGTTTTTTCTACTTAAATAACAACCTTATTGACATATATAGTATGGACATGACAGGATGAGTAAGAGAAAAAACAGGGTCTGTTAAGGGTATAGGCATAGAGACTTTAGAGTGGAATTTAGAGTGCATGACACAAAAAAATTATATTTTTGTGGCCCTGTAACAGACTAGCAACCTGCTCAGGTGGTACTCCTAACACTCATCATATATTGGATAGGCTCCAGCATTCCTCTCATCCTGACCTGGTTAGATTGTTACGACAATCAAGGGGTTGATGGAAAAAAAGTTTAGAAAGTCATTAACAGGTATAGAAATAGAATTTAGTTGTAAAATATTAATGAATAGCCATTTTAAAGTTAATTCTGTTTGGAACTTTGAGCTTCTGACACTTCAAACTCATGAAACCTACAGAAGTGTTGTCCTTATCAGTGCAGGAAGAAGTCACCACAGCATGGCATGTATTAACTCAGCATATGCTAATTTCATTTACATGGGGAGGATAAAGAGACATTGTGCAACCAGTCCCCCAACTAACCTAACTCTTCATTGCATTTGGGTTTTAAAGTAGTCCAGAATGATCTACACCTGTAGGCCTGATGCCTGAATCTGATGCTTGAGAAAAACATTAAGTAAATCAATCTGGAGCTGTGGGTCAGCTGTGGAAGCCAAACTGAGTTTGATTTCAAAGAAACACAAGTGCCTCTGATACTTTCTTCTTATTTACAGAACAGAGGCAGGAAAATACACACATAAACCCCCAAGTCCAGAAAAAGAGTGAAACATAAATAATGTTTGCATAGCAAACAAACTATGATTTTATTTTCAACAGTACAAAACAGATGACTAATGTTAAGAAGTGAAGAGTTGGGTCCTAGCAGCGGAAAAGCAGTCAAATGACTTTGTGCTTAATTAACTATTGACAAATCAATTATTCACTTGGGTTAAACTGAAACGTTGAACACAGAGAAGTGGTGAGGGATTGGAACCCTCTGAAATTATGTTGATTTCACGATTAAGACTAGAATGGCACGAATACAACCTATATTTTGTAATAGAGCAAAATATTACACAATTACTAATCTTTCCCCTGTATAAATATAAAGAGATGTACCAGACTACCACCACACAACAGGTGAATATCTCCACCAACCCATAGCGTTTGGCTGTGAATCTCTGGAAAAGTAAGAAATCAATATATTTCAAGTGCAAATGACGTTACAGATTCAAAAATGATTATATATGTTTTTCTTTGTAGGATGAAGTCTGCTGTGATCTTTCTTGCGTTATTCATGGTTTTCATGATGGCTGAACCAGGAGAGTGTTTTGATTGGGATCGACTTTTAAAAGGAGGTACTATTGGTTTATTTGATTGGTGTTTTTTTGTTTGTTTTTTGGGAATCTGGCACAACTAGATAACAGGAAAGCTGACTACCCTTCATTACAAAGTCTGTAACAGAATGTTGTTGACTGTTGACTAAGTTGTCTTCTCTTTTTTAATTTAGTTGTAGGCTTTGCCCAGGGGTAAGAAAATTGCTATTATTTTACAAAATGCTAAAATCACAAAATATTTGAATCTAAAAAATCTTGTGGCATTAAATAATCTTTATGTGTGTGTGTGTGTGTGTGTGTGTGTGTGTGTGTGTGTGTGTGTGTGTGTGTGTGTGTATCTTTTGATGTGGAACCTATTTTCCCTTGGCTAGGTTTTGGGGAAAAGAAAAAGCCAAAGAGTTGGTAAAGTCCCTGGAGGCTGATTTCCAGAATTACAAACACCTGCGTCAACGGGAATTTGACTAGACATAAGACTTCACTGAAGATATGTGCGTGTGAAGAGAAAAGCTCTTTATCTTAACATAACAAAACAAGTGCTGGAAAAAAATTCCAACCATTTTTGAAAATATGCTTAATTTGAATTTACTGCTGAAGACATTTTGATGCTTTCCATTTGGTCATATGTCAGTTGCTAAATAAATTTTGCTTATAGCATGACAAAACGTCTTCTGTGTCTTGTATTAAAATCTTTTTGCAAAATAAGGTGACAATCGTAAAGTTAGCTCAATAACTGTGTTACTATCAGTGAATGAGGTATTATAGTGATGACTGAAGTTATGCGCCAACGACTGAAATATGCATCTACATGTGTTGTCTGTGGCAACAATCCTGGTGAAAGTGTTGTAAAATATTACTGCAAACAAACCACTTTCCACTGCTCCAACACCACATTAAAGGAATTCAACAGAGAACAAGGGATGGGCTGAATTGTGAAGTAGTGGAAGGAAAGGCTATGAGTTTCTCAGTAAACTTAGAAATTACTAAGAATATTCTACTATTCCCTGTAATTTGTTTCAATATCCCATTTATTGACAAACTATAGTTTTAACTATATTGTGAGTGCACTGTGTTAGGTTTTGGATAATGTATGGTACTGCAGCAAAGAGAAAAGAATCACTTAAAAACATGCCATACAGTAATTTGTATTGGTAATGCTTGTAGATTTGTCCGTTCTGTACATGTAGTAATTAGATGACTTTTTGCTGCTCCTACTCTGAGGTTTATTGCTCTTTGAGGATTAAGCCAACTGCATTTAGCAAGTTATAAGCAGATCTTACATGGGCTACTAGGCCTGTTTTCCAAGTTCTAGCCACTTTAAAGCCTGTTTAGGTGGATGGTGCTTTAATTTTAAATTGACAAATCTGGATTTAACCTAACAATGAAGACAGACATCACAACCTTATCTGCACCAGTCCATTATACTCCATTGCCATAAACCAAACCACAAGCCTAGTATTTTCATAGGATACATAATTTTTTACAACACAAAATTATTACAAATGTATTTGTTTTTGAAGCTCATTGAAAATGATCAGAAACATTAATGTTGAAATGTTTGAAAAGTTTATTCAAAAGTGATTTTCAGAATCAAGAAATGTTTTCTACTTAAATAACTTTATTGACATATATAGTATGGACATGACAGGATGAGTAAGGGGGAAAAGAGGTGTGTAAAGGGTATAGGCATAGAGACTTTAGAGTGAAATTGCTTTCTGATATGCTGAGTAGCAACATCAGTGTGCAGGATACAAAAAATAAATACTTTTGTGGCCCTGTAACAGACTAGCAACCTGCTTAGGTGGTACTCCTAACACTCATCTTATCATATATTGGATAGGCTCCAGCATTCCTCTCATCCTGACCTAGTTAAATGGTTACGATAATCAATGGGTTTGTATAAAAGGCTCCGGGATTTTATGTCTATGTTCTGCAATACTGTGTGGGGTGGAGTCGTAGGAAATGACGTAGGCAGAAGTGGGGGGTAACGCGCTGCTACTCGAGAAGGGGAGATTGTTTCAATGATGGTTCTGTTTACCTTGTAAGCTGTGTTCCTGGTTGCCATCCTTCACGGTGATACTCCGAGTGTTAAGTTCGTGACTGCAAACTGCTGGCAACACTGAGCATCTAAGTGGCAATAAAACAGCTGGCGGTGACAATCCAGCAAAGTGGAAGCCTCTTGTCCTCCTTCCTGTATCCGATACACCATCTTGTTAGCTGCTGAACCTAAAAGAACTAGCCCTCACCAAGTACTCCTCAACAGGGTTGATGGAAAAAAAAGAGTTTAGAAAGTGATTAACAGGTATAGAAACCAAATTTAGTTGTGAAATATTAAAGAATACCCATTTTAAAGTAAATTTTGTTTGTAACTTTGCGCTTCTGACACTTCAAACTCACAAAAGCTATAGAAGTGTTGTTGTTATCAGTGTAGAAAGAAGTCACCACAGCATGGCACGTATTAACTCAGCATATGCTAATTTCCAATAATTTACATAGGGATGATAAAGAGATATTGTGCAACCAGTTTTAAAGAAACACACATGCACCAGAATGATCTGCACTTGTATTTGTAATTCTTTATGTATTTACATCTAATAGGCAGTTTCATACAAAATAACATCAATCCATCCATCCATACACAAGTCCATTTTAATTCATTGTGGATGTTTGCTAAATTGCACAGAAATATACTATATCACCAAAAGTATTCACTCACACATCAAAATAATTAAATTCAGGTGTTTCAATCACTTCCAAGTCAAGTCAAGTGGCTTTATTGTCATTCCAACGATGTGCAGTGGTACAGTACAAAGTGAAACAAGACAACGTTCCTCCAAAACCATGGTGCTACATATGGCAAACAACAGACAATCAACACACGACTACATAAAGTGCAATGTGCAAAAACTGCATAAGAAAAACGAGGCCGTGGCACTCCAGACAGAACAGAACGATACAGACACAAGACAGTGCAGACACAACAGTGCAATTCACTAGCTGGGCCCACGTCCTCATTTTAGGTTTGACAGCATTTTAGTAGGTAAAAGTGAATGCTTTGACATGAATTGAGCTGCGGTTTGGGGAAGGCCTCGAAGGGGACTGCCGATGGCTCCCGGGCCTGGCAGATCCCCATGTACTAAATAGAAGTGAAGAAATTAAAGAATGGAGAACAAGGAGGGTGGGACACGTAAACGAGAATGATCAGCTTGCAGAACTGAGGTAACCCTATATAGATGACAGCTGGAAGGAGCGTTTGGAGGCGTGGTCCTGCTCCTGAAATTCCGATACATAATCTCCAATAGAAATGTGCAAAAGACTGAGTATTGTGCAAAAAGTCACTTGATGTATGAAGGTATCCATATGTGTCAGTCCAGTACCTGAGTGTTCAGGAGTCTGACGGCTTGGGGACGAAACTGTTTCGCAGTCTGGCAGTGAGGGCCTGGATGCTCCGGTACCTCTTGCCAGAAGGCAGCAGGGTGAGGAGTGTGTGTGAGGTGTGTGTCGGGTCCTCCACAATGCTGGTGGCTTTGCAGATGCAGCGGGTGCAATAAGTGTCTGTGATGGAGGGAAGAGAGGCTCCAATGATCTTCTCAGCTGCCCTCAATGTCTGCTGTAGGGTATTGCAATCCGATGCGGTGCAGTTACCATACCAGACAGTGATGCAGCTACTCAGGACGCTCTTGATAGTCCCTCTGTAGAAGGTGGTGAGAATGGATGGAGTGAGATGGGTTTTCCTCAGATGCTGTTGGGCCTTCTTAGTTATGGAACTAGTGTTTAGGGACCAAAGAGGTTCTCTGCCAGGTGGACACCAAGGAATTTGGTGCTCTTGATGACCTCCACAGAGGATCCATCGATGTTAAGTGGACAGTGATCGCTCCATGCTCTCCTGAAGTCAACAATCACCTCTTTTGTTTTGTCCAAGTTTAGAGACAGGTTGTTGAGTCTACACCACCTCTCTGTATGCTGACTTGTTGTTCTTGCTGATGAGAAACAACACAGTCGTATCCATAGCGAACTTGATGATGTGGTTCAAACTGTGCATTGCTGCACAGTCGTGAGTCAGCAGAGTGAACAGCAGTGGGATGGGCAAACAGGGGCTCCAGTGCTCAGTGTGGTGGTGTTGGAGATGCTGTTACCGATCCGGACTGTCTGAGGTCTCTCTGTCAGAAAGTCCAGGATCCAGTTGCTGAGGGAGGTCTTCAGGCCCAGCAGGCTCAGTTTTCCAATCAGGTGCTGAGGAATGATTGTTTTGAATCCTGAAATGAAGTCTATGAACAGCATTCGTACATATGTCTTTATTGTCCAGGAGGGTGAGGGCAAGATGTAGGGTGGTGGCGATGGCGTCATCATCTGTTGACCGGTTTGGACGATAGGCAAACTACAGTGGATCCAGTGTGGGTGGTAGCTGGGTCTTAATGTGCCTCATGACGAGCCTCTCAAAACACTTCAACATGATGGGTGTGAAAGCAATGGGATGGTAGTCATTGATGCAGGACACTGAGGACTGGACAGGACACCAGGACACCACGGGGATGATGGTGGTGGCCTTGAGGCACGTTGGGATGGAAGCAGTGCTCAGGGAGAGGTTGTCTCTTGGTGGACTTCCTCACCAACACGTCATTCTGAGCGTTGAACCTCAGAATGATGTGATGCATAGAAGTTGTTCAGCGGGAGGCGTCACCCTCACAGGCAGGTCTCGTCTTTCTGTAATTGGTAATGGCCTGGATGCCCTGTTACATGCACTGCATGTCGCCACTGTCCTGGAAGTGGCTGTGGATTCTTCTGCCATGCATGCGCTTTGTTGCTCTGGTGACTCAACCCAGTTTGGCCCTCGCTGTTCCCAGGGCCCTCTTGTCACCTCCTCTGAAGGTGGAGTCTCAAGTCCTTAGCAGCTCACGCACTTCTGCAGTTATCCACTGTTTCTGATTGTAGCGTATTATAATAGTTTTGGAGACACTGACATCATCGATGGACTTGCTGATGTAGCTGGTCACAGATGATGTGTATGCGTCCAAGTTGGTGTGGTCGCCATTTGTTGCAGCCTCCCTGGACATGTCCCAGTCAGTGTGCTCAAAACAGTCCTGAAGAGCAGAGAGAGCTCCTGCAGAAGAGGTTCTGACCTGTCTCAGAACCGGTTTGCGTCTGATGAGCAGTCTGTATGCCGGAATTAGTATAACAGACAAGTGGTCTGAGTATCTGAGGTGGGGGCAGGACTTCGCTCTCTATGTGCTGGGAAGGTTTGTGTAAACTAAATCCAGTGCGTTTTCCCCCTTGTTGCAAAGTCCACATGTTGATGGAATTTCGGAAACACTGACTTGAGATTTGCGTGGTTGAAATCTCCAGTGATAATAAACAGTACACCGGGGTGTGAGTTCTGCAGCTCACAGAGCGCTTCTTTGGCGTTAGTGCTGGGTGGGATGTACACTGCTGTAATGAGCACAGCAGTGAATTCCTGAGGTAGATAAAAAGTTCTGCATCGAACAGTCATAACTCTACCAGCGATGAGCACTAATAAGAAACTAGCACAGAGTTCTTGCACCATTCTCGGGTGATGTAGACACACAAGCCACCACCGCGAGTCTTACCGCACCTCTGCTTTTGACACTGTTGATAATCGTATTTTGTTAGATAGATTAAACCACTGGGTGGGTATATCGGGTAGCGCATTGGAATGGTTTAAATCCTTTTTGTCTGAACGATCTTTCTCTGTGGCTACCTCTAAGTTCAGATCCTCTGTCAGCTCTCTCGCCTATGGGGTGCCACAGGGTTCTGTCTTGGGACCATTACTGTTTCTGTTGTATTTACTCCCTCTTCTGCAACTTCTTAGCTCATTAATGGATATTTCGTATCATTGTTGCGCAGATGATATTCAGCTATATATCACTTTTAGGCCACCTGATGTTTCTAAGGTTCAAATCTTCCAGTCCTGCTTTGATTCCATTAGAGATTGGATGGCTGATAATTATCTTCAACTAAATGCTGAGAAAACTGAAGTCATTGTCTTTGCTCCTGAGAAATTTGTTCCCCTCGTGGTTAAAAATCTAGGCCCTCTTGCTTCGCTCTTGTTTTTACCAATTAAGAAATATTGCTAAACTGAGTCCCATTGTGTCACGCTCCGAATTGGAAATGATTATTCATGCTTTTGTTTCATCTCGCTTAGATTATTGTAATTCCTTGTTTTCTTGCTTAAGTAATGCCTCCCTGGAACGACTGCAGGGTGTTCAAATTGCTGCTGCTAGGCTTCTGACAAAGTATCCAAAATACTCCCATGCCACTCCCCGGCTGATTCAACTGCATTGGCTCCCTGTCAAGTTCAGGGTCCATTTTAAGGTTATAATCATGACCTATAGGGCCCTGCACGGTGTAGCTCCAACTTAAATCAGTGATCTTCTTCTTCCTTATCGCCCCAGCAGGTCCCTGAGGTCTTGTGACCAGGGCTTGCTGGTTGTCTAGCATACAAGGTTAAAAACAAAAGGTGACAGAGCGTTTGTATCAGTGGCTCCCAGGCTCTGGAACTCGCTCCCTTTGAGTTTGAGATCTGTGGACTCAGTCATTTCTTTTAAAAAGCAGTTAAAAACTTATCTGTTTAAACTTGCTTTTGGTTGATTCTGTTTGTTTGAGGTTGTATGTCCGTTTCTGCTTCTGTGAAGCACTTTGTGATTTTTTATCTTGAAAGGTGCTATATAAATAAAATTTTACTTTACTTTACTTACAGAGCTGCATTTCTGTTGGCACGAAATGTGGTGAGCCCATGTAGCTGAATGGCAGTATCTGGAACTCTGTCAGAGAGCCACGTTTCCGTGAAAACAAAGACGCAACAGTCCCTAAAATCCTGCTGTGTGGTCTGCTGGAGTTGGATGTAGTCCAGTTTATTGTCGAGAGAGCAGGATGGATGGGAAAGCCGGCCAGCTTGGATTTGCTCTTAGGCTAGCATGGACCGCCACATGCTTGGCGTGCTTCCGCTTTCTTGAGGCGGAAGCTTCTATGCAACAAGTCCACTTATGAAATTTACTTGCTACTAAATATTCCACAGTTCAGTGTTAGTGGTAAGGCAATGACAATGGGTGGGCTGGAATCATATACCATTTGGATTAGGAATGGTATGGCACTATAATTTAGATGGGCTTGAAAGCAGACAATCGAATACTTTGGCAGTATAGTGTAGCTTGTGAGATTGCAGATATTGAGCTGTTTGAACATGTGCTTCTGAAACAATGTGCTCCTTCAAAAAAATAAATGAATAAAAATGGTGTTCTAAAGAGCTTTATCACATTAACCCTATAAACCCTAACCTAGGGTTTAAAGCAGGGGTGGGCAATTCCAGGCCTCAAGGGCCAGTGTCCTGCAGATTTTAGATACCACCCTGGGTCAACGCACCTGAATCAAATGATTAGTTCACTACCAGGCCTCTGGAGAACTTCAAGACATGTTGAGGAGGTAATTTAGCCATTTAAATTAGCTGTGTTGGATCAAGGACACATCTAAAACTTGCAGGACCCCACCCCTGGTTTAAAGGGTAAATTAGGGTTAGGGTTTAAGGGTTAACTGATTACATGTCAATACATTTTTAGAGTAACTATACACAATTTTTTTCAATCAAAAACATAGCCCGATCCTCCCACCTAAACACCAACACTGTTCACCAACACTTTTCAGTGTTGGTGAAGTTATTTTTTTTAAAAAGTAATAAATTACTAATTACTGATTACTTCTCCAAAAAAGTAATCCTCTTACTTTACTGATTACTTATTTTCAACAGTAACTAGTTACTTTTTAAAAACATGATACACAACCTGAATAAGTAATAAAGCAATAGACTTTTCAGCCCAATTCTATTTTTATGCATAATCCATCATATAAAATCAAATCAAATGGAAAGCCTCTTTTCAAAAATCGTTTTATGAGTTGTAATCTTTTAATTTTATGCACATTGCATTAAGCAAAAAATTTTATTATATGTAACACTGTGTTTGACTTGAAGAAATTGTTTAACATTTAAACCTATTTTCTGCATAACCCAGCATATAAAATATAATAATGTTTTGTGTTTACACTCATTCTTTAAAATAGATGCAAGTAAAACACAGCAAAAAAATAAATAAAATCAAAGATTCAGCGACACTAAGTCCTGTCGCTCTTAAATCTATTGCCACCTGTTTAGCAGGAGTGGGGCGGGTGGAGTTTTGTCCAGTGGTCATGTCAGTGGGGGGATCCAGACATTTCTCTGTGAATTTCACATTCCCGTGGCGGCTTGCTAGGTGTTTGCTCAGATTTGAAGCTTAATTTTTCGCTGTAGAAAGAAGTTTTCTTCCCAAGTAGAGTGTACAGTGCACGCTAATGTTTTTGTCACTTTCTACGGAATCAAACTCAAAGTAATGTAAGTATGTCAACGCTTTAAACGCTGCATGGTCGTACTCTCTCCCGCACTCCATATTATCCATTTTTGATCTACACACGTCTGTTGCTGTCACGGACATCACACGCTCATACGGCATTGTCATGAGACACTCTCACAAACAAAATCGCGACGGTTTAGTAACGCATTAACACAGCGTGCTTGTGGGAAAGTAACAGTAATCAAATTACTTGTTTTGCAATAGTAATCTCTTACATTACTTGTTGCTTGAAAAAAGTAATCGGATTACATGTTACAGCCCATCTCTGCTGCTGGGAACTATAAATGTATCAAATATAGCAGTCTGGGAACCTAGCCAGCTAATGATGATGTCTCTGATGTCTTTATGATATAATCATAAGAAGATATCTATTAATATAGATTATGAAGATTAGAGTAAAAAGAGTATTTTTAATAGAGAAACTGTATTAACATTATGGTTAGGTTTAGGGTACATATACAGGTTTTCATAACAAAAAATGGCTGAAAGAAAAGGAAATGCTTTGACAAACTTTCATCCTGGCCAGGGTTTTCTTTGTGCAAAGGCTTTGTACAGCTGATTTATGCTGCTACTTTTGTTCTGAGGTTTACTGCTGTCCTTGGATTTAGCCAACTTAAATCAACAAAATAAAAGTAGATTTTATATGAGCTTTGAGGGCTGCCTTTAAACCCCTGGCCACACTATACAGAATAAAGCTGGAATGTGGGAAGTGAAAGTGTATTCTCATCTTAAATTTAAATTGAGTACTCTTCACCTATGTTAACCACAGCCTGCTCTGTCTCATTGGTTTAAACGCTGAAGAATGGCTTAGTCTTTACTATGCTGCACTAAATTACCTAATATTCTCATAGAATACACATTTTGAATGACACAAGATGATTCTATATTTATTTGCTTTTCAAGACCTTATAAACCAGTGACGTCAAACATAAGGCCCAGGGGCCAGAAACAGTCTGGCAAAGACTCCAATCCAGCCCACCAGACAACTTTGGAAAACGTGACAGAGGACTTGCATTTTGGACTTTTAAATGTATTTTCTTGCCCTGCTAGACCTCAGTGCAGCATTCCATAACATTGACCATAACATTTTATTACAACAATACTTTTAACCTTATAAAGGGAGGTTACGCAGGGGAGAGCAGTGTGTCATGATTTATGAGCTGAATCATTGTTCTTTTGCAAAATTCTGAGCACATTTTAATGAACACCAACACAACATTGGTGTGATTTTAACTACCCACAATAATTAGTTAATAAAGTTTAGTTAACACAGTTTTCTTATTCATATATACTGAGTTTTCTTAGAGACCTGGAATGTAAACATGCCTGTGTTTAAAGGACTTTGGTTAAGCTTCCATGCATCTATTTTCTTCTGGTTATCCAGGGCTGGGCCTGTGGGGGCAGCAGCCTTAGTAGAGAAGCCTAGATCTCCCTCTCCCCGGCCACCTCCTCCAGCTTCTCTGGGAAAACACCAAGGCTCTCCCAGGCCAGCTGAGAGATATAATCTCTCCAGTGTGTCCTAGGTCTGCCTGGGGCCTCCTCTTGGTGGGACATGCCCAGAACACCTCATCCAGGAGGCATTTTAATCAGATGCCCAACCTGTTTGTACACACCTCTGTACAAACAGGTACTCCCAGACACAGACTATGCAAACGCCAAAAACTCAGTCAAGCGCTGTCAGGAACACGCCAAATCCTAACTGTTTAGAAGTGTTGGCCAATCAGAAGTCTAGAAGCCTGGCTGGAAAAAATGTAAACAGGGTTTTATGCAAACCTTAAATACTTCTGAATTTTGTTTTTCTGGAAAGGCACCTAATTTTGTGTTACTTTCAAGTGCCTTCATCATTTCAAATGTTAATAACTAAAGACAGTGTTTTTGCTGTTGTGTAGACTCACAACTTAGGAATGAACAAATTGCATACAGCATAAATAAATTTAATAAAAAACAAAAAATTTTCAATACCGACAACAACATTTGCGTCAGGATTTGGGTTGTGAGAGCATTTGTGTTGAATGTAGAAGTTCACTGTGACGCCTCTGTCTTTCTAAATGGAGGGACAGTAACTGCATGTGTACATGTAAAGCTTGGCTTACACTGTGCGATTTTTGGCCCATTTTGAGACAATTTTTCAGTCGTGCGACCATTTTGGGGATCGGCCAGAGTTTCACCTTAATCGTGTGTCGTGCATTGTGTAGTATGCATGGGGTAACGAAGAGCGATTAACACCTCACAACCAGCTCCCGATCAGCAATCGTATGATCACAAGAAAATGAAACCTGTTTGAAATCCTGGTCGCCCCTCGTGAAGCAATGCCACGAGCCGATTTAACGCAACCTCTCACACTGCACATGCGCAAACACAGAAATGGAAGTCAAAAAGACAGAGTACCATGGCAGTGCAGCGTGTGATCTGGACACAAGAGATGGAGACCCAACTTGTAGAAGTTGGCAGGCTCATCCGAGCTTTTTCGATGTGGCCTCACAAAATTATCACGACCGCAACAACTGTGAAAATAGTTGGGTGGACATTGCTGCTCAATTGCAGCTGTCTGGTCAATGTTTTTACATTAGCAATTTAGCAAAGTTGATGGTGGTGGTGTGTGTGTCTGGGAGAGGGAGAGACATTTTGTGTTATAACTTTCATGTTAGGGACGCACAGTGTGAGCACTCAGGTCGCATCAGAGCATTGGGCTGTATAGTGTGAGACCCTGCATTGAGACCAACAAACTTATAACCCCTGCGAGTCAATCGTACAGTTTGAGCAGGAGCTGAATAATGTGACTGAAAAAAATCGCACAGTGCATGTCTTTTCTCTCCGTCTCTCTTCTCCTGTTTTTCTTTCCCTCTCCTTCTGTTGAGCATTGTCCAACTTCTTTTTTCTTCATTTTTCTCTTCCCCTCCCCCCTTCCGTCCTGTCTGTTTTGATTTTTATAAGTTAGAAGTAAAAGTAAATAAATAATTACATAAATAAATAAATAATAAAGATCGAAAAAACTATGACAATCAAGTGGATCAGTATGGCAAAAGCCATAATGAACCACTTGGGAAAGTAAAGCTGTTGGAATTCTTCTTGGCCTTCAGACAATAATTCTGATTGCTATAGTGCTGGACAGAACAGGCAAAAATAAATAAATAAATAAATAAATCGGTCTGTCTCTTCATTATTGAAGTGAATATTTTTGAAGTGTTGCTTGGAGGTAAATTACCAAAGGATTGTAGACAAGTCGGCATTTACCAGGAAAACTCCAGAAACCTTAGTAATTTGACTGTGGCCAAAGAAATTATATATCATATCATATGATATCATATATCACATATCATAAGTTTTTCAGTGCTGCACATTTTTGTGACTGATTACTGCGTCTTTGTGATGGAGGTCTTAGAGAACACAAACAGTAAAAAAAAAGAAGAAGAAAAAATCTGAAACAAGCTGTTAAACCCAGGAAAGGAGTACAGTGTAATACAAACAAACATCATGCAATATCAGAAGGGAGTCTAAAAGTTTTGTTTTTTGTTACAGCACTATAAGTCTAACTTTTGTTAATCTTAGCTAATGTAAGCCACTTAAGTTGATGATCATACAAGATATGGCAAGCCAATATGGTAATTGTGTACTGTATAACTTATAGATAAGAATGTGTTATTTCCTCTTTCCAAAGTCACACTGTTCCATGTTAATGACTGGTTCTAATAAGGGCTGAGAATGCCTCTGCCAGTGCATATGCTTGTTTGTTTTTTACTTGTATACATTCTTAACCTATAGCCATTATTTCTAAAAAAAATAAAATAAATAAAAAAATTGTTCAATGTCATATGTTAATAATCAGTAATTAGTTTTAGTCATGCCAAAAATATTCTTCGATTTACTGTCAGTTTCAAATATGGGGTTAAGATTTGTCATCATTAAACCCTAAGGAGACAACACTTACCAGCAGTAAATGTTTATTTTTTATTCTTTATTTAAAACATAATTAAAAATTTGAATATCAAAACAGCTTTCCAGTAATGTTATGAAACATGAATGTCTATTTGGGTCAATTAAAGAAAAATTTAAATATGGGGAAGTAATAAGAAGTGAGACCTGTGTGAACTGATGGTATACATTCTTGTGCCCTTCCTGTAATCATGTACCACAGCTACTATGCATGCAGTCCACCAAATATAAAGAGAGCCTGACCAGCCACTCAGGATTCAGAGAAATCTAGATCCCTTGTGATAAAAGACTTTGATTTGGCATTTAGAGAGTGGAAAAGGTAACATGTTTTATAACAGATGAATCACAATTATTCTGTAAATGTGCTGAGAATGGTCGATGTCTATTCCTGATGATGATTCTTTTTTCTTTTCTTTTTTTTAGGATGAAGTGTACTGTGGTATTTCTTGTGCTGTCGATGGTCATCCTCATGGCTGAACCTGGAGAGTGCATTTGGGACGCAGTTTTCCATGGAGGTATAGTTTGTTTTTGAAAAAGCATGTTTTAGAAAAAAAGGTTGACATAAGCATACAATTGTGCTGAATGTACTACTAAATATTCACATTAGGAATAATTATTTTCTTCTCATTTGTTTTATTTAGCCAGACATTTTCTTCATCGGTAAGAGAGTTTATAACAGTTATAATAATAATAATCAGTAGTAGTAGTAGTAAAAGTGGTAGTGTAATGCAAAATTTCTGTTGTAATGTGTCTGCTTTGCTACCACTAGGCTCATCAATGGGCCTGGTGTCAAGGATGCTGTCAAGGATGTCCAACAAAAGCAAGAGCAGCAAAAAGATCAGGAGCTGGATAAGCGTGCAATCAGTTACCACCCTCGTCGACTTAATTTTGACTAGATTCAAGCTACCACCCCAAAAAAAACCCATTCTATTGAAAAGAAAAGCTTCTTCGTCTATAACAACAGAAATAAAATGCAGCTAATTATTTCTTGAAACTATACTTTGTGTTACTTTACTTGATAAAGTACTCTTAGTGTTTTTGTTTTTGTGAATTGTCTGTTCTTTAATAAATTCATATTATAGCATGCTGAAACCTTGGGTGTCTAGTCTTATGTATTACAAATATGATTGCAATACATCAAAAGGAGGCAGCTGATTATTACAAACTCGATCTCCCTTAGAAATTTGAAGGGCTAAAGGTAAGCAAATTTAATACAGGGCACACTGTAACAGTCACAATGATGTGGTGTCTCTTCAATGCAACCTAAGCCAAGGGTTTATGATGTCATTAGTGTGCGGCACTGCCCTCTCTGTGAATTATGGGAACAACGTGCTTGCACGCGAGTGCATGTAGAGAGACGGACTTTATATGTTTTACCTCTCCACAAACTTTTGCAACGTTACAGGTTGTATGAACACTGTGTGTCATGTTTGATAAGCAGCAGCCGTTCAACCGAGCCTTGTATGGTTGATGAAGAGAAGGTACATTAAAGGATGCGCTGTGGAATTCCCAGTACCAGTGTGATCATGTATTCTTCGTACTATCCTGCTAAGGTTTCTACCGCCTCCTCTCAACCACTGAACACAACCCAACGTTACAACGCCTTGCAGACTCCACATTTTATGTCATCTTTCAGGTATTTGTGTGGACAGTTTACTGTTATTGCTCTGTAAGTCATTATAGGGGGAAAAAATGTCTGGCCTTCGGTTAGCCATTCTGTTCGTTTTAGCCGCTATGATGCCTGACTGGAGCTTCCATGTGGTACTGAGGCAGGTTATTGGCCGGTAGTTGGATGGGACCAGTCCCTTTCTGGGATCCTTGGGGATCAGGACCATCCGGCCTTCAGTTAGCCATTCCGGGTCTCTCTCATCGACTAGCAGCTGGTTCACTTGTGCTGCTAGAGTCTCGTGGAGTGCAGTCAGCTTCTTCAGCCAATAGGTGTGAACCATTTTGGGGCCTGGTGCTGTCCAACTCTTCATACTGGAGACCCTTTCTTGGACGTCTGCCACTGTAATGGTTACTGGACCCTGTTCAGGGAAGTTGCTGTGGTCTGCTCTCTGATCCACAAGCCACTGAGCATTGCCGTTATGGTTTGTGCCCTTCTGCCATAGGCTCTTCCAGTATTGCTCCATTTCCAGCCTTGGTAGTGCTGTTCTCATATTGTTCCCCTGCCACTGAGAGTACACCTTGACTGGTTCTGTGGAGAACAGCTGGTTTATTCACCTGCCTTCTATTTCTCTGGTGTACCTCTTCAAGTAGCTGGCCAAGGCTGTGAGTCTTTGCTTGGCAGTTTTCAAGGCCTCAGGTATGGATAGCTTGCTCTACTTCACATTCCATGTCTAGTCACCCCATGAAGATGCTCGTGCATCTCCTGTGTCTCCCCAGTCAGTCATGTCTCCACGTCTCAGTGTCAAGTCCGTGTCTTTGTGAATGTCTTTGTGAGTCAGTCATTTGGGTCCTCTCTCTCTCCACTCCACAATTATGTTTCAAAATGTAGTTATAACATATTCAGAAATACTTTTATTGCAATTAAATGTATTCCCCACTGCTGTGTAATCTATGTTGATGATGATGGACCTGCGACCAGAACAGCCAGTGGAGGTGCTGGCAAAAATGACGACTGAACTAGCAGTTATGCATTGAGAACAGGCGTCAACACCAGCAGGAGAGGCTGCAGGACCAGGCCGAGCACGAGCACCAGACTAAGTTCTGGAAGACCTTGTCGTTTGATCTGGCTCCTCGCCAGCACCGCTGCCGCTCTGTCCAGGCCTAGCCATCTGAATTCATCGGATGGAGGTGTAAGATAAACTCCAGGTGTTCCAGGTGTAGGTCTTTCAGGTCACAGCAGAGGCATTCCATTGCCCGTGGAGGAGTGGATGCTGCGGCTGTTACCTCTGCTGTCAGGGAAAGCCTAGGCAGCAAACCTCAGCCAGCCTGTGTTGGCCATTTTTGGGACATCAGCCCAATGATTGTTGACTGCCTGAGGATAACTGCTGATACTTCCGTGAAGGTCGTATGGAACCGGCGGATGTGGTCTTTGCCTATGCCAGGTCCACAATGCAGCGGCAAGATGGCTGCAGCCTGGCCCAATGAAGGGGGAAGGCAAGCTGCTGGACACCATAGCCCTTGAGCTTGTGACCTTGTTGACTATCTCACACAGGCTCGGAGAGCAGATGTTGCTGCATTGCAACAGCTTTTTGCAGATGTGTGCCCAGTGTACCACTCTCATACAGCACCATTTTCAAAAATCAAATGTTGTTTGGCACAGATACTGGTGATTTTAAAAATATAAACAACTTTTAATTGATAGTACTATTTATCACCCAAGAGGGCAGCAGAATACAGCTGTTAAGAGGAAACAAATAGCAGTGATAATTTTTATGTAAAGAACGTATAAGTCATTGGGTGTGATTGCTGCCTGTTATCACATCCAATATGGCAGTTCTTGCATGATGTTTGCATGATGCCACATGCACAACCTCAGTAGCGGATATTTTGGACAAAGGAAGTTGAAGAACTACTAGGCAGGAGGTAAACAGAAAGACCTCAGAGGAGGCTGATGGATGTTGTGAAGGAGGATGTGCAGAGAGTTGGCATGGCAGAAGAGAATGCTATGGATAGAGTGAAATATAGGCAAATGATTCACTGTGGCGACCCATTAGGAAGCAGCTAAAAGAAGAAGTTGCAACACAATATTTATTTATACTAAAAATAATCTTCTAAAGTCTAACCTGTTGCTGGCAGACAGGTGTTTTTTAAACATCTCTAAGTCCTGTAAGTCGTGAACCCTTTGACTCTGCGCTTTACAGTGATATTAAGGTCATTACGGTAATCCCAGGCACAGTGTGGCAGAAGCCTCAGGAAGACCAAATTGAGAGAAGAGAGTGTGTGAGTGTGATGCAGCTCTACAGAAGTCGTGAAAAGGAAATGACCATCTCTGGATCGAGAAGGGCCCAAGAGTACATCTTTCACAATCTTACAATACTGCGATTACAGCCATTAAGCAACTCTATGTGAATGGTACTCATGGCCATTGATCAATGGGCTTTGATCAATGGTTGTTGATCAATTGTCATGACAGTTTGCATATTAATGATCGAGGAACTGACCTCATAGCCCATTGTTCATTCAGTGGGCTTGTTTCACTCATTGTGCAAATGTATTGTTTATAAGATTGGGGAAACCCACAGTTAGCTGAGAGTGAAGAAGTCACTTGGATGAGTGACAAAACATTTTTCCCACTAAAAGCGCTGCTTTCAGGAAATGGAATTTTGCGATTGCACCAATGGTCCAAGAATGATAGCAGTTTGGCCTAAGAGTTTGACAAAAAACATAATTAGTATAATATTACTATAAAGATCACCACTAATTAATAATAATAGTATATTAATATAGAGATCTAGAGTCCTTCCTTTCCTCCTCCATACTTTTGTTTTTCCATCTTTATTGTAAAAGTTAATTGATTCAATCTCCAAAGAATTCCTCACCAGAACTGTGCAGGGTATTTTAGCTATTTTCAAGCACAATGTAATCTGGATTGAAAAGTTCAACTTCAGTCATTTTATGCTTAATTTGCCATTGAAAGGCAATGGAACAGATCTCATCTCACCATGAAACTGCCTCTCCCTAAATTTTTCCAATTACTTTTAAACTTCTGAAAATAGTTATAGTTAATAGTTTTGTCAATTAAAGCTGGAAGTCTGCACTTTATTCACACCTTGAGCTTTGGGCAAAATTGCAAAAAAAAAAAAAAAAAAAAGGTAGCACTGTATGAGCTAAAGAGTACATCCCTATGGTGTTTTTATATATATAAAATATATAAAATATAATATAAAAAAAATTCTACAAACATTTTCATCAAGATATAGTGATTTAAAGTGGGATATTGTGTTCAATTGTTTGACACTGAGCACAAAGATGACCATTACATGATCAAAGACTGTGCAGTTATGCGGGGTTTTTTTTGCATTTCAAAATACCATGTGATAGTCTATTTTTTCTTTTCCTTCCTGTTTTGCATAAGCAAGACAAAGTAATCCAGCTGGTATATAAAGAGATGAGTAAGCAGACAGAGATTATTTCTTGTAGGCTTTATACCACTTACTTTCCAAAAGTTGAAGAGTTGAATTGCATTTCAATCAGAAAGGTATGTAATGTTAAATATGTTATCATTTTCTTACTTTACTTTGAACTAGCTGCTCAAAAACAACAATTTATAAATTCTTTGGTTCTTGTCTCTAGGATGAAGTGCACCATGCTGTTCCTTGTGCTGTCGATGGTTGTCCTCATGGCTGAACCTGGGGAGGCCTTTATTCACCATATTATCGGTGGACTTTTTAGCGGTAATTCTGTTGATATTTTGACAATAATCATCTTGGCATGTGTAATTACTGTAATACTAATAACAGAAAGAAAAATTAAATTAACATTAAATACTGTAATGTTTGATTAAATTCTCAGTACTATGTTTAGCAGTTTCTTTGATTGGGGTGTCTATATAATTCATAAGATTATTATTAGGGACAGGAAGAATTTGATTTAATTGATTCTCATTCCATTATCAATATCACTTATCGATTCGATACCTTATCGATTCCCTTATCGATTCTCAATGGCTCATTGCCACCACAATCTCTAAGCAACATATCAAAGATATTACATTCATACAAATCAGTTACATCCTGTATGGTCATGCTTGTGAATGTTGGTTGTATTTCCCCTCTTTGTTGTGATCAGTATTGTACGTGTCAGCATTACTCAAAAACACTAAAGTAAAAAGTTATTAAACAGAACAATTTTCTTAAAAGTACGTTACTTAATTACACCCAGGAGAAAGACATTCGTTATACTACTCATCACTTTTTAGTTACTCTGTAAAATGATCGAAAACACAACGTCTCATATTTACCAAATAACAATATAAACCTACAGGGTAAAGCCACACACACCAACAAAAATCCCTATCCTAATGAGGACACACATATATTTCTCTTAGTATTTAGCCGATAACACAAATCAAAGATGAAAACCAGAACAAAGAGACTTCAAAGTGATCATCACAGTGAATCTGCTGTCAAAATAGGAGGCTACAGCATGACTGCTCTGTTGAAGTTCAGCGGCGACTGACTTCACTGCTACTGACAGCTCACTTCATCACAGTGCTGGGCTGGGGTTTGCATTACTCAGCTTAAACATCACTGAGTTTTTGGCTAGCTTAGCGTTAGCATGTTGTCTCTGCGGGTGCTTGCGAAGAACCGAAGTTGTGCTAACAGTATAATGGAGTTGTTTCTGTCCTGGAGCAGTCTCCACTTTACCATTGCTCATTTATCGTTTTGTGCAACAAAAATAAAAGAAATATTCCATGTCCACGCTGTAGACTGCGCCACTACTTTCCTTCTCCGACACACAAACTGAAATCAGCTGATTGTAGCAAGAGTCCAATAATCGATAAGCAGGACTGACAGAAAGGCAAACTAACAGTTCCATGCAATTGGACTACTGGATCCAGTTCTCGATTCCCATCCCTATTTACTATACATATTAACACATACATATATTTTTTGACTTTTCAGAAAGGAACAACCTGTGTTCAGATTTGGACAACATATATAGATACTTGGGACTTTAGTCAGAATGACTACCAATCTCTTATCAGATCAGGCTTAAAAACATGAAATGTGGGTTCCAACATTTCTGAAACTGATCCATGAAAAAGTGCCTAAAATTGTGGCTACCGCTGTCTCATTTATTTCACTTCAAAATCTTTAAGGAGTGCCAGAGATTTGTGGAATTGCAATACTTTAGTACAGTACTACATATATTTACTTATAGCGAGCTTCGTCAAAGTCAGCTGTTAGCAAAAAAAAGGTTTTACATTTGATCATGGTATTAAATACCAATACACAGACCTAATTTTGGATATGTAAAATGTTCACCACAAAATGTGAATTATAATGTATGGAATTCATGCTACAATATTTTTATCTCTTTTCTTTTTTATTCAGTTGGCGAACATATCCACAGGTAAGAACTTGTGCTTCTACAAGTCTTGCAAATGCTTGACAATTACTCTTGTTGCATCTAGTTCTTAACTGTCAATTTTCTCTCTCTGACTAAAAGACTCATCCACGGACGAGGGAATAAGGAACAGCAACAACAGCAGCAAGAGCAGCTAAGCCAACGCTCTTTCAACCGAAAACAGTTCGAACGGGAAAGGGCTGCTTTTAACTAGACTTCGCTCTGAAAGACCAAGTCTAAAATGTTTCATTTTTGTTAAAAAGAAATGCTTTCTGTGCTGGTTTAACTCAGTGGAATGAGCAGGTGACCATATGCCGCATAGCTGAGAGCGGCCTGCCGGGTTTCAAGTCCGACCCTTTGCCACATATCTTCCCCTCTCTCCCCCAGCTTTCCTGTCAGCATTCACTGTCTCTACCTAATAAAGGCCAAATAAAAAAAATTGAAAAAGAAATGCTTTCTGCTCTTCTGGGAAGAAAAAAAAATACCTGCTTGGGCAGAGACAGTTGTTTTGAATACATCTTCAATAAATTGAAATCTCTGGCAACACTTGTGATGTGTCAAAAAATTTACTGCTTGAACAAAACATTTTGAAGTAATGCCAAAGGAAAGAGTAAATGCTGATGAACAAAGACATTTGTCCTTTGTCCTACCTAAATTATAAATCTGTATGGATCATTATTGTAATAATGTGAATTGTTGCTCTGGCTTTCATGTAGTCATAGCAACTCGTTATCCTTTTGTCATATATTTTTGCTGTTAATTAGTAACTTGAACTGTACAAACTATTATATACATTAAAGTAGTGAAAATGGTTAGATATGCAACAGTAAAGGCAAACACATCTTACCTACTGTTATTCTTAAACTGTGTTTTGGGGGAAAATTTAGCCTATCTATTTCACCCATTCAAATATTTTAGGAGTATTTGAATGAAACAGCTCATGGTCATCTAGGGACCAACCTAATGGTTGAGCCAGTGCTTTGAGAAAGACAAACTGCAATCTGTAGCATCTGTAGGATATGCTGCATCTGCAGCATATCTTTAGGGGAAACTGAACACCCAGAGACTTTGTTTGTTTTTTTTTCTCCTCTATACTTTTCTGATCTGATAGCAACAAAACAATAAAACCATCAAAATTATCATGAATCAGTTACAAGAAAGACTTTGAGAACTTATATGGTCAACCAGCAAGGACATTTTATCAGAACGGTATCAAAGACCAATTGTCAGGAAGCGCTGTGTGGCAGGCAGGAGTTGGACCCAAAATGCAGGCTCTCAGACTCGAGGGGTGAACTCAAAATCACAGCTTTATTGGCTGGCAAGGACAATGCATACAAAACAAAAGTACATTAGGAAATTATTAGTCTAAGCTCACGGGGAAACACAGGGAGATTCACACAGCATGAGGGAGATCGCGACACTGACACAGAGAAACACAGGGCCGTTTCTCAATTCTCAAGTACGCGAGTACGTACTCGCGTTCTCGGCGAGTACGTACTGGCCGAGAACGCACGGGAGTACGGACTCGCCGAGAACGCGAGCACGGACTCGTGATTTGTACAATTGGAACACCAGCGTACGTGATGATGTCACAGGTCCGGAGTTTTTACTGCCGTCCCCTCTTCATTTAACTGTAAGTAACATGTTATGAAGCTTAACTTTAATCACAGCCAAACCGGTTTACTCAGGAACAAATAAAACACTGAAATAAACCAAACATTAACATTTAGAAGTGATCCAAGTGACTTATATATCATTTTTAACCTCAGTAGTGAAACCCCTATTAATAAAAATAGGGTACATGTACATACGTGTACATACCTTAATAAAAACAAGCAGGTGAGATGTTAGAACGCTTTTATTTTTATTTTAGTGGACATTTAATACAATAGACAGCTGCTGGGGTTTCTTTAACCTGAGTAGCGAAAAGACCGCGGGCGGGGGGAGGGGGGGGGGGGGTTGAAAACGATGTGCCGGGAGTCCGCTGTTCTGGACGAAATGCATTCTGGGATATTTAGCTGTACGAAGTCCACACCGATGCATGCTCGATAAAACGGGCGGAGCGAGAACACATCCGGGACTTTTTCGCGTTCTCGGCTTGATGCGTACTTCGAATTGGAACAGTACTTGGTCTCCGACTGATGACGTATCACGAGTACACGAGAACGCAAGTACGCACAAGCACGCATATTGAGAAACGCCCAGGGCTTAAATACACTGGGAAATAACGAGGGGAATGAGACACAGAAGGAGAGCACAGCTGGGGGAAATCAGAACTGACGAGACAAGAAAGCAAAGTAGGATACACTAACATGAGACACAGACCTTCAAAGTAAAACAGGAAGTAGCACAGACGCAGGCTTGACTAGGGGAGACAGAACAACTAAGAAACACAGAACCACAACAAGGAGACACAGAGGGCAGCTACTAAATACTCAGAAAACTAAACAGAATACAAAAAAGCCAAACTAAGACACTAGAAAACTGGGGCAACAAAGAGAACTAAGATCATAATACAAAAACTCTGAGACACAAGAAACTCAACACTGGGTCACCGACCCAGGACCGTGACACCAATGGCAGTGGTTGTTGATCAATGGCCATGGCAATTCGTTCACTCGTGCTGCTAGTTTCAGTCATTATGCAAATGTACTTGGTGGAAGAAGTCTTCTTGGTTAAGAAGACTGGCTATGGATACCGACTACGAAACGGAGCGGTTGTCAGCCACCTCCTGTACATGGATGACATCAAGCTGTATGCCAAGAGTGAACGAGACATTGATTCACTGATCCACACCACCAGGATATACAGCGATGACATTGGAATGTCGTTCGGACTGGAGAAGTGTAGTCGGATGGTAACAAAGAGAGGGAAGGTAGTCTGAAATGAGGGGATTGAACTACCAGAAGGCAACATTGCAGACATAGAGGACAGTTACAAGTACCTGGGGATCCCGCAGGCAAATGGGAACCATGAAGAGGCTGCTAGGAAAGCTGCAACCACCAAGTACCTGCAGAGGGTCAGGCAAGTCCTGAGGAGTCAGCTGAACAGTAAGAACAAGATCCGGGCCATCAACACCTACGCCCTGCCCGTGATCAGGTACCCTGCTGGGATAATAAGCTGGCCAAAGGAGGAGATAGAAGCCACTGACATAAAGACAAGAAAGCTCCTGACCATGCATGGAGGGTTTCACCCCAAGTCCAGCACCCTGAGGCTGTACGCTAAGCGGAAGGAAGGGGGCCGGGGACTGGTGAGTGTCAGCACCACAGTCCAGGATGAGACAATGAACATCCACGAATACATCACGAAGATGGCCCCAACTGACAGCGTGCTCAGTGAATACCTCAGGCAGCAGAAACCCAAGAAAGAGGAGAGAGACGAGGAACCATCATGGAAGGACAGGCCCCTGCACGGTATGTACCACCGGCAGATAGAGGAGGTGGCTGATATCCAGAAATCCTACCAGTGGCTGGACAAAGCTGGACTGAAAGACAGCACGGAGGCACTAATCATGGCAGCACAGGAACAAGCACTGAGCACAAGATCCATAGAGGCTGGGGTCTATCACACCAGGCAAAACCCCAGGTGCAGGCTGTGTAAAGATGCCCCTGAGACAATCCAGCACATAACAGCAGGGTGGAAGATGCTAGCAGGCAGGGCATACATGGAGCGCCATAACCAAGTGGCCGGCATAGTGTACAGAAACATCTGTGCCGAGTATAACCTGGAAGTTCCGAGGTCAAAATGGGAGACGCCCCCAAAGGTGGTGGAGAATGACCGGGCTAAGATCCTGTGGGACTTCCAGATACAGACGGACAAAATGGTGGTGGCTAACCAACCGGACATAGTGGTGGTGGACAAACAGAAGAAGACAGCCATAGTGATCGATGTAGCGGTTCCCAATGACAGCAACATCAGAAAGAAGGAACACGAGAAGCTGGAGAAATACCAAGGGCTCAGAGAAGAGCTTGAGAGGATGTGGAGGGTGAAGGTAACGGTGGTCCCCGTGGTAATCGGAGCACTAGGTGCGGTGACTCCCAAGCTAGGCGAGTGGCTCCAGCAGATCCCGGGAACAACATCGGAGATCTCTGTCCAGAAGAGCGCAGTCCTGGGAACAGCTAAGATACTGCGCAGGATCCTCAAGCTCCCAGGCCTCTGGTAGAGGACCCGAGCTTGAAGGATAAACCGCCCGCAGGGGCGAGATGGGTGTTTTATACATATATATATATATATATATATATATATATTCACACACACACATACACACATACATATATATATATATATATATATATATATATATATATATATATATATATATATATACAGGGTGGGCCATTTATATGGATACACCGTAATAACATGGGAATGGTTAGTGATATTAAAGTCCTGTTTGTGGCACATTAGTATATGTGAGGGGGCAAACTCCTCAAGATGGGTGGTGACCATGGTGGCCATTTAGAAGTCGGCCATCTTGGATACAACTTTTTTTTAATAGGAAGAGGGCCATGTGACACATCAAACTTATTGGTAATGTCACAAGAAAAACAATGGTGTGCTTGGCTTCAACGTAACTTTATTCTTTCATGAGTTTTTTACAAGTTTCTGACCACTTATAAAATGTGTTCAATGTGCTGCCCATTGTGTTAAATTGTCAATGCAACCCTCTTCTCCCACTCTTCACACACTGATAGCAACACTGCAGGAGAAATGCCAGCACAGGCATCCAGTATCCGTAGTTTCAGGTGCTGCACATCTCGTATCTTCACACCATAGACAATTGCCTTCAGATGACCCCAAAGATAAAAATCTAAGGAGGTCAGATCGGGAGACCTTGGGGGCCATTCAACTGGCCCACGACAACCAATCCACTTTCCAGGAAACTGCTCATCTAGGAATGCTCGGACCTGGCACCCATAATGTGGTGGTGCACCATCTTGCTGGAAAAACTCAGGGAACGTGCCAGTTTCAGTGCATAAAGAGGGAGACACATCATCATGTAGCAATTTCAAATATCCAGTGGCCTTGAGGTTTCCATTGATGAAGAATGGACCCACTATCGTTGTACCCCATATACCACACCAAACCATCACTTTTGTTGTTCCAACAGTCTTGGAGGGATCCATCCAATGTGGGTTAGTGTCAGACCAATAGCGGTGGTTTTGTTTGTTAACTTCACCATTCACATAAAAGTTTGCCTCATCACTGAACAAAATCTTCTGCGTGAACTGAGGGTCCTGTTCCAATTTTTGTTTTGCCCATTCTGCAAATTCTGTGCGCCGATCTGGATCATCCTCGTTGAGATGCTGCAGTAGCTGGAGTTTGTAAGGGTGCCATTTGTGAGTAGCTAATATCCACCGAAGGGATGTTTGACTAATGCCACTCTCCAGTGACATGTGGCGAGCGCTACGCTGTGGGCTCTTGCTGAATGAAGCTAGGACAGCCACTGATGTTTCTTCATTAGTGACAGTTTTCTTGCGTCCACATTTTGGCAAATCCAACACTGAACCAGTTTCACGAAACTTAGCAAGCAGTTTGCTAACTGTAGCATGGGAGATGGGTGGTCTTGTAGGGTGTCTTGCATTGAAATCTGCTGCAATGACCCGGTTACTGCGTTCACCAGATATCAACACAATTTCGATCCGCTCCTTACGTGTTAACCTCGTCGACATGTCAATGGCTGTGAACAAAGAGAAACTTGTAAATAACTCACGAAAGAATAAAGTTACGTTGAAACCAAGCACACCATTGTTTTTCTTGTGACATTACCAATAAGTTTGATGTGTCACATGGCCCTCTTCCTATTGAAAAAACAAAAGTTGTATCCAAGATGGCCAACTTCTAAATGGCCACCATGGTCACCACCCATCTTGAGGAGTTTGCCCCCTCACATATACTAATGTGCCACAAACAGGACTTTAATATCACCAACCATTCCCATGTTATTACGGTGTATCCATATAAATGGCCCACCCTGTATATACATATATAGATAGATATATAGATAGATAGATAGATTTTCCTTACTGAGGAGTTGGCAACACTGGCCACGGGCTGCGACACTTTATACAGCCCTATTTCGCATATGACTATGAAAGGCGTAAGAGGAAGTAGTTTCTTCCAATTTAGATGATCCGAACGATATAGTGTCTTTCCACTGCGTTCCTGTTAATGAAAAACTACAAATTTACCCCAAAGTACTAAAATATCGATATTTTCATATGAGAATCAATTCTAGAACATAAATTACTGGTATCGGAAGAATCGATATTTCAATATCGATCCGCACACCACTACACTTCAGACATAATTTTTCTCCCTTCAGCAGACAAACTTAAATCAAGTGATTGTAACATGTGCATCTGGAACCGATAAGCTGGATTGATAGGCAAGCAGACAAACCATTCCAAATAAGTGAACTATTGAGAACTGAACCTCTCTACGAGAACTAGCTCCTAAATCCTATCATAGTTCTGCCCTTACATGTATGTCAACGGATGGCAAATATGAATTATTACAGACCAAAATGAA
Organism: Pelmatolapia mariae; assembly: GCF_036321145.2. Lineage (NCBI taxonomy): Eukaryota > Metazoa > Chordata > Actinopteri > Cichliformes > Cichlidae > Pelmatolapia > Pelmatolapia mariae. The sequence continues at coordinate 20,667,290 of NC_086240.1, read as the reverse complement.
AATCTTATGTTTACTGTAGTCATCCTAACTGATTTATGTATACTAGCATTCTAACTGTAGACAGAAAAAATATGGATATTTCAAATGATTATTCAAAAAACTCTTTAATCAGATCACCATCATAAATGGTGTGTGCCACAGCTTCAGTCATTTTATGTGCCTGATTGGCCATGGAATAAAAAAGGAACAGATCTCACCTAGCCGTGAATCGATCTGTCAGTAAGTTTTCCAATTACTTTTGAACTCCTGGAAATCAGGGACTGTGTTTGAAAATGTTGTTAATTCCTGAACAATTATTTAAATTTTTTTTGTCAAATGAAGCTGAAAGTCTCCACTTTATTCCCTTTTTTTAATTCTTGGCAAAATTACCGAAAAATGTAGCATCGTCCCAAAACTAACTCTATGAGCTTTCAAACTCTTTCATGAAGAAACGCTAATAAAAAGTCGGACATTCTTATTGTAAGAAGATGAACATCAATAAATCACTACATTGATGACCTTGGTGTATAAAAGACACGAAGATAACACCACTCTACAATCATACAAAATTGTATCAGAATTCATTCTGAACTTTTCAACCTATTGCGCGCACAGGCAGAAACAATGAAACGCACACACATGCAAACATAACCTCATTGACAGAGATAATTGCTCGTTGTACATTACAAAATACCATGTAATACTCTGCTTTTTCCATCCTGTATTGCACAAGCAACACATAAAGTAATTCAACAACTGGTATATAAAGAGATGCAAACACACAGCGATCATTACTTGTAGGCCTTACACCACTTACTTTCCTTAGACAACAGTTGAATTCCCTCTCAATCAGAAAGGTATGTATTAAATATATCTTTACTTTACTTACAACCTATATAATTAAAAAAACTACTTAAACTTGATAACTCAAAAAGAGCCATTAAATTCAACTTAAATAAAGTAATAGGATTTCTTTGATTCTTATCTCTAGGATGAAGTGCACTATACTGTTCCTTGTGCTGTCGATGGTCGTCCTCATGGCTGAACCTGGGGAAGGCTTTATTTCCCATCTTATCGGTGGACTTTTTCATGGTAATTTTGTTGATATTTAGATTTTTTTTACCCATTATGAGAGGGATTTTTTTTTTTTACAGTAACCCGTTCTCATGATATTCTAACAATCATCATCTTGATAGAAATTGTAGAAAATATATAAATGGAGATGTGTAAATACTGTAATAACATTACAGTGTTTAATGTTAATTTAATGTTTGAGTACTATGTTTACCAGTTTCTTTGCTTGGATTTCCTATGTAAATCATATGTTTAATATATGCATAACCATAAACACATACATATACATTTAAAATTTTAGAAAGAAACACACCAGCGTTTAAGTTTGGACAATAGCATATAGGGGTACTTTCATTATTTTACACGGGAACCTTATGAGGATGAGAACCAATTTCTCTGAAAAAGTGAGGTGTCTGATTTTATTTAAAAACAACAGCTAATGTCAGATTTGGCTGGAGGCTTATGGGCTTAAAAATTTAAAGTTGACCTATAAAATTGTCTAATACTGAAAACATCTTACCCTCTGCCTCATTTATTTTACCTTCGTTTACTTAAAATTAGGAATGCCAGTGATCATTACTTCATCACTATAATACAGTTAAAACAGAAAAATAAGCTAGCTTCCTCAAAGTCTTTTATCAGCAAAAAAATTGGTGGTATCAAATACCATGATCAGAGCTCAATTGTCAAATCTAGATAAAGCTAATTTAGGATAAGTAAGTTGTACACTACAGATACGGTAACAGCATTATACATCCTGCATTACTGTGTTTTATATTATATGAATTATAGTATGGTAAGATGTACACTACAGGCACATTCCCTTTGAATGGTATAATTGCATTGTACATCCTGCATTAATATTATATGTATAATACTGTGTCAAATTCATACTATATTATTTCCATCTCTTTTTTCTTTTATTCAGCTGGCAAGGCTATCCATGGGTAAGAACTTGTGCTTCTACAATTATTGCAAATGCTTGACAACTACTCTTGTTGCATCTGGAGCGAAATTGTCATTTCTCTCTGACCACAGCTGGATACAACGTCGTAGACGAAGAGGGGAACTGGAGGTAGAGCAGGAACTGCAGCAACAACTGCAGCAACTGAAACATCTTCAGCAACAGGAAAAGCTGAACCAACGCTTTAACCGAGAGCAGCTCAAACGAGAGAGAGTTGTTTTTAACTAGACTTCCACCTGAAAGAGAAAGTCTAAAACTCTTTACTGTTGTTGAAAAGAATGCATAACCTAATTAACATAACCACGCGTGGCTTTAAGACATGTGTGAATGATTGAGTACATGATGAGATGATTCAAAGAGACAAATAAGTTGTTTTAAATAAATTCTCAGTAAGGTTAAATATTCTGCATCACTTGTAATGTGTAGAACTGCTTTATTATTTCACCAACCCATTTTAATATAATGCTAAAAAATAAATCTGCATGCACAAAAACATTTGTCCTTAAAGGACACAGTGGTTTGAATTATTGTTGAAGTAATTTGAATGTTTTCTGTGCCCTTATATAGTCATAAATATCTTAACCACTTTCAATACTACAGTATGTTCATTTTAAATGTTTTAAAATTCAGGTTATAGGTCTCTTAAAGTTGTCTGTATTGCAGTGTTTGATATTCCAGGACTGCAAAGTATTGTTAAATCCAAACTTGGTGTCACGTCTTGGTGAGAAGAAAGTAATACAAATAGACAAATAGATAAACTGACAAGAAGGAAAAACTGCAAATAGTTTAGTTTGCATTTGAATTTATGAATGATAAAATAAGAAGTAAATGTACTTATGGGATGTGGATTTTTTTTTTTAGCATTGTGGTGATGTTAGAACATGTGACTCAGGATGCATTTAGGATGTTTTTTTTACTAACTTTATGTCTCTTCCACGATCTTATTTCTCTCATAGGTTACAATTACATTAGAATGACCAATTATGCAAATTAGGCGATGATGTCTTTAGCGACTTCTAGCGACTTTTAGGACAGCCAATAGTGATTTTCCTTACTGAGGAGTTGGCAACACTGTTTACACTATGTCCTGACCTACACGGGTATTTGTTTTTTTTTTGTTTTTTTTTTGCCTGTCCCGTTTGGCTCTTTTGCCATCAGAATTATTGTCTAAAGGCGAAGAAAGATGCCCAACGGATTTACTTCACCAAATGGACCATCCCAGCCTTGCCGTAATGGTCTATTTGATTCACCTTTTATTGTTTATTTTATTTTATTTTCACTTGCTAAATACGGGACAGACTTGACTGGGGAAAAGAAAGGGGAGAAGGAAAGAGGGAAAGAAAAACAGCGGGGAAGAGGGACGGGGATAAAGGGCAAAAAACAAAACCCAACAAAATAAGCAGACAAAAAAGACATATCAATCACCTGGATCACCTGTTGAGAAAGAAAAAAGAGAAAACAAGCAGAAGAAAAAAAAGAGCAACATAATAAACAACATCATTATGATGATCTATGTGAATATAACAGTAAATACTAAATATTAAACATTATTGTGCAGCACGTAAGATCGACAGCGCACAGTGTGCTTTGAGGTAGGAGCCAAAACGGGTGTAGTTTGTGTGTGTGAGCACCCGTGTGTACACCTGTGAGCATGAGCGCGCTTGTATTTTAAAGGTTCCTTCATGTAATGATCTGCTAGAGGGTGTGGGGAGCCACAGCCCCGTCCTCCAGGGCATGAAGCAGGTATGGAGGAGATCAAAACTCCAGACATCCAGAGGCCCCCAGAACACAAGAGACCAAGGAAGACCAACAGGGGGGCAGCCGCGCCACTATCCCAGAAAGAGCTGAGGAGAGCCCCAGATGAGGGGTCACTCAGCAGCCGCGGAGCAGAAGCCAGGGGGGGTTGCAGTGACGTGCCCGTGAGCTCCGCCGGCAGCCAGCTGTGCCTGAGTGACCGAGCCCCAGGCCGAGAGGCTGAGGGCACCCCACCCCCGAAGTGGCCCGAGCGAGCCCCAGGCTCCAGGCCCCGACAAGCAGCCACCAGGAGTGAGCCGGTGTGTACCTGGACGTCCATCCCTGGACACAAAGAACCACCAATGCACCGATGTCTGAGGGCGTCTGCCACTGGCAGGGGAAGTGGTGGGGGGAGATAGGCCTCCATACCTTGGAGGGCCTGAGATATCCCCAGAGAGGTGGCGTCTGATACCCAACCTGACATACAGACACAGACAAACAGGCACACACAGATACAAACATCCATTCCCACCCTCATGCTCTCATATGCAATTACTCAACACTCACCCAACGTGGAGACAAACATAAATAGACACTGTACACACAATCACACTCCCCAAGCATACTCTATACCCCAGGTCTAGGTACCATTGCCCCTGGAGGGGAAAACTGCACCCAGACCCAGGTGGTGTTACCCTTTTCCCTGGGGTGGAGAGAAGCAGACCGCCCCGACTCCGCAGCAGCAGGGAGGCCCCACATTCCATACCCCAATCAGACAGCCAACTCCTCCTCCTAGCCCCCCTGCTCCAACAGGCTGCAGAGAACGGGGGTGTGTGAAGACTCCAAACCTCCCTCCGCCCGCTCATATGTAGTGTTGATGCATGTGTGTTCTAAGGTGCATTTAAAACCCAGGAGGGCATGGAGCTACCTGCCAGAGAGAAGCAGGTAAGCGCATAGCCCCTCCTGATAGCCCTCAATGTATACGTGTATTTAAAATTGAGAGGTGGGCAACGACGCCAGGGGTGAGGTTGTACACCCTGATGGTCTTCTGGATGACGTGTAGCGTGCCCACCCCCAAGGTCCTATATGTTTGTGTTATGAAAGTGTGAGTAATGTGAATGATAAAATTGAGGCACAGGCAGCCAGAAGGGGACAGAGGGGGGGATGCCTCCCCTGCACTCTGGTGACACACCTTTACCCCAAGGCCCTGCATGTGTGGGTGATTGTGGTGGAGCGGGAAGAGGGAGGCAGCTGGAGATGGGGAGGGAAGGAAGGGAGGGGCAAGTGACCCCTCCCTGGGGCCAGCTCCCCCGCTGACCCCAGTAGGTACCCCCATACTCTGCAACCCGCCAGGGAAAGGGGGGCCCTGGCCCATCCGGACAGGGGCATTTTTGAAAATGCAGCTGTTTCTATGCGTTTGGACCTTTCGTCCACACGTAAACGGTTTTTCGAATCGCTGAAAACTGAGATTTTTTAAAACTCCTTTTTTGTGTTGACGTGTGGACGAGGAATACATAGTTTGTCACGCAACGTCAAAGGTATGTGCCTTTTTTCTCGTCACGCTGTGCGCCACGTTATTGTTTACATGAGATGAATTGCAGAATGGCAGATAGAGACAAAATATTGTTACTGTTAATCTTACTATCTTGAGTTTTTACATGCTTACATATACACACGCAGTTACTGTCCCTCCATTTAGAAAGGCAGAGGCTTCATGATGTAATTATCTTACGTGTAGTTGTTTTTTCCTGTGTAATAATATTCAACATTGCTATCAATACATTTTTCAAAAAATGCCTCTCTGTGCAAAATGGGTTTAAAAACATAAACAACAGTGGGATACTGTTTGTCCGTGATTTTAACAAAGTACGGCAGGATCAGCCTGATATTATTTGTATCCCACTGTAACTTTACTGTATAAAGAGCTAACATCTCCAAAATGTCAGGAGTAGTTAGTCATTACAAGAAGTGTTTGTGAACTAAAAATCAAGAATGTGGGATTCTGTTTGTCCGTGATTTGGCGTGCTCACAACCCAGGGAAAACCAATTCTGCAGGTGAAACCTACACTTGTGCACGTGAAGCCAAAGGGAAGATATGGTCAGGGATGCACATAAGTGGTCCGCAGGTGCGCATTCGCTGCCAAAATAAAAGACGCGCACCAGATAAGAAGTTGGACAGACATTTGTTTAGAACTCTTAAAGATGTCGAAGAAGCAAGCTCCTTTACGCAATTACTTTGGTGTTCCTCCACCTCCAAAGAAATGTCAGAAGGAGTCCGAACCGCAAAAGAAGCACGTATTCTCGGAAAAGTGGTTGCAGGAGGTGAGCTGGCTTCAAACAAATGATGAACGCACAGAGATTTGGTACAGAATATGCCGTGAAAATCCCACTCCAGCGGACAAAAACAGTGTCTTTTATATGTACGCAAACGTGCATTGCAACTTCTTATCTGGTGCACATCTTTTATTTTGACAGCGAATGCGCACCTGCGGACCACTTATGTGCACCCCTGGATATGCTTCACCATATTTTCTAGTCTTTGGCTTGGAAGGAAGTTGGTTTGGAAACATATTTGGCGATGCATCATCCCCTGCTTTGCGTTTGTGTGGGAGCCCCGTCAAAAACCTGTCCATTATGCTAGCAGTGTCCAAGCCACCTCTGCAATGGCTCTGCGCCCCCCCCTAGGGGGCGGGCCCCACACTTTGGGAACCTCTGACTTAACGCTAACATTAGTCTGTCATTAGTTGCCCATCAAAAGACCAGAGGTTCATCAACAACGACCATGCACAAATAACTAGCTTATGATTGCCAAACTCCAGCCATTGTAAACAGGCACGTCCAGTCAATGGTTTCAGTATGCTTCAAAAGACAATAGAAAAATGCAGCCACAAAATGGCAGAAATGGATCCGAAAGAAAGAGCTTCTTTATGACATGCTGTTTAAGAGACATGGAGAAAGACTGCTCTAACTGTGGTGGGTTTTAAATTATATCTGTTTATAGGTTTTACTCATCCCTTTCCTTCACTATGAGGTTGTTTGACCATACAACCTCATAGGCAACTTTGCCACTCGCCTTTTGACCACAAAGGGTCCTTGCCACTTGGCGAAAATCTTTGAGCCCCTCTGTTGTACAGGAACCCGGTAATGTTCTTGGGCTTGAAGCAAATTTTCTCATGACATACTAACATTAAGTATAATGCAAAATGAAGAGAATAAATGAGTAAAAATGCAATGTTAAAAGTGTGTGATCAACCTTCCCTCTTTTATCCCTGGCTTATAGTTACTGGTAGCCGCTCCTTGTTGATCAATCATACAATTTTTCTTAAATTACTTAGTCAAACTGGTTGCACAATTTTCACAATAAAAAATTTAATATTTCTTAATTTTCTCAAAGGTTGTACAGCTTCATTGAAACCGATGATGACACACACAAATCACATTGCTCTAGAGTATTAACAATTTGTCATATTTTAAATACAGAAATGCATCTCCTCATTGTCGAGAAAATGTGACATTAGGAATAATTTGCAAATGGATGTTTTCAAGTTTGTCAATTAACAGTTTTATGTGTAATCCACGGCTTCCTTATTTGGTACACCTTTAAAGTACAAAGCTCATAATCCAAAGCATACCATCTCATCTGTCATACTTGGTGGAGGTAATGTTATGATATGAATATGTACGGCTGACCGTGGAAACAGGCCACTGTTCCTTAACATTGCTGTAACACTGACAGAAGGGGCAGAATATTACAATTATTAAGGTCAACCCTGAGGCCGTGAATGACCTAACTTTGGAACCATCAGGATTTACAGAATTTTTTGCGGTGCATTTTCTTCATCAGCAGAGTACATACATTATTCTTTGTACATATGCACTTATTCTCATGTTTTGGTAATGTTTTTTAACTTTTAATGTATAATTTTAGGAGACAATTACCAAAAAATTATCTTTTGGCTGTTTTCCCACAACAATTATTTAAACAGTTCTGTCAATTAAAGCTGAAAGTCTGCACTTCCTTCAGATGTTGAAAACCTGAAAAAAAATGTAGCATTGCCTAAAAACTTATGAAATGAACTTTGTGAGCTTTCACACTCTTTCATAAAGATGCACCAATAAAGAGTGGGATAGATCATAAGATGTTGAAGATCAATAAATCATTACATTGAAGACCTTAGTGTATAAGTAACCGAACTTAACACATTATAAACAGGACCCCAATCTACAACTTCACAAAATTTGATCAGAATTCATTCTGAACTTTTTAACCTATCAAGCTTAGAGGCAGAAAGAATCAAACGCACACACATGCAAACATAACCTACCTCACTGAGAGAGATAATTGCTTGTTGTACATTATGAAATACCATGTAATACTCTGCTTTTTCCATCCCGTATTGCACAAGCAACACATAAAGCGATTCATCAACCGGTATATGAAGTAATGTGCAAACACACAGCGATCATTACTTGTAGGCCTTACACCACTCCTCAGACGACAGTGGAATTCCCTCTCAATCAGAAAGGTTTGTATTAAATATGTCCTTACTTTACTAACAAGCTATATAATTTTAGAAAACTACTTAAAACAAACTTGGTAACTCAAAAAGAGCTATTAATTTCAACTTTAATGAACTAATAGGATTTCTTTGAATCTAATCTCTAGGATGAAGTGCACCATACTGTTCCTTGTGCTGTCGATGGTCGTCCTCATGGCTGAACCTGGGGAAGCCATTTTTCTCCATAATGGTAATTTTGTTGATATTTTTATTTCTTTACTCTTTATCAGAGGATTTATTTATGGTAACCATTTCAGTTGGTATTTTGACAATAATCATTCTGGTAAAAATTGTACAAAATATATAAATGAACATGTGTAATTGCTCCGAACGAATGTGACTGGAGTTTGTTTTAGAACTCGGATTTTATGCTAGTTATGCCTTTTTTTGCTGTTCTTTTCTAAACTAATTCTTTTAAACTGTATTTATTCTCTTTAAACTGTATTGCTTATTGCACTGTATAGGCTGGTGAGAAACAGCATTTCGTTTCAGGCTGGGTAACATCATACGAAATGACAATAAACTTCTTGAGTCTTTAGTCCGTAATAACATTTCAGTGTTTAATGTTAATTTAACGTTTGATTACTATTTGTTACCAGTGTCTTTTTGGGATTTCCTATGTAAATCATAGGTTTACTATACCAGCGGTCCCTAAGCCCCAGGTGATGGATCGGCACCGGTCCGTGAGTCGTTTGGTACCGGGCCGCGAGAGTTGAGGCTCGGGTGTAAAATTGATGGTTTTCAGGGTTTTGTATCAGGTTTTTATCATTTTTTTAAAAAAAAAATCGTTTTTATCGTTAACTCTGTTTCCCTCAGTCTTTTCACGTGTTTTATGAATAAATCTTCTTTTTTTGGTACCGGTACTGGTTTCATTTTATTGTATTTATGCGCGACACCTTAAAGGCCGGTCGGTGAAAATATGGTCGGACATAAACCGGTCCAACTATTGTAAAAAAAAGGTTGGGGACCACTGTACTATACACATATCCGATTATTTTTTCTAATATTGTAAGTATCTTAACCCCTGCCTTATTCATTTCACCTCTGTTTACTTAAAATTAGGAATGTCAGTGATTTATGGAATTGCAACACTTTATCACTGTAGCACAGATACTAATAGCTAGCTTCCTCAAAGTCAGTTATTAGCAAAGAATAGGTCTTACATTTGGTCGTGGTATCAAATACCTGTAGACAAAGGTCATTTAGAATATGTGAGATGCACACTACACACACATTCGCCTTGAAAGCTATAATTGCATTGTACATACTTAATTCCTATTATATTATTTTTAATATAATAAGTGGAATTCAGACTAGAGTATTTTCTTCTCTTTTATTCAGGTAACAAGGCTATGCCCTTTAGGCCCTATGGGTAAGAACTTGTGCTTCTACTATTATTGCAAATGCTTGACAACGACATGTGCTGCATGTGGAGCTAAACTTTAATTTCTCTCTGACCACAGATACATAGACCGTAGACGAAGAGGGGAACAGCAGCTAGAGCAGGAACTGCAGCAGCAACTGGAACAACTTCAGAAACAGGAGAATCTGAACCAACGCTTTAACCGAGAGCAGCTCAAAAGAGAGAGAGTTGCTTTTAACTAGACTTCCACCTGAAAGAGAAAGTCTAAAACTCTTTAGACTAGTTGAAAAGAATGCTTTCTGCGCCTCTGAAAAACATAAACTAATTAACATGACCTGCTATGGCTTTAAAATGTGTCTGAATGATTGATGACATGATGCAACACTTGTAATGTGTAGAACTACTTTACTGTTTCAGCAACACATTTTAATATAATGCTAAAGCATCCATCCATCCATTCGCTTCCCCTTATCCTTTTCAGGGTTGCGGGGGGCGCTGGAGCTGTCATAGGGCGAGAGGCAGGGTACACCCCGGACAGGTTGCCAGTCTGTCGCAGGGCTAGCACACAGAGACAGACAACCATTCGCGCTCACATTCACCCCCGCATTCACACTTAATAATGCTAAAGCAAAAAATAAATTTGCATGCACAAAAACATTTGTCCCTTGTCTAATTTAAAGGATACATGTGTTTGAATAAATATTGAAGTAATTTGAATGGTTGCTCTGACCTTCATGCAGTCATAGGCTGTATTTTAAAAAAAATTATGCTATGAACATTTTGAGATGTTTCTGTGGTGGGTGAGAGGAGTGGAAAAGCGGGTTCAGGGTGTGGTCTCACAGCAAGGTTTTGTAAAACCACTTGATCTGGCTCTTTGCTGGTGCTGATGATGCTCCCCCCAAAAACCCAAAGCCTTCCTGGAGGTGTCACAGGCGACTGCGGAGGAATGGACTCTGTCTGCTCCCGCTGAATGAGAGGCTCAGTGCCGCCACACCTGGGCAGCACTCGTGATGACACCCTATGCTCAGCCTTTGACCAGGTGATAAGAATTGAGGTCAGATGGTCTGCCCTGAAGCAGCGCTGACATTTCCTCATTTTGTTTTGATTAGGGACAGATTGTATCGTGCCGTGACACACCCAGTTTTTGATGCCTAGAAGAAATTATTTTCCAGGCGGCTCATTACAACCCAATGGCCGGTAACATGGGTATGACAAAACCCCATGTGACTGGCATGACTGTGTGTTCACGGCCCTACATGTTACCTGAGCATAAGAGGCAAATTGTTCAGAGGGAATTGGCCAAAATGCTGAAAACAGGAGTAACAGAAGAGTCACTCAGCGCTTGGTGTAGCCCCATAGTTTTGGTTTTGAAAAGAGACGGGTCTATACCGGTGATGGGAATAACGGCGTTACAAGTAACAGCGTTACTTTTTTCAGTAACGAGTAATCTAACTAATTACTACTTCTGTCATTACAATGCTGTTACCGTCACTAACAAGAAAATGCGGTGCGGTCACGTTACTATTTGTCAACAACCAGACGGTTGAAGCTGTCTTCAGCTTACCGCATCAGTTGTACGGAAGTAGCCGTCTATGTAAGTAATCTGGGCGCTACAGCTTTAAGCAGCTGCGCGCGCTCCCGTGGACGGCAATCACTTTCTGCCCGACGATCACTTTTTGGTACAACACCTGGAGCTCAGGGGGCAAAACAATCGCATGAGTGCTGCTGTTTGACTGAGGTAGAATATAGTAGTCGGGGTAAACCAATCACATGACCACTCAGGGCTCTAGAGTGCGACCAATTTGGTCGCAAATGCGACCAAATTTTTCAGTGGTGCGACTAAAAAAAATATTTGGTCGCACCGGTGCGACCAACTGTTCGGGTAACAAAAAAAAAAATCTCTGCAACTCTCCGTGCGGTCAACAACAGACACACATTATGCCCCTATCGTGGACTAAACCAATCAGAGATAGTCAGGGGCGGGACCTCTCTGATTGGCCGTGGTCCAGTTGAAAGTGCAGGTGGAAGAGAGAGGTGAGTAGCTTGAATAAAGCGATGTCGATTCATTAATGGATTCCACACAAAGACGTAAACACAGAGCGAGCCGACGCATCAGAATCAGCTTTGTCTTTCTCGGCTTTCTCACCCGACGGCCCGAACACGGACACGCTGTCGGAGCTCACCGAGCCCACCGTCCGCGCTGTGTTTACATCTTTTTGCGCTGATTCTGAGCTGCAGGTTTTGTCTCTCCAACCAAAATTCGCCGAGCCAGCAGCAAAAGAAGCAGCAAACTACGCTTCACATTTGATCAATGTCGTCATGAATTCCCTCTGAGTTTTGCTGTTTTGCTTCCACCACGATAAAATCACACTTCATGCACAGCTCTCTCTCTCTCTCTGTCTGTATTTCAAGAACAGTTTCCCGTCTCAAATCTCTGTTTTCTGCATTATTCATTCACTTATTACCCACCAGTCTACCGTTGTTTACAGCGCTGTCGGCCGCTGTCTTTTTCTTTTCTTTTTTTTTCACTTAAATGACCTCGGACAAGAAAGCCTAATTTCTGCTGTTCAATACTGAAGAAATTTAAACTTATTAAAATTGTGCAAAATTACAGAATATTGCAGAATATTTTAAGGTTATCTGCTATTAAAGGTCAGGTCAGAAAAATCTCCTTCATGTTTTTCTGTGTTTTATTCTCAGTTACTTTGACACAAAGGCATCTGCTGTGAGGTTCACAATTCTGATGAAGTCTCACATGTATCAGTACTGATAAATAATCAGAATTATAATATTTCTGACTGTCTGAGGAAAATTGAATCGAATGGATTATAGAAATCAGTGATGATACCCAGCCCTAGTGAGCAGCCTAGGCCTGACAGAAGTGGATGTAGCTGTAATAAGAAAAGAACTATTGATAACTTTTCTGTTAAGTTAAGGCCTGATCCGTCTGAAATTCATAGGCAGTGCTCTGACACGGTGCCATCAATCTTTGAATGCTGAAAAACCACAGTGTATCCAGAAAACACACTATATGCTGCAATAAATTCACTGCCCAAGTGTCCCCTCTCCCCACTGCCTTTCGGCAGCATGCAACAGTAAACAGGTCGTCAGAGGAGCCAAGATGATGATTAAGTTTAACATTTTCTACAATATTGACAAAGTATTTTAAGCACAATATTGTTAGTTAATAATTTAGAAATTAATATTGTCTGTATGGACTGCAACTTCCCCCTCCCAAAAAAGTGCACATGTAAAACTGCGGTGTTAAGTGATGCGGTTGAAAAATTTGAGTGCGCCTAACTTTTGTGCCGGTGCGCCTAACTTTTTAAAGTTAGGCGTACCGGTGCGCCCATGGCAAAAAGTTAGTCTAGAGCCCTGCCACTTCAAGATGACAAAGCAACAAGGTGATATATACCAGTTTTTAAATTGTGTTGATAAGCCACGTAAAACTAGAGCTTACAAAAAAAAAACAAAAAACCTGCCTTTTCGTGTTGGTGGAAAAATGCACCATGTCGACCAATCAAAAAAGATATGGCAACAGGACATTTGGTTGTTTAGGAAGAGGGGGAAGTTTGACCGCGAGAGAGAGAGAGAGAGAGAGAGAAAGACAGCAGAAAAAGAGAAAGAGCGAGTTTTGAAATGTGAGAGATTTGTGATGTTTAGAGTGTTTCGAGTGTGTAGTTAATGTGTTGTCTTGTGTAGTTAGTGTGTAGTGTTGTGGATAGTTTTGTGTTGTGTGTCAGAACAATGCTGTCTCCAGGTAGAAAACAGGAGCAGTGATAAACCTGCTGTCAGACCTGGCGGTATCAGGCCGTGATGGTCTCCTTTATAGTGGACAGAAATATTTGGAGTGGCACAAGTAATTTGTGTGGCATCTTATTGAATGCAGAACACCTGACTGTTATGTAAGTAGTTTGAAATGGGTATTTAAAAAAGGGGTAAAAGGTAAATGGCTGCAAATAACTTTGTTGTTTGCAAAACTTGTGCATATGATTTTAAAATTGACAATTTATATTTGCATTTAAAGTTATGAAATATGATTCAATAATACATGTTTGTGGTTGTTACAGTAAAAAATATAACTTTTTCTACTCTGATTTTATGTTTTTTGTCTGATTTTAGATCAATTGTGTTAATACAGTATGTCAAAATGAAAACATAACTGTAAATTCAGACACGTGAGGTTGTGCTGAAAAGAATGAGACCAAACAAGCAAAGTAAATCGTTTTTAAAGGTGAAACGTAGAGGGAAAATCAAAAGTAGTTAAAATGGCCAGTTATACCCTGGAAAAAATGTTAAACTTTTTTTTTTTTAAAGTAACGCAGTATTTACTTTTCAAGTAATTAATTACTTTTAGAATCTTGTAACTCAGTTACTAACTCAGGTACTTTTTTGAAGAAGTAACTAGTAACTATAATTAATTACTTTTTCAAAGTAACTTGCCCAACACTGGTCTATACGGTTCTGTGTCGACTATCGCAAGATGAATTGTTGTGTCACAAGTGTCACAGTTTGATGCTTATCCCATGCCCCGGGTCGACGAGCTCCTGTACCGGTTAGGCACTGCTACATTGGTTTTAACCAAGGGCTACTAGCAGATCCCCCTGTCTGCATAGCCCAAGGAAAAAACTGGCCTTCTCCACTCCGTACAGTTTGTACCAATTCGTCACAGTTCCATCAGCTTGTTTGGAGCCCCGCCACTTTCCAGACGCTCATTGACTGGTACTGTGTCCGAACGCTGCATATGCTGCTGTCTACCTGGACGATGTCATCATCCATAGTAACACCTGGGCGGAGTATGTGCAGCGGGTGGCCGCTGTCTTGGAGTCCCTGAGGAAGGTGGGGCTCAAGGCCAACCTGAAGAAGTGTGAGGTTGGACGGAGGGAGGTACAGTATCTGGGGTACCACTTGGGGGGTGGGCAGGTAAGTTCACAGATGAACAAAACAGCAGCCATCGCATCCTGTCCATGTCCGAAGACGAAAACGGAGGTGACGCGGTTCTTGAGGCTCAAGCTGTAAGTTCAGTTATTCAATCACAAGCAATGAAAAACAGAAATACAGGCCTACACCGTTTTCAAAAAGCATGCAAAAATACAGTATATTACTAAAAAAAATCATAGGTAAATTAAAGGCTGGAGCGCTGAACAACATACTTAACTGCCAATATCTACAGGAGTTTAAAGAGTATTAGCAACATATCATAGCCATTTATGAGTTATTGAAAACGTCTTCAGTTTTCATTCCAGTTCCTTTATATCTTTCTCTAAGCTGGTTAGAAATCTGGAGTTTACCCATCAAAGACCTGAGGTTCATTGACAACGACCATGCACAAATAACTAGAATAACCTTGGCAAACTCATGCCATTGTAAACTGGAAACAGGCACACCCAATCAGTGGCTTAAGTATGCTTTGAGAGACAAAAAAAAATGCAGCCACAAGATGGCAGAAATTTAAAGGATGAATCCAAACAAGTAAGCCACTTGGGCAGGGGAGAGATCACTACTTTGGTAGGTTTTAATTGATACTCGTTTTTAGGTTTCACTTGATAAAAACCATATTCTATGTTTTATACTGTATAATTGTGTGTTTGTGTGTGTGTATGTGTGTGAAAAGTGCTTTGAATGCTCAGCAAGAATAGATAAATTTATGTTACATAAATACCATCCCATTTAGTTCTTTCTTCAACCAAATCAGAAAAAGGCTCTGAAAATGCTTCATTCTGATGGCTCAAGGAAGAAACACTGCCCTAATAAAAACATGTCATTATTTTCTTGGAAGATTACCGAGAGGGACTAGAAGAGCTCCTAAAAGATTGTCTTGATTTTAAAAAATCTCTTTCTGCAGCTCATATGTAAAAACCTTTCACAAAGCAAAAATGCCTAATAACAACACAACATAGTAACTGGTGAATTTAATAGGTTGGGTTTAAGAACACTGACTGTGAAATAAACTTAGATAACTGGCATGACAAGAAACAACTCTGCAGTGAAGCTGCTGTGTTAAAGACAAAATGGCGAAAATGCAACAACAGTAATGGAGGGGAAAAAAGCAGTGGAAAAATACTAGTGCTTGAATAAGAAAAAGAAAAACAAACTTATTAGGTTAAATACTACATGAAGTATAATGAACAATGAATTTAGTCAACATGCAATGTTGAAAGTGTGTTACGAAGTTCGCTGGTCGTTGCATGACATATCTTCAGCTTACCGTTACTGGTAGCAGATCCTTATTG
This sequence comes from Pelmatolapia mariae, assembly GCF_036321145.2. Classification (NCBI taxonomy): domain Eukaryota; kingdom Metazoa; phylum Chordata; class Actinopteri; order Cichliformes; family Cichlidae; genus Pelmatolapia; species Pelmatolapia mariae. Next base: position 20,651,384 of record NC_086240.1, on the reverse strand, counting down.
ATAAAAGGGTATCCACAGACATGACAAAGCATCATAAGCACATTTTTTCTAAAATTAAAGCAAATTCTTAAAGTGGTCAACATTGGGTAAGAGAAATTAATATTTCACAAAAGACAAATGAAAAAAATTTAATGTTTAAAGTTGAATTAAATAGCATTTGTTCGTTTTTTTTTTCTTCCACAAAGTATGTCAACATGTTTTTATGTTAGTTCATAGTTATGTTAAATTATACTAATAAGAAAGCAAATCTTTTAAGACATTTAATGCCAAACATTAATGACACGTCAGTGACCTAACTGAGATAACTGTCTTAATTGTTTTTTTCCTTACCTGTCAAAAACAAGATTTGCTTTAGTTCCTTCTATATAATATTAATATTTTTTATATAATATTTTATATCATATCACACAATATATACCACAATATTTACCACTTCGTTATACACATCATGAATACAGAAACTTTCATTTCTTATTTTAATGGTTTGTTTAGTTTTTTTGATAAACAGACACTTGTTATTAACTTCCTGCAGTGTCTATTTTGAAATAAGGCTGTAACATGACAAATGTGGAACAAGTGAAATGCTCTGAATACTTTCCAGATGCACTGTACATTTTAGTCACGTAATTATGATAAAAGATCTCAATTTTAACAATTAGCAGTTTTACAGAAGCATATATCAATCTCAACAATGCCTATAATAATATATCTTATAATTTAAAAACCAATTTAAGGTGCTAAGAACCAGTAATGCCAAAAACTGTTTTTGATAGTGTTACATGATAGTGTGTGCGTTTCTATATCAATATGCTCTGACTGCATTAGGAGTGTGGCTGAAATCAGTATCTTTGATCAATAAAATTTTTCAGCTCAATTTAATTTTGACAAGATACCCAACCGTACTAGTTGAAATAAAGCCCTAAACCATGACAGATGCTGGACCTTCGCACAGGATTATAATATGAGGAAGACACGCCAACACAATGCGGATGTTGTTCTGTCACAAAATGTTTTCTTCACAGTTGTTTCACAACAATTTTCAGATGAAAAAATTAAATACTTCATTTTTTCAAAACTTGCAGCTTCATTAAATTCTTTTGATAACTGCTCAGGAACACAAATCTTATTGCTCTACAGTTTTAGTATTAATATAAGTTTATTCTGTTTTCATTAAGTTTAATAATGAATTAGTATTAATGCATTCATTTTAAGTACAGAAATGTATCTGTTCAATGTAAATAAAATGTGACATTACCAGTCATTTTGGAAACATATGTTTTCCTGTTGTTTAGTTGGTCTATTAATAGTTTATTGTGTACTCCATGGACACTTTATTATGTACACATTGAAAGCTCCAGGTTAGAGCCTCTCCAAAGTTTTAGCATGGACACTAAAGATGGGAAGAAAAAAAATTAGAGTAAGACAGGAATACCTCAAGATCCAAAGAATTCCACCTCATCTTTCAAACATGGTGAAGGTAATGTTATGGCATGGGCAGTGGAAACAGGCCACTATTCTCTATTAATGATGCAACTGCAACAGAAATGGTAGGATGACTCTTAGATATACAAGGCTATAATCTTTGCTCAGATTAAGCCAATGGCTGCAAAACTGATGCGACAGAGCTTGTAAATGGATCGGACGCACTGCATTTTGGGCGTACTGCTAAAGCAACTCCAGTGTTTCTCAAGGCAAAGACATGACCACATCAATACCTGATCATAAACCTGTAGAGCATGCTTTTAAATTAATAAATACAAACAAGCAACAAGTGAAGTGTCCCTAGCAGAGTATGTCAAAACTTTCAGATAACAGACAAAAGCACCTAAAAATTTCTGACTTTCTGAACGTTACAGAATAATAAACTCTTTATTGATGAACATTCTTCTGATAGACCAGGATGATTTACTGAGCGATTACTTTTGCTCTGATTTCCATTTTTTCCTCTGGGTACAGAGAGAAACGTTTCTCTCTGTACCCAGAGACAATGCTTTAGCATTGTTTGTTGCTAGCGTTAACAAATGGAAAATGGCTTAATTTTGTAAACTGTAAACATATTTTGTAAATATACAAATAAGCCTGCAATAGCAAAAATAATACTCAAATTGAAATTGGACAGTACCCCTAGAATTGTTTTCACATGCAAACAACGGGGGGAAAAAAAGGTCTTAGGACATCATGTCTAGCCGAACCACTTTGCCACAGAATAAACATTCCACAAATTTTAAATTTAGAGAAGTAGCTTGAAAAGTACTGATTAGATCAACATGTTTTCGGTTGTTGCAAAATGGAATGCAGTGGGCAAAATTACAACATAATAATCTGGGTACTCCTTTGCCGTTACATCCACATTCCTGCCCTTTAAAAGAGACAGGTAGGCTCAGAGACTCACATCAGACGTAGATCTCAGTCTCTTCACTTGACTATACTTTAAGGTCTCTGACGCTTAATCTGCTGAAAGGTGAGTAGGCTAGTAGCACACTATTTTTATTTATAAATACAAAGTCGTAACAATGAATATGACTGAATGAATAAATTAATTTATTTGATTCTAGAAATGACTACTGTGATATCTTTTTTGCGTTTCAGAATGAAGTCTGCCATAATCTTTCTTGTATTTACACTGGTCCTCTTCATGGCTGATCCTGCAGAACTTCAACCTCATAACTTTCAAGGAAAGCAAGTTTCTGGTAAGTTAGAGCTGTATCATTATAGCAAAACTCGAATCACACAATCATTAAGGTCAAAACTGAGGCCGTGAAAGATCAAACTTTCAAAACATCAAACTTTTACTGAACTTTATTATCCTTTTGTAGTGTGTTCTGAAACTTTATATATAACTAATGAAAAAAGAATAGAAAAAAGATTGAGTGATCGTGGGGCGATCGTGGCTCAAGAGTTGGGAGTTTGCCTTGTAATTGGAAGGTTGCTGGTTCGAGCCCCGGCTTGGACAGTCTCGGTCGTTGTGTCCTTGGGCAAGACACTTCACCCGTTGCCTACTGGTGGTAGTCAGAGGGCCCGGTGGCGCCAGTGTCCGGCAGCCTCGCCTCTGTCAGTGCGCCCCAGGGTGGCTGTGGCTACAATGTAGCTTGCCATCACCAGTGTGTGAATGGGTGGATGACTGGTTGTGTAAAGCGCTTTGGGGTCCTTAGGGACTAGTAAAGCGCTATACAAATACAGGCCATTTACCATTTACCATCGGGAGGTATAGGGTGGTCCCGTCGAGAGTTAGGCCAATGGTAGAGCGATGTGTTTTTTCATCTATGAAAAAAAAACTGTGCCACTACTTCCTACCCTTTTCCCGTCCTCTAATTAATGTGAGATGTGAGTGAGTTTGGTCTTTGGCAAAAATAATTATATTGAACTGAACTGAGGTAAAACAAGAGGTTCTTTTTTTTAATAATTATCTTTTTTTTATATTCAATTAAACTTAAAATCCTAATTAGATAACTGATTTTAGTTGGCCCAACAAGATGTTACAGGACACAAAAAGAGCAAATGCAACATGACTTTAGTTCAGTCAAGTGAAGCTCAGCTACAATGTTAAGTTAATGCCAACCCACATCAACTGATTTCTCAGATGATACAATTTTGTGTATCCATCCATTCGTTTTTGGGGGGTTTTTTTTTCGACCACCTGTCTAATTTCAGGTCACTGGATTGACAAATCTATAAAGCTGTTGTAGCCAGTCTCCATTACTTGCACATCCATTCATTTCCAGCCCACCTCCACCCATGCTATTCATGCTAATTCAAACCTAAGAGTGTTGTAAGAGTGGGGGCAAGGTGGCAAGCTGTGAACAGAACAGAGCAATACCTTCAACTATAAATTCGTACAGATGGAAATAAAAATGTTCACTGTGCTGATCTTACATTAACATGTTGTAATGTAATTGTAGGTAGAAATAAGAACTTTTTAAGTGTTTATTCAACAGCCTCATTTCCCAGATCAGTATCAAAAGCTGAAGAACAATATTCTCAATGTATATGCATACATCGTCATGTCCTGATAACCCTTTTTAACATGTCATTTTAGGAGAAGTCGTCGAAAAAGTCCTTAAGGATCTGATTCAGAGCGTGGTTAAGTAAGTACTCTTCTCTAGTAGTTAATGTTATTAACAATGACTGAAATTTTAAAGAAAAAAGTATCATTTAATAGATATGGTGACTTTTTCAAGTACTCCAACTTCAATCTTCTACACCTAGGCCTGGACCTAAGGCTGTGAACTTCGACGAATTTGAAGATGCTGTGATGTCATAGAACTATGACATTTTAAGGAGCAGTTCAGTGGGGATCCAGGGCCCCCTTATGCTTTGCAATGCAATCAACAGACAAGGCGTCTTTGTTGTTGTTGATGTTGACTATTATGCCTTAACCTCCTAAGACCCAAACTCTTCCATGGCATGCATTTTTAATTTCTCTTTGATATTTGGGCTGATTGGCACCTGATGAACGTAAAAACAAAGAATTACCAGATTTTTTTTTTTTTTTTACCTAATTTTTGTTCCTGAGAAAAATGAGATCCACATATGAGGATATTTGTTTAAAATAGAACAGTGACAGTATAATGTCCTTGTGAGTGGATATCAGGCACTTGTAAAGCAAAATGTAGTATTTTGGTCTAGACAACCCAAAATGTGATGTCCACATATATGGACGCCAGGTCCTAGGAGGTTAATAATGGAAACCAACTGGTTTTGAAAAAAATATAAAAAACCTTGCTGCTGCAAACTGCTCAATAAATAAAACTGCAATAGAATAAAAAGACAAACTTTGCCTGTTGTTATTAAGTCACAACAAGAGAGTGTATTGTATTTTCACCAACAGTGATTTTTTTAAGTAAAATATGTTAGCCATGGCATTCCTAACTTTCTTCACAAGTTCTTTCTGTGTGTGGGTGCGCAAGTACTCTGGCTTCCTCCCACAGTCCAAAGACATGCAGTTAGTGGGGTTAGGTTAATTTGCGATTATAAATTGCCCATACGGGTGATCATGAGTGTGAATGGTTGCCTGTATGTCTGTGTTAATCCTGTGACAGACTGCTGACCTCTCAAAGCTGTATTCTGCTTAACGCATTAAAGCAGCTGAGATAGCCTGCCAGCAACCTAAGCCGATAGGTCAACAAACTCTGACATGAAGAAAAGTGAAATTTGGAGCTTGTTAGTAGTAGTGTTGTACTTTGTTTTAAACAGAGTAAATCTACAGTAAAGTTACAAAAGTCAACTTAGTCAATGGTTAACTAAGTTTGATATGATGTTTAAATTAGGCAGCTTCCTGAAGGCTGATGCTTTCCTAGCCATCCCACTTTGTATTGCACTTGTACTTGCAGGAAGCAGGAGTAAAGCTAAAGGGGGGTATTGGGTGTACTAGACCTTATTTATTTCAAACATTTTTCAGATTAAGACAGAAATAAAATCAAATATTATATTAATTAGACTGTATTATTATTTAAAAATGTTGAAAAAACAACATTTTCTGCAGGCCAATAAAAATGGACATAGACCAGTAAAACTTTAAGCCATAGACCCGGGGGTGTTCGGTTTGACACTGAATTATTATTAACTTTAATTATTAACATCTACAATGTCAATACATCTTCTTTTCAGGAGCTCAACTTTGTATCAAAGCTCAGGGCAAACATCAGAATGCTGATACGCTTGCTTTTCTTTACTGCACCTAACACATGCTCCTTTTAAAGACTTACAAAGAAAAACTCACTCATTCAATATCGCACTTAAACATGCAGACACACATGCACAAAAAACTATACACACACTAAATGTACCTCAGCGAAGAGATACAATACTGTCACATAATTTATGCCTTAGTTTAGATTGCATGTGTACATTACTTTATTTGACATTACTGTACATTAGATTATTTATATTTGCATTTAAGGAAATATTTTCTTAAAAAAAAAAACTTTATTATGTCATGTAAGTGTAATGAAAGAGTTTAGTTTGTTTTTTTATACGTAGATTTTTTAAGTAGTAAAGCTATTAAAGCAATTTCTAAAATAGAAACAACTAACCTGCTTGTTGTGAAAGTGAAGACCTGTTTTTTGTCATTTGAATTTTTATTACTGCTTTTTAATAAGAGAAAAAATAATTATTATCTGTTTACTTGATTAACCAATGGAATAATTGATTAATAAAATAATCGACTAAAGTGGAGGAAGATTGCTGCAGGTGATAAAACAACTACATGGCAAAGGTACTTTTTGGATGTTACTACATAGCAATATAATGGCGCTGATGGAGTTAAGGCAAGATGGAACTTCTTGTAGAAACTTACAGATTATATTTATTATAGTTATTTTATAACCTTCAATTTGTTTTAGTAAAAAGCTTATTATTTAGTCTTGCTGCTTACTTAAGCTTATTTTAAGGTTTTAGTTGACAAGACTAAATTTGTTTAAGTGTCCTCAAAGTAACTCTTGGATTTCATTAGAAGTGCCTGCACCTTTTTCTGGCACACTTCTGTACATTGCACTTATTGCACGATCAGTGTGATCGAGGCCTTTTTGTTACTACCCTTTTTTGTTTCTAACTCATCATAGGAATTTGCTTCAAATTGTTCGTCAGCATCAATGTGTGTGTTGTTGACAAATGATCTTGCACAAGCACTGTGACTTGACATCTGATAAGATGAGCAGCTGCACATTTCCTCTATGTTTTTAAGAGTTTCAGAGCACAAAGTGTATTTAGGACTCAAGGCCTTTGAAGTCAAGCTGGTGACATGGATGTTTCTAGTTTAACACTTTAGTCAAATAATTTAAATAAGATGGCTAAATGTTAGCAACTGGTGGTTTTACAGAAGAATATTTTTCTATTAGTTATTCCTAAAATAACACATCATATCACGCGAAGAAAAAAACAATGCTTTTCAGAACAGCAAATTTTTGAAACAAGGTTCCATCTGCATGTTGGCATTAAAATGTCAAATGTGTTCAATCTTCCTATAATAAAGAAAATGTATCTCTTTTTTAAAAAAAAACTACAAACTCTTCCTAGACATCTGGAGCTGATCAACCAAACTTATGAGCAACTAAATGACTCTTATAATTACATGAAAAATCAACTGAACGCAGGAAGTTGTGAAAGCTTACTCTGTGGTCAGTGTATTTGTGTTATCAGGAAGACGTACGATTAGCCATTGTGTTTATATTGGTCATGACGATTGCTTAAATTGAGAAATATGTTTTAGGAGACTTTTAAATTGCTCAAGATGTATTTGGTAAAACTGCAAGTAGCAAAGGACGACAAAAAGCTTGCATGTAAAATTACTCAATAATGGTGCTATTGTCTTAGCAAGTTTAATTATTATGGTAAATGATGTATTTCTTGCACACTATCAAGACACATAATAAAAAAGGTTTAGACCTCAAATTTGTGATCAACCAAAAACATGGCAATGACTGCAGTACGCCTAATGCCTTGACTTGCCACTTAGTTATAGGCCATGACAATGTGAAAGCTGGCCCGGATGCACATTGTCATCTACTTTTCTGCTTTTCCTACTTCAACATGTTGTCATCGAAAAAGCACAAATAAGAACAAATTACAATTTCAGGTTGTTCCACCTTGATTATTTTAGTGAAACGAAGAAAAAATAAGACTAGGTATCTAAATACCTACAAAATTTTGAATGGATGCTTATTCAGGCAAAATTATGTCAGTTTTGTAACGTAATTTCACAGATTTAAACTAGGTCTTTGCCCCTGTTTTCAGTGTTTGACCACAGCTAAGATACCTGGCTACTGTAATAACTCTAAGTAAAACTCAGTAAGAGAATTTTAAAAATCTGAATCTCCTATGTACTTGGTTATTTCTGTGTTAAGGTTAGAAAACATTTATAATAAACCCTAGTGATTCAAGCTAGAAAATTAAACTGTTGTTTCAATTACTTTTCATCAGGCAACTTTTTGTTTTGAAGATGCACAGTATTATAATACTGTGCATCTTTTTTTGGTGTTTAGCTCGAAATGTGTATATTTTAAGAACACAGCCCTGTTTTCATTTCATTGGTTAATCGAAGCTGACTCATGACTCAAAAAACTCTCTCACAAGTTGAAAACACTTTAGAGCACCTCCTACCCAAAATGATATATGTAGTGCAATAGTACTGGGTTCCCACTTATTATTGAGAAACTGAGTGTAACCACTAAAACCAAACCCCCCACTAAAACAGACACATATTCACAAGTTTAGATCTCTGCAGATATTGACTTGGACTCCATCTGTTCAGGTAAACGACATTTCATGTTTACTTAATACAAAATCTTTCGGTTATGTAAACTCAGCATGTATTGTGACATAAGTAAGATTTATTTTAAAATGTAAAACACATGGAGGAACAAGCTATCAGTGAAAGAGTAGGGTAGGGGCTCACATTTATAACGTTATAAGTCTTGATATATTTTTTGTTTTGCAGGATGAAGTTTGTTATGCTCTTTCTTGTGTTGTCCCTGGTTGTCCTCATGGCCGAACCAGGGGAGTGCTTTTTTAAGCACCTTAAATCTATCTGGGGAGGTTTCAAAGCAGCAGCCAAAGCTGGCAAAGCAGCATGGAAAGGTAAATCACAACTGATCATGGATTCAATGATAACTCCAAAAAACTAAACTCTTGGGGGAAAAAAGCCAGAAAAAGTTGTGGTGTTGGAATATTGAATATAATATGCATTGTTTATTTTGCCATTGGTCATAGACCAATAACTAACATTTATTCCATAATTATAAATCGAAGAAAAAAAATTACACCCAAATATGAACATACTAATTACTGTTGCTTTGTATCTTTTTTGTCTCTGTCATATCAGCACACAGAAAATCAGAGGAAATGAACAACAGGTAACTAATTGTGATCAAGCTGTTCATTTTGTCGATTTCATCTTATTTAAAACCTAAAGTCTGTAAACGACATATTCAAAGCTGAAAAACAAAACAAAATGGTCCACCTTCATTAGGTCTATTATCAGGGCATTTCATACTGAAGTAAATTGGGCTATGTCCAACTGATTTAAAATTTCAGATAACACAAAGCAGCTAAAATCTATGACTTTCTGAATTTTAGCCTAAAATTATTAGAAAAATATATTCTTTGTAAATAAGCATTCCTCTGATGGATCACTGCTGATCAACTGAATGATTCCTTCTGCACTAATTTTCATTTTCTCATCTCAATTTCACAACGTACAGAAACCAGCAAGCAGATAATGATCAAGCCCAACCTGCATCAGGGCCGAATTTGTTCTGAAGACACAAAGAATTACGGGATAAGGGTTTCTGTTTGAAAACTGCAGCATAGCAATATAAAAGTAGTCTGATTTTTGCATGACACGTTGAAATGTAATGATTTTTGCTACAGTTCAAATTTGTTTTCAAAAATGTAAAATGGCTTGATTTGCAAACTGTCCACATGAATAAAACCTGCAATGCAAAAAGCAAAACTTTGTTTGTGGTTATTATTCAAAATAATTAATAATTTTTGCCTAATGATTAAATTAACTTTGGTAGGAAAAACAATGTATGATAATTTTAGTAAACAGTCTCTTAATGCATATCTGTTTATTTCTGAAGTCTTTAGGAATTATTCAGTGCCAATAGGCATTATATACACCTGTCAGTAAATCCAAAATTCACAAAAGTTGCATAAAACAATCACACAAACAAACAAAAAAAGGCTGCCTTCTCTATTTCAAAAACTTTTTTTTTTATCTTATTCAATTGGAATGCAAAAACCAAATGATATGTTGTCAAGCCCCTGAATGTAAAATAAGGCATGAAATACTTACTAATACTACTGCTAAAGGAAAGAGGTGACAGGGATTTTTATTTCAAAAAACAAGAGCCTTTGAGCATTGTATTTTAATTATTATGGGCCAGACCAGGCCTTACATCCATCACAGAAAAGGGAGATCCACAAAAACACCAATTAAATGTCTTTTCTTTTGGTAATGAAGGAAACAAGGAAAGGACTTGATCTAACTGTGGTACATTCTGTCCCATCAGCAGTGTAGGGACTAACGTGTTATTAAGTAACGCGTTACAGTAACTACGTTATTATTGTGGTAACGAGCACGGTAACTAGTTATTATGCCAAAATCAGGAACGCGTTAATCATTACTGGGATTTAGATAGGGTCGTTATTCGTTACTTCGTGTGGTGGCTATCGCGGAGCTTCTACAGATTCAGTAACATTAGCAAGTGGTGGAGGCCAGCAGGTGGATGAGGGAAAGGGGAGGCAGGAGGAGCAGAGACCCGAGGCGGCCACCGGTCCGAGTGTCAGGTGAACTGAATTTCAGGTAAGAAGTTATGACCTGCAGTCTATCTGGGTCAGACAGTGGCGGTCCTAGCCTGTTTGGCGCCCTGGGTGAACACTCCCTCTGGCGCCCCCCCATTATCCAATGACACATCTGCAACCGCCCATGTCGCCCGTATCAAAAACCGCTACTGGGGTCAGATATAAACCAAGTTTAGGTGTCGTTTATTTTCGTTATGCTGACTTTTTCGTACTGGGTACTAGCTAGCATGACGGAGTTTCTATACAGCTGGGTGGGTGCTATGATGTTACTGATGTTAAAATTATATTGTTCATAAGGTTAATAATTAGAGTTGCCAACCATCCCCTAAAAAACGGAATCGTCTCGTATTCAGAGAAAATATTACGCGTTTTGTATTGAGGTGAAAAGGAATGCAGTTTGTCCCGTACTTCAGCTACAATGAAAAGTTATTCTGGAGTTATTCTGTGTCTTTGCTGCACAGCTGCCTCTTCTTCGCTCATTCTCTCCCCTTCCCTCTCCTGTTTCTACTTCAATCATGAAACTGATCAATGATCAGCAAATCGGCTTTTCTCTCTTGTTTGTTTATCGCCCACTTTGCGCCAGAAAGAAGAACCCAGCGGAGGTCGCTAAACAACAGCAGCACGTTTAACCTCCTAGGACCTGGCGTCCACACATGTGGACATCACATTTTGGGTTATTTAGACCAAAATACTCAATTTTGCTCTACAAGGGCCTGATATCCACTTACGAGGACATGATACTGCTACTGTTCTACCGAAATTTTAAACGGATATCCTTATATGTGGCTCTCATTTTTCTTAGAAACAAAAATTAGGTAAAACAAAAAAAAATCTGGTAATTCTTTGTTTTTATATTCATCGTGTCCCAATATGCCCAAATATCAAAGAGAAATTAAAAATGCATGCCATGGAAGAGTTCGGGTCTTAGGAGGTTAAGCTTGATCAGCTGTTGTTAGAATTTATTTAATATTACCTTTAAGTATCAGCTGATGTTTGCTGGAGCCACAGCTGTAAAAGCTGCTGGTCATGATATCGGTTTGGATATGTGGTGAGAGGGAAACATGAAGATGAAACCAGGAGATGTCCTTACTGAATCATCAGAGCTGAACAGGTTATGGAGAAACAGCTTTACCTTTTGGGTGACATGAATGAGTTGAAGGGAAGTTATGAACTGTTTCTGAGAGACAACTTACACCAGGATCCTTTTTTTAAGTAGCTGACAGCTGGTAACTGTGCAGGGGCGGGTCTAGCAAAGTTTTGCCAAGGGGCCAGGTAGGGCATTAACAGGGAGACAGAAGTAACTAGTAATGTAACTAAGTTACTAATTTAAAGTAACTTACCCAGCACTGCCCATCAGTGGTGCAAATGAGTACATGAGTGCATGCAATGTTGCTTAGTGCAGAAAACCAAGCCAACGGTCAACCAAACTCCAAATGGGGGAGAGAGCTACACAACAACTGAACTCTGCAGGTTTTTTATAAAGTACTGGCACACTGGGCCGAGGTGTTACCAGTGCCACTGATTAGAAACAAGCCACACCAATTCTCCAATGCTCTTAGAGAAGACCTGCCATACAACAGTGCAAAATTGGAGTGGGTTGTTGCACTAATTATAGTTGAAAAACTAAATTTTAATTAAGATGACTGATTGAAGTTTACTCATGTGTATTTGCAGTAGTTATATGAAGACGTTTTTGTCTTCTTTTTAGTTATCAGAAATTTATACCCTCTTTGGCTGTAAAAAATCCTGTATGACACTTTAAGGACAGTCATAGTATGAAAGTTTCATTGTAAACAGTTACAAACGCTTCTTAGCCTAACAATAAGTCAACAGTTATTTTAGACACTATTAGTAAAACTGATAAATTAGAATATTGTGAAATTGTTCCTTTTTTAATAATTTAATTTTATTCAGTATTTCAAGCCTTTTTTTGTTTGAGCCCTCTAACACATGGTGTTTCCTTCAGCTAACAACCCACATTTTTGATTATTACACTCCTTTAACACTGTTGAGTAAAATAAGGAGTAGAACACCTTTAACCTCCTAGGACCCAGCGTCCACATATGTGGACATTTTGGGTTGTCTAGACCACAGTAGTAAATTTTGCCCTAGAAGGGCCTGATATCCACTTACGAGGACATTATATTGTAACTGTTCTATCGAAATTTATCCCATATATGGATATCAGGCCCTTGTAGAGCAAAATCAGGTAAAAAGATAATTCTTTGTTTTTACATTCATCAAGCCCCAATCAGCCCAAATAGCAAAGAGAAATTAAAAATGCATGCCATGAAAGAGATCAGGTCTTAGGAGCTTAACCTGGTGGTCAAACTATCCTTTCAAGAATCAACTATGTATGTGGTGCAGTGCCAGTTAATCCTTTGAATTTATTTTTTGGTTTATGTTTTCAGTTTACATTTTTATATTGTTTTAGATTTTTATTTTATTTTAACTTTGTGATCGTTATCTGTTTTAAGTACTGTATATATAAAATCTTCCTTAAATACTAACAATAATAATTTTTATACATGCTTAAACTGAAATAGCTGTGTGTGTTTGTGTGTGCATATGCATGATATGTGAAGAAGCATTTGGTTTTATTATTTATATTATCTACTATATTTACATTGTGCAGTTAGACAACCATTATTGCCCTAAGAAAAGTGAAGTAGTAGTGCTTCTTAACTCCTGGTTCAAACGCCTGGTTCAAAACATTTACTCAAATTATCATCTTTTAAGCAGGCATTTGGAACTTTTGATTTCCAATTGATCATTTGAATCATTTGTGTTGGAGGAGGGTATGGGGTTACCAGGGAAAACACTGTGGTGGGATAAAGGGAAGCAGAAAGTACTCCCAGCATTCACCCCAGTCAGCGGAAATCTGAATTGGGCAAAGGTTCATCTTAAAACAGGTAATCTAAGGAGCTTGGAAAGAAAAGCAACTGGACTTCTTTAAGTTTCTTGAAGACATTTCATCTCTTATCCAGGAAACTTCTTCAGTTCTCAGAGTAACTGGTGGAGAATCCCAGATTTTTAAGCCCTATTGGCAGTGTCCCGATAGGGTCGTTGACCAACTATTAATCAGACAGTTGGGACGACTCGCACAAGGTTTCAGCAGAGACAGTAAACTGAGACAGCTCGGCAGAGCTCCCAGCAGAAGCGGCTGAGGGGGGCTGAGAGAATTCAGGAGAGATCTCAGCCGATGAATGCTGGACGAATGGACTTAACATAATACAAAAACACAAGAAAACTGAGAATGCTGAGTCAAAATGACCCAGGACAAGTGAAGTGGTGTGAATACTTTCTGAATGCACTATATGTAAGTAGTACACATTCATGGTGCTACATTTTTGCTTACATTTATTCTTTCAGTAAAGACTGGAAACTTAATGAGAGTGAGAGTAGAATAGTTTAGTGTAGATCCCTTCATTGTCATTGTACATGTACAACGTAATTGCAGGTGCTCAACACCAACTGTGCCGGACAAAATATAAATAGTAGAGAGTAGGAATAAATATCAAATAGGAGAAATATATACAATGAAGAGGAATATATACAAAACAAGAGAAAGGCATACATTGCAAAACTTTGCAACTATTTTGTTCTCCAAAGTGCAGATTAGTGGTCAGCTAAGGCTTAGACATATGTGATGTTTCGAGGTACATAGTTTGTGTGTGTAAATGCTGATGTGTGTACAACATTATGAAAAGAGATGTAAGGTACCAGGATGTAATGGTACTCGAAAAGTCAAATGGCAGGAATGTGATAGCTTCCTCGCTTTATTTCAGAGAGAATAGTTAATGTTTGAAACACTCAGACACCTAGAAACACAATGTTCTACAACTGACATACAAACTAAACCATTCCTTCATGAACATATACATAGATCTCACAGTTGTTTAACTATATGCTGAGCAATGTATGGTGGCTGTCAGGGCTTCGCTGTGTGGAGGTGAGGAAGAGCGGACCCAAACGCAGGACTCACGGGTTAGCGTGGAATGAAGACGGTGTTTATTATACAGACTGACTGACTGACTGAAAGACCGACTGAACTGAACTCAACTGGAACACACATGCGGGATAGACAACGTTACATTAATGACAAGACAATTAGCTGGAAAGAACTGATGACTTAAATAAACAGACTAATGTGGATGATAATGAGAGACCGGTGAGTACACAGCTGAATGTAATCTGACTAATAACACACAGGAGGCGAACTGGCAGAGGAAAACAGGAAATGTGAACAGGTAAATAAACTGAACATGAAACAACTGAAAACACTGGGTGAACCACCCAGGAACCCTGACAGTGGCTGTGAAAGGTCAAATGGACTGCAACTTCATCAGCGTTGAGAAGGAAAAAAAGATATAAAGCAATGTGTACTTTCACATGATTCATTTGATTCACAATGATACATTCATCACATGATTCCTATAATACTGTAGATACACGTTAGCTATTAGCCATTTACAGACAAGTGAACAGTAAATGGCTAATAGTAAGACATTGCCTTACCAAAAAAAAACCCTTTTGTATGAGCTTTTGTGTTACGGCCCTAGCAGGGCCTCCTCCTGAAGTTGCCTGTGTGGGCATGTCCTACCATCTCTCCTGCCTTAGGTGCCACCTTTTTCTATCGTACAGCTGACTCACATCAGCAGTTAAAGGTATTTAAGGGCAGAGAAAGGTGAGCTCTGGTGCCAGAGTGCCATGTGAGTGGTTGCAGCTAGTGAGAAGTGTTTGCAGCTAGTGAGCTGTGTGAGTGTTTGAAGGTTGCAGCTAGTGAGATTGTTTGCTCCTGCTTGGTGGAGAGGAGTGTTTGGTTACTAACCTTTTTTCTGCCTTACTTTTCAGTTCACTGACCAATGCTTGAGTTTTGTTTTGTTTCTTTAAATGGTGATAGCGGCTTGTCTGTCTCTTTTAGTTGAGATATTAATAGGAACTTTAATAAAACTCTGTCACAGCGAGTGAGATGAGCCGTGTGGAGATGATAAAGGAGGATCCAATTGCAGGCACTTGTAAAGGTGTGAAGGTGGTTTATTGAATACACGGCACAGGGAAGACAAACTAAGCTATACTGGAAAACAACTAAACTACAGAGCAGGAACCAGAACACGAACATGAAAGAGGGCGAGCAGAGGCAGACGACGGTTGACAGCAGGGATAACACACAGAAGGACCAGCGACTACTACAACAGAAGACACGACTTAAATACACTCAGAGAAACACAGGGAGATTACACACAGGTGGGGGACACAGCTGGGAGTAATTAACGAGACGAGACGAGGTAAAACTGAACACACTCATATGAGACGCAGACCTTCACAATAAAACAGGAACAAGAAACCATCACACAAAGACGCCGACTCGACACTGAGAGACGGATAGAAAATGACACATGGAACTAGACCTATACTAAGCAGACACAACCAAAGAACAAATCCTTAAACATGAATAAACAGACACATAGAATTCTAATAATAATAATAATCATAGCACCCGAAAAACACAACAATCATTCAAGAGATAAACCAAAACATAATAAACTCAAAATGCTGGGTTAACTCTTTCATTTAACCATTTTGCCTCTGTCTCCTTTTTCTGACCTGGACGCATTTTGTTACTTCTCCCTCATCGCCTGGACCCCTTTTAGGGGAATGTAACATTTTGCTACATTTTTTTTTCTATTTGTTGGTATTTTCTAAAGTTTCTAAATTTCCCTATTGTTTCTCTGCCTTTTCATACAACACTTTTTCCTTCAAGTCCACTTTCCATAAATATGATTTGATATAGCGCCCTGTGAAAAGCCAAGCTTTTCAGCAATGACCTTTGGTTTTCTGGTACCCTCCTTATGGAGGATGTCAGTGATTCTCATCTGTCAAGTCAGCAGTCCCTATGATTATGATGCATGTGTTGAACCAGGCTGAGAGATAGATGGCAATTAATTTGTCTAAATAGCAGTTTTACTCAGACTCAGAATTAATTTTTTTAATAACCTGAAATACTGAACTTTGACTTTCCATTAACAATAAGCCATAATCATTAATATTAAAACAAAAAGCTTGACATATTCCAGCTTACATGTAATGAATACAGAGAATATGAAAGTCTACCTTTTTTGAATTGAAGTACAAATGTGCAAGTATATCCACAATGATTTCCTTTCTGTAGTATACACACTTTTAAAATAAAAGTTCAATAAAAGTTTTAACTTAACAGTTAAAACCAGTATCACCAGGTTTACACAAGAATGGTTTTCTGCTAAGTTCACTTTTTTTTCTCTATTTTTTGGCCATTTCACACATTTAGCCAAACCACTTCCATACAGAAGAATTATTCTGTAAACCTTGACCGTAGAGAAGTGACAGAAGAAGTTCTCATTAGATCAAAATGTTATCTGTTGTTGCAAAATACATTGCAGACTACGAAACATTACAACATAACAAACTAGATAATATCTATTTTTCTCCCCCCCCCATTCCTGCCACTGCTTCCATTAAAAAGACCCAGATACACTCAGTACATCACATATTGATCTCAGTCTGCTCACTTTTTCTCACAACAATTTACCATCTCTAACACTTAATCTTAGGTAAATAATAGAACAACTTTATTTATAAAGAGAAACTTTTGCAATGAAAGCTGGTATTACACATATATATTTTATGTGTATATTTATGCATATTAAGAAATCATTTAAAGAATGACTTTGATCCTTGATATAATTATTGCAATACGTTTTTGTGTTTCAGGATGAAGGGTGTTGTGATCTTTCTTGTGTTGACACTGGTCCTGTTCATGGCTGAACCCGTGGAGCCTGGATTTCGTTCAAGTTTTCGAAACGGTGTACAGAAGTTCAGAGGTAAAGCTGCATAATGATAACAAAACATACATTCACAGTTAAGGTCAATATTAAGGCTATCAATAATTTATCTTTGGAAATATCACACATTCCCCCTTTTTTACAGTGGATTTTCTTGAACTTGTGGTGAAACTAAAAGAGTAGAACATGTTCACCAGTTAGAAGAGTGTGCCACCGCCATTTCCTCTAGATAGCTCTGATTGAAAAAAGTGCTTATCCCGTCTGTATTGGGTCAGCCTAAATAGTGAATAAGTTTGGTCTTTGGCAAAACCACTGTAAAAAACAAGAAAGAAAAAAACAATTCACGAAATTCACTAAAAAAGTAAATGTATTTCAGTTTGTTTGTTTTTTTTAATCACTTTTCTTGTTTTTCTATAATTGTTGAAGGGAAAAATCATAATTTTTTAAACTAATTTATTTTCTAACTCATTCTAATACAATTATAGACACTAATAACAAGATTGTTTTGAATGTATTAATTTCAAATATTTGCCAAAACAAATATAGATATATAGATATATATATAGAGAGAGAAAATTAATGAATCAGGTGGAGGAGGTGCGCACACACACACACACACACACACATAAAATGGTGCCCTATATATGTGGACACTGGAATGTCTGAATGACTGTGCTGTCTTTATATAATATTCTATTAAAATATCCAATAAGAAACTATATAGTTAAAACTGAAAATACAGTTGCTGCTGCTGATTAATTGATCAGCATCATAAAAACATTATTTTCAGTATATCTGTATTTATTCTCATGTGGTGACAACTTTTTAACTTTCAACCTTTTTTAGGAAGCAAATACCCAGACAGACTGAAGAGGCTGGGTAAGGGAGTGATTGAGTAAGGAATCTTCTCTAAAAGTTACTTTTAGTGATTACAAATTAAGAAAAAGGGATTTTTGTTTTTTTTGTTTTTTAATTCTCAAATCTTGGTGTTTTCTGCCAGACATGGGCCTGCCTGGATAGAAAGTATTGGCGGCCTAATACATGGAAATGGTGCTCGCCTTGATGATGAGATGTCATAGAGCGCAGTTCAACGGAGGATCTGGTGCCCATTCCTGCTTCGCAATGCAATCAACACATATAAACCAGAAGATCCCATGACAATTCAGCAGTCTTTGAACTGTCATGACTATAATGCTTAAATGATCATTTAGGCATTATATCATCACTTGATATTTAGACACCTCATAAAGGTTTTAAAAAAAATGTGTAAAAAAATCAAAAAGCTTCCTCTTGCGACTGCCTGATGAATAAAACTGCAATAGCAAAAGTGAAACTTTGTCTGGCATCATTGATGACAAGAGATGCACTGACCTGATTTAGCAGGGTTATATTTTCACCAATATTGTTTTTTAAAGTACAGTAGGTGAGACTGACTTTATCAAACTTACATATTAATAATAAATAACTGTCTGAAAGACCATAGTTTTGCATCGATGTCAAGACTGACAGTGAGTTAATATTTATATTATGAACATTAAGTTTCTCCACTGTTATGTTAAAGAAAATATGTGTAAGTCACACTTCCTCTTTGTGTCTAGTAATCAGAGCTTATATTTTTATGTTTTGGAGGGTAACTTATTTTATTAAACTTGTCCATCTAATTACTGTGGCATGCATCCAGAGCAGTAAAAAATTGTGATGGCTAAGAGCTAGAAAAGCAGGTGACGGGCTAAATGCTGTTACTAATAGTCCATCATCATGACATTTTATGAGACCACATATTTTACAGTTAGCATTGTTTTCAGTTCAGTTAAGGTATCCATTCTCTTGCACTTATCCTTAAGGGGTCGTGGGTGGTCGGGAGCCCACTTCAACCACTACAGGTAGTTAGTACCAGTCTGTCGCAGGGCTAACACAGAGAGAAAGACACCATTCACAGTCACACCTATGGGTAATTTAGAATCACGTAACCCCACTAAGTGCATGTGTTTGGACTGTGGGAGGAAGCTGGAGTACCTAGAGAGAACCCACGCAAACATGGGGGAACATGCAAACTCTACACAGAAAAGCCTGGGCAAGATGGTGAAGTCAAACTCAGGACCTTCTTGCTGTGAGGCCAACCACCATGCCACTGTGCTGCCCATGATTTGAAGTTGTGTGTGTTTTTGTTACCACTAAAATGTCAAACAACAGAAATTAGGGTACTAACTGTGTTATTTAAAGGCTGCATAAAATACAAGGCAGTTTAGTGCAGGATAAGGAGGTCATATACTGCGTTATGCTGTGAATTTACAAAAATGTATTATCTAGAATAAGGACAGTATTAACAATATACTCTCGGTAAAGGGGATAGAAATGAGCCAAAAGAGCTTGTGAAACATTCACATATATCTTGATGATCTGAGTTGTGTAACTGAGTTGTGTAAATCTACAAAGAGCAGTAACGCACTACAAAGCGTTACTGCCTCCTCCAGACATGCAAAAAGGCTTAAGGGTGAGGAAGTCTTACTAATGACTGCTGATATAAAACAAGACTGATTAATGATGTGTACATTGCATATTTCAACATTTTCAACACTCAGTGAAAGAAATATACAGTATAAATTGATTCCTCATCTCAAATCTAATCATATTTTCTTCTTCCAATTAGCAAAGACAAAAGCTTAGTTGGAAGCCACATTATGAATGCTGAATCTGACACCAGCTTAAAGCTATTTGGTTTGGAAGAAATGCCTTAGATTCTTACATTCTATAGCATTGGGTTTGCAATGCAATCAACAAATGTATAAGCAAACAAAACAATAATTACAAATAATCATGGAAGCAGGGGTCTAATTGTTTTATTGAAAATCTAAAAAAGCTCAATATTTCAAACAGCACTACTCAATAAAACAGCAATTTTAAAAGTCAAACACTGTTTGTGTTTTTTCTAGGGAAATGTTTATCTAATTTTTGTATTATTATTTCCAGTGATGATAAGGAAATCCTCTTCATAAGTTTGATGATGGTGATGTTTCTGCTTTTTGGGGCTTCAAACATCAAATGTTTAGCAGTTTTCTGTACTACCTGTGGTTTCTGCTCAGTATAGAGCATAGCCAGCGAGCAGTTCCACACATCAGTCCACATGGACACCATTTGTCAACACAGACAGTTTCACACAAACACACACATTGTGTAAGCTAAAAACATGATTTATGCAGAGTTGTACAGTAGGTGGAGCACATAAAAACTGTCCACAATAACTAACTTAAAGTCTCTTTTTCTGAGTAATCCACAGCCCGGCTATCTTCCCAGGTTGCTGTGTGAGTCTTCATATCAAATACATATCAGATTCTAAGAGTTATTGCTTAATTAAAGCTGTCTTTGTGAGTTTTTAATTGGAATTGGCATAATAAAACTAATTTATTCTGTATCTTTTGTCTGTCTGAAAAACACTGGAGACAAGAAGGTAGATGAAAAACATGATCAGTAAGGATATGAATGGACAAACAATCCTATTGAAGATTAGCTTTAGTAAGGGTCATTGTTAATGTCTCTTTGCTCTTGGAGTGGGCTTCAAAGAGAATACAGTATTCAGGTTCAGGTGCTTTAAAGTGACCACTTTCTTGGTAGTACAAGAGTTTCAATGTTGGTTTGTGTTCTTTGGAAACGCCAAGGTCTCTGATGCTTTTACTTTTGACTCACAAAATACAGCTAAAAACCTTAAAGCTACAAGGCCTACGATTTTTTTACCATCTCAATTAAAATGTTCGTGCTGAAGTACTACTGTAGTTTATATACAACTGAACTCTCGTCAAAGCTCAGCTCAGAATGAAACATGATCATTGATGTGTGATAATTTGTCACATTTAAAAAAAATGATAATAGATGCTTTATATTTTCTTTTGGTGTACTTTGGTAAAAAACAAAAAAAAAACAAAACATCAGACACAAGTCAGGTTGGCTGCAAATAGCTGCTGCTAGGTTATCAGTAGTTTTAAGCTCAAACACCCTACCCTAATACTCTGCTGCACAATCCCAGCCTTATTTTTTTACTCTTCTTTAATTTAAAATCACTGTTGTATATTTACATTTCCATGCTCTTACAGCATGAGGCCGTCACTATGTTCCTTGCACTTTAACTTTGTTTATTTACTGTGAACTGTAGTGTTTTTATTCTTTATCCTGCTGCTGTAACACAGTAATTTCCCTTAAATAAAGTGTCTGTCTGTCTGTCTACAGCACCATGCCTTAGGCTGTATCAACAGTTTAATCATGTGTGGATATTTTTTTTAAGTCATGATATCATTGATGCAGACTGTGGGTAGATTCTTTTTTTCATTATTGCTTTACAATAAGGAAAACAGTAACATGTAATTATGAAAGAATGAGTAAATAAAAGAATTGAAAATAAAAAAAGATTGACCTGAAACACTCATCACACCCTGATAATTCCTGATCCAGGATTATAATAAGCAATATTTATTCAGTCAAGATCTATATTAAAATAATCAATCATTAGTTGATAATAATGTAACTCCACACTGCATGGCACAGAAGTACACCTACTCATTCATTAATCCAGACTTAGTTAATTATGTGTCTCTGATTTCTGTAAAGATAATGAAGAACTAAGAAACTAGTAAATATGATTCGCTTTACTCGAGGTGCCACAAAGAATAAGAAATGTTGGCGTAATTAGTAATGAATGAACAGTTGATGCTCAGTGTTTGAATTAGAGTCAATAAGGAATAACTCATGAAGAAAATGGGGAGATAATCACGTTACCGCTAATTATGAATTACTCATTACCTAATGATTCACTTATTTAGTATCTCCCAGACCGTTCTACAGTAGAAGAAAATCGTTATCAATAATAAAGTCTTAAATCAAGGGTAATTAGGGAAGTATTGAAGAATGACTGATTAAATATGAGTTTTTCTTGATTTGTTGGTCATTCATTCTGTAGTAACTGAGCATATGTGTCTCCCTATTAAATGTAATGGTCTATGTGTGTATTTTCCCTCCTTTTTGAACATGTGACAGCCACACAAACATGAAGGAAATAAGGCAGTTGCACTGGATGAGTTACAGGGAAACAAGTAAAAAGGGTCAGTTCAATTTTATAAACTTAAATAATGATTGAAGTGATAGTAAAATACCTCACAGAGTATTGCTTGTGTCTTATGATTGAAAAAAATAATTAGTTGGAACCCTAGGGCTGATTTTCTATAACACTGCCAAAAGATCTATACATAAAGGTAGCTTTAAAATGAGTCTTCTATATGTAAAGTCTGTGTGCATGTATGTAAACAAATCTATACCCAACCCTGAAGCAGCTAATCTGGCTACAGAAAGAGACATGCAGGCATACTGAGGTGTCAGAGATAGAGAGGATGGATATCTCTCACTGTCACCTGAAAACAACCTAAAGGGCACCATAGACTGACCTGGAAAATGACACCTGCATCCTCCATGAAATTAAACAAACACACACAGCAGCCATGCAAGCAAAGTTTGTTTTAGGCGGATGAGGCCTCGCTTAAAACATATCGATCTGAAATGAGATGTGGTCAGAGAAGGGATGAGGTTAGTAAGGTATGTGTGTGTGTGCGTTTGTGTGTGTGTCTGAGGGTCATTCGTGTCATTGGCAGTGGTTGTTTACCTAGAAGCGATTGCTAGCCTCACACACAAGCCCTTCCCAGACAGAGACGCGTGGTAAATAATAGAAGAGTGATGACAGAGGGCAGACGCACACAAACACAGATCAGCATCAAGGTTAAAGATGGGTGTGGGTGTAATGGGAGAGCTCTTTATCAACATGTCATTAATATAGGAGGAGGGTTCACCAAACCAGGGAGGCAGAGAGGAAAGAGGCAGTCATACTGTGAGCAAGGGTCCTGACATCTGCATAACAAATGCATGAGAGGTCTGTATGTCACAGTGACAGCTGAGTCTATATGAATTCGGCTGCAAAGTAGAGTCAGGTGCCTGACCCCTAACTTAGTCATATTGCAGACTTCACTTGCTGCTCACAAAATAGCTCAAGATCAGATATCATAACATTAGCAGTAATGTGATTTTCATTGCCAGCTACACACAAATGTTACAGTGAATAACTTCAAACGTCTTCCGCTGTTCAGATGTTCGGCATGCTTGTCCTCATCATGACTGGACTACATGATTGGTCTTTTAGGAAATAAAGATAATTTGCACTTGTTGGATTTTTAAACAAAAGCAGGGAAAATACAACACATCAGAACATGTTTGACACTAGTTTTGCTTCATGGTTCAAGTTTTTGGATCAGCTTGTGCACCCTAAAAAGCGACGAACCTTAAAAGCTCAGCCTCACTTAATAACCATTTGCCACATATGGTGGGTTGTCCCTTGTGTCTTATGTTTTGCTTTGCTTCCTTTATCTTATTATTCCCTGATTTGTCTCTGATGCACCCTCGTGTTACCCATTTCCCACATTGGCCTTTGTAGATTTATGGCCTCAGTTCTCCCCTGGTCATTTAATGCAATGTCTGTTGTCCTCATCTTCTCTAAACCACTTACTTTGCTTGTGCTAACTTCAGGTAATTGTCACCAGCCAGTGATTGTGGACTTGTGGCCACATAAAGGTTAATTTTTTTCTGTTTGTTTGTTTTTTTAAATTAATAATTCAATTCTACTACACGGATAAAATATGTAAATATTAACTGAAAGAAAATGAATGCTCATAGTCTTACTTTTATGTTTCTGCAAAGCACGTGGATATTTTTCTTGATGATATTTTTTATTTAAGCGTTTAATTCAAAGTAATTTTATGAGTACATGAATGAATATACAAAACTATCTCAATAAACCGAAGCTATTTAATTGACTCAGCACACAATTATACATTTTAAAAATACAAAGTATCTAGTAAGATGCAGAGACTATAGATTGCCCTGTACTGTTAAGGGCAATCTATAGTCTCTGCATCTCTGTGTAAAAGATGAATGCCTTCTAAGTATGAAAAATTAAGCGAAACCCTGCATTCTTTCTGATGGCCAGCAGGGTGTGACTGTAGTGAAGTTTGGGGAAAAACAGTGCTCAGATCCTGGGCTTGGGACTTCACTTTCCCGATGACATTAAGGCCTCAGTCACTTTTGTCACATTCCCGGGTCTGTTGACCCAGCGTTTTAAGTTTTAGTTTATTTGGATGTAAATGTTTATGTTTAAGTTCGTTAGGTTAGCTAAATTCATTTGTTTATTTGATTCCCCTTGTGTTTTCTTCCCCTATATTTAAGTTTAACTTTGTGTTTCATGTTTGTGTGTCTTGTGTTATCAAGTTCGTGTTGTCATGTCTGCATTCCATTCTGTTTCCTGTTTTATTGTGAAAGTCCTTGTCCTATGTGCAGTGTGTCTAGTTTTGCTTCCCCTTGTCTCGTTAAGTCTGATTTGTCCCAGCTGCGTTCCCACCTGTTCCCCATTCCCTCATTATCCTCCTGTGTGTATTTAGTTTGTGTTTTCTCATTCAGTCTTTGTCAGGAGACATGTTTCCATGTCGCCAGGATTTTCCACATTCAAGGTTTTGCTCTTTGTCTTTTGTGTTCAGCAGTCAGTTTTCCCAGTTTAGTTCTAGTTAGTTTCTCCCCAGTGTGCATGTGCCTTTTGTTTTTGCAGCTTTTTACCAGCCATATTAAAAGGCTCGCCTTTTGTTAATATTCAAGTTTAGTCTCACGTTCCTTTGTGTCTGCATTTTGGGTCCACTCCTCAATTCATACAGTGTGCTGCTGCATACTGTAACAACTTTGGTTAAAGTCTTACTGAATGATGCATAAATTATTTGAGGGGGTAAAGTAGGGAACACTTTAGGGTGGGTTGCCTTTGTGATAAACGGATTGTTACAATATGAGCTTTCAGTGTCTTTTGGTTTCTCAGGCAGACTGACTCCTCCCACATTATGCCTCATTTCAAAACAGCTAAATAAGTCATGTGTAATGTCCACGCATGGAGTTTACGTTCCAGCAACTGACTTAAATACAATCTGATGAACTTGAAAGTTTCTTTTTAACATAGGTTTTTCTCTATGTCACCTTGAGACCAGCTATACAGAACATACAGTTAGAAAGAAAGTGTAAAGTAAAGAGGACACAGAGAAACATATCAGTAGAAGAAAGAAGTAGAAAAGAAGTGTAGAATTAGCTAAAGCATATCAGGTTTGGAACTGGGAGAGTGGCTATGGAATCACATTGTGCTATCCCAGCATGGATGTGTGTGTGTGTGTGTGTTAGCGTTAAATGCACTAATCAATATGGTGGATGTCACCAATCTCCCCCAGTAGTGGCTGAATGCGGATACAATCCCCCAGAGCAATTATAGCTCTCTCTTTTTCAGACTTTGTTTCTGTCTTTGTATCATCACTGTTTTTCAGCTCACTGTATGTTTTAACACTGGGCAACAAAATGTTTAACTTTTAGACAACTTGACAGAAATACCTTAGGCCTACAAAAATTTACATTTTTTTGACGTCATGCTGAATGAAAAGCATTTACTTGCCATTCTCAATTGTAGACATGCTGCTATCCTTTCTGAACAAATTTGCTCTATAACTTTTTGCACACAGACTTTTCCTCTTTACTAACAGATACGTTTACTTGTTAGTCCCCTGTTCTCTTCTCCATCAAAAAGGAAAAAAATGTATCCCAGGTTATTACCTTGTTGCATCAGAGGACTATATGAGCTCTTGAGATAATGTGCAGTCCAGCATACTGCTAAGGAACTTGCCTTCACAAGCACTGAGGTAGTGTCTCTGTTTTTCAGTGAGGAATTTATGCTTTTGCATCACATAGAGAACGGCAGTGAACTCCAACTTCTTATTTGGAATTGACATAAAGACACAAATTGGCCATACAAGTCTGCACAGTATAGATTTCATTATAAAGGGTTAAAATGTACTTTGTTAGGCTTCAGTCACACAGGCCTAGAGACTGGAAAACTTCAATCAGTAGGGAAACGTGTATTCCTTGACCAGTTGGACTGCTGCAACCTACACATTTTGAAAGACAATCTTTATTTTGACAGCGAACAATCTTCTCAATCACCAACCTGGCCAACCATACAAAGCAGAGATTGTCAGAGGTCACCAACTGGCCACCTGGTCTGTGTGACTGGGATTTTACCTCAACGAGTCACAAAGACATGACAACACACTGTGGTAAAAATTATGCTTCTTTGGTGTATACAAGGAGCAAAATCCTCAGTGAGTTACAACACAGAAACATTAAAACACATACACAATCTCTTCATGCTGTGCAAAGCGATTAAAGTAAGTTTTGAGTCATCTTTCCAGTTTCTTAAAATCTCAGCAGGGGGTCTGTTGTCAACTGTCAGCCATAAAGGAAAAATGCGTCTTGTTATATCTGTTTTTATCTGTTGTTAAACGCAAATGTGCACACACATAAAAAAGCCATAAAAGCAAGTTCACACTGGTCATTCACTGAAAGCAATACAGTATCAGCACAAATGCAGTAAAGCCAGCAGTCTTACAAAGTTTAAACACAATAGAGAGGGGAAAAACTGACTTGAATCCTAAAAACGATACTTTTAGTTGATTCATCATGAAGGGAGTGTACACAGCTGCACTAACAAAAAAAAACAAAAAAACAATGTTACTGACAATGCAATGCAGAGCTCTCTGGCCTCAGTGATGTACAAGCAGCACATACTCCTAAGACAGCTTTGAAACCTATGAATGGCTGCTAAAAAGATTTCTTGTCAAGCGGAAGCACAGCAAACCTGCCACCGATGGATACGATTTGAACTGATCAGCTATTTTAGTAACTTAAATGTGTGATTTTGCTGTTTTTCATCAAGTTAGACGATCTGTCTTTACGGTTTTTCACTGAAACAAAGAATGTAAAAGATTCCTCTTTTCTGTAGGGGAAATTCCACATTATATATAACTTCTACAGTCCCACTTTATATATGAATTAAATTATATTTAAAAATGATTCAAGCCTAACCTCATTTGACAAATTACACAAAAGTGAAAATGAATCTAAACTACTGTAATATGCACATTTCTAGAAACATATTGTAAGAAGACCAATACAGACACACACACACACACACACACATACACATACTAATAGCTGCCAAAGAAAAAACAGTTATAAAGCTAGAAATTATTTTTAAAACTTATTTTAAAAAAAATATTATTTTAAAAATTATTTCTCATCAGCTTTTCTAACATGGCATTTACGAAATGGTTAAGCTTGACGCTGAGAGAGAGAGTGGCACACTGAGAAGACAGAAAGAAAAAGATTCACTCCTTTGCTTCTGTCAGTCCACCAAATCCATACAGAGAAAAAAATCTGTCTGCTCAGATGAAAGTCTAAAAGAGGAAAGAGGCTTTGTAACAGAGAAATAGCTGTGATCCCAGTGTCACGCAGGCTGATCTTATTACAAACCTCGTTATGTGTAGCATACACCACATGGCAGATGTTTTAATCCAAAGCTCATAAAATGAAAGACAGTCACAAATCGGGGTTAAGACCTGCTGCTTCACACTGCAAGATTAAACCTATGAAGCGTGGCAATCATAACATGACTGCACACTCCCCTTTTTTAAACAATCTACAATCTAACACAGTCATTTTACTATGTATTACATATTACTCAGATAAAAAGCCACAAAGGGAGAGGGCGATTGTACTGGTGTGAAGTAGATTTCTGGGTTCTCCATGATGGCTGACTGTGTACTGCATTTCTTCATTGTTCCTCTACTACATCTATTGTCTGTAACAAAAGAAAGCAATTTAAAGTTTTAAAACTTTAGCACTTTTTGTGGTCCAGAAGTCTAAAATCTATAAAACTGGAATAAAAGGAAGTTATGGGAAAGTGGAAGAAAATGTTACATGACTGTAGACAAAATACACAAGTGTACAGAGTGGCAGATAGGAAGAATGGTGAACATTTTGGGTTAAGGAGTCAGACGTCTGAAAAAAAGACATCATGGGTTTCTGACATCTTGCCTGGCCTTATCAGAGATCTGCCTCTAAAGGTGGCTGTTCTGTGAACTGGTAACAAAGCCACTGGAGCGAAGCATCTCTGCTTGCTCTGAAGTAGTCAAGAAATGGGCTTTATTTAATAATGTCTATGTTAGGGCACTATTTAATCATTATCGCGTGTACTATTATCGTATATGCTGCACAAAGCTCCCAAGAGGATTTTACTGTAGACACACCTAAAAATAGGGAGCGATACATTTCAAGAGAGCCCATTAGTGTAATTAGAGCTACTCTACAGCCAGTCTAATGATGTTCTTTTTCTGCTATATTATTTTTGCTTGATATAGCATCAAAAATGCCTCAAGGTGGGTTTTGCTTTGGTATACACACTGTGTGAAGGCTGAGGAACAGACAGAAGCCTGTGAATGATCACATTTCTGTAATTTTTGAAGTTGTTTAACACTTTGCTCCATATGGTCATTTCTCCACTGAGTATTGTGTGAAGAACAGTGTGAAGAAAAGTGATTTGTGCCTCGAGTGTGAAAACATGTGTCACACTTTTGTTTTTTTTTTCTAAATATTAAAAATAACTTGCATTAGATGGAATGCTTCCTTGAAAGTTACATTTCATCAGCATTACGAACTCTTGCTAATTATGAAAGATTAGCAAGACGAGGAAATATAATTTGTTATCTGTTGTTTCCCTTTAATGTGAAAAATTGTTTTCGCGCAGTCTATTGAGATGTAAAAAACAACAACAATATAACAAAGCTACAGTTTGTTTGACTTAATAATTTAATTAGCACTATACATGTAATCAATTCTACCAAGATTATACAGTATCAGGGGAGGAAACACTATTGCGGTTTGAGATCACCACAAATAAGCCAGCGATTAAACACTTAACAGATTCCAACAAGGATGGATGAAAACTTATCTTCAGGGCCAATTTTGTTTTGCTGTCTTCATTTTCCTTCAAAGCCCCCCTCACAGTAAGCTGAGCACTGTGGGTTGTAGAGGCCAATATTAGTTAAGTATTTATTTACAGATCCTGGCAGAGCTGTCCTGTGAATAATTCATCTAGAGGAGTCTGTTGACAAGACAGCCTGACGCAGGAGAAAGGAAATCAATGCAGCTATGATGGGCAGCAGACTCCAGCATATCTGCTTCTGACCTGAACCCCGGCTATTCTGTAGGTGTGTACACGTGTGTGTAGTTACAGAGGTTACAATGCATCCCTATGTAAAGTGATCAGGTCTTGATCTGCTGATCGGAGCGAAACATTGTCCGTCGAGGGCAGACAGGCCGCGGGGATGTGTCATCTTCACGTTCCTCCTGTTATACACTGTAGACTGTAACTCTAGTATGCCTAAACCTTGGACTTACACAGATTAAACTTCTGTGCAGTTACCATTTTACATCAGAAAGTGCCAAACTCAGGGGCTAAAATCATTTTAAAAACTGGGAAGCGCAAAAAACTGCTGCTCCTCAATGGGCACTTGAGGCTGGACCCGAAACTGAGTCAAATGTGAGAAACTCAAATGTAAAATGTATTATTAGGGGCATTTTCCCTTATACTGTGGCGTGAAAAGGTGTTTGCCCCCTTCCTGATTTCCTAGGGTGTTTTGCATGTTTGTTATATTTACATGCTTTAGATCATTGACCACAAATTTACATTACAGTGCAGAGTAAATGCAGTTTTTAAATGATGGTTTCATTGATTACGGGAGAAAAGCTACCCAAACCTACCTGGTCTTATGTGAAAAAGTAATTGCTTCTCTTGTTAAATCATGAATTAACTGTGACTAACCACATTTTTTTGAAAGCTGAGTTCACTTTTACTAAACACACTAAGGCCTAATTACTGCCAGACCTGTTAACTCAAGAAATCGTTTAAATAGAACCTGTCTGAGAAAGTAAAGCAAGCTAGAAGATCTCAAAAAACAACACTTCACACCACAATCTAAAGAAACACCTGAGAAACAAAGTCACTGGAAAGGGTTACGAAGCTATTTCTAAAGCTGTGGGACTCCAGCGGGCCACGGTGAGAGCGACTATACGCAAATGGAGAAAACAAAGAGCAACTTTCCCAGCAGTGACCGGCAACCAAAATTACTCCAAGAACACATTAGCAACTCATCCAGGCAGTCACAAGAGAACCCAAAACAACATTAAAGAATTGCAGGCTTCACATTTCACAGTTAAGGTCAGACTTCATGATTCAGCAATAAGAAAGCGACTGGGCAAAAATGACATATATGAGAGGCTTTAGGAGAAAACCAGTGACGAGCAAAAGAAACATCAATGCTCATCTCATATTTGCCAAAAAGCATGAATGAGCATCATACCAACAGTAAAATATGGTGGTGGTTGTGTGATGTTCTGGGGCTTTTTTGCTACCTCAGGACCTGGAAGACTTGCTATAGTAATTGAAACCATGAATTCTGCTGTATACAAAAACATCCTAAAGGAGAATGTCAGTCCATCTGTTGGTGACCTCAAGCTGAAGCACACTTAGGTTCTGCTGCAGGACAATGATCCAAAATAGACCAGCAAATTCACTTCTAAATGACTTAAGAAAAACAAAATAAAGACTTTGAACTGGCCTAGTGAAAGTTCTGGCCTGAATCCCATTGAGGTGCTGTGGAATGACCTTACAAAGGCAGTTCATGCTCGAAAACCCAATGTGGCTGAATTACAACAAATTTGCAAAGTGGGCCAAAATTCCTCCACAGTGCTGCTAAAGACCTGTTGCTTGTTATCGCAAATGCTTGATTGCAGTTGCTAAGGGTAGCCCAACCAGTTATTAGGTTTAGAAGGCAATCGTTCTTTTTAACCAATGTTACCAATGTTAAGCAATGTCAGCAGATCTGACTGGTGATTTTGTACATGTAGATTTTTGTTTTGTTTTATTTATTACAGTTAAAAGATACAGTTAAAGATAATCTTTTAAAATAACTGCCCAAAATAAATGTCCAGAGCCACTGCGAAGAAGGCTGCCAAGTGACAGGATTTACTTTTAGAACAACTTTGGATTTAGTAAAAAAAAAACAGTGCTTGGAAACAGCTGTTCAGTTTAGCTTTGTCCAATTAGTGCATTCTTTTTATGCCCATTTTCACTAGCCAGCATTAGTTTCCCATTTGTTATCACAGTGAATTATGGGCAAACTAGCATTAGCTGACCCTTATCCAGATCTGACAACCATATCTAAATATATCTAAATATTTTGTATTCATTCAAACTATTTTATATATTTTTTTATGATTATAGCTCATGAAAATCAGAAGCATCTCAAATGACAAAATATTTTCTAAGACCAATCATGAGAAGAACTTCTAAAAAGTAGAGTTAAACACTGAGGTGGGGCTTCCAGATGTTTCTAACCCACAATAATAAGATGGTCATCAAACCATTTAGTAGTAGTTTTGGAACAGTGGACATGTGCTTTGGGAAAAGGAAATCAGCACCTCCATGAAGCTTTTCAACACATGCAAGCATGAAGCACTCCAAAATTTCCTGGTAGACAGATGTGTTGACTTTGGACACCATCTTACAAAAGCAGATGGCATGTCACTCTGAATCATTACTGGCTGCGGAAACTGCACACTGGACTTCCAACATCTTTAAATCTGTGCCCTTCCACTCTTCATCCAAACTTATGATCTTCATTTCAAAATGAGATGAAAAGATGACTTTTATCTGAGAACCTCCTTCATAGCAAAAGCTCAGTTCTTGTTCTCCCAACCCAGGTAAGACACTGCTAATATTGCCTCTGGTTCAGGCCTGGCTTGATATTAGGAATGCAACAGTTGTAGTTCCTTTTCTGAAGATGTTTTTGGATGATGACGCTTGATGTGATGACACAAGCCTGAGTCTTTGTGAAGCTCTCACAAGTTTAGGAATCATCTTTTCTTGATGATCGAACCACAACTGTGGCCATCCCAGTTGCGAGTGTACCTTTTTCTACTACGCTTTCTTTCTCACATTCAACCCTTTGATAAAGCACATTGTGCCATACTCTCCTTGTGGAGCATGTCATTGATCATCATCTGATCAACTGTCACATCAGCAGTCTTGCCCATGATTGCGATAGTGTGCACTGACCAATCAACACTGTATTTACACTGTTAGTAAAAACAGAATTTAAATATTCTACCAGCTGGGGATACCGAATTTATGATTTTCATGAAGTATAATCCATAATAATCAAAATTAAAGCAAAAATTGGCCTGGAATGACTATGTAAGATATAAAAAATTATGTTTTTTAATTAAATTAAAAAGTAAGAAAATAAGTATCTGCAGTATGTGCTGTGATTCCCTGTGCTCAGCTTGAATTAACTAATGTTCATTCGTCTGACTAAAACCTTCAGTGTAAGTCTCATCTTATCCCATCTTTCTCTACTGATATTCTTTACTTCCTCTTTCAGTGAATAGCCACTTCATTTTACTATTGTTTGTCAATTTCATATTTAACATCACTAAGTCACCCCCCCCCCCCCAACCTTCCCTCCACCACTTTACTTGAATCCTTTAAATATCCTGAACTTGAATGAAGACAAACTGTGGATAACTGAGATAATTGAACATTAACATGAGCTAGATGGATTAAGACATATGACAAGCCTTTTTTGAGGATGTTTTCTTTTAGGCTAATTCAACAATATAGTTAACAAGATACCTTTGGGTTTTCAATTTATTGGTTTGAATAACAAAAACACAAATTGAGTCTGCCTCTTTATTCAACTTAGAGTCATTAAACGCTCATCATCTCTATTATGTATTGTCCCTAGGGATTCATCTTTGATGGTTACATTTCCAATTGTAAACTGCTCTGGATAAAAGAATCCATGCAAGCCAATCGAAATCATTATTTGACAGATAAAAATCTTATAAAACTGTTGCTTTAAAAATGACTACAAAAAATTCCTAACAAAAAATCTCCACAAAAATTGTCACAAATGCTTAGTGTGGCTATTTAAATATTTTCCACCAGAGGTTTCCACTTACGGCCCACGTCACCCCTACTTGTGGCCTGTATATTGACGTGAAGAAATATAATGCAATTTGGCCTTTGAAGTTACGTCTTTTTTTGTTAGGGAAGATGGAAATTTTTGATCATTCTACCAGAAGCACATTTGTGAGGTCAGACACTGATGTTGGACGAGAGAGCCTTGTTCACAGTCTCCGCACTTGTTCATCCCAAAGGTGTTCTGTTGGGTTGAGGACAGAACTCTGTCCTGTCTTCTCTTTATGTTTGTCGAGTTGTCTGTGTGTCTCTTTCTCGCCCTCTCTGGTCCATTGCTCTCTCGCTCCCTCTGTTCCTGGGGTCATGCTCAGCTTGTCTTCCCCTGTCCCATCTATTAGATTGTTGCCAGCTGTGTGTCCCAGGTGTTTCCTCTTTGCCCTGATTTCCTTGTGTATTTAGTGTCTGTGTCTCCCTCTGTCTGGCATTGCATTCCTCTTCATTCTCCTCCTGTGAGTTCTGCCTGCTTGTTTAGTTCCTGTTCTTTCCAGTTAAGTTTTTGTATTCGTTTCAGTCCAGCAATAAAGCTGAGGTTTGAGTTTAGTTTTGCCTTCTGGGTCGTTCAATCCTGCCTGCGTCACACAGTGCATGATACATTATGAGGAACTTAAACTCCAAAAGCAGAACATCATCCAAATTAAAGGAGTCTGATATAAAAGAATGTAACGAATTTAAAAATAGGGCTAAATGTAGTTCATAGATTTAAATGCATTTCAAATGTTGTAAATGTAAATTTCTATGTGTTATATTTATTCATTAGTACCCGAAAAGAAAAAATAAAATCAATATTAAAGGGTTTGTGTATAAGAGCAGTGACCATCCTGTGATGTTGAAGAAGCTTTAGAAAAGACTTAATTGATTTCAGTGAATTTGAAGCAACTGAGAAGATTATAAAAACAGGGCACCTTCAGTGGTGAGTTCCATGTTCAAATTTTTTTTTTCTTAACAAAGACTCCCACAGGAATTCAGCTGACTCAACATTAAAGCGCTTCATGTCTGTCCTCTGTAACTTCAACAATTCTACTGACAATTTAACAAAAAATCCCCAAGGACCTCCTTGAAGAACCAAGAATTGCATTTATCATGTGGGTCTTTAAGAGAGCAATAGGAATTTAAAAGAGAAACCTTTTTAAATAGTTTCATAAGTCACTATGAAAATGACAGCAAGCACAGATAAACCTGAAAATGCAGTTTACCATGGGAAGTAACCCTGTTGTCTTTCCTTTGTGGCTTCCTCTGTAGTACATCAACATATAATCAGTCTAGCAACTTCATGTACCATGTATCAGCAATTACGCGCCAATTAAATACCAGAAATATAAATTTACAGACCTCTAGTTTTGTGCTTGTAGCTCAAAAAATACAGAGAAAGAAGAACAAATATTACATTCAACTGTCACCACAGTTTCTGAGATCCAGTAGTTCATACTTGTAAATATGAAAAACAGAGAGAAACCATAATGAGACTGGAATTACAATAAATGTGATTCTGTATGAGAAAAGAAAAAGCTGATGGAATTGAAAGGTGATAAAAGATAAATGGACAGACTCGAAGCAATTCCTGAAGAAATGAAGGAATGACAAATGGAAAAGACAAACTGCAATCTTTTTCAGGTGTACAAACTGAACTGTATTCTGACAAACGGTTTGTAAAGATATACTAAAAATGCTTAGAGATAAAATAAATAGAATGAATAAACAGTGCAGTAAAAGAGAGGGGGGAAGGGGGGTGGATGGATGGATGGATGACAAATTATGTATGAGCAACATTTTATGTCCCAATTACTTGTTTTGCATTCCTGTTACATTCAAGTTCTACTTTCACTGTTTGGCCAACCTACATTCTTGCAATAATCTAGTAGGCAAGTCCTTCAGTCATTGTCTGTTTTCCTGTGTTTGTATTGAGTAAGTTTTGTTCCTTTTTTTAAAAATATATATATATAGTGGAACATTGCATTAGTCAACTGATGCAATTTAAATGACTGTACAGTAGATATGATGAGATTAAATCAAGCCCTGAAAGAAACTATTCCAGTTTATTCAGCAATATTATATTGTGTTATGCTCACTTAATATGGATTAGAATTTTTAGTCTTACAATCTGATTCAAATTGATCTTAAATTTAAAAAAAAATTCTTCATTTAATAAAGAGAAAAAAGCTGCAGTATACTTTGGCTCTTACTCCAGTTTACCGTCCTAGACTGCTGATTACAGGTATTTACCCAACGAGCTGAAAATGAAACACAGATGACAATAAAGCTAACTTGTCTTGATGACAGTATTCTGTACGGATAAAGGAAAAAGCAGAGAATCAGGTGTGATATTATGAATCATGATTTTATGTAAAGTTAAAACATTTTTGTGTTGGAGAACTAACCATTAAGTATTAAATCAAAAATGTATTCAAACAGCTGTGCTTCAGAAGAAAAACTACAATTACAACTACATTACACAAAAGTTGTATCTTAGGTCTTTAGGCTAAAACACAAAAGGAACAGGTAGGATGTTTGAAGCTGTCACAATAAAACACAATGAAAACTATTGGAGCAAATATTTTAACTCCTGGAGTCAATCTTTTGGTTTGCCAGCCAATTGTGGAATTCTCAAACTGTTTCTTTTTCCCAGTTGTTAGTCCTGGTTTCTCATGACGTCGTCCACCTCTGTAATAGATCTTCCATCTTGGTTTATTAAGGACAACTTTTGATATGATAGATTTTGGTGTTCTTACAATTATAAATTTAAGTTTAGCTTTTAGTATAGTTCCTGTGTGTTTACACAGTAGTACAGTCATTCTCATAGAAGAAAATTCCTTGCTTCTTTAAGAATGGCTATATCAGAACTGCTATTTTATGCTAAAAGTCTAGAAAACGTTATTTTTATTCAACTATTGTTTCTAGACGAGAACAATATCTATCAGACCTTTAATTCTGGTGATTGTGCTTTCTTAGTTCTGCTGGACTTAAGTGTTGATTTTAACAATGTCAATCATGATTAACCCATTAAGACAGAACACCTGGAACACTTTGAAGGAGTCGAGGATTTGGTTCTTAACTAATTTAAATCAAACTCATGACTTTTTTTAGTTAATATTGAGAAATACTACTCTGCATCAGCAGTTATGACATCTGAAATTCCATAAGGGTCTATCTAGCATTGTTCTTTTTCTCTTTGTACTTATGCAGATGATTTACCTTTGAATCTTGGAAATTGTTGCTCCATATAAAGTCTCAATGAGTGCATCTTGGATACAGTTAATTGATTGGGAAACACTTTTAATTGAGGTTAAGGAGATTGAGATGAAGGATAACCTGGCTTATTTGAGCCCTTTCATTTATCTCGGGTTAAAAATCTGAGGCCATACCAAAAGGGTGTGTAACCATCCTGCCCAAGTACTAATCAGCCTGCTACTACAGACATGGTACCATAATGAATACTTTCAGAAAAATTACAATTTACAGACCAATTTTTGCCCACAATTGTTTGCTCACATTTTTGCCATATTCCCCCACTGGCTTTTAACTGAACAATAATAATTTGCAGACCAAGATTCCTATTCAAAACTATAGCCAAGTGCAAACTCAGACTTTTAGTTCTTATCTGATAGCTTGTCATGAAATACTTTCTGTCAGTGGAGAACTGGGAATGCTTCAGTCAACATAAGAAGCAAATGTGTTCTGCAAAGTAACATATGTAGGGAAATGTGGGTGAGTGGGGCAGGAAAGAACTCCCCAGAAAAGTTGCAGCATGTGTGCATGAGCTGGAATAGGCAATTTTGATTATTTTCTGAAGAATGCAGACTAGAGTAGACAGAAAAGCTAAAGGAGAGGATAGAGACAATCCATCAAACAGACACCTGCATGGTCATAGTAAAAGGGAACAAAAAAACTACCTTATACAATGCTGAACACCTTGCTACAAGCAGCTCTTTATATGCTTACTCACAGCACACAATGAGATCAATAGAAACTCTTTTTTTGTTTGCATTTCTACAGTATTTACATACTTTTGTACAAACACCACCCGAGGCACAGTCACAAATAATTTTTTTAGATGTCCTTAAATCACATAGCAAGTGCTCGCTGCTAAGTTCTGTAGGAACTATGCTTTCTGAAACTATAAATGTCAGTCAAACAGTTTGGCTGGGCTGACAGTCTATTTTCTTTTTATTGTTTTTACTGTTCTCAGCTAGAACTAAAATGTGTGTCAGTCAAGTTGACGAGAGTTTCACTTGAGCTGTGAAAACAATGTATTGTTCAAAGACTAGAATTTCAGCATTCAGCATTTCTTTGCACACAAAGCTTTATGAGAGTTCAGTAATGGCCAGCTACTCTCCATGGCAGCTCTGGAGACACTCTCAATATCAAACTTCTTCTTATTTTGAACTTTGTCCTTTTTTTTCCCTCAACGCAAACAAATTTTCCTTATAAAAGCGCTTTTATAACATTCGGTCCTGTGTAGTATCTTCCAAGTACACCACACTGTTATATTTTTTACATGTTGAACCACAAGGTAGTGTAGTAGCTAGCTGTAAAAGAATTATTATGCTCTTGCTAGGCATAAACATAAATGCTACAAATTTGTGTTTATGGATTTCATATGTATTATAATCACAACAAATGCTGTTGCAACAATGTAATAATCTCAATGTACATTGCGCTGAAAATGACTCTGTTTCCATGAATCTGTCATTCTTCCATGTCATCAGAAGGAGAACAAAAAAAGTGAGGATCACCATACCAATTTGGAGGACTATTGATTTCACGTTGTCGTTGTTGTTGGCAAATTTTGTACTTTGTACTCCATTTTATAATTTTAAAATATGAGGTGTTCGTTGTTTTTGTAGACTTTAGAATATGAATCCACTAATATATTAAGTTGTATAATTATTATTATTATTATTATTATATATTTTTTACATTGTATCTTATTTCAGGGACCATGCACAAAATACATAATGACATAAAAAGGAAAAGATGCCTTGTATCAGATTTGTCTATCAGCTAATTTCCATCTGCAGTCCCAAAGCATTATCCCCATAGATAATGTATGAATAAAAAAATACAGTTATCTTTAGCTACATCATTAAAACAATATACATATTATACACAGATCATTTTCTTAAGCATTTACCATCCAGGGGCGCATCAATCCTTAATAAGTAAGCATTGGGATACACCTGGAACAGGTCCACATCCATCACAAGGTTAATACAAAGAGATGACATAGTTTACATACGCTAGAACATTTCAGAACCACCAATTAATCTAATAAATATCTGTAGACTGATGGAGGAAGTTGGAGTTCCCAGGCACACAAGAAGGCCCCACCTCCCTGTGTTCTGAGGCTGTGAGGCACAGTGTGTGGTAACAACTGAGCCACACAAATGTAATATATAAAATGACATGGCTCATTCTGCATACACAGTGATTGTACAAGTGTATTTACTATTGTAAGTGCACGTTATGTTTTCTGTGTTCACATAATTAAACTGACTTTTAACTAAGTAAAGGATCTAAATGTTTATTTTACCACCTTGAAAACTTTTGTTAAATACAAACCCTTTTGACACTCTTGGAAGGTACCACTTTTTAGGTAATACAGCTAATTTAGTTCATAGCAAAGCACATGATCCTGAAAATAAAACACAATGTTCTTTTGCATAATTTTTCTAAACTGTATGATCAGATATTTGGATTTCCTGTCCCTCCGTACATCCTACCCTCAACATCTACTTCCTGTATCGTTCTCTCCTCTACAAAGCTTTGCTCTGTGTGCACTATCGGATGAGAAGGAGCTTTAGACACACACACACACACACACACTACAACTGAAAGGAAAAGTAAAAAAAACTAGCATGGCAATAACTGACGGCAGACTCTTCAGACTGTGCCTGATACTTAACTTGATGAATAACTTAA
Source organism: Pelmatolapia mariae (assembly GCF_036321145.2). Lineage (NCBI taxonomy): Eukaryota > Metazoa > Chordata > Actinopteri > Cichliformes > Cichlidae > Pelmatolapia > Pelmatolapia mariae. The sequence goes on along the minus strand of NC_086240.1, from coordinate 20,612,354 downwards.
TAAGCCTATAAATAAATAGTTTGTTTTGGTTTGTACATTTTGAAAAACAAGAAAGAGGCAGGGGACACACCAAACATATATATTACACACATGTATATAAAAAACCTCAAGTGAAAAATGCTGATGACATAACCTAACATAACAAAAACTGGCCATCCAAAATTTACATTCAAAGCAGATGATGTGTCCACAGCAACCACTCCTCTCCAGTCATTAACAAAGACAACATCTGGTGTGCCTGTTGTGGTGCATTAAAGCACATCACAATCAGTACAACAGAATATGGAACAGATGACTTTATGTTTTAACTAACAAGTCAACAAGTCATCAATTATCCTGCAAAACCCCTCACAGCACAGACAGCGGAGAGGCATGTAATCTGATTTAAACTGCAAAAAGACTCCTCAATCAAATGTATATTTGATGGTTTTCCATCTCATATATATTATAATCTGAAGCCTGAAGGGAGTTAAATTACCTTACACGACTGAGGCTAGACTAATATATATATATTTTTTACATCATAAACCCACAAGGGACCTAGGTGCATTAGCTGATGTTTACTGTTACCCTTTTAAGCAACATGTAAATCAGTGGCCTAATTCTGTGGCTATAGTTTGGAAATAACAGCTCTATTAATCTGTCTGGTAGTGTAATCAATCATTAGTGCAGCTCCACACTCTTTCATAACAGAGCTGCACAGGTCAGCTCTGCAGCCTGTGCAACATGAAGTATTAATTACTCATGTTTGCCAGCAAACTTCAAATACTGTAGTTTCACTCCTCTGAAATCCTTTCCAATTAGGTGAAACTGAAGATGTGTGTGTGTGTTCATAGGTCCATTTATCCATGTGTGTGTATAGTGCAGAGGATGACGTGGTAATTTTACTGCAGTCATTATTAAAAACATAGTTATATTTCTGTATAGCTTTAATTCCAAGTTTATGTTGTTCTTCTTTTGCACAGCTTTCATTTTTATTCATTTTTTTATGTTACCTTATAAACCACTATTTTTCTTAAACCTGTCAGAAAAGACAAGTAATTGTGTGAGGGTTTTTTTTTTTTGGTTGGTTGGTTGTTTTTGTTTTTTTGCTAATTTTTTTAGAATCCCTTAAAATCCCTTATTTAGAATCTCTTAAAACACAACCAGATTTCCTGATGTCCATATTTCAAAACTTACATAAACATTAAACACGCATAGAAGTATCCATAAGTACAACACTAAAGACACAAAGACATGAATCTGTGAAAGAACCTCTATTTTTATCTGTTTAATGTGTGGTAACCTGTTCCAGATAGAATAACATCTGTACAGACACAGGCGTAACAACTCTGTGATAGGCCTCAGGGCAAATATTTTTTTGAGACCCTTATGCCATGTTGCACACTGGGTGAGATGAGCAAACACATAATCTCACATTCTCGCTCTGTCTCCTCGTTCTCTCTCTCTCTCTCTCTCACTCCCCCCCCCACACACACACACAGTATAAGTGCAAAAATAATACCATATAGCAGTAATCAATAATATCAATAGCATCTTTACAGTTTTTGATCAGCATTACAAACAACAGCAGTAGGAGGTCAGGGAGAACGGACACATTTGTCTCAGCTCGTGTTATAAACTCACATCATCTTCTTCAGTCAGGGTACCACAATCCTAAAACAGATTTAGCCTTTTTAAAGTAAAATAAAGAAAACCACAGTGTCTATAAGCATGGAACCAAGGACAGGAACCCATTAACCACAAGTCTTTAAAGGCTGCCTGAATGGGTCACTGTATCAAACAAGCTCATATACATGTATTGAATAGAAGTTTTCATTCAACAACTGTTTCTAGTGGAACAGCTTCTAGACATATCACACAAATATATATTACTGTGTAAGTGCATATTTTCACTATAATGGTAACAATATTTCAATCCTTTACAAAAAGAAAGCCCACTCTTCCATCACAACCTCATCTTTCAGACCTCGTGCTCAGCTAAGTCTTTGACATCACTGATCAAATCCAAAGTCCCATCCTGCTTTCTTCTCGTCTTCTAGTTTGGTCACCACTTTCTTTTTGCTTTGTTTTTCTTTTTGTAAAAAATAATTTAAAATACTCTATAAGACACTTGCTGGAAAACATACTGTTTCATAGCTGACGTTAACAGGTTCTTAAGCATCTTGCGCAAACGACATTGGGCATGGTCAGGAAGTAGAAGTAAGATATATTTCCCAGCATGCCTCCCTGCCTTTTTCCAGCAAATGGATCTTTTAAGTGGAAAGTAAAGTAAATACTTTCAGAACTAAAATTCAGTTTCTAAGTAAAATGCATATTGCATAACAAAATTAGGCTGTAATTCAAAAGATTGAACCATGACTTAAACATTTATTGGAATTATTATAATGTCTGCATGTTACCATCAAAGTGTGACTTTGGGATTCAGTGAAATTCAGTCTAAATTAAAACCCAATTAAATTAACTTTTAATGACCTCGTCAAGTGAAAACCCATACAGACACAGTGGAGAGAGCAAGAGCATTCCTAGTACTGAACAGTGTATCCAACATTAGTGCTGTGCTATAATGGAAATTTTGGCATTGACCGGATACCAAGTAACTACGGGGTCAGTATTGCCAATATTAATACTTTTAACCTATAAAGACAGCTTTTGTAGAGGACAGCAGTGTGTCAAACTATTGTATGAATGAAAAATATTCCTGAAATTTTTTCTGAGAAAATTTACCCTTTATTTCTAGCGCTTAAAATCTTTGCACCATCCTGTACATTAACACTCTAACCCATAACGATGATATTTGACAACCTCCCCTGTACCCTTAATGACAACCTTACCCACAACGACCCTTTGGATGTGGTATAATGAACAATAGGTTCTGTGTTTTTCAAAGAGTAGCTGTATAGACAGAGATTAACCTCAATAACTTGTACAACAAGTCATTTTGTTCTGGAAACAGCTTTGAAATAGGACAGAAACCACATATTTCAGAAAAGACAAACAAAAGTTAGCAGGAGTCCAAGGGGGAAAGAGTTAAAAACCAGACTATTAATGTTGTAATGTTAATGTTGTAGTTTTGTGCATTTTTCACATAAATTGGACCAATCCTCTAGGAGAAGTAACAGTTCTAAATGATGATTTAAAGATAGATGCCTGAATATGGATCCTGTGGATGGACGCCTCACCATGGCATGAGCTCACATGCTCAACCAGATGAGCCAAGAAAGGAAGAACTAAGGGCTAAAAGTTATTAATCAGTTCACCTGAGAAGAATTTTTAACTAAACTTTTTGTCATATACATGAAAGACAAAATCACTCAATAAAAGTATGATAACACTACAACGGAAAAAAGAAGAATAAATATCGACTTATTTCTCATAAAGTTACAACTTCCACCACCATTATGATGGAAGTAAAGAGTGTTGATGCAGTCATACATTTTCCTGCATGCACATCCATCAAAGTAATGGCCATCAAACTGCCTGTTCACAGAGTATTTATTGTACATTTCAAAATCTTAAAAATATTCTGGATAATCTATTGTGGTGTCAGTTAAATGAAAGTGAGGATGTTATAAAAAAAAGGAATATTAGGGTAATGGCAGTGAATCTGAAACTGTAGTTTTAGTTGGCATGATATCTTTGTGAAGAAAACGACAACGGTTCTGATCCATCACGCCTGCCAACAATTATATGTATCAGTACTATAATGTCCTCTAGACATGCACAGACGCATTAGATTTAAGAGTGCGAGGAGGGTGAACATGCTGGAGGGGACATAGACATCAATCAGCTCATAATCTGAGAGGGCATACTATCAATGACAAGAGAGAAATAAACAAGACAGCCAGGATAATACAGCAAATATACCTCAATAAACAGGAGCAGCAGTGGGACTGTGCAATGAATCTCTTCTGCTGATTTGTCAGCAGCTATAACACAGTGGATGCTGCCTGTGTGGAAGTCAATAAGTGATTGAGTAATTGTGACCCCAAAGACATCTGAGTGACAGAAATAAAAAGGCTTGGAGGTTGCAAGGACAAAGAAAATGGAGAAATGAAGCAAAACTAACCTGAGGGGACATGCAACCTTCACCAGTTCCATTTAAAACAGACAGCAGCAGCTGCTGTTTAGTCATTACTGTGAAACTGAGAGTGTACCCACTGTTCATGTGCATTCACACCCACTGAGCACTTGATTAGGAACATACGTGCAATCCAACACAAGCTCTGCCATATATTCTATTTTTCCTCTTTGTTGTAATGGGAGAAATCTCCTCATTCCCAACCCCCTTTTTCACAGGGTGTTTCCCCTGGGGTCAATTCCTGATCTTATCGCATTGTAGAAGTCTATGAGTAAATAGTCTCCAGCTAACTTGAGCTTTGACCTAAATAAATACTTTTCTGATGAGTTTATGGTCTCAATCTCTAGTTTCAAACTGTATTAAATATAACACATTGCTTAGTTTGTAAGCATCATTGCCCCATTAGTGACCAAAGGGACAATAAAGCAGAGTAATGTGCAGTTTCTCAGTTTCTCAAGTCAGACGCACCCTTCACTTGTTAGCTGAGACTGCAAAAAAGGAGAAAACAGTGAAAACACTTGCTTGAGTGTTAACGGAAGACTTCACTGTACTTAAAGTGATGTCTTGGTCGCTACATCTATCTTTTACAGTATATGCAGACTGTGTTTCAGTGTAGCTGCAGTGAAAGACCCTATCAGCCATGTCATTTTGAGTTAGTCATCAAATTTAAATAAATTTATGGCATTGACAACATTTACATCTACTTCTTTATATTAAAAAAATGTTTTGTTGATGTTATTTTTTCTGATGAATCAGGATTCTTTTTTTCTTTCTTTTTTTGATAATCAGAGCTCTGTTTGGAGGCAATATTTGTCCCATTTTAAATATGGCTGCATTTCAAGTTTTCAACTGAAAGTAGTGATTTAGGCACAAAAGACTGCCCACCCAAAGAAATCTTCAGTTAAGCAAAGATTTGAAACAATTTAATTGTCAGGCAAAACTACCACAAATCACAAATTTTCCTCATTGCTACAGTTTCAGGGATGTTAGCATCCTCATTCTCCACAGTTTGCAATGTTTGCGTCACTAGTGTATCGGGCTACCAGCTTCAGTAATACCACTGCAGACAAGACAAACGGACCGAACTGGACTCTGTGTAGACGAGGGCCTATTTTTTACCCCCCCAAACCATACCTAAAATGAAGCTGTCCCACTCTCTGGAACAGGCTCCCCTATGAGAGCTGAATCATCTCTGAGCATTTGCAAAAAGCATCATTATTATTATTAAATACTGTTGTGCAATCTCTAAAACCTTCAAGAAAGGAAGATGGATCCATTTGAAACTCTTAACACTGGAATGAGCAACAAGATTTTTTTTTTTTTTATCGTCACACTTAGAGTAACAGAAAGCAAGAGATTTGTGCAGAGAGGTTGTCGTATCTGTAAGCTGGACAGTGCGAACAGCTTTAAGCCATTGGCCAATGAACAGCTTACTTGAGGTAGGGATTAAATGTCTTGCATGAATGGACACAGATATTGCAAAAAAATGTGCAGGAAGTAACCAAGTTCTGAACTAAGCTTATCTGGAAATAATTTGAACCATTGACTTTTCTGTCCTGGGACTGCATATTTCTACTTCAGATCACTGCTTCTCACTACCAATAGATGTTTGAAATGATCTGAGATGGCAACAGTAGAACACATATATGAATAAATAAATAAAGCATATATTACGAGATTATAGTAAATGTAAAATTACTGCCGTTAATCTTAGACACATTCTTAAAGTGACAATGTCAGCCTTGAAGTGGCTTCACTGAACATTTTTTCCCCTCTCAGTATTTTTCTGCTGCACAAAAATCCAACAACACAAAACTGCTCCTCCACCCCACTGCACTGGAGTGTGTTTATATCCATCAATATATGCAAATTATGTCCCAACTGTCTGCTGTGTACCCAAATAACCTCCCTTCATCACCAGATCGAGAACCACAGAGCTTAAGAATAATCTAATAAAAGCTGACTTCGTCATTAAACAATAATTGAATACCTTTTCAGGCAGTGCCTCTAAATGATTTAAGTCTCAGAAAACTGGAAGAGATACATCTTTGGCAGGCCTCCTATCTCATATTTGCAAATCTGGCTGGCAGCTCTGAATGTGCAGTGATAGCAGTCATTCTGAAAGTGATCCCACTGTGCCACAGTCTTTGAGGTTGTGGACCTAAGAAAACAGATTTATTTAAGTGACAATGATTGTGAATTTGACTTTGCCAAGTGTTTGGAAAACTGCAAGCTCTCTCGACACAATGCGGAGTTTTAAAACTATCCCTGCCAACTTATTATCTTCATACAGAAATAGTGGCATTCCATTGTTTGAGGATTTCTTTGGGCATTTTTGCTTTGTTTTCATTTTTTGCGATATGAAGCTTAGCGAAAGTGCATGATGAAGCTTTAGGAGGGATGCTTTATCATCTCTGTGTCACTTCTACATTCATCACTGAAGAGTCCATTAGTTCGAAATCTAATGTTGCAGTCAGTCAAGGACTGGAAAGGGAAAGCCAACTTGTTTAGAACAAACCGCAGATGCAACAACTGTGGTTGAATTGATCAGTGTTTGTTGGATTAAATGACTATTTTTGATGTGAATGCCGCCTCTTGTAGCGATGAACCCCAGAGAGAATTTTCTTACTTCTTTATCTTTCTTCATTTAGTTTCTCCGTTATAGTTAGCTAACACTAGCTGTCTACTGATATAAAGCTGATGTGTTGTCAACACAAACACCACGGATGAATTAGTTAGCAGACTTTCAGTTTCTGCCTTGTCTTTGCTCAAAGTGATAATTAAAGTAGATGGCACTGACAGCACATGCATAACTGTATGGGACTGCATGCATTTTTTAAAAAAGACTAACGATGAAGCTCTAGTATGTTCAAGAAGTCTCTTCTTGAACCTACCTTGGTACTAAGTTGATGCCAAAATTTCCAAAATGTCCAACAAGACAGTCACGACACACACACACACTGATTCACACACAACCTTCACAAAACTCAAGGTTTCTTTGTCTCAGAAAATGGGTAATTTTGTAAATGGAGTGGTATCGGGAGCAAGTACAAAATATATGTTATTATGACATCCCCGTTTGTATAAATCTGATGTAACTGAATCATTAATAATGTAATTGAAAATTAAAAAATGAATCAGAAAATCAGAGCTGAAGTCTCGTCCTGCTGCAGATAAGAAAACTTATCTGAGTCCATCAAAACAAAAAATCAGCAGGATAACAGCAAAGCATAATTTTTTTTTAATAGCCTAATATTTCCGGCAGCTCATAATCTTTGGTGCTCATGACATCTGATCTAACATTTTTACAAATGAACACACACTCATATTAAGCACAAGCGATCACAGTTTGCATGCTCAACCCCTATCTTTGTGTGCACTGGTGGTTTCCTACAGAAAAAACGACAACGTGTCAGGGTTCATGTGTGTTTTTCGCTGTAATTCTAGCATGAATTAACTTTGATTATACTTGTTCCAGCAGGAGTGAGTGCACTGTGGGAGTTCTGTCAGGTGTCACTACTAACTTTACCACAGCACAGCGGGGTGAATGTGTGCGCGTTTCAAGGGATTACTGAGGAGCAGATGGTGTTTTTGCCTGTCAAAATGGTGGATGAGACAACAGCAATTAAATCTGCAGATTATTTAATAATATATGGAAGGCAGAGTTAGGACAGAGTGGTTAAAGGTGCAAACAGAATATGATCACCTTAGTTCTGATTTTTCCCTCAGTTTTGAATGTAACTTAAAAGATGAACATAGATCTCTGTTGTGTTTAGCAGTCATGTTTTTTTCCCATTTGTTCTTATCAAGACAGGGAAATAACTGCAATTTTCCAAATATCACGCAGTTGTGATTTGATTTGCAGTATCGTCTGTTACAAGTCAAGCCTTAGTTCAATAATCCAACTTTTAACAGATTTAAAATGTGAAGAATGATCATTGCAAAACGGTAATTGGTCTTTATTATAATGCTAGAATACTCAATTAAAAGTATCCTTGGGGACAGTGAGTTGCATGAGTGAAGCCATTCACCACCAAGCCACCATGTTACAGATACATCAAGAAACATGTAGGTTTTATTTAATGTATGAATGCAAGAAAGTGCAACAAACATTTTATAAGATCCTTTTCAGCACAGGGAATTCAAGATTATTAATATTTATTTATTTATTTATTGGCGTTTGAAACATGACAGTTTTGTCACATAAGCTTCGTCCACTAGAGGAAAAAGACTGTCTGAGCCGGAGAATGGTTAAAGTAGCCTTTTAAATGGGTGACAGCATTTTTATGGGCTGTCCCCACAGGAATAAATCTTATAAAACTATCAAACAAATCCCAAAACAAGCTGCTCTTTACAAAACTGTCAACAGCCCAAGTGTCTTTTTTTATATTAAATGCATTTAGCAGACTTGGGTTCATATTTACAGTATATCTTTTATTATGGCATGGAATAGGAAAGAGTCGCATATTTGCTGCACAGAGTACAGGAAATCAATAAAAAACATAAACATGGTATTGATTCTTTTGCTTCCATACTAATAAGAAGTGGACTTTCAGACATGTCATGGCTTCTAAAAATACAATGAGCAAACCTTCAAAGACTGCTTAACATAAATCGAGCATAGTGTTAGATGAGGCAGAGTCACAACTAAACACAGCCTTATGGCCTGTTGTGTACATGTTACTGTCAGTAGGGGGAAGTGTCCCAGTCAACTGGTCTGTGGGGAAGGAACTCTTGCTTGCACTGTTGGTCCCATAGCCAGCTATGGTGGTGTGTCAATGTATAATACACACAGAGCTGAACTTCAGCAATTAAAAACAATGAAATGTCCACTGTAGCTGTAATCTGATGATTTTCATGTTAATTTTTTATCTTTAATGATTTTTAATAATGTGGCCCACTCGTATATTGTATTCTATGTCTAGATCTGTAGGCATTTACAGTAAGTATTCCTCTTTGTGTGTATTTATTTTTCATATAGAGATGTGTATTTTATATAGTTTGTAAAAACAATATGTTCTATTTGTGTACCACATTTTGTTTTGCACCAAGACACTACGACAAATTCCTTGTTTGTTTGCAAACTTAGCAAAAAACAATGATTCTGATTCAGCCAGTCAGTATTTAATCTGTGCATTATCCACATCAAGCTATGTGCTGTTGGTTCTTTGGAGTATTGCACCCAGGTACGTTTGTGTAGGTTGCAGACGCCTCTGAGTAAGCAAAAACCTACGCAAATGGACACAAACACAACACCAGTCATGAAGTTATACTGTCAGTTATACCTGCTTTAGTGTTGGCATTTTCATGTATCTACATGGAAAAGTCAGATCGCTGAAGAAGGTTGTAGTACTAAATAAAAAACAATCTTCCCTTGTTTATAGTGGACCTGGGTTAAAGGTTTTCAAGCTAGTGTTTCCTGACTATTGGGCACTTACAGCCATTTCTGATGGGCACCTACAGCTGATTATTAACATCCTGCAAGTGGCTGTAAATGTTAATTTCAACATTTACTCAAAGCTTCACTTCCATTTCCCTCTAAATACAACTTTAGGCATATGCTGTATGTGTATATGCATGTGAACTGTAAAACATCAAACAGCACAGTGTAACAAAAAAATATGAGGATAAATAATGTGTTGCTGCATTGAGTTTGATAAAAACATGCACACGGATCCATCATTGTCAAGACTGATACCAAAACTCACAAAACATCATCCACCATGTCACAAATTATTTCCCAGTCCGTCTCTTCACACTTAGCTGCAATTTCCTTCGTTACTCCTGAAAACAATTTCTCTGTCAGGCTTTATTGTATTTGCCACTGAAGCTAACACCACTGACACAAATTTTTCTGCTGAAAAGAAAAAAAAAATCAAAGGTCTCTTTATAAGAAATTGTGTCTTCCATTGTTCCATATTAATGCTCAAAAAGGTGAGATTCTCAGCTGCCTTGGTGCCAAGTATTTATGAACCTATTTGGCAATTAATAACTCATGCCTGAAGATACTGATTACTGAGAGTACTTTGACATACTTTAATGTTAATTGATGTACTCCGGTGAACACGGGTAGGCATCACTACTCAGTATAAATAAACAAGCAAAAAATGCATCCATGAATAAGGATTTCATTCATTTGTTTGAGGACAAAAACAGAATACACAACAGGTACTACATGGCCCTCAAAAAACAATTACTTGTTGAATTCTATGCCAGTAACTTGAACACCACTTGTTTTATTAAATAACTATAATTGCAAATGTGGTAAGAGGTCCATGTGCCAGCCAGAATGACGTTAAAAGCATTTTATCCATCTGGGGGGATGCATTAACCTTAAACTGATATTTAAATGTCACGACATTACGTGTGTGTGTGCGTGTGTGTGTACGACAAGCATATAGACAATGTAATTCAATAGAGGCCTACCCTTTCCAGCTGCATATTACATCAGATTATGCAGTGAGAGATGACTGATTGCTGATGTCTGTGTTTTCATCAATTAGGTCCATTTACCAAACTGTTCCAGTAGCACGCAGCCTCAACCGTCTGAGTTTTACAGCAACATTGTGTGTCTCACAGGTGAAGACAAACCTGTTTGGTAAAAATATGCAGTGTGGGAGTATGTGCACAGATGTCTGCATGTTTATGCTTCCAGGTGAATATGTACAGACAGCAACGTAACCTGCTTCTTGCGAGTGAAAAACATTACCTGTAAAGACAAACACAAATTTAAATATTCCAGCAGGAGAAAGCAAGAAATGTGATAAAATAAGAGAATATTGTCTATTTTACAAATGGAGATCTGAAAGACTTACTTTTAGTTGCAGAGCAGTCTAATACCCAGTTTCCTGTAACTGTAAACTAAGTCAGGCCTCATACAGGCCAGAAACCTTTGGACAACCATCTGGCAACCACCAGTCACAAGGGAAAATGAGTACTGGCTGGTAAGTGGTTGATGAAAGTTGGTGTAGTTGCTGAGATTAAAGATCATAGAGACCAGCCAGTGACCCGCTGGCAAAAACAGGAGAAGAGTGGTTGGTGAGTTGTTGCTGGTAGTCGCTAGATGAAACTGGTCCCAAAGTGTTGCACTACATTGCACGGAAAACCTCATTGCAACTATTTGAGTCACTTGTAGATTGTTGTGGTTGCCAGTAGTTTGCATGTAAGATGCCAACTTGTCTGCAAATACTAGCAAAAATACCAAGTGTTAATGAAACCATGAAAACTCTGATGCAAACCAAAAATGGAGCTCAAGTGCCACTACAGTTCGGAGAATAAAAGGTGAATGTCTACAGTAAGGTAAGGCGCTTGTCTCCATGCCAGAGCAAAGGGAAAACATCTCCTTGGTCTGGGGGTGGATTGCCCATCTGGGGGAGATGGTGCCTGGACCTGGGGGTTTAGAGTATGTTTGGGGAGTGTGTGTACAGTGTTCGTTTCTGTTGTCGGTTGTCTATTTTTATGTGTCAGGTTGGGTCACCACCACCACCACCAGCTCTCTGGGAACATCTCAGCTTCCTCCAGGTGTGGGGGCCTGTCTCCCCCCACCACATTCCCTGCCAGTGGCTGATGCCCTCACGCTTCGGTGGTTCTAGGTGTCTGGGTGCTCAGGTGTGTACTGGCTCACTCTTGGTGGCTGCTTGGCGGGGCCTGGCGCCCGTGGCTCGGTCGGGCCCCTTCTGGGGGGCGGCGAGCCCTCAGATCTCAGGTTTCTGGGCACGGGGACTCAGTACGCTCTGGCGTAGCCAGCGGCCGGTGGAGCCTGCGGGCATGTCGCCGCAGATCCCAAAGAACTATGGGACCTGTTATTGTTGCATTTGTTTATTACTATATAACTTACTGTTTTATTACTTTTTTGTTCTTCTGGACCATAACTGTATTGTGGCATTATTATGAGCAATAGTTAATCATAAATTTCTTCTTCTTCTTCTCATTATTATTATCACTATTATTATTATTATTATTATTATTATTATTATTATTATTATGAATAAAGTCATTTATATGATTGCTATTTTGTGTGTGCTAAAACCCAAAAGACACTCTGGCAGTGTGACTGCTAGAGCATACTCATGTGAGGTAACACAGGTCTGGTTGAGTGGTTTGGACTCCTCTAGTCTGTTTAGAGCCAACTGGACCTCCAGATGGTCATTGTGAACCCTGGAAATCGGCCAAGTGCAAAGTCCAAATGCTGAACCTTGTGCTAGGGCCTAGGACAGCTTGTTTACTTCGTTCTGCCCAAAAAACCTGAGGATGTTAACATTAATCGTAATAATCAAAATACAAGACTAAGAGCTCATTTTTTCCCAGAATAACACAGCAGTTGCTGTTGGAAGAGGTTACTGTGACCAAATCCAAGTCACTGTATGTTGTCTCAAACATCTGCAATCGGAGTCATTCCGTCTGCTTATCCAAACATCTTATCTCATTAAAGAATGTCATTTAGGATTTTGTCTTTATAGGATAGGGCTCGAGTGCACCAAGGATTGAAATCTTATCTTTTCCAAGGTTAAGATGTCAGATCTTGCCAAAAATCTCTTAAGTTTTGAAAATCCTAAATTACTTCTCTAAAAATAGTACACCATCTACCAGATCACAAACGGCATCCATTAGAAACACACCCATGCTGGGATCTCAAGGTACATGCCTGCAGCAGCTGTAGAAAACAACTGCATAATCAGGGGAAGTCTGTGAGACATACATAATCTCCTACTTATGTTTGTGGCAGCGATGTTAGGTTTATTTTTATTTTGGCAACTAGATAGGTTTTTGGGGGGAGAGGGGGTTTGTCATATCTTTAAATGTAAAGTTTTTGCTTTATATGGAGGGTAGAACTGATTTCAAACAAACTGCATATCAGTTTGAAAAATTTGTTATATGAGCATGCACTTTTTACAGGAAGAAACCTCCAATAAAACCAACAGAAGAAAGAAAGACAAGAAAAAAGAAAACAGGGACAAAAACAACACGAGCACAAAACATAAACTGCAGTAGGGAAGGAACACCCAAAGTTAATGACATGCAATAGTAGCATAAAAATGGATGGGGAATTTCAGTTAAATAGTTATTAGGTTTATTTAGGTATTCAAAATATGGTCAAAAATCTCCTTTTCAAGACATTTTGCAGAGGAAGAAGAAATAGTAAATGTACATACTTGTATCTATTTCTCTTTAAATCAAGCTTGTTATTATGTTGCAGATAACAGAATGAGTGTCTTTTGCCCTGCCATGAGAAACACAGATTATTAATCTAACATTTAAGGGCACTTTGAATCAATAGATGCCCACAGCCACGGTATACAATCTGATTTTGTATCATCATTTTCCGATTGTAGTCTCTTTCTTTGAATGTATTCTCTCCAAAGGCATGGTTTATGAAATCCATTGTTTAAGATTAGAGGAGGCAGCAGTAATATATAAAATACATTCACACTCATCACATTTGGCCAATATTATTTTATCTTTCTCTGTCCTGTGCTTCCCCCCCAAATTATCTGGCATTTTGTTGCAGTGAGCAGATGTGCAGTTGTGATGCCAAACTGAAAGGACTGCAGGAGAACATGCTCAAGCAATTTACCAATTGAAATCAATAGTCCATTTAAGGAAAACTGTAAGATTTTCAAACAGTTTCAATTAGGCCAAACAGAAAGGAAGTTGAGATAGTTAAAGTTTCTCATCACTCGTGCAAATACAGACAGGTGGGGAGGGGGGTCAGTAGCACATGCAAACCCAGTCCAATCCAAACTGGGTTTTACATTACAGTTTAAGAACACGACAAAGGTGTGGCAACAGCCCCTTAGGTAAAATCTGGAGAGCCAGAGTGAAATATTCAGGCAGCCGCACTAATCTGGCAAACCTTTCAGAGAGCAGGCATGGACTCGCTGTGGGAGAGAGAGACCCCGCTTCCCCTCTGCAGCTGCAGCCAGCGGTAACACCAGCAACAAAAAGGTATCACAAATGTTCTTCCATGCTTCACTTGCCAGCAGCTCTGTATGGGCAGAATCCATTACTGAATCCAGGGTGTTTAGAAACACAGCAACAAGGCATTATTCATAAACAAAGGCCTGTTGGAAATGTGATTTTTCTTACTATCCATAGATGAAAGTCGAATTTTTCTCATACATAAATTGATTGATTTTCATATAGATTTCTGAAGATTAAATACATAGATGTGTACGGTTTAATGCATATTGGGCAGTATCATTTGTGATGTTTGTGGAATTAGCAACTGATCAAATAGATAAAATAAGCTTTGCATTGTGTAAGTGAATGTGTGTGCACTCTCTGTTTAACACATTTAAAACATTTTTGTACAGTTTAACACATTTTTGTTTCTGTTTTTGAGGATGAACACAAAGCTGAAAACACAAAGCTTACAACCAGCCCAGATTTCAAAACGATCGACACTACGATTTTTTTTTTCTACTGCGATTCTACTGTAGAAATATGTACAGGTGGAAATCGAGGCTACAGTGCTAAAAGTATAATTTCTCATCACAGCCTTTGCTACCAGCTCTGGCTACTAGACAGTCATTGGATAACCAAATGCTCCATTATTCTGGGTTCTTTGCTAACTTTGTGTTAGCATGCTGTCTGTGCAGATGCTTGCAAAGTGGCATTTTAACAATATAATGCAGTTGTTTCTGTCCTGGATGCAGTCTGCAGGTCATGCAAGTAACTCTATATTAATTGTGGCTGTAATCTGATTACTGATTACAGTGACGCATTAGATTGATATGTGACTGAAAACTATAATGCGATTATAGTAAAGCTGACACCCAACACTGTTTGCTTTAATCAAAGATATCAGTTTGGGTCACTGTGAAGTTATGTACGTATGTAGTTTAGTGTGTGTCTGTGTATGTATATATATACACTTCAATCACTATAATAAGCTAAAACTAATTTTAAAAATACTATTCAGCTTGGGTAGAGACTGAGTTATATTCTGCTGTTGCTGTTTTATATTTTTATAGACATACTGTTGATGAAATAAAAATAGAATAGAAGTGGAATAGAAAAGTGTGAGTAAATGTACTGGTAGATGCAGGATGGGAATTTGTTACTGCAACCAGCAAACCTGACAAAATGTAAATAAAGGTGGGCTACTGTAAATTTTAAGTATTTAAACTACTGTCACACTCCACTGACAAACAGATGGCTAGAAAGCTTGTGTATGTGTCTGCGCTTCAGAAGTGTGAGCTCAGCAGGTTACTCTCCGTCTGGCGGCCAGCACCCGAGGGCTTAACAAATAGGATCTGGCCCAGTGGTGCTGCTTATTAGAAACATTTGTACAGGACCTCACCTGTGTGTGTATCGTTTAACATTTTGAATTTGATCTCGGGAGCTCGCCTTTGCTAGACTTGCAGTCAGCATTTCTCACATGGAGACATACACCTCAAATAGGTGAGCAGCTAATGTTCCCTTAATACTTGCGATTGCTTCACTCCTCACAGTGATAAGTAACTACTCGCCAGACCATAATTTCATGATTTTGGGATGAATGTTGAGTATGCCTTCAGGACAGGGCTGAGGAGAGACAGGCGCAGGAGAGTTTGAATGTAAATGGGGAAGATAGTTTGCCTGAATAATCCTGAACGGCTGAGGAAGTAAGCATGAAAGGTAAATTGTAGAAACTGGCTTACATGAATAAAACATGTTTCTTCTCTACAAAAACTACTTCACCTGTTAAAAAAATAAACTATTTTTCTTGCAAACATACATTCCACACATACATACTGTATATTCTGTGCAATCTTCAATGATTTTTAATTAATTTACAAATTAAAAAAGGATTGCACCTGATTTTACCACCAACACACCCAACCTTTGTGCTGCCATAACTATTTGTGCCATCAGAACAATTTAAAATGTTCCCAAAAGTACATAAACTACACATGGTAAGGGTTATATCATGTGTAATAACACATGATATAGGCTGCATCTGCAAAGATTGTAAATCAACATTCAGCCGTGTGCGTGGATCCTTTATCATGTCACAAATACATATGTAGTAACTTAAAATTAGAGATCCTTTTTTAATTCATGGATCTGAGAATTGCTCTTCATGCACAAATCATTCCAAATCTCTTTTTTTCACAAATAGGCAGCTGTTTCAATTAGTTATAGGTTTCAAAAGCTTGTTATGACCCAGGTTATGACTTTTTTTCTCCCTGCCTGAAGGTGGTGATGTTCATCCTGTTCTATGTTTTACATTATCTAAGCGCTTGCTCAAGTCATTACCCCCGCCCCGAAAAAAAATAAATAAAAATTATGCAATGCAAATTTGGGTTTCCCCTAAGCTTGGGCATAACAAGCTGATCTGACTATGTGACAATGTAACATTATTACATATCACACTGTGCAAGACGGTTCTTTAAAAATGTTTTGTGTCTTTGTATTACTTTGCAATAGACAGACAGCTGGACACATTTAAATTGTCAGTTGCACTGTGATGTACAAAGAAAAAAAACAACAATGACAACATCAACTACTCATCATGCATATGTGCAACATCCTTCATCCTTATGTTTGATAATTTCATCCATCATATTTGTTTGAATGTCAAATATATTCTGCAAAATTTCACATTTCATTTAGATTTGCTAGCTTTTAGACGTGGGATGTGGCAGATGTAACACAGGAAGCTGTAGCACATTTTATGCATTGACAAGGAAATTAAAGCAGCACAAAGTGAGTACTCAAATAACAAAAAAACCCCAACAACAACATAACTAAATTTTCCCATGCAAAATACACGAGTGGGTTTAAAGCCCAGTTTTGTAATTTTATAAGTATTAAGTCTACAGCTCTGGTTTCAAAACATTAATAACTGTGGGTGATTTCATTTAATTTCATTCTTTGTCTGTCTGGAAGTCAAACATTAACACTCCTTATTCTTTGACTAAAGTAAGAGATTTGTGTCATTTAAACAGTTACGTTAGGTGTCAGGTTTCAGCTGTACAATCAGATATCTGAAACACAACTCAACAGCCTTGTTACATCAAAATGACAACTCCAAAGTAATTAATTTGTTATGTATACACAACTGTTTGTGCAATGTTACACAGTCTGGGTCTGGCTATCTTTAAAAATGTGCATAAATTAAATCATGAGCTGAGGCAGTCTATAGAGAGGGAGCAGAATATAGTCACTATTAGGTTAATGAGCCATGAAATTAAATGTATTTCTTAACCTGCAGCCAACATCATCCTAAATACCAGCTAAGATGGCTAATGAACTTTTTTCTGTCATCAATTACCTGTAGTCATAATGCCCGTGGGGTTTTAATGCAGAAGGTGTGGAGGAAGTAAGAAAAAAAAAAGACAAACGTCCACCTATATGTGCATGCCATTTGTGTTTCAACAGTTCATTTATCCCCGGAAGATAGATGCAAATTTGAAAGTGAAAGAAATTGGACTGATATTAAATTTGCAGATATTGACTGCAAACAGGAAATTAAGAAATTGAGAAGTGTAAAGAATAGAAAAATATGATTTAAAATATAATTAAAAAGATAATGAAGTCACATCAGAGCAAAGAGGGAAACAATTAGCATTATTTCCAACTGTGTGCTTTCAGAAATCAAGCCACATTACTGGTTACAGTGCTGTTCTTGTGGTGATTAATGAGTTTCCTTCTATAAAGTGATAGAAGTCTGAATGATTTCACCACTGAATGTTTACTTTGTTTGAGGGTAGTTAAAATTTTACAGCAGCAAACAACAGCTGGTTTCACAAACTGCCTGAAGAAAAGCCCTACGGTGATTAATGTTTATGTAATTAGATTGTATCCAAAGCATTTTCATCTTTAACTCAAAATATTTGAATGAAAGAAGTTTGAATTTAACTTTTGTTTCTGTTTCATTTGTATTTTTATATTTTAGGCTGTGATTTTTTTCACTTTCCCATTTAGTCCTTTTGTCATGCAGTCCTCTTCCTTTCCGTCTCCATCTCGTCCATTTTGTCAAGATGTCACTATCGTTTCCATGAAGCACTTGCTGGTGTCTAGACTTCCGGGGGTCCAGTCACTCCGATCTGTGATCTTCCCTTTCATCAGATCAGCAAAAATACCTACATTTTTGCTTATAAATTTTATCCATCCATCCATTCGCTTCCGCTTATCCTTTTCAGGGTCGCAGGGGGCGCTGGAGCCTATCCCAGTTGTCATAGGACGAGAGGCGGGGTACACCCTGGACAGGTCGCCAGTCTGTCGCAGGGCTAACACACAAAGACGGACAACCATTCGCGCTCACATTCACTCCCACATTCACACCTATGGGCAATTTGGATTAATCAATTAACCTATCCCCAAAAAACTGCATGTCTTTGGACGGTGGGAGGAAGCCGGAGTACCCGGAGGGAACCCACGCAAACACGGGGAGAACATGCAAACTCCACACAGAAAGACCCCGGCCTGATGGTGGGATTGAACTCAGGACCTTCTTGCTGTGCGGCAACAGTGCTAACCACCGTACCACCGTGCCACCGTGCTGCCTTATAAATTTTAAATTATTGTTATTCTTTTCTTTTAAATGATCTGTTCTTATTTAACTGCCATTCAAACAAAAATACATCCAATCCAAATGAAAAAGAAGTTACTAGAACATAAAATGATACACAGAAATGCTTTTCACTCTGTGACTCAACCTCCGCACTTTATTTTCCACACCCATCTTTCTCTCCAGTCTGTCTTAACTTCCTCTTCTGTGTGTCTCTTCCACTTTGACACTAATAGGCAGTGAAAACTGTTGTGCGCTGGAGTCCTATACAGCCAACAGTCATCTAAAGTGAAATCATACAGCCTCTCCTCTGCTGTCTTAGCCTTCCATGGACTCTGTCAGATACAAACACACATCCACCAAAGAACAAAAGACAAAGTGCTTTGGAATCATCAGACTGGTGACGTGTGACAAAACAGGTATTTTATACAATCAAACCAATTCACATGTAATGGTCACAGACACTGTCTTCTCTGTGAAATATGTATAGCAATATAATGGCCTGGACCAGTCAGGTGATTCTTTGAGTTAGAAGACACTGCTGCTTGACATGCAGGGCAAGTTATCAAGTGTTTGGGGAATTTTTTTTTATAACTCAAATAAATATGCACATTGTTGAATGTAAGCATTAACTTTAAAAGGAGTAAGAAAAAATATTTTGACATGTGACAAATGTTTTTCAGATTATGTCTAATTGACAAATCTGATTCGAAACTAAACCAGTTCTCACAAGTGTACTCAATTTCCTAACCACCCCCAATCCCTAACCACCACGCCAAATGTGTTTCCTGTTTCAAAATTCAGATTTTTCAGGTTTTTATCTTTATTATTGTTTTCTTAGTTTTTCAATATTTCCACTAAAAAAGAAAACTTACATTCTTCTTTCAGTACAAATTATACTTTGTGGCTCCACCTTCAGGTTCAAGAGTAGTCACATTCTTTCCTACTCTTGAAGGTACTTATACATCTTTGTATGTTGCAGTTACGTATTATCAAGTACAACCGGAGCCTTCAGTAAGTGAGAATTTCAGGCCAGCCCCCTTAGACTGCGCTGACTGGTCTGGTCTATCAGATAAGGGGAGGACATATTTGGTGAGCACAGCAACTCGCCAGATAAAGGCAGATTTTATCTACACACAAAACAGGTTCTATGAGGGCTCTACATCCTTCTATTTACACAGAAAGCTTAATAATAAAGAAGGAATTACTATATATTTGATTTAAAAAAGTAACTAATTGGAAAAATTGACAATGCATATGCACAAAATAAAATAATAGCAAAAAAGGGCAGGATTGCCAAAGAAACACTTCTAGATGTAAAATTAATAATAGTAAGTGAAGCAGAAAGAAGCAGCTAGAGGTTCCAACAAGAAAGTTAGACAAGCAGTCCCTGCTGAGATTTGGTCAGGATCCCTTGTGGTTACATTTTATTGCACTGGGTACCACCCCTTTAGAATATTTTTTAAAAATCTGCTGTATAGTATGAGAGAAAGACATCTTTGTTGGATGACGAAGAAAAACCTGCAAAAGTTCACACTGAAGACGCTGGATTAGTGACCTCTGTGCATGTTCTAATTTTAGATGTTTATTTATAATGCTTTTTGTTACCTTTCACTTCAGGTTTAGTAAACAGAGTTACTTATGCTGCGGAAAAGAACACATTTAAAACAGGATCTTTGATGATGCTGAGCAAATTGGAAGGCAAATTTTTAATGTAAGTATAATTTAAGTAAGTATTTTTTCTTTATTATCATAATCCGAAGAATTTGACAGTTGTATCAAGTAATAAGTAGATAGAGTCTCATGGTGTCCAGTTCAGAAGCTGAAGGTCTTAAATTGAACACAACACACCACGGTGAAAATGCAGTTCCAATGGGTCCTGACCAAATGTTAGTAAGCATGAGCTGGGAGTGTAACCACCCTCTTTGATAATAATAGGGATACTGTCTATCAATTCTCACGAAATATCCAGAATTTCCACAGTAGTGAATGTGAGCTTTTAATGCCCCTAGGTCACTAGTGAACCCTTGCTTATGCTCCTAGCTTGAATGAAGTGGTGATGGGTCCTCTATTTTTATATGCAGTCTATAAGACAAATAAGGTAGGACGAAGGAATAAGGAAAACTAATCACAATCAAATAATCAGGTACAAAACTAGACACATGATCTTGTACTCAAATGGGTGATGCTGAGTAGGTATAAGAATCACACAGAAACTATAAAAGATGGACATAGCCAACAGCGCAACACAAATTGGTTTGTGATTTAGTAGTTTGATGCTTCAATACAGCATTTTGGCCAGTGACATATTGGTTTGTCTGACGCTAGAGGTTACCTTATATGGATGAAAGGGTGGAGTGCTAATTTGTCAGGTAATGTCAGCTATCTTGATTCACAGGCTTCACTTGTAAGCTGTATACATCTCAGTTAATAAGTGCCAAGTAACAGACTAATAAAACACTAGAATTTCACCCATCAAAACTCCAACACAGCCTTCTAAGATGGTCTGTAATATGCAGAAAGGCATGCAGAAAGACACTCCATAGGTATTACTGGGACAAACTTGGTGGAGAGGTTGGCTCAAAGCAGTGGAGGAGACCTTGCAGACGCTTATCGGATCCAGCTGCCTGTGTTGCCTGTCAATCAATGCAGGAACACCTCCAGTAAATTTGCTTATTTGGCAGCAGTATATTGATAATATAATGTTAGAGGATGCAATTCAATAAATACTCATATCAATATATTGTCCAAACACTAATGCCGGGTTTTTTCAAAAGCTGGTATTATCATATCAATATCAACATAAACTAATTAACTGCATCAGCCAGAGCATTATAGATGCTCAAGTGCTTTGATTTAGTGTCTACACCACACTTTTGAGAGCTCAAACTGACTTTGTTGAGTTTTCTGATGATGAAGTCTGGGTTAGTGTCACTCTTTAGCATCATTTTAGTCATGCTGGTTATTGGGGCCGCACAAACAGCTTTTCTGTTCGGCGTAAATGGAACTGTAAACCACGTTGTTCTGGAAAACATGTACTGAAAGCAGACTGCTGAGAAAGAAGGTTAAAAACCTTCACGAGTTGGCAGCGCTATATACAGAATGATTATCTTTTCACAAACTGCACTTTTTATCTCAACAGGAACTATTCTCAAGGTCTCGCAGTGTTTATATGTATCTGGGTATCACAGCAAATCTGTATAAAACACACGCACACACACACACACGGACGAAAGCTCCCTGAGCAGTTGACTCTCAGGCCAAATGCGATTGTTAGAGGAACAGCGATGGGAACAATTGTTTGGACAGTTTGTTGAGATATAATCCCTTCATCTGGACCCTCTCTCACTCTGTCTTTTCATCTCTCATGGACTTACACACACACACACACACACACACACACACACACACACACACACACACACACACAGGATACAAAAGCTTAGAGGACACACACACACAGACTCACAGAAGACTGTGTGCAATTCACAGTCACCTTCTCTTTTTTTCCTTTTGTCAGCTTTTCTTAACAAGTCCTCACTCACTGCCTGGTCTTCAGTCCTCACATATCAGATGAGTCTAATAAAGCAACAAAACAAATACATTTAGAGCTACTGATGGACAACTGCTCCCACTAGCTACTGTAGACAAGTATGTCAAATTTCTTCTTCTTTTTTTTAAAAAACCTTTTGCAAGACTGGCCACCAGCATTGCCTATTATCTATAAAATCATGACAACATTAAAGCAGCTGAGCCACCAGCATACTAATCATCTCCACCTATAAATGTATTCATTAACGGTAAAAATTTGTCTATAAAAATAAAGTGAGGGTAGAGGCCAACGCTAGCAGATCCATGTCGAGCCACCAACAGCGGACAAAAAGAGTAGTATTAAATGTCACTTTCTGTTCTGACTCTCTCTTTTGTCCCAAAATGTATGTGATGATTATGATTCACCTCATGATGACAACCGAATGCAAGTCTGCTTGGACTAACAGCATCAGAAATCAACGTTTTCAGATCTGATTTGACCAAATATAAGTTAACATATTGGATCAATTAACATATTGTCTGATTTTAGCTCTTTATATACTGCTTCATACAACCACATAAAAACAAGTTGAGATTAATAAATAGCTGCATTTCTGTGCTGGAAATTAAGGTACTGCTAATATTCTAATTCTTAAGTCTAAGTTATTATGTGTGATACCAAAAGCTTCAAGTTGACACTTGACACTGCAGGTCAGCAGCACAGCAAACAAAACCCTAATTGGACTCTGTTAAAAATATAACTCATCAAGTCAGCCAACGGCTAATACAAGCAGTGTTCTTTATTATTAATTTGGCAATTAATTTTATTCAGTGAATTATTATTTGCTTAAGTGACAGTCCAAACAATCATCACTCCAAAAACAGTCACAAAACATATAATTTGTTCCAGTTTTTTACACCAACAAAGGGATTCTCAAATAACCTTTAGCAAAAAAAATGGCATATCTCAACATTGTGTGCAGTGTGCCCTTAAAAACTCTGAGGAAACTGGAGAAATGGAAGACCAAAGAAGAAGTGGCAGGCCTACAAAATTATTTAGAGCAGATGAACAATTGAAAGAAATTTTTTCTCTGTCATGGATTTGGGCTGCACTTCAGCCTGTGGTGTTTTTAAAATTGATGGAATTATCAATGCAAAAAAGTGCAGACAAAGTTTGATCCACCATGCAATACCAGTCAAAAAGCATCTAAGAAGTAACAGCTTGATTTTCCAGCATTACAATGATCTCAAACACACTGTCAATGCAGTAAGTCATACCTGGATAGAAAAACACACAATGAAATTGTTATGAACTCGCCTCCCCACATCCATGACCTCAGCATTATTGAAGCAGTGTGGGATCATCTTGACTGAGAACAGAACAAAAGGTGGCCAACATCCAAAGACGAGTTGTGGATGTCCTTCAAGAAGCCTAAGAGAGTTCAGGCTGTGTTAAAGAATAAAGGTGGTCATACCAAATATTGACTTTTAAGCTTGTTAGAATTGTACAAAACTCGGTTTTTGGCCTGTGTACTGTATTTCCATTTATGTTTGCATGACTCAAACTCCTGCTGTGATGGTCCTGGATCTGTGACCCAGCATTCGTGTTTTGACTTTTGATTTGGGTTTCTTTAATAGTCTGTTCCTTGTTTTGGTTACTTAATTCCAGTTCCTAGTTCTTGTTTAATTTAGTTCCGTTTCACGTCCAGTCTCTTGGTCTTGCCTGCTTGTCCTTCCCAGAATCTCCTGTGTTAGTGTTTTGTGCCTTCCAGTGTGGTCTATGAGGTCTGGTTAAGTTCTGTCCCTCTGTCCCCCCGGTCTTGTCTCTGTCTCCATATTTGTTTGTCTGTTCCTCAGTCATGTCTCTGTGTCTTTCTCTCGTTGTATCTGTTCCCTGTATTTAGTCAGTCTGCATCTCAGTGTGCGTTTCTCATGTTTCCTGTTTTATTCTGACAGTCTTTTGTCCTGTGTGTGTTCAGTTTTGCTTCCCGTCCTCGTCAGTTAGATTATTGTTCAGCCGTGTTTGCCAGCTGTTTCCTCTTTGCCCTGATTCCCTGATGTGTTTATGCGATACCCCTTGTCCCTCTTGCTGTGTTGCACTTGTAGTCCTGTGTTGATTGTCTGTTACATGTTATATGTAGCACCATGGTCTCGGAGGAACGTTGTCTCGCTTCACAGTGTACTCTACCACTGCACATGGCTGAAATGACAATAAAGCCACTTGACTTGACATGAGTGTTCATCTGGTTAGTGTTTCCTTGTGTAGGCCAAGTCCACGCTAATACATTTTTGTTTCAAAACGCATCTTTTTCTCTCTGTTTTGGCCTTCCGTCCACACTGAGACAGCGTTTTTGGTCAAGGAAAATGGAGTGTTTTGAAAATGCTCTCCAAAGCGGACTCATTTGAAAACGCTTTTTCGCGTTGTAGTGTGGACCGCGAAGCCAGAGCCTTTTTGAAAACGATGGAGTATTTTAGTCATGTGTTGCAGTCATGTGACCAATTAAACTATTACGGAGGGCATTATACAGCAGTTGTTTTGTTTTCTCTCAATTTTGACAGCCCTATTAAAGATTAATATCAGTTTGTACATGCTCCAGATAGCTTTTCTTCAAATTCTTTAACTCTCACTCACTCGCTCACTCACTCTCACAACTTTTGTGTTAATCGCAGCAACAACTCCACCTCATTGTCAGTCCATTTAAAAAACTGGGTGCTTTTCCTCGACATTTTGCCGTTTCAAAGAGCCGGAAAGTAAATAAACGGCAGACAGAAATGACGCAGGTCGAATCGTCTTACGTTTCACCCATGCACAGTACAGGAACGTAGCGTTTTTGATCGTTTCAGTGTGGATGAACAACTGTTCGGAAATGCTTCAAAACGATAGTCTGGATGCGGAGCGTTTTTAGATGAAAAAGCCGTTTTCAAATTTATCTGGATTAGTGTAGACGTAGCCTTAGTTCCTAGTTTTTTTTCCCCCAGTTTAGTTATTTTGTTTTGTAATCAGCAATAAAGATGTCTTCAAGTTTAGTTTTAGTCGAGTCCTGCATTTTTGGTTCCTATCCGGCCTTTCCTTACACAACATTATATGAACTCTGTACCCATTTCTGATTTTCCTAGCAAGAGATAAAAAAAAATAAGGCCACATCACTTTATGTAAGACTCTATCCTTTTGTCTAAATGATGTGAAGGTAACTCAGTAACTTTTAATAGATAAGGGCAGAGGAAAAAAAGCTTTTGCATTCATGTGGCAATGACAATGTCACCCAGTTTCTCTGTCTAAAATAGCACAAGTCTTGTCTTTACCTGTTTTCACCATATGGGGAAATAAAATGCTCTAATGAGAGTTGCTGTAGCTCTGAGCAAAATGTGGCACGTATGTGTGTGAGAAGAGCAAAGTGTAAAAATCCAGAGAGCAGATGGAAGAGCAGTAGGAGCCAACAAATACCTACACCTGTATTCAGTGTACAGAGGGATAAATGGAAAGAGATAAGGAACGTACAGGCTCAAATCTTAGCATTAGAAAGAGCTAACGGTATGCTGTAACAACCAATTCACAAACAGAGAAATACACACACTTAGTCCCTAAATGAAATGTCATTGTCAGCATGTGTGTGTGTTGCTGAATGGCTTGACAGTCAGCCATCCCATTGCTGTATAGCAGAGGCTGCTGCTCCATTGTCTGCGACACAATAGTGATTAGGAGGGTGACAGAGACAGAAGGAAAGCGAGCAGATCTTATTGTGTGTCATACAATAGCATTTTAGAAGAATGCAAGAGAGCGAAAGGAGATAAAAAGAGGTTATATTGTCTGCTCTACAAAACATTTAGTGGGATGTGCTCAGAGGAGCTGAAAAAAAAGATGAGATTTAACAGGAGATTGAGGAGCTGGAGGGTTGTCGTTTCAAAGCAGGGCAACATGTGAGGATACCTAACTGTGAGCTGTGAACTATGGGGTTAGACATCAAAACCAAATGCTTTTATGATAGTCAGCTTTTTTTTTTTTGTTTTGTTTAGTTTTTTGTAATAATTCTGTAAAGTGCCAGACTTTGCCACATTTATTATTTTTTGGTCAAATTGTTCCTGATTCAAATACATTTTTACAAATTAGTAAAAACAACCAGATTTCAGCAGGTCCCACTTAAAAAAATGACAGTTAATCATTCATAATTAAACAAAGTGATTTTTGGATTGAATCTCATTCATAATAGTTTTTACATCATGGAGCAAAAAAAGACAAATAAGTACAGAAACTTCAAACTAAAATTATACAAAAGCGGCCAGAGAAGCGACCATCATTTTATTTAACAGATAGTTGAAATAACAGTGACAGTGAATCAAACAAGCAAGGGGTCAGCACAATTTTACTTTCTCTTCATGCTGGAAGTGGTAAATAAACACATTTGTTTCTCATACTATTTTCCATCATGATCTGTGTAGCATCTTTGGCTTGAAGAGCATTGCTAATTTAACCAATGGAATCTCAAATACACTCAAAAAGTATATCATAAATGTATCTTATTATAAATTTTTTCCGGGTCATGACAACTCTTCTAGCAGAAACTCTGACATGTGATAATAACTGCTCTTCTTCCGTAGATTCACATCAGTGGGCTGAGATGATATGTGGGTGTTGGTGGCAGGCTGGCAGATGAAGAAAATCATGTGGCTATTAATAAGATGCTCTTGTAGTTGGAAGAACTCAGATAAAGTTATATGTGGCAATATGTTCACTGGCTCACCTTGAGCATAGGGATAGAACCAAAATACAAACTAAACAGAAGCAGAGGGATTTTTATTTGTATTACTCCCAAAGAACTTGCATTCACTATCTTCCACTGTTTCTCAACTTTGCTGCCTGTACCGCCAGCAGTAAGTCAACTCTGTGGCATGCTTTAATAGAGAAAGAAACCTTTATGTTTACAGTATTGACAGTCAGTATTATTTTAATTTGTCACGTGTCTGTATGAGTCTTTTCATCCTTTTTTAATTATATCCTGTCATTATGACAGTAAAATACAGGAACAAAAAGAAAAGCAGCCAGTATATGCCAAAGGTCCAGATATGAAAAGAATATTTCCATGAAAAATTTATTTTTCCCAGTCAGATTCTATCTGCAAAGATGTGCACAAATTCTTGCTCCGACTAAGACACACTTGCACCAAAAATATGACAAATAATGTCATTTCCAGGTGTATTTGCGAGCCTGCAAACAAACACAAACTCTCTACCATGCCTCTCCTCTACTCTTCTCTGTTGACCTCTATCCCATCTGTTATCTCAAAACAGATGCCTTCTAGTCTCCATTATCTTAACTGTAATTGGGCCAGGTTTGTCTCAGGATTGGCTCTTTGTGCATCCTCTTGTTATCCTTAAAACAACATCTCATCTAGTGCAGTAATGCATTTCGCAGGTGTTACTTTGCTTGTCATCAACCTCCCGCATTACTGCCTTTTTGACTTTGCATTGCGTGAATTCATGTCAAAGCACTGGGATACCAAGTATATGTAACAATAAAGGTGACCCCCTCCCCCCCTTACACACATACACACACACACACACAAACATGGCAACTTGGGCCATAGGTTGGGTCATGAAGCCAAGAAGACCTCTCATTAACTTCAGTATTATTCTTGCATGGCAACATCCACCTCTAACTGAACAGAATTCAATTCAATTGAATTTTATTTATAAAGCACCAAATCACAACAACAGTCACCTCAAGGCGCTTTATATTGTAAGCTAGCCCCTACAATAATACATACAGAGCAAAATCCAACAATAATATGACCCCCTATGGGCAAGCACTTTAGTGACAGTGGGAAGGAAAAACTTCAGCAGTCTACACCTATTGCAGCATAACTAAGGGAGGATTGAGGGTCATATGATCCAGCCCTAACTATATGCTTTAGCAAAAAGGAAAGTTTTAAGTCTAATCTTAAAAGTAGAGATAGTGTCTGTCTCCCGAATCCAAACTAAATGCTGCTTCAATAGAAGAGGGGCTTGAAAACTTAAGGCTCTGCCTCCAATTCTACTTTGAAATACTCTAGGAACAACAAGTAAGGCTACAGTGCAAGAGCGAAGTGCTCTAATGAGGTGATATGGTACTATAAGGTCATTAAGATAAGATGGGGCCTGATTATTTAAAACCTTGTCTGTGAGGAGCAGGATTTTATATTCAGTTCTGGATTTACTTCTCAGAAGAGAGGTAACATTTCTTTTTCACCTCTGTTTCTAGGTCTCCTGCCAACAAAGTGGCTAAAAAAATTCCATCTCACTTGAGGAAATGGGGGCCACAGAAGAAGATAAAAGGTATTTACCAGAAAGACAAAGGCTCTTGTACCACCGCACTGTTAGCGATAGCTATCATGTGACAGTTTTCATCTTTCCTCTGTGGTAAACTGGCAGAAGGTCAGGGATATTGAACAGACAGGTTGCCAGAAGTTTGGCTTTGTGGATTCCCAGGCATCTCAGTTTGGCTCTTGTATTGAGCCTATTTATAGCCATTCGAAGCTCCTCTGATAAAAATCCATCCGTCTGTGAAAATCAAACCCACTTGACCTTTTTCCAATTCTAGTCATACTCCACGGAGAAGCAGGGGGATAATCTGCAGTTAAGAGAGGATTGTTGATAAATAAGAATGGATCCCAACCTGGTTTTGATTGATTTTTCTCAACTTCTTGTTCACCGTTTATTGCCACTTTGTCAGTTATTTTTGTCTCCAAATGTAACCTCCTGTCCAGCAATAAAACACTCCAGACAAAGAGACCGTAAAAGAGCATCCACTCTGAGTATTAAAGTCAATCTGACATCATGATGTAACTGCTGTACACCTTTATTAAGAGCCATTCAACACCTACAGACTAAGCAGTTAAAGAATACAATGAAACCACTGTAAATTCTGTATGAAAAATGCAATATAGACTGATGGCTGAGACCATAAGTTGGTTCAACAAAGTGCAGAAAATAACAGAATACATAAAAATCTCAGCTGATAGTGGAATTTTAAATCTGATATGAAATCTTAGGAAATGAAAAGCAATGACATGAAGTATACCATTTAACCATATAATTCAGAAAGGATAAATTAAAGGATGAAACACCAATTCAATTCAATTCAATTTCATTTATAAAGCACCAAATCACAACAACAGTCACCTCAAGGTGCTTAATATTGTAAGGTAGACCCTACAATAATACATACAGAGCAGAACCCAACAAATCATTTGACCCCCAGTGAGCAAGCACTTTGGCAACAGTGGGAAGGAAAAACTCCCTTTTAACAGGAAGAAACCTCCGGCAGAATCAGGCTCAGGGAGGGAATCAGTTTCACCTGCTTTGGTACTTTAGTATATTTTATTGGTAATAGTATTCTTGTCACTACTGATAGCATGAGATAACGTTTGGGCATTGTCCTCATGAGACAGTGACTGTGTCCTGAGGGATCTCCTCCCAGATTTTTGACACTTTTTGGCAGTGTCAGATTTACCAATTCAAAATGTCTGGGAAATGTGAGGGCCAGTCAATCAGCATCAGTGCGTCATCATCCAGGACTCCATGTTCCAATCTGTGGAAGCCTAACTACCTTTACAACTTGAATGAGGTGCAGGATACTGTCTCCTGCTACCAGCAGCTAAAAGGACTCAACCAAATAGCAAAACTGGTGAAAAAACAGTCAGGGGGGATAAGGAGAGAGCAGTGATCTGTGCCCACCACCTTTAAAACCATTCCCTTTTTGCCACTTTGACTTGCACCAGTGCAGCTAAAACTGATTCCCAATGTTTTATGGTTCCAGCCACTCAGATCCCTGAAATGTAACTGATTTTTTTTATACTTTCTTCATTTCTTTGAGTTTTTGATTTTAATGTGGGAATAACTGAGTCATTGCTCATTAACTTTTAAGCAATGTATTTCACAAACAAGCTTGTAACGTACTGTGGAGATAAAGCTTGACTCAATCTCCACAGCTGTCATTCTACTCCATACTCCACTACCGGCAGTACTGCAGGTGCTGCAGACAGTGCTGGACTGTTGTAAACAGTAGATCTGAAATTACAACAGTGAACAAACTATGATATCAGTTGATCTTTTACTTTATTATTTAACACGTAAGCAATATCATATTGGCACATATCAAACAATATCTATGCCAATAACAATATATTTGTTATATATAAGTCTGATTCTTACTTAAGCCAGCTGTAATACTCAAAGTTAAGGGCTCTACAAATCTGTAGTCATAAACAGCAAGGAGCTTAGTAAAATGCTAATAGTGCTCTTTTTGTTGAAGACCTAAAGCTGCCATAACAGACTATTCCCTTCACTGATACTAGACTCCTTCAACAAAACACTAATTTTGCAAACCTTGCAAACCTTGGGAGCTGTCGGTCAACTACTACTTTGGTTAAAATTATAGACAAGGCACCTTCAGCCTGACTTCAGAGTATCTGTTCAGTCTATTAAAATAGTTTTGTCGATCGGAGAAATCACCACTGTCATTAAATTCAAATGATTTGCTGTAATGGCAACTATTTTGGATTCCCTATGCATATTAGCAGCATTAATACATTTGTTAATGTGCGTACAAGCCTAGATATCTATGGTCACATTTTTTCTTGGTGTGTGTAAGTGTGTGCAAATCTGTCTGGCCCTTTTCTAAAAGGTTAATGAGTGGGGAGTCACCACAGAGTAACACTGAGGTTCCCCTACAGCCGTGAGCTAATTGGGACACTCTTTAACTTCATGGTTAATGATGTCAGGCACCAGCCTAGACACAGTATGTGTGTGTGTGAACTGCAATTGTGTGTGTATGAATAATGTCAGTTTCTTTTTGTCTGCTTTACCAGGTTTTGGCCAACAACATGCATAATTTATTATTTCATTTAGTTCTTCCACATGCAGGAGAGGAAAAATATATACAGCCTTAAAAACAGAACATTTGTGAAGTTGTTATTTTGTGTGCTTTCATGAGACTGTAGGAAGGTGTTGATTCAAATTTAGAGGTCTTTTTTTAGTCTGTGGTGTTTTTGGATTTTGGTGTATTGAATAATAGTGGTAGGCACCTCGGGCTATTTTTCCCTTAGCTGAAATTACAGGTATATCTCAGAATTTTATTGTTTGGTCTGATAAATAAAACCAGCAGTGTGAGAGGGTAGCAACCTTGCAGTTTATCCTTATGCACTGTTAGGGTTTCAAAATTGCCCTGCACAAGCTGTGGACTGCATTATTGATCAGTAACAATCACTGGATTGAAAAATCAAATGCTGTTACAGTGTTGTCACTTTGTTTTGGGCTACATAGAGTGATTTAAACAATGCATAAAGTCTTAAGGTAACACATTCCTAATTCCTGTTGGACATTTTAAAGTCGGAGCGATATCTCATCTTGTCAGGCAATTACCATCAACTCAGTTACTGAACAAATGCATGAAATCATAAAACTTTTTGTTCGTTATTTTGAGTTTTCTCAGCAGATATAAAGAAAGAAAATAATTTAGGTAGGATCAACTAGTCTAAAATGAACAAACATTTTCAGTTTTCTATGTTCACTAAGAGTGGATTCTAGAAACACTAAATGTGCTACCACATCTGCTTCAATTGAATTGTGAATGGTAGAATTGCTTCTGGGACTTTACAGATGTTTCTACACATGCGCGGCTGCCCTGAACCTTCCTACACATACACAGATGTGACAGATAACACTAATATCAAGTCGAATAAACTTGATTAAACCCGAGAGATTACTCCAGTTCATACATGAAAACAAAGAAGGAAAGTCAGTGGATGTTCTGTCTTGTGTACGTTTTCCTCAGGCAGAACCCAGACCTAAACCTAAGGAACATTTCTAATTGCAAGAATACAATTCATGCGAACTGCAGGGGCAAACCTATTTGGAGTTCATGAGCAAAAGTAGCAAAAGAGTGAAAACTAATTGTATTTCATTAAAGAGCAAAGTGGTTGCTCCATCACGTCATCTACCACGTCATGGTTGTTGTACAGGTATGGATTGATGTATCAATGAAGCGCGTCACCTCAGATTTCTAAAAAGTAACAACATTTTAAAATGAATGAAAAAAGATTCATAATATAAACAAAGTTACAGATTTATGAGGAGATTGGTCAGCCAGCTAAAGCAGATGATGAGGAAATAGGCATGTTGCAGCAGTAGAAAAAAAGAAAAAGATAAAAAAAAAAACAATGCGTAAAAAAGGGGAAATGAAATACAGCACAATCAATAAAGCACTCTGACCTGTCATGAATGAATGAATGCATGGATATGACTGCTTTACAGTGAGACACACGCTTTATTGCATTTGTACATTTGGGTCTTCGGAGAGTAGACTTGTCAGCACTGGAGTGTGATATACACAAGGTATTTATGGTAAAGTACAATAAAAAAATTAGATAAATGACACTGAGCCCAAGCAAGATTGATTATATACAGACAGACAGAGGAAGGGCGTTACACACCGAGGCGGACATAACGGGACCAAAATGAGCTGTAACCTTAAACTCACTCTAATGGGTCAGTTTAGGAAAGAATAACTTATTAAATATGCATAATATTCAGCCCAGGCTTGTAGAGAAGGCACTCTGAGTCACTGTGAGAATGGCTAAAGAAGTTGAAGCTCCAGCAACACTTATAGTATGAAGAGCAACTTTATTGCTTAATTAATTTGTTTGGGCCTGTTTGAGTGAAAAAACATCTAGTAGCGAAAAATGTAAACAACCAATCCATTCAAATATAAATTTGCATAATTTTCTTTCTTTTCTTTTTGGCAAAAAACCCACCAAATCAAAATCATATGACCAAATCGTAGGTCCAGTGTAAAACCTGTGTGGCATTACATGTTGATTTAATAGGAAGCATTTAAGTGATTTTTCTTTATCCAATATGGATTGGTGGATATGTATACTGGTCAAAAGTTTTAGAACCCCAATTTTTAGTTTTTCATCAAAAATTATGCAGTTTAATGTGTCATTGCACTCTGAAATGAAAGCATAGCACAAATAAGCAGAGTTTTTAAAAAACATGAAATCAATTTAGAGACCAAAATGTATTCTTTTGACTTTTGACTCATCAAAGCAGCCACCTTTGGCAGATATAACAGCTGAACACAATATTCTTCCCATATCTGTTGTAGAAGTTCCCATAAATGTGTGGCACTTGGAGGTTGCTTTGCTTTACTTGTCCAGTTCATCCCAAACTAGCTTGAAGTGATTGAAGTCTGGAGACTGTGCTGGTCACTCCATGTTTTCAAGCTTTATATATGGTTCTTTTTTCCTGAGGTAGTTCTGGCATAACTTGAACTTATGTTTTGGGTCATTATCTTGCTGTAGGATGAAACCCTGACCAACTAGACGCATACCAGAGGGTATTGCATGGCACTGCACAATGTTGTGGTAGCCATTTTGGTTCAGGGTTCCCCTCACACTGTCACCGACCCTGGATCCATTAAAACAGACCGAGACCATCACACTTCCTCCTTCATGTTTGACAGCTGAGGCCACACACTGTGGAGCCATCCTTTCGCCTACTCGATGGCGTACAAAGATCCTGCGTGATGAACCGAAGATTTCAAATTTAGATTCATCAGTCCATAATACCTTCTTCCAGTCTTCAGTAGTCTAATGGCGGTGTTTCATGGCCCAGGCAAGCCTCTTTGTCTTATTCTGACAACTTAGCAATATCTTTCTTGCTGCAACTCTTCCTGTCAAACTTGCTGCTCAAAGTCTTCTCTTCACAGTTGCAACTGAGACTTGCTTACTATGACCGCTGTTAAGCTGTGCCTGAAGCTGTTGTCCTGTGAGCTGCCTTTGGATAGTGAAGGAAACTGTACTCACTGACACCTTGGCTTTATTTTTTTTCTGTAGGAAAACCTACATTTGTTAGTGTTATGATGGTCTGTCTCTCTTCTGTTGTTAATTGCCTTTTTCTCGCCATTTTTGTAGCAACACACTACACTCTGCAGTGCAATACTAATAAAACTGATGCTCACGAGGGTATGGCACCACAGTGTGTTTCAACACTGCTTTTATGCAGACAGTGGGGTTGTAAGTAATCCAGAAAAGTTGGAACACCTGTAGGAATTAGTAGTACCAGCTTTCAAGGCTTGCTCAATCTCCATTGTCTTTTTGTATAATTCTGAAATGTACATTATTTTTTCAGTTTTGGGTAACCTTACCTTTTTTTTAACCTCTGGCAGTTAAACACCTAACTTTGTATCATTTCAAGCTATTCATTGGACTTGAACTACTTGAATTGCAATAAATAAATAACTGGAAAACTTTCGACTGGTAGTGTATATGATTGGTTGTTTTAAAATTTTCTCCACTTGAAATATTTTTCCACTCAAACTGATGTACTATTTAAAATTCTGTCTGAAATATATTTTTTGATGGGCTTGATGAAGGCTACAGGCTTAATTAAATGTGTTTCTCAAGCAATAAAGTTGCTCTTCATACAAGTCTTTATACTAAATACTCCTGATACTTCAACCTTTTTAAATGTTTGCTTTTCTCCATGCAACTTGGAAGAAGTTTTTCCAGAAATTTCTACTCTGTCTCCATTCAGAGAATCAGAGATAAGGCCAACATAGCCTTATAAAATAGCATGAGGTAAATCTTACATAGTACTTAAGCCTTGATAAGGATAAAACTTTAATGATCCCACTGGGAGAAACTGGGTCACTGCAGTAGATAAACAGTAACATGACACAACCAAGATTCACAGAATTTTGTTAAAAATAGAAGAAAAGTGGAACAATGCTCTTCAGCAAAGTATGAGGAAAAAAAGTTTAAATAGCGAACAGAAACAACAGACATGAGTTTTAGCCTCAGTATTTATGTAGTAAGTAAATCTTACAAAACAGATATCAATTATTGGATAAAACAATAAAATAATGAAGAAAATAAAAATATATGAAGAATTATAAATGTTTTATATGCTGTCTGTTCCATTACAGTTTATAGCAAAGTAAATATTATTCAATTGTACTGTATATTCTTCATGTATAAGTTCCCTGGTATAGTGTAAACTGAAAAAATAAAACCCAGAGAATAACTGACAGGAATAAAGATGATAAAATTAATCAAGTCTGAGCACTGAAATGTATATTTTATGCTGCTGAATGTTTGGAAAGTTTTTTAAAGCAATAATGACAGCTATTCGTAAACATCTTACATAAGATCCATACTCTATAAGCAGCATCTTCAAATTTGAAATGAAATCTCTCACACTTCACTGACCAATCTCGCCTGATTTGAACTGACAGTACACAACTCAAAGCAAGTTTAAAAATAAGCTTCCAAAACTCGTGCAGCTCTTTGGGTAGAAGTTATTAGTAGTAAATTAGCACATCAAGGATCTCATGAGGCACATGGAGACACAACAAGTCAGCAGATGTTTGCGTGCATGCTCAGCTGTTTAACTCATAGTCGTGTCACCACACGACGACCCCAAACTGTCACAGCTTTTTCTGTTTCATTGCCTCCTTTAGGATTAAAATAAGAAAAGTTACAATTTAAAACTGTGACAAAGTTGCATATGAGCCAGTCAAATTCGCACATGCAGCTCTCCTCTTTATTTCATTAGCACGATATCCACATAGATGTGTGTTTGTTAACTTGTGAACTTATGAGGTTTGATATCTTTTCTAGTTTCACGTGAACTAGACTGATGTCAACAGAGTTAATTATAATTAAACTGAACCTGTAGTGTTTTCATCGTGTGTTCAGTTTTATTTTAATGTATTGGTTCAACCCTGAAGAAACGAGAAAAAGTGGAACAAGAGAAAGGATTTTGTTTTCTTCTCTGATTTGTCTCAAAGTACAGCTCTTTCAACTTTGTCTGTAAAACAGGACAATGACAGCCATAATCTTAGGATATGGAAAAAGATTTTCTTTAGACAAAATGACTAATACATTAATTCTAGGAAAGAATTATAAATCATAAAAATAACATCAAATATCTATTTATCCTTATATTGTAGCTCAAATCAAGCTCAATAAGATGTTTTTATTCCCTTTTTTCTAGCCTTGAATCATATCTCGCAAATAAATAAAAGTGCAACACTTTCACCAGACTTGCCTCTTTCTTCAGAAACACTATAAATACAAGGTTACTGGAGAAACTAATTCAAAATGTAAATTAGTTCAAATGATTTTTTAAGCCTTCAAAATCAAGAGGGTGGATAGGAATTTAATCAGCAATTACTATGATTTAGTAATAATTTTTGCCCTTTTCCAAGAAAATTGTTAACATGTAATGGTTCACTGAAGTGAATCTTTTTGTTCTTTTGGGCTGATGGTTGAAAAAATGAAAGAAAAAAAAATTTGGCATCTCACTCATTTCTGATGACCGGCATCTAAAACAACTTCAAACCTGAACATTAACTGAAATATTTTAAACAAAATGAGACAAAACCGCTTGTTTCTTTACGTAACAGGAAAGTCAGACTGAGGTCTGTTATTTAAATTTCCACAAAAGCAAGCAAGCAAGCTTTGTTGCAAGAATCAATTTCACTAAAACACTTCCAGCCATGACTTGCTTTTATGACACTATGTTAGGCATAGCTCTATAGCTGTGACTAACTCAATTAGAAAATGCAGAGTTTCAGAAGGTGACTGATGTATTAGATATAGTGGAGGAGCATATTTGAATAAGATTTGCAGAAACAGATGGAAATGATAGAACCCAGCAATATATAAAATACTCTTTAAAAACTTTCAAAAAGGGAGTTGTCTTTAATCGCAACAGCTTCCAGCTGGATGTCACCATCTTGGGTCATTACTTCGGTCATTATTCTGATAAAAAGGTGGCACTTTACTCGAAATGATGCTTGTATGACACTAAAAGCACAGTGAGAGCATGGTAATTACTATGATCAGAGCAGGCTACACTAACATCAGCTGGTTTGCATTGTTAAGTGAAGCATTTTTTTCTTACCAGAGAATCTTATGGGCTTTTTTCTTTGTTTTTCTCTTTTTTAAAAAAATGTAAACCTATACCTTATGTTACAGAACAAAATACATCCAGACACATCCGATAAAGCAGCGAGTTGAGTTGTTAAGAAGGTGCTATCTGCAATTCTGCAGACACTAAGTTAGAAGGATACAGACAGCATTCATTCTTTAGCCCTCGGGGGCTGCTAAGAACAGCCAGAGGCCAGCTTCACACACAGAATCCAAAAAGGCAATCTGAACACAGACTCTGATCCAGTCGCACTGGGATTCATATTTCCTTGGACACTTTCTTGTTCTTAAAGGCATCGTTAACTCTTCTGGCCTGCAGCAAAAGAGAAGCTAAGTCCAAAACCTTGATCTATGGCAAAACTGCCCAAAGGCGAGTCCACCACACACAGAGAAGGAACCTGTTGTATGAGCCTGTGCATGTACCCATAAAAAAAAAAAAGAAAAAAAAGCTGCCCTTCAGTCCGTAAGGTTTTTTTTCCCCCCCATTTTCCACAGCACTGAGTGAGCTCAGAGTTCACCCTTATGCCCTGGACAAACACTCAGATAAATGCACAAATTGAACACACTTGACAGACACATGCATGCACCCTCAACAAGCACACAATGCTTGGCTGGCCATGCATTTCCTCTCATGCCCAGTTACACTTTGTCAGTCACTCAAAAACAACATGGAGCAAGGAGACTGATTGATTGACTTCCTGGTCTGATGGCAGAAAGAACAACATAAAAGTCTCAGGGCTGAGTCAAACAGCATCCTGTGACTGCTGCATGACTTTTTAAAAATCACCTCAATTTAGAAATGAGTCATACACTGTGGGGATGATTAATTTCTTCTGTAAAGAAAGCAGGCAAGGGCTGAGTTTATAAACCAAAATAATGTAAAAGAGAAACATTTTGGAAAAGATGAGAAAATAGCCTAAAAATGTACCACTGTTTTGCTATAGGTGTCCATGGGTGTTGTAATTAAGAGATATTGTCAGATGTTAAATTTGACATGTATTGCTTATTTGTTTGTTTGTTTGTTTGTTTGTTTAGTCTGACCAACAGTCCAAAAGTCAAAGCATAAAAAATAAAAAAGAAAGAAAAACAACAAAGTGTAATCACACTTTTAATATATACTGGAGGGATCCCGAAGAGTGTTCTGGCAATCTAATAGACAGATTAATACATATTTCTGTAATGCAAGTTTAATATTTAAGTGATACAGCCAGCTTTTACCTTCAGCTGATGGAATGCAGATCACTCAAAAAATACAAAAAAAACACAACAACAACGACAAAATTACACAAAAAATATCCACCATATCCCACAGTTCCATTTACACCCTGTACACTTCCTTTTTTCTTTTAATCCCTACCATGTGTTTATGCAAATTATGGCCATGAGGAGTTGGCATAAAGCCATCCAGCTATTGATGCAAAATGGAAGCAAGTATGAACTGAGTAACCTTGTTTAAGGTGACAGGTAGTTTCCAATACAATGGTTCAAAGAACTTAAAAACTACAAGTAAACACACAAACTGCTTCTGTGCAGTTTAGCTCACAGTTTGGGTCTGCTAAGATTCAAAGGCCTTGGGAAAAAAATAAATGTGTTAATTTTCCATCCATCCATTTTCGTCCGCATATCCAGGGCTGAGTCATGGGTGCAGCAGCCTAAGCAGAGTAGTCCAGACCTCCCTCTCCCCAGCCACCTCCTCCAGCTTGTCTGGGAAACACCAAAGCATTCCCAGGCCAGCAGAGAGATATAATTTCTCCAGCATGTCCTGGGTCTGCCCCAGGGCCTCCTCTTGGTTGGACATGTCTGGAACACCTCACCCAGCAGACGCCCAAGGAGGCAACCTTGTCAGATGCCTGAACCACAACAACTTGCACCTTTCGATGTGAAGGGGCAGTGGCTCTACTCTAAGCCCCTCGATGCCCTCCTGTCTCTAAGGTAGAGGCCAGCCACCCTTCGGAGAAAGCTAATTTCTGCTGCTTGTATCCGCGATCTCGTTCTTTCAGTCACAACCCAAAGTTCATGACTATAGGCGAGGGAGATTAACCAGTAAATTGAGCCTTGCTTTTACACTCAGCTATCTCTTCACCATGACGGACCGGTACAGCATCCACATCACCGCAGCCACAGCGCTAATCCATCTGTCAATCTTTCGCTCCCTTCTCCCCTCACTTGTGAACAAGACCCCAAGATACTTAAACTCCTCCACTTTGGGCAGGAACTCGTCCATGACCCAGAGTGGGCAATCCACCCTTTTACGGCTGAGGACCAAGCCCCCAAATTTGGAGGTGCTGATTCACATTCCCACTGCTTCAAACTCAGCTGCAAAGCACTCTAGTGCGAGCTGGAGGCCATCACCTGATGAAGCCAACAGAACCACATCATCTGCAAAATGCAGATTCTGAGACCAGCCAAGTGGAAGCCTTGAACGACTTGGCTACACCAAGAAATTCTGTCCATAAAAATTATGAAAAGAACCGGTGACAAAGGGCAGCCCTGGCTCCAACACCCATTTGAAATGAGTCTGACTTATTGCTGGCCACGTCGACCAAGCTCTTGCAACGGTTATATAAGGATTGAATGGCCCATTGCTATGGGCCAGACACCTCGTACTCCTAATACATCTCTCCCTATCGTTGGACCACACCATCTGGTCCACCTTCTTGAAGATGGGAACCACTACCCTGGTCTGCCAATCCAGAGGTACCAGCCCTGATCTCCACGCAACATTGTAGAGGTGTGTCAGCCAATACAGCCCTACAACATCCAGAGCCTTCCACAACTCAGGGCAAATCTCATCAACCCCAGAGGCCCTGCCTCAGTGACCTCACCCCCAGAGATAGACAAGTCATCTACCTTATACCAGAGTTGAAGTATTCCTTCCACCGCCCGACAGTGTCCTCAGTCGAAGTCAGCAGCATTCCGCCTGCACTATACACAGTACAGGTAGAGCATCGCTTTCTCCTCCTGAGTTGCCTGACAGTTTGCCAGAATCTGTTCGAGGCAGTCCAAAAGTCTTTTTTAATGACCTCTCCTAACTCCTTCCACACCTGAGTTATTGCTTTAGCCACTGCCTGAGCCGCGTTCCCTTTGGCCTGTCGGTACCTATTGGCTGCCTCCAAAGTTCCACAGGGTAACCAAGCCCAATAGGATTCCTTGTTCAGCCCGATGGTTACCTTCACCTCTGGTGTCCACCATCTACTTCAGGGATTACCACCATGAGAGGCATCAACCACCTTGCAACCGCAGCTCAGTGCAGCAGCTTCAGCAATGGAGGTGTTGTACATGGTCCATTCAGACTTAATAACCCCAAGTCATGTAGCATAATTTTGATACATTTTAGCACATTATATTGGACTTATGTAGATCAGGTTGCGGTATTCACAATCACTCTTAGCACTCTTGTTCTGAAATTGTGGTTTAAGTTTACTCAAATATTGCACTGATGATATGCACCTTTATTTAAGCTAAATTTGTCTAATTTCTTTTACTGATTGTTATGTCAATTAACTAAAATTTGACAATGTGTGACAACTATAAGAGGGCTGCTGTTCAGGCAGTTGATTGGCACCTCCATGTCATTTTTACTGGCTGTCATCTGAGTCCTTGGCGACCCCATAAATGTCAGGTCAACTCAACGTCACTTCTCTAACATCCACTCTGGTGCGAGAGGACGTTTTCTCTGGTGAACCTGTCAGCTTTATAAGGCTGTTAAAATGATCAAAGTCCCTTTTAGAAACCCTGAGAGAGAAACGGAGATGGAAAGAGAGAGAGAGGAAGAGCTGAAAGAGTGCAGAGCGAGAAGCGTGCAGACATACAGTCAGACAGGAGGTGATGGGGAATAAACACAGAAGCAGACTGAGTCGAAGCGTACAAAATGCAATAAGAACACATATTAGTCCTCTGAGAATGACATGACATGGTAATCAAGCCAGGTCCAAGTTGTTGCCTTTCATAATAATTGCACTTTGTACCAAATCTTAAGTCACACGCTCGAAGTGATAATGAGCCCTGCTAAAACAAACATGATGTAATCTACAACCTCAAATTGGCAACAGCAAAGAGGATAGCAAGCAGGTGATGGAGTAACTCATTGAAGTCAGAGAGAAAGCTAGAAAGAACCACTAAAGAGCTATTGATGAAAAGCTTTCTGAAGAACACACGAGTATAAACAGACTGCGCAACAAAATAAGGGCAATATGATTCAAAGTATTAAGATAAGTTTTACAGTCGAATAGCTACATTAGTTCTTTATACACATCTGCTAAAAACTACCAAAGAATTGTGTCTTTTTCTTT
Organism: Pelmatolapia mariae; assembly: GCF_036321145.2. Lineage (NCBI taxonomy): Eukaryota > Metazoa > Chordata > Actinopteri > Cichliformes > Cichlidae > Pelmatolapia > Pelmatolapia mariae. The sequence continues at coordinate 20,570,984 of NC_086240.1, read as the reverse complement.
ATCCATTTATACTCAGTCTGCTTTTTTCTTATTAATCAAAGTGAAGGAAGCTTTAACATCACATCTTTAATGTTAAGTAGTCATAATGAAAATAAATAATAAATAAAGGTTCAATTTTACTGGTCTAAAAACACAATATTTTTGTATGCAACTGGTAACTTCACATTGGCTCCATTTCTAGTTTTTGTTTTTGTATTTTTTTTTTTACAGTAATTTAAGTTATACAATTTTAGCTTGTATGTCAGGTTGTTGAGAAACACATCATTGACATTTTGAAACATTTGAATAATAACTAAAGACAATGTCTGGACTTTTAACTATTTCCCACCATGTTTATCCTGAAAACAAAGTAGGCGATACCAGACACATGTTAAAGTATAATTGTGTGAGTTTAGCTCAAAAGGAAACATGGTCACCGAGCTTAAAAATGTTTGAGGTATATGGTTTTGCATTTGTACTCCACATCTGTCCCTTTATGTAAGAACTAACAGTGGTCAGTCATCATGCTTACATTAGATTTTCACTGATATTGGTTTTCCATCACTTTTACATCCTGATGAAATCTTACCCCATGCCGAAATCGGTCAGATTTGGTGGAACAAAGTTGAGATGAGAATGAATGAGCAAGTGCATCTTCAGTGACATTCTGGCATTCGTTAGCAGATATGCTTTCAACATAATCCACAAGCTCAGCATAATTATCCGCTTTGTTCTTGCCATGAAAATTCTGGACAACCTGCATGAATGCTTCCCATGCTGCTGATTCAGTTGGCTTCAATTTCCTTTTAAACTCATGGTCAAGCATCAGCTCAAAGATGTCAGGTGAAACACATCAAACCTTCCTTTATTTTAGATTCAGTTTTCTTATCTCATTTCTTTAATGCTGAAACACATTCCGCGTTTCTGTCCAGTCATTCAAGTTGGACCTGCACTTCAATCATAACTATAAAAACAGGGCATGTTAAAATGAAATCTATTAAAGTACATACAAAAGAATCACAGAAGCAAAATGCCTGTTGACCAGTGTTATCATTTGACATGAATCAAGTGTGTTGTTCTAATCAAGTAATATAAATAACATCCAGAGATGCCTGAATCTTAGACTTTTTTTTTTTTACAACTTTTTGTTATTTCAGTGACTACATCAAAATGTTTACAAAATTGCCAGCATTTTTATTCTCCTGTTAGTTTTCAGAATGAGTTCTAAAAATTAAAAAAATAACCACTAAACACCTTTGTAATGTTTCAGTGGCATTACATGTTCAAAATGCACTATAGGAGTTTTAATTTGTAGAGATGGCATAATAGCAATATTATGTGACAACAACCTAATTATATTTATTACTAATATTACTACTATTTATCACTAATATTATTTCCTTGTTTGATTTGTAGTTTTAAAGTCTGTGTCAACAACAATAAACAATTTAAATTGTTGTGATAATCCAGTTTACCTGTAAAGTTAATGTAGTCTAATTTAATCTAATCAAGCCAAATTAGATTAGAGTATATCAATGTAAATTAGAGCAGATCAGAGGAAATTTGCTAGTGCTTTTCACATGTCAAAAGCAAGAAAAGAGATAAAGGGATATAATTATCACAAAACAGGAAAAGGAAGGAACAAATAACAAAATGGAGAGATCTAAGCACTTTAATTATTTGTTCTCTCTGATGTTATCTGTTTTAAGTCCATGTGATTTATTCAAAGAGTTCAGAAAAATTAGTAAATAAATTACCAAGTCTTGACTTTTCCTCAGTGGGAGCATCACTCTCTCGCAGGGCATTTGCAGGAATCCATTTTTTATGAAGAACTTTTACTTTCTCTGTTTTTTATGTGCAAAAAGGCCTGTCTGCAAACCAGTGGTGTGAAAAGCAGTAGTCTGATAGAGAGGCAAAACTGCTACATCACGACCTATAGGGCAGGTAGAATCATATGCATGATGGTACTTGCAAAAGTGGTGCTCTAGTATATTTCTCTACACAAGGATATGTTTGTACAGCAGATATATACCTTTTCATAGAAGAGAAAGAGAGAGAAATGTAATTTATTCAAAAGAATCAAAAGCCTGGTCCCTGTAAATACACTGTAAAATAACTATGCACAAACACATAGACCCAGAAAACCCCCCCCCCCAAAAAACCCTTTTTCTTTTGTTCAAAATAATTCTCCATATAAAAACCATGTAAACATTAACAGTAACATCCAACCCATGAATCCATGAGATGAGTGCAATTACTTTACTTATTGATGGCAGTCAACCTTCCTTTTAAACTGCACAAGCAACCAGCTGTGCAGTTTTCTCAGCTATTGTCAGATTGTTTTGCTCTCTTACCAGATTTATAGGATTTTAGATAGGTTAGCTTGGCATTATTGTCATGACAACAGAGCCAGTGTTGGGAAAAAGCCCATGTTAAAGGTAAATCACGCTACAGTATGAGCCAGGCTGTTCAAAGGTCAAAAACACAACACACATGGTTGTGTCGGGTCCTTTGGGTTACAGTGGTGGCGAAACCCAGGCTCCCAGTATGTCAGAGCCCCGACCCGATCAGCCAGTAGAGGCACTGGCTCAGATGGTAGCTGAGCTGGCTGGGATGTTTAAAGACCAGGCGGCCATGCATTGGAAGCAGCTAAAGGAGCTGCAGCCACATACCGAGCGGCAAACGAAGGTCTTGGAAAACCTTGTCACTCGGTCTGGCTCATAGCTGGTGACGCTACATCGCATGGGGGGGGGCTTCTTGGAGGTGTTCCAGGCTACCACAGAGGAGTGCCGGTGACCGTCCAAGGAATGGGCTCTCCAGCTGCTCCTGCTGCTGTCTGGGGAAGCCCAGGTAGCACTGCTGAACACGGTGGTGCTGGAGCAGTTTGTGGAGGGGCTCCCAGTCAGGACGGTGGAGTGAGTCCACTGCCACCAGGTGGAGAACCTTTAGGCTGCGGTGACACTGGCCGAGGATCACCTTGCAGCCCACATTGCACAGACCCTGGTCCACCAAACCCTGGTTCGCCCAGGACAAATTGCTGGAGGCAAAGTGGTGGAGGTGTATTGTGTGCATGGGAACATTCATAAATATCCCTTGGTGCCGGTGGAAATTGGATATTGGGGAAAAACTCACTGAGTCACTCACTCAGACTGAAGGACGTGGTTAGTTCGCGCCTGACGCACCCCTTAATTTGGGGGACAGATTAGTGTGATGGTGTGTTCATGGCCCTACAGGTTATCAGAGGACAAAAGACAAATTGTGCAAAAGGAAATAATGGAAATTTTAAAGCTGGGAGTAATAGAAGAGTCACACAGTGCTTTGTATAGCCCCATAGGACTACAGGATTTTTCCCTTGTCTGCATAGTCCAAAGGAAAAAAACGGCATTCTCCACTCCGTACAGTTTGCACCAATTTGTCACACTTCCCCACACTTCCCCCTTTCCCCCACTTTCCAGTATCTGACTGAACGGGTGCTGCGTCCGCACGCTGCATACGCTGCCACCTACCTGGATAATGTCATCAACCATAGTGACACCTGGGCGGAGCATGTGCAGCGGGTGGCCGTGGTCCTGGAGTCCCTGAGACGGACAGGGCTTATGGCCAACCCGAAGTAGTGTTCGGTTGGCTACCTGGCCTAAGTTGGGTGTTGAGGGTGTGTGATGGGGTGTGGTTGGTGGCTCAGCTGCAGGGGAGGAGTGGAGCAGTGGGTTCAGGGTGTGGTGTCGTGAGGCTGGTTTGTCACAGCTGGCGAGCATCTTCTAATCATGCCTTTTCTGTTTGATTAGCAGCCGCACTGGAGAGAGGAGGGCTGCTGAAGCAGAGCACCAGAGCCAGAGCAGTGTGCGCTGGAAAGTGTAACAGAAAAAAACTGATTGCGCCAAAATATAAAAGCAAAACACAACACACAGGTCCTTTGGGTTACACAGGCCGTCTGCATGCCATTCTCTCTCATGCTCATGCTTTTACTGTCAAATAAAGACTGTAAAAGCCAAAAAAAAATCTTTAAAATAACAAAAATAAAAAAGCATTAAATTTGTGTTGACCCAAAGTAACGCACAAAGGAGCCTAAAAACCAATTTATTAAAAATAATCTATATAAGTAATTACATAGGGTACATACACGAATCACAGCACTGAAAACATGTAGTAGATTATTCTGTCACACTGAGCTGTGGACAGACTGCAGATTTATTTGGTTTTCTTAAAATGTACCACTACACTACAGCTTTTAATTTGAAAGTGACCTGTCAATGCGTTTTTTTGTCACTTGCTTCAGAGAGTTTAATTTCCATTGCATTGAGTCTCCCCTTAAGATTTTATCTCATCTTAACCTATAACCACCATAATTTAAAAATCTCTTAAACTAAAAAAAATAACACGAGGTTCAGACACCTCAATTTAATCAGTAGGCCTATACATACAACATGTAAGCATTAGATCTGTTTTAATCATTCCGCACATGATACAAATGATCTCTCCACCACATTGTTACACTGACTATATAAAGTCTACTGCATATTTACAGCAAGAGTATGGCCCAGGACCTGTATTGTTCTCAAATCAATGGCTGATTGATTTGTGAAACAAATAAATGATATTTGAATTCATTGCTACTACTAGCTCCGCACACTCTGTCCCTGAAAAAGTTTCCTTTCTTCCCATTTTTTTTCAGGCACTAAAGTATTTATTTCAATTTTAATTTATTTTCATAACCGTCATTGCCTTGTTTCCATTAGCTTAATTGGCGAGTCAAAACAAAAAAAGTTAATTATATTAGCAGGAAACTAATCCAATAGCTCACAAATTGCTTAGGAGGAAAAGTGTCGCTATTTCTGTTATTAATACAATAAATCATGTGTTTAACATTTTAAACTAATAGAAAATATAAAACTGTAGCTCAGCCATCCACTGGCGGCCCCTTGTCCACATCTCTCTCAACATATCATCATATATTACGAAGGTGATACTGTCTGTCAGTATGATTTGGAGAATATAATATATTGTAATTTTAATATGTTTGTCTTGAACAGGTCTCTCTTGTAAATGAGACATTGAGACTCAGTGGGACTACCTGTAAAAATAAAGGTTAAATTTAAAAAAAAAAAGAGTCAACAGTTAAAGAGTCAAGAGGAATCTAAGAAAACTAAAACTGTATGTTAAAGGTTACCAGAAGCTATTATTCCACTCTTGTTTCATTGGCAGAGAATCTGAACAAACGTGATGTAACTGTATGCCTCTTCGACGTGGTAATAATTAAATGTAAGACTTGTTTGTTTTCTCCAGGTGAAAACCCTTGTGTATTAAATTGGTATCAATATTTTGTGTTAAAATTCTACAAACAGCATGGCAGAGCAGAAGTCACATGCCACTCTCAAACAAAGGCAATCCCCTCCTGGAAGAGTTTCCACTCTCTCTTTTCCTGGGTTCAAGTCCCAGCAGGACTCTCTGTGTGCTTCCTCTCATTTGTATCCCACCATAATCCTTCCCTCAGCTGTTGAAGCCAATAAATAGTGCTGTCAGGGAGAAAGCACAGGCAGGGGAGTGAAAATGTTCACTCTCAATGAGGAAAAACACTGCCCATGGTAGTTAAGCCAACAATGAATTGCTGGTTGAAGTTTTTGGTTGGCAACGCAAGCAGGATAAGGAGGGAGGGAGGGAGAAACACACACTCACACATACACATAGCATTTACGGCAAAACAATCAACCATGAACAGTAAACATCAGCAAAGAGCAAGCATCAGCCTAATATGCATAAACAAAGCCCCAACAAAAATCCCCTCAGTGAAATATGAATTATGAATTAATATGAATTATAGCCCTGCAGGACTGCGGTCTCTGCTCATTAATCAGTGTTTTCAGTGGAATAGGAGAAATATACCCGATTCCTGAGTTAACTCAACACAGAACAGGTATGCACACATACAAATTTGCAATCATGTGAATCTATGAGAACAAGCAAATTAGATTTGAAATCACTTAACTGCTTTCAGTCAGTGTGGTCTTTTACCTGCAAACAATGCTAACAATGCTACTACCGAGGTTTGTTTTCTCTATGTATAATAAGTATAATATTCTGAATCAAAGCTTTACATACCGGCATAATAGTCATTCAAAGTACATGTTCCAATATGAAATGTATAAGTGCAATAACTGCTCTGTTGTATTGTATAAGGTTGTAATTATGTCTATTATATGTGCAGGCACCTCTAGGATTGTTGTGAATATTGTTATACTCGGTCAACAAATCTAATGTAGGAATCTGCTCGGTGTGGTAAATTGATAAATTGCACATTGGTTGCATATTTTTGTGATATGCAATAAATAGCAGGAGATTTTACTTCACGTACTGTTTTTCCTTTGAATATTACTGATAACTCATTTTGCATCATTTTCAAATGGCTGCTTCTTACACTTGATAATGTTAATGTTTGAGTGCTCACAACAAAACTTTTGACATTAAAAGTTTTGATTGTATATATCATGGACAGAAGTTTGCCTTTAAAACTCATCTATTATTGTCACAACAACTCGTGGATACGTTTATGTTTATGCTCTGCCCGACTCAGATCAACTGGTTGTCATGTCTGTGGCAATCTAAACATGTGTTGCCAACAAGTAAGTTATAGATTGTCATCTGGTGCACAAACTATGCAACATCAACACTAATAACATGGTTAAACGGTGTTTCTTCCATCATTTCTTTACCAAATACTACTAATACTAAATACTATAATAATACTACTGATTGCTTTGGCTTGTTTCCCTCCCCTCAGCCACAACCGGTCATGGCAGATGGCTTCCCCTCTCTGAGTCTGGTTCTGCCAGATCTTTCTTCCTGTTATAAGGGAGTTCTTCCTTCTCACTGTTGCCAAGCTTTTGCTAACAGTGGGTGGTCTGAATGTTAGGGTTTTCTCTGTATTATTGTAGGGTCTTAACCTTACAATTAAAAGCCCATTGAGGCAACTGTTGTAGTGATTTGGAGCTATATAAAATAATTATAAGTACATTTTAATTGAATTGAAGTGAACTGAAATTCTCTTTTCAGCTATTATAATAGCTAATCTCGCTCTAGAGGTCTCTGGGAGACCTCTAGAGTGAGGTAATCCAACTACAGGTATTAGTTTAGACAACCAGATTTCATGTTAATTAAATGTTAAGTGCTTCAGCCTTTAAAAACATGTATTCGTGGAGCATATGTACACGTACTTGAGTATTTCAACCTGTTCAAAACTGTCTTATAAACTTTTTAGGGGGTTTTTTGTATGTGTTTTTACAAGCAAGGTAAGATCAAAACAGAAATGCTCATGATCCAGCAGAGCCCCATGCTGGTATATCTATTGCTGTGAAAATGTATTATTCTCAAAGACATGCTTTGGTTGTCTTAATCATGCATATCATGGAAGTTCAAAGCTATCTCTTTTAAATTCTGTTACCTTCAGATCACGGGGCTATGATCTCATTAACTTGACTTATCAAATTGATAGTTTTGCCGAGGGTGTCTGTCAGTCCTCCCAGTGTGCAGAAAGACTTAAGTGCGATTGACAGTATGAGAAGCAACTGATCAACACGTCCAGAAATTGCACAGGCAAACAAAAATTAGTGACCTTCGTTGTTCTGTTGTATCTTTTGTTGGGAAAATCCATTCTGGACAAGAAAAGCGAGGAAAATGAACTGTTGCCCAGGGATAAAATTAAATAAGCTTTAATTTTACTGCTCAGCTAAATATAACAATAGGTTCACAAAAATCATTCCCTGATCTAAACACTGGCCCCATTTTCTGAGTCATGAGCATACGACAAGCACTCACAGATTCCTCTTTAGCTCATGTCCTCCAGAGAGTCCCAGCTGGGGTCTTAAGTGCTCTTCCATTACTGTGATAACTCAGGTGAACACCTTAAAATAGACCCAGCAAGCACCACAAGACAGTCAACAATGATCTAAACTCCAAGAGCCCATTTTGCCCAGAATTCAGTGTGATCATTCATCATTACCTGAGCACAATAAACTGTTGTGTGGCATGCAGTGCATAAAGAACACTACAAGTTCTGCAAGCAAAGACTATCAGTCCCTTGGAATTCAAGCAAGTTGCAAGATGTGTGGCATTGTGATCATGCACTATGGGAGTAAAGAGGTCAAGAAGAACCTGTGGAGTCGCTCAAAAAAAGCCAACTTTGCACTTGGATGGTTGATGAAAATAGAAAAACAGCTGGGGGGCTTGAGCAGTGAAAGCCACAGTGACTAGCTGTGGTTTCATCAAGGATGCCATCTTTGTCAGATAAATAAATAAATAAATAATCTCACCTTTTCTCACAACAGATATTTTAATGTGTCAGAACACACAGCCAGCACAAGGATTAGTTAAAAGATTAACAAGGAATCTATTCTATTTAAATACATTACTGTGCAAAAGTCTTCAGAAACCCCTCATTTCTCAATATTTTGCTTTCAAGCAGCCAGTCGTTGTAATTTTTTAAGGAACCCTTGCCCAATAGTTCTCTTTAGGACTTTCACAGTTTTTCTTTGGGAATTGGCTGCTTTGTCGTTCATTTTCAGTCCAGTCTGCACTTGGGCCATGCAAAAAAAGGCATCTCACAGTATGGTGTGCAATTTCTCCCTAAAAATTTGAGCAAACTGGACAAATGTCAGACAATAGTCATGCCCTGAGAAGAAGAGGGTAAGGTATGCCAAATTAAAAAGGACTGGAGTAAAAATCAATGGCAACAGGTCTAAAGAAGTGGTAAATCCAAATGGGAAATTCTTGGTCAAACTGTCTTCAATATGTACGAAGTAAGTTAGGAGAGAAGGACAAAACATCTGTATACACAGTTGCATTTCACCCAGCTGTGCTGGAGACCTTGTCAAAACTGACTGAAGTAGTATTTTCATATTGACATATTGACATTGACTTTCAAGCTTGTTTGACTTGTACAAACTCATTTTTTTAATCTCATATGATGTATTTTTGTGTATGTTTGTGTATTTCATTAAATGATGGGTGGCTCAAGACTTTTGCACAGTACTGTACCATACTCCACCCAGGCAAATACTGTGTCAACATATCTTGCTTGCTCTTATATCAGTCCTCACTGTGTTCATCCTCTACATACAATCAACATGATGACTTGACTCATTAGATTTGTCATCTTGATGTAAGCTTTTAGCAGATGCACTGTAGAACATTTGTGTCTCTTAAACGGGGAAACGAGTTTGTCTTCTAGTTTCACCCTTTACTGTTACTCCATCTAAAATTCCAACACATTTCTGTTCTAACAGAAAAGCTGTTTTACTTCTCGCAAATGTAATTTGGACAGAAAACTAGGGCCTTGCAGTCTGTTCTGTGTTTTGTGGCATGTTTGCTAGTGTTTGCTTCTGCACTTACAAAAGAGCACAGAGGTGTTACTTGGCACTGAAATACATGAAATCACACCACGGAACATCTCAAACTGTTCGACAGTCGACCAAACTTCCTTCCAGAAATCCAAAAAACCACCATTCATGATTATTGTTTGCTTTAGGGATTAATCTGGCATTAAGACCACCTCAACTACAGACCTGGCAAATATTCAACCCAAGCCTAATATCAGCCTGGAGCATTCAATTCTGGGCTAAAACTGGGCCAAATCAGTACAGTGTCTGCCCAGCTTTAGTCATGAGGTACAGTGAGCCAGCATGCACCATACTTGCACTCTGAAAATGAATCAGCTAAATTTAATTATATCTAATTTTCTGAAGTCTTTTGTAAAAATCGATAGTTGGCAAGAAACTCAGGAAAAGAGCCTGTTCTAAATGCTAGAAGTTGAATGGTAACAGGTGTGAAACGGTGTGAAAATGAAGTGTTTACTGGGGGCAGGAAATGGCATGCAAAAGTGAGCGTCTGGCAAACAAATGACTGGGACAATGATGCAAGAGATGAAAAACTAGTTGTAGTCAGTATGTGTTGTTTTGGGGTAATTTTTGGTAATGAATATAATCTTCTTTTCCTTAGTAGGAACACAAAGAGAGTCCCAATTGTTAAACCCCTGGCCACAGCTTAATGCATTTCTGATGTTGTCGCTGAAAAAGTAATTTTAAAAAAACAATTTGTCCTCAGAAAAAAACATGAGCAGTGTATAAATATTTCAAAGTTAGTTCATAACACAACAATAAAAGTCAACAAAGCTAATTGGCTTCAACTGTTCCAATTAATTTTAGATTTAATTTTTCTTTGCATTACTTAACACCCCTGATTTTAGAACATACATTATAAAAGGTGTTAGGATTCCTATCATTAACCTATTTAGATCCATATTAATTAAATATATGTGTTGCTAGAACCACAAAGATGTAATACGATGTGTACAGCATCTTCTAACCTGTTAATGCAAACCTGTAGCAGCTCTCTTGTGTGTTTCATATCGCCTGCTATGACTAATACAGATACAGAAACTGCCTGTAGACAACATCAACAGCCTGCATATAAGTATCCTGCTCCATGTGGCATATGGGAAAGGATGGCAGAAATGAGATTAAGGAAGGAGAGGAGGAAGAGAGAGGTGAGAGGTGGACAGGGAGTGTTAGAGGTGGATGAAGGGAGGGCAGGAGAAGTTGCAGGAGGATGGTGGGCTGACAGCACAGGCTGTACTGCTGCTGCCGTTCCTGTAAGAGGCTCACATCACAGTTCTGCCATCTTCCCCACGTCTCCTCCTATCTATCTGGCCGTCTTCGTGCTTGTCGCTTCTCATCAGTTAGAGAGAGCGAACAACAAGAAGAGAGGCGGCGAGAATGGAGAGAGAGACCTGCTGGGTTTTGTTAAGGAAAAATAACAAAAAGTCTGGCTTGGATGGCAGGGTCAGCGTACTGAAAGAAGGGTCCACCATTTAGATGGATCAAAGTGGTTAAAGTACCCTAATTTTATGGGGAGCAAATAAGACTGGTTTTGTCCTTGTAGGTTATGGTGTTAATAAAGACACAACAGGAAAAAACAATCAAATACACCTTCAAAGGAGGAGCCTTACCTAGAAATACACTCGTTTCATTTGGCAGCATGCGCTTTTGCACAGTACTGCAACTTCGTGCAAACTTTTGTTAGCTATTTGAAGTCGCACTGCCCGTTATCTGCCAATTACATTAATTCATATTTAAAAAGGAATTGTGAGTCTGCAATGCCTGCAATGATGAGCTTTAAGATTGTTGCAGAGAGAAAAAGATCTACAGTCAGAGGATGTTCAAACTGTTTTTAGAAAAGTATACTACATTAATGAGGAATTGTTGTATTATGAAATAAATTTCTAACAGGATAAGTAGTAATCTGTGACATAATACATTTAAAAAGAACCCCCCCCCCCCCCCCCCGACACACACAAAGAGCCTAATCTTCTTATAATTTCAGTTTGAGTGTTTGCGGACACTGATGAGTCTAATGCTCATTTGCAGAAACCTAATTTTATAGTAGTCAGCATTTATCTTTGATTTTTTTTTACATTTAAATCACTACTGTACATCTGTGTGTATATTTGTGACCTCATCATGCACTGTTGCAGTTTTCTTATACAGGCAACGAAACACCGACATACAAATGTACTCAAAACTGTCTTTAGTATTTCCCCTACAGTAGGCGTCTCCAGAACCACATTTTGCTTTGATAAGACATGGGCAGACATGCAGACAAACTCACAAGTGTGTTCATCACATCATAAATATGGATATTGTTGACACTACTACTAAATATGCCGCACAACCCATTGCTTTTCTTCAGTATTGTCATAATTTTGTTATTTAAGCACAAAGAGTTGACACTGTTTTGACATATAAGGCCAATGAACAGCGAAGAGCGAGGAAGCAGAAGAAAATCACTTTTGTGCCCTGATATGAAGTCATGAAATACAAAAAAAAAATCTGAGTTTACAGATGGATGCCGGGTGTGAATGAACTGGCAGCAGCAGCAGAGAAGGAGCAGTACGCCTGACAGCTTAAATAGACCACCCAATATGAGACGGCAATTACTTGAGGTCAGCTGACATACCAGCTAATCCAGTGCTACTCAAGCTGTCTGCCTGAAACAAGCATCACTTCATAAAGACACGGTAGTGACATAAAGCGGCTTCAAAAGTTTGTTTTTTTTCTTTTATTATCAATGCAGTTAAAAAGAAATCAGATTTGAGGAAAATAAAATGCCTCTGCTGCACTGTTGTCACTTTCTATAGATAAGCGCTTCTTTCTACTCTAAGCTGAGGGAAAGGGCCATTATTAATACGCATGGGGGAAATAGTTCATGTTGTAATTCTTGTTGCATTAGGTGCCAAAGACATCTTTACATAATGAAGCATGTAGCTGTTGACTGTGGGCTTTCAGTCATTCAGACACCCTGGCTGTAAAGACACTGCTGACAAGCACAGTTCCAGATAAAATTTGTCTTGGCACCATCAACTTTATCTGGATGTTTTGCCCTTCGGATATACTCCATATGAAAACGCCTCTGTTACTGTCAACATCTGTCAGCCCTTCAACACAGAGATTTATCCTACTGACAGACAGTCAAACTCAACAAGGCCAAACCATGAATCCTCTCAGATGATGACAACCAAGGAGTGGAGTATGACAGTTTAATCGGCTGCACTAAAGATGTTGGTGAAGCACTTTGTCTCCATCTTCAATCCAAGCTCTCACTCTCATATGGTAATTCTCTCTAACATGTCACTCTCTGGTATCCTATATTGACATAGCTAAATTATACATTGCTTCTTCCTCTGTACCAGCAGCATTTGGAAGATGGTGGCATTAATTAATGAAAAAAATTATGAATTCATTAATGACAAAACCTGTTCAAAACGTGATATGTCCTTAGCATAAATGTGAATGAGCAAGTGAGTTTTTTCTATCATTAATAACATTTCTGAAAACTACAACAGAAAATAAGAAAGCTCACAACAAATAATTTAATAAAGTGGGAACAAACACAAATACTTACTGACTAAGAAAGTGAAGGCTCAAACTAAAGATTACTACATGTAAACTTTTCTCATGCAGCATATTCTAACTGGCAACAAATCCTGTTTAATTTGAACCAGAACCTGAAGTCACGTTCACTTGTTCCACTGAGATCCATGTTTTCAGATAAAAATATTCCAAGATGTTAACATAATCAGCCAAGATGTTATAGCTCCTCATATACACTTATCAAAGTCTTTGAGTACTCTTATAATCAAGAGTTTAGCTTTATTGGGTTTTCCATTTAACTTTGTCATTGCTTTATAGTCACATGTTGATGTGTGCCTCTGTCCCTTTTAGGTTCTTTGCCAACTTCACTAGCTCAGTCTTGCTCTTTTTGTTAACAAACTTGAGTATTACTACAAGCTTTCCTTTTTTGCCCTTTCAGGGTAGAGCATGACAGGTTGCTACATTGTGCAGTTAATTTTAATGTTCTTGCTTTCAAGAAACTTAATGGCTTGCTGTTCCAGGGTTTGTGGCTTCTCTTTCAAAGGGGTTCTTTTCATCTCTATCTCCAATCTTTGCACTTGCGTAAATACGATGTTTGGTGTCCAGGCCACTGATGATTACATCTTCCATTCTTGTATATTGTTCTAAGTCATCAGCTGTTTGCTCAGTAATTATCTTTTCTTTTTCCTTGACAAGGTTCTTCAGCTATTTGATTTCATCCATCAGTTCAAGCAGCACACTTTGTTGTTTACCCACTTTTCTAAGCTGGTCTGACATAAAGTTCGCAAATCTCCTCCAGCTTTTCTTAACTGAATTATTAACTTTCTTTGGTGATAATTTCATTTGTTTTCAACTTTTTTTAGTATTCTTTTCCATTTTCTTTAAATTTATGTACATAAACTATTCATGGATATTAAGATACCAACTGTGCATAAGGGGAAAATCATTAGTGAGAGAGTGAGACGGGGATGAAATCACAAGAGAGATACTTTGCCCCATCATCCAGTAACAGGGGACTATGCCAGCTTAACCCATTGATGGTGTATAAGCACCACTGAGGATGTGGTAGCCGCTGGTGATCCTTAACTCTATATCATTGTAGCTTTTTAAAAACTCAGTCCAACCCCTCTGCAGCTAATCATTTTTCAGAAATTTAAATAAGGTGACTAAGCTACAAATTACGGTGTCAAGGGAAAAGAATAGTGAAAAGAGCAACTAATAAGGGTAATAAGCTGTAAAACATATTTTCCAATATGTAGAAAAAAAAACTGTTTCCATAAATCTGTTGTAGTGTCTACTAATCCAGATTTTTTTTAGTACCTGACAGATAGACCAAAGGAATATTTTCCATTAGATAATATAAAGTGAAAATACAAAGTTTTAAAAATCCTAGGAATGTACATAAGGCAACCCAGCACAGGCACAATGATTTGTCACTAATTCAACTTGAAGGCTGGTTAATATTATCGCATGATGACTGGCCACGTAAATAAAACAGTGACTGAGTGCTCTCATGTGTCCAGGGATTTCTACTTACAGTAGGGCTGCCCTGCTGTCAGGTACATCACCATAACCTTAGAAAGTATTCTCCACAATCCCTTTGCAGGCCTGTCCAATCTGATTGTGCACTAAAGCTCAGGAGGATGGGATGGGACAGCTGGTCCCTGTGTTAGGAGTCTACAGGCTATATGCCTTCAGTGGCAGTGATTTTAGCACTATGCTTTCTTAACAGACAGACCCAATCCCAATCTCCACCCCAAGCCCAACACGCTAAACTCTCACAGATAAGTCATTTAAATGCGAGAGGGTGCAAGGGTCTGACAATTAATTGTTTTTTGGCACGTGACTGCTGGGGAGCCCAGCAAAACGCTGTTATTATTATGTCAACATCTTTGGACCCACTGCTGTTTCAATTCAGACCAAATCTGGGAGTGCATGATGCAACCATCTACATGCTGCAAAGAGTTTACGCTTGCCTAGATAGCAACAGCTGCATAATGAGGATCACCTTTGATTTCTCAAGAGCACTTAACACGATTCACCTGCTGCTACTGAGAGAGAAGCTACAGAAAAACATCAGTAAACAGGTTAACTACCGCACTGTTTACTGACTAGCTGACACACAGGCTGCAGTATGTGAGACCGGGCAGTGTAATTTGGTGCAG
Organism: Pelmatolapia mariae; assembly: GCF_036321145.2. Taxonomy (NCBI): domain Eukaryota; kingdom Metazoa; phylum Chordata; class Actinopteri; order Cichliformes; family Cichlidae; genus Pelmatolapia; species Pelmatolapia mariae. Next base: position 20,555,923 of record NC_086240.1, on the reverse strand, counting down.
TACAGGAGCTCCACGGGGGACTGTGCTGTCTCCATTCCTGCTCACCTTGCACCCCTCAGAATTTCAATATTTCTGTGTCATTTGTCCACCAGCCTCAATTTTTCAGATTTTATTTTCAGTGGTGAATTGCTCCTCCATTGTGCACTTTTGCACTGCGCTGCAAACATTTTAAAAAATGTAAAAGCATTTGTAAAGAAAAATACTATAAGTATGCAATCTGACTACTTTGTGTAACATATTTTCTAATTGTTCTTGGCTGAAACAATGCAGGAGTAAAAGTCTGCTGAAAATCAGATCAGATTTGTGTTTCAACAAAACAAACATGAAAAATGAAAACATGCTTTGAATAAAAATGAAAAATCTTACATTCATTTCTTGCTCATCTGATAAACGAGTGCAGATTATTGAAGATAAAAATAAAACTAATTAGAAGATGATGAAAATTGCAGAAACACAATGAAGCTTACTATCAGCTTTATCTACACTTTTTCTATCAATTGGTTTTTGTTAAAACCCCATTAGATGTGCTGATAATCAGTTTAACACTGCTTCTGAAAACTGTCACTGAGCATTTGTAACATAATACAGACTAACATTAGCTAACATGTTTTTTTTGTTTTGCTTTTATTTCCTGTTTGTTTGTTCTTGTTTTGTTTTTTACAGAACAAACTCGATCATGTTTTAGTAAATGTGAAACTTTTCCTTCATATGATGGCAGAGAAAGAAAAGAGCTTACTTTTCACCCGTGAGTGCCCTTTTTTTCCTTTTTTTTCTCCTTTTTTTGTTACAAGAAGTTGCATTGTTGCTGGGGAAAGCAAAGTTTTGACAGCAAAGGGAAAGAGAGATGCAACAAAAGTTTCTTTCCTGTCAAAGAGGATTTGGTTTGAAGTGTGCCATGCTATTTCTAAAATTTCAGCTTTTTCTCTATGTATCCAGACAATAATGTAAGCAAGGATATTTTCTACCAGGATTAATGGTATGTATTTAAAATTAGTAGTTATGGGGAAAAGCTATGAAGCTTGTGGACTGTATACAGACCTGTATGTATAATAAAGTTAACTTGTTAATACAAGTTCATGTATCTAGCATCAACAAGCTTTATTTAGTTCATAAGACACAATGATATCATCTATCAAGTTTCTATCTATCATGTTTACATTATTTTATATTCATTATTTATTGATCACCATGAGGTTTATATTTACTTGTGCACTGATAAAATCAAATGAACCTATTAGATATAGACACATTCAGATTAATTTTATTTGACTGACATATTCACTCTATATTAGAGAAGTGACTCACTTACTATTTTGACTTCACCATTTTTCTTTGTGTTTTGTGTGCAGATGCTCATTGTTATTAAATGTCCCTACCTGCATGGTAGATTTTCATTTCTTTAATTATACACTTGGGATATTGTCCAGACCTTCAACTTCAGCAAAAATAGACTTCAAGTAAGGTGAGAATTTTAGCTATTTATAAGTGGATTTTTCCCCACAGCAACTTTTCCTTCCTTACTGTACAAACAAACCACTGAAATGGTCTTTTTCTGTGTGCAAATCACAAAAAACAGTATTCTATTCTATACTATTCTATTCTATTCAGCCCCATTTGTTGAATCTGTAGTTTGATATGTGCTCCTGTCAGACTCCACTTATCCAGTAACAAAGAGCCTGAAGCTTTGCCTCATTAGTAACCATGCAAACGAGATCGCTATTGATATCTCTTAACGAACTGCCACCTCGTCAGTTCGATTTCCTGTTAGCACACTCTGGACAACGTAAATCAACATCCAGCAATTAGTTTCAGGGCAAGAGGATCATTCTGCAGGGGTTGGATACTGTTGGGTGTAGCTGTTCAAAATGCACTAAATGGGGTCTTCCTCACTGTTCTTTGGTGTCACTTGCCTGATTGAAATCTGATGAAAAATAAACTTTTTTCTTTTAAAATTTGATCTCTATAATTGTACATACTGATTTGGATTAAAGGGGTCACTTTTCTCATGAGTTTAGGTTTTAGTACTAATTTGATGCCGTAAAATTAGGGTGTAATGTTTATGTTTAAAAGCTTTGATTGATAGCTAGAAGCACAGTGAAACTTGCATATCTCTGAGAACGGTAGCTAGAGTAGGGATGCTGAGAGGAAATACAGCACTTATTTTCTCTAACCACAACTGTCTCTTTCAAACTGACACAATAATGTGTTTCTCAGTAAACTGGACTAACCAGCATACAGAATCTGAAGCACTGTCATTCTTTTTTCAGTAAATTAGATGTGTGTTTTGTAAGCTAATCAGTAAATTAACATCCTTAGCCAACGAAAATGAGCAGTAGTTAGCTATCAGAGGAAAAACTCAATGGATCCACAGTGAGGATATTTTCACTTTAGAAAATAAGTATTTAATTTACAGTGATTGGTGGAAGTGTGGGAGTATAGGGTGGTGCAGGGCGATGTTTAACACTGTCACCTCACAGGAAGAAGGTCAGAGTGCATGTTCTCCTCGTGTCTGCATGTGTCCTCTTCAGGTAGTTTGTCTTCCTCACAATGTCTAGCAAGCATGGGGTTAGATTAATTGGTAATTTTTAAATGGCCAGGTGTGATTGTGAGTGTGAATGCTATCTGTGTGTGCTAGCCCAGTGACAGATTGGCAACCTATCTAAGGTGTACCTTGCCTCTTGCCCTATGCCAGCTGGGATAGGCTTCTGAATTGGATAAGTGGAAGAAGATGGATGGAAGGATGGTTGGATGGTCACTTCTTCCATAATCCATGTGTATGATACAACATATGCAAAGTACACTTTGTAAATTAGCCACACTGGCAGCCACAAAGCAGTATTAATTGGCACCCGAGGGATAAGAATGGATGAGAAACACTCAAGCAGTAGCATCATGGCTAAAAAAAACTGAGTTCTCTAAAATGTTAAACTCCAAGGAACTTTTTCAATAAGGTCTAACTAGTCCTTTAAGCCATAATATATAAGGAGAGTTCATGCTTCTGTCTGACATACTGCGAAATTTGATTTAGCCGGATTTCAAATGACCGCTCTCTACCTACCTAAGCCAAATCTCTACTCTCCCCCTCCAGTACTGGCCAGGAAGTGATTTTTCTGTGTAATAGTGTAATATTCATGACATGCCTCTACCTTTTAGTAGCACTGCCTCTCTCTGTCATGTTCTATCTCATAATGGTGCTGCAGTGGAAATGACAAGCTACAAGAGCCGAGACCTTTTTTCGTAGCTATGTATCTTTCTTTTCCTATTCAAGTGAAGGGAAAGGAGGATAAAATGCACACCAATGCTAAAGGAATATGAAGAGACGAACGACATACTGTAAGAAATAATGGAAGTTTTTTATCAAGAATGACCTTCTTTTTCTCTTTCAAAAAGTGTTTTATTACTCTATGCATTAAACAGCTGTCATCCCGACACTATAATAACACCAATTTCACACTGAAAAACAGGCCATTTCACTTCAAGCTTCAGTCTGCATTTCTGCAACCAGCAGTTGAAAAAGAGGAAAAAAGAGGGGACCCAAAAGCTGTTTAGCCATTTTCCTTGCTGCTCATTTCTTATTTTCTACCTTCACTCAATCTTTCTCCTGATCCTTTCTTAAACTAATGAAAATAATAACCTATTTCTGTCACAAATATACTGGCCTCAGCAGAGAGAGTAATGGCAAGAGGGAGAGAAATCATTTGCTATACTAAACAGGCTGTGAGCAGAAACTCAGACTACAGTATCGGTGCATTAATTGGAGTGCCATTAGCTGGACAGCTTACTTTAAAAAAACAAAAAAACCCACTCTCAGCAGTAACAAAGGTGACTAATTTTTGCCTCCGTCAAGCCACCGCCACCCTCTTCCCACAGGCATAAACCCTGACAAACTCTCACACACAGTCATTTCCATTACTGCGGCTTGGGTCGATTGCATGTGGTGGGTCGATGCTGGTCCACGGATATTCACCATCTCGGGTCTCAGATATGCTAAACAGGATCGTTTATCAGCTGGAGCAGGACCAGAGAATCAGTTTAGAACTTCTGAATAGAGGGGTGACTAAGACCATACATAAATACTGATCATACATAAAGCCTGTTCAAACTATTGCATATTCTGAAGTGAAATTATGATAACATGTAGCTGAGATTTTTAATGGTGAAGACATATTATGAAAGGACAGGCCCCTGCCATTCTGAAAGGCTTCTCAAACTTTCTACATAAGAACAAGACACCCAGCCTTGATGATAAAATCATTGCCAACAGAAGTTTTCCTCCTTATACCATCTTTTTCTTTCCACTGTGGTCTTTAAGCATCTTTATCTGGTGTTTTTTTCCTAAGTAGTCTTTTTGTTTCTGTTCCCTTCTCTTTATTGTTATTTAGCATCTATATGTGGTAGTTTTGCCTAAACTTTGTGGTCAACAATTTGTCTTTTTTTTTGCAGCTTACTTCTCTTTGTGGCTGGCTGATGTGTCATGTTTTGTCTGGTCTGTCGAGTGATTTGACTGACTTTCCAACAAGAAGCATTAACACTCACTTTGGACAGATGCTCTGCTGGAGGTCCTAAATAGGCAACGATCATTAGCCAGAGGGGTGCCCTCTACCCACTTTATCTGCCTCTCTAATAACCCCCCTTTTTTTCCCCTACCTTCTGTTTTGCCTTTCTTTCTAAGTCCAACAACTGCTAAAGGAAAACAGACAGGCTGGAATATTGAAAGAATGAGGACAGTGTATTTGTCATGGTGGAATAGAAATTCAGTATAATACCATGACTGAATAAATCTTTTCACATGGCGATAAAAACCTCTCAGCGACATGAAACAATGCAGAGCCTCAGTGGCTTCAGCAATCCACTAAAAAACTCAAAAACTGAACAAAAAAATGTCAATATATGAACCACTTTCAAATTACCTTTAAAAAGTGTTAATCTAGTTTCTTAAGTACTGTGCATCACATATTTCTAAAAGATAGGGGATAATGGCAGTCCTTATATTGTTGGTAAGGAGCCAAATTACCATCAATCCAGTGTGTTTAAAAAAGAAAAACATGAGGACATGTCTAGTTATATCTTTCTGGAGTTTTTCTACAGAGTGTTGTGTTGTCTCCAGAGTGGAGTGTTGTCCTTCTGCTTTTTAACCCTCAGCTGTAAAAGGCTGATGGGGTATTGTCGGCACCCTGCCAGGCAGGCTGACAGGCAATGTGGACACACAAGTTTTTGAATGCGGTAACTCGTCCACAAAGCGTCGATGGAGGTAAAAATTGATAACATAGGTGTATCTACTAAAAATCTCAGATGAGTTGGAATCTCGGTGACCTCGACCTTAAGGTCAGAGGTCAAGTTTTCTAAAAATCCTGTGAATGTGATAACTTGAGTATAAAGTGAGGTAAGATTATCAAATTGATACCGTAGGTGTATCTATTAGGAGGCTGGTGCCAGTATTTTTCCTCTCTGTGCTCACCAGGATCCCCTTGATGTACAGTTCAGATCATACATAGCCCAGAGCTACACACCGTGTGCCTATGTAGCAAGCCTTGTCTTTTACTGCTCTTTCCATATCTTGAAAAAAAACTGTGTGTGGCTATTTGTAATTTCTCCACTTTTCAATTCACTAACAGAGTCACAAGCCTCAAGGTTTAGTCCTTTGCCTTTACTATCTTCTATTTATATTACCACAAAGAAGATCTTACAGAAGAAGCATAACAATTCTTATCCTTATGCTGAGGACTCAAAATCTGTTCTCTTGCTCCTCAGAAAAAAAACCCATAATCGAGTCTTGCAGACATATAACTCTTATTCTTAAATCTCCTTTAACTAAAACTGTGCTCTCTATCCTTCTGCAGTAAAACCACATACCTGACTCGGGGTGCCAGACTTAATTTTGCCTATAAGAGAAGTTTTTTTAAAACTACTTGGTATGTCGTGTTTTCATTACATGGCAGACTACTTTATTAGCTATATTCATGCCACATGATCCTAATTTTAGTCCATATGGTGGTTAACTTTAGGAGTCAGGTACAATTTTATTCTTACTCGGGGCTTGTTGTAGCTAATATCACACAAGCCTGAATTTGTCTTGTGATCCTCACAGAACAGTTATTTTGTAGAAGTTTTACTGTTATTTAAAGCATAAGAAATTTGTCTTTGTTTTTCCTTGTAATGTTTATGAGACACTTTGAACTTGTTTTTGATAAAGTTTTGATAATTGTGAAATTGTGAAACTATATGTTTTGCCTCAGTGCAGCAAAGCAAGAGGTAATAGCAAAGTTAGAAATAAACAGTTATGCTAGTATTAATGCAGCTAATTGTTAGGTACTTTATTTATCACTAATTAGCTATTTCTGAAGTCATTGCTACTGAAATAACACTTAATAATTTTAAGCACTGTTTTTATTATTATCAGTTAATCACATGCATGTTCAAGCACAAGTTTCTTTTTAAGAGAAAACACTAGATTTGTACATGTACAATAAGAAAACCACAATTTTTTATATTGATTGTACTGATTTATTTCTACAAAAGCTTTTTAAGGACATTTCCTCTCTTTTATATAACATGAGCCCAATGTGTAGGCTGTAAATTAAACCGCAACAAATGCATGAAGCATTCATCAAGCTGTAAGGACTGACTCATGTATGGTAGTATTACAGCCAGTAACAGCAGCAGTCTTTATCCTCTCCTTACATGAAAACAGGATTTGGCACTTCCATTTGCAACAATCATTATTTCAGCCATTAGCTACTGTATTAGCCACCAGAGGCATTTCTAAATCAGCAACATATAGATTTACAAACACACACACACACACACGCACGGCGCTGAGTCCATTAAGGCCTCTGCATCTAACAGGAAATACAAACCCTCACGCTCCATCACTGAAAATGAATATATGCAAAACAAATGAGCTGCTCTGGCTTTTAAAACATCAATCACACAATAATCCTGAATTAAGAAATGGGATACAAGAGGCAGGATGTTAACAAGTAAACAGAGACAGCAGTTAAAGACACACAAGGTCAAACATCCTGAAATAGATTGAATCCATTAGTCTATTTAAGCCTTTACTCCTACATTAAAGTGTGATCATGCAGAATAAAATGTCTTTAGTCCATACATAATTGAAATAGTTATGTTGTTCCAGAAACAGATATGACAAACTTATTATATATGTCCTATACAGTAGAGCATTAAATACACACTTACCTATTTCCATTTCAGCTGTGTTGTGCAACACACTACTCTCCACAGACATTCCTGACACATTGTTTCTGAGCGACTCGGAAACTCCTGCAAGGCATTAGTTTCTCCTTTTGTCTGTCTTCTCATCTTTGTCTCTGTCTTTTGCTTCCAGGACATAAAAGTGGTACTTTCACTTTCAGGCAGCCCTTAGAAAGCCTGTTAGGTATCTGACTAGAGACAAGCAAGTCAAACGGAGAGAGGAGAAAGAAGGATCCGAATAAATGAACTTCAGAGACTATTGGTATCACGGGGAAAGACAGTGGAAGCAAGCACGGAAGGCAGACATGGAGAGCCTGCAGGATGGAGGCAGGCTAAAATAAGACGAAGGTGGGTGTGAGATGGTGCAAGACAGACAGAGCTGTCTCACAGCCAAATGCTCACCTTTTAACCTCCTTATTTTTATCCTTTCTTCAATATGCAGTTTGTTTATACTGCTAACTACCTAGTCCAGCTTTTTTGTTTAGTTTTTTTTGTTTATTTTTTAAGATGTTGCTGCAGAATGTCTGTTATTATTTCTATAGCTGAGTCAGACCTGCTGCAAGAACCTGATCAGTTCACTCAAGCTCATGATGGACCTGATATCCTCGTGTTGGTGTTGTTCCCACATCATCATAATTACTGTTGCTCCAGGTTCAACATTGCAAGGGACCAATCACATTGTTGTGATGTCATAGTTTTGCAACTTCGAAAAAAAAAAAAAACGCCTTGACAAAAGAAAAACCTCTACTGCATCCAGCAATTGGAATTATCTACCCTTAAGAAGATCGCACATTTCAGGATACTTTTCTTTAATAAATGGTAAGCATTATACATATTTTTTTTATTTATTTTTTTGGAACATTGGAATTTCATATATGAATTCATCGTTTGGCTTGCTATTTGTTTGCTAGTGATAGGCTACCTGAGGACAGCATTACCTAGCCAATGTTCTCTATACAGAGAATTTTAGAATATATCATAATACATTGACATTAAAGTACAGGTAACTATAGCTGTCATAAAAATGTGGTCAGGCAAAATTGCAGTAGCTTCCCTGATCATTTTACTAACATAAGTAAAGTGAAAAGGATCTAAATAGCCTAGCCTAATGGTTGTGTGCTGAATTAATGAATAAAAAAAAATCAACTGTAAATATAATAAACTGGCCCATAGGTTTGGAAATTGACTTGAATTGTCTGTGGAGATTAACAGTAATTTAAAAAAGAGCTAAATTTGTCCTGGGCCGATGTGGGAACAACACCAACACGAGGATATCAGATCGTGCGTAAAATAATCACATATCGTGGGAGATATTTCCACATTTATTGATAAGATTGACACCAAACATTCACTTATGGTCTAATTTGATAACTTTGCTGAACTTGGCTGCAACATCAGCACCAGATCATAGTGACAATATTAGTACAAACCTTTGCTGTGACTGTATAGGGTAATAATGAAATGCTGGCAAAAAGCACTTAGTATAGAGATGTTTGCTTTCAGAGTGTTTAGGGTTTGTTTGTTTTTTTGTGTTTTTTCTTAACATAGCCTAACTTAATTTGTCATGTTGGTTAAAGAGAAAGAGTAAACATTTTCTTTTTGAGGGTATTTTGCTAGAAAAGGTTTGTTGCATTCCAACACTTGTTTTGAAACGGTCTCTTTAAATCCAAATCATGATCTCCTTCTAAACATCACTGAATGTTTCTGGTGCCTAAAGGTAAACAGAAAAAAAGAATAATTCAAAATCTAATATTAATATGTAAAACTGTGAAGATCTCATTACCTACAGCACATTCATCATCAAAAGATTCAGAGAATTTGGAGAAATCTCTGTGTGCAAAGGAAGAAGCGCAGCTGGTCTATTTACCATTACTGTTTAGGTATTACAATAGCAAACTTCATAGCAGAAGAATGCAGGTGCTGAACTGACCTGCCTGCTATTCAGACCTTTCACCAGCTAAAAACCTGGTTAGCTCACAGGTTGACCGAGCGACTACTTGCCACAAGGCCAAATACAGCAGCGCTTTTGCTTCATGTCTTTTGCCATTCTCTCTCTCTCTCCAGACTTTCCTGTCTAACCTTCAGTCCACTAATGAGTAAAGGAGAAAAAGACCAACCAAGAAAACAACGAAAGAGTCTGCTTGTTCCCAGTTGATCATATTTGGATTTCCTGACTGTAATCATCCACAAATGTGTCAGAAAGCATGCAAAAAATAACTTTGTGAATTTGTGAAATAACAAAGTGCTACAATATTTGACACCTACTAGTAATGCATAAATGTTTTTCTCAATTCATAAACAACATTAAAAGCCATGTTCACAGGTTATTTTGCATTTGATTTGTTGCACTGAATATTTACTAGCAGAAATAAAAAGTTATAATCCAGTTAAACTAAACAGCTGCACTATTGCAGTACTGGAAATATCAAAAGCCCACCTGGGTAGCCATTAAGAACCTGTGTGTCATAAATTAATGGTCTCTACAGAGTCAAACAGCTCAGATGGAGATGTGTAAAAATATAGATTTTAGGGCCTGGCAAAAAGTGCTGATGTTAGAAGAGTTATCACACACAAACACACGCACACATTTAACCTCTCTGCTGTTTAAATCATCAAATGAAAGTGATAGCTTCTATTAAAGGATAGTTCATATTTACAGTGAGTTGTAGTATTAAGCTTTTAACCAGACTCAGTCTTCTTTTTTATGAGGTGATATCCTGCAACTAGACAGAAGGTAAAACATCTGCAGCATCTATTTGCTGTTAAAAAAAATGCCTCCCGGCAAGATAGATAGAAAATAACCTGTTGCCATTATGAGGACCAAGTAATTTACGTAATTTATAAACAAGACAATGAAGAAAATTATTTGTTTGATTTCATTTGGCTGAAGGTGAACATGAAACACACAACAGCTAAAGAACATGTCTGCATTTTGTAAGAAGAGCTGTCTAAGATGGGATTCCCATGTGAACAAACCTGTGTAAGCAGAGTTTATGATGAGCTTGTTAGGTTAAAAAAAGGCTGAGCTGGTCAGTGTAGCATCTCTTCTAAAAAGCTTAGGCTGACTGGTGTTTGTACGTATCATGTATCAATCTTCTACCCTGGTGTCCATTCACAGCTGTAAGGTCCACTTTATAAAACTAAATATTGTAACAAATTCATGTCAGAGGATTCATTTGCAGGACTTAATTAGATTTTTTTTTTAATTCTTTTGCCTCAGGTTCAGAGACTATATCTATATTCATCTGTCTATTATTTTATTTTATTAACACAATATCTAAAACTTCTTCCATAAGAAGGCAGCAGTTTAACCTTCTACCTGTAAAAGTACCACTTTTAATTTCACGCTGTGATCTCACTCCACACAACTTTACTAACTGCAGATAAAGTACAGAAGTGCCTCCAAAAGAAAAAACAAGCATGAATGTCTCATCACACTGCGGTGGATGATAAAGGCAGTATGGCACAATTTAATAGATACTGTATTAGGCTTGTGGGAAACATACTCAGATACTAAAATATACTTCTGGACTTGATACTCATATGGGTCCATCTCAAATCATAACATTTTTTTTTTCATTTCCAAGTCCAACCATTTCGAAGTTGTATAAAAATTGTATGGCCCAAAGCTTGGACATATACATACACACATATATATACATATATATATATATATACATATATATATATATATACATATATATATATATACACATATATATATATATACACATATATATATATATATACATATATATATATATACACATATATATATATACACATATATATATATATATATATATATATATATATATATATACACACACACACACACACACACACACACACACACACACACACACACATACATACATATTATATATATGTATATAAAATGAATGCAATTAAACTTTTGTTTAATTTATCAAATAATCAAGATATATGTTTTTGAAAAATGTTCTGCCTCTCACGTTCAGCATGCTTGTAATGCCTCACTGTAAATTTAGTATATTGTTCTGATTGATGTTACTGTTTGTGTTGTTTTAATCTTCGTCTTTTTACTCAGTGGTACTGAAAACACTGTTACATTTCAAGTATTTTTCTTTAAACCCTTTTGTGTTATTACACTAAAAGTGCCACTGATTTGTGTGCAAGGTGCTGGGGCTTCACAATTGAATCAATTTTAAAATTGATCGTGACTTTGGTGAATAAGCAAAATCAGGTGCTTCTAAGATCGCTACCTGGCGACATGCCTGACATGAAGAAATTACAAGGTAAGATTGTGGCAGAGTCATGTCTGCACTGCAAAGCTACACAAATTATTCAACTGCCTGAAAACATACTGCAAACTGTAGTATGATGAATGCATTGAGGACGGTAAAATAATGCATCCAACGTCGACTCAATGTATCTGCATTAACCATCCAGCTTACAAAGATGCAGTTGCATGCATTCGGCCAAAGAGGGGTGTCCACTGAACATAGTGAGTAATGAAGGCATCAAGAAAATCAAAGTACCAGACAAAACAAGCCTGCACTGTAATTTCCCAAAGTGAAGAACATCACAGGGGAATTAAAGAGGAATTGAATACGTTGCTACGAGATTTATTCACATCCATCGTTCAGGTACAATGAATAGAATGAAAGACAACTTATTTGTCTCCAAATAAGTTTTAATTAACAGGAATGTAACCCAGTGTAAAGGTGAAAGCAGTGGTCTGTTGATTTATTTTGTGTTAAGTTTGGGTTTTTTAAATTACCATTTTTATTTTTCCTCCTAGATGAATTTAAGACCAGTTTTGTTTACACATGTGAAAATGTTAACGCAGTATTTTCTTTACATGACAGTGCAACAACATTTTTAACACACAAATAAATGAATATTTGTGATAAATGATTGTGATCCTAATATTGATCAATTGTGCAGCACTATGTACTGAAATGTACATAGTATCTAATGTTTATGGATTTCTATTTTTGTTAATGTTTATTGATTAGAGCTGTGGGACAAATATCAGCAGCACAGGAAGACAAACTACTGCAGACCTGATTGACATAAATATGAATCTTTCACATTGTTACATTCTTTTCTACACAACATGAATTCTACACAACAAGTGCCAATTTTCACCTCATTATTACTCTTGATAAATCACGTGCAAATCTCTGTTTGAGACTGTTTGATTTAGAAAATACTTTAATGCTATTTAAAGAGAATTAAATCAAATCGATCAATAAAGCACTTCAATGATGCAGAAGAGTAAAACATTAGAAGAACAGCATTGTGCCGACATATTAAAGGTTTAAAACTTTCCAGCATTGCACAAAAATGTGTCAGTTTCACACGCTGCATTTATCAGTTTTTGTATTACTATAAATGTAAGTCAGCATAGCCAGAAAAACAAGATCTTGTCATCTCTCGTGAGCACAAACCTTGACTAAGCCTTTCTATTTTCATCTCACATGCATCCACAAACAGAAGCTGAGCACACACTCATGTCCCTGGTCGCCAGCATTAATCACTGAAATGTTCAAATTGCTGTTAAATTGTCCGTGGTGCAAAGTAAACCTTCAGGCTGAAATAGAGACAGGAATGACACTAGATTTAAGCTCTGCGCTCTTAGAAAGTGGCTCTATGTGAATGCGGGTATGAATGTTTTATCATCTCTGAGATTCATACACAGCGCCTGCCTCTTCGCAGAGCTCTGATTAATTATACAATATCTGACCTCTTAATGCTCACTTTGTTAAACTCTCTCCAGCTCCCGTTCTGTTCCTCTTAATCTCTTTTGATCTCCTATTCCTCCTCTCAGCTCTGATCCTGCGTAGGAATGCAGAAAGAAAGTGCACAATGTTTGTTCCTTTCGTACTGTGCATACCATGACCTTTTAGTCTCGTTTCAATAAAGCGCAAACTGGCATTTTTAATAGAAAATGTGGGACATAAATAATTTCTGCGTGACAGAAGGAAGAATCCCAATAAGTGTTTTCTCTTTTATTGCTAACGATTTTCTAGGTGACCTCCAAGCTGAAATGATTGGTTGCCCCATGTGTTGGTGGATCAGTTTCATGAGAATTGACTGTATGGGGTTGTGACAGATGAATGGCCTGGTGACACCTTGTGCTGCGCAAATACTATTAAAGAATGATCAGGATTCAATTTAAATGGGTCCAAACTATTATTGCCGCTTGGTAAAGATTAGGAAATAACTGCAGGTAGTCATTTCTAGTTTCATGTTTTTAGTTGGTGTTGACTCTTCAGGATTTCAAAGGGCTCTGAGTTGGTTCAACCTTACCGTAAAGCCTTTAAACATGTTTTACTTGTCAGGAGTTGACCTTGCAGGGATAATAAAGTACTAATGACATGCATTTTGCTTGAAGTTTTCTTTTTTTTAATACTTTCTCTTTATTGATTTTCATCTTATTTTACATACAGAACTAAAGAGGGCAAGGGAAACCAACACATTCACATATGTTCACATAGTCCAAAATACACATCGCCTCGTATTACTTTCATATATTACATATTACACAGGTGCATGTTCCATTCAAACAAATTTGCAGCTGTCCCTCTGCATCACAGAGGTATCAGATTCTAGTCTCTTGAGGTATAACGATCCCATCTTTCCCAAAGTCTCTCTCCTTTCTCCTTCTGCAGCCGTAGTGAGAAGGTAATCAGTTCCATATGATGAATTGTGTTAATAATGTCTATGACCAGCTTCTGTGTGGGGGGGCTTGTCTGTAACCAACATTTAGTAATTGCCTTTTTGCATGCAACCATAATTATTTTCAGTAAGTATGAGTCTCTTTCATTTATATCCTCAGGGATATTCCCAAGGTACATGGTACTAAAGGAGAAGTCCAGTGTTACTTCCGGCACATCCAACACCAATTGTTTAATCTCCTCCCAAAAGGTCTTCAGTTTAGGGCATGACCAGAAGACATGGAAGCAACCAGCAGCGACCTCCCCGCACTCCCTCCAGCATGAAGCGCCTGAACCACTTATTTTGGATTTCTGCTTTGGTGTGATGAAGAATCTAATTAAATTCTTCCATCCAAAATCTCGCCATGTTAAAGACTTTGTGGTAGATAACACATTCTTCCACATCTGCGACCAATCTTCCTCTGAGATAGTTATACCTGCTTCTTTTTCCCATCGATGACTGACATGTCTTGTTGAGGTCTTTTTCATAGCTATAAAACTTCTATACACTTTGCCTATAGTGCCTCTTATAATGTTCTCACCATAAGCATCCATAAATATTTGGATCACCCCACTAACATCTGCGTCAGGCATTCTAACTTCCTTCCAGAATTAGCTCCGAACCTGTAGGTAACGATAAAAATCTTCCCTGCCGATCTCGTAAATCTGACACATGTCCTCAAAATTTATCAGCTCCCCATGCTTAACTATCTTACAGATTGCAGTGATTCCATGCCTGGACCACTCCCTAAATTTATGGTCTAACAATGCTGGAAGGAAGCGTGGGAGATACGCTGGCCATCCCAGCAACCCTATTTCCCTATTAAGACCAAAAATTTTAATCACATCTGCCCATTTTTTCAGGGAAAAACTTACACAGAAATTTTGCATCTGATACACCTGTGGCAAACTCTCAAGAGACCCCAGAACAGACTGTACTGGGAAATCCATCAAAGAAAGCTCAATGTCCTTCCATTTTGCCTCATACTTAGAGTTACACCAGCACACTAGAGGTCTGATCTGGGCTGCCAGATAGTAATCCTCAAAGCACGGTAGGGCCATGCCCCCCCGCTCACCAGGCATCTGCAATGTTGCATATCTCACTCTCGGCCTTTTATTTCCCCATATGAATCTTGAGCAATGCATATCCCACTCCCTAAATTGTTTTGCTGGAACCTCCACTGGAAGTGCTGCAAACAAATACAGCAGCTTTGGGAGGATATTTATCTTTATCGCTCTAACTCTGCTGTCCAGATCAAGGTGGAGCAGACCCCACCTCTCCAGATCTTCATATATCTTCTTGTTCACCCGATTATAATTAACTTCATATAACAATGCAAGGTCTTTTGTCAGCAGGATCCCCAAGTACTCCATTTGAGATTGATGCCATCCGAATCTATATTTAGCTACCAATTGTCTTGAGGGGTTAAAAAAGAATGTCAAGATTTGAGTTTTTTGAATGTTTAGTCTATAACCAGACAGTCTGCCATATTCTTCCAGCATCTCCATAAGCAGAGGGATTCCCTCTTCCGGGTTTCCTAGCGCTACCAGCACGTCGTCTGCATACAAGCAAATTTTATTTTCCACGTTCCCCGTTGTAACCCCCTCCAATCGAGTCTCTTCCCTGATGCATTGAGCCAACGGTTCAAGGAAAAGGTTAAAGAGCAGCGGGCTCAACGGGCAGCCCTGCCCTACAGCCACGTTGTAGTATTATCCGATTTGAGAGGCTGCCGTTAACTTTGATCCTCGCTGTTGGAGACATATAACTCATTCTTATACATTGAATAAACCTGTCACATATCCCAAATCTCTTCAACACATGAAACAGAAATTCCCACCCGACCGTATCGTATGCCTTTTCTGCATCAAGCCCAATGAGAACTGTTCCAGTTTTCCCTTTAAGTATCTGGTCAATAATATGAATGGCCCTTCTGATATCATCATGTGTTTGTCTGTTACCAATAAAGCCTGTTTGATCCTCCTCAATCAGCGTGGGCATCAATGTACTTAACCTCTTAGCCAAAATCGCGGCAAATAGTTTATAGTCTATATTTAACACGCTAATAGGTCTATAACCTCTGGGGTCAGTTTTATCCTTCCCTGCTTTTGGTATGACAGAGATATATGCCTCCTGCCACGATGGTGGGAGTGCCCCCCCACTCAGAGTGTAATTGAAAGAGGCCTTTAATAGTGGGATTAAGGGTTCCCTCATCTGCCTATACCATTCTGGTGGGAATCCATGACATCCTGGAGCTTTGAAAGTCTTGAGTTTTGAGATCCCAATGTTAATTTCTTCTGCTGATATTTCTCTGACGAGGTTTTCATTCTGCTGCTTACCTATAAATGGTAGATCTAAGCTGGATAAGAAATTCTGAATCTTATGCTCATCTGCTTTATCCGGTTGTGTGTATAGCTCAGCGTAATATTCTTCAAATGCTCTCTGAATTTCTTCGAGTTTATTAGTCATCTCATTTGTTTTTAAATTTCGAACTTTATGAATAGTGTTCTCCTGTCGTTGCCTCCTGAGTCTCCATGATAACAGCCTAGCAGCTTTGGGTCCTGCCTCATAACACCGTTGTCTATTATATTTTAATTTTTTTTCAATTTCCTCACTTAAAATTTTGTGGATCTCCTGTTTAACCGGCCTCATCTGCTCCAATACCTGGGGGCACCTTGTAACAGCGTGCAGTTGTTCCAATTTTCCCAAATTTTCCTTCAAATCTGACAGCTTTTTTGCTCTCACCTTCTTTAGGACTGCACATTTTGCAATAATTTTACCCCTAAGGTATGCCTTAGCCGCATCCCATAAAATTGTAGGATTAACTGTTCCATTGTCATTGAGTTCTAAATATGTTTTTAACTCCTGTCCCATTTCTCTTTTAAACAAGTCATTATTTAACAGACCTGTGTTAAGCCTCCATAAGGTGTTTTTGGGGCTAGCTTTAAACCCAATCTTCATAGTTAATCCTGAATGATCAGATAAATCTCTCTGTCCTATTATACAATCCTTCACTCTGTGGAGATCTTTACTAAAAGTAAAAAAATAATCAGTCCTCGAGTGCATATCATGTCTCGCTGAATAAAATGTAAATTTGCGTTCATTTTTGTGTAAATATCTCCATATATCTATAAGCCCCAACTCAGATAACATTGTTTTTACTTGTTTCTCTAATTTAGTTCCCCTCCGGTCTCGGCTAGTTTGGATGGAGAAGTAAATTGAAATCTCCCGCACATATACATGTTCCAACACTTTCTGCGGCAATAAGACTGAATATCTCCTTAAAGAACCCTGTACTACTACCAGGGGGTGCATATATATTACACAGCGTGACATCTTCCTGTTCCATTTTCCCTTTCACCAACACAAATCTTCCCTCTTTATCTTTATGTTCTCCCGTAAACTCAAAACCAACCTTGTTCAGTATCAGAATGGCCACTCCTCTTTTTTTCCCAGATCTATGTGAGGCATAATAAATATTTTTGAATCCCATTCTCTTCCACTTCTCATGTTCCTCCTTTGATAGATGCGTTTCTTGCAGAAACGCAATATCAATTTGTTCCCTTTTTAGCTTTGAAACTATCTTACTCCTCTTAATGGGATTCTTTATACCATTTACATTCAAAGACAATACCTTATAATACCGCATACATTCTATATATTTCCAACTTATTTTCCTGTACCAACATAACAATACTCCCAGCCCTCAGAACACATAATAACCACACATGAACAAAGACAGAACTTGTCTTAACCAAACAAACCAGGTCTTCCATTAGAGAGGTTTTTTTTTTCTCTCCTCTCAGTCTGGGGGGAAATGCCACAGTGTGGGGCCCCTCTCGTTTCCTATTTTAAAAGAAAAAGGGAAACTAAAAAACAAAAACAAAAAACATGTGAGTCACCTGCATCGGACCCTCACCACTCCATGATCAAAGGGGGATCGACGTCCCAAGTTCCATCACGGCCAGGGGAGGAGGCCATCCAACCATTTACCCCTATATCAGCAGCCCGGTACACCTGTCGTTCCATGTTCATCTTAACAGCGAAACGGGGTGGGCGGGGCAGCGGGTGTTACTCCTCCATACCGATGTCCTCCGTGCGCTGGAAAACCTTCAGCTTTTCCCATGCGCTCCCGCGTAGATCAGCTCTATTCCCGGCACGTCGCGGCCCAACCACACTCGTCGGTAGCATACTGCTGATCATCTCCGCCGTAATGCCTTTGGGCTTTCTTGTGGCCACCGGTCCCACCGTGTATCCGCGTCTTCTTAGATCCGCCGCAGCTTCCTCCGCGCTATTGTACAGGACCACTCTATGCACTCCATACTGCATATAAATACCACTGTTTTGCACATACCAACCTCTGTATATTTTATATATCTTATTTTATTGTTTACTTTATTTCATTTGTAAAACATGTATATACATACTATATACACACTCAAACACACACACGTAGAAAAACATATTTAGTATACACATTCAGTAATGTATATACCTTTACATATTGTACATATATTTATTACTTTTTAGATTAGCCATTTTTATATTTTGCTTGTTTTACATTATTGTATTTTGCACAACTCTGTTGCTTGTGAAGCTCGCACACAAGAATTTCACTCACATGTACTGTACCAGTGTACCTGCACATGTGATGTGACAATAAAAGTGATTTGATTTGATTTGATTTGACCATTCCCGAGTCAAAATGAACCCGCATTTTGGCAAGCGGGGTCTGGAACCGGATGGCGTTTTCTTCAAGTACTTTTTTAACCGGGCCATACTCTTTTCTCTTCATTTGTATGTTTTCGGCATAGTCGTGATCAAAGAAAATCTGCTTCTCCTTTATATATACAGGCTTCTTCCATGCAGCGCGTAGGATTTGTTCTTTAATATTGAACTTTAAGAAGCGCACCACCGTTGATCGGGGGGGGCGCCCCCGGCGGCGGCTGCGCTCCCAGCGCCCGGTGAGCTCTCTCTATCCCTAGGTTCTTCTCGCCGCCCAAGTCCACACCGTCCCCCAACTCCGATATCATCATGCTTTCCACATACCTTAGCATGGAGGTGCCTTCTATGTTCTCAGGGATGCCATATATCCGTATGTTATTACGGCGTGAGCGCCCCTCCAAATCCGTAACCTTCTCTTGGAGCTGCCTCTGGTTATCCAACAGCTGAACAATGGCATCCCTCACTCCAATGTCCCATTTCTCCTTCCCTACCATGTTTCTTTCCATTTCTTCCAGACGGTTCCCCACCTCCTCGATCCTGCTTGTGGCGGCGGTAACCTGTTGGTTAATCTCGTGTGTTAACTCGCTCATTTGGGCTTTCATGTCCTCTTTCAAACTCGTTCTCACGAGCGATAGCTCCTTCTTCATCTCTGCCTTAAGGTCTTGCATGCCCTCCGCCACTACTTCACTCACCACCTGTCTGAGGGAGCCTAACGCTGATGTTGAGGCCTCCTCCGCCATCTTCTCGCCCTCCTGCTCGGAGCGTGTTTCGTATGTCTTGCTCTCAAGTCGAGTTTCTAAGCTTCGGCCTGGGGTTCGTCCCTTCTCATTTTTATCTCCGCTCATTATTCTTGAGGGGAAAGTCACTTTTAATGGATTATATTCTTGAATTGCAGATTATTTTAGCTATCGACGCAGGAGCTCCTGTTTATGCTGCTACTCTCGCCACCATGACACCGGAAGAGCGCCCGCTTGAAGTTTTCTAATACATTTTGGGCGTTTATCAATATGCGTACTTGTGCGTACTTGCGTTCTCGTGTACTCGTGATACGTCATCAGTCGGAGACCAAGTACTGTTCCAATTCGAAGTACGCATCACGCCGAGAACGCGAAAAAGTCCCGGATGTGTTCTCGATCCGCCCGTTTTATCGAGCATGCATCGGTGTAGACTTGGGACAGCTAAATATCCCAGAATGCATTTCGTCCAAAACTCAACAGCAGACTCCCGGCACATCGTTTCCAACCCCCCCCCAAACCGCTCGCGGACTTCTCACTACTCAGGTTAAAGAAACCCCAGCAGCTGTCTATAGTATTGAGTGTCCACTAGAATAGAAATAAAAGCGTTCTAACATCTCACCTGCTTGTTTTTATTAAGGTATGTACACGTATGTACATGTACACTATTTTTATTAATAGAGGTTTCACTACTGAGGTTAATGATATATAAGTCACTTAGATCACTTCTAAATGTTAATGTTTGGTTTATTTCAGTGTTTTATTTGTTCCTGAGTAAACTGGTTTGGCTGTGATTAAAGTTAAGCTTCATAACATGTTACTTACAGTTAAATGAAGAGGGGACGGCAGTAAAAACTCCGGACCTGTGACATCATCACGTACGCTGGTGTTCCGACTGTACAAATCACGAGTCCGTGCTCGCGTACTTGAGAATTGAGAAACGGCCCACGAGTCCGTGCTCGCGTTTTTGGCGGGTACGTACTCCCGTGCGTTCTCGGCGGGTACGTACTCACCGGGAACGCGAGTACGTACTCGCGTACTTGGGCATTGATAAACGGCCTTTGATTTTCCCTTGTTTACCTGCTCATTTTTCTCTTTGACACATACAAGGAAAAGATCCTCTAGATCAAACATTGCCTTTATTAAGAGACTGTTTCAAGAACAGTTTTTTTGAATTTTCTCCTTTTTGTGTTTGACACACATTTACTAATGCAATCACACTGGCATGCTCAACTAAGCATTTGCCTTTCTGTTACTATTCAAACATATATAGATTCAGACATAGATCTATAGGAGCTTCATGTTTTCATCTCCTTGACCAAGTTGCCAAATTGGTTATGAAATGCTATCCACACATTATGTGCAGTAGGTAAAGCTTATATTTATTATTCACTCACCAGCAGTGTACACCATCTGTCAGTTCTTACAGTTAAACAATAGAGACATCATAGCAGACAGGCAGTAGAATTACAACAATGTTTCGAGAATAGCTTAACCTTTAATGACTTGCCATATCTGTCCACATAAAGACAGTATAGCTGCAGTAGCTGTATACAAGCTGACATATCAACAAATATATAATTTTCTTGTTATTTTGCTTCATCTGGAACGTTTAATGATACTGTGCTATTATGAGCACACCCATGCTTTCCCTACTGTGTCTGCAGTGAAAATAGCTTGTTAGGATCTTCTAGAAAAACGTATTTTGGGTACAAAAAACTGCATACGAATATGAATCTTTTAAGAGACAATGCGATGGATATTGAACTATGGATAGACTGAGATTAAGAGTTGTTTACAAAATCAGGAGTCATTAGGAATGGTCACCTCTGGACACATGTATTTTTCTTATGATATGTATGTGTTTTATTTTTCTTGGGGTTTTTTTTTGTCTGCTTGTTTTGTTTGTTTTTCAAAGATAATAAACTGGACTAAATGAAAGAGAACTAAGTTAAAAGTTTAGGATTCTGGGAACACAGACTAGACTGGTGGCATGCCATTTAATAGAAACAGCCAATTCCAGTGTAGCCAGTGGATATCCAAGCTAAGATTCCCATTTCCATTTATGAATACAGATACATTTAAAATTGCCTAACAAAAACATAACTTATGATCACAGAGAAGCCCATTTTTATACAATGCATTTCAGCAACTCCAATCCCCCTTTTGCTCTGTACTGTACAGTATATGCATTGTTTGCTAACCTGTAATCCAAACCTGCTATAACATGATTGGCCTATAGAGCTCCTACTACAACAAACAGAAACCATAAGATTATATAGATTAAAAGGGCTTGTTCTTTGGAAGGTTAGAAATCAAAATCCCAGTATCAGGAGCTATATGGAGACAGTGGAAGGTGTTCATTTGTGCAGTAACACAAAAAAGTGTGCTTGCCGTCAGAGTGATCTCTTACGCTCGGTTAATGCTACTCTTGTCCTTGAGCTACAAATGCAAATGACAGCTAGGTCCATTTTCCCCAACACACAGCTGGAGAAGCATTTTAAAGCATCACTTTCCACCTCTTTTCACCTCCTCTGTTGTTCCCAAACACACTCAACATTTACACTGTAGGAGTGTTTCTGCTGTGTAGGGCAGTAATGACGAACAGCTCACACGCATTAAAACTTTCCACCTCTGCCCCTCACACTACAGAAGCACGTCATTTTCAGACAGGAAGGCCACAACCTTGACTTGATTTATTTACCTCTCTTCTCTACATTCTGCTCTCCTAGTGTCTGTTTTTAACCATTTTCTTCTGCATGTTTGTCTCAGTGCCACTGCTTCTCTCTTTAAGGATTAGGAAACACTCCTTGCTTCTACAGGCATTTAAAAAGTCAGGCTGGTGAGAGGTGAGAGGGACGATCTTGATGCAGAACCCTGATGGATGGTCCTGACCTTGCGCTGCCGGCGAGAATGTGAATGTGTGTGCGCTTGTGTACTCACATAAGCAACCTTTTGCAGAGACATGACAAGGCCATTGATCCTGGCCTATAATTGGACGGCATCACTGTAGACGCATCCAGAGCAGGCCTTGCATGTGTATGTGTCATCACTTTAACAGGAAGTATTTACTGAGCTCTGCTTCAGAAATCGATTCACATTCAAAATGCGGGACTTTGGATCTGTAAGTGTTTGAAAGTTATCTTACAGCTCAAACTATGAAATCCTAGGATATTTTAGCAGTATTCTTCGGTTGGGATAGTTTATTTATATGACAATTTTTTTGTATATGGTATTTGCTGCTTTTTGCACAGTTGCATTCAAAGGCAAACCACTGAAATTTAAGTATGTCAGACACAACCATTCGGAGAGAAACCATTGGCATCACAGAAACACACACGACATGCCTTATTGTGCTAATACTGAACCCTGTTACTTTCCCCAGGAAGTCCGGTGGAAAGGGGAAAGTAGCAATAACGTAGGGGAAAGTGAAGAAAAGGGAAGAACTGAACAAAATACAAGTATTTTATTAACAATTAAACTCAAAGAGACAACCGAGCTGCTATTATTATTAAAACACACACACACACACACACACACACACACCAAAACTCAGAAGACAGTTAAAAATTGAAGTAAGTCAAACAGTTCAAACAGTCGAACACAGAATGATTAAAAGAGAAAGAGCAGTTGTTCACAAACACACAGGCCATATGCTGTAAGAACAAAAGCACTCTGACATTGGCTGTGTCCTCTCCTTCAGCTGAAGAACAAGAGCTGATTTCTGAATGGAGCCTGGTCAGTTTGTGTTTAAGCTTTGTTTTTTGTGCTATTTTACTTTGTTTTCAGTCTTTGATAAGTTAGTTTTAGACGTCAAAGCTACTCAAATAAACCACTTCATAAGATTACTATGTCATATGAAAAGATTCCTTTCTGACATGAAGAGGTGGGAGTGAGGCTGGTCTCTCTACTGCCATAGGAGATGTGTCATAGCATTGTTGCCAGAGAACACTTTATGTACTCACTGTGATGTCTGTGAGTGTTTCCACTTAAAAGGACCAACATATTCCAAAGAACGCTGTCTTTCTCCACTTTTAAACTGAAATTTAGTTTAGATTCAGAAGCAAAGTCAGTTAGTTAGGCAAACACAAGACTGAAAGCACCATTCTCTAGGTTTCTAGCGTGTTTCACTTCCAAATATACATCTTAATATCTATCCATCTAGCGAGCTTCTTAGCCACTTTTCCTATTCAGGTATCCCAGTGTTCATATGGTAAAAGGTATGGTACAACCTGGACAGTTCATCTATCACATAGAGACAGACTACCATTCAAGCTCATATTTACACCTATGACCCATTGAGGATTACCAATCAATTTTTGGATGGTGGAATAAAACTGGAGTACCTGAGGAGAATGCACAGGCAGAAAGTGCAAACTCCCCAGAGATAGTTGCTAGCTAATGGATTTGAACCCAGGACTGTCATGCTGTGAAGCAACAGTGCTAACCACCACACCGATGTGAAGGAGACCACATCATAGGCTTTTATGATGCTACATTCAGTTATATGGAAAAAAAAAAAAAAAGACAAGTAACCACGAGAAAAATCCATTGGTCATATTCTACAATCAATGTAGGGCATAAAAATACATCTTTGATTATGAAATTACAAAAAAAAACAAAAAAAAACAAAAAAAAAAACAGTGAATGTAAGAAAAATATTTGTACAGTCCTGTACTCAATTATTCAAAGCATATCTTTATTCCGATTACTGATTAATTTTCTAGTCATTATGTATTTTACACACTACTGCTGTTAGTGCTCATCAGTAAATCACCTTATCAAATAGTTTTGAATTTATTTACCTCTCACTCTGTGAGAATAGGTTTATAAACTTGTGTTCAGTTCTGGAAGTATTTTGTCCAGTCTGGTTTACTTGCAATCGTCCCAGTACTAAAAATGTGAATATGATGCTGTGATTCATGTAGGATGCACGTTTTTTTCTTCTTTTTGGCTGAACAGCACTCAGTCAAAGACAATCTGCTGTGCAGTAACATATGAATGAACATCTGGAAAGATACAGCCCACTGAAACTAATTATTTTTCTAGCTGCCACACCAGTGCAACACCATTTATTTAGTAAAGTATGACATAATCTTCTCTTAATAATGTCCTTCATGTTTATGTCTATGTTTGTGCGGTATGTTATCTCAGTTTTGTTTGTTATCTTGAGCTATGATTTTTGATAAATGGGCCGGCAACCCTAGTTACCAATTACCCTGTACTCTGATACTGGTACATACTCGTGAGCATCATTCAGTAACACCATTTTTCAGTACGTTTACAAGTTTTTCAATTCTTCTTTTTCTAATTGACATTTTTTTGTCTGTGTTGTGAATATTAATAGGTTTGTAATTCAAACTTTATTTAGATATACAGGGCATTATGTATATCTATTGTAGCCCAGCTAGAAAAAAAGAGCAGTGGAAAGTAGTTTTTTTTTCCGTGTATGATGTAAACAATTTAGTCATTTCTTTTTTTTTTGTTTAAAGGAAGATGTGAAAAAATAAGATTATCTATTGTCGTTTAACTTGGCCAATCAGCAATGAGCTCCCTGTGACCCTTGCTGTTGACCTTGATCACATGATTTCCTGTGTTGCCATTTCGTTCCTGTTCATACAATGCCATGTGCCATAGAAACTAATGTTCCCGAAGTCGAATCGCTAGGAGTTAAAAGCAAGTCTGCTGCAGTTGTTTTTGGTCGTTCAGAGTCTCACCCGGTCAACGGTGAGTACGAAAAGTGGGGAAAACCTAATTTGTTAAGGATAAAAGGGCGGACTTAACAGGACGGAAAGTCCGCTAGCCACTAAGCTAACAGCTAGCGCTCACGCTAGCAGAATTGAATGTGTTTCTGTGTGTGAAATGGCTAGCGACTGCGACCGTATTACGTTTAAGGAAAAAAAAGAAAGAAAAGAAACTAAAACAAAAGAAATGGTCCTAATCAGTTTATGTGTAACAATTTAATTCAATTGTAAGTCGATTCTTGTATTTTCAGTTGTGTTCTTTGAGTTGTTTATAATGTACAAGTCTGGTGAGCTACTGTGAGTTGCTGACTGCGGCTACAGTGTTAACTCTAGAAGCGGTGTTTTTGTGAACATTGTCAACCCTTCAGGTTGATAAAATTATAGCTCACCTAAGAGGATATGATGCTGCAGTGATATAATTTTTGTTGTACAACAGAGCTAGCTGAATTAAGATATAGAGTTACACTGATACTTATTGTTCATGCTGAATGTTCTAAGTAAGTGTGGCTGTTTCACAACAGTGTATGTGACTATATGGACCTGTGACCTGTTTATAGGTCAGGTTTTTTTGTTATCTGGTAAAAGGATGACTCGACAGATGGACCCAGTCTGAAGCAAGCCCCATCGAGGAGCAGTGATTCCACAGTTCCAGTTAACTGGATGGCGAGCCAACCCAAAAATTGAATAGGATTTGCCAAGGTTTTATTGAAGCCAAAGTTTCGTTCCAATTGAAGCTTCAGATACCTGCAGGACTACGAACTTTCTTCCTTCATCGGAGTGTGGTAGGACAAACGTTAAACAAACTGAACGGGCCCCAACGATCCATCAGTTACCAGACATTATCCACTCATACAATTGACTCAGAGAAAGCTGTATGCGCGCACTTTTATTTAGTTTGTTATTTTGGGGGAAATATTTTGTATTTTATTTCATTGCTTTAATTACATTGTTTGCAGCTGCTGCGTGTCAAATATAAGAAATTTGTGAACAGTCTACTGTGGTGTGGCCCCTCCTTATTGATGTTTATACCTTGGGCTCCTGCCGATCCTAGATTTTCTGATACTGGCTAGTGGGAGTTCAGTCATTCTTAATAATAATTCGTAAGTTGGGTTACACTATTATTTAGATATACATAATGATGATAATGCAGAAAATACAAAAAATAATCATCATCATTACTAAATTCATTACCCTAATGGAAATATTGTCACATAATGTCTGTGATTTTAAGTATATATATATATATATATATATATATATCTATATCTATTAAATCAGGGCAAACAAGTGTTATTACCCAGGAACCAATGCTGATTAGTATTTCGGTTGGTGGCTGCCAGGCAGCCAGTCTGTCTAAGGCAACCACCTCATTTTAGTGGATCTGTCCATCCAAGACTGTGTTCAGCTGTTCTGAACTTTGACCGAATGTTCAGACTCTCTCTCCTCCTCTGACTTCAAAGAACGACGCATTTTTAACAGAAAGCTTTTATAGCTTTCAGCTAAAAAGGACAATCAATTCTTAACCTCTCCCCTGTGCTTTTGTCACCGTCACTTTTTTTCTCTTTTGAGTCGCCAAATGCATATTTTGTGCTTTCATTGGGAAAGCTCCAACTTGGCAGTCTTTTCACATTGACTATATAGAAAATAGGCTTTCTGGACTCTCACAGTAACTGCTCCAACTTTACTCTGAATTAGAAGTTGCTCAGTAGAATGAGTAGAAGCACAGTGCTCCACTGGTCGCAGCTTTTAGTTGATGCTATATTTGTCCTCAGCATGAAAGTAACGACAGATGAAAAAACTCACATTCACACTGTTTGAGCTGTATGTGTGCATGCATGTAAATATGACCCAAGTGCTGACCCTGATGCTTTATACTTTTCATTTCATGCCTCCGTACTCCTGTGCAGCAATTCTCACAACTTTAACCTGCTAAACTTTGATATCTGTGAAACCGCAGGGTCAGACTGTGTACTTACGGCACATATCAACAGAGGCGGAACAGCACAGAAATCATTTAAAATGCATTCACAGGATTTAAAAGTCCGTCTGTATCCCATCTGATTCCCATTAGGTGGTTTCATAACTAAAGTCTGGGACACACTAGAGGAGTAAGGTGTAAACATAATGGTTTAAATGAAAAATTGTGAAGCTTTGTTGGCACCAAAGCTCATCCAGCTGGTGATAAGACTTTTTCAACTCAGCGTTAAAAAAAAGAAGAAAAAGAAACATGAAATCACAAAACATGTTTCACATCCACCATTCACAACCATCTGTGCAGGTGTCGACTGCTGTGTGCACGCATGTGAGATTGATCACTGAGTCAACATGACGAGGCTAAAGAAATGTTTCGGTGAACAAACTGTTGTTGCTGTTTCCACACGTTACATATTAGATGCCTGCTGAGTTTACCAGCTTGTTTGGAGTCACGCTGTGTTTGCAGGATGTGCTGTAGTTGTTACATGGCCTGAGCTAACTTACATAATTTGTACATTCACCTCAAAGATAAACTGACGCAAAAAGCTTTGCATACAAAAAAAATGTTAAAATGTGTAGATTCTTACCAGTATTTCATTTTACTTTTTATATGTGTACTAATTAAATGCATACTTTTTTATGTGTATGAAACCTTTTACTTTAGTTTTACATGAGCTTTCAGCTTGCATGACTCAGAGAAATAGCAGACCTCAACTGCATCTCCACAACTAGTAGTGGAAAGACTGCAGGGTCCCCATACATGCCATACATTAGTGCTATGATGCAAATAGGCTTTTAGCAGGTAAAAAAAGAAATCTGAAATCTCACACAGAGTAAAATGAGTGCAGATATAACTTATATAAAAGTAATATAAAAGAACAGCATGAACAATTTAACACTAAAAGCAATGAGCTAATCTGCTGTTAGAGATTAGCTTCTCCTTGAGGTGGTTTGACTTTACCATTAGGAGTAGTGAGTCAAAATGTTTCCACTTGGTACTGTGCCATTTCCAGTTATTCTAAGTAAGTACCCCAAAATAATTAAACACAAGGTACAAATGCAAATAGTTGCTATAAATTTATATAAAAGGCTTTTCTAATTTAACAGTATGATGAAAACATTTAGGTTTTATTGGGTTAGGTTTATTTCTATTTCATTTGCACTACTGTGTGTTTTACATTCAACACACAACCGTAAGCAGTGTATTTGTCCACATGAACCCTGTTCTCTTCCCTTTGGCTCACAGACCTGAAATCCCCATCGATGAATCCTCCAGTCAGATTATTTTCCAGAAATACTGAATATTCTATTTAGTTCTCTACATAAAACACTGAGCTAAAGGCTCCCCATGCATTATTTCCATTTGTGTAAAAAGGTTTCTGATCCCATAGAGACCCAACAGTCTATGCAGCCTTCAGCTCACTGTTGGACCTAAGTGTCTCTCACTACTCGCCCCACGGGAAACTGTGGGCAAGGCTTTCAACACACAAACTGTACGCTGTGTATTTTGAGCCAAATGGCAGAGCTGAGATAAACAAGTGTCTGTTAAAGAGATGCAAACATCTAACAAACTAAAGACAGCCAAGCACTTTCCCATGGATTTGAAAAAACTACATGCGAGCTGAGCAATATCTGTGCAATCAGACAAGCTGGATCACAGTTATTGTGGAATCTCACTGTTTTTCTCCACATTATATGAAACAACACTGAGAAAAACTGATGCGATATAAAACAGTTATGTCCAAGTTTATTTTATTTCAGCTTATACCTAAAAGATATACATTTTGGGACTTCTTCCAGAGGGGATGTTATTTTTAGATTACTCCTTAGATACCCGTATAACCACTTACATGTACATATCTACATGTATGAGCATGTAGCATGTCGCCACAGACCTCATGCTTATATGGAAGCAAAAATTAATGTCTGTGTCAAATTAACTTTGCGTAAGGAGTAAGGTGCTTGTCATTTTTAACAGATGTGTGGAGCATGAAAAACTCTTCCAAAATCAAACTCTTAAAGAAAAGTTCTACGGTAACATTCAAAGACATCTAAGGATGAGAATTTGTCACAAATAATCTATACTGTAGTATGTGGGATTGTGCCATTGTGTGATGCACAGTGCTTTAAAAACAAAGTTTGTGGGCCACACCAACATATCCTTCTCACCAGATTTAGCTGTTAACAATTTGTCCGCATCCATAGAATAAAACCTGAGTAGTCACATGTAGACAGAATGCTGGAAGCTGCCCAGATTTGAACAAGAAACACACTGAAGTAGCCAAAATTAATTTAGGTATGATTTTCATAAAGCAAAACTTTTGATCACACCTCTTACAGTTATGTGAAAAAGAAAATCTTCACAGGGCCTCTGTGCAGTCCTTTGAAAAATTAAGTTGTGCTTCCTCAAGAATTAGGAGAGCATGTAGCAGCTCAATGCTGCTAATCAAATGCACTTGATTAACTTATCAGTAAATGTGAGCACATCTATAAAAGCAGAACTTTTGGCAGTTTGCTGGTCTGGACCATTCAGGTGCGTGTTACCACAATGTCAAGGTTTTAAGGCCATTTCCAAACAATCTGAAGCATCGTTCTACAATTATAAAAATTACCGTACTCACAAATGGAAAACATTCAAGACAGCTGTCAATCTTCCCCAGAGTGGAGGTCCCAGCAAGGTTACAATACAATACAATACATCTTTATTTATAGAGCACATTTAAAAACCAGCGGTCAACCAAAGTGCTTAACATAAAAGACAGAAAGTAACATGAGTAAGGCCTTAGCAAAGTACTAAATATACTAACAGGTCATTGTCACTAATACACGGGGGTAGCATAAAATACATATCAAGTAAAAACATTGTAAAAGCACAAGCCATAAAAGATATTTATAAAGGAAAATAGAGTAAGTCTAAGAGTCAGGTACAGGCTTTAACAAGCGGGAAAAGCGAGATTAAACAAATAGGTTTTTAACCGTGATTTAAATGATTGGATAAGGTTAGACTGTGCAATGCTCAGAGAAACTACAGGACCTGCATCTCAGACACTATAGTCCTATTAAAACCTGTAAACAGTACTTCTTCTTTGGAAGGGTTGACAGGTGAAAATACCTATAAATGAACACAGCTGCACAGCTTGGGTTTGCAAAATTGCATCTGATGGTTGCTCCAAAGCAGGGGTGTCCAACTCCAGTCCTCGAGAGCTACTATCCTGCAGCTTTTCAATGCATCCTTGTTCCGACACACCTGAATCAAATGAATGGCTTGTTACCGGGCCTTTGCCGAACTTGATGGCATGCTGAAGAGGTTTATCCAAACCTTTAATTCAGCTGTGTTGGAGTAGGGATGCATCTAAAAGCTGCAGGAAAGTAGCTCTCAATTGCTGGAGTAGAACACCCCTGGTCCAAAGGTTCTTTGGACCAATCAGACTAAAGTAGAAATGTTTGGCTATAATGCACAGCACCATGTTTGGTGAAAACAAAAGCCAACATGTTAGCAAAACCATCAGTGTCAAATGTCAGTGATCTGTTCATCTGGACGTAACATTTTCAGTGAGAGAAACATTTCGTCAGTCATCTAAAGTGACTTCTTAAGTCTAGCTGACACTGAAGAAGTCATTTGGATGAGTGATGAAACATTCTCCTAATCAATCTAAATGGTGTTGGGGGAGTGACGATTTGGGCTTGTTTTGCAGGCATAGGTCCTGGGTACCTTGCAGTCAATGAGTCATCCATGAACTCCTTTTCTATATCAAAGTATTCTAGAGTCAGATGTGAGGCCTTCATCTCAACAGCCAAAATTGAGTCGTGCAACAGATCAGTAGTTCCAAGGACAGCAGCAAGTGTTTTTTTCATGTGCTATGTGCAGAGGTGCTTTTTTCTGTTCTCAAACTGATCTCCCTGTTGGAGCTCAGTCTGGGGGGAGTTATTTTTTTCTCCTTATCTTTCCTCATGTTGTGCATTTTCCATTGTTATACCTCTCTGACCTGTCTTCCCCATGTGATGTTTGTGTCATGTATGTATGGTCAGAAGGCTAAGATGGCGCTGGCAAAGGTCGGCAGCCTTAACCCAATTTCCTTCGGGGTCAACCTTCAGGATGAATAAAGTTTTATTGAATTGAATTGAATTGAAATCTACAACTGAATACCGTCAAAACAAAATACTTTAGTATTAAAATGGTAAAAAAAAGTTATTGCTGCACGGTTTTCTAAAGTCTTGTATCACACAATTCCACCTCCTATACAGCAAGTTATTAAAAAGGACTTCTTTGCAGAAATCCAAAGACATCTACACCCTCCTTTTCTGACAGCCATCTAAATGCATTTAGTAACAGGTAGCCAACACTCTTTCATGCTGTTCCTAAAGTAAAAGATTATGGACACTGATAAAAAGATGAGCTTGCCACTGAAAAATAAAATCACAAAAGTATTGTCAGACTGCAGAGCATAGATGGTGCAAAACAAAATGACATGTGCAGAAAAATAAGTAATGATAAAAACAATGATAATTATGACAATAACGTATAGCATAAATTTAAAATAAATGAATAATTCATTTGGAAAAAGAGGAAGCCCAGTGACTGCAAGAATGTGAACACCCCTCTGAGCTGTGAGTATCTGTGGCACACAATCACATTCTCTCACACACACACACACACGCACACACACAGACAGTCAGAAGGAGAAGTAGGAGGTAATAAGAATGGAGATTAGACTTTCGATTAAACTGCTTTCTTATTCCGCAGCCCTCCAACAGCTTTGACACGCAGCGTCTTAGAAGCAGCCGTGGCCAATTCGCCTTCAGCGTTTACAAACAGAAATGACTTTGAACGCTTACTTCTGAGAGTGTGTCTGAGTTTCCAATCGGCAGCCATAGCACTCAAAGGGGAATGTGTCATCGCTTGTGCAGGGGAGTTGCAAAAAATTGCATTTGTGTGTGTGCGCGCGTTTGCTCATGCATATGCATATGGAACAAATACATGGCGACGTGAAATAAACAAAACAACAAGGAAGCTGTCAGCAGATTGCAGACAGGGTCACATGAGAGGGTGGTGATGGTGCATGCTCATGCTTGTACACAAACAAATACTCATATTCTCACACAAAGCAGGTCACAGCTAGAAATGAAGTTGGTAAAAGGACAAACTGCTGTCATCAGATAGCAGACATATGAGCCTCTGTGAGATTCACAAGTTTCCTTTCAACACAAATGATGGAAATTTACCGCTGCACATTTTAGCTGACGTGTAACGCATTTGATAAACTTTCCGTTCAGATACCAGGGTAGAAAGGGTTGTGTAGCCAAAAATCCTGTTATATACTGTGACAGTGGTGGATGATCACAATAAACAGAGTCAGTGTTTTAAATATTGAGGTCAATGTATCAGGCAGATTTTTTTTCCACATTGTGCCCATGTATGATGTTGGTGAGAACAGATTTTCCCAGAATGATGATCTCAGGCACTCTCCCCCACCCACATGTTGTTTAAAGCCATTTGCGAGAGACAGGAAGTCAGAAGAAAGCTGGCTTCAGTGGAAGGTTGGGCTTAAAACAGAGGGATTAAATGGCTTGATTCAAACAGAAGTTGAACTCAAACTGTGTAAAACATAAATAGGGATTATTTTGAAGTATGAATTATTTTAAAGTAGAGCTGCATACTCTTCTAAGACTGCATTCAGGCTAGCCTGAGAGCAGCACAGGCAACTCATTCTGCCAGTCCTATTTAGCAGTGAGTGGATCATCATAAGCTGAATCTGACTTAACGTTGGTTGTAATGCAACACGAGGTCAAACAATGCACTGTCCAATCAAACACAAAATACTAGATCTTTAGTATATGACACTTTATGGAGTCAGCTGGCATTTTTTCCATGTTTCAAAGTTCTGAACTTTTTATAACATTTTTTACAGTAGAATAGAGAGCAAAGGAGCTCTTTTTTATTGATTGCTTTTGATCCAGCCATGCACTTTTATAATTGCGTATCCAATTCAGGTTGATGTGAGGGCTATCTCATGGTGAGGTGGGACGCACAATAGATAGCCCTGTGATGGACGGGTAACCTAACGCAGAGAGAGAAACACACCCTACAGTAGATCTAAAATGAACAGTTTACTTAACATTCATGTCTTTGAAATCTGGAATGAACCTGGATTTTCCAGACGGGCTCATGCAGGGACAACATGCAAATGTCCCAGAGGCCTCACTGATTTGAACCTGCAACTTTCTCCCACTGAAGCAACAGGCCTAAACTGCTCCTCCATCAGGTTTGGATTTTATTATTCATTCTTCATATTTTATAACCACAGAAATTAAGCACAACACATCTGTTCAAAAAAAAAAAAATCTTCCTGTAAGTGTCTGAACCATCTTCATCTTCTCTCCTTGAGTCCGATTAAATCAGTGTGAATTGACTATTAATGTTGCTTTAAAGTAATTTTAATTTCTTTTACATGGACTACCAACAAGGTGTATTTTTACTGTTTAACACGCTGGTGTCTGACAAAAGAGTTTCCAATTCTGGATGTAAGTTTTAAAAATAATATTGTAATTTGAAAATTAATGGTATACTGATTTCATTTATGATAATGATTTATGATATTATATACTCACATAGGTCCACCTGTTGAGTTTTTATAGATTTGCTCATGCTTCAAAGCTTTTTCATGGTTTTATCACCCTCTTACTATTTAATTTAGTTAGGACTTTTTTACAAGTATTGGCTGAATTATATAAACTACATCACTTAAAGACTGAGTGACACGCTACCTCACTGATCCTAATAGCACTAAAATGGTCCATTTGTCAGGCCCCATCACAGAATATGAGGTCTTTTTTCAGGTTTGTTCTTTTCTGAACAGCATTAAAAGTGGATATATAGAGAAACAAAAGTTGAGTAGAGGAACGTCAGTCTGAAAATTAGCCACCAACACGAAATATCCAGAGGAAAACTTGACAAGGTGTCAAACAGCAGCAGTGCAGTTTGTGTTTCATGTGTTCCTGTGTGCCACAGTCAGCAGGAACAACATATGGGCCCATTAAAAATAACACAAGTCAATTACTAGAACAGGTTAGATGTGCCAACACAGCGGCACAACCACCGATAGTAATACCTTACTTTTATGAGTCAGCCCATGGAACAAAAGTGAACCAGATTATACAATAAATCCTGACGCAGATTAAAGAACACTGGGCTGTTTTTGTTTGAGTGAGAAAAAGCACAAACTGCTCATATTCAAATGAATGTTTAGCTCTTTTGGACAACAAACATGAAAACTACATATCATCTGCTTTGCAAAAATAAGAAATCGAATGATTCTGTACGTTGTACTCTTCTGTAGTCCTTTAAATTGATATCACTTGGGATTGTAAAGGTTCCGAAGCTGATCCCACAATCAAAGCACAAATGTCCTGCTCTTATGTAGTAGTTCTGTCTTTCCATGTCACGTTATCTGACTTTTACAAGTCAAGGACCACAACTCATTGTATAACTGTGGACACAGGATTGTGTTACACCCTTCCCCTGAAAGAATTTTGCCCATTTTAGCCTGCTACTGTTGCAAAGTGTCTCTGCTTTGTGAGAGCTTAGCTCCACACATGCATATTTTACTTTTGAGAAGGAAATACAGCATGTAAATGTAGAAAATGATCCAAATGCACAGTTTTAACACATAAAAAGACATTATTCACAGAACATTTTGACTTTTTATAGCTGTCAAAGCATAGGTAAAACATTTCACGCATGTTGGCTCTGTCCTCGTGAGTAATGACAGCAAGAAGCCAGCGTGCAGTTGACCCAGACAGTCAGACCATTTGTATTCACTTCTTTTTATTCTAGCTATCAAGTGTTTAAAAGTCCCAAATGTCTTCTGTAGAAAACATTATTTCAGTAATTGGATTTCTTGTTTAACTGAACTGAATAATTCTGAATCAGAACCTTCTGTAGTTTAAAATCACTCAGGTTGGTCACACAGATTGGTATCAGGACAGTCGTCCGTCAGAATAAATCACTTAAATTTTCTGTAAATAAAATTACATTGTTCCTTCATAATTTTGGCTAAAGTACACTGGAGCTCCTTTTATTCTAGGGAAATTGCATCCATATTATAAAGGGCTACGCACGTGTTAAGTATGCACACACGTGTTTTCCCACTTTAAGACAAAATATTAAAGAAGTATTACAGCTCACAAAGCAAATATAAAAATAGTGAAAAGATCAAATAAATAACAATACAAATTGGCTAAAATCAATAAAATATTTAGACATTTATTGCTATGACATAAAACAATAATTTAAAGGGGTCAGTGTGAATTATCTGAACACACACAGCACTTATATTACAGAGAAAACAGCAGACAGACTAGAAATGGTTTGACTCTTGACAACAGAATCGTAACAAAGAGCCTCGCACCATTTTCACCTCACCAACCCTGAGGGTGTCTCCCTCTATATTTATGACTGACTCTGTTTGCGTGTGTGTCTGTATCTCGCCTCAGGCACATCAAACTCTCAGCATGTAAGGATGAACTAACAGGCATCAAGCCGACACACACATTATCATCACAACGCCTTATTTTTGGTCTGATCCCAACCTTGAAATGCTCTGATGTCAACCTGCTGTCACGCTACAAGATTGACACCGGACCTCACACTGTGACAGAGACATGGAGACGTGAGGAGAAAAATATCAAATGAGCAGGTGAGTAAATGAGGAGGGGAATGGAAGAAAAGAGAGAGGCCAGATAGAGTGGAGAAAGGATTAGGGGAACAATCAAGAGACAAAATTAAATTAAAGGGGAGTCGGGAAATAGGAGAGGATGTCAAAAGTAAACCTGGAGTAGGCTTGTGGGTAAAAGGAAAGGAAAGAAAAAAAGCAAGTAATGACACAAGAAAGAAGTGAAGATGGGAGGAGAGGAGGAGCAGACTGCTGGGTTGTTGAGTGTGTAAGCATGTGATAAGCAGCAGCTATCCAGCTGTATCTGCCTGAGGAGAGACACAGATAAGACAATCTGTTCTGATTATATTTAAACAAACACTTTGCTCTTTTTCAGTCTTACTTTCATGTATTAGTTTTACAGGGTCAGGGTCATTTTTGGCATAAATGGTAATATATTCTATATTTTGTAGGTTAGTAAGAAAAGGCAGCAAAATGAAGATGTCAAATCTGAGCTTTGTAAAATGATGAAAAGAAATCGAATTTAATTGAAGATAAATTACTGAACTAGTCATAAATCAAAGAACTACATACACATATACATATACACACACATATCTACATTTATACATATGTGTATAAATATATCAATGAGTTTTGCAGAGTTATCCACATCAATAAGTTTGGATAATTTAAAGGGGCATTACATCCAAACTCTGTCTTTTAAAGGAGTGCAATTTAAATGTCTCGTTTTCTAATAAACATGTCAGTCGGAGCTGCTGATAGGATGCGTGAAGGAGCGTTTGCGCAGGTCCTTCCTCCCTGCAGCTCAAAACTGCTCCCAACAAACATAGATGTTTACATCAGCGCTGTAACTTGCACTATTTTATCAACCGATTCACACTATAACCTGGGTTTGCCTCTTATCTGTATTTAATTTTATTTAATTTTAATAACTGTACAGTACTCTGTTTTTGGTAACTATTGTCTTTGATGTAAATATGTAAAAATAAATTGTGTATGTTTCTGTTCCGTGTCCTGTTTGTTTGTACATGTGTTTTTCCTGCTGCTGTTACAACCAAATTTCCCCTTGTGGGACAATTAAAGGATTATTCTATTCTATTCTAGTCAAGAGGTTAGGTTTAGGTTCACATTAACTGCAGGACACTTGTCCCCCATATATCCCCCCCCACCCCCCACCACACCCACACACACACACACACACACACACACACACACACTTTTCTGTTAACAGTCAAAATAATCCTGTATAATAAAGGGTAAATGCAAAAGATATAAAACTGGGAAAAGCTGGAGCCACATGAAGATGACTCAGATACACAGTGATTAGTCTCATAATTAAAAATAGAAGCAACATAAATGCAGAAATGTTTCTAGTCCTGCTTCTTTCTTATAGATGCACACACATACTAAACATAGTAGATACATATTTGGGTCACAAAGGAACTAAACCTCTTGCTGGTATCTCTGTCTTCATACAACTACATGTTAATAGGAAGTAAATTTTGTCATTTTTATTACTATTGATGATGTGATGTATGTTTTTTTAAAGAGGAAAATGCCAAATAAACCATATTGTAAAAACTGATGTCTTTTCACCTCTGTGCACCTGCAGGATGAGGATGCTTGCTGTTTCCCTCCGCCTGTAAACCATGACACTGCAGAAGTCCATAGGCCAAGAATAGCCGCAGGGTTTCAAAGTGCAATATCACATTTTCATAATGAGAACCAATGAGCTGTAAATCCCTGCTGACACGGTTATGGAGCGAGAAGAGCTTATGGCAGCGATACTGAAACTATTAAACAGTTGCCTTCCTCTGGTGCTAGGTATAGTGTGTGTGTCTGTGTGTGTGTGAGAATGTAAACATGTAAATGTATTTGTGTGTTTGTCAGCAGTAATAAGAAACAGTTGCATGTGCCTTTTCAGGAATAAATTCCCAGTGTGATACTTAGGAACATATTGTTTAAAGGCTGTACTTTTTTATTTATTATTAACCAAATCCCACATTGCCTTGGGGTAGGGGTGTGTGTGTGTGCGCGCGTGTGCATGTGTGGGTATAGGAACTTATACGAGCTGGACAAGTTTGTTTCGTGAAACTGAATCTTTCAAGGGTTTTCATTATTTTCCAGAATCAGTGCTGTAAAAGCTCTACACGTACGATAAATACATTACTGAAAGAAACACTGATAACTTTTTATTTCTTTATTATTGATTCTTTTCTGTCATTGCCCATATATTCATCAGTTTCCTTAACATCTATCCAGTTCAGGGTCATGGGAGGGCTGAAGCCTATCGCACCTCACACCCAGGCAGATAACCACTCACTCTCATATTCGAGCTTACAACCAATTTAGAATCCAATCTAATGTAAATCAAATATACTGTCTTTGGACTGAAGGAGGAAACATGTTCACAAAGAATCCACAATAGCCCAGGGAGAAAACGCAAACTCAACACACAAAGGCCGGCAACAATCCGATCCAAGACCTTCTCGCTGTGTGGCACTGAACCAGCATCCTTTCTGTAATCTTTAAAAACAATTAAAAATACGTAGCATGTGTAAGAACTTAAAAGATGAAAATATGAAACTGTGCAGGTACATTGTTTTGCCAAAAATACAGTACATTACTGTTATGGTTAGGTTATTATTCATTTAAATCTAAAAGATCTTCTTTATTATCTGGCAATAGAATTTTTTTTTCTTTTTCGTGTATTGGAATTTTAAGAGCTCTTATTAAAAAAAAATAGAGTAGACTAAAGGGGAATGAAAAGGCCTGTGGTGAAGGGCATCTGCTTAAAGATGTTTCACAAAGCAGTAGTCGTTTTTGTTTGACCTCCTTCCATGTATTTTCGATCATTTTTTCCTGCTACCTCATACTAGTTAAATATATGTTGTTATTCTGTCTCATTCCTAGAATTTAGTATAATTTATTCAATCATAAAATAAAAATTGACACTGAAAACAAAAGCTGTGGAAGTAAATTTGTGAGAAGTCAAAATAACGGTTATTAATCGATCCTTGAATTCACCACGGTGCTGTCAGAGATCAAAAGCTTTTTATTCAAGGACACTCAAGCTTTTGCTCTGGGAAAAATATTTTTCCTCTATGTTGTCTTGCCTGCAGAAAAGTGTAATAAATGCAAATGCTTAAAACAAATTAATTGCAAAGTTTTTGCTGGTTACGCCTACAGTAGGATGTACTGTTGTGTCTGGCTCCCTCATGCTTATGAGAACTGACAAACTGGCAGAGTGTAGTGCATGAGCTGGAAGGCACTCGTGCTTGTTTTTACAAATAATTAATTTTTCTTTTTACATCTCTTTGTTCAC
Source organism: Pelmatolapia mariae (assembly GCF_036321145.2). Classification (NCBI taxonomy): domain Eukaryota; kingdom Metazoa; phylum Chordata; class Actinopteri; order Cichliformes; family Cichlidae; genus Pelmatolapia; species Pelmatolapia mariae. The sequence goes on along the minus strand of NC_086240.1, from coordinate 20,516,829 downwards.
ATCTCAAACAAATAAGGAACCCCTTCTGACACTGAATCAAGACAGCTTTTACTGTGGCATGGGTCATTATCCTGTTGGAGGTAGCCATTAGAAGATTGGGGCATAAAGGGAGGCATATGGTCAGCAGCAACATTCAGAACTGATTGGTACTGAGGGCCCAAAGAGTGCCAAGAAACCATTACACCACCAGCAGCAGTCTGCAGTACAAACCAGTATAAAGGGCATGCTGATAGCAACAAATTCTAGACACGTACAACTGAGAGACAACAGAAATCCAGATTCTATGTGCCGGGACAAATTTTTCCAGTGTCCAACCATGTCTGCTGCTACCAAACATGCTGATATCTGATACAAACTTAACTAAAACTCCTGGCCTTAATATGTAGGATTCTGTGCACTGCATTTGTGCTAAATGATTAGCTGATTATTGCAGAAAAAATTAAGGTGCATCTATTCGATGTGTAGTAACAGCAAAATCAAACTCCAAGATACAACTGGAGCAAAAGCAAGGATGTGCATGTGCCCATGTTCTGTGCAAGACAACTCATATTCCTGTTTAGTATCCACATCTCACTTTGTAATAAATCATAAAGGCTGCTGATATGAATTGTTAATAAAGAGATTTTCATCCAGTTTGCCTGCAGAGTATCCAGTTGCAAAGTATCCAGTCCAATCTTCCCCTCATGTCAGAAATAGGAGCAGTTTTCACTGAGCTGGGGAATCAACAATACAGCAGAAAATGCTTTAGGGAGTCATAATACAAAAAATACTTGATACTAAATCAACAACAGCTAAAATTGTCCCACAGTATATGGATCTCAGCAAGTAGAAAAGAGAAAAAGATGGACACTTCTGCTGTAATATGTGTGTGTTCAGGGATCTATGGCTGCAAATGTTTGTGAAACCAAGCAGTAGAGAAAACTGTTCGGCTTTTTGGACCATTTGTTTCCGCTCAGAAAAAACAAATACACAGGGTGACATGCAGCAAATGAAAAATCATACAAGAGCAACACTTTCTTGTTTCCTCTCTGATGAAGTTTCCTCTCTTTCCTGTTGCTGTGCGCGTGTGTGTGTTTGAAACGTGATGGATTCACACTGCAATCCATCCTGCCAGGCAGTGTTTCCACTATTTTACCACCTCTCTAATTCCGTCCTCCTGGTCTTTCTCGTTGAGGATGGATAGCAAACATCCTGTTAAGCTCCCACACACCTTTACTTCAACTAAACTGATTGTCACTGCTCACCACACTAATGCACAGAGAGAAAGAGAAGACGAAATAAAGACAGCAAACTTTGGCAAAGAAATCAGAGTTAGGAAGAAAGGTCGAATGGAGACGGAAAAAAAAAATACTGTGATTGAGTCAAATTGTGTTCCTGGCTCATTTTCTGGGTACATAAGGAAAGAAAGTGATGTGCAGTCGAGTGAGAGGGCTGGCAACATTTCATGCTGCTGCAGAAAATGACATCCTTTCTGCAGACAGACAGCATAGCATCACATATACCCAGACAAAGACGTTTCTTCAGCATGTGTTGTTACTGTCAAACTGACGTGACGAAGAGTGGGCACTCACCGTTTGTTCGAGAAAAGCGAGACATAAATTGAGTTTTATTCTGGTATAAAGTGTAAAGTTCAAGCATATTTACAGAAAACTCTCGTTCAGAAGGTTTACCGTTTTCCAAGTTTACTTTTAAGGAAACTTAGGAGACGCCCTGACAATTCTGAGTGCAACCATCAAACCGGTCTCCTTAAAAGTTTAAGGTAGGAATTTCCTTACCCAACTACATCCAAAAGAAGAACAAAACTGCCTCGCTCATGTGCAGCTGCAATGTTTATACCATAAAAGTTGTAGCAGGAGAGAAGTTGATTCACATTGTGAGTCATAGTACATTAAGGCAAAAGCACAGTTATTGCTACAGTTGGTTGGAGATTGTGATTTCATTTACGTTAATGGAGTGCATGCTGTCAAGTGTTTTCCAGGCACAAAGGAAAAAGTATGTTATTTTCCAGAGTTGTTGTGTTTGAAAACAATAGATAAATAAATAAAATAAATTTTAAGAATTTATAATAAAAAGTTTAGTAGCATAACATTTTGCTATTTTAATTTATTGTATGTTTCCTGTTTTAAATTATCAAAATATATACAGTTATTATATTTTACCATTTTATTCATATTAAAACTATATTATATTAGGCAGTAGAAATTAAGGCACTTAGTTCTTTCACACCTAACTCGTTTGGTCCAGTAAACAATGGGAAATGCAAATAGGTGAAGCCAACAAAGCACATGTGAGTTATTTTATGTTCTTTCTTACAGCGAACACTAGTAAATTTGTAAGTTTACTCACTTCCAAAGAAATGAACAGCCTCTTATTTTCATGGTAGTTTCCTAGAAAGAATATTAACCAAAAAAATCCAGAAAAAAACAAACAAAAAAAACCCCCCACACATCACATCAACGTTATATAATTATTTGCATGTAGCATGTTTGTCAGTAGGTTAGGAAGTGGAGTCACAAGTTTGAGAATCGATGGGAGGCACCGATTCATCTTCTCACAACTTTCTTTTACTTTTCACAAGTAATAATGTCTTTTTTGCTTTGGAAGGAATTCCAGGAGGAGGAGACATTAATTCTCAAGTCATTCACTTTAGATTTTTTTATCCAAGACGAGACATTGAAAAAACAGCTAACAGCCATTCAGCATGACAAAGTTTGCCAGGAAAGGTCAGGTGCAAATTTAATGCTGATTGCAGTTTACTTTAAACTTGCAAATTCAGTGCTATTTCAAGAGCTCAGACAAAAACTTAAGTCAATCAATCAGACAAATGTTTAAACTCACAGTTTGCTGGCTTGTGTTCCTCACAGTGACCATTTGGCCTCTGATACTTTAACTTGTTCTTCCCAATAAAACTGACAGTGGGTCAAGTAAAATAAATGCCAAGGCCCCGTTGCACTAAATGCCAATCTATATTTGGATTTCACACAGCAAGAACTATTAACCTCTATTCATCTTCTGATTGGCTGCAGTAGTGAAGTCAAAGCTGATCAATAGAGTTTCCTTTCACCCTCCAACCAGCCTTGGCAGAAGCCTTCAATGCATTGACAAGTTCAGCTGTTCTTGTCTGCTGGCTGAGAAATCTGCAGCCATTTAATGGCCCCTAGAAACTCTCAAACAGCCTGTAAAGAATCGTGTCTCCACAACTTTTATTAGTCTGAGTTAGGAGGAAATAAGAAGAGGATATTGTTTGTCAAAATGAATTATTTTTCATCTGTATTTACGGTATGTTATGATTGTTTTTCAGAAGTTCTAATAAGATTTTATATTGATTTCTTATTACTGTATTCATCGGCCAGCTGTGGCCAAAGGAGGTCATTATTTACGCAACACATTTGCAGCCAATTTCTTTCCCCTATCGGAAGAGAAGAAACGTACAGAAAGAAAAACACTTGTTTAGAAATAATAAATAAACTACCTAAGGTGTCACCAAAAAAGGAAACTGTCAGTTATCCATCAGACTCTGAATACACAAGATGAAATCATTTATTTCACTATATTCTTTCACACGCCTGTTGCCAAAAAGTCAGAATTTATATATTGAACATATCAAAATTCACACAATCCATCAGACAGACTGGCTGACAGAGGCATTATCAAAAAGATTAGGGACCTTTTCAGTTTATATTTAGTGTGACTTGAAGGTTTTATTTTGACTCTTTGATTCTTTGGACACATTTAAGAGAGAAAACAATCGTGGTTTGAGTTAAAATAGACCGTTTAAAGACACCAACCACATTAGAAACTCTTTCAGTCCCATGGCTGGTTGCATGGATGTTGATTACAAGCAATTTAACTGCAAGTCAAAAATACAATTTAGTTGAACGGGGATGCGATTTTCAAGAGACAGGGCTCAGATTGTGTTGCTCAGGATCACCAGGTTTCTTTGACTTTATTCTAACAGTTTTAATCTTTTCTGTCATTCTTGTTGGGTAACTGTACCTCATTTTGATAGATATTAAAGATTTCATTAATTACTTAAACTGTTTATGTGGTTTATTTTCATGTACTTTATTGCAGTAACTGTTATTGAAAGAGTTTATTTTCTGAATGTTTGCAATTGCATTGTTACAAACGGGCCGGTTTAGCCACCTTTTTGTTGCTTTAATTAGGTTTCTAATGTGGTCACACATGAAAGTGTCTTAGAAGTCCTTAACTTGTCTCTCTCCTTCACTGAAACTGACAGAGTTTGTTATTATTCTTCACGGAGCTCTTCATCATGACTTGCATCAAAGATGCACTAAGACAGCAGTAAAACCTTTTCCATGGGTTACTTTAGCTCAGCAGTCGAAGCAGGAAGATGTGAGGAAAAGAGCAAGAGGCAGAGGAGTGAGGAAGAGGACAGATAAGGGGAATAAAGGAGAGAATAGGAGAGGAATGGAAAATGGAGGAGAAGATGAGAAGAATGAGAGGGATGAAGGTGAAGAGAGAGGATGGTGGAGAGTAAGGAAGATAAGCAGCAACAAGGAAAGAGGGCTTTACCTTTTGATGTGTTTTAACAGAACAACTCACAACAAGCCCAGCAAGAAATAACTAAAAAAAAAAAACAAGTGACAGCAGGCCACCCACATGACCACCGCTGACATTTCAATTAATACAGTCAGACACTTTTCTCCCATCATACATATTGGATTCTGCAGCTGCCAGAGATTCACAGATGTGACAGCAGCTGTGTTTCCATCTGAATATATTTATGCATACTTGGACGCATCAAATTAAAAACACTGAACAGTGAGAGCCCATTATAACTAATTCATTTAGAATCTTTACTTTCTTTTGATGAAATAATTAGTGATGAAAGCACATTTGGTGAATGATGACAGAGTAGCGTGCGAACCCTTGGTGTCAAATATTTGTCCATTACGAGCTTTTAGAGATGCTGCTTGTGTGCCTTGATCAGCATGTCAGGATATGCCATTTCACTTCTTTAGTAGATGCAAATTCTGCAGAAAAGGGACATTTTCATGACATGTGATCTCTTCATACCTTGACTACTACCTACTCTATAGTACTGTGCAAAAGTCTCATTTCTCAATATTTTCCCAGCAAATTAGGAAGAAGTTGCAGCAATTTATTGAAACAAACATGCAAACATGAATGGAACTAAATGCATACTTGTATACAAGTTTGCATTTATTAAGGTCAAAAACAGAGTTTGTACACTTAAGCTTTAAAGTCAGCAATTTCTATGACCACCTTTGTTCTTCAACATAGCTCTCTTAGGCAAGGTTTATTGGGAATTCTTTAAGTACTTTTCAGGACTTGTCCTTCAGGCTTCTTGAAGGACATTTAAAGCTCTTCTTTTTCTTTTGCCCCCTTTTCTTCTGTTCTCTGTCAAGATGATCCTTCTCTGCTTCAAATATTATTGAAGTCCTGAAAAATAAAGCTATTGCCAGTCAGACTTTCCAAATGGCATTGCATTGTGGAAAAAATCTGATGGCTTTTCTTCGTTCATAATTTCATCAGTTTTGACAGGATTCCCAAGCTGAAAGCCCCAAACCATGACAGAGGTTCCACTATGTCTTACAGATTCAATTCAAATCAACTCAATTTATATAGTGCCAAATTACAACGACAGTTGCCTCAAGATACTTTATATTGTAAGGTAAAGGTAAAGATGACTCGTGTACCCCTCTCCTGACCCCCTTGGTTTAAATTTGGATTCATCGCTTCATAAGACCTGCTCCCACTGATATTCAATCCAGTTATTGTGTAATTTGGCTTACCACGTAGATATACCTGACACTTCTTTTTTTGTTGTCCTGTTCCAGTTTCCCGAAACATTTTAAGTACACTGCACACCATAAGAAGACATACCAGGTTTTTGGCTAATAGCCGTTTGAGAATCACCTTCATCCTGGCGTTGTTCCCGCTGGTGCAGGGTCCGCTCTTCGGCAAAGGTTTCTCCATTTGGTTCTGTCCAAGGCGTCCTCAGGTGATGCGTTGACGGTCTTAATGTCCTCCTTAATTTTGTCCATCCACTGTTTCTTCGGTCTGCCTCGAGGCCGGCATCCTTCTGGGTCAATCATCATAGCCGTTTTTGCTACAGAGTTCTCATCGCTTTGAATCACGTGTCCACCTCAGGCGGGACTCGAGCATCTTTTCCTTAATTGGGGCCACGCCTAGTTGCTTCCGTATGTCTTTGTTCGTAACACGGTCCCGTCTTGTAATTCCCAGGCTCCATCGGAGCATGCGCATCTCCATGGTGTTTAGGGCCTGTTCATGTGTGGTCAATGCAGGCCAACATGTGTTTGAGAATCACCTTGTTGGTACAAAAATACTATTTCATGCCTGTCAAACTGTCTTAAAAAAAATTAGAACAAACTGTGTTTTTGCAACAGGCTGCCAGTACCACAGTGCATAAAGATACCATTTAAAATTGTTCAATTAAATTAAATAAAATTGCTAAATTGTTTCATATGTGTAGAAACAAAACTGGTTTATCCCTTGAGTTAAGTGCCTTCTTTATGCTTGAATGATTTATAGATCTGTGTAAAGTGGATTAACAAACACCTTTCCTCTTAAAATGATCAGGTCTTGGACTGGACTGAAAACATGGAAAAAATTATGTGTCGTATTAAAAATAAAAGGGTGTTACACCAAACCTAGCCAATCAATTCACATCGGCGCATGCCTGGTTGGTGGTTTAACTTTTCTTCGCTGAATCTTTTGTGAGAGTTCATGTCAAAGCTCTTACATTTGTCCTCCATTCAGAATACACTTTATCAGCACAATAATAGCTTGATTCAAACAACCTAAGGGGGTCAGAACTAAAAGTGATGCTGCACTTTGTACACTTTGTGACATCTAGACAATAGCCTGTCAGAGTGGCCTGCTCTGACAAATATGGAAATGTGTGGTATAAGCACTATGAGCTTAGAAAAAGAAAAAAAGAGGCTAATGGACAGACAACACACTCTTTTCTTTGTGAGACCAACAAATTAATCAACTGTCAGGGTTTTTTTTTTTTTAATTTTCCGTGTTTTTTTGAATACAAGACAGAGTCGCTCACACCACATTGGTCAGTACATCTGTTTGTACAACAAAGTGTACAACAAAGTGTACATCTAACGCAACACAGGTCATGAAAAATGTCAAACTATGATTGGGACCAACAGGTCTCTCAAGTCTGTTGGCTAAATTTCTTTAATAACACATGACTCTACCTTCACTCATAATCTGGTGCAACCATAAAGAATTCCTTCAGTCTTAACATGGCATTACACATTTTAGTGTAGATAAAAAATTAAATATTTAGTCTGTTAAGTTCCATTCAACAATGTTTTTTATGTGTTTTCTACCCTCACTACAAGTGTAGGTGTACAGCTATAAAGCAAGCAGAGGATACCTCCAAAAAAGGTGAAGACCTGAGTTGGCCTATGAAATCTTTACTGAAAGATTTACTGAAGCTGTAAAATGATGCATTTGGTGAAACCTTCAGGGAGGGTAATTACAGTTCAATTCCAAAGAGAGACCAAGCATGGTGACAAAAACCTGAATTCACAAGCGCGCAGGCTACTAGCTAAACCAATTACATTGTGCAAAAAGTGGAAAACTTGTATATCCAATTCATTTATGGCACATTTAGCTCAGAGCTGCGTGCCAGCACACTGCTGTTTCATGTTATTGCCAGTTTAGCACTATGAAACAGGTCTTAACTAGCTTCACACCTTTTCTGTTGTTGCCTCACTTATTATGACTTGATCGATCTTTGCTATTAGCTGAAAATGAAGGATACTGACAGCTTAAAACATGCTGGTAAAAACTCATGTTGCCTGCTTAAGCTGCACTAATTTACTGTCTTTATATCCAATTCAAATTCTAATTATACTGTTCTGACCAAATTTATTAGAACACCTGTCATTAAAACAAGAAGAAATATTTTAAAGATCTGTCAAAAAGTTATTTATAAGTAGAATTTATATTGGTATTTAACAGAAAAAAAAAAAAAACCTAATTGGCATCAATTTTTTTTATACACAAATTTAAGACAACACACTGGACTTCTATGAGAAGTCAAATAAGCATAACATTCAGGCAAATAACATTTTTTCTGTTTAGGACTAGCAAATAATTGTAAATTGGCATCTTATTTAAAAAAAAAAAAAAAAAAGGATAGTTTTTTGTTTTTGTTTTTTTTGGGGGGGGGGGGTTAAAACTGTAAATCTGTAAATTTGTGCATAACAACAATCAGATTTTTATTTTAGCAATAAAAACATAATTTTAATAAAAGAACTTATTGGTGGATTAAACATTACGGAAACATTAACCATTTAGGGCAGCTGTGGCATAAACCTTGACCTGGGTGGTTTATGAGTCTAATAAACTTGTTAAGCACTGTAAATTTACTCTCCTATAAATAATCTCTTCATTTACAGCAAAGATGGGAATTTTCGTGTGTGTGTGTGTGTGTGTGTGTGTGTGTGTGTGTGTGTGTGTGTGTGTATAAAAATGCATCCTTTGGCATTTAAAGGCCATCTATAGCTGAACTGCCACAGAAAGCTGAGATGGGGCCATAAAGAAAAATGGAGCTTATCCTTGTCAGTGTGTTGTCAGTTTAAGGTGATCTTTTCACAGCAGGAAGAAAATCGTATGAAATGCCAATCAAAAAGTCTAAAATGCATTGACAGCACATACTGTGATTTAAAATGGATCCTGGTTAGTTATACAAAAACACAATTGCTGGCAAGTTATGCAAATATTCAAAATTGCAGAAGCTTTTCACTCTAACAAAGTAAATGATAAAGAAAAAACAATTCGGGTAGGGGAAAAAACAATTAACTTAATTTAGAAGAAAAAAGTTTTATTGGCCTAATTTTTATATTTTCTTGTAAAAATAATTCTCTAATTCCTTTAGAGAAACATGGGATCTCACAGTTTCAGCACTTTTAATTAATGAGAAAATAAAACGGAACTGGCAGTTTAACACTTCAGCACATACTGTGTATTTTTTTTGTGTGCTCCAGCCTGGCACTCCTCTCGGCCAGTGCAATCCTCATACTCAACAAATCATACAGAAGTGCCAGCCCACAGTCCCTCCCCCGAACTCAACATTTTCCATTTCTCATCCATTCTTCACTGTGTTAATCTGCACAGATGATAAATTTGTGGTTGCAGTAGGCCAATTCTCACCAAACACACACACACACACACACACACACACAACCTCTTTAATGTGCAGCTTGGCCACTGATTTAGTTAGGTGTATTTGAGAGTTTAAAAATATGTTATCACAATGTCTGATTTCTTCATTCAAAGATGAAAAGGAGTAGACAGAAGCAGAGGAAATAAGATAATTCTGTTCATAAACTGAAACTCAGACTTGAAGAAATTCAACAAACTGTGAATCTGTACATGATATTTTTGACAGTAAGTTAACCATTTGTGATTTTTTTAAGCTTTTGTGAGATTACTAGACAGTTAAAACATGTTCACGTTGCATAGTTTGCAGTGTTGTGATAAAATTTGCAATAATGGACTAATGTAGCCTGATGGAGATAGCCTATGCTGTCCTTGTTCACTGAAAGGTTAAAGTAGCACTTATCAGTTTGAATTAAAGATAAAATATTCCCAAGTGTCACTTAGCAAGTTCCACTTTCATGCTATAGGTAGGCATAGAAAAACACCAATGCTAGCACGGTAGATGTTAAATATGAACAATAAACAGTAATAAACAGTTAAATATGCAAGAGCAGTAAACTTCAGGTCCAGCATTTGAACAGGTCATGTGATCACTTAGTCTGTCTTCAATGAAAACAAGGCCGCTGGAGATCACAAAACAATCAATTTTGGAGTTATTTTTAAGGTGAGTCATTCTTTCTTTTTTCAGCACTACGCTGGATTTCAAGGTTTCCCAAACTGCCAGTCGAGACAAAACAAGAGAGGAGGTTAATGAGCAGGAAGAAAAAAATGAAACAACATATTTATGCCTTGAACAGGACACCTCGCATCACATCTGGCTAGCCTCTACACTACTCTTTCTTCTTTCCTTTCCTGTTTTGACCCTGTAAGCTATCATTGAAAATGTGACAGTGATTTGGATTAAACATTTTATCTGCTTTTCTGTAAATTAAGCCCTGAGCCTATGATATCAAAATGTCTTTGGAGAGACTCTTCTGTATAGCAAAGCTCTAATTGGTTCAGCTGGCTGTTATCTATGTACAGTAAAACAGCGTGAGTTCAATCTGGTGCCGTTCAGAGGGAGGTGAGATTTCTATCTAGCCCCTTCATTCACAGCTTAATTCAATTGGAGGGCAATTATCGACCGCCCCAAGGCTTCAAGATCCTCATTGGTTTCTGTTCCCATCAGGGAGTCTCGCAGTGTAGGATCCCCCCTGACTGCACTGGGTGATGTCTGTATCGATGTGCTGTGTGTAAGACACCAGAGGAAGCAGCAGCAAACAGGCAGGAAGGCGCTCTCAGTCACAACCTCGAGAATCAAAAGATTCTTAAGCTGGATTCATCTGACTTGTTTAACAGCATGAAGCTTTTAACAGCAAACTTTTGTCCTTTTGGAATAAGAATGATCAAACTTACCACGTGACAGATTTTGCCACAGACACCCAGAAAATAAAAACAAGCCAACTACTGGCTCAAAAATTCATTAAAAAAATATATATCAACAACAGTTAATTTTTTCGTTCCCATTTTGTTTTCTTCAGTGAGCCAGAAATCTGAGCCATGTTTGTAGTTAACATGATCTGGAATGGCACCTGTAACATTGAAAAGCGATTAAATTTGGCCCATCTCCCCTCTGAGTTCATGTTTTTGTGCATCCCTGGACTAGTTTCAGCACTGCTGCTGTCGACTCATTGCTCACGACCGCAAACAACCACAAACATAAACATCTGTGTCAAACTGACCTGCCTTATCAATTTAGTCCCCTGGGTCAGACTGTCACTAAATGCAGAGTTCGACTGTAACATCCACTCAAAGATAAAACTGAGCAAATACACTGAAGTGGCACTGGTGAATTACTTTTTGGACAAAATATTCTTAATGCAATCTTCGCACACCTAAGGTCTGACTCACACAGGCACGGAGACCTGCTGCAAACCCTAATGGAAACCTATGGTTCCAAGGGACAAATGTTGGCGAGTAGCTTGAGAAATATTTGGCAAAAAAACTGATTCCAAACCTGCATATGATTGCAATAGAAGGTCCCAGCTGCTAATTAACTACCAAAATGTAAAAAGTGTTATGCAAACTACAAACTAAGAGCTCTTTTCTTTTTTTCTTTTACTTTTTTGGAGTTTCACAAGTGCTTTGTAAGTAGTTATCAAGTTATTAATACAAACTGCAGGAGACTGCAGCAATCTGCTAGCGACCAATGCAGCACAGTACAGGACAGCAAGCCCTCACCAACAAGTCAGGCAATTCACATTTTTACCAAGGAACCAGTAGTTACCACTGGTCCAGAAGTCCAAAAGACTGCCACGTTGAAGGGTGGATCTGCCAAATTTTAGTCACACATATTTCTTCTTATGGGTTTAGTCCTAAACTCTTTGATCACACCTTGTATTTTTGAATATTTTGGCTAACTGGATCCATTTTTAAAAAGAAGTGTGTGAATATGGTCATTTATACAAAAGAGAAATGGTGTTATTGACACAGAATCTAATCCTTGCATTCAGATCTCAGTCTACAAAGAGTATGGACACATTTCTTTACTAAAGTTTGAGTTTCTCCAGCTTTAAATAAAAATGGAAGTATTTAGGATTTTTGCATGATCAAAATAATTGTGAGTTCTCTAATATTTGCTGGATTAAGCCAATTTAGGTTACATAACACACCTCTATTCAAACCCTTTATTTGTTGCATTTATTGTATTTAAGTCTGTGCTCCATGTGTTTTTCACTAATGAGATGAAAGTCTATGAATGCGTTGTTGTCAATTATTAGTCCAAGTGCTCAGTCTGGATAGTCTTAAATAATCTCTGCACAGAAAAACAAAAAACAACAGTGACTAAACAGACTGTACAAGCTGCACACTTGTAGATTTCCCACAGCAAGCTAGAATTTATCATCAACCATCAATTTCTTAAACATCAAAGTATACATGAAGCAGAGCTCTACATACCATCTCATTTACACTTAATCACTTATTATATATATTATATATTGCGAAGTGAGTATATTATAAGTAAGATAGATAGCAAGCTTTAAAGTTCCTTAAAATGTCTTGTTAAGTCAAATTACGAGAAAGAAGAACAAAAGAGCACCTTAGAGCAGAACATTTGGTATTTAATAACAGCCTGATATCACACTGAGACTGAGAAAATGATTAATGTACTATTTAATTAGTGAGGCAGGCTTATAAGCACTTTCTGTTCAGGAGCATATGGATTATTGCCTTTTGTGCTTTATTCAGCATTGAGTACATGGTGGATTTCTTTTTGAGTACCTTTAACATGCATTATGTGGTTTGTTTTTCTTCCCTAAAAGCTGCTCATAAAGCCACTAGTTTTACCAGCCAGCTTCATTAAATCAACACATTTTCATGAACAATTTCAAGTTAAATAAAAGTCTTAATGTACTCTTGTATTGCATTGTCTAGATTCATCTGAAGCAACAATCCTCCTACAACACAACACACCTACAGGAAAATGTTCCAATACATAATAAATGAAGTGACTATTAAAGACAAACTGGGCTTTCAGCGAACACAGTGGTCACGTATACCATTTCCAATTTGTTATTCTTATTTTCTGAGATAGTTTTATATTTTGTCTGCATTCTAGAGACATGTTCTCAGCATGCCGTCAGCTGCTGATAAAGTGTTGGTACAGGCCTGTGAAGCAACAAGAAATGTGATCCTGTACCACTGATTACAGTCATTGCACCTTCAGAAACACACCGCAGTCCATTAGCAGTGGGACACTGACAGATTTTTCTTTTGCTGTGCTGGCTTTGTACTGCAGCACATTCGATTTGAAATGAAAGAGAAACCTAGGGGTTCATCTATTGACTTTTCATATACAACCTCCAACTTTAGATAGTGAAATGTTTCCAGTAAATAAAAATATACCAAGCGATGTCAACAGTGAATGTTTTTAGAGGATTTTTATGCTGGATTAGAGGACCACAGACACACTTCATGGAGAAAAGGACTGAGCCACCTAAACATTACATCTACAGGAGCTGCTCAGTAATACAAACTCATGACATGAAAGTCCCAGCTCACAGTTTTTATTATATGTTATATGTTATATGTTAATGGCAGTTAATCTGTAGTTTATTCTATTACAGTACCCTGCTTGTATTCAGTGAGCTCTTTAGACTCATTCTTTCACAAATGTTTGTGAAAGCAGACTGCATGGAGAGATGCTTGATTTTATATATCTGTAGCAACAGGATTAAGAACACCTGAGTTGTGTGGCCTAATAATTTTGCCCAATATAATATATATAGGGTCAGTGGTGGTGACAAAGACACATCAAATTATTGCCCTCTTTCTCTATTTGTGTTTTAGCATCTTTCATCATGTTGTTTTGATTTTAAACAGCAAACAGCTTAACAGGTTTGGTATCTGCTACAGAAGATGTCCATTTTCCAGCAAACTCAGTAGTCACCTTTGTAGCATTAAACTCCAGTTAGACGTTTGAGAGTAGCTCCTGAACACAGGAGAGCATATAGCTGCTAAAGACACTTATTATTTTGAGAGTCCCAGCAAATTTATACTTAAATGTATGCATTGATACGCTGTAACTGCAAACCCCTCTAAATTAACCTGTGTTACAACCTGATGGGCACCTGTCTGGAAATGTAACTTGTGATTGGCCTGTTCAATACCTCTGATTGCTCCTGTGCATTTCCAGATAATGTTTTGGTGTCGTTTTGGAAGATCAGTGAGAAAACAACAATCATTGCTTCAATATAAGGACTCACTGATGTCAGCATTTTATTCGTTTCCATCTTAGCTGGGACTGCATAAAGCACCAAGAGACAATCACAAGTTAATTAACACATAAAACACCATGCATGAATGCTGGCAAGCGTGTCAGCCACTTACGTCGATTACAGAGTAGGCTCTGCGAACACTCACAACAGAAGTCTAAATCAGCCGTTAGACCACAGTGAAACCACATCTAAAAACAATTCAGTTGTTAGACTTCTCGCTGTGACTGTGAAACTTGTTTCTGTTCTCACTAAGTGGCCAAAACATATCAGTAATGTATTGATGGTCTTACAAGCGAAGTATTAGCAGATTTCCCAGAAGTGGATTCAGAGTAGTCCTAATGAAGGCCACTGAATAAAGTTTATAGTCTGCAAGAAGCCCTGAATTCACTATGAGTGAAATCAGATTTTCAGACCACGTTTCAACATTAAACCCATTACAACCTTAACTGTATGTTAGGGACCATTGGAACATTTTATTTAAGAAAAGAAAAAGTCCAAACTACTGTTCTTGATTGAACAATGTCTCAGATGCAATATTTGCTGACTCCTCTGTATGCAGATTCTTACTGTAAAATTTAAGCTGCTGTTTGGCAGCACTGAGCTTTCCTTCGGACCTCGACAATTTCTAAACCTAAAATATGCAACAGATGATTCGGACTAACAAAGTGAGACGAGTCAAGAACGGTGCCTCTGTTTCACTCTAAGTGCAATGGATTCTCTTCTTTCAGCTGTCAGCTCAAGCTAAAACTTTCAAAAGGTGAACTTCTCGGCTCAGATCACTTTTCTCTCGACCAACTGCTGAGCTGACAAAACTTTCCGTCTTTCAGCCGATGCTTCTCTGCTCTCCTGCTCCTCTCTCTCTCCTTCACACACACACGCACATTACACAAACCTGCACAAATACCCTCACTTTTCTGTAGCATTTTGTCTCAGGAGCACAGCGACACTGAAGCTCAACTCCCATGGCAATTGTGAAGTATGTGCATGAAAGCATCCAACCTGTTTAATTCAAATAAAGAAGAAGTGCTTCAGGCACAGCAGCCCCCAATGCTCAACATTGTGAAGAAGGAGAGTTTGCAGCCAGTAAACCAAATTTGTAAAGATTGACAGTACTAACATGCAAACTCCAACACAACAAGCACTTGTGAGGAGTTGTAATGATCCACAAACTCGCTGCATTTGAAATAACCAGCAGCAAGAAGCAGCTGATAATGAGATAGCATCACAACTTACTTCTTCTAAAGTGTGTGCTAGCTGATCTGTTTCAAAACACAATAAGCACTGCATTAACAGATGAAAATATCCAAGTCTGCAAGGACATTACAGTTTAAAGGTGAGAACCTCTTTGCATGGAATGCTAATGCATGGAGCATGAAAAGCATTCAGACCAAGAAATCAACTGTTATAGATTTCAAAGCCACTTAAAACTACAAAAAAGTGAAAGAAACATCACAAATCAATCTTACTTTGAGTAGTCTTCATTATCTCTGTCACAGCGCGAGTCCTTGTGTTTCTCCCAGTCTTTGCCATGTTTACATGTCGTCAGCAGAATAATATCTTCCCCATTGTGGATGTGATACAAAGCATTCCTGGTCTCCGAACCTATACCAGTTAAGTATCTTTTCCCTTTGAAAACCAGCTGGTACTTCCTGGAAGGTGGTGCATCGTTAAGTGTCAGATAACCTATTCCCCCTCCTTTTAGCGGATGATCCTTTGAGAATAGAGGGATGGAAATATCATAGTTAGGTCGGAAGTTGACCACATCTGCACTGGCCTTGGCCAGCATGGCCTGTCCCACCTCAAAGCCCAAATCCTCAGTGTAGTCCGGCCAAGTCCCAGAGTAAAGGTTGAATATGAGGTGATTCCTGCCATCGTTCCACGTGGGCAGGTTCTGGATACGCGATCTAATGTTCTGGACGTACTGCACTGAGAGCTGGTCCCTGTCCAATGTGTCCACAGCTAGAATAAAGAGACAGGCCCTCAAAGGGTCTGTGGTGTGGAACCGGGACTCTTCAATGGAGGTCAAGATCTTCTTGTAGGTCTCTGAGATCTCGCTGCCTCTCTGTTGAGGGTAGATGTAAACCTTGAATCCCGACTGGCAGCGAGCAAAGTCAAAGCAGGTTTCCATGCGGCAGCGCTTGTTCTTGTAGATGTTGTCACGGATCGCCCGTCGTTCACGAGGGGAGGTGTGCTGGTGATGGAGCTGAGGGGTGTCCTCCTGTATCCACAGAAACAAATGTATCCATTAACATCACACCAATATTTGTGCAGTACAGTCAACTCTCCATTAAAACAAACTCCAAAAAATCCCAGAAACGAATAAATAGTTTGCACTCAAAACTGCATCTCTGACCTGATGGGATTTCTAGGTAGTGACGCTTTTAAAAGTTGTCTCCTGCTGAAAACTGCTTTTGAAAATTCATGGCTGCAAACTGCTCCCTCATCAGTACTGACTGGCCTGTTGCATTACTTGCAATCCTGAATTCTTCAGCAAGTAATTTGTGCTTGATTTCCCCAAAGCAATGGTGCTTAGCCATCTATGCTTGTAATCCCTTAAAGCAAACTAGTGTCTATGCACAAGAACTTGCATATCTGCTTAGACAGCAGTGTGTGAAAAGAAAAAAAGTAAAGCAGTATAGGTGGAAATGCAGAAAAGCCAGAACGTGACACGCTGCACTGATACCATAGATTGGTACTCACTTCACAATATCCAAAGCATTTTTCCCCTTAATTCTGAATATCGCTGTAACTTCCTTGAATTTAAAATTCTTTTTACTACTGGGAAGTGTTTTGCCTTCCTAAAAGTTTCTTCTCTCTTCACTTCTTTCTATAACACCTACCACCGCCAACGCTTAACACTAGGCTATTTTCAGCATGAATGCCTGGTAAGAGCTCAGCCAAAAAGAGATGTTTCGTTTTCAGATATTTTGATTTGAATGAAAGAATCTTTTTTCATTGGTAGAGAAAATACTGAAAAAAGAACATAATCTGTGTTATCATCATCATCATCATTACATAATTCCCCATAGGGATCAATAAAGTATTCTGATTCTGATCTTGTGACCCTCCCCCCTTACAGCTTACAATCACAAAAGCTTTGAAACCATCCTCCTTAACTTAGTTTTACTGTTCCGTCCTGTTGTTGGACTTTCATTTTGATCACTAAATGCTTATAAATTGGACTTTTTCACTTCTTTTTGTTTTTACTTAAAGAGCTTTCATTGTTTCTTTTCTTATAAATCGTTCCAGTCTACCTCCTGCTCTCCTCCCTCCAAATACGGCTCCAGCAGCTTGGTCGACTCCGGCCAGTGTCTGGGTGGTCTGGATGGACTTCTCTGGGGCAATGGCTGGGGCTGGTAGTACACTTCCTTACTTTGGCGGTAGTACTGGTATTCTTGTTGGTGGTACTGATGATACAGGGGGTACTGGGGAAACTGATGATACTGGTATGGCTGCTGTTGGAACTCCCCAATTTGCAGACCCCACAGATATATGAGGAAGAGAAGACCGGCCCCCACAGACACAAGCAGGTACCTCTTCTTGGCCTGCATGTGTGCTGTAGGGGGAGGGAAAGGAGGAGGTGGTGGGTCTGGGGAGGGAAGAGGGGAGAATAGGGTGGAGGTTCACAATAAGACGAGGTGGGCAGCGGGTGTGAGAATAGTGATGGAGCTGAAAAAGGATCAACTTAGAGATTAAAATAAAATAACTATTAATAAAAGGGAGTAAAAGCGTTGACAAAAGGATGCCAAAAGAAAGCAGGGAAACGGGGACGAGGAAATGACGAGGAGAGGGGTTGCAGGGAGGTAGATGCAGGTCAGCTCTCTACCCACAACTCGGCATTTTGGGTTTTGGCGTCACTAAAAGAAAACATAAATAGAAAATTATCAATGATATAAGATATCGGAGTTTCTGAGACAAATAAACATTTTTTAAATAAATAATTGATACAATATTGCACGGAAAAAAATCAGAATAACAGCGTAGAAGCTCTGTGAAAAATGTTAAACCATATCTGAGCACCTTTACTCAACACAATATATGTCATAAATACACAAAAATCTGCCTAAAGACGCGGCATTAAAATAATAAAAGCCCAAGCGGATTTGTACACGTTAAGTTTGACGATCTGTTTTGATATGTAACTTTTTCAAAAAGTTTTTGTTTTTTGTTTTTTGCTAAATGTGACATGGACGGCTCAGTAGCGCTTCTGACTTTCTTAAACAGTATGCAGAGACCGGTGTTCGCTTAAAAACTGAACTGACTGATAACGGTGGCTGTTTCGACATCATCGTCACAGCGCAGGGTGACTCGTTAGGGGCGAAAGAGTGTCACTTGATGACAGGTTCGCCACTAAAATGCAGCATTTCTGAAGGGAGTTTGCAGCGAGCTACACGTTCAACACATGGGCTGTTTTTGCCAGGAAAACCACCGCTATTATTAACTCTTTAGGAATTTCTACCTTACAAATTATATTTCATAACTCTTTAGTAAGCGTAATTCCTAATTGAATCCTCTCACCTGTTTGTATAAAACACCTGTGGTTCCAGGAAGTGTCCGCTGCTCTCCCCTCCAGCCCGTGGAGGAATATCCACTTCGGAAACACATTCTTCATTAACCCTCGAACTGTAAATCCATTAGCAAATGACACGCTGTGTTGAAACCACGTGCGGAAGGAAATTCATAGAGCTCACAGAGATCCACGGTGCGCTGCCTTCATGCTCCGCCGCGTCCCAGTCACAAACTTTCCGCGAGACAGGACCACAGTCCCGGCGGAACACACAACACAGCGAGCTGTGAACGCGATAGGTTCCCACGGTGAGAATTCAAATGCACACTCAGCTGCCAGAAGAGCCGCGATCACAGCGACAGCATCCATCCAGAATTAAGTCGGTTAAACAAGGCGCGTGCATCTCCAATCAGCATCAGCCATGCCCCCCTCTCTCAGAAACCCACAGCCAGAGAAGACCCAAACTTTGAAATTGAAATCCACATCCCTCCCTCTGTGCGCTGCCGCTCACAGTCAGAAATGAGCAGAAATCATCATCATCCCAGGTAAGTTAAGGAGACGCCGGCGCACCTGATCTGGAGAGATGCGTATCAATAAAATCCTATCAGGAGCGTCTTCGACCGGCGGGAGCGTTTCTCTATGGAGTAAAGCAAATGGATCAAATAAGCATCACAAGAGAACACTGATGTTCTTCTGGGCTATACCACGAGAATACGGGGTTCCAGTAGCATTTCCATCCTCACGTTTCCATCCTGAAATCCTCAACTGGATCCGAGCTGCGGCACCGTACAGCATCCAGCAGCATCAGCAGCAGCGCTGATAAGCCAGACAGTAGCAGGCTGGCAGACTTGGGGGGGATCGGAGTATGCACGGGGCGTCTGTTTGCTCTGATAAGGTGCAGGAGCCCGCCATAATTCAGGATCTCCCAGTTTGCATTTGTAAATGTGTTTGTATCTGGTTAATGGAGCGTGCAACAAAAACAAGAGACGTCCCAAGAAATTACTGAAATCACAGATCACGGGGAAGTCCCAGAGGTGCACTCACAGGACCTCTGTGTCATTCCTGCTTTCATTTTACAAATCAAACTCCATTCAGAAAACTGTAAATGTTGGACTTTAAAAAGTTGTAAAACAAGACTTGTTGCAATAGTACAGTTTAACCATGTGGGATGCATGTCTTTTACATCTTGTAGTTGTTTCAGCCAACCTCACTGAGTTCTGTTTAGCGCTCATTTATTATATTTTGACGACACGCTGAAATTGCAGGCAGTAATTTGAGGAGTCTGTGCGAGTTTACGCTATACCTGTACATCTTAAGGTTAAGATGGCGTATAAAAATCGTGCAGGGATTAGTCACGTCTCGGTGTTTTGCAAACCTGAGAACTTTTAATTAACTCGTGGAATCGCTCGGTGAGTCCAATATTGGGCCCAATTATTCAACTTTGACCATCTGGACCACTAATCTATGTGTCTGGCGCTTAATTCATGTTGCTGCTTAAATTTCTATTGATGCAACTGATGGAATAAAATTAATTTGCAAAGGATCTAAATAGATGTCATTATCTCATAAATTAGGGTTATACAGATGTTGTGAGGCCGCAACGCCACAAATGGTTGGTGCAGCAAACAGCGCCATCTTGTGGCAATTTATTTCAGCCTACATTTTTAAAAGCAGCTCCAGGTCTGTGTTATTCATATAAATCTGGCAAAAATGTAGAACTTTGTAATGATAAAAACTAAATAACTGGATCTTCTCGGGATTAAACAGTACTGGAAGGGAAGTGAGCTTTTTACAGTGAGGCATGTCAAACAGGTTTTTCAAAATAATAGCTCAAACTATTGCCGTTTTGGAACATAAATGGACCGTGTTGAAAGGAGCATCCACACACTGCAGAGGCTCTGCATACCGATTTTCAAAGCTGTGCCAGACTCCTTCAGGCAGGAAGAGGCACATGTCTGACAAATAATTTAGCTATAACTGCATATGGCACTTTAATATTAATCCACACTCCCTCTGATGCTGAGCAGTGATAGAGACATTTATGTAGAAGTCGTGGAAGAACAGAGAGAGCATAATGCAGTAAACATCTCTCTCTTGCATCTTCTGCTGTGCATGCTGCAATATGCATCAGGTATTCAGATTTTTTTTCCTTTTAATTTCTTTGGTAAATTTATATTTCTTAGCTCTTACATTTTCTTAAAGTCCTCAAAGTTTAGTGGTCAGAGTGGTTTGCGGATTTTACTCTTAGATTTGATAAGTTCAGCTCTCCCAGAGCTGCTGCATTTAGATGACCAAATGAGACTGTGAAGTTATTTTTAGAGTGTCTCTTATCCATGATTATTCCTTTTCTCTCAACAGCCTCTAAAGCCGTCACTATACACCTTGTCATTGATGCACTTTTATGGGATTTTCTTGCTCTGTGGACCTTTCCCATGACTTGTGAGCTGTATGAATCCTGGATCTCAAATGTGCAGGGAATGGGAAACCCTTTCAGGTGGTAACTTATTTGAGAACTTGAAAAATAATACGAAAGAATTTTTAACCTCTAATCTGCAAACTGTAAATCTTTGGATGTTCGTGTAAAACACCGCCAGATGCACCAGCCTCTTTCTGAATGACAGAGTTTGCCTCTAATTTACTGGAAATGCGATAACTCTGAAGCATTCGCTGGTGCTGATGGCTTCACGGTCCATTAGGGGATGATAAATCTGAAGAGGTCCTGCTGGTGTTCGCAGAGAGAGCCAACTTTGATTTCTTTCCAGTCTCAGTCCATCGCTTCACTTCTTCATTTTTAGTATTAATCCTGGGATGGTTCAGCTGTACTGAAGTCTCTTTACTCACCTGTGCCAACATTTGGAGAAGAGACTGTGATCCAGCTTTTGAATAAATCTGTTTTGGTTATTTACATGAAGCTTCTCTTTGGCTACCACGCACACAGCATGTCTTCTCTAAATATTCAGTTTTTGCACAGTTTTGATGAAGTAAATCTGACTTTTTCTGTCTGTATTTGTATTTTGGTTCATCTGTTTCATGTGGATTTTCTCACACATATACAGAGGCTTTGTTCTTATTGTATTGTATTATCATATACACACTATATTGCCAGTAAGTATTCACTTGTCTGACTTCACATGCGTATAAATTTGAGTGATGTCCCATTCTTAATCTATAGGTTTTAAGATTGTTATTCCAACCCTTGCAGCTATATTAGCTTCAACTCTTCTGCGAAGGCTTTCCACAAAGTTTAGAAGAATGTTTATGGGAATTATTGAACATTGTTCCAGAAGTACTTTTGTGAGGTGAGACACTGATATTGGTTGAGGTCTGGTGTGCAGTCTCCAGTCTAATTCATCCCAAAGTTCTTCTATCAGGTCAGGACTCTGCAGGCCAGTCAAGTTCTTCCACACCAAACTAACACATCCATGTCTCTGTTATTTACATTAAAAGATCTTCATACTGTTCTTCTGTGTCTATGATATTAAATTGCAACACTTTTAAATAAGAGCGGGATTCAGCTTGTTTCCATTTTATTCTTGAGTAGTATTGGCAGATATTCCTCTCAGGCTGTATGCAAGTTTCACATCGTTGATCATACAGTAAGCCTGCATGTAGCCTGGCATGTGAAGCCCACAGCAGTAAAATAACTGCACCAGTAGAAGCTGATCCACAGTTAGTAGTTACTCTAATGAGTGTATCAACATTTTTTATAGTCAGTTTCTGTCATCGGCCCATGGAGAGAAAAGCTTTTAGCAAGAAAAGCTAAGTCAGCAAAAAAAGGACAAAATGTACAAAACTGTAATGTCTGGTTTTGTCCATCCACCAGTTTTACTAAACAAAAATACATGTATGTCCAACTTCTGACCCACTAAAAAGACCAAAAAATCTAAATGAAATTTGCAGCAGTAACATTTATAATAGTTTTAATCTTGGCATATTAAAATGGCAGCAGAAGGAAGATGTCGTTCCAGCTTTGTCTGATGTTTCTCACCGATATTCAGCTTTGAAAATGGTAGTAATAGGTTTTCCCCAGAATGTTTTTTAGATCCCTTTCTGATGAACTCGTATCTGCATGACAAAGAGGTCCAGCAATGTGGTCAATGTGTGTTTCTGCTTAGTTTTACATTTCTGATGGGAGGAATCCTTTTTATTTCCTTTGACTGTGATAGTTTACTAAATATGTTTTTTAAGTGTTTTATTGTATTATTTACTTTTTGGTCTTTTATATTGTCCTATAAATTACTTTCAATTGAAAGTTTGTAAAAAAAAAAGATGATGTACAAAAGTATTAATAAAATACGTTAATGATGACGGTTCAGCATGTTAAGCAGACTTCTTTCATTCGTTCTTAGGTGTTTTATGTTTGGTTTCATTGTCTTAATGGACTTTCTCTTTGTTACTATTGTCCTTACTGCTTTTCTTTATCCTTTCTGTGCTCATCTGTATTCCAGTAAAAAAAAAAAATTATGTGGGGTTTTTTTTCTACTTTTAGTGAATATATTTAGCTTTGAGTTTCTGTTGCAGTATTTAGAATTTGAATTTCTGCTTTGTATTCCTGTTATTGTGACCTTGTTTTGTTATTGTTTATTTAATGTTTAGCTGGAGATTTGGTTAGTTTGTTGTGCTTTCTGGTGTCTAGTATTTGTAGCTTTGCTGTGATCCTCCTCCCACTGCCTCGCTTCTTTTGCGTTTCCTTGTTTGTCATGCATTTATATCGAGGCCCATCTTAAATCCTTTGCTTGTTTCCTGTTTTACTTTGTGTTTTGTTTTCTGCATGTCCTGTTTCAGGTTTACTTCCCATCTTCCCTTGATTCCCTGAGTGTGTTCACCTGCTCTTTACTGAGTTCAGTCACGTCTACTTTCGGCATTCAGTCCCCTATCAGTATGTGTGTGTATAAACATTCCTGTCATCTCTTTGTTCAGTGGCTGTGTAGTCCCTGTGTTCCTGGTTTCATGCTTGGATTTTAAGATTTCCAGACTTTTAAATACTCATCTTTGTGTGGATTCAAAGATTTTGGACTTTGGGTTTTGTTTTTTTCAGACAATGAGGAATAAACACTCGCTTTATGATTTTGTGTCTCTGTATCCTGCACTTGGGTGCTCAAAAACACAGAGGTGTGCAATAAACTGAATGTTATTGAATAAAAGCATAAAAATTGATTTCGAACTTTCTTCTCACATTAATTCCAGGAAGATAAACACAGCAGTTGTATGTATAGGTACCTTATCAATGATCTTCATATTTTATTCTCAAAAATATTAAACAAAGATAAAAAATAGAATTTTATAAGTGTCTAGGTTTTCAATCATCCAGCTCATGGAGGTCTTGCACACTTAAAGAGAAGGCAACTTGACTTCTTTAGGTTCTAAAGAAGTCAAGTTGCCTTCTGTTTAGGAAACCCAGAATTTGTGTGCAGATTAATTTTGAGTTTAGATTAATTATTTTATGCAGCCTGAATGCCACTGAGAGAGAAGCTGTTTTAAGTTTTAAACCTCACTGCAGTGGATCTACTGGAAAACTAGAAGTTTGTTCCTGAAGATGATCAGCAACCCAAGAGAAGTCATTCCTGAGTGTGTGCAAAAATGCTTTAACTCCATATAAATCATTGTTCTTTATGTCTTGTGCAGGAGTCAATGTTAAGAATGTGGACTGAGTCACACCATCGTCTGGGAGCACATGTCGACCATCCCCATGCACAAAATTGTAAAAATCAGTGGGTCTATCCAGCCATGTGATTGTTTGACTTATTTAATGGCTAAAGCTAACTCATAATGTAACACACACACACACACACACACACAAAGCCAGCTGTGCTGCTTCAACATAGTCCCGTTCTGTTCACTCGACACTCGAGCTCATGGTTTGAAGCTGCAACGCAATTTACAAACAATCCACATTTTCAGACCATCTGGTGCCACACAAAACACAAAGCGAGGCTGAGCTGCTGTAATTATTCTCCATATGAGAATCATAACAAACCAACAGAACAACTAGAGCTTTCTACACCCAGAGAAGCGGGTGAAAAAACACTGCTGCCTTCCTGTCGTGAAACCAAACATAGTGCTTTCAACTCAATTACATTTTGATGGGGGTTATTTAGGAGAGGCAGACTGCTTCATGTTTAAGAAGTTTTGATACTGAAATTAGAGTGAAACATTTTTTATTTCAATTCATGTCAATAATATGACGAGGGCAAGAACATAAAGCATGTCAGTGTCTGAAATCGGGAGTTTATTTTAGTTGTTTTTCTTAGAATAAATAGAAACAACAATGTTTTTTGTTTCGTTTGTTTTTTTAACTGCAACTTGTATTATTTCTGTGCCAGTAAATCAAGGTTGCTTCTTGAGCCGGTCCAAGTGAGCAACTCCGGCCAACTTTGAATCGGAATTTGTGATTCATCACAAAGCCAGAAAGTTTCTGTTAACATTTGTTGGAGATTCCTGTGTGAAAAAAAAATCAATGAGTGGTTACTTTATTCTTTTAGTGCAAAATCTCAGAATAATTTACATGAAATAAACTTTTCTTTTATTATAAAATCAATTGAAATATATGGTGGTGGTTAGGGAGAGAGGGGCATCTGGGCATCTCTGTTTTAAATGCTGCCCTTGCAACACCAAGCAAGTGGATGGACAGACAGATGGACAGATGGATGGACGGATGGGATATCTTAATTTTAAATACATAAATGTCAAGCCATACTTTATATACATAGATGGCTGACTGGGAGTTGGCATTTGCTCCCATTCAATGTCATTAATAACGGCCAGTTCATCTTGAAGCTGTTAAAAAAAGGGGGCTTCCACATACTTTTGGCATTGTAATGGAATTTGGGTATAATCCTCTTGTCAGGGTCATGGCCTTCATCAGAATCAGAATCAGAATCGCGTTTATTGGCCATGTATATGCACAGACACATACAAGGAATTTGGTTCCGGTAGATGGTGACTCTCAAGCACAGCAATGTATATCTCAACAATGTAAGCAACACAATTCACCCACAGACACACACCCCCACACACACACCTGTCGATATATACAGCTACACATGCAGACACAAACATACACAAGCTGTGTATGTGTATCTAAATCTTATATACATAGAATACAGGATGACAGAAATGAAATGAAGTGAAATGAATACTACAGAATGTACATAAGGTGCAGTTGCAGTCTGCTAGTGGGAGCAGTGTGACAGTTCAGCTGTTTAGGAGGGAGATGGTGAGGGGAAAGAAACTGTTCCTGTGTCGGGTGGTCCTGGTCTGCAGGCTTCTATACCGTCTGCCAGAGGGCAGCAGGTCAAAAAGTCTGTGTCCAGGGCGTGAGGGGTCTGTGATGATTTTCCCTGCCCGTTTCCTGGTTCTTGAGAGGTGCAGGTCCTGGACGGAGGGCAGGGGGGTGCCGATGATCTTCTCTGCTGCCCGTACAGTCCGCTGCAGTCTGCGCCTGTCCTGTTTAGTGGCTGCACCATGCCAGACTGTGATGGAGGAGCACAGGACAGACTCAATGACTGCAGTGTAGAACTGGATCAGCAGCTCCTGTGGAAGACTGTACTTCCCCAGTTGTCTCAGGAAGTACATCCTCTGCTGGGTCTTTTTGAGGATGGAGATGGTGGTACCCAGGAACTTGAAGATATCCACAGTCGACACCGGGCTGTCTGATATGATAAGGGGGTGCCGTGTTGAGGGATGTCTCCTGAAGTCCACTGTCATCTCTACAGTCTTAAGTGTGTTCAGCTCCAGATTGTGCTGACTGCACCAGAGTACCAGCCGCTCAACTTCCTGCCGGTATGCAGACTCATCACTATCCTTGATGAGTCCAATGATGGTGGTGTCATCTGCAAACTTAAGGAGTTTAACAGCTGAGTTCTTGGAGGTGCAGTCATTAGTGTAGAGGGAGAACAATAGTGGTGAAAGGACACATCCTTGAGGGGCACCAATACTGAGGGACCGAGTTTCAGAAGTGATGCCCCCCAGGCTCACTTGCTGCTTCCTGTCTGTCAGGAAGCTGGTGATCCACTGACAGATAGCTGGTGACACGCTGAGCTGGGAGAGTTTGGAGGAGAGAAGTTCAGGCACGATGGTGTTAAAAGCCAAACTACAGTCCACAAACAGGACCCGGGCGGTCGAGGTGTTGCAGGATGTAATGCAGCCCCATGTTTACTGCATCATCCACCGACCTGTTTGCCCGGTAGGCAAACTGCAGGGGGTCCAACTGGTGGCCTGTAATGTCCTTCAGATGGGCTAACACCAGTCTTTCAAAGGATTTCATGACCACAGACGTCAAGGCGACAGGTCTGTAATCATTCAGTCCTGTAATGACTCTTCATCTCTGTCTATCGCTGTCACACACATGGCTGAGACACATCCACACACAAGAGCCTCTAATCCCATTGACAGAGGAAATAAAGTCTTATTTTGTGGTGTAGATGATAAACTACCATACATCCATCTGTGTTTACTAAAAAAATGAAACAAAATAGTCAAATAGTCAAAAGAAAAATTCTATCCACTCAACAAAGAAAGAACAAATGACAGAAACAAAGTAAAAGACATATAAAACGTAATGTGAAAGAAAAAAGCAGAGTTATATACACATGCAGCTCTGATACTCATTCCTGAAGAAATATCCGACAGCCATTCCTGCACATTTTTTTTTCTCCTAGGGAAAGCAACAGACTTGCTGTTATCAGTGATATGACTTATATCCCATCTCCACAGTGCACCGTCTAAAAAAAGAAAGACATAGAGCAGTGGGAGAGGGAATAAATCCCCACAGGGGCAACTCCTCAGTCTGTTACATGTCATATTATCCCAGTGGTCAAATAGGATTTCCGTTATGTGAAGGAACATATTAAGAACTTCAATTTGAGATAAGCTACAGAAGCTTTGTGGAAGGAGCAGTGCCATGAACATTTCCTAACAATGATACTTAATCATGTCAGTCAGGATTACAGCTCAAATCTCACACAATCAAAGCAAAGTTCTCGACAAGGTTTTTATTATTTATTTAACACAGAGGTTACTAAACCTTTAAATTACAACTTTTTATAGTGTTTTCTTGTAACACAGACATCAGTCAATCAATTTATTTATAAGCACATTTTAAAAAAAAAAAAAAAGGAGGTTGACCAAAGTGCTGTACAAAGTAAAAAGTAAAATGTGTTTTTGCCATAACACAGTGACAAAATAAATCCATGTATAAACAGCGAACAGTATTTGCTTCTACAGTTATGTCAAATCACACATTATGCATTGTTTCTTGTTTTTCATTTAAACCAAAAGCTCTAGATATTGTGGAAGTGGCTAAAGTCTAAAAACCCCTCTTTTCAGCACTCTCTTCGATCACAACTGCAACTTGGGGAAGGTTAAATAAAAGAAACTATTGCAGCCCGGGAAATGAGTAGCCTCACAGGACACAATTACTGGGGCTCTTAATCTGCAGTCTTTTTTTGTCAGTGAAGACAGAATAAACAAAAATGTCTTTTTTCTCTTTACTTTTGTCCAACAACAGGAATATGGACTTGTACTAAACTTTGGCAACAAGAGACGAAATGTGGCAAAAGAACAGAATAAAAAATCAATTAAACAAACAAATGCACCAGAGGAATACAAAAGATAAAAGCAATACGGCATTTGACTTTGGATTCCACAACAATATCTTATCAACTTACAACTTATCCTCTACATGCAGGAAAGGGCCACCATGTGCTGCGCATGCAGGTCTTCAATTTCTTGCCAAGAATGTCACCTCGTGATAACGTTTCGCATCCAAGCATAGACAACAGGAAGATGCATTTGTGCTAAGTGCCGGGAAAACTGCAGTCAACTCCCGAGCAATGCCCTCTAGTGATCAAAATGTGCAACTACACCAAACAATGCAATGAACATATTGAAGTGCACAAAACACGCAGATAACAAACAAAACAGCACAAATAATAAGATGAAATGACTCAATAACTTGCAGTAACATACACAGTAATCAACATTTTAAGACCTCTTTTTGCAAATTAAAGTGATATTTATTTCACTAAAGTGGAAAATGTCATTACCACTCGGCTACACTATGATGGTCAGTGTTTCTCACTCAGCTAGAAAATTCTCACCAAACCTGTGAGCGTGATGCAGTCTCTATAACAACAGCCTGGTCTTTCTTGATGAGCTGACATTATTAGTATCCTCTGACATTTTGCTGTTCGGGCAAAAGGTCATGAGTCCCGGGCTAGAAAAGAAAACAAAGAAGTGCAGAAGGAGAAGAAACAGATGGACGAGGAGGTACAGTAAGAGAGTCTGGAAGTCTTGGAAGTCATTCTGAGTCCGGGTGACTCTGCGTTTTATTGATTGACCCTAATATGTTTGCTAGTTCTTCTACATACACTGTCACTGCACACACAAACCTACAGAGTCACACACACACACACACACACACTGACAGTGAGCAGCAGTGACACGAAAAATCAATTTGCACTGCAGATGCACAGAGGCAGAGCACAGAGTTCACCTCGCAGCTTTCTGTGACACTAAAACTGACTGATCCAAGAATACACCATGAAGACATCATAAGTCAAGACTCAAGACTAGCTAGTAAAACCTGTATTGAAGGCTATATTATTAGGAAACACGCTGGATTTAAAATAGCAGCCAAGTACGACAAATTTATAATGAAATAATACTGAAACTCTTACATGAATAGGAAAAATGGCTAAAAAATGGACACCAACCACTTTCAACAAAAACAGAACTTTATATACCAGCCACTTCTTTAGGTACACCTGTTCAACTGCTCAAGCTAGTAAAATGGTCAAGATCACCTGAAGTTCAAACAAAACATTAGAATGGGAAATAAGGTGATTTAACTGACTGAATATGGCATGGTTGCTCAATATTTCAGAAACTGCTGATCTACTGAGATTTACTCCACAACCATCGCTATGGTTTACAGAAAACAGTTTGAAAAACTACGACTATAAAAGAAATCTGAGAGCTAGAAACTGCCATATACTGATGCACTGACAACGAGCAGACAAAATGATTTTGTTGTTGGTGAAGGGACTCTTTAATTCGCCATGGCTGATAGTTTTGCATAATTCAGAAGAATGAAATTCCTCCCACAGCTGTGTTATTGTCTTTGCGAGAAGTACTGTTCAAGTCATGTGACATTTTGTTCCTTTTTTGTTGTTTTTGTGACAAAGCTCAGTGCTAGAATGAAGTGTTGATTTGCTGCTGTCTTCAGAGTGTTAGACTATTTGACAAGATGTAATTATTCTGTCTCTCTGCCTGTTTTCGTCTGATATGGCCATTGTAACCCAATGCAGCTTTAACCTTGTGCACATGCCACTATTGTCAGTGAAGAGTTTGCATCTTAAACATGTTTTACTGCCACGCAGCAGCTGACAAAATTAATGTAACCACAGGCTCAGCAGAGCAGCTGACATCTGACATGGGTGACTCTGGTTCCAGACAAAGAATTTTCTAATTTGTGAAGAAACATTTCAGCAGAGTCCTACATAAAGCCTTTTCACCCTGAACTGCAGTAACTAGCAACAGATATATAATAATACAAAAAAATGCTAGGATAAAAATGTGAGAAATGGACCCATGACATCTGGAAAAGTTCATTCTGACTGAAACTTTTGGATCTTCATCATGATTTTTCTGTGCCTGCAGTGAACTGTGCTGTCTTTTTAAATGGACTCTTAAAACAGTGTTACTGGTATATTTTTGTTTCCATTATCCCTTAAATATCCACAAAAGTATTATCAGAGCTATATCATTATCTAGATAGGCCAGGTAGGAAAAAAACACTTTAATATGTGTGTCTTTATACTAACCTTGAACAGTATTTCCCATGTGTATTGCAGTATAAAAACAGTACAAGAAACTATTAATTTTCTTTCGCTTAGTTCCTGTGAAAACTGAAGCTATAGGTGTACATCAATCTGATACTAAGATGGCAGCAGCAAAAAACTGTTTTTTTCTTACAGAGGTTGAAGCAAACAGGGGACTGAAGAAGCTCACAAAATGCTCCCAAACAAACAAAAAACAAAGTGAAAATCAACAAAAAATGACTTTGACATAAAAAATAATAAAGAAAGAACAATACAGTATCCACATCTGCACCAAAGAGTAAAACAGTGAAATGCAGATTATTAAACTTTAGGTCTCTCTTTTCCAAGTCTCTGTTAGTTCATGACTTAAAAATTGACTAACAAATCGATTTACTCTGCTTTACAGAAACCTGGTTACATCAGGATGATTATGTTAGTTTAAATGAATCAACACCCCCGAGTCATACTATCAGAATCCTCGAAGCACAGGCCGAGGGGGCGGTGTGGCAGCCTGATGCTTAACCTTTAATGAATTACACAACAGTGGAGAGTAGATTTCATCACAGTAGATGTTTTTCTGAAATTGCTGTAACTAAGTTTAAGAACATTACTCACCTATTGTTATCATCTCCAATGTCTCATACCCACAACGAGCAGAGCAGCTACCTGAACACTATCTACCTACTAGTGTATCTACCTGATTATCTTATTGTCTTACTGTAGCTCCTGTACAAAAGAGAGCCTCAAATCAGAGGTACTTGACTTCCTGGTATTACTTTGAAATGCACACCTTAAAGCAGATGACTCGTAAACTGGAAAGGAAATGGCATGCCAAAAATTTAGAAGATCATCATCATTTAAGAAGAAGAAGAAGAAGAAGAAGAATCCTTTAATTGTCCCACAAGGGGAAATTTGGGTGTAACAGCAGCCAGAAAGACATATATACAAACAAACAGTACACAAGACACAGAACAGAAACATACACAATTTTTACATATTTACATCAAGGACAAATAGTTTGCTGCAGTGGTTTGTATAATATCTGTCTAATAGACTCCAATTTATTCATGTAAATGGAGAGTCCTCTTCAAATACTAATGTTAATTATGGAGTTCCACTTGGTTCAGTATTAGGGCCTTTTACATATACATGCTTCTCTTAGGCAATATCATCAATATATTGATGAGGGATTTTTTTTTGAGACTTGTTAACACCATAATCTTATTTAGATTTTAGGATGTACTTAAATTGTGTAATTGTGGAAGTTTGGCTGCTTTAGTTACATTTCTTGCAGTCTTTTGTGTCTTGCCACACCTCTTACGCTTTGAATTCGGGTGGCTTTAGTTCCAGTGCCACGGGCATGTTTGTGAAAGAAACTTTAGAATGACACATTCTTTAGAATCTAAAGCATTTAGGAACCACAGCAACTCAGCCATAAAGCCAAAAACCAGGTAAAGTTACATAGCAGTGTCGCAGAGGGTAATAGTGCGTAAACGTTGCCAACACACTGACTCAACTGAAGAGTTCCAAAGAGTTCCAACTCTGCCAATAAAATCGGCACAAACATTTCGCAACAGCAGCCCAAATGTTATGTAAAAGCTTATTTCAGCTTTATTTATGAACCACCAAAACACCAAAACATGGCAGATCAACAGGATCAACTACTCTCTTCAGGTCTTTTGAAAGTGAAAGCAGGGAACTAACATTAAGCCAGTAAATGAATAAACATGACCAGTGTCACTCTCATGCAATGAACTCCATTTTAACTGTAGGGATTTTTTTTTATAATTATTCCTTCGTAAAAAAATACTGTGATCTTTAAACTATTCAATTTAGTTCAAGGATCATAAGAATATACGCATATCCAATTAACATTTTAAAGTATACATCATGATGATGGCTGCTAAATAATGCTCCCACTGCTATGCCTATGTCATATTTATGTGGTAACTGCAGGTGATGTTGTATCTCTATTGTATAGACTCATGGGAAATTAGGCAAGTTGCGCAAGAATATACCATATTCTGAAATTTATCTGAGATGACTCTGTAACATAAAATGGACACTGACACCAGACTTCAGGGATTTACTTCGGTTAATGCATGTGGTAAGATAGGAACTAGGGGGATGTGTCACACCTTTTTAGGCATGAAAAGGCAATTAAGCCCATACCCCATCCACATACTCTAGCTACTCTTACACTATAGGAGTTGTCAAGACCATTTTCTGCTTTTAGAGAAAATCTTTGTTTAAACAGAGCTACAGGTACAAGTGACGCTAATCCCCTGCCTTTTTCTGCCATGTCTGAGTGAATGCACTGAGACCTCGTTTCTTTCAACTTTGAGGTGACTGTTAAGTTGAATATTTTCTCAGATAAATGAATCCCCTCACTGCTTCCTCATAAAATATTTTCAACATTAATGGCTTGTGATGGAAGTTGTAAATTCAAGTTAAAATGAAGCAGCCATCTTGAGGTTTTGGCATTTCAATTATCCACAACACCCTGCGCAGTACACTCTGTCATTCTGTCAACTTTAATGTTTTAATATTCTGTTTTAAAGCCTGCTCACAAACACGCACACAAGCACCAATGCAATACATACATATAGTGCACGTACTGCACCAACACAAATATTGATTTATACTCACAGCTATGCCTCAGCGACTAACCAGACTAAAATATTTATGTGAAGTCAAATGAGTGACGGTCTCATACATTTTCAAGTGAGTCTGAGAAGAGGGATAATTTAGTAGGTAATCCATTTGAGGAGCAAGCAGGCATTTGGAAGCCATGCATCACAATACTGATGTTAACTATAATGTGGGATCAGCTTGATCAACACAAGAGCTACAATTACACTACTTTCATTTCACACTATTATTAGTTGGGGGTTTTTTTTTTTTACATTTTCTTTATCCAAACTATGACAAAAAAAGAGTATTAACAGTAACCAGAGCATTTGGCTTCCACATGATGATTAAAAGCATAAGCATAAAGTTTAGGCAGCTGGATAGTGTAGTAACCCTAACAGTAGCACCTTGGGCTGAATAGGCTGGGGGTTCAAATCCTAAACTTGAATTTACATAGTGGTTACTTATGCCTTCACTCATGATATTTGAACTACTTCAAGTATCATTGGTTAAGTGACCAAAATGATACAGTGAACACTCTTGAAGTCGTGGTTCAGAGTTCGGATTTACCTAACTAATAATTGTTTGCAGAAACCTGCAGATATCTGTCTTTCATTGCAATGTGTCATTTTCATGGATTTTAATGCTAAATTATTAAGAAGTATATAATTTGAGATACAACTTCTCCTGAAGATACAATCATTATCAATCATAAGTAGTGAGTGCCTCTATATTTGAATATATTTTTGTTAAAATTAGTTCAATTATTACTGTATTTATCTATCTATACTCTCCCCCCTCCCCCCCCCACACACACACACCCCACACACACACACACACACACACACACACAATTCTTAAAATGCTTGCCTGAATTACAGTACATATAAGGGTAACTTCAGCATTTGAAATTCTAGCACTGCTTGACACATAGCATTTCAGTACAGTACATATATGTTTTTACCTTTTTTAATATATTTTTTGAGCTGACTGAAACGAAATTAAACTGCTTGGGGGCATATTTAGGGTTTAAACTATATAAATAGACATTTAAAGACATTTTTTAACCACATTCGAAATTCAAGGTTTTTCACAATTCGCAGGTGCTCTAGGAAACTTTTGGGGTCGGCAGTACTGGGGGGCCCTAGTCCTTTCTGAAATTAATATAAACTACATAATAAAAAAAGCTTAACTGCTTCTGTGTTCGTCACATAGGAAGAAAATATGCATTTATGTGAGAGAATCCATCACATATGATGGCATTCATTCCTGAAATCTAATTCAAATAAGAAAAGCAGAAAAAGTATCGACCAGTGAGCAGAACATAATAACTAGAGCCACAGGAGGTAACCAGAAATAAATGAGCATAAACACAATACATCTCCACTCTCAGCCCCCTCCAACCATAAATTAGTCTTAAAAACAAATGAGCATCGGTTCCAGCCAAGAAACACTTATTTAACTTCCACTCACCGTAATTAGCTTACTCCTCATGTTCTCTTTCATTTCCTTTCTCAGTGTTTTCTCAGTTTTCTCACTAGCATCAAACTTTGCAGTATGTTGTTTGAAAGCTAAGGGCTGATTGATTGCTAGCCAAAGCTATCACTTTAGCTACTATACAGTCAGGTAACTTTAACAAAAACACTGATCACAAGTGAAAAGACTATAAGATACTGTTACCTGCGTATCTGTGGTGGGTGTGGAAACCTTTTTGTGTGGAGTTTGCATGTTCATCCTGTGCCCAGTCCACAGTATAAAACCATGCAGGGATTGATTTGTGATTATAAATTGTAAATTTGAGCTTAACTTGTTGTAGGTATCTTTGAGATGGTCTTGTGATAGACTGATCACCTGATCATTCTCGCACTGTGACAGATGGGATAGACTTTCTCAACCCTTAATGAAGAAATTGGCTTGATGCTTTATATTCATTCCTGTTTTTGTTAGCCTTCTCTCCTTAATAACTGTCTTCACCGCTCTCATCACTATTACCTTTGTTTAATCTGCTACACCTCTACATAATCAGTTATTTGCCTACCCCAGTGTGTGTCACCAGCTGCCAACCTCCCACTTGCCTGAATGTGTCGTGCTTTTTGCAGTCAAGCAACTAGCAATTGTAAACAGCACAGTAGTTTCTTACTCTCCCATTGTTCTTGTTTTTGCCCCTTGTGATTTCATTTGATTGGTTTCTGGACTTTGCCTGCTCTTCACCTGGTGTGTTTGCCAATATCAAAATAAAACAGGATGCAATTACACCGAGAATTACTAACAGGGACAAAGACGTGGCAGAAGTACAAAATGTTAGAGGCGAGGAAAGAATGAACTAAACACAAGTAATCAAATATTAATGACCCCAAGAACATGAAGTTCAAAATGACAGAAACCACAGGCCAAGACATTAAGTTTCTAGCTCAAACTTATGAAAATTTGAAATTTTGAGATAATAATCCCAAATTTTGACTCATGGATAGCAAAAATGTTGTTTTTCCGGGGCAGAAACAAGCATCCCTACTGAACTTAATGTACTTGTTGTTAAATCAGAAATTATGCAGTTGGTAGCATAGCTGTTGGAATAATTTTGGTTGTAGATTCCTGTTAAAAAACACCCGGGACAGGCCCCTTCAGAGGATCAAAAGATAAATGTGTGTTTGTACTAAAATGCACCCCTGATGATGGAGAGCCACCATCTGCCATTCTGAAAACAGAGTTTGCATTTACTGTTTGATTTTTTTTTTTTTTCTGATCAGAATCGTCCCTATGTAAGGTTCATTTAGTGAAACATTTAAGCTCTTTCTGTGGTTATTCGCACAAAACGTAAAGGCAGCAGGAGTCCATCCTCCCCACCTTCATTGCCCTCCCTCCCTTTTTCACTCCATTGCTTCCAATACAGAGAAGATAAATCAAGTGCCACGAGTCCATTGATGTGAGGGGAAATAGATGGGCCATTTGTTGACAAAACTCATTTTCCCACTTCCAGGTAATAAAGTACACTGTGTTACTTTTTTTTCTGGCAGTAGCTGGAGGTTTGCCACCCCATCCGCCTTTCTTCCTGTGTCACTCGTTTGTCTTGACAAATGAGTGTGTTCGGTAGCAAGCGGTCATGCTGACTGAACTAGTGCACACACACACATCCAAACATTTATGTTCTGTCTGGCCATGTCTGAGGCACCTGGTGTAGCTGGTGAACAGGTGCGCTCTGCTAATAAACTCCACCACACCAGTGAATCTGCTTTTATTTTGCTGTCTCTATTATCCTACTACCTATTTCTCTCCCTCTTTGTTTATTCTTAACCAGAGGCATTCAAACTCTAAGCCAAAGATTTGATTCCCATTCCTCCATAATTAACTCCAGAGTTTCCAAAATCACACCTGAATCACAACATGATGAGCACATTTAGCTGTTACAAATACCAGTGTAATTAGAACAAACATTAGCATCCATCAGTGTCAGTACATTTCAACAGTGTATACGAGGCATACATAGGAAATGTCATCCTGCTCCTCCTGCCTTAACACTATTCTTTGTTTTGTTTTGTTTTGTTTTGTTGTTGTTTGTTTGTTTTTTGTCCATGCATATCCATTGTCACCTGGAGGGGTGGTTTGAATGAATGTGTAGACAGTTTACTGGTTACAAGCCATTGATCACTGCTGAAATACAATACTCAGGAGGGGGAAGCTTGGAGGGGGATGTCTCTCTTTCTGCTGTAACTCGATTGCTAAGAACACAAGTTTGAATCCAGAGGAAAACAAATCACTGTGAGGGCCACAGCGGAATAAAATTAAAGTTGTTTATGTATGTGCATGCGTATCAATAATGAACATCAAGCGCCACGAGAGTGCAAACCTCCACCAAGGCAGCTCTCTCTCTGGGCAGTAGTTATATATTAATTCATATATTAATTATATATGTTAGTCTTTAAAGTACTTTAAAAAGTTTGCAGTAAAAATCAGATAAAGGTAGCATGACAGATGTTTACTCTAATTATATAAACATTATGTAGGAGTAGGAAATGGATAATAGGTACCGATTTGTAAATATCGACATGAATAACTTGAGCTTATTATATAAAATTATACTGTAGTATATTTCTAACTAGCTAGGAAGCTCATTATGTTTAACCTGACAATACTTTCTTTAACAGTGTAACACATTCTTGGGTCAACTTGTAAAATGTAAACATGAAGTCAGAGCTCAAATATTACATCATATTTGGATGCCATCGATAATGTGATATCCCCATATACATGGTTTCCTAAATGTTGTCAATACAAATAAAGACAGCAAAATTTTATGCATAGTTTAAAAAATAAAAGACATTTTATGAATGTTTGACGTCATTTGATCATCAAGATGAGGTCAGAGGTCCAAAGCAACGTGACATTTAACATTCCCATATATCATTCCCCATATGCCTGCATGTTGTCAGTGCAAACAATGGCAGTACGAAACATAGTTTTAAATAGCTCTGTATAGCTT
Organism: Pelmatolapia mariae; assembly: GCF_036321145.2. Taxonomy (NCBI): domain Eukaryota; kingdom Metazoa; phylum Chordata; class Actinopteri; order Cichliformes; family Cichlidae; genus Pelmatolapia; species Pelmatolapia mariae. Next base: position 20,479,440 of record NC_086240.1, on the reverse strand, counting down.
AATTATAATTTGACCTTCAGATCAATATAATGACCTGAAGAAGAAGAGGTCAGAGGTCAAATGTGACATGATCTTTTAAATCTTTATAATGATGCAATCATATCAATTTTGGACCAACAAATCATGAAGTTAAGACCTCAGTGGATGTAAGCCAGGTTTTAATAGACTATTAACATGACCCCACTCTACACCCCTACAAAGTTTTATCAGAATTAATTCAAAATATTTTAGTTATTTTCTTTACTAACAGAATTATGACATATAAGCAACCACTACCAAAAACATAACTTCCTTGGTGGAGGTAAAAACTTTACAGGGTCAAATGTTTCTAATCCAATCTCTGATGAGAGTGTATACTTACTAGAAATGTTCTTTTGCTTTGATATCTGGGGAACCACACTGGGCTTTCAAGTCCACAGTTTGCTGAGAAGATTGATACCAGTCCCATGTCTCTGTGCTAAATATGAAGCTGGAGCCAGAAGGGGATTAACTGGAGACTGGAATCAAGGGGAAGGAGGTTACCAGCCATAGTTTTGGCAGTGCAGCACCAACCAAGGGGATTGTCCAGATACGGTTTGCATTGAATAGCTCCAGTTTTTGTGCTATAGTTCAGTTTGAATAAACAATTAGGAAAGATGTAAAAATCTCGGCTTTAATAGTGCAACTTTAGTAATTGTAATGTTACAATTCAGGCAGAAAATAGGCTAATAGGTTAATTCCTTGTTTTTTTAAGCAGATAGGCTGAGCTGACCTTCATATGGCTCTGGCTCTATTTCTCTCCTAAAGGAAAATCAAATCAAATGCATAATCAAAAGTCCCTAAATGTCAAACTGTTGCTTTAACAAAAATAACTTTTGGGTCTTCCTAATGTTATTATCTTCTCCAGGGTAGGGTCAGCTCTGCTGCAGCCTCCCCCTTATAGCTGGTAGAAATAGTTGTGCTTAACAACTTTGTATCAGGATTTGACACCTCTGGGAGCTAAAGCCTCACTTTCCAAAGTTACTCCACCACCTACGCATTCTGCACTCTCACTGGAGAGAGGCAACAAATAAATGTATATTTGAAAGCAGATATTTGTCAGGCATCATGTTTCACTTTTTGTAGCTCTACGGTTGTTTTCCTGGAGGCTGTTGTGGCCAAGTAGTAACCTTATAGGCAAACACAAACTGAGGGAATATTTAACAAATGTGATGTGGTGTTTTGTTGCTCTCAAGTGACAGTTTCACTTTTATTGTAGAAAAAAGCTGCATGAGCATGAAGCAGTCCTACACACACCGGGCAAGATGTTTGGATATATGCACACTTACTGCTCAGATGCATATTTTCATTTACATATGCCAGAGTGTGTAAACAGAAAGCAAAAGGTGGTGTTTTTGTGCAAAATTTCAGAAGAGCAGCCGTTCTGGTTTTTACTCTCAGGTAACCATGCAGTCCTTTATGTTCTTGATAATTCAGAAAGTTTTTTTTATATGAGAGTACAGTTTCTCCACAATATTTGTACAGTATTATTCACAGTCAAGCATAACTAATAACACTAGCCAGATAGTATGGAAATGAATCCTTAATTTGCACAAGTTAAAAGCAAAAATCAGAAAAGCAAAGTCAGTATTTTACACAGGGAATATATAACGTATGTTCCCAATGTCCCACGCTGATCAAACCACCCATACGTGTACCCTGCATATACACAATGTGACAGGGTTTGGTGGCTGCACTGACAGCTTGAGCGTTTGTCAAAGTCAGAGTTTTAACCCACAGTTGGTTTACCCTGGAAGGATAACAAACATCGTTCTGCTGGGGTAGGCCAACACTGCCTATGCCACTGAGGGGTTGTAGGTTCATGAGTGGGAGTGGCAACATGTAGGCTGGCAACAATGTTGAGATGAGTCAAACATTCACATAAATATCAGAGAATTTCCATCAGAACTTTGCAATTGCATATAAAATAGCAAACTGACACAGTTATAATCTGCATAGATTGCAGCGGGAGTTACCTCTAGGAATAAATTAGTTAAAGCTGATGATAACACCATTGTTTTATGCTTTTTCTACTGAGCAAACATGTTGTATATTGTCTCTTTGAATTGTATGAGTTTAATGTCAATTATGTTAGCTTTTGCTAGTAGCTAACAGCTCCATTCCACAACTGTTGACTGTTTTGGCTGATAGCTAAAACGAAAGAATAAATAACTCTCTTATCCATAAATTTTTCACAAAAAAGTAGGCTGATGTTTAAAGATATGTTGAATGCCAGTTTTCATAGTATAAGACAAACATAATATGACAAATCACTTATCTCAGGGCGTCATACTTAGAGCTGGTAATGCTAGCTTCTGAGTTATTGCTGTTTGTATCTCAGCACTGCTGTGAAGTGAGCAGCAGATTTCTGTCATGACCCTCTGAACTTACAGTGAACTTCTCTCTTTTTCTTCCTGTCCGAGTGGCCCGCTGCTAACTCATTTTTCTCTCACAAAGTATTGATCTTTCTCTACCCGCTGCAGCTATGAATAAATCACACAAAAGTGACAAAGGGACTGCTGTGGCTGGCAGACGCTGAAGGACTGAAGAGTAGGAGGAGGCTCTCAGCTATAGTAAGTTTAAACTGGGCTGTATGAAGCAAGAGACACCCGGTCGCCATAACAGCTGCAGTGTTGGCTTGGTTAGATGGAACAATGGGGAAAAAAATTAGACATTTTTAATATAACAGCTGTGCTTGAATGAGGGTTAATTTCTTGTGGTGCTTCTCTGTAAAAGAAACCATCACCAAGTGCTAGTAAATCAATTCAAGCAGGCGTTTTCACATTTTTACTTTTCTCAGCATGTTTCATGGGAATAAAATTCAAACTGGTGTTATCTATAGATGAGGTGGGATGACTTTGACATCAGTGACTTTATTCCTGCCTGAAACATATAGAAGGGTAATCTTTCGTGCATATTATTACAGCTGCAACTTCTCTACTTTTGATCTATGATTATTTTATATTTTGACACCATAACTCATTTTTAAAAGCAAATGTCTAAGTAATAAAATACAAAAAAAAAGCCATACGGACAGCAAGATCTCATAGGTTTTATGCCATAGGCCTGGGAGCTTGACAGCAGTATCTTTGCTGTTCCTAGAGCTTCTGGGCAGACATCTTGGATATCATTCCGGAATTCCTCTTCTTTTTTCTCGGGTTTCTGCTGTCTGAGATATTCACTAAGCGCATAATCAGTTGTGCCCATCTTCCTGATATACTAATGGATCTTTGCCATTTCATCCTGAACAGTGGTTCTGACACTCACTAGTCCTTGACCTCCTTCTTTCTGCCCAGCGTACAGTCTCAGGGTGCTGGACTTAGGGTGAAACCCTCCGTGTATGGTGAGGAGCTATCTCATTTTGATGATGATTTCTTGATTGCCCAGATCTTGTTCTTCCCATTCAGCTGACTCCTCAGGACTTGTCTTACTCTCTGCAGGTATTTGATGGTTGCGGCTTTCCTAGCGTCCTCTTCATGGTTCCTGTTTGCCTGTGGGATTCCCAGGTGCTTGGAGCTGTCTGCAATGTCTGCAATGTTGCGTTCTGGTAGTTCAATCCCCTCAGTTCTGACTACCTTCCTTCCACTTATCATCAATATCTGGAGCATCATCTGAAGCTTCAACAAGACTGGCTATGGGTACTGATATATATCAGTATCCATATGTTCTATTACCCACAACAAAAAAACATGATGATAAATACGTGTAAACGCGAAAATTGCAATTTAATTTGAAAAAGGTAGACAAATCAGATCATTTTACCTGCTTTATCAAACATATATAAGAATATAAGTAGATTCTTTAAAAAAAAAAAAAAAGATTTTGCATTTTGATATTTTCCACCAGACTTCTCATTTTGGTGGCCCTGTCACCAGGGTCAGCTGTGTTGTTTATCATCTGCTTCAGTCTAGCAGAGAGGTGGATTTATGTTTGTGCTGAGTAAGCACTTCCACAGCCACGCCCTGCCAAATCAAATGTCACACCATCTCCTGGGGTATTAATCACACTCCGACACACAAACACACACAATCGGGCCCAGAAACATAAAGAAAGAGAGAGGAAAGGTCACACGAGCCCTCAAGTTTTCATAAGCATTTCATGCCTTTAAAAGTAGTATTCACTCTTTGCATTCCAGTGTATGAGTGTATACGTGTAATTACATACATGCTGTGTTGCTGAAGTCTATACAATGCTATCATCTTTTTTACTTTTAACTGATTTTTTTATTTTTACTTTTTTTACTAAGATTTTTACTTTCAGTTAATTAAAAAATTATGCATAATTGTGTTTAAAACATGTTCAGTCTTACGTTAAGGAACTGTGTGCTTTGCCTTACTGCTCTTTCAAGTCCAGCGTATACAATTTCAAAGCCTATATTATATCTTTCTTCACGTGAGAAACAATCCTACCTCCAAAATGATGTTTTTATTCTGGAATTTTGATTGACATTTTTTTCTTTCCATTAAAATTAAACTACCATAAAAATGTTAGACTGTTCATTTCTTTGTAGCGCCCCTTCCTGGCAGTGTGGTATCTGCTTTAATCAGCTCAGTAGGTTATAATATTATATAATAATAATAATATAATACATAATATTAGCATCCTGGATTTGATCATAGATCAGGTCATAGTTTCGTTAAAACACACAGCTGCTGAAGGAATCATAACATATTAAACAGGACTGATTTAAAGTCTTGGCTGCCTTCATCCCCCCCCCCCATTTCTATGTGAAAAACTATATATAGCCTAGCCTTTATAGCCTAGCTGCAAGCAGTAGCCTATTACTATCAATGCACTTTCAGATGCACAAGGAAAATGCGCAACTGCCAAGCAGTGAGAGGTACAAGCACACTGCTGCGATATGTAGAGCGGAGCCTGCTTGCAACAATGTGACAATATTTTCAAATGTGTTAATGCGTGACTGCAATTACAGATCAATAGATTCCAGCTAATCATAATATATCCAGGTTATACCCATGAAGGTTTAAGTGTGACACACCTATGATTATAGTCTTTAGTTTTAACAGTCCTGGGTCCTTCACAGCGATCTGTCATACAGGGATTTTCCACACAGTAAAAAGAAGATTTTTAGGAGGAACATGGATATTAACAGCAGGCTGCAGCTGTAAAAACAGAAATATGACACAGAAATTCCTTACTATGTTTACACCATAGTAGTCTTTACCAAAAAGAGAAATGATTAACAAAAACACTTTAAATTCAGTGCACCAAACAACAAAGAGATGGTCAGAAATAGGAAACTTGTGCAGTCTTAATCTCAAAGTGGCAGTCGCTTGAAACAGATTTAATGAAACTGAATCATCACAATCAAATCCAGACAAACTGACAGTTCACTTCAAAAACACAATGTTTTTTTCTCACATGAGTTAAAAGCAGAAACTTGAAAGGAAAACAGCAGCACACCAACATCTGGTTTGTGAAAACAATTTTAGTCAGAGAGAAAAGCAAACAACATGACAAAGTGTTACAGCTTTGACTCAACTCTTCTGATCAGACGTGTGAAATGTTTAACCTTTCCACCCTGGAAATACTGAGGATAAGCAGTATCTGTTATTAAAATACAATCTGTTCCTATTTTGAGAGCAAGCTTCCTATTACAATACTACTGTGATGAAAATGTGTGTAGGATTAGAAGGTAAGAAGAAGGTAAGTAAAAAAATCTCTCATAAATCCACTTAAATTTCCTGAAAAACTGCAGTCAAAAACACAAATTTAAACCAACAAACTCATGCATCCCCTGGGAAAATAGGTGAGCAGATTATTTCATTTTGGCTTTAAATGATCTGCTGATTGGCCTATATCCTAAACCTCTACACATACTGCGACTGCATATTTAGTCCATAAAAACTTTTGTTCGTATATTTTATAATGCCATGGTTGGCAAACCCAGTGCAGAGACAGAAAAAAAACATGGAGATTAATGGACAGTAGGATCAGAAAAAGCCACTCAGACAGAAACTAATCTCATCCATCCGCACAGGTCAGATTTCACACCGGAAATGGGTTTCCTTCTCTCTTCATTCCTCATCGATCCTTCTTTCTATTCACTTCTTGTTATTTCCATCAATTCCACCTTTCTGTCTCCTTCACGTGGATGAATGGATGGTTGGGAAATTCAAAAAAATAACAAAAAGTCAGCCATGGTTCTGTTTTTTTCTTTGGCTTTCTGAAGATTTTCACTGTGATTCATGGAGAAAGAAACTCTGAAGAGTATATAAGAAAGCAAATAAAACAAAAATTAGGAACTATTTTCAGGAATTAAAATGGTAATACTCTTCTTTTTTTTTTCTTTAAACAAACTTAAATTTATGACTTAGTTTTAATTAAAATGAAACCTGCACCATTGTTTCTATGCATAATTGTTGCATTCTAACAAATATGCCCTTATCAATAAAACCTCCCCTAGTGATTTTTCGGGGGGGGGGGGGGGTCAGTATAGAGTTGCCCAAACAGCAACTTTATGACTTTTTTATTACATAAATAGTTCAGCCGTGAACTGAAGATGAAGTCATTTGGCAGGCTCACCAGAGCAGATGTCACTAAGTTCACTGATTTCTTCCTGAACTTTGAGAAGAAGGAGGTCCTGCAAGATTTCCTGCTGCTGCTTTTCATCTTCCACCCCGAGAAGTTTCAGCTGATAGTCCTTTAGTCTCAGCAACACACGGCCTGCAGATTTAAACAGGATTATTGCCAGTGATTTGTTCCAGTATATAAAAAGAGATTCAAAATAATGCGAGGAAAGCTAATAATGACTTGGCCTGTAAAATTCCTGCCACTGAAGCAGGAATTCCATGCATGTGTTGTACCTGTTATGTCATGTTTGATTACGGCTTTGTGGAGTAGGGTCATCTTAGTCGGATACTGTTCCTGAATCCACTCCAGCACTTCTTCCACTGACCATGATGACGGCCCCTTTGATAGGCCCATCGTCCTCTGATCAATAAAACATAAGAAGAAAAATTAAGAGAAGTGCAGAAAAAGTAAATGTTGAGCTTTTTGTCTTACAGTACAAAATAATTCACTGTACTAAATGCAGTTAAATTCAGGCTTCACACTGAAGAAAGTGACAAATGCATGCTTGATATTATAGCAACATCTCTGTCTGGCACTAACCTTTACCAATTTGTGAGGCAACATTTGGGCTCCATTACATTACAGATTGGATTTTATATTTGTATTTTATATTTATTTACGTTTATATACGCTACCCAGTTCTCAAGTTATCTTCTCAAGATTTTCAGAAAACTGGATGCCTGACCTTGTGATTAAGATCACTGACATTCAGCTTGTCCAGAATTTTAGTAGATGCACCTGTGGCATCAATTTGAAAATCTTACATCACCTCATTCTCGAGTTCACAAACTTGGGTGTCCACACCGCCCACCTGCTTGGCAGGGCAATGACAATACCCTATCAACCTTTTATGGCTGAGTGGTAAAAAATCTTGAAAACAGAGTTTACCTTAAAATATGATGTGGTGAGGGCTCGTGCACGTGGATTTGTTTGTCACAACAGGCTGCAAATGTTCACACACGCTCTGATTGACTGAGAATGAAAAGAAATGAGGGGATTTTCTTAAAATTGTGTGGGCCCCTAGACACACTGGTGACACATAATTACTCTAAAAAAATGAAAATGGATTTGACATGTCTCCTTTAAAAGCAGAAAATAAGCTCAGCAAGTCAGCTGCCATCACTGAGAACATGCAGACAACCCTTAACAACAGCTCAATGAAGTTTTGCTCCTGGCACATTAGCTGAGGACATTTTTGTCTGCAGTAGACCTTCAAATGTGAGAAAATGTTATTTTCTCTTGATATTTGACGCTCTGGATCACCTACTGGCTTCACATAAGCCTATTTTCCAGTGATTAATTCAACAACCCCCTGAACATGATGACAAATAGCTTTGAATGGCCGATGGATTCTTGTACTGCAAGGTGAAATCAGCCGAGTATGACACTCAGAGGCCAAAAAAAGTTGTGCACTTTTCAAAAAGCTGCCTTCTGTTCATTTGGCTTTTTTCCTAGCCATATCCTCCTGGGCTGCAATGTAATAGGGCAAAAATTGCTAAACAGTTGATGTGACCTTTTCAGCAGGCCAGTCTAGTTATTAGGTTGTAAATATAGGAATGTAATTTCCTGAGTTAATTAAGGGGGATGCGTGATTGGCTGAGGCGGTAACGAGATCCCAGTGGAGTAATTGACATACAGAGAGTGACCGAGGTAAAAAGACAGCAAAGTTCCCTTCAGCGCCAGAGTGAGCTGAGAGTAAAGAAATCTAACTGAGGACAATAATGTGGGTTTTATGCCTGAAGACAGCAGTTCTTAAGCCACACAGCTCCTGAATTGGGCCCCAGTGGTTAGATTTTATAGTGGCATAAAATGACTGTATATACAGCTTGTCTTATTTGCTCTGAACCATTTCATTTAGTTTCATACCGCCAAGTTACAGCTAAACCAGGACCTGTAAACAAAAGCAATATGCAGTGACAAGCAAGGTGGAAAATTGGATTTTTGTAAATTACTGATTGTGTGCAAGACTTTTTTTCTCTCTCTCTCTAGCTGACCAGATATTTTTTATTATTCTGCTCCCAGCTTTTGCATCTAGTATCACTATTTCATTGAGCTTCAGTTTAACAGTGTTAAACAATTTGGACCGTATGGCTCAACCCAAGGTCCAGATCCATATCCGTATGTTTGCTGTTTTAAGAATATAACCTTCAGATACTCATTATCTACTATAAATACTTTTATAGACCTGTCACGTCTTCGTTTGTCCTGCACTTGCTCAGTTTTCGCAAGATTTTTGCAAGATTTTTTAAGGATTGCACACCATGCTGAGACATGCCAAGTTTTTGGAAATTACATAATGATGAAGGAGACTCTTTTATGCCCACCAACCAGTGTTATCGTTAGAATTTTGTGCAGATTAAAATGTGTTTTTGTGACAGGCCTAAAAAAATAGGTTCTTTGTCAACGTGTTTGCTGTGTATGGACTCACTGTTCATCCTTTGATTTAGGTGTCTGAATTATTCATAGGTCAGAGTTCAGCGGCTTAACAAACAAAAAACAAAAAACAATGAGGTACAAAAGCAGCCAATGTCCAAAGAAAACTTTGAAAGACTTTCAGAAATCCTGGAGAACTGCTGAAAATATCTGTTTTTAAATTACAAGAATGTCTGGCTTCTTAATAAGAAAATCTTTGCACAATCGTGTATGGCCAAAATTTAAAGGCACACTTGTATTTATATCAACAAACAACAGCCTTTATGCCATTGATATATTATCAGTCAGGTGTCACCTTATCAAACACTTTCACACAATCTAACATATGGTCCTGCTGCCTCTGGTTCAGACTTTTTTAAAGTAGGTCAAGATTCTCTCCAAAGGATTTGTTTGATTTCCAAGTGCCTCTTTAGCTTGCTATGCCCCATATTAGCGCCACACAACTTCTCCCAACAGACAGTTTACTCAGGCGCAGCGCTGATGGTAGGTCATGTGCACTGGTAGTTAATTATAGTTTGCTCCAGACAAAAAAACTGAATAATTTTCACCCTTAATAACCTTCTCGGTTTCATTTGAGGCCTTTGATGTGTCTTGCTGTCATAATTCCCATTGTTGAGGAACACAGATGGACTGAAGTTTCCTTTTACCATCTGAGGTTTTTTAGTATTTCTTAGGGGAAATGAGTGTGCATGAAATATGGAACGACTAAATATTAGATTAAAAATTACAAATTGCAATCATAATGTAACATCACTGGACACACAGATTTAGCTGTTTAACTAACACCCATGAAAATCCTAAACTCTGTTAAAACTCCCATTAGTACCCTGCTATGTGACAGCTTAGCTTTGAGAAGTGCAAGTGAGGTTTGCTCTCTAGCTGTATGCCCTCACTGTTCTGCGAACACTCAGCTCAGGTGAAGCCAGTTCTCATGTAGCCTCAGTTTGTTAGATTTTCAGACAGTACTGAATGGTCTTGTTACTTGGTAAGTTAGTCAGCACTTTGGTCAACCTGTGTTGTTTTTAAATGTCCTTATAAATAAATTGATTGAATTTATTGATAGATCATTGCCTATTTGATGTCCATAGTCCATATTAGTGTTAATAGTTGTTTTACGTTTTGTTATGGTGTAACATGTACAGGAGTCCTAGACATTTTGTTTGTTTTATACTGTAATATTCATACTGCAATAATTACACTGACATTATTAAAACGAAAAAATTTTAATTGCATGAGTTTACAGCTAATGTAGTCTACAGCATAACATGTGGGGAGAATAATCAAGCATATTGTTTTGTGTTGTACTATTTCACATGCATCATGTTAACTGAGTACTTGGCTCTTACTACCAAAAAGGTGTGCATCACACAAAACTTAAACTCAACGTATACTCTATACATCCAGACTCACTCTATCAATCCTCCAAAGAAAATATTTTTTTCAGCCTAATTCTATAGCTTTAACTCACTGCAATTAGTGCATGTTTAATTTCCTCACTCTGTCTTGAGTGTTAATATCTTCCCAACCCACAATGGCATGCAGGAGATCTTGAACTGTAAATTGGGGGATGACTATTATCTATATCTTTAGTTATTTTTTGGTGTCTGGAAATTGGTATAATATATAAACAGGATTTCATAATATATCAGAGTTGATCTTAAATTTTAGACAGACAATCAAAACCACTTTACATTCAACATACTAATGGTCAGAAAACGATTGCCCATTAGTATCTATATGCATACATTATGTTTCTCTGTATTTCTTCTTGGAAAGAGAGCCTGCAGATTTATGTCAGACCTATGATATTATGATCAAATACAGCAAGGAATAAAGAAAACGTCAATGGTCAAACACACATACAAAAGCTGCAGGCTGCAGCATCCTTCATGCATTGTAAATATAATCCTACCACCTTGTGGTGTCTTGCAGAAGTACATCTTCTCCTGAACAAGCTTTAAAGTTTGTTTTAAGAAGAAATAAGTGGTCCAACTTTTCCATAACCTAGTTCACAGAGATTTCAGCTCTCTAATCCGCAGCTTTGCTCCATTTAAATTATGCAGTGCAGACGTTTCGGTTCTTTATTCAAACAGTTGGCGCTTTATTGTGTGTTTTCTTTCAGCAAATGGCAAAGCATGCCCTAAAAACGCACTGAGAGTTTTGTACAGCATTGCACAGATTCATCACGCATCAACTTGCCAAAAAATATTTACTGCTGCAGTTTTTCTCAGCTGTGTTAAAGCTCATCAGAATAAGCAGACTAGTTACAGTGGTTAAAATTTTTACTTGTTTTAGGCGCCTTTTCTTGTTGACAGGCTGATGCCGAATTAAAGCAGTGTACCTAAAGGTTATCTACTACTTTGTACCAGCTGTGTATGTATGTCTGAATTTAAGAGACCTGAATTAAGCGTATATGAATATTTTGAGTAGAATTTGGGCTGTTGTCCTATGTACAGGACTGAGCCCAACCCATCGACAACAACTGTCTTTCAACAACGTCAAATAGCTACAACAATACTGTAGGTAAGCCGCCAAAACACTTGGATATCTACACAAACTTTATGTAGGTGTTTAATTCAGTAGGAAGTTGATATTTACCTCCTGCCCGCTCCCGTTCGTAACGTTTAAATGGCGGCCCTATTCGTACCTTTACTGAAGTGTTACAGTAGGTAAGTTCATTTCACAGGCCCCGCCCATTACCCCAGCCACGTGATGCATTCAGGTGCCGTGGTAACGTGTTTGGTGCATAATGCTACATACTATTAATGAAGTATGTAGTATTTCCAGGTACACTGGTATCTGTGTATTAAAAAGAAAACATGCATACCTAGCCCATTTATTTATATTGTGTACCGGCATGGAGTTAAAATGGTTCACAGACAATTAGCTGTGAGGCCACCTGTCCTGCAAATCCATATTTGTTAACTTAATCCACTGCACAGAAGTGTCTTCATCTGATTGCAGAATATCATTTAATAGTGATAGTATTAAAACTACATTGCGGTGGAGGAAAGGACAAAAGAGGGCCTCATAAGCAGTCTGAGATCCAGGTTTTACATTTTTGAGTGTACAAGGTGCTCCAAATTATCGCAAATTACCGCACAGTAACTGTCATAAAAATTCATCTTAATCTAGAAATAAAGATGTATACAGCTGCAGTTTGTGGTTGCACATTTTGGTATGTAAAATGTGCTTAACATGACATTCTTTACCTAACTGATGAGTTCCCCCGACCTTCCCCTATTTGTCCAAATACTCCTTTTTTATTTATAGTATTATTATTATTATTTTGTTTTGTTTTTTTATATATAATTAGGCTTGTTATATTATACTCTAAGAAATTACAAAAACTAATTTTGTTTTATTACCTGCATCCAACAGATGGCGCTCGTGTACAGGAGGTGGGAGTCATCTTCAGCTCGGAGCTTCTGTCCCAACTTTAGCTGGAGGAGTCTGGTTGTCACGTGACGTTGTTACGGGTATATTATTAGTTTTATTAGTTTGCGCTCCACTACAGATCTGCTAACTCTTTTCATATCAGTGGCAGAGGCTGGGCATGGTGCACAAAAATTTCGCCATTACTTTTTTGTAGTTTTAATGATACTCTAAATGAGAGAAGAAATTTTCACTTGAATCTGCATCTGGCTCATCTGTCATTCCCTTGAAAAGGGATGTTATGTAATATGTATATACGAGGATCCCTAGTATGACGCACATGATTGTAATTAGTGCGTTCATAAGTTAATGCCATTTCTCCCTCACCTGTAAAACTAACTATGACTTTTCGACGTTGCATGTGTTTCATTTTTATTGCTATTAGTTTGAATGACAGTTTAATTGCTGCATACAATTAATTGGAGTGCAGTGCCACAAAAGTACAGGAAACCCACACATAAAGGAACTCACCCACAGAAAATCGTTGCTTTGTGTTTCTGCTGTTATGGAAGTATCTCTGCTTTTAATTTGCCCACAAAAATGGGCTTATGTTTCACGCAGTTGGCTGAACAATGGCATGGGATGTTTGCCTACTATGATCCTTTCAAGGGCTCCAAGTTCAGACTTTATCAAATAAAATGAGCTGTGAGCTTTTATTTCCATTAATAAATACCACAGGGGATGTTTCTGTTCATAGTGTTTTGTGTTTAATTGTAAAATGAGTGGAAGGATGTGAAAAATAAATTATGTTTCAGTCAAAAACTTTGGGCGAGCTTTTGTATTTAAGTAACAAACAAAGTTATTTCTTTGTTGCACAACTTGCATATGTACTCACTGTACTCTCTCTCCAGTCACTTGGCTATAGATTCTGATCTCCTGGATTTGAACAGGTGTACATAGTGATGTGGTCACTGCATGTACAATACATTGCATCTTGATGATGAAATCTATTGCTGATTGCACCAACAAACCTGGATTCACTTGATGAGTTTTTTAATCATAATAGGATTTTTATTGGGATGTTAGGTTTACTATATATCACTGACTGGTGACATTTTTTTTTTAATAAATTATGAATTATCATAATTCAAAGTTTTTTCTGAACAAACCACAAGATTTTTGGAAGAAAGTCCCTTTGACAGATGAGAACAAAGTAAAGATGTTTGGTCATAATCCACAGCACCATGTTTTGTTGAAAACCAAACACAGCATGTCAGCATAACTGTCAAGCACAGTGATGGAGAGACGATGTTTAGGCTTGTTTTGCAACAACAGGACCTTGGTACCTTTCAGACATTGAGTTAACCAGAAACTCAAAGCTTGGCTGAAAATGTTTCATGCAACAGGAGAATGACTTATTGTTTTAACATCTTCTGATAATGCTTGGAATTCAGATACCTATGTAAATGGAAATAAAAAATCCAAGAATTTCAGTCAAAGATTTGGAAAGTAACCCCACCAAAACAGCTTTGGGAAATATATGAATAATCCTAAAACCAAAACTATCATTCATTGAGCTTCTTTCTTTATTGAAAGCACCACTGAGTTGTTAGTGATGTGCATTGCACCCCTTACAGGACTGCTGTATAACAATTTTCACAATATAATTTGTACTGCATGTTATAGCACCATAGCCAGCCAACTGAACATCTGAAAATACTGTTGAGCAAGCAGCACGTGTAACAGGAAATCTCCTGAGCCCTATCCTATATAGAGAGAGAAACTATGCCTCCCCGTTTTTCCATACAAAAACATTCTGAACTCGTTACTAACTGTGTCAAACATTTTTTGCATGACAGCATTATCATTTTTTGTTTTTATAAAAGTCATGCTCACAAACAACCAAAGAAAATGTGCGTTACAAAGATGTTATTGCACTTGTGTAATATCTAACATCATCATTACTGAACATAAAAAGTCCCATATTTGGATAGTCATGTTTGTACAGAGCAGAGTTTTGCAACTCAGTCAACATCAAAGGTTACAGTACCACAACACAACAGGTTGCACTCCACCAAATAGTACGAAGTAAACACAACACCCCATATTATTACTTCAGTAAATGAGACATCCCATGATTATTCTGAAAATAAATAAATATGGATTTTAGTTTGCACTTAGTCTTGGGATATGGTATCAGAGTTTTTATTGAAGTCCCAAATCCCAATAAAATGTATTGACCTTTTTAAGGCATTACGGGATTCCAGTATTGCCGTTTCCAACATGACTCAATTTTGAGAGGAGAATGCTGAAGAGGATGAGGAGGGAAGTATAATAATATTGTCCAGCTCCTAATTCGGTTGACTCAGAGACTGCTCACAGGGCAGTTTGTAAATTATTTGTAGAGATACCTGGCTGTCTCAAGCAAACATCTCAGTCACTGTGTGGAAAGATTTTACAGGGAATCTGGTATCTGCAATTGAAAATGCATGTAATGCATCGGTAAATCTTGACATACATGGTGGAGACAATCCACATGAATATTTCAGCTTTGCAAGTTTGAAGAGTAGGAACCAGCTGTCGGTCTTTTTTTCCCTTTTCTCCCGTGTCACTCTAATTAGTCAGAGACATGCGAAATTTCAACAGGATTAGGAATTGCTTCCTAAATATATGCCTGTTTTTTACGTTATGGATGAAGGTGAGAATTTGCTCTTCAGTACTTATCCACATGAAATTAATCAAGAATTGAATAATGTGGTCATGGTGGCAACACTCTGTTGGAGCTCTTTACAAAAAAATTTACAGGGAAGGGGCATTAGACCAACATTCAACATAATGTTTAAATAATCTGACAACAGTAAAAAAAAAAATAAAAAAAATTAAAAAAAAAGATGCAAAATGCAAACATAACCTAGGTCAAATTCAAATTCAGATTTTATTTGTCACATACACAGTCATACACAGTATGACATGCAGTGAAATGCTTGTTGCTGTGCAATGCCCAACCATAAAACTACAGTAAAAATTTACAGAAAAACAAGAAATAAGAGTTACATAATAGATAAAAAATGAACATCGAAGTAAGGTCTAAAAGATGCAAGGAATAAATTAAGAATTTAGCCTAAGAAGTAAAGTCTGAACTAAGAATTAGAGTTAAATTTTTTAAATAAAATGTGAAAATAAACAAATTTAAGAAGTTATAAAAAAAGTGTGCAAATAAACAGTGTGCAAAGGTCAAGACAGAAAGTTGTTTTCCGTTTAGTTCTATACTATAGGACCAAAGTCTTTTTTTAGAACTACAGCTATCGCCACCTAGTGGCCATCAGATAGAATGGAGATTTAAGGCACTTTCACATTGGCTTAATTTTTCCAACCTGACAGCTTTATCCATGTTTTGTGAGTGTTTTCTCATAAAGCAAAATAAGTATATGTGCTTGCAGAGTAATGCTTGTTACATTGCAAGTAAATTGTATAAATTAGCATTAATAGCTTGACAGTAAGTGCAGTTGCAGTTTTCACCAGTTAACAAAAAAAGTATTGTTACCTCCAAATGTTTCCATTAGACAGACCATGTTTATTTTAGAATGCTCAGATCAAGCAGACTCTTTATTAAGTGTTAACAGTGTAAGGGCTAAGTTCTATGCTTTTAATCATTTAATCATTATTATCAGCTTCATTTATCACTGTCATGATTTTTCCTTCTCTTCTTTTTTCACTCCCAAAAGGACAACTCCTCTTCATTTTTGCTGAGTGGTTTTTGGTTTTCTTGGACTAACAGCTTGCTTGATGGGCCCAAACCTTGCATGATAAGGAAAATTGCTTTTTTCTGCTTCTTACACCACTTCTGATATGTTCTACCTTAGTATTTAAAATTGAAAAACAGTGAATTACATGTTTATTTTATAGCAATGTTCACTGGGTAATTTCCTGTTTACTTGCGCTATTGTCATATAGAAGAGGAGGATTCAAAACCTGGACTGGATTTTCCAACATTACTGACTTTAATTTAACTAATTTACCATGATTTCCAAGGAAGGAAGCAACACACAAATGATGTTGCTCCTCTCTGTGCTGAGCTTATTAACATTGTGTGTCTCTAATGAAAGCCCACACCGGATCTATGAATTATGTGCAGTGATATTTAATTCTATTGCATGCCATGAATCATGCACATCCAATGGGACTCATGGGATTAAGTCTTTAGCTGTGCCCATATTCTTCTACTTTGTGTATTTTTTACTTTTCCTTAAACAGACCCAATGATTTTATAATAGATTTAAAATCATAAAAAAGAATATTCTACAAAATCTTTTAAGCTGAAGTGTTTCATTCTTCTGTTACTACTTATCTCTGGGAATGTTGAACCGAAACTTGGTCCTGATGTTAATCCAAGGTTTAACACTCCTGCTGATTTTAAATCTAGATCAGGTCTTGGTTATTCACCTGGAAATGCGTAGCTTGTGTCCCAAGATGGATACATTTTGTGTATGGTCACATTCGACTGATGCAGACATTATTGTTTTGTCTGAAACACAATAAAATCTTTATCTGGTGATAGTACTGGTATAATGGTTCCCCCACGAAATGACAAGGCTGACATGCTCGGTTGCTTTACTGAGCATTTTATAATGTCTGGTACACAAATTGAAAGTCTTTCTTATGAGCACTCCTGAGCTGCATTCTCTGATAATTTTATGGCCGGCCACTCCTTAAATTTTAACCCAAGCCCTAAAACATTTAGATACTAGAAATCCAACAGGCCCTGACAATTTGGAGATTTCCTTTCTAAAGCTAGCTGCTGATTTTATTGCCCCACCAGTTACTTATCTTTTTAATCTTTCTTTGGATACAAATAAAATTCCAACCATATGGAAGTCTGCTTTTCTGTGAGGATCTGTCAGTTTTAAATAATTATAGGCCAGCTTCTACATTATCTGCTTTTGTTAAAGTTCTGGAAACTCTTTTTAGTGAACAGCTGAAAGATTTCCTGACTGTAAATAAGATTTTAAGTGACTTTCATCAGGCTTGAGGAAAAATTACAGTACAACTACAGCAGCCTTAAAAGTGATAAATCATCTAACCGATTCAGTTGATGACAAGAAACACTGTATAGCCCTTTTTATTGATCTAGCCAAGGCATTTGGCAAAAACCTGTCAATTCAGGGTTGTCTGAAAAAACAGTTTCAAAGTTATTTATCAGGCAGGTCTCATTGTGTACAGGTAGGAATCACTTCTAGCTTGCTTAATTGAACAGTGCCCCAGGGCTCTGTTCTTGGGCTGCTGTTCATTTTTATGCTGATGATATGGTGATGTACTCTTCTGCACACACTCCTAGCCAGGCTATCTGTCAGCTTTAATCAACTTTCACAACAGTACAGCCTAACCTGTGGGATTTAAAACTTGTTTTGAATGCTGACAAAATTAAAACGATGATGTTCTCAAATTCAAAATCTAAACCAAACATCTAAACTCGTCTCACTTAATGAATTTAAGGCATTTTAAACAATTTGAATGCAGTTAATTAAGGCTTCAAATGTTTTGCTTGAACATTTTTCCTTTGTTTCTGGCATTAGACAAGTACTTTTACCAAGATATTCATTCGTCATTGATACTGAAGTTTATAAATATTGGTTGTTTTACTGGTGTATAGATTTGTATGTGTATGTGCTATTCATTTATACAATTATCATACTCTTTTCTTTCTTGGCCAGGACACTCTTGTAGAAGACAAGAGTTCATTTTTTCCTGGTTAAATAAAGCTTAATAATAACAATAATAATAATAATAATAATAATAATAATAATAATAATTTATGGCTTAAATTGGCATTGAAACACTATTTGGCGACCTATTTGTGCACCAAGTTTAAAAGCATAAATAAATAGTAGTATGTTTACACAGGCCTATATGTAATTTTCTCTTTACAAAAAATGTTTCCAGGTGTCCCAGTCAGCCGGCTATTTTGAGCTGCAGCTCATCTCTGTGGAGAATGTAAACGGCGAGTTGGCGGACGGGGAGTGCTGCGACGGTCCCCGGAGCTCCCAGGACCTGGGCTGCACTGAAGACGAGTGTGACACTTACTTTAAAGTGTGCCTGAAGGAATATCAGACGGAGGTGGCCACCACTGGCTCCTGCACGTTTGGAGCTGGGTCTACACAAGTTCTCGGTGGAAATAGATTTTTTTTTCAAGGATGGCAACAATAAATCCAGTAAAATTGATGACGCTAACACGATTGTCATTCCCTTCCTGTTTGCTTGGCCGGTGAGTATTTCCTGCTCCAGTTACAGTGCATCTGGAGAATATTCACAGGGTTTCACTTGTTTCACATTTTGTCATGTTACAGCCTTACTCCAAAATGGGTTAAATTCATTTTCACCTCAAAATTCTACATACAATACATAATGACAGTGTGAAAAGTTTGCATGAAATTCTTCCAAATTTATGAAAAGCAAAACCTCAAAATTTAAGATGTATATAAGTATTCATAGCATTTGCTTTGACAGTCAAAATTGAGTTTCCACTGATAATTTGTTTTCAAATTACCTGTGGTAAATTCAGTTGATTGGACATGATTTGGAAAGGGACACACCTGTCTATATAAGGTCCCATAGTTGGGAGTGCATACCAGAGCACAAACCAATCCATGCTTTGTCCTGTCTGTAGACAGCACAGGCACATGAGAAATCAACCTAAAAAAAAAATCTGAAAATCCCAAGGAAATTGGTATGCCATAATGGGTATGTAGCCACTGTTACAATATCATAAAATATAATGTAAGGGAAAAAATGATTAAATAAAAGAATTTAAATGAGAAGACAGATCAATCTTGAATCTTAATTAACAGATCTCCTTTATATTTGACTATGTACATGTTAACAATAAAGACATGTCATGAGTCTACAGAGCTCCCAGATCCATGGGGAGTGTTACATGTTAAGGATTCAGATAAAGAGTCTGATTTTTTTTTTTTTATTATTCTTAAACAGGGTGATTGTGTTGTTAAGCAAAAAGGAGCTGCTAAATGGGGCATGTTTATATAGCTGTTCATCCCAAATATAGTCAGTATTTGAGTGATGGTGAAGGCTGTTGTGACTATACCATTAAATGGGCAACACTTCAATGCTCGTTCAGGAACACTGAAATATTAAGTCCTAAATGTCATGTGACTGGTTTGTTTTTCCTTTTCCTCAAGCGGACATACACTTTGACTGTAGAGGCCTGGGACTGGGACAACAACACACACAACAGTAAGTCAAAACTTAACATACATCCTATGCAGTTTCTATTGCAGTTTCTCAATAAGATTTGCTTATGACCAACGCTAAAACATTCATCTGAGCTTGTCAGCCATATCCACTCACTTATCCACATTTTTGGTTTAAAATGTGAAACGACCTCCAAACTGATGACCCATTCCTGTTGGCTTCCTCTTTATTGTGTTAGCTCTCATTTTAGCTACTGGTGCATTGCATTTCAGCTTACATGTGGTGTATTAAACACAGAACAACAGATTATTGGATTGAATAGATTGGACCTATGCTCATTGTCACTGACACCCAAAACAAATTTTGGCTCAGGATTGGACTAATATCTCATCAAGTATCTATAGTTCTGCTGGAGATTAATATATCAATAACTACATTTTATATAATGTTATACTGCATCCTTTCTTTTAAGTTAGGTTAAATTCACAAAGAGGACTTGTGTGTGCCATGAGAAGAAAGTGGCTCGTAAGTCTTTAGTGAATTTAGATCACACCAAATTCAGAGTGTTCTCATTGTGATTCATTATTGTACAGCCTTCAGTATACAAGTCTCACATTTCAAACTTGGTTCTGTGGTCTAATACTAATATCCACAACTTTGCATGACTTGTCTTCACCCTGTTTTGTTTCAGCTGAGGAGGACCTGCTGATTGATCGCAGCATCCACCGTGGCATAATCAAACCTGGTGATTCCTGGCAGACCATCACGCATGGTGGGCCTGTGGCTCGCATCACTTATTGTATCCGGGTGAAGTGTGCTAAAAACTATTACGGTAGCACATGCAACATCCATTGTAATCCTCGTGATGACTTCTTTGGCCACTACCGCTGTGGACCTTCAGTGAACCATGTGTGTCTAGATGGCTGGATGGGCCATGAGTGCTCAAGAGGTGAGCTCCTCCTTTGAAAGTGTAATCTGAAAAACAGCACTACAGGACACCTGTGAATACACCAAATGATGTTAAAAAATGTCTATCCTATGTATTTTTACCAATGTTGTCTTTAAGCTTTCAAAGCTTGAACTATTTTTTCTTCCTTCACCTCTTCCTTTCTTTCTTTGCTGTTGCCCATTTCCTCAGCTTCTGCATGACTGTGCGCATTGGATGGGAAGAAATACATTCAAGCTTTCCCCCCAATATCTCCACTTGTTTCTCATTTTCTCTCTTAGCGATCTGCAAGCAAGGTTGCAACCCGTTACACGGCAGCTGCTCTATCCCAGGCGAATGCAAGTAAGATTATTCAAAATAACTGTTTACTTTCTATCCAGAAATGTGACTCATTGATGGTCCTTTGGTCTTTTTGTTTTGATACATTCTTTCAGAAAACATATTACAAAGCCTTTAATCTCTGATCATTGTCAAATTGGACATTAATTTTATATGAGCTCTCGAATGAAAGGTAGGTTCCATAACCACCAAAAATTGCATTAGTATGAAATAGAGGAGGAAAAAAGCTTGATTTCAGACTTACATTTTTAGCCCTTTAAAATCGTTCTAGAATACCAAACATCTGATCATGTATGTGCAGCTTCAACTGAAGGAGTACACATCTGGGACTGACCGCTGCAAAAGATGCTGAGAATTGTCAGATGCACTCCCCATCCGCATTCCAGCTCTCCTTGATGTGAAAGGGGCAGGGGAAGAAAAACGTCAGTTAGATATAGTGGCTTTCATCTGGTGGACAGAAAGTTGTGTTTGTTTGGTTTTCTCTGTTTTTTAATCATCAGTCCAAAACATATCAGTTTTGAAGACCCTTGGTCATTTGTGGAAGATCAGGTTATCACAAAAATGGCACAAATAGTCACAAAAACCTTCTATGAGATTTAATTTATAGAAACGGTTTCTAGAACCCAAAAATTTTATTTAGTAAGACACATGGACAAAAAGAAAGGATCACAATGTTGATATTTATCTTTATTTTTTAATAACCTACATATTTGTTTGAGATGTTCTGCTGTGAGCTTCTGAGAAGTCATTTAAAAGCTTTGTCAAACAAAAAAACCCATTTACCTCTGTTATCGGTTATCTGCTATTCTGGATCATGATCACGTGGAAGTAAGTGAGGAGAAATAAACACCAGATACAGAGCATTAGAACAAAGAAGAGATATTAAGGCGATGACAAAGGGAATGTATTCATAGTTTCATATTTGTGTTCGGCAGATGCAATTATGGCTGGCAGGGAGAACTTTGTAACGAATGTTTGACTTATCCTGGATGTGTCCATGGAACTTGCAACATGCCCTGGCAGTGCAACTGTGAGATGAACTGGACAGGTCTGATTTGTGACAGAGGTATGAATAAAAATTTCTTACATTTTAATCACTTCTCTGCCAAAACAGTATGGTCCCTGCTTTTTCAGTACTCGTAGTAAAATAACAACGAAAAATAACCAGTAAGTCAGTTGATTTCCACTAAAACAAAATGGAATGACTTCAGTATCATCCAGTTCTCCAGTTTAAATGTAAATATAAGCATGTCTTCAGAGGAGAAAAGGGTAGGATAACTCAGGGAATACTACTACAAAAGTGCAAAAGAAAGTTACAAATAACAATTCAACACTGTGATTGGCAGGCATTGCATCTTTTTTAAGGAAAAAAAAAGATTTCTGTGGGTATATCATGCAATTTGACCAGATTAAAGACCCTTAGAGAAAAAGTTTCCAGTTCTCCAGTTAATGCAAATGCATAGAGGTGGCATGCTTTACATCACTCCATCCAAGGCTTTGCACTGCACTTGATAGTTTAAGGTTTGGATACAGCTGCTCGGACATTGAAACCCATTCCATGAAGCTCTCTACGTATTGTTTTTGAGCTAATCTGATGGTTACATGAAGTTTAAGGGGTGATAGCAATTGACTGCAGAAAGTTAATGACCTCTGTGCACTAAGCATCTGCTGAACCCACTCTGTGATTTTACATAGCCTACAATTTCATTGTTGAGTTGCTGTCATTTTCAGTCTCTTCCACTTTGTTATAATTAATCCCCTTTTGTATTTCCTATTTTGCCCTTCCATTCTTGTCTCTTTGTTATCTGATGTGTTTCTGTCAAGAGTTCAGTTTGACCCCCTTTGACAGATTTTGTTTACACAATAACCATCAGCTGTCTCAGGTCATTTAACATGGTTGCATTTCCTGAATCATGATCACGTCTACAAGGCTGACATCCAGTTATTTAAGCAGATCAATTGCAGAATTATGTTACTGACACAAATGGGTGCCAATCCAGTCAGTGGGTTTCATTAAAGCTCTTTATTTTTGCTCATAACATTGCATTTAGTATGGAATGGTGATTTTGTTCTCTCTCTCTGCAGCTCCATTTAAAGATGCTGATCAGCTCCAAGTGCTCTAAACTCGTATTAATTATTGAGATAATATTGGGATAAATAAGCATGTTTATACATGGTTTCGTGTTTTAGAGTTTGAATTCAATCTAGGAGAATAAGACTTGAGGAGGAGGAAAAGAGTGGCATTTTAAGATTGTCTCCTTCTTTCCTGTCTTAGACACATTTTAGAAATGCAATTAATATCAACTGTTTGGAAAGTATTTTCTATTGAAGAGTATTTTGTACTTACATGCTTTTCCCTTTCACTATTTCAGCAGCAGTTTCACCTGACTCTGCTTAAAATCTATTAATCAGCTCCAGACTGTGGAGCCAGCAGACCAAGTGACAAGTGAGCACATTGTGCTAGTTTAATCCTTTTTGCGTAGTCTCCCATGGTTTAAAATCCTTTAAAATTTGTCTTTTAAATTCTTATAGCATCTCCATTAATTACATATATCTTATTCATGTATAAGCCTGATATTCACGTCTTTATTACACAAGGTAGTGTTATTGCTCATTCTTGAAGTGTACATAACTATTGCAGTGCACCTTTGCATGTGTTACCCCACACCTCTACACAGCAATTTAAATATAGCAATATAAGAGAACAATAAAGTGTATGAAGTGATTTATGATTGAGCAGAAGCTTTGTTTTCTTCAGGACTTTGATGGTTTTCAATAGTTTTGAGTGTACATGTTTTTCTTAGGTTTCCATATATCATAATTTGAGTTTTTCTTAAAAAGTGATCATTTGTTTTTTTCAGACCATCTTTTTAGTTTTGTCATTTCTTGTGTTGTGACCTGCAAAAGCTGCTGGAAATTCTCTCCATGACAAAGAATATATGTATCATCCGCAAATAAAAATGAACTTCAATATATCTGCTGCTCTGCATATATCATTTGCATATAAGATGAAGAGTCTGAATGTTGAGGAGTCCCTGCTCTCTAAATACTTTTCACCCAGTCAGTCTAGTGCCACCCCTCTAATACCAGATCTTTCCATTGTATCATTTAACATCTTGTCATCAAATGTGTCAGAGGCTGTTTTCAAGTTAAAAACTCCTGCTGCTTACTTTGTTTCATTGACACAATTTGTAACTTCTTTAAATAATTCAGTTAATGCCATGAATGTTGATCTGTTTGATCTAAATCCACAAATCCTGGTAATATTTTGTTTAGTTATAAATGTATACAGTCTATTCAGTATTTTGAATAATTGTGGGAGTAGAGAAACGGGTCTGTATTTGTGAACAACAACATACACGTGCTGTTACTGAATATTTACTTATTACCTAAAATGACTTATGAAGGTTTTGACTCTCACAGGCTGCCAGAGATTCCTGCAGGCTTTCGTGCCCTTCCTTAACCACCAGTATGGCCTTGAGAGGTGCAGGTGCTATTAGTCTTCCACCATCCTCACGCCAAAAATAAGAAAAGTCTCAATCGTATCTCAGTGAACAGAACATACATAGACTGAAACATACACAGACTGAAAGCCAGAATGTGTGTCTCTGGCATTAGAGCTGAATGCTTTTTATGTCCAGCATCTACACCAACTAGCTGACTCTGATGCAGTTCATCAATACAGGATTTAATTCATTTCAAAAGTTTAATTAATATTGCAAAAACAATTTAGCTACACAGAAATGTAACTTATGTAAAAGAAAAGCAATATTATGGACAATGGAAAATCCTATAATCTATGATTATATACTTCACATATATTAGAAAACAAGAGGGAAAGAAAATACATTGTTTTAGCCCTCCGAGTGTTAGCAAGGGATACAAATTGTGTTTATTGGAGAATTGTTCAATATTAACATTTCTCAGCAAACTATGCATGTCTTTAGAAAACTATTTAAACTAATTCAGCACTCGCAGACCCTCTAACTCTAAAACAGAAACTGAATTTGGTTTGGATTCCAAAATTGACCGACATAGATGGAAGTGAAGCAGAAAATAAAATACCAAACTGGAGAAACTTTAAAAAAGCTTGTTCTCACCTAAAATTACACAGTTTTTTGTTTTGTCTATATCATGTTAGTATAAATGCAGTCACTTTTTAATATCTATAACACTTTAAGACACAAACTCAAATGGTAATTGTGTGTATAACACTGTTGTTCATGTGTTAAAAACTGAGAAAGACCTAACAATGTAATGTATGAATAATATTCTTAAGTTCAGCTAAGGAAACCCTATGTCGCAATTTACAAAATGTTTGTCGCATGTGAGTCAAACCCCAGAGAACAATTCAATATTACTCTGATTTTGAATGCTTGATGTAGCAGTTGAACAAAAACAAGCCAGTCCCTGACTGATTTTAGGATATAGTTCAGTCTTATCGTCATTTAAAACAAGGAGTCTCTTGAGCAAATGCAGTTTTCTCTGTCCTTTCTTAAAGTTTTCTTCCATTATATGACCAGTCCAGCTTATTATTAAAAGAACCCCCAGGTACTTCTCAGAATTCATCTCAGTGTCTCTTCACTGGATGTTCACCAGTAAAGGAGAAGGTTTGTACCTGCAGCAGTCGTCCACCAACTTTTCCCAGCACTGATCTGGAGATGGTACTTCTGGCACCAGTTCACAAACTCAGTTTCAGTACTGAAAGCAAAGAGAATACAAGTAAACACAATGCAGTTTCTAAAAAAAGTGAGTGTCCCCTAAACTTAGTAACTGGTTGGACCACCTTTAGCAGTAACAACAGCAATCAGGCATTTGTGATGACTGGCAATGAGTCTTTTACAGTGCTGTGGAAGAATTTTGGCCCACTCATGCA
The DNA here is from genome assembly GCF_036321145.2 of Pelmatolapia mariae. Taxonomy (NCBI): domain Eukaryota; kingdom Metazoa; phylum Chordata; class Actinopteri; order Cichliformes; family Cichlidae; genus Pelmatolapia; species Pelmatolapia mariae. Next base: position 20,453,653 of record NC_086240.1, on the reverse strand, counting down.
GCCATATTCAAGGGTTTTTGAGCATGAACCAGCTTTTTAAGGTCATGCCACAGCATCTTGACTTGAAAGTCTTAATTTTGTTTTTCTTAAGTCATTCTGAGGTGTACTTTCTGGTGTGTTTTGGATCATTTGGATCAGAGGCCAAGTACGCTTCAGCTTGAGGTCACAAACAGATGGCTGGACATTCTCCTTCAGGATGTTTTGGTAGACAGCAGACTGCTGTTACCCTTATGCCAGATATAATGACACACACAACTTTGTCTCGTCAGTCAGGTTTTTTCCCAAAATCTTAAGGAACATCAAGATTTTTTTCAGCAAACCTAAGATTAACCTTTCTGTTCCTTTTACTCAGCAATGGTTTTTGTATTGCAACTCACACAGGCCATTTTTCCCCCAGTCTCTTTCTTATGGTGGAGTCATGAACAATAACCTTAACTGAGGCAAGTGAGGCCTGCAGTTCTTTGGATGTTATTCGGAGGTCTTTTGTGACTTCTTTGGTTAATTTTGGTCAGCCAGCCAATCCTGGGAAGGTTCACCACTGTTCCATGTTTTTGCCATTTGTGAATAATGACTCTCGCTGTGGTTCACTGGAGTCCCACAACTTCAGGAATGGCTTTATAAACTTTTCCAGACTCAGAGATGTCACTTACTTTGGTTCTCATTTCTTCCTAAATTTCCTTGGATTGCAGCATGATGTCTGACTTGCAGGTTCTTTTTAAGTGATTTCTTGATTGAGAACAGGTGTGCCAGTAATCAGGCCTGGGTGTGGCTAGATAAACTGAATTCAGATTTCCAAAGATGGGATACGCCACAGTTAATTTATGCTAAAATTGTGGGTGTTGGGGTGGGGGGGGGGTCACTTTTTCACACAGGACCATGTAGGTTTGGATTTTTTCCCCCCTTAATAATAAACACATTCTTATAGACACTGCATTTTATGTTTACTTGTGTTATATTTCTCTAATATTTACATTTTTTTGGTGATCTGAAACATTTGTGTGACAAGTGTGACAAACATACAAAAATGGGAAATCAGGAATTGAGCAAACACTTTTATTATCACTGCATTTGTTCATTCAGACATAAAATGTTTTATGTATTTAGTATTGAAACCAGGCAACTCATCCATTTTGCTAACTTCTGTCTCCAAACCACTCAACATGAGTGGTTTGAGTTGTTTACAAAGTTATAGGGGCATGACAGCAATGGTTTGGACATGTACAGAGGAGTTATAGTGAATATACCGGATAGAAGATGCTGAATATGGAGCTGCTTGTCAGGAGAAAAAGAGGTAGACTGCAGATAAGAATGATGATGTAGTGAAGGAGGACATACAGTAGGCTGGTGTGCCAGATGAGGATGCAGGAGATGAAAGAGAGATGAGATGAAAGCAGGTGATTTGCTGTGGCTACCCCTAAAGGAAGCAACCAAAAGAGGAAGAAAATGGGATACAAACTCACTTTGTTTTATTACCTCCATCCAACAGAGGGCGCTCGTGTACAACAAGTGAGTGTCATCATCTTCACCTCGCAGCTTCTGTCCCAGCTGCACGGCAACTTCAGCTGGAGTTTTGTGATGGTCACATGACGTTGTTATGGGTATATTACCCCAAAATGTCAGAGTTTGCGCTCCACTACAGAGCTGCTGCCTGTCTCCACAGCACTGATAGAGGCTGTGCATGTTCCAGTACTATTAGAAACTTTACCAATTACTTTTTGTTTTGTAGTTTTTATTATTCTTTGAGAGCTGAGCCACTGAAAGAAGTAAGTGAGAGCGTCAGGACGCAGAATTTTGAGGGCAATTATGAAAAACGAGGAGCAGTGAATTTTATTTCCCGTTGACAGCTGAAAAGGTGAGACAGGAGGACTCATGCTGCTTCTCTCCTTCAGGATGTCGCACAGGCTTAGCATTATCTGAGAAAATATTTAACGAATTTTGACTTAAATATGCATCTGTCTGGTCTGTCATTCATTTGAAAAAGGGTATAATGCAATGTGTACAGTAGCGGTTTTTGATACGGGCGACACGGGCGGTTGCCCGGGGCGGCATCGTGGTGGGGGGCGGCATCACGGGCATTGGCAAAAAAAACAAAAACAAAAAGATTTCTCGTATTCATGCTGCCCCGACATCATGCCAGCGCATATTGGGGATGGCATAGGCACTGATCGGTTTTCTATCGCCCATTTGTGGGGAGTAAGGGCGCCCTCCGTTTGCGAGGTGCGCTTGCTGCTTGCAGCACAGGGAGGAGAGGGCGGGGCGGCGGCGGGGGATTCTCTGGCTGACGCAGCATCTAATAACCAACTCGCAAAATAAAACAAAATAAAAACAAACCAACAAACACGAAAACACCAGACATTATGATACAGACTTATAATTTGCACCGATGTTTTTTAGAATTTCTACGTGCAAGTGCGAGAGCCCTCGGTGCGCCTGCTTGCTGCTGAAGTCAAAGTAAACTTTATTGTCATCTCCGCTATATACAGTCCACTATATAGAGAAATGAGCCGACAAGGCTCCAGTTGCAACAGTGCAAGTAAACAAACAATAAATATAAGAAGAGTAAGAAAATAAATATACACTTTAGGACTAGGGGTAAAGGGAGCAATAACAATTTACAATTTATAATTTACAATTTGATGATTTAAAGTCTCACACACAACCCGTCGAAAGGGGAGGGAGACATGCTGCTTCCAAATAGAGCACATTTCATTCATAATGTTGTAAATCCAAGCCCATTATGTATTCATGATTTGAATCCTGGGTTGTGTGAAATCCCAGAAATAAACCTTAGACAAAGTGAATCTGTGAAATAAGGTGTAGGTCTATTAGGTTGCAAAATTAAAACCAAGATGGACAAGAAAAGTTCAAAGCCATCAGGTCCTCAGTTTAGAAAAAAGAGAAAAGAAGAGGAGGAGAAACGAGCAAAATATGTAAGCAGATGTGTCATTGGATAATGGCAGGTCATCCTGAAACAATCAGAATCAGAATTATTAATCCCTAAGGAAATTATGTGGGTTACAATTGTTCCAAGAAGAAATGGTAAAAATAGTAACAGTAACAGACTAAACACCAAACATTATGTTACAGATTTTAATATTAATTAGTCATTGTCAATTGTTGATTTGTCCTGTTCTCATTGTATGACGAATTATGATGGCTGTTTGGTAGCCGTTTGCATACTATGCATACTCTCTCTCTCTTCGTATGTGTGTGTGTGTTTCTGTGGTGAAATTCAGTATGGTTCCGACAACAGTTTTATGTTAATGTACAATCCTTAATATGTTTTATGTGTGTGTGTGTGGTGGTGGTGGTGGGGAAAGGGGCGGGGGGCAGAGGGAGTGTTCGCCCAGGGCACCAAACAGGCTAGGACCGCCACTGCACAGAGGATCCATCAATGTTACGTGGACAGTGATCTCTCCGTGCTCTCCTGAAGCCAACAATCATCTCCTTTGTTTTTTCCAAGTTTAGAGACAGGTTGTTGACTCTACAACAGTCTGTTAGCTTTTGCACCTCCTCTCTGTACGCTGACTCATCATTCTTGCTGATGAGACCCACTGCTGCGACAAGTGTCGTGCGGGGATACCCCAATTCAAAAAACAGAAGTTCGAAGCTTGAATAGGAATAGGAATCAGTTAAAAGTTGTTTACATGCAAGCTTCTTCCTAAAAACTTCTTAGTGGAGTCGGAGGCTCAGCAGCCAAAATATGAGCCCGACCTATCGGCCGTATTTCTTGGGAGTTACTCCTCCCGAGCGAAATTGGTGGGGGGGGCACAGGGTCAGTTGCGCACACACTGGTGGTACTGTGCTGGCCCATGTGTGGACTACCTCTGGCAAACCTGATCTGGGCCACCAAAGAGCCATCATTCTTTGTGTTATGAGGGCCTCGTGTAAGTTGTGTGCAACTCTTTTCAGACAGTGAATGGACTGATTCTTTTACATCGCTTTTCTACTCTCCCGGATTACTCAGTGTGCCCTATACAACATGTCACATTCACCCAATCACACACTTTCTCTAAACTGAGTGCTTCCTAATTACATTCATACACATTCACACTCTTGACATACAGACTGGAGGAGCCAGGGATCAAACCACTAACCTTCCAATCAGTAGGTTACCTGCTCTACTTCCTGAGCTACAGCCACCGAGTGGTAGACATGAGTAAACCCTCACTAGCTTTTGGATAAAGTGTACACTCACAAACCTGTCAAACCTGCATTTGAAATGTTGGCTACCATAGCAGTATAGTATTGCAACATGGCATTTGGGTCTTCTAACTAAAATAGGAAAATAGGAACATAAATAGTGCCATCATTGCCAGACCTGGCCCACATCTGGTTGATATACACCCTGCCATGACACCAGTCAGTCAGAAGTGCCAGCTTGATGCTGTATCCGGGCTAGACCTGTTTTCTATGAGACTGGGCCACATAAACCAAACCATAATTGACTATATGGGTTTCTTGGTCTGCAGTGAACATTCTTCCTCTGCCCCCAGCATCTGGTCGTCTAGCAATTCTGTAAAGTAACAATTTCAGTATTTTTACATCTATGGTATTGTTGTGTTTCTCATTAGCATATGGCAGTGTTACAAATCTTATTGCTAAGTGACTGTACTAACCGATTCTCATTTCGAAATGTCCTTATAATGCTTACTACAGTGTAGCGCCTCAAGTTAGGCTGAAGGGTCTAAGGGTCATTCCATGGTTGATTACATGGTCCACTATTGTAGCTCTGATGTCATCAGTAATTCTATTTCTTAATCTTCTTACCCTTCCTCTTCCCCCTCCTCGTCCTCCTCTTGCTCCTCCTTGTCCTCTTCCTCTAACTTCACCTCCTTCTCCTTGCCGTCCTCTTCGTCCTACTTCTTCACCTCCACGTCCTCTTCCTCGGCCTCCTCTAATTATCACTCTTCTCACTCTTCCATTGTACTCCACACGGACAGCTTACCTGTAGCTTATTTATAGTGCTTAGGCTGATTGCAAAGTGAACTAATTATCTAAAACAGTTATCACATGTGACAGTGTGCCAGACAGTTGTCAAAATAGTGTAAATAATAGCCATAAATGTGTATAGTTTTGCTAGGAGTGCGTTGATCATTTGGAAATTGAGTGTAAAGCAGTGAGTTGTGTTTACAGTTCAGCAAAAAGAGTGCTGTGCAGTGGATTGTACCTACAGTTTTGCAAAGTGTGTGTTACAAAATGACAAACTGAGTGCAAAGCAGTGTTTGTGCTTTTAGTTTTGCAAACTCAGTGAGTGGTTTTGCTATAAGTATTAATAGTTTTAGAAATTGTGCTATAAGAATCACAGTGAGGGTTTAAGCATTCAGAAAAAACTGTAATAAAAGGACAGGTAATGTTTGTCACGCTGTTACACACACAGCACGCTCATTTGTTTCAATTTGTCAGTTGCCACAAGACAACTTACCAATGTGTACGGAATAAGCTAATGTGTGCTATAGACTACTGTGTACGCTGTACACCTACTTACTGGTTTTGTCGCATCAGTCTGTGTCTCTGAGTTAATTTGTATTTCTCCTACAGCCCCGGACAGCAAAAAATGCATGTGCTCTTTGTGAGCTTGTTCCCGGCTCGTAACCAGCGTGTTCTGACGTCAAGGGCAATCATTGGTTAATGGTGATCATGTGACTCAGACCTTCCCAAAGTGTGGGGGGGGGGGGCACAGAGCCATTGCAGGGGGGGCGCGGCATGAAAATGGAAAAAACTAAAAATAAAAAAATAAAACAACAACAATAACACTTGGACACTGCTAGAACGGGGCGGCCACACAAACGCAAAGCAGGAGATGAAGCATAGCTGAATATGTTTCTAAACCAACTTCATTCTAAGCCAAAGACTAGAAAATATGATGAAGCATATCTGCCCTTTGGTTTCACCTGCACAAGTTCCGAGGTAGGTCTCCCTGCAGAATTGGTTTTCCCTTCGTCGGGAGCAGCGCTCTCCAAATCACGGACAAACAGTATCCCACATTCTTGATTTTTAGTTCACAAACACTTGTTGTAACGACTAACTATTCCTGGTATTTTGGAGATGTTAGCTCTTTATACAGTAAAGTTACAGCGGGATACAAATAACATCAGGCTGATCCTGCCACAATTTGTTCCCCCCCCAGCCAACAAGTATATATGGGCCCCACCTGGTTTTTGCTCGGGCTGGATGGGTTCCATGTGGGCATGGGCTCAAACTGGGCTTTTTGTATGGGGCCTACTTGGGTTCTTCACATTAAACCCATATGGGCAATCCCGAGTGGGCACTTTTAGTAGGTCCTAGCTGGGTCAAACATGGGAAACACTTAACTTGGTCCAAAATGGGAAACACATGTAGGACCCACTTGGGTTTTCCACCTGGGATAGACATGGGCAAACACAGTCATTTAAGGATAGGCTGTTGTTGTGTGCCCCAGGTGGGGCAAAGTGAGGTAATGAATATATGTTTTAGTATCGATGACACAGGTAGGGCCCACCTGGTCAAACTAAATGGGTCACACATGGGCAAATGCAAGTCAGACCCTGAAAACATGTCTATGTGGGCCCCAGGTGGGGCAAAGTGAGGTAATCAATATATTTTTTAGTACTGATGACGCAGGTGGGGCACACCTGGTCAAACTATATGGGTCGCACATGGGCAAATGCAAGTCAGACCTTGAAAACATGTTTATGTGGGCCCCAGGTGGGTTATGTTAAGTTAATATGGGCATATATTTTATGTAGGCTCAAGATTGTTTAGTATATATGGGACCCACTTGGGTTTCTCACATTAAACCCATATGGGCAAAACCAAGTGGAAACATATAGTAGGTCCTGGCTGGGTCAAACATGGGAAACACTTCACTTGGTCCAAAATGGGAAACACATGTAGGACCCACTTGGGTTTTTCACCTGGGTCAGACATGGGCAAACACAGTCATTTAAAGAAAAGCATTTGCTGTGTGCCCCAGGTGGGGCAAAGTTAGGTAATCAGTATATTTCTTTAGTACTGATAACACAGGTGGGGCCCACCTGGACAAACTATATGGGTCACACATGGGCAAATGCAAGTCAGACCCTGAAAACATGTCTATGTGGGCCCCAAATGGGTCATGTTAAGTTAATATGGGCATATATTTTACATGGGCTCAAGATTGTTTAGAATATATGGGACCCATGTGGGTTTCTAATATTAAATCCATATGGGTGGGCATCCAATGTAGGTCCTAGTTGGGTCAGTGATGGTAAACGTGTACATTGGTTTAAAATGGTAGCACATGCTTATGTGAGGATTCTTCTTCTGTGAAGAGCCTGAGAAAGTGTTATTTGAATAAAGGAGGATTTATTCCAAACAAGCCCACCACAGATTGCACACAACCCAGGGAGTTCTGAAAGTCAAATTGTAAAAAGAATCTCAAAAGAAAGTATGAACATAACTCTCTTTTATAACCTGCAGACGGCACCCATGGGGTACCATTCTCTAACGAATTACCCTAACTTTAACATATTTGGCACAACCTCAGTCTATCACTTTTGCTATCCTTACAGTCAGATGTTCTTTACCATTTATTTTTGACCCTCTCAGTATTTAGCCTTGGCTAGCGAATGTACTTAAAGTCCACGTTGAGACCTCAAGATGTTATGTGTTATCAGACACTACAACCCAGCTGTCAAGTGAGACTATAGGAACTTTGATGTTTTTGAACATTCAATGTTACTCAAAACACTCTGCACACTATTCCAAATAACTGGTTTGAAACTGGTTACTTTTTAATTTTAGATTTCATTTTAAGTAATCTGCAATCTGCATGGTAGGCTGCATGGTGAGGCTCAGATAAGATAAAATAACGACTTCATGATTCTTCTTAGGTAAATTCACTTGTCACAGCAGCAATAATAAGTGATTAAAATGGACACAAGAGTAGAAAAAAAGAAAAGCAAAAAATACAAATAAAAAACCTAAGATAAAAGTGAATTACACAGACAAAATCCAGATTTGGCATTTGCAAATTAAGGATTACTGGTTGTTCAAACAATTAAGACTATTTACTTGAGCAAACATGCAATTGAGGATTTTTAGTAGATCAGACACACTCTACTGTATTAAAGAAAAGACAGTTAGCTACATGGAAGTTGGAAGTTTTGGTTAATCAGATCCAGTAAAGCTCCTGAAGTATATTACCGATCTGTTAAAATGTTACTCTTCAAACTTGTGACCTCAAATTATATAACCAGAAATAATTTATATTTTCTTTGAACTAGTGGAAAGGAGAGGGAATGGGGTCTTTCAAGCAGTCACAGTTCAACTGTGAAACTCCCTTGTCCTTATGGCGTATTGACACTATTGAAACTTTACAAAAGCAGTCTAATGTTAGAAGAGCTTTTAGGTAAACTGTTATTCTTCTTCTTATCATTATTATATATTTTATTAATTATATTTTTATTATGATGTTGATTTGGGTGACAATTATTTGATAAATATTATATATTAATTTTTTAAACATATTAACCATCCCTATGCTTAAAAAACTTTTTAAAATAAAATTGTTCTTTTAAACTTTTAAAAGCCATAAACTACTTCCATTTGTTTAGTGGTGATTGCCAGTTTGGTTGGGGTTTTTTGAGACACAGAGAGTGAGAGATCCTGTCCTACATTACTTGAAAAAAAAGAAGATATTTTCAGAGCTGTTAATATATGAAGCATTGTTCATAGAAACATGGATCAACTCTGTTTTAGCCATTGAGTGTTGCATTGTGAGAGTTTCAATAAAAAGGCTGCAAATTATTGCATTTATACTGGAGAGCAAAGAAAAATTAAATTCTACTTGTACTATGGAAAATCAGTTTCATAAAAGCTACATAAACAGACCTGAAGAAGACTGTGCTTGTAAAAACTAGCGGTAACGTCTGAGAACTATAAGACAGACTGTTTCTGCTATCGAAACAATTTGTGTTGTTAATCCTGAATGACTCATGGTGACAACATCATAAGAAGAAGGTCATTTTACTCCACACACACAAACACACATTTGGAAAATCACATAGTTTGACCATAAAAATTCCCAGAATAATTAGTATTTGAGATTGCTGAAGCAACATCACTAAAGAAAAATATCCTTGCATGTCACTTTGCTTTCATTTGAAAATCTAAAGGTTTTTTTTAAATGTAAAACATAAAAACAACAAAAACTTTAGATGTTAGAGATGTCCTGATGAAATTTGTGAATATCTAGATCAATGGTGTTTCCATGTGAGAGTCTATAGGGCATAGACTGAGGCGGGGTTTTAGAAATACATGATGGTAACATGAGACATGTTAACTTTAAGAACACTAACATCTAGATTAAGGTGTAAGAAGTAAATGAATCACAGGAGGTGAAAAAAGGAGATCCTTGTCTCTAGATTAGTTGAAATAAATTGAAAATAAACTGAATTGAACAGGTTTGATACATTATACAAAAAAAGGTTCATGAAATAGTTAACATGATCTAAGCAAGAGTCACTCGGAATCTCAAAAGTTAAAGTACACTTACTGATTGTACTTTTACTACATGAGCTAATGTAGATGCTCTAAAAGCACGCTGACTGAAAAAGAAGCACACATTTGGAGAAACTGTGCTGTAACTTCTCATACTGTGAAGTTTTCTGACAAAAGTGAATTGAAAACTTCTGCTGTACAGCTTACTAAGGGGTCCTGTGGTGGGCCATGTGAAATTACACAAAAGAACAAGTTAAATTTCACCATAACACTGACTGGAGAAAAGCCAGTTTGGGATTCTAATTGAGATTACAACTGTAATATGTAAAATCAGTGCTGTGATAGTTAGTTTAAGATCAAAACCTGATTTAAAACACAGTGTAACATGAACATTGTTGTCCCTGAAAATAGGTCAGGGTGGCTAAAAATGTACTTTAAAAAAATGAGATTTTCTTTCGTTTCATTGGAACAGTAAAGTACCATAACAAAGAAATGAGTACACCTTTGTAGATATCACTGATATGGAATTTTTCATGTTTTACATAAAGACATAGGGCTGCTAGTTTCCTAGTGGCATTTTCTCATTTAAACCATGGTGACTTAAAAGTTTAGCAGCAAGACACTTGTTTCCTTTGTTCCATCAAACATTTCTTTCAGACATCTGTGTTTATCAGAGCGATATGTGACAAATTTATTATTGAATCACCAGAAAGTACACAAATACAAGATTAAATATGTTATTTATTTATCAAAGATACATAATTGTGTGGATGCTTTATGCATCCACACTATTGAGTTCCTGTTTCTCTTTATTCTTTATACTTTATACTTTCTACTTTATACTTTATTCTTATAGTTGCTTCCGTACGTTTTTTGGACCTTATCTACTTCCACAATTTTCAGCCGATTTTTGCCATTCAAATTTTAAACTATTCTGCTATTTCTGCTAATTCCGGCTATGACTTTTGGTATTTTTTGCTATTATACTTTTTAAAATATTAAGCTTTTTATGCTTTTTTTTGTCCCATTGAAATGAATGGAAAACTTCCAAAATTCTGCTAAAACTTGCCTGTTTTTGAAACTTAACTACTTCTTCATACTTTCACCTAGAAGAACCATTCAAACTTTAAAATGTTCACAAATTATTGGGCTATTCATGTATGATTCAGCTTTTCCATATCTGTTACCATTTTGATCTTATCCCTCTTTTAGTTTTGAGTTGCAAAATTATGATTTTTCAGAAAATACATGCGTTGTTATGGTTGCTATGCACTTGGCTTTCAGTGAGCCACTGTAAGTTTTGCAGTCTTCTCTTCATGTCCGAACAACTTCTTGCTACTCGCTCAATTTTCACTCAACCCACACAAATTATACATCAAAACGTAGGTATTTTTGCTGGCTTTCAGAAAATGTCACTGTCATTGTTGTGGGATTTATAGAATTTTGCCAAATTTCCTCAGACCAACACAAGGTCGGAAAAGTCTCAATACAAAGTCAATGGAGAGTTTGTTCAAAATCACCGCTTGATTTCTGTCATGAGAGGCATATTCAAATCGTCATATCTCCTTAACGAAGCAAAGTTAAAACATGAGGCTTGTCCCAGTATATCTTCAGACACTCCTGACGCTCACAATTCAAGAATTTTTTTCTCACCTATTACCGTTCTGAAATGAGTTAGACTTGTTTGAGGGTAGGAAATTCGTCCTTCGCTCAGATTTCAAACGCTGGAAATGTACCACTTTTTTCTCTCGTCATAACTTTTTTTTGGATTCCCACAGAGACCTGAGAATTTCCATGATTGTTCACCAAAGCCTGCTGTCTCTTACGGTGAAAGAATGATATCGATACTCAAAATAGATTTAGAGTTACAAAGCTTTGTTCGAGGGCAAGTCAGGGCAGTTTTCTCTTCGCCTCTACTCAGTTATGGTGCATTAGAAGTCAAATATCTTTAATAATTCATATTATAATGATAAATTGTCAACACTGTAAGATTCCCCCATCTCTTCTGAACAAAACGGTGTAAGAATGACTGTTCTAGCCCCTACGGTTAGGAAATTATAGCCATTTGTTTGAGGGGAGTCCTGACTATGAGAAATAGACTGCACAAATCCTGTCTCTGTCCTGCGTGTGTGTAAAAACAGGTGCACCTGTTTTGGCGGGAAAAAGCACAGAGCCTCTCTGATTGGTGCATTCAAATTTAGCAGCTCCCAGGCTGCTGGACTGACCTAGAAACTTGCTTGTCTCTCCCTGTGTGTGTGTGTGTGTGTGTGTGTGTGTGTGTGTGTGTGTGTGTGTGTGTGTGTGTGTGACACAAAGAGAGAGAGAGAGAGAGAGAGAGAGACTTTTTATGGGAGCATCTTATTGTATGATTCAAATTCAATATATTTAGACTGGTTGACTGAATTTGATCCTGTGTGTCTCTCTGTACATGTGTGTTTCCATATGTGTTCATATTTGTGATTGTGTGACTGTTATACTTTTTTTTTTTTGCTGATTTTTTTTCATTTAACAATTACATTTGAGGGACCCTTAGCATGTTCAGGATTTTTTCAGCTGTCCATTTTGCTTTTCCAATTTTTGTATTTAACTTATTACTATTGTGCTAAGTCATAGCATTTCTGCTGATTTACAGTATTTGTGCTAAATACAGCATTTCTGCTAAATCATACTATTTCTGCTATTTTATAGGATTTGTATTTAATATAATATTTCTGCTTAATTATAGTATTTCTGCCATTTTATAGTATTTGTGCTAAAACATAGTATTTCTACTAAATGCAGTATTTTTGGGTAATCATTGTATTTCTATATATTTCTGCCAGGTCCCCAGGGAGTCAGTCCTCTGTAAGGACTGTAATATTCAAACTTACCTATCAGGACCTGGACGGCTTCCCAGCCAGCCAATCATATCTGAGCCCTGGCACATTCAAATTTGCATATTGGGGCCTTCATGGCTTCTAAGCCAACCAATCATCTATGTCATATATCTTTAATATTTCATATTTGTATTTTAAATGGTCAACATTTCAAGATTCCCCCATGTCTTCTGAACAAAACGGTCTAAGAATGACTGTTTTAGCCCCTACGGTTAGAAATTTGTGGCTGTTTGTTTGAGGGGAGTCCTGACTATGAGAAATAGACTGCAAAAATCCTTTCTCTCTCTGTGCTGCATGTGTAAAAGCCTGCACTTGGTGCACCAGTTTTGGCAGGAAAAAGCACACAGCCTCTCTGATTGGTGGATTCAAATTGAGAAGCTCACAGCTGTTTGACTGACCTAGAATCATGCTGTTCACTTGCTGCTGCTGTGTGTGTGTGTGTGAGTGTGTGTGTGTGTGTGTGAGAGAGAGAGAGAGAGAGAGAGAGAGACAGGGAGGGAGGGAGAGAGAGAGAGAGAAAGACACACAAAAACCTTTTTAGGGCAGCATCTCATTGGTCGATAGAAATTTAATATATTCAGACTGGTTGACTGGCACAGACCCTGTGTGTTTGGCTCTCTCTATGCTGCACATGTGTAAGCAGTTGCACCTGTTTTGGCGGGAAAAAGTACACAGCCTCTCTGATTGGTGGATTCAAATTTAGTAGCTCCCAGGCTGCTTGAATGACCTACAAACGTGCTGTTCTCTTCCTGTGTGTGTGTGTGTGTGTGTGTGTGTGTGTGTGTATGTGACAAAGAGAGAGAGATAGAGAGGGCGAGAGAGAATTTCTATTGGAGCATCTTATTGTATGATTTTAATTTAATATATTTAGACTTGTTGACTGAATTTGATCCTGTGTGTCTCTCTGTGCTTGTGTGTTTCCATATGTGTCCATGTTTGTGATTGTGTGACTGTTATACTTTTTTTTGCTGATTCTTTTTTCATTTAACAATTACATTTGAGGGACCCTTAGCATGTTCAGCATTTGTTCAGCTGTCCATTTTGCTTTTCCAATTTTTCTATTTAAGTTATTACTATTGTGCTAAGTCATAGCATTGCTGCTGCTTTTCAGCATTTGTGCTAAATACAGCATTTCTGCTAAATCATACTATTTCTGCTATTTTATAAGACTTGTGCTAAACACTGCATTTCTGCTAAATCATGCTATTTCTGCTTTTTTATGAGATTTGTGCTAAATACAGCATTTCTGCTAAATCATACTTTTTCTGCTATTTTATGAGATTTGTGCTAAATATAGCTTCTCTGCTAAATCATACTATCTCTGCTATTTTATGAGATTTGTGCTAAATACAGCATTTCTGCTAAATCATACTATTTCTGCTATTTTATAAGATTTGTGTTAAATACTGCATTTCTGCTAAATCATATTATTTCTGCTTTTTTATGAGATTTGTGCTAAATACAGCATTTATGCTAAATCATACTTTTTCTGCTATTTTATGAGATTTGTGCTAAAAACAGCATTTCTGCTAAATCATACTATTTTTAGTTTTTTATGAGATTTGTGCTAAATACAGCATTTATGCTAAATCATACTTTTTCTGCTATTTTATGTGATTTGTGCTAAATACAGCATTTCTGCTAAATCATAGTATTTCTACTATATTATATTTTTTCTTTCTAAATATAGCATTTCTGCTATAGAATAGTACTTCTGCTATGTTATAATATTTGTGCTAAACTGGAGTATTTTTGCTAAAACATAGTATTTATTTAAAATTACAATATTCATAGTATATTACAGTATCTCTGGTAAATCACAGCATTTCTGCTATGTTGTACTGTTTTTCTAAATCATAGTATTTCTGTAATGTTTAAGAATGTTTGGCTAAATATATTCTGTCTGTTATCTTATACTATTTCTCCTAAATTCTTGTATTTTTGAGAAGTTATCGTGTTTCTGACAAGTTACAATGTTTCTGCTAAGTTTTGCTTTGCTGTTGTACTTCTGCCAAGTATTATTTTTCCTCTAAGATATTGCAGTTCTGCTAAGTTACTGCATTTTAGCAAAGTTCCTTTGCTTCTGCAAAGTTTTTACAATTTCTGCAACTTTCCAGCTTTTTCAGCTATTTTTAGCAGACAGCTTCAGCGTTCCAGCACCCACACTGCATTTTCGCAGGAAATGCAAATTTTTCTAGTTACACATTGATACAATGAACAAGGTGTCTATAAAAATTACACATGGTGTAAGAAAAACATTATAACATACAAATAAGTGTTTTAAGATAATCTGACACACTTTAAAAGCATAAGAATAAAAGTTTAAAAAAAATCATGTTCTTTGATGATTACATTACATGTATCACATTTTTTAAAGCATAACGTAGGGAGCAAAGTGTTCACAAAAAACAGTTTTATGATTACTTTTTCTACAGTGCTTGCATGCCTCTTGCAAAACCATGTACTTTTCACCATAAGACACAATAACTCACGAATATCTAAGACCAGCCATGAAATGTCCGTCGCTTCATTACAATCATTTGTCTCCGCTGCTGCCCTCAGATCCAGTCTTCTGTACTGGGGGGTAAAATTGCTTTTTTTGGTGGTTCATAAAAAATATCTCAAAAAGCGATGTTGGTGAGGGAACCAGAAACACTGGGTTGCAGAGCTGTTGATAAGGACTTGTATATTTCTGGAGAGTCTGCAAAAGCTGTCTTGCTCGTGCTCCTGATTGGATATGTGGAGCTCTGATATCTCACTGGTAGCAGCTAAAGGTAGGCACGCCTTGGAGGCAGAGTTGGTCTCGGGCGCAATCTTTCAAACGAGCCTCACGGCATTTCAGTCAACCTCAGGCCGGAAACAACATCGGGTCACTCGCGGTCAAAATCCACAAAGAGCTGGTGTTTCGCAGGGATCAGGTTAACACATCTGGCTTAAATCAGAGTCTAAAAATATAAAGAAAAACAAAAAGAGTTTTAAAACACGCAAACTAGCAAAATATCAAAGGAGCATAACATAACAATAACAAGATGATATGAGATACCCGATGAGAAAATGATAGGTGATGTAGACATGTAATGTATAAGCTTTCACGGGAGTTAAACTCAAGGTTATAAATATTTTTAAAGTGTATTGTACGTGGGATAGGCTCCAGCGCACCGCGCGAGCCTGAAAAAAGGATAAGCGGAAGCGAATGGATGGACGGATGGTGTATTGTACGTGTTACAAACCATTGTGATATTTTTTAAATGAAAGGATTGAGAGAATGGTAAAAAGGAAAATGCAAAAATGTAGTTAGAGAGGAAGATTAACACTTACCGAGTGATATGCACATAGGGAAAGCGACGCGAGTTGTTGTTGATCCCTGGTTCGCGGTTGTTGCGAGCTCGTTTCCCGCAGGCTCTTCTGCACTTCGGGTGTAGCGATGAGGCTCAAAACACCCCAATCAGACGAAGTAAAGGCGATCCGCGGTGTTAGCAGGCCAAAACCTTGACCCGCTTTTAGCTGGTAGAAATAGATTTCGCTCTCTCTAAGGCTGAAGGCATAGCCCCAAAATCGGAATCTCTCTTGCATAGGGTTTTTTTTTTCCGGTAGAAAAGAAGAGTTATATTTAGGCCTAAATGTTAAATTATTTAACCTGAGTGAGAGCCAGCTGTCCATGCTTCCGAAGTCAGATGGCTTGTGAGAGACCGAAGCCAGTCTTAACCTCAGCGGGGGATCATAAAAATCCGAGCTGAGTGCGATTGGCTAACCGGGGTGCCGCAGGAGCAGCCCATTTGATATGTGATTGGCAGCGGGCGAAGTTAGGCACGCCTCGGAGGTGGAGTTGGTCTCGGGCGCAAACTTTGAACAAAGGGAAAGAATCATTTGGGGTACTGAGACAGAACGAGTAACAAGGGAAATTTTAGGCTGCGCGCTGGATGTGAGGAAGAGGGATCGTTTGAAGAAAAAAGACCAAGGATTTTTTAAGGGTTTCCCCTGTTATCGCACCCAAGGCTTGGGGATAGAGGGGTCCCTATCAAGTTATTGTAGGGGGGGTTTTGTTGTGCGTTTTTGGAGAAAGACGGAGGGTTTTTTCAGGAGGTTTCCTGCTTGTTTGCCTAGGGGTTTTTACTGGGAGCCGCGGTGCGTTTATGCTCGGGGGGATCGCAAGAGTTCTTTGCGACTCTGAGTTTGATTTTAAATTTCTTTGTTCGGATTAAACAAATGCATATGAATTGAAATAAAGTTTTCCCCAAAGGCATGCACCCTGTATGTCTGGCCACACTTAACGTTACAAAAGCACCAGTTTAATTAAGCAATTTTGCTCTGGTTTAACACATTTCCACACACAAGCACGGTCCCCCGAGGCTCATGAATAATTTATTGGGGCCATAAATCACTCAGTTTGACATAAGGGGTATAATATCCCTCCTCACAGCTTCAGCACCAATGTCCCAATGTGATAACATTCCCAAGGCCCAAAGCTTATCCCATGCATCACCAACTGACTCAGGAAATCCTAAAATTAGTAACCAACCCCCAAACGTGTTCAGTCTGAGTACCAAAAAAAGAAAAGTAACACAGCTCGTGGGCAAAAAGTGTCAAGTATGGTGTAGAATGAACAACTGCAAAATACAGGCACTGTGGGACACGGGAGCCCAAGTTTCAATAATGAGCACATGCTGGAAATCAGACAATTTACCTCACTTAGGAGCAATGTTCCCTCTAAGCTGCGCACGTGCGCAATTGCGCACTGCTGGCACGGTCTCTGCGCACAGAAAATCTGTGTTGCGCACAAAAAAATCTAACCTGATTTGAAATTAAAATTAATACTTTAACAATTCTGTTTTGCAGTGTTAGTCAGTAAGTGACTGGCTGCTCCTGTATGGGATTAGAACAATGCCACCTTATCCCATAGTCCAGCCAATAATGCGATTCACATTCGTATATACGCAGCTAATCAACGTGGTTGAAAGGCTATGACAGCGTCCTTATGTGCGACACCGGTGTTTTAGCTAGCAAAGCAGCGTGGCTGATGTGGAGTGAAGCCACGTTAATGACAACGTGTACAACCATTGGAGATGTGAGCAGGACAGACGGAACAACTGACGGGAAAAGTGTGGACTTTATACCAGTTTTTAAATTGTGTTGATAGGCCACGTAAAACCAGAGTTATGATAAAAAATATATGCAGTGTTTGGTTTTCTTCCTGAATACTATCGTTGTTTATATTTACTGCGGGAAGAAACGGTAAAAACGGCGTTTTATAAGGAAAACGCTAGAAAGCACTCTCCGCCTGTGAGCAAAAACAAACTCCACCCCCCTTTCCTATTCGTCCAAAAAAGTACCATGTCGACCAATCAAAAAAATGATATGGCAACGTGGCATCTAGTTGTTAAGAAACGGGGGGAAGTTTTAGGAGTGACGGCGGTGTTTTAAGATGTGAGAGATTTGAGACGTTTAGCGCAATTCTTGTGTAGTTAGTGTGTAGTGTAGTTTTTGTTGTGTGTGTCAGAACAATGAGGCGACTGCTGAATGTTACAGGTGTTACAGCAGTGATACATCTCCTGTTGTCAGGCCTGCAGATATCAGGCTGTTGTTCTCCTTTATCTCATAGTGGACAGAAATTAATTTTTGGAGTGGCACAAATAATTTGTGTGGCATCAGACTTGATGCAGAACAGCTGATTGTTCTGTAAATAGTTTGAAATGTTTTTTTAAAACACCTTGGCTGGATTTAAAAAAAAATAGCTGCAAAAAACGTTGTTGTTTGCAAAACTCAGTTACTTTTTTTTAAAGAAGTAACTATATAATTAATTGCCCAGCATTGGTCATTATATACTGTATTTTGCAGACAGAGTTACAGGACTCTCTCCCAGACCACAGACTCATAATACAAGTCAGAACTTTATTTAAAAAAAAAAAAAAGAAAGTTGTGTTTTCAAAATTGGTGTTCAAGTAAATTTTTACTTCCAATAGTGTTAATATACTACACAGGTCATGAACAAGATTTTTTTTTTTACATTTTCATTGTAAGTGGGCTAAAGCAGTTAATTAAAAGTAGTCTAACATAAATGTAAATGCTGTAACTTGATTATTTTAATAAACCATGTAACTTGGATGGATTCGATGCTGGCGTGACCACATTGCACACGTCTGATGTCGCTCACAGTGGTCCAAGGGACCGCTCAGGGAGTTTGTGTGTTCGCTCAGACACGTGAAAAATTAGAGGGAACATTGCTTAGGAGTTCACCCCATCAGTGATTTACTAAGTAAGGATGAACTTTTAGACTTGAGAGCCATAAATGGATCTGAAGTCCCTTTCCAGGGTTGGGTAGAAGTTGGCCTTAGCCTTTGTGATCCGAGAGGAAAAGCTGTAGCTCAGAATGAAGTTCTGGTTCCAATCCTAGTAAGTCAGGATGTGATGCAGAAACCAATAATAGGGTTTAATGCTATTGAGAAACTGATAAAAAAAGACACTACTCAGTCCAGTGAAAGCTTGTCTTTACTCAGAAATTCACTAAGAGTAGGATCACGCAAAGCAGAACCACTGTAGAACCTTATTGAGTTGGCTGATTTTAACATAACACTGAAATACCGACCCGGAAAAAGTAACGCTGATGGAGACTTTTTGTCCAGAACACCTTCTAGTGTGGACTCATACATGTCAGAATGTAATGAGCTGTGTTCGCCTGAAGTGTTAAGCGCAGTAATGAATGCCATTGAAACACAGGAAGAAAAACAACTGGATTGGATATCAGCTATAACGTGCAATCCAGAAGTAAATAAAAATACTTACAGAAACTCAGCCAGATGTGAGAATCACAACACAGGAGATATTACAAGCTCAAAAGCAGGACTCTGCCATAGCTTATGTTCTCAACTTAAAGAGTACAGGTGCAAGCTTTGACAAAACATCAGCGACCAAAAATCCTAAAGTAAAACAGCTACTACATGAGTGGAAAAAGCTGTTTATTTCAGATGATGGGTTGCTGATACAAAAGATTGTGACTTATACTGAGATTGTGATTCCAGAATCTTACAAAGAACTGGTGTACAAACACCTTCACTGCGAAATGGGTCACTTGGGGGTGGACCATGTGATGAATTTGGCGAGGAGTAGGTTTTATTGGCCGAATATGTACAAAGATATTGAGTTTTTCATCACACAGGTGTGCAAATGTAATATTCAGAAAAAACCCACAGTTCAGCGTAGGGCCCCCATCAATGTTCCCTCTAAGCTGCGCACGTGCGCAATTGCGCACTGCTGGCCCGGTCTCTGCGCACAGAAAATCTGAGTTGCGCACAAAAAAAAAATCTAACCTGAATTGAAATTAAAATTAAAACTTCAAAAATTCTGTTTTAAAGTGTTCATCAGTAAGTGACTGGCTGCTCCCGTATGGGATTAGAACGATGCCACCTTATCCCATAGTCCAGCCAATAATGCGATTTACATTCGTATATACGCAGCTAATCAACGTGGTTGACAGGCTATGACAGCGTCTTTATGTGCTGACACCGGTGTTTTAGCTAGCAAAGCGGCGTGGCTGATGTGGAGTGAAGCCACGTTAATGACAACATGTACAACTATTGGAGATGTGAGCAGGACAGACGGAACAATTGACTGAAAAAGTGTGGACTTTATACCAGTTTTTAAATTGTGTTGATAGGCCACGTAAAACCAGAGTTATGATAAAAAATATATGCAGTGTTTGGTTTTCTTCCTGAATACTATCCTTGTTTATATTTACTGCGGGAAGAAACGGTTAAAACGGCGTTTTATAAGGAAAACCCTGGAAAGCAGTCTCCGCCTGTGAGCAAAAACAACCTCCCCACCCGTCCCCCCACAGCCTTTTCTTTTGGTCGAAAAATGTACCATGTGGACCAATCAAAAAATGATATGGCAACGTGGCATCTAGTTGTTAAGAAACGGGGGGAAGTTTTAGGAGTGACGGCGGTGTTTTGAGATGTGAGAGATTGCAGAGCAGCTGATTGTTCTGTAAATAGTTTATAATGTTTATTTAAAAACGCCTTGGCTGCATTAAAAAAAATTGCTGCAAAAAAATTTGTTGTTTGCCAAACTGAGGTATTTTTTTGAAGAAGTAACTATATAATTAATTGCCCAACATTGGTCATTATATACTGTATTTTGCAGACAGAGAGTTACAGGACTCTCTCACAGACCACAGACTCATACTCATAGTACAAGTCAGAGCTTTATAAAAAGAAGAGGAAGAAGAAGAAGAAAGAAAGTTGTGTTTTCAAATTTGGAGTTCAAGTTATTTTTACTTCCAATAGTGTTAACATACATGTCATGAACAAGATTTTTTTACATTTTCATTGTAAGTGGGCTAAAGCAGTTAATTAAAAGTAGCCTAACATAAATGTAAATGCTGTAATTTGATTATTTTAATAAACCATGTAACTTGGATGGATTAGATGCTGGCATGACCACACACACGTGCACACGTCTGATGTCACTCACAGTGGTCCAAGGGATCGCTCAGGGAGTTTGTGTGATCGCTCAGACAAATTAAAAATTAAAGGGAACATTGGCCCCCATGTGTCACGTGCCGGCTACTGCACCCTTTGAAATGGTTTCAATAGACTATGTCCATCTCGAAAAAAACAGGGGAGGGTATGAGTATATTTTAGTGTTACAGGACAACTTCACCAAGTTTGCTCAAGCCTACCCTACACGCAACAAATCTGGCAAAACAGCAGCAGATAAAATTTTTAATGACTTTTCCTTGAAATTTGGTTTTCCTGGTAAATTACATCATGATCAAGGCAGAGAATTTGAAAGCCATTTATTCAAACAGCTGCAGAAGTACACAGGAATTGCCAATTCAAAGACTACACCCTACCATCCACAGGGGAACCCAGTGGAAAGGTTTAATCACACCTTGCTGTCAATGCTGCGGACCCTGGATGAGGAAAAGAAAGAAAACTGGAGTGACTATGTAAACAAAGTTGTGCATGCCTATAATTGCACAACTGACTCGACATGATACTCGCCCTTTTATTTACTCTTTGGTAGACATCCACGTCTCCCTATTGATATAATTTTTGGACTGAGTGAGACAAGCAAATGCAAATCACATGAGGATTATGCTCACAAATGGCAACAACAGATGAAAGAAGCATATGACATTGCATCCAGAAACATTAAAAAGACTCTGGCAAGAGGAAAATCACATTATGACCAGAAGAGACAAAGTGCTGTACTCTCACCTGGGGACAGGGTACTTGTTAGGAACATATCAGAGAGGGGAGGGCCGGGAAAGTTACGCTCCTATTGGGAGGATCAAGTTCACATAGTGATCTCTCAAAAGGGGGAAAATAGCCCTGTTTATGAGGTTAAGCCGGAGCGTGGTACTGGATGAGGCAGTATTCTCCGCCGCAACATGTTAATGCCCTGTAATGCATTACCGCTTCCCAAAATAACAAGAACTGAACGAAGCCACACTACACAGTAGGGCTGCACGATTTTGCATAAAATGAGAATCACGATTTTTTTGCTTAGAATTGAGATCATGATTCTCTCACGATTTTCTTTTCCAATATAAATATTTATTGCACTTATTAACTGCACATCAACTTCGTAACAGTTGAGACTGAACATAAAACAATAAATGAACATAAAAACAATAAATGTCTCACATTTTGTCGTTGCTGCAAAATGTTGTACTGCTTGTAATTCCGTCTCCACCGTTGCTCGACACTGCATGTATAGAGCAGGTAGTGTAACAATTGAAAAATAGTTGCGGGACGGCACTGTGTTTGTCTAGGGTGTTGATCATTTTCCTAAATCCCTCGTTTTGCACAGTGTTGATGGGAGCCATATCTTTAGCCAGGTGATAAGTGATAGCCTCCGTAATTTGTTTGTGCCTGCGGGAGTTTGACGGGTATGGGGAAGCGCTGTATAAGGTTCCCGTTATTGATGTTTGGGTGGTTGACCGGGACAGATTTTCTCCTGTCACTTTCTTGGCCTTTACAGCTTCGTCATCTCTCACGTGCTCTCCGTTGTTTTTCCCCTGCCAATTTTAGCAGCCAGCTGACTTCTGTATCACGTGGTATAAGGCTCCGCCCTTGTCATTTGTTGAGCAGGAAGAGTGAGCGTTTGTTTTCATGCAGATTATGTCCCGGATCAAATTGCGATACTATCGTCATTTTTTTTTAAATCATTGTCATTTGGAAATGAGATTGCACATAAGTATGAATTGAGATTGCAATTTTCTAACGATTAATTGTGCAGCCCTACTACACAGACACAAAAACAAAGAGACCTACAGGATGCATTGAACCATATAGAGAGTTCAGATGATGAGGAGCAGTATGGGTCTCAGAGAGTGAGGCACCACCACTGCCAGCCTCAAGGGGATTCGATGGTGTCTGCACCTGCTACTGAACATGAAAAGGACCTTCAGCGAAAGAGCACTGAGCTTAGAGTGGACATGGAAGAGTTTCAAGCAGATACAGTGAATGGACAGGATAACACTGAACATGACATCTCAGCATCATCAGACACTGTTGCTTCGCCATATCAGCCCAGTGTAATAATAGCTGAAATAAGTCTGTCCCTGCTTTTAAAGGCAGTTAAATCTGCAAGTCATCTGCAAAACCGTGAAATGAAAGGTTGTACAGTGAGAAAATAGACCCCAGTGGCAACATATACAGTGCAAATGAGACAGGGCCCAGAATAGAACCTTAAGGTAAACCATAATTAAGAGAGGCTATGTTGGAGGTGTGGGGCCCATGTTGACATTAAAAGTCCTTCCAAATAAGTAGGACTGAAACCAATGAAGAGCAGACCCTTTTAGGCCAGGATGTGATTCCAGCCGTGATAGGAGGATATCATGGTTGACCATGTCAAAGGCTGCTGTCAGGTCCAACAACAAGAGGGCAGCAGGGCTGCCAGAATGCAGAGTAAAAAGAAAATAATTAAAAGTCCTTAAAAGTGCCGTCTCAGTTGTGTGTAGTGATTTTAAACCAGATTAAAACTTTTCAAAGATCTCATTAAGATCAAGGGAGGCCTGCTACTGTAAATAGACCACTTTCTCCAGAGCTTTTGAAAGAAAAGGGAGCTTTGATATTGGCCTGTAATTAACCAGGACAGTTGGGTCCAGATCGTGTTTTTTAAGAAGAGGCTATAGTTTGTTTAAAACATGATAGGACGCAGCCTGTAACAAGGGAAGTGTTAATTCAATTCAATTCAATTCAATTCAATTTTATTTATATAGCGCCAAATCACAACAAAAGTCGCCTCAAGGCGCTTTATATTGTACAGTAGATAGCACAATAATAAATACAGAGAAAAACCCAACAATCATACGACCCTCTATGAGCAAGAACTTTGGCGACAGTGGGAAGGAAAAACTCCCTTTTAACAGGAAGAAACCTCCGGCAGAACCAGGCTCAGGGAGGGGCGGCCATCTGCTGCGACCGGTTGGGGTGAGAGAAGGAAAACAGGATAAAGACATGCTGTGGAAGAGAGACAGAGATTAATAACAGATATGATTTGATGCAGAGAGGTCTATTAACACATAGTGAGTGAGAAAGGTGACTGGAAAGGAAAAACTCAATGCATCATGGGAATCCCCGGCAGCCTATGTCTATTGCAGCATAACTAAGGGAGGATTCAGGGTCACCTGGTCCAGCCCTAACTATATGCTTTAGCAAAAAGGAAAGTTTTAAGCCTAATCTTGAAAGTAGAGATAGTGTCTGTCTCCCGAATCCAAACTGTAAGCTGGTTCCACAGAAGAGGGGCCTGAAAACTGAAGGCTCTCCCTCCCATTCTACTTTTAAATACTCTAGGAACAGCAAGTAGGCCTGCAGAGCAAGAGCGAAGTGCTCTAATAGGGTGATATGGCACTACAAGGTCATTAAGATAAGATGGGGCCTGATTATTTAAGACCTTGTATGTGAGGAGCAGGATTTTGAATTCAATTCTGGATTTAACAGGAAGCCAATGAAGGGAAGCCAATACAGGAGAAATATGCTCTCTCTTTCTAGTCCCTGTCAGTACTCTTGCTGCAGCATTTTGGATTAGCTGAAGACTTTTCAGTGAGTTTTTAGGACATCCTGATAATAGTGAATTACAGTAGTCCAGCCTGGAAGTAATAAATGCATGAACTAGTTTTTCAGCATCACTCTGAGACAGGATATTTCTAATTTTAGAGATGTTGCGCAAATGGAAGAAAGCAGTCTTACATATTTGTTTAATATGTACGTTGAAGGACATGTCCTGGTCAAAAATGACTCCAAGGTTCCTCACAGTGTTACTGGAGGCCAAGGTAATGCCATCCAGAGTAAGAATCTGGTTAGATACCATATTTCTAAGATTTTCAGGGCCGAGTACAATAACCTCAGTTTTATCTGAATTAAGAAGCAGAAAGTTAGCGGCCATCCAGGTCTTTATGTCTTTAAGACATTCCTGCAGTTTAACTAATTGGTGTGTGTTACCTGGCTTCATGGATAGATAGAGCTGCGTGTCATCTGCATAGCAGTGAAAATTTATGCTATGTCTTCTAATGATGCTGCCTAGGGGAAGCATGTATAATGTAAATAGAATTGGTCCTAGCACTGAACCCTGTGGAACACCATAATTGACCTTAGTGTGTGAAGAGGACTCTCCATTTACTTGAACAAATTGGAGTCTATTAGATAGATATGATACAAGCCACTGCAGCACAGTACCTGTAATACCTACAGCATGTTCTAATCGCTCTAATAGGATATTATGATCAACAGTATCAAACGCTGCACTAAGGTCTAGCAGGACAAGCACAGAGATGAGTCCACTGTCAGAGGCCATAAGAAGATCATTTGTAACCTTCACTAAAGCTGTTTCTGTGCTGTGATGAGCTCTGAAACCTGACTGAAACTCTTCAGATAAGCCATTCCTCTGCAGATGATCTGTTAGCTGTTTGACAACTACTCTTTCAAGGATTTTTGATATGAAAGGAAGGTTGGAGATTGGCCTATAATTAGCTAAGACAGCTGGGTCTAGAGATGGCTTTTTAAGTAAAGGTTTAACTACAACTAATTAATCTCTGGATAAAAGGCCCATCAGTATTGAAAGTGTTTTTAAGCAGTCATGGGGGCACGTCTAAGGGTGCAAGTATGTAACAGATGGGAACTACTTATTTATAAGTTTAAGTTCTCTCTTAGAAACCAAAGGATAAATAATGTTATTAATGAAGTTATTAAATGGTACACTAAATATGGTAGGTCTGCTTACCAAAATAAGACATATAAAATAACTACTTTGTTACACTGTGAACTCTGATCCTCATCATACCATTTTCAGAATATCATTTATCTTTTATGTGTTTGGGTGGCTATTTTTATGTATTGTGGAATGAATTAAATAATGTTCATGTAAAAAATAAAAACTAGAACATCTCCCAGTGTTTTTTTCTTTGTGTCATGCTTGTTTAGCTCACAGGGCTGTAGTGAGTACATGCTTGCATGATTGTGTGGCATTTTTGGTCTTACCAAAGCAATGATGATGCAAAGTCCTTGCTGTATCAATATTAAGAGCTTGGTTACTTCCCCATGGTCTATTTCCTCTGCTCTTGCAACACAGAAAAACCAACAGTGAACAAGTCAAAAATAAGACAGCCAAAAAAAACGGAAATAGTTGTTATTAAGTCTTTTTAAAGTTTTTTTCTTTTACTTAAATATTTAAACTTTTTCCACTTTAGAACATTCTTTAACCCTTTAAGACCTACCATAGAACCAAGTCCGCCAGAACTTATATTATATTTTTACATGCTGTAGTGCCAATTTTGGGAGCATTTCAAGTTGATATACATCAATACAACCATTACAGCCCAAATTTTAATAATATGTATGCATTAAGTGGTGGGTCTCTCCACAGTGAGACCCACCACATGTCTTTTAGATCCAATCCCCTCTCCACTTTTTAAAACACTTTATGGATTTTTTGAAGCTGAGCTTTTATACATGATGAATTGCTCTCTTCAGTCGGGTGTCTTCCCTGCTGACTTTAAAACGGCGGTGGTGAGGCCCCTTCTGAAGAAGAGCAATTTGGATTGCAATAATTTTAATAACTACAGACCTGTATCCAACTTACCATTTTTAAGTAAAATTTTAGAAAAACTTGTTTTTATTCAGATTAATGATTTTCTGAATGATAAACAGATCCTAGAAATATTTCAGTCTGGATTTCGGGTGAACCACAGCACAGAGACCGCTCTCCTAAAGGTTTTAAATGATATTAGATGTAACTGGGACTCCCAAAAGCTCACAGTCCTGGTGCTACTGGATCTAAGCGCAGCTTTTGATACAGTAGACCACGCTATACTTTTAAACAGATTGAAACACATGGTGGGCCTCTCTGGTACTGTACACAACTGGTTCACTTCCTATCTCTCAGACAGAACTTTTATGGTGAGTATGGATACATGCTCCTCTAAGATCCATAAAATGACATGTGGTGTGCCTCAAGGGTCGGTTTTAGGCCCTGTACTTTTTAATTTATATATGCTCCCTCTTGGCGGCGTCATCAGGAGGCATGGAGTGAACTTCCACAGTTACGCTGATGATACTCAGCTGTATATCTCCGTGTCTCCTGATGACACCAGACCAATGGATGCCCTTTTTAACTGTATTGTAGATATAAAATCTTGGATGGCAGAAAACTTTTTACAGCTTAACCAGGACAAGACTGAAGTTTTAATCATCGGTCCTGAGGCTCAGAGAGAGAAACTCTTGTCTAAATTACAGGCATTTTCACTATGCCCTTCACTACAAGTGAAAAACCTGGGTGTTATTTTTGACTCTGAGCTTGGTTTTATCCCACATATTAAACATGTAACCAAAATTGGATTTTATCATCTAAAAAATATAGCCAGAGTCCGCCCTATTCTCTCTCAGGCCAACACGGAGATGCTGATGCATGCTTTTATTACCAGTCGCATTGATTATTGTAATGCCCTGCTCTCTGGTCTCCCCAAAAAGAATATTTCACCTTTGCAACTTTTGCAAAACTCTGCAGCTCGTGTGCTGACGAAGACCAGAGGGCGGGCCCACATTACACCGGTTTTACAATCGCTGCATTGGCTCCCCGTGTGTTTCAGGATCGATTTTAAAGTTCTTTTATTGGTTTTTAAATGTCTTAATGGTCTTGGGCCTTCTTATCTTTCAGATCTGCTTTTACCATATGAACCCTCACGGACCCTGAGGTCCTCTGGTACTGGCCTTTTGATTGTCCCTAAAGTCAGGACACATACTCACGGAGAGGCAGCTTTTCAGTCGTATGGTCCTCGACTGTGGAACAGCCTGCCGGAGGAGCTCAGGGCCGCAGAGAACGTTCATGTTTTTAAAAACAGGCTCAAGACCCACCTTTTTAATTTAGCTTTTAACTAACGTTATTTATTTTATGCTTATTTATTCTATCCTGTTATTCTATTTATATTATTCATTTAGTTTTACCTAATATTTACTGATTTTATTCTTATTCATTTTTTATCTTCTTACTCTGTTTATACTTATATTTATATTATATCCCACTCTTATTTATTTTATCTTTTTATCCTGTTTATATTCTTATTAGGTCATATCTCCAGTGTTTCCTCGGAGGGGGTTCTCTGCACCGGGGCTGTGATCGACCGTGGCTGCTGGGGCCCTGTGGGTCCTCTGAGCCTGGCCGGGGGGCTTCTTAGCCTCCCTCCTGCTGTGTGCCCAGCCTGGAGGCTGCGGTCTGTGACCGGCTCCCGGTGCAGACAGCTCCCTGTGATAGTGTTTCCTCACTTGGCTAATACGTACCCAGCCCAATTTTACTCTTTAGGTGTGTGTGTGTGTATGTGTGTACGTGTGTGTGTGGGGGTGGGGGGGTGGGGGGATGTGTGTATCATGACCGCTTCTGTTAATGACAGTGCGGGGAATGAGTGGGAGGGTGAGGTGGGCTGCTTTTAACCATGTAAAGCACTTTGTGCTACAGTTTGTATGAAAAGTGCTTTATAAATAAAGATTGATTGATTGATTAAGTGCATAGTAATTACATAAATTGCAAAAAAGTGCAATAAACTACAAAAAAATTGAAAAAAGGCTTATCCCTCAAAACTGTAAATACAAAAAAGTTGCACAAACTAGTTTCCCACCACAGGAAATTTATTTGAAGTGTCTTCATAGTTTTACTTTTGAAATACACCAATTTCTATATACCGCAGGAAAAATGAAAATAAATATTATAGTGCAAATTTGCAAAAAAGCAGCATATGCATCAAAATAAACTATTTCCAGCAGTGCAATTAGAGTTCTAAACATCCCAGAAACGACACAGAAAGTCATAAAGTCAAAGATAACTTTTAAAAACACCAGTATAGGCTCTGAGGCCCTGACAGTAAAAAAAACTACATTTCCGCGAAAATGACGTCACTTCCGGTTTCGGGCAGGTAATGGCGGACATGCGAAAGTTCGTGCTGACCTCTATTCCAACGTGGGAAGTGTTATGAACAGCTGATCGGATCGGCAAAGCGTGTTTCTGGAATATTATGTTTTTGTTGCTGCAAGCGCTTTTTATGCAGTTTTTGCAAAGCTATATGTGGAAGAAAACCGTGACCTAGGACAAGCTGATGGCATAAGATGTAAGTACAACTTCTCCGGTTTCATATGCAAAAAAAATTATTGCGCTGGCTTACGTGGTTGCAGTGATACAGGGATTTAACACTAGAAGTCCCAGAGAAGAGCCATTTGGCTTTTCTACCTATAAAACCCACCGTCGAGCCAAATGGCTGGTAGGCTTTTAGCTAATATCCTTAATCACCTGTGAACAGCTGCTTTTGTTATGTAAATAAGGTGGGGCCATGCTGAACCACTTGGAGTGGTTAGTTTCCTGAGCCACAAGGAAACTTGTGTTTCAGTTTGCCTTAGGGAGAAATCAACACACATGGGTGTATTTCCTTTGTTGCTGAGATTTATTGATAAAACAGTACAAAAAAACAAAAATAAAAAAACAACCATTTGTACACATATTTACAAATAACAATAAAAAGTGAGTGAGTACATTTCAACATTTTCAGCAATCACTCACAATCCTGGCACTGCTATGGTATCTGTAGTCTGCATTTACCACATGTGTATCTGTAGCAGTGAACACATTGTTCAGTGGCATGATTGTTCTTGCATTTGTGTTTGACCTGACACGTGGCTCTTTTTCCAGGGCTAGGTGTGGAGGGTTGTGTCCGAAGCAACTGTTCTTTTCTTGCCTTCTTCCCAGCCATATGAGAGTTAGCCAACTCTCTTGCAAGCTCCACCAGAAAGTCCACCCGTCTTTCCTGCGTCCCGGTGCATGCTTGATACAGCACATGTGCATTCAGTGCTGCCATGTCAATCATGTTATAGAACACGGCAACTGGCCAGCGCCGTGTTCCTCTGCGGACCGTGTACTCCCGCACCATCTGGTCCATCACATCCACGCCACACTTTGTGGTGTTGTAAAGGGCGACAGTGTTTGGCTTCCTTTTGGTGGTGTTATCAGTCTGAACCACGCTGTGCATGCTGCTAAGAATATAGACTGTCTTCTTCCGTTTGGCCGCATACGCCGTCAGCGTGGCAGCAGTGGTTGAAAATACCTAAGAAATAAGATAAATTGTTATTTCCATAGCACTTTTACACACAATGAAACACATAAACATAGAACCACAAAAGACCTGCAGCCTACCTGAGTGGTGAATTCATTGCGATTTGTGTATCTAGCGGATTGAGGAATTTCCCGGCGAATCTTGCTGACTGTGCCGAGGATGGTGGTTTTCCGTCTAAGAAGTTTTTGCGCAAGTGAAAGTGATGTGAAGAAATTGTCCGTGGTAACATTTCTGCCCTTGTCTAGGAATGGTTCCATCAGCCTCATCACTACATTTTCAGACAGTCTCTCCCCACTGGGACGATTGGGGTCCTTGCCAAGATATAGGAGGACATTGCAAATGTACTTGGATTTTAGGTCGCAGGCCACCCAAAACTTGATCCCAAACCTGTCAGGTTTACTTGCAATATACTGCAGGAAACAGCACCGAGTCTTTGATGGGAAGAGCTGTTCATCAACGGTGATATGTAGACCAGGGTTGTAGCACATGATGCAGTTGGTGACAAATGATCCCCACACACTGGAAACTGCAGCGAACTTATCAGTCTTTGCTCGATCACTGCGGGTGGACCTGTCATCAAAGCATAGGTGTTGCATGATGTCTTGGAAGCGGTTACGCGGCATAGTTCCAATGATCTGTGGGTTTCCCAGGTTTGCTGACCAGCAGTCACGTAGTGATGGAACCCTAGTAACCCCCCGCAAGATCAAGATCTTTGATCAAGATCAAGATCAAAGACTCGGTGCTGTTTCCTGCAGTATATTGCAAGTAAACCTGACAAGTTTGGGTGATGAGGCTGATGGAACCATTCCTAGACAAGGGCAGAAATGTTACCACGGACAATTTCTTCACATCACTTTCACTTGCGCAAAAACTTCTTAGACGGAAAACCACCATCCTCGGCACAGTCAGCAAGATTCGCCGGGAAATTCCTCAATCCGCTAGATACACAAATCGCAATGAATTCACCACTCAGGTAGGCTGCAGGTCTTTTGTGGTTCTATGTTTATGTGTTTCATTGTGTGTAAAAGTGCTATGGAAATAACAATTTATCTTATTTCTTAGGTGTTTTCAACCTCTGCTGCCACGCTGACGGCGTATGCAGCCAAACGGAAGAAGACAGTCTATATTCTTAGCAGCATGCACAGCGTGGTTCAGACTGATAACACCACCAAAAGGAAGCCAAACACTGTCGCCCTTTACAACACCACAAAGTGTGGCGTGGATGTGATGGACCAGATGGTGCGGGAGTACACGGTCCTATAACATGATTGACATGGCAGCACTGAATGCACATGTGCTGTATCAAGCATGCACCGGGACGCAGGAAAGACGGGTGGACTTCCTGGTGGAGTTTGCAAGAGAGTTGGCTAACTCTCATATGGCTGGGAAGAAGGCAAGAAAAGAACAGTTGCTTCGGACACAACCCTCCACACCTAGCCCTGGAAAAAGAGCCACGTGTCAGGTCAAACACAAATGCAAGAACAATCATGCCACTGTGCGATGTGTTCACTGCTACAGATACACATGTGGTAAATGCAGACTACAGATACCATGGCAGTGCCAGGATTGTGAGTGATTGAAATGTACTCACTCACTTTTTATTATTATCTGTAAATATGTGTACAAATGGTTGTTTTTGTAGAAATTTTTTTTGGTTTTTTTGTACTGTTTTTATCAATAAATCTTTTGGAGATTTATTTTCCTGGATGATTGAGAATACATCAAGACGAACACAAAATGAAGTTCACAGCTTTTAGCAGTTCCCCCTCCCCACACACAAACAAAGAGGCAGTTTGCAGTTAGAAATCCGCAATCATTCACACACCCCCACTCCCCTCCACAATTCTCAGGTAACGACCCAATTTACATATGAATTGATGCTAACAGACTAGCCAAGTTAGCTTCCACTTGGCTGACAGAGGGTTAGAAAAGCCTGGGACTTCTAGTGTTAAAAATAGATACGCAAATCGTAGCGTGGGCGCTACGCTTGGCTCACAGTTATATATATTGTTGAGAATAGATTCCTTAATATACATCAGAGTTAAAGGGAATATAGTTTGGGATTGATTGCAATATTACAATATGGTGGTTAATAGGTGTAAGAAGGCCTGGAATGGGAACAAAGAACTGAGGTGTAAGACAGGAGGACAATCAACCCCCACCCCCAGGAGAGTAGCAAGAGTTACTGAGAGTGAGGAGCAGACAAAGGGCAAACGGACACTACCATAAAAGGAGCTGGGGGTCAGGGTGTCAGCACCCTTGGCCACTGTACTAGTGTATTTCCATTGTGGGGATGTTTACTGTAGGGGGGAGGAGACCAGAGGTTATAACTGTAACTGTTGTGTGGAGTTCTTTAGATCAGCCTTTAGCATAGGACTGCACAGGAATGCAGTGTGCTGATCTCCAGATGCATCTGTAAGAATAATGGGTAATAAAATGATTGTGTAAAACATGGAAACATATCAGCGTGATCTCTACCAGGATCAAAAGAATCGCAGAGACCAGCGTTGTCTCAACAATATTTAAAGTAAAAATCTGTCCCGCATTTGGATTTGTCCCATATTCCTAGAGGCATATTGTTAAGTGATTTTTTAATCTATGGTTTTAGAGGTTCTATAGTTTGTACTTTTTTTCAGTTCCTTGGCCACAGTAACATTCTCCCACTTAGGTGAAATACGGATAGTTGGTGGAACAGTTGAAAAGAGAATGATGTTCATTTTATAGAGACAAAAAAATAGCTTATGAGCAAGTAGTAGTACTTGCTCGGATGTTTTAAGAACTTGATTGGAGTCTACCTATGGTAAATTCAGTTGATTGGACATTTGGAAAGACACACACCTGTCGATAAAAAGTCACGTAGTTGGCAGTACATTTCAGAGCACAAAGTCATCATGTCCAAGGAATTGTCAAATTCTCAAAACTAGATTATAGATGGCAGACAGGTGGTGTCGTAAGCCACTGCCTCTGTTCAATCATGGTCGTTTACACTGGACATAGTGGACATACCTATGAAGCCTTAAAACAAGACCCCACAAGCAGCTACAAAAAGAAAGTTATCAGTTGCCTCCAAGAACTTGAAAAGGACAAAATCATTGGCCAAGGGATTCTTTTTTCTACGCTGCAGTACCATACATTACCCAAAACCTAACACTGTGCACTCACAATATAGTTAAAACTATAGTTTGTCAATAAATGGCATATTGAAAAAAATTACAGGGAAAAGTAAAATATTCTTAGTCAT
Source organism: Pelmatolapia mariae (assembly GCF_036321145.2). Classification (NCBI taxonomy): domain Eukaryota; kingdom Metazoa; phylum Chordata; class Actinopteri; order Cichliformes; family Cichlidae; genus Pelmatolapia; species Pelmatolapia mariae. The sequence continues at coordinate 20,420,481 of NC_086240.1, read as the reverse complement.
TTCTAAGTCTACTGAGAAACTCATGTCCTGTCCTCTCACTACTTCATAATTCAGCGTGTGCCTTGTTCTCTGTTTAATTCTTTTTTTTTTTTCCCACCTGTCCCGTTTGGTTCTTTTGCCATCAGAATTATTGTCTAAAGGCAAAGAAAGATGCCTAACGGATTTACTTTACCAAATGGACCATCATACCATACGGACCTTGCCGTATTGGTCTATTTGATTCACCTTTGCTTTTATTGTTTATTTTATTTTATTTTCACTTGCTACACACGGGACAGACATGACTGGGGGGGGGAAAAGGAGAAAGAAAGAGGGAAAGAAAAACAGTGGGGAAGAGGAATGGTGAAAAAGAGCAAAAAAACAAAAACCAACAAAACAAACAGACAAAAAATACATATATCAATCACCTGGATCACCTGTTGAGAAAGAAAAAAGAGAAAACAAGCAAAAAAAAAAAGAGAGCAATATAATAAACAACATCATCGCAAAGACCTATGTGAATATAACAGTAAATACTAAATATTGAATATTATTGTGCAGCACGTAGGATCAACAGCGCACAGTGTGCTTTGAGGTAGGAGCCAAAAAGGGTGTAGTTTGTGTCTGTGAGCACCCGTGTGTACACCTGTGAGCATGAGCGCGCTTGTATTTAATAGGTTCCTTCATGTAATGATCTGCTAAAGGGTGTGGGGGGCCATAGCCCCGTCTTCCAGGGCATAAAGCAGGTATGGAGGAGATCCAGGCTCCAGACATCCAGAGGCCCTCAGAGCACAAGCGACCAAAGAAGACCAACGGAGGGGCAAGTGTGCCACTCTGCTGGAAAGAGCTGAGAAGAGCCCCAGATGAGGGGTCACTCAGCAGCCGCGAAGCAGAAGCCAAGGGGGGTTGCAGTAACGTGCCCGTGAGCTCTGCCGGAAGCCTGCTGTGCCAGAGTGACTGAGCCCCAGGCCAAGAGGCCGAGGGCACCCCACCCCCAAAGGGGCCCGAGCGAGCCCCAGGCTCCAGGCCCTGACAAGCAGCCACCAGGAGTGAGCCGGTGCGTACCTGGACGCCCATCCCTGGACACAAAGAACCACCAATGCACCGATGTCTGAGGGCGTCTGCCACTGGCAGGGGGAGTAGTGGGGGGAGATAGGCCTCCATACCTTGGAGGGCCTGAGATGTCCCTAGAGAGGTGGCGTCTGATACTCGACCTGACATATAGACACAGACAAACAGGCACACACAGATACAAACATCCATTCCCACCCTCATGCTCTCATATGCGATTACTCAGCACTTACCCAACGTGGAGACAAACATAAATAGACACTGTACACACAATCACACTCCCCAAGCGTACTCTATACCCCAGGTCTAGGTACCCTTGCCCCTGGAGGGGGAAACTGCACCCAGACCCAGGTAGTGTTACCCTCTTCCCTGGGGTAGAGAGAAGCAGACCACCCTGACTAAGCAGCAGCAGGGAGGTCCCACATTCCATACCTCAATGGCGATGGCGAACTCCTCCTCCCAGCTCCCCCGCCCCAACAGGCAACAGAGAACGGGGGTGTATGAAGACTCCAAACCTCCCTCCTCCCGCTCATATGTAGTGTTAATGCATGTGTGCTCTAAGGTGCATTTAAAACCCAGGAGGGCATGGAGCTACCTGCCAGAGAGCAGCAGGTAAGCGCATAGCTCCTCCTGATAGCCCTCAATGTATACGTGTATTTAAAATTGAGAGGTGGGGAACGGCGCCAGGGGTGAGGTTGTACACCCTGATGGTCTTCTGGATGCCGTGTAGCGTGCCCACCCCCAAGGTCCTATATGTATGTGTTATGAGAGTGTGAGTAATGTAAATGTCTTAGTTGTGGGATAAAATTGAGGCACAGGCAGCCAGAAGGGAACAAAGGGGGGGATGTCTCCCCTGCACCCTGGTGACACACCTTTACCCCAAGGCCCTGCATGTGTGGGTGATTGTGGTGGAGTGGGAAGAGGGAGGCAGCTGGAGATGGGGAGGGAAGGAAGGGAGGGGCAAGTGACTGTTTAATTCCTTTAATGCGGTGTTGCAGCAGTGGGAAGTGGTTTATTTGCAGTATTGTTTTACGACACTTTCACCAGGATTGTTGCCACACACAGTACATGTAGATGCATAGTGCAGTCATTGGCACATAACTTCAGTCATTACTATAATGCCTCATTCACTGATAGTAACACAGTTATTGAGCTAACTTTACGACTGTCACCTTATTTTGCAAAAAGACTTTAATACAAGACACAGAAGAGGTTTTATCATGCTATAAGCAAAATTTATTTAACAACTGACACGTGACCAAATAGAAAGCATCAAAATTTCTTCAGCAGTAAATTTAAGTTAAGCATATTTTCAAAGATGGTTGGATTTTTTTTCCCCAACACTTGTTTTGTTATGTTAAGATAAAGAGCATTTCTCTTCACACACACATCTTCAGAGAAGTCTTGAATCTAGTCAAATTCACGTAGACGTAGGTCACGTTTGTAATTCTGGAAATCAGCCTCCAGAGCTTCTACCAACTCTTTGGCTTCTTCTTTACCCAAAATCCTAGCGAAGGGAAAACAGGTTCCGCATCAAAACACACACACACACACACACACACACACACACACACAGAGACAGATTATTTAAATAATGCCACAAGTTTCAAAGATTTTGTGATTTTAGCATTTTGTAAAATAACAGCAATTTTCTTACCCTTGGGCACAGCGGGTAAGAGCTAAATTTAAAAAAGAGAAGAGAAATTAGTGAACAGCCAACAATATTCTGTTAAGCTGGGCATACACTTTGGCCCGTTTTATGACAATTTTTCAGTCGTGCAACCGTTTTGGGGATCGGCTCGAGTTTCGCCTTAATCATGTGTCGTGCATCATGTAGTATACATGGGGTAACGAGAAGCGATTAACACCTCACGACCAGCTCCCAATCAACAATCGTATGGTCGCAAGAAAATCAAACCTGTTTGAAATCCTGGTCGCCCCTCATGAGGGTATCAACGCAATCTCTCACACTGCGCACGTTTAAACACATGGAAGTGAAAAAGACGGAGGAGCATGGCGGTGCAGCGTGTGATCTGGACACAAGCGATGGAGGCCCAGCTTGTAGAACTTTGGTAAGCTCATCTTTGTCAATGTGGCCTCACAAAATTATCATGGCCACAATAACCTTGAAAAGAGTTGGATCGACATTTCTGCTCAGTTGCAGCTGCCTGGTCTATGTCTTTCATTAGCAAGTTAGCAAAGTTGATGGTGATGGTGTGTGTGTCTGTGTGAGTGAAAGACAGAGAGTGAGAGCGAGAGACAGATATTGTCTAATAAGCGTCATGTAATGGATGCACAGTGTGAGCACTCAGGTCGCATCAGAGCATCGGGCTGTATAGTGTGAGTCCCTGCATCGTGACCTACGAACTTCTTACCCCCTGCAAGTCAATCGTACAGTTTGAGCAGGAGCTGAATAGCACGACTGAAAAAATTGCAGTATATGCCCAGCTTTACAGACTTTGTAATAAAGGGTTGTCAGCTTTCCTTTTATCTAGTTGTGCCAGATTCCCCCCCCAAAAATCAAGCACTAATCAAAAAAACTAATAGTACCTGTTTTAAATAAACTACTCCAGATAAAACACTCTCCTGGTTCAGCCATCATTACAACCATGGATAACACAAGAAAGATCACAGCAGACTTCATCCTGCAAAGAAAAACATATATAATCATTTTTGAATCTCTAACATCATTTGCGCTTGAAATATTGATTTTTTTACCTTTACAGAGATTCACAGCCAAACGCTATGGGTTGGTGGAGATATTCACCTGTTGTGTGGCGGTAGTCTGGTACATCCCTTTATATTTATACAGGAGAAAGATTAATAATTGTGTAATATTTTGCTCTTTTGCAAAATATATGGTCGTATTCGTGCCATTCTAGTCTTTATCGTGAAATCAGAATAATTTCAGAGGGTTCCAATCCCTCGCCACTTCTCTGTGGTCAGCGTTTCAGTTTAACCCAAGTGACTTATTGATTTGTCAATATTTAATTAAGCACACAGTAATTTGACTTCTTCTTTTCTTTTTCTTTTTTTTCCCGTTTGGTTCTTTTGCCATCAGAATTGTCTAAAGGCAAAGAAAGATACCCAACGGAGTTACTTGACCAAATGGACCATCCCGGCTTTGCCGTATTGGTCTATTTGATTCACCTTTGCTTTTATTGTTTATTTTATTTTATTTTCACTTGCTACACACGGGACAGACATGACTGGGGGGGGAAAAGGAGAAAGAAAGAGGGAAAGAAAAACAGTGGGGAAGAGGAATGGTGAAAAAGAGCAAAAAAACAAAAACCAACAAAACAAACAGACAAAAAATACATATATCAATCACCTGGATCACCTGTTGAGAAAGAAAAAAAGAGAAAGCAAGCAAAAAAAAGAGAGCAATATAATAAACAACATCATCGCGATGATCTATATGAATATAACAGTAAATAATAAATATTGAATATCATTGTGCAGCACGTAGGATCGACAGCGCACAGTGTTCTTTGAGGTAGGAGCCAAAAAGGGTGTAGTTTGTGTCTGTGAGCACCCGTGTGTACACCTGTGAGCATGAGCGCGCTTGTATTCAAAAGGTTCCTTCATGTAATGTTTTGCTAGAGGGTGTGGGGGGCCATAGCCCCGTCCTCCAGGGCATGAAACAGGCATGGAGGAGATCCAGGCTCCAGACATCCAGAGGGCCCTCAGAGCACAAGAGACCAAAGAAGACCAACAGAGGGGCAACCGTGCCACTCTCCCGGAAAGAGCTGAGGAGAGCTCCAGATGAGGGGTCACTCAGCAGCCGCAGAGCAGAAGCCAGGGGGGGGGTTGCAGTGACGTGCCCGTGAGCTCTGCCGGCAGCCTGCTGTGCCAGAGTGACCGAGCCCCAGGCCAAGAGGCCGAGGGCACCCCACCCCGCCCCAACAGGCAACAGAGAACGGGGGGGTGTGAAGACTCCAAACCTCCCTCCTCCCGCTCATATGTAGTGTTGATGCATGTGTGTTCTAAGGTGCATTTAAAACCCAGGAGGGCATGGAGCTACCTGCCAGACAGCAGCAGGTAAGCGCATAGCCCCTCCTGATAGCCCTCAGTGTGTACGTGTATTTAAAATTGAGAGGTGGGGAACAGCGCCAGGGGTGAGGTTGTACACCCTGATGGTCTTCTGGATGCCGTGTAGCGTGCCCACCCCCAAGATCTTATATGTATGTGTTATGAGAGTGTGAGTAATGTAAATGTCTAAGTTGTGGGATAAAATTGAGGCACCGGCAGCCTGAAGGGAACAGAGGGGGGGATGTCTCCCCTGCACCCTGGTGACACACCTTTACCCCAAGGCCCTGCATGTGTGGGTGATTGTGGTGGAGTGGGAAGAGGGAGGCAGCTGGAGATGGGGAGGGAAGGAAGGGAGGGGCAAGTGGCTCCTCCCTGGGTCCAGCTCTCCTGCTGGACCCAGGGTAATCTATTAGATAATTTCTATATTGGTTAGAATTAAGATTATTTTTATTTTTCAAGTTCATGAGGACTGTTTTCTTGGCTATGCATAGGGCTGTGAAAACCATATGGGCTATATTCTTTTCTGTAGTGACATAATCTAAGCTGCCCAACAAGCGCACTAAAGGGAAAGTTGGAATGTTACATTTCAGACACTTCAATAAGTCTTCACATATCTTGCGCCAAAACTTCTGAACTGGTGGACAGAACCAAAGAGCGTGGATATAATTGTCCGGTGTATTGGTTCGACAGTGTGAGCAGTTGTTGGAAGACGTAAAGCCCATCTTGAACATCCGATGGCCTGTATAGTGTACTCTATGTAGTATTTTGTATTGAATTAATTGAAGACTGGGATTTCTAATTAAATGAAAGGTTTTTATGCATATCTGAGACCAGAAGTTTTGGTCAAAGTTAACTAATAAATCCGCTTCCCATTTTGCAATAAGAAGTGATATTGATTCATCTGTTTTAGAAAGCATTCTGTATATTTTGGAAAGTAATTTGGAGGTTTTAAGAGTAAGAAATTGTACCACACTTGATGGCGTTTGTAGTTCAACTTGACTGGGTTTAAATTTCTTTTTTACTATGGATTTAATTTGTTGATATTCTAAAAATCTTTTCTTGTTGATCCCATATTGTGTAACTAGTCTGTCAAATGGAATAAATTGTGTTCCTATATATGTTCCAAGTATTTGATTCCTTTACAACTCCAATCTGGAAAGTTTATCATATTATTTTTTTGTAATATGTCAGGGTTGTTCCAGATAGGCGTACGTTTGTATGGGATTAATGAAGACTCCGTCAATTTTAGAAACTCCCACCATGCTGTCAGAGAAGAGCTGATGTTGACACTTTTGAAGCATTCATGTCGTTGGATGTTTGAGCTGATAAATGGTAGGTCTGAAATCTCTAGATTATTGCAAAGTGCTTGTTCTACATCTAGCCAAGGTTCGTCTAAGAAGGTATGTTTGAGCCATCCTGAGATAAATTGATGCCTGTTGGCTAAGAAGTAGTGCTGAAAGTTAGGTAGTTCTAATCCTCCTTTATCCTTGGTCTTTTAAGCTTATACGTGGGGGGTCATCTTTCCAAAGGAATTTGGACATATATGAATCTAGAGATCTGAACCAATCTTGTGGTGGTTTAGTTGGGATCACTGAGAATAAATAGTTTATTTTTGGTAAGACCATCATTTTTATAGCGGCAACCCTTCCCATGAGTGATATGGGTAGACATTTCCATCTAATCAGGTCGCCTTCTACTTTCTTTAAAAGTGGGATATGGTTTAATTTAGTTAGATCTGCAAGCTTGGGAGAAACATTAATACCTAAATATTTTATATTTCCAGATTGCAGTGGTGGAGAAGAAGAATTATGGAAGGAGCAATTAATTGGAAGGACTGTAGATTTGATATTCTTGCAAAAGAGTTTATCAATGCAATTACCCCAGAGAGATTGGTTTGTGAGTTTTGGACAAAAAGTAACACATCATCCACATAAAGGCTGATTCTATGTTCCGTGTTCTTACATTTTATGCCCTTAATTACTGTATTCTGTCTAATTGCTGCTGCTAGTGGTTCAATAAAAATTGCAAACAGTGAAGGGGAGAGTGGGCATCCCTGCCTGGTGCCCCTCAGGAGACAGAAGCTGGAGGATGTTTGGTCATTTGTTTTGACACAAGCTGTTGGGGAATTGTACAATATTTTTAACCAGTTAATGAAAGAGGTTCCAAAACCCCCAAAAAAGTGTAAAGTTGCAAATAGAAACTTCCAGTTAACTCTGTCAAACACTTTTTCTGCATCTAAAGAAAATATTGTAATTTCAATGTTTTTACTGTATGAGTAGTCTATCAAATTAAGTAATCTACGTGTATTTGTTGATGAGTGCCTACCTTTTATGAAACCAGTTTGGTCAGGATGAATTAAGATGGGGGTTATTTTCTCTAATCTCTTTGAGAGAGCTTTGCAGATTATTTTAAGGTCTACATTTATAAGGGATATTGGACGATAGCTTGAGGGATATGTTAGGATGCCTGGGTCGTTGACCCAGGGTTTTGAGTTTATTATATTATTTATCATTTCTAGTCTTTGGTTTCTTAGAGTTCCGTCTTATGGTTTATGTCTCTGTGTAATCCTTAGTTGCTGTCTCCCCTGTCTGCTATATCCCTGTGTCCAGTCAGTGGCTGTGTCCGAATTCAGGGGAAGGATGCTTAAAATGCCATATTTGGATGCAATGACGTCACAGCGACGTGACGAGGGCTGTCCGAATTCAAAGAGCACTCAAAATGTGGCGACAAATGCGTCCTACTTTTCCGCGAATTTGAGGGTTTGTTGTGTCCGAATTCAGAGGAAGGATGCTTCAATGCCATATTTGGAGGCAATGACCTCACGGCGACGTGACGAAGGCTGTCCGAATTCAAAGGTCGTGTCCAAATTCATGGGCTGTATCCTCCTGAGGACCCGGCCTTCGCGGTCTACGTGGGCTAGGTCCTCAGAAGGTCAGGTAGGCCGGAAGTAAACGGCTGGGGAAATTGGACGGTCTAGCCTTCTGATTAGCGTCACCGCTGTCTCGGTGGAGTTTTATAAACTCGGCCGTCTGCTCCTTGCTATCTAAAATATAACAGGACACTGGCGTAAATTCTCGACCATCTCACACTTCTGTTTAATCAGTTTTCTGTTTGACGTTTAGTCAGCTGTGTAAAAACCAAGGAGGAACCCACCCGGGGGATTAATAAAGTTTTATTTTATCTAATCTAATCCAATAACTTTAATCTCAGCCAAATCGATTTACTCACGAACAAACAAAACACTGAAAAAAGCCCAACAATAACATTTTTAGGTTGTCTAAGTGACTTATATATTACGTTTAACCTGAGTAGCGAAAGTGGTGATCTGAAAATGATGTGCCGGGAGTTGTGCCGTTCTCGGCGGCTTCAGTGACCCTCGAGCTCGCTATCGAGCTGGTGGGTAGCAGACGTCTCTGAAAACGTCGAAGCACTTTTGCAAATATGCGATATCTTGATAAACCGAGCAGATATTTGATGTTTAAACAGCTACTTTCTCGCCTGAAAATATGTTAAAAGTTTATTTTGTGACCCAGAAAGATTAGTAAGAGTAATTTTAAAACTTAGTAGCGGCTGCCATTGTTGGAAACTGGAGTTTGGCTATGAATCCTGGGATATGGTGGGCCACGAAGGACACACCCGACCCATCCTTCAAATTCGGGGAAAAGGAGGACGCATTTGTCGGCTGCATTCGGAGGAGTCTACGAATTTGGACAGCCTTCGGCGCGTCGCTGTCGCGTCGCGTCGCACGACCAAATTCATTGGTCGTGCCCATGAATTTGGACACGACCAAAGAGTACTCAAAATGTGGCGACAAATGCGTCCTACTTTTCCCCAAATTTTAAGTATGGGTCCGATGTATCCTTCGTGTCCTACTATATCCCAGGATTCATTGCGGGTCATAGAGGAGATTTGTTTCTGATAACGATGGTTGTCGAAGCAGGAGAGGAAAACACTCTCCAACCTTTTTGCGCCACAGATTGGTTTATGTCAGACACGGACTGGCCTTTAAGGTATCGCGGATAAATACAACTACATAAAATGATCCGACCAAGACAAAAACTGTGGTATTTTGTAAATATAATAATAAACATGAATGTACTGTATAATTGTGTAACTTTATTAGCAGTGTCCTCCTGAAAATGCGCCAGAGTAACATCCTCCTCTCTGCCGCTTAATGCTCTCTGGTCGCTATGGTAACGTGTAAATATTTCTTTCAAAATAAGACACACAACTACAACAAGGGAAAAGACCCAGGGAAACTGAGTTAACGATAAAAACCCTGAAAACCATAAATTTCACAGCGGAGCCTAAACTCTCGTGGCCCGGTACCAAACGACTCACGGACCGCTGCTATACAGACGGTATTCCTCTGGTGTTCTGCTGTGAAAACTTTTGGGTTTAGGGATTAACATAGTTGCCATGGTTTCCTTTCTTCTCTTATTTGTTGTGTGTGTGATCAGGACAATTCTGGAGAAGATGGGCCTGCAGGGGAAAGTCACCCCCTTGCAGGCCAGAAGACATGAGATAACTTTAAAGAATACAAAGTACGTATGTGTGCTATCAAGAAGATTATTCTTAAGAACACAAGTTAATAAATGTGCAATTACTAAGAGTTGTTGTGGTGTTTTTATTCGCCTGCTGTCATTTTTGATTTCCTCTGCCTTTAGGATTGCAAGTATCCAGGCTCAGGAGAGGGGGTCAGTGGGAAACCCACTGCTGCTACTTGGCCCTGGTTTGCCCTCATGGATGAGGTGATAGGACAGATGCCTTCTATTAAGCCTAATGTCCTCTCTCCCTGAGGTAATTCCAGGGCCAAGCACAGCAGTGGGTGACCAAAACGACAGCGATGACGAAGCGAGTCAGCCACCTACGACAGGGAGAAAGAGGAAAAGAGACAGGGATGATGAGCTGCTAGACCTCATCAGAAAGGACATGAGGCAGCAAAGAGAGGCAGAGGAGAGGAGAGCAGGGAGAGGATGGACAGACTGTTTTCACTTCTAGAAAGATTAGTTCCCAAATGAGTTATGTATTGAGAAATTTATTTATTTGAATATATTTGTTACATTGTTATATGTGTTGCATTAGTTTAAAGGTTTTATGTTATTAATAAATTGATTCAAACAAACAGTAATTGTCACTGAACTCAATTTGATTTACAGGCATTTTTAACATGTATGAACATAACGCTAACTTTGAACAATATTACTTGGATATTTATCTGATAGCAATAAAGTAAATAACAATAACAATTAAACAAGAATATTTCAAATACACAGTATGTAAAGATGGAAAAACAATATTTTCAGTTGTTCACACAGGATTAACCTGAGTGACCTGTTCCTGGACCGTTTCTTGAACAACTGTAATAGATTACAGGAAGTCTCTGGCAGTTTTGCTGAATCTGCCCGAGCAAGATCAGACATGGATGGGGTGCTGCAACTGAGACATGCGGTTTGTCTTTTCTGGTCGGCGAGTGGAGAATCACACAGGGTGGTCTGCAAATAGAGCTTTAGGATGCTTCCTCACACTGTCCACTGCTTCGTCCATCCACAGGGTTTGCAGGGCTGGCTCAATCAACGGCTGCCACACCACTAAGATGTTTTCAGAAATATGCAAGCAGTAGATGGTGGATGTTATATTATTAGTATAATACTTGTAACTCTGTAGCAGACAACAGTTTGATAAAGTGAATCAGAATCAGAATCAGAATACTTTATTGATCCCTCGGGGAAATTATTTAATGTAAAAAAACAAACAAACAAACAAAAGATTAGATTCTATACGTTTCAAAGATATTTAGTTTATATATTTTATATGATACAGTACATGTGTAAGAATGACCGATGTTGTGCCAAAAAATGATTGTCTGCCAAAACTGATTTCCGGTTTTTGCCCTAAACTGATTGCTCGTATTTAACCTGCCTGCTATGAATAACTTGTTGGTCTATAATACGTGAAACATATGTCAAATGTATCCCCCATTAATGATATCAAGTCACTTTGAGCCACCAGCAACATTCCTGTAACAAAGTAGAAGCTGCAATCAGTTTTTGGCAGTGACTTTTATATATCCTTTATTTATCCAGTTCACAAGCAATCTTGTTGACATCAGAAATCTATTTTTTAAGAGTAATCTGGTCAAGAGGACAGCAGACAGCGCAACAAATATATCAATTGTACTTACATTATAACCAGAGTTATAAAGATACATGAACAACAGGTAATTATTGTATATATAAAACCCCTTTGTGAACCATGTTCACCGAAGTCTATTTACCAACATACATAAAGATATTACACATATTACACACGGAAACATTGGAAATCAGTTTTGGCAGGCGAACACTTTTTTGGCACAACGCTGGCAATAATTCAATTATCCGTGTAATTAGCTAAGTAATTCCTAAATGCGTGCAGATTAAAGGAAATTATTTTACCTGGATATGATTGTCTCTGATGAGCCTAAGGTACAAAACGTGCGGGCGACGACGATAAGGTTTTTCTAGCTCCTCGAGAATTAAAATTGTCCAAACAACGGAGCAACATTTCTGGGTCCATTATAAAGTTTTCGCGCTGTGGCGCTAACGACTGGAAAAACACGCAAGTAACGGCGGAGTTGAAGGCTAGGGGGCTGTCCACAGCCCATCTGTTATGTTGGATACTCATTGTTTGTTCAATAAAGTTTCTATGGAGAAAAAAAAGGGGCTGTCCACAGCCGCTCACTTCCTGACTACCCGTCCATCTAAGGACACTACCTTGTGACGTAGGTAGGTAGTGTCCTTATGAGCATCCTTCCCCTAAATTCGGACACAACAAGTGTCTGTGTCTGCCCTGGTCCCACGTGTCTGTTCCCTCTGTTGTAGTGCCTGCCTGTTCAGTCTGTGTTATGTTTCCTGTTTTACTTTGAAAGTCCGTGTCTTATGTGAATGCGTCTGGTTTTGCTTCCTTTGTCTCGTTAGGCCTGATTTGCCCCAGCTGTGTTTCCCTCCTGTTACCTATTCCCTGATTGCTCCCTCTGTATATTTAAGCCCTGTGTTTCTCTGTGTCCGTGTTGCAATCTACCCTTATCTAGCTGTGTGTTCTGTTGGCGTAAGTTCACCTTGGAGTCTCAGTTTTGTTACTTTTTTGAGTTTAGCAATAAATCTGAGTTTGAGTTACTTTCTGTTTCTGGAGTCTGCACTTTGGGTCCTTTTCCTGTCTGCACACAGCCTTCACATAACAGGATATACAGGGTCTTTGCCTGGTTTTAGCAGGGGATTAATGTTTGCAGAATTCATATTTGATGGAAGTCTGCCCTTTTCTTTGATTTCCCACAATGTTCTTTAAAAAATTGGTGCTAGAATCATCCAGGATTCTTTGTAGAATTCTGCAGGAAAGCCGTCTGGACCTGGAGTCTTATTATTGGGCATACTTATCAAGGCTTCCTGGAGTTCACCTGGCGTCAGTGGCGAATCCAGTGCCATTGCTTGACTGTCTAATAATTTTGGAAGAGTTATGTTGTCCAAAAACTGATCAATTTCGTTTTTAGATTGTCTTCACCACAAAGAAACCTAAGTTTTATAGAAATCCCTGAAAATGTTGTTTATTTTTTTCCGGTGTGAGATTATTAGTAGAAACATATGTTACTTTATGCCTGTAGTCAAGATAGCTGATTTATGTTAACAACTGTAGGACATATATTATCTTTTAGTTTAGACTGTGTGCTGTGTGAGTGGTCAAGTTCCCATCATACGTTTGGGTTAGAAGAATATAATCATTACGTAGTTCATTAGATAAGTGTGCACCACTCTGTATCCTTGATCTGCTGTGAATGTGTAATACTGTTTCTTGACATATTATACTGCTGAATCATGAAGAGAATGTTGTGTGCAGGAGACCTTGTGCCTATTTCAGGAGAGACAGACTACATTCCATACCCCCACCTTCCTTAGAGCATGAAGACAGGGAGCCGAGGTCATAACTTAGGCGCCGTAAGAGAGAAAACATGTGAATGTTTAGGCTTTTACAAATAGGTGGGGGCCACTATGGGCTATAAAAGGCTGAGTAACCCGTCACCATTTTGAGACATGCTGTGACCCTCTTCAGGCATCTCTCCCCATCATGATGGTTCTTATGCTCATAAGTGTTGAATTATATGGAAATAAAGTATTATTGATTGAGCATGTATACACCGAGTATTGTCCTTCCTTCAGCCCAAAGATTAAAACAACTGGGAGTTTTTAACAACTTGGTGCCGTGACCCGGATCTTTGGTGTGCTGAGGAGGTGCAGATTTGGCCTTTGGTGAGATTGTGGGGCGAGGCGAACAGAGGGCCGGCCTAAATAGAAAGGTAAGCACAGCCTGTTGTATTATAAATACCAAATGTGCATATTGGGCTTTCCAAATTAATCTGTTCGCTGAGTTACACGTATTTTCACATTAAATTTGTCGGTGTCTGGTTTTTGGCGCAAGATACTAACAACATAAGTTGAGGCTGAATTCCAGTGTGTAATAAACTGCTTCTAGCAAGATACTAATAACATACTACGTTGAGTCTAGTTGCAGCTAAACTGCTTCTAGCAAGATACTAATTACATACTACGTTGAGTCTAGTTGCAGCCCACTTTACCTTCCACATTTAACTTAGTCTAAGACTGGCTTCTGTAGCAATAGATATTAGAATTTTTCGTTGATGCGGCCATAACTCCAGTACATTGAATAGAGGTTTTGAAGTTGGTTTATGGTGTCGGATATAAGCCCTCGTTGATGCGGTCATGAAATTAGTATAAGATTAAGGTTAAGCAGATGCTGGCTTACGGTGTCGGTTAAGCGCCAGCTACGCAGGATGCGTAACGCGTCCGTAGGTTTTGGTTTATGATACGGCGTGTTCTGGTGATGCGGTCGTAAGTGCAGTAGTGAGGGGTAGCTGGTTTCAGCACATTAAATAGAGGTTAGACGGTGGTTTGTGGTGTCGGTTAAGCCTCGAGGGTTGCGGCCATAAAATTATAAGTAAAATACTTACTTCACCCCGATTAAAGGTAAAGCAGACCTGGTTTATGGTGTCGGTTTTGAGCATCGGGGACGTATGCATCACTTTTGTGTTATGATGCGATTTTGCCCCTTTGTGGCGGTCATAAGCGCAGTGAAAGGGGTACTTGGGGTATGGTGCGGTGGTGCTTCGGAATAGTTCTAACAGTTGAGCTTAAGAGGTTTCTGTGTAATTTTCCGCTGGTGAAAAGTGCTGTGTGTAAGGCGCGCTCTGGGTGCTGCTGTGTGTGTGAGGCGCGCTCTGGGTGTGTTTCTGTGTGTGCAGCGTGAACACAGTGACAGTGACGGTTGATGTGTGATTAGGAGGACATTAGCGCGAAGAAAATGCTTTAAGATCTAAGGTTGACGCCTAGTGTACCTGTGGAAATTAATTTTGTTCATGGTGTGGCGACCCTCCTGTCTGTGGACGCACAGGCCGGTCCAGCGTCGTCTGGGTGCCGAGGTGGCGACTTGGGAACTGAGGACTCCCGCATAGCTACAGAATAACACTGGAACGGCCGTGTAATTACGGGTTCACATTTATTCTGGAATAGAACAAGAAAATGCTTTGACATCTAAGGTTGAGTTCTATAGTAGTCAAAAGAAAACCGAGGTTAGAGTCCTCATTTCTTAAAATAGAGGTTAGAGTCCTCGTTATAGTGACGTTTCAGTGGTTAAAATTGTTGTGTGCCTGTCCCCTGATAGCGTGAAATTAAATAAAGAGGGAATTTGGAGCCACATAGAGACAGACGGGCATAATTGGGTGTATTACTCTGTGGTGTAATAAAAATAAATAAAAAAAAGGAGGAGAGAGAGATAGTAAGAGGTGTGTAGTGGAGAATTATGGAAAAGTAGAGAGAGGAATGTGTTGGGAGACTGGCGTGCAGTTTACGCTGTCAAGGTGGGTGTGTTGCCCGCTTATCTGTTTAACAGTGATGAAAATGATATTAAATAAATTTCTTAGTGTGTTAATACAGGAAGCTACGGACCTGGACCAACTGCCCCCACAAGCACAGCGGCCGAAGCAAAATTATAGTAATGGGAACCACACCCAGCAAGAATCAGCAGCTGTGAAACAGACAGCAGCGAGGAGAGAATTAGAGGAGAAACTAAGAGAAGTTTTAACACAAAATTGGGGCCAACAGACTTGTGGAGGTTAGGAAAGCGTCCGGAGCATCACAACAAAAGGTGAAACAAAAACACACACAAGCAGAGAAATATGAGAGAAAAGGCACCTTTTAAGGTAATGCCTAGTTTGAGAAAAAGTTAAAATTAACCTGCCTGCCTACAAATGCACACTCACGTAATGAAGAAACAGCTTACACTCATGAACATGTGAAGATTTTCCAGCAAGGATAAAGCAGCAAAGAATAACATACACCTGTTGTTTTTTAATGTTTAAGTTTATCCATTACTAACAAATATACCCTCTGGGTTGCAGGACAACAATTTAACTTCAAAGAAAAAGAAAATAAAGAGATTGGTATGACCAACCAGTGAGGAAACAACAAATTTAGTGGTTAAGAGTCAAACTGTGAGATGTTTTCTGAACAACACAAGTGATTACTGATGGAAAGAAAATTTCTCTTTTGTGAGTTTAAAAAAATTTGAACATGTGCATGTTGTCCTGTCAACTTGGTGGGTTATGACTTGATTATATCGTAAGAAAGGGAAAAAAAAAAAAAAAAAAAGGGGGAGAGAAGGCTGACACAGGGCCTGGCCCGGTGTTTCTCCCCTCTCTTTGTAACACAGCCAACACAACATCATTTTCCTGTTCGTACACTTCTGTTTGTGTTTGTTTTGTTTTTTGTTTTTTGTTTTTTGTTTTTTGTTTTTTCTCTTTATGTTTAATTACAGGCTGCTTTGCCGGCCCTAGAAGCCGAGGCTGACCTGGACTCCTGCTCTCCCCTCTACGTGACCCTGACCAAATGCTGCAACAGCTGGACCCACAACAACAACCTGAAAAATGTCAACAGTGCTGCAGGAAAGCGATCTCATGCAGCAGAGACGGAGAGCACTAAACCTGAGGCCCGTTTCACTACACGGGGGAAAATTCTCCGACAGCTTCAGCTGACAGAGCTGTGACGAGACGCCCGCCAAACCCGAATGAAAAGTAAGGCTGAACAAAAGAATGCTGACCTTAACAACTCTGCATTCACACTGTGCAGGACAGTGATGGACCAACACAGCAGCAAAAAGGGCGTGACCGAGACAGGAGGAGCAACTGAGGTCAGAAGGCACCTCAGAATGGACAAAAAACACAGAAGAAGAAGATGCAGGTTTCACCTACGGTGAGCATGGACATTGGAGAAAGGACTGCCCCAATTGGGGTCAGAACCAGGATGGACAGAACTTTGAGCAGCAGCAGCAGCAGCAGCAATGGTCGCAAACAGACTGAAAAGGAGGAGGGCAGGACCCCAGGGCACGCTTCAGGCCATGGTTTACCCAAGACACCAGAACAGGAAAGTGATGAACACACACACAAACACACACATTTACATACATTAACTCAGAATGAAGGGAAACACACAAATGAACAGATGTGCACTCGTTGATTGAGTGAGAAATGACACACACACACACGCACACAAATCAAAATGCTGATTCAATTCACTGAGAAGTGATCCACACACATACACATACACATGAACACGCTTGCGCAATGTAGAGTGATGCGCGCACACACACACACACACACACACACACACACACGCTGATGCAATGAAGAATGCTTCGGTAACAAATGCTTATGCTGATATGCAAAATGCTGCACACAAACATCCCAATATATAATTTTTATAAGAAGCCATTGTTTCTTATAAAAATTGTGTGTTTTATGTCACCCAAAGAGCATTTATGTAGATTTAAGGAATAAGGTCTAAAACAGTTTGGTTATGAAAACAATGTCTGTGCGTGATGTCTGTTTATGGCTAAAGGCCTTGACTGAATTCTTTGCTGTGCTTCACACAGCCTGGTGAGGAACAGTGGCACAGAGTGAAAGTGATGAATTAATAGTGTAAGTTTTAGGTCGCAGTACGGCATTTTCTGTGATTGAAATTTAATTCAAGGAGGAACAAAAGGTGCTATGGTACCTGAGGTTCTCATTCCTACACAATATTGTCCCGGCAGGAAGTAAAACTTTCCTGTGAATTTCTGGTTGATTTTTTGGTTTTGCTTAGCGCTAGCTTGATTTTATCAGTGAGCTTTGGCTTGTGTTCTTTCTCTAAGCGAGAGAGAGATAGTTTTATGCTTGGACATGTCTACAATGGGCCCTAGTTTGTGTTGTTTTTTAGTATTTTGTTGGTTGCGTCTGTCTTCGTTTTTGTTACAGTGCACTGAGATAAGAACATTTGAGAGGTGTGATCCACCGGTGGTGATATTTTGATATTTTGTGAGTTCATGATTTAACAATCAGCTCTTTAAACCAGGCCTAAGAGGTTGAAATTTAAAGCGCTATAAAACATTCTTACTGAAAACAGTTGCAGATTGTGCTTCTCCATGATTGTAATTGGCTTGGGAGAAATTCACTTATAGGGGACACTGATCACGTGAGAAGTCCTGAGTCTAAAAGGATTGCAGTGAGACAATCCACTCCAAAAAAAAAAACAAGGAATTGTTTTCTTTTAAAATGATGACGTCATCTTGCTGGTGATGGATGCTCGAATAGGTCGCGCGTGAGACTCCATTATCAGCAACATCTGGTATGAATGTGTGTGAATGAATGCATGTGACTGGACTGTGATGGACTGACTTGATACTGAGACAAAGACTGCACAAACTTTAGGATTAGTAAATGCTGACAAACAATTCACCCAGCCGGCAAGAGAGGGTGGATGCTTCGCTTTGTTTTGTTTTGTTTTTGCAGGAGCAGGAGGATAAGAGAGACTGGAGGAAGAGACGGTAGCTTCACATGAGAGTGTGGAACTGCAGGTTTAACCCTTTGGTTGCTAATTTTGAGTCACTGATGTTTGCATTAAGACAACTGTGCCTTGTTACCTGTGTTTTGATTAAGGTATCATGTTATATTATTGGGAATGCCAAATGCTACAGTGGGTAAAACTTTTGATATCACTTATGACTGGAATATGTTACTATTAACCATAGCCGGCCACTGTAAAAAGTTAATTAAGGTTTATAAAGGAAAAGTACCAAAACTTTAACAATATTTATGAATGTCTTGCCACATTCAAAATTAAATTCAAATTAAAATATACCATTAAACTCAGAGAATCAATATAAAATCAAATATATGCAAATTTTGTGTGAAGTACGTGACTGATAACTGTTCTGTCCTGAGCTTTTGTTTTCTATAGCTCCCACTTGACCACACCAACAGTTTTTTACCACCAAACGAGGTTAATTAAAAGTTTGACAACAAGCATAAAATTTTCCAAAACTTAGAGACAGAAAGGAGTTCTGAATAATCATAATTTGGCAAACCACTAGGATGGAGTTGGACATCCTCAGGGTGAAAGAGGGTTGGTGTGACCAAGGTGTGGTTTGGCTTGTTGTATGTACATTTTAAGATGTTACAGCTCTGGATGGATCAGTTACCAGGGCATGGAAACATGACAGACTTTATTACATGAGGACAAGGGAATTTTCTGGCATTAAAGAGCCTCAGGGTGAGTGGTTGACTAAAGCATGCATAAAATAATCATTTTGTTATTGAATGTTAAGTGATTGATAATTGGCCACATTTACAGCTGTGTTGACTTGTTGTGGACACAGTTTACTTCATGTTTAAGGATTCTATTTAACAGATTTGAAATCAGTGGGTATAAAGGGGGTGACAAATGTGTAGTTCATACTAACACACAGGTTTTGTTTCTAGGTAGTTCTGCAGATGCAGTCCCTGGGCAGAGCCAGGAGTTTAACAGATCTAACGTGATAATTAAATTGATTGTATTCCCCAACACAGGATGACGAGGTCTTAACATCAAACAATGGGTTTTATGAACACTTTATGACTTTATTTGTGTGTTTAATAATTTAGGTATGGTAAAACTTAAGCTTATAAAGTTAGAATAAAAATGGTTAATTTGTTTCTGCGTCATCGGAAGAACAATGGATAGCAACATTAGATTATCAAGGCTAGGGAGAGAGGTGTTCTCGTTTTCTGTCTCTTGCAGAGAGAGGAACAGACACCAGATGAGGACACGGAGATGAGGATCCTTCACAACAACTGGGGTCAAGTGTCATGGCGTTTGGGCTCCTCGAGAAGATGGATCCCATAAAACACAGCAATAACCATGAAGGGGTTGGCCAAATCTAGGAACATCAGACCAACGAGGTTCGAGAGGATCTTGGTAAAAAGGGGGACACGGCTGTGACCCCAAAATTACACAGATCTTTGTTTGAAATCGGGGCAGAATAATCCCCTGATCTGTGCAACGACTAAAGGGTGGTCTAACCCCAGAGGTCGAAGAAAGAAGCTGAGAATCACCCAACTGGAAGATACCGGTAGCTGCAGCAATAAAATAAAGGTTAAAAGCTCCTTAGACAGAGGTTCTAGTCTAAGTACATTTGAAAGGTATAAGGTGGCACCAAAATGGGGGTGGAAAACTGGAGCACCAAAATAAAGCTGTGGGAAAATTGGGGAGTGATGGGAGTGTCGTCTGTATTTTGTTGTTGTAATCATAGTTTTTCTTGCATCTGAACTGCTAAACGCAGAGGTCATTCCGCATATGGTTGACCCGTTAAAGGGGGGACAGAGGGCCTCAGGACCAAGAAGAACTGGACCTTGTAACGATGGAGTGTATGTTGTAAGTGATCTCTCCAGTAAGGAGAGATCAAAGGGGGAATTGTGAGATTATTAGTAGAAACATATGTTACTTTATGCCTGTAGTCAAGATAGCTGATTTATGTTAACAACTGTAGGACATATATTATCTTTTAGTTTAGACTGTGTGCTGTGTGAGTGGTCAAGTTCCCATCATACGTTTGGGTTAGAAGAATATAATCATTACGTAGTTCATTAGATAAGTGTGCACCACTCTGTATCCTTGATCTGCTGTGAATGTGTAATACTGTTTCTTGACATATTATACTGCTGAATCATGAAGAGAATGTTGTATGCAGGAGAACTTGTGCCTATTTCAGGAGAGACAGACTACATTCCATATCCCCACCTTCCTTAGAGCATGAAGACAGGGAGCCGAGGTCATAACTTAGGCGCCGTAAGAGAGAAAACATGTGAATGTTTAGGCTTTTACAAATAGGTGGGGGCCACTATGGGCTATAAAAGGCTGAGTAACCCGTCACCATTTTGAGACATGCTGTGACCCTCTTCAGGCATCTCTCCCCATCATGATGGTTCTTATGCTCATAAGTGTTGAATTATATGGAAATAAAGTATTATTGATTGAGCATGTATACACCGAGTATTGTCCTTCCTTCAGCCCAAAGATTAAAACAACTGGGAGTTTTTAACACCGGTCATGTATTGTGTTCCCAGATGAATCTTGAACAGCACATATAGTTGTTTTTTATTTATTTATTTTTAGCTGGTTCGCTAGAAATTGACTGAATTTATTACCATGTTCATAATTTTGTATGCGTAGTCTTTGTACTAAGAATTTTGTTTTTTCATTAATTATCTCATTTAATTCTAGTTTGTTTGGTTTTTTTTGCGTATTTTGCTCAATGTTTCCTGATCTTGGTGTGACATGTAGGCTTCTTCTAGGGATTTGATGTTTTTTTCTAATTCCTGAATATTTTGTTTTCTTGTTTCTTTTTATGTGATGAGAAAGAAATTATTTTACCTCTCATCACAGCTTTCCCTGCTTCCCACAGAAGCTGATGTTTCAGGAGTGTCATTAAAGTCTGAATATAGAGTCCATTCTTTTTTAAAAATATTTAATAAAGTCTTCATCTTTAAGCAGTGATGTATTAAATCTCCAGTTTTTACTTTGCGTAATTTTCTTCTTATGTATCAGTGTTAAAGATACAGGAGCATGATCGCTGACAGCTATAGGGTGAATCTCAGTGTCTGAAATATCACTCAGCAGTGAGCTGCTCACCAAAAAATAATCCAGATGAGAGTAGGAGTGATGAACGTGAGAAAAAAGTATATTTCTTACTGTTGGGGTGAAGGGAGCGCCATGCATCGCAAAGACCAAAGTCACTCATATACTGTTTGACTATATTTGTGGACTGCCAATTACGCTGAGTTCCTGCTGTATTGAGCCTATCCATTTCTTCATTTAGTCCAAGGTTGAGGTCGCCTCCAAGAACAAGTGTGCTGTATAAGTGTTCAGAGAGTACACTGAAAAAACCGTGAAAGAATGAGGGATCATCAACATTTGGACCATATACACTTACAATACATAGCTTTTTATCAAGTATAGGTAGTTTAATGATTAAGAATCTGCCCTCTGGATCTATAACTGTATCAGGTACTGTGAAATTAATATTTTTATGTATTAGAATTGCTACTCCCCTTTGTCTAAAATTATAACAAGCTGAGAACACATTAGGAAACTCAGGTGTTTTAAGTTCTTTTAAACCTCTAAGAGGTCTGTGGGTCTCTTGTAAAAGGACAACATCTGCCTGTAGTTTTTTGAGTTGGTTAAATATTTTTAACCTCTTTTCTCTGGAGCTAGCTCCATTTACATTCCATGTAACAAACCTTAGTACGCCCATAGATGTGTGTGTATAACTAGGGAAGTACGCTGTGTGTGTTGCTTAGACAGGTGGAGAGAATACATCACTTGTTCGTAAAAAGAGAGAAGGAGAGAAAAAAAATGTGTGGCGAGATGCTCCCTGCGTCTGATTATGTGTGTGCATATTTACTAATATGAGTACGCTTGACTTAAGTGTGTGTATCCTATACGTCTGTGTGCGCTGTCTGATTGATGTAAATGTGCTGCCGTTGAGCGCATGACTGTGCGTGATCGTGCTGTGCGTATGTGTTGAAATAAAGGATGTTGTTTGTGGATGAGTCTGGAAGCAGGTGATCGAAGCAGTGAAAGAAAATAAAAAAAGAAAGAAACCAAGGACAAGGGTGAGCAGCATAAAAGAGGGAGGGGAAGAAAAAAAAAACAGAAGAAAAAGTCCGTTCCTTTTAATTCCCTGCCACAACTTTTCACCTGTTCCTTTTGTTTGAAGTGGCCGAATTTGGCCACAATAGGACGTGGTCTCCCGGCCGCTGACCGCATGGGGCTGATGCGATGCACTCTATCAAACACGATATTCTTTACGGTGTCCTCCGGCAACTTCAGATGGGTTTTGAAGCTTTTCACCGTAGTCTCCGTGTCTTCTCCAGCGGATTCTGGAATACCAGAAAATACAAGATTATCTCTCATGCCACGAACTTGTAGATCAATAACTGTCTCTTTTATTTTTTTATTTTCTCTATTTAGCTGGGTAACATTCTCAGTGAGACGTTTGACTGACTCCCTTAGCGTGGCATTTTCAGCAGCGAGCGTTTCCACCTGCTGCTGGCCGAGAGAGTCTGACGGGTGACATCTTTTTGATGACGGCGTCTCAGATTTGGCCAGGGAAGATGCACTCTGAGCCTTCTTCATTACGAGATCCTGTAAGCACTGATTGATGTAATCTTGGAGAGCCTCTAAACTCTTAGTTACAACATGAGTCGCTTACCTTGTCCGTCACTTCCATCACTTACCTCTGTCCGTAATTTGACTTCTCAGTTGCTAGGATCCAACCTTTCCCTTCTTAACATTAGTCATCTGTTTTGTGCTATTGAAAATAAAATCACTGTTTTTTTGCTATGCAAACATTATTTATGCTTTACTCTTATTCTGGATTTGCAGGTTTATGTGTGTATTTTCCTGCCTTTGTTCTGTAAATAAGAAGAAAGTATCAAAAGCACTTTTGTTTCTATAAATTAAATCTCTCCGTTTGGCTTCTTCCATTATTAAAGAAAAACATGGTGTGAAGTAAGTACTAGCTGGTCAAAATTAGTAGTAAAGTACAGGGTGGGCCATTTATATAGATACACCGTAATAAAATGGGAATGGTTGGTGATATTAAAGTCCTGTTTGTGGCACATTAGTATATGTAAGGGGGCAAACTCCTCAAGATGGGTGGTGACCATGGTGGCCATTTAGAAGTTGGCCATCTTGGATACAACTTTTGTTTTTCAATAGGAAGAGGGCCATGTGACACATCAAACTTATTGGTAATTTCACAAGAAAAACAATGGTGTGCTTGGTTTCAACGTAACTTTATTCTTTCATGAGTTATTTACAAGTTTCTCACCACTTATAAAATCTGTTCAATGTGCTGCCCATTGTGTTGGATTGTCAATGCAACCCTCTTCTCCCACTCTTCACACACTGATAGCAACACCGCAGGAGAAATGCCAGCACAGGCATCCAGTATCCGTAGTTTCAGGTGCTGCACATCTCGTATCTTCACACCATAGAAAATTGCCTTCAGGTGACCCCAAAGATAAAAGTCTAAGGGGGTCAGATCGGTCCAGTCCAGTCCAGTCTACAAGTAATGAACAGATGAATAACATGTCCAAAGACTTTAGATGGAAGGTATGGCTTTACCTTGGCTAGCTGTCTCAAATGAAAAAAGTTGGAATGGACTACTGTGCTCACCTGCCTACACAGTTTAACGGAACCATTGAAGTGCACACCGTGGGTTTTTTTTTTTTTACATTTGACTTACAATAGGAAGATAAGGGGCCCAGAGCACTATCAGTGTGTTTATTAACGAAGTTGCCAAAAATGACTTTTTCTGTTTTCGTTTAATTGTAAAATATTTAAAGAATCCACTGTTTAATGTCATCAAAGCAGTGTAATAATAGCTGAAGTGAGTCTGTCCCTGCTTTTAAAGGCAGTCAGATCTGCAAGTCATCTGCAAAACCGTGAAATGAAAGGTTGTACAGTGAGAAAATAGACCCCAGTGGCAACATATACAGTGCAAATGAGACAGGGCCCAGAATAGAACCTTAAGGTAAACCATAATTAAGAGAGGCTATGTTGGAGGTGTGGGGCCCATGTTGACATTAAAAGTCCTTCCAAATAAGTAGGACTGAAATCAATGAAGAGCAGACCCTTTTAGGCCAGGATGTGATTCCAGCCGTGATAGGAGGATATCATGGTTGACCGTGTCAAAGGCTGCTGTCAGGTCCAACAACAAGAGGGCAGCAGGGCTGCCAGAATGCAGAGTAAAAAGAAAATAACTAAAACCCCTTAAAAGTAGGGATGGGCACCAGTATCCGGTGTCATGGTTCTGACATAAACGGTAGTAACCAGACCGAAAAGCAGCGCACATTTCGGTGCTTTTTTCCCTGAGATGTCATACACTTTGGATTCTAGCCAATCATTTTACCTTTGCAAGCGTAGTAGGCGGGCCCAGGTACGTACGTTCTTTCAGAGCAGAGCTACAGATTAAAAATGCCCAAGGCGAAGCGGTCAAAAGTCTGGCTGTACTTCACAGCAAAATATGCAAACTCAGCAGCCTGCAACAAGTGCTTCAAGCTGATACTGTGATACTGTGCAAAGGAGGTAACTCCTCGAATCTGATGAAACACCTAGCGACGTATAGCATTTTGTTGAAAGCCAAGAAATGCACCGTATTTGATAGCTTGCTGCGAGACCTCACACCGAGCACATCTACTGCGGGTGGGTTGCCTGTTATCGGACCCGGAGTTAGCAACATCCCCCAAGAACCCGAAGAGGAGAGTCCTGGCCCCTAGCCCTGCCAGTGTAGCAGAAATGATGACGGATGATGATGGCAGCAGCAGCCGTTCTTCTCTGCGTGAGTAGCTTAATGTTGTTCGTGTCTAATTTACGTTGAGTAGGCTAACCACGTTATTAAATTAACGCATGTAAGGTGAACTAGCAAACACCGTCGTAGTTACGTGTGGCTGTCTTCTTGTTTGATGGCAGGTACTCCCTTCACCCTGGCCAAAAAAGCTAGAATGACCAAAGAAAAAGAGGGAAATAGCTAAACATGAGAGGTTTTTGGACAAAGTTTGTGTTTTTTTCCCATTGTTTAAGCACTTCTTCCAGCCAAGAGTGATACCATATATGCCCTATAGCTGCAGAAAAGGCTAACATTGTTATCTTTTTACAAAAAAACCCAGCTAAACATGAGAGGTTTTTGAACAAAGTGTGTGTTCTCCATTCTTTAAGCACCGGTTCGAGCACCGGTTCGAGCACCGGTTCGAACACCGTTTAAGCACCGGCACCGTTTCAAAAGTACTGGTTTGGTACTGGTATCGGATAAAACCTAAACGATACCCATCCCTACTTAAAAGTGCCGTCTCAGCTGTGTGTAGTGATTTTAAACCAGATTAAAACTTTTCAAAGATCTCATTAAGATCAAGGGAGGCCTGCTACTGTAAATAGACCACTTTCTCCAGAACTTTTGAAAGAAAAGGGAGCTTTGATATTGGCCTGTAATTAACCAGGACAGTTGGGTCCAGATTTTGCTTTTTAAGAAGAGGCTATAGTTTGTTTAAAACATGATAGGACACAGCCTGTAGCAAGAAAAGTGTTAATTAATCTCTGGATAAAAGGCCCATCAGTATTAAAAGTGTTTTTAAGCAGTCATGGAGGAAGACAATCTTCCCATGAGACGATCTTAGGTAATGGACTACCACAGACAATTCACTCAGGGAAACAGACTCAAACTGATCCAAGACAGTGGGTGACAAGACAAAAGATCTAATAGCTGAAACTTTGTGGGTAAAAAATGGCAAAAAGTTATCACACATACTTGAAGGTGCAGCTCCGACATTATCACGTGGACTAAAAATATGATTAAAACATTAAAAAGTACCTGAGGCTTGTGACTATTTGTGGACACTAGATTTGAGACAAACTGAGTCTTTGCATTCTTTACAGCCTCTTGGTAAGCAGAGAGACAGTTCCTAAGAATCCGTAAAGAAACATACAGCCCATCCTTTTTCCATCTCCTCTCAGCGCGTCTGCAATCACGTCTAAGGGTGCACGTATGTAGCAGAGGGGAACTACTTATTTATAAGTTTAAGTTCTCTCTTAGAAAACAAAGGATAAAAAATGTTATTAATGAAGTTATTAAATGGTACACTAAATATGGTAGGTCTGCTTACCAAAATAAGACATATAAAATAACTACTTTGTTACACTGTGAACCTCATCATACCATTTTCAGAATATCATTTATCTTTTTTGTGTTCTGGTGGCTATTTATATGTATTGTGGAATTAATTAAATAATGTTCATGTAAAAAATAAAAACTAGAACATCTCCCAGTGTTTTTTTTTCTTTGTGTCATGCTTGTTTAGCTCACAGGGATGTAGTGAGTACATGCTTGCATGATTGTGTGGCATTTTTGGTCTTACCAAAGCAATGATGATGCAAAGTCCTTGCTGTGTCAATATTAAGAGCTTGGTTACTTCCCCATGGTCTATTTCCTCTGCTCTTGCAACACAGAAAAACCAACAGTGAACAAGTCAAAAATAAGACAGCCAAAAAGGGGAAATAGTTGTTATTAAGTCTTTTTGACTTTTTTTGACTTAAATATTTAAACTTTTTTCCACTTTAGAACATTCTTTAATGATTAACCACAGTTATATATATTTAAAGTAAAAATCTGTCCCGCATTTGGATTTGTCCCATATTCCTAGAGGCATATTGTTAAGTGATTTTTTTAATCTATGGTTTTAGAGGTTCTATACTTTGTACTTTTTTCAGTTTTCAGACAAAACCTTTACATGAAGGAAGTGGAAAGAAAGGCTCTTGGCTCTTTTAAAGGGACAGTACCGAGCCACAGTTCACCAGGAAAGACACGAAAGACAACAGTTTGCCATTTCTGGACTGTGCATGCGAATTGAAGGAAGTGGAAACCTCAATATTGAGGTATGGAACCTATTTTCCTTTGGCTAGTTTTTTTTGGAAAAAGAAAACTCAAACTCTGGAGATGAAGGCTTGCAATTACCTTGCAATCTGTCATAAGGCCACAAAATAATATAAAGTAAATTTTTCATGTCTAGATGATCATTTATAAAGTGCTTTACAAACCCAAACGTTAAGGCTAACAGGTGGATTTTCCTGTTTGAGTGCAGCTGGACAAACAACGTAGAGCCACTTTCTGTTAAAGAGCCAGACAGGAAAAGTGGATAGTATATCCTCAATTTTAATATAAAACACATTGTTGCTGTCAGGGGCAGCCCAAAAGTCATCCCCTTAAACTGATTTTTAGTTTTAGTGTTGCATAACATAATGTAAGTCGATAAGCTGCAACAACCAACCAATCACATGACATAACGTTCCGTCATGAGAGAAGATGATGCTAAACATGTTTTGAAAACTTTTGTTTTTGGAACTTTAAGCGCTTATTTCTTAAATACATCTTCACAGATAGTGTTAAATCTATGTCAGTTTTTGAGAGCAAGGTTCCATAATGTAAATTAGCCTTTCCACATTTAATGTTTCATGTCCTCTTTAAAAATGCAACGTTCAATAAAGTTGGCATCACATTGAAGTAGTGTTCACTGTTGTTTCAGAAGGTTGTGCATCTCTCAATTTTTGTACCTTTGTGTGTTGCACCACTGGCATTGCAGCTGGGTTTAAGGCACAAGTGTACTATTGTGTCAGTTTTTAGCACCATTGGAATGATATTTTCATGTAGAAGCTTAGAGATTCATAGTTTATCAAAATCTGAATCTGAATCAGCATACTTTATTAATCCCTAGGGAAATTACGTGGGTTAAGGTTGCTCCAGTGCAGTAACATTAACAAAAACAAAAACAGACTAGACTATTAACAATAAAAAATATTAAGATACACGGAATAGCACAATATGTACAAATCACCAAATAATAAATATCCAGGGTTGACGGAAGAGATTAATAAATATCAAGAAAATAGACAGCAACATTACCGAGTAAGAAAAGAGTGTGTGCAAAAGTATGTAACTATTGCAGTTTTTATAGTGTATTCGATAGAGAAGTTGTACAGGGAGATGGCCACAGACAGGAATGATTTCCTGTGTCATTCAGTGGTGCTTTTTTGGTAATCTCAGTCTCTCACTGAACATGCTCCTGTGGCCAGCCAGCATGTCATGGAGTGGGTGGGAGGTATTATCCAACACTGTCTTTATCTTAGACAACATTCGCCTCTCCGATACCACCTTAAGAGATTCCAGCTCCATACCCACAACATTACTGGCCTTGCGTCATCAGTTTATTGAGTCTTTTGGCACCAGCAACCCTCAACCTGCTGCCCCAGCATGCAACAGCATAGAGGATAGCACTAGCCACAACAGACTCATAGAATATCCTGAGCATTATCCAACAGATGTTGAAGGACCTCAGCCGCCTCAGAAAATAGAGA
Source organism: Pelmatolapia mariae (assembly GCF_036321145.2). Lineage (NCBI taxonomy): Eukaryota > Metazoa > Chordata > Actinopteri > Cichliformes > Cichlidae > Pelmatolapia > Pelmatolapia mariae. The sequence goes on along the minus strand of NC_086240.1, from coordinate 20,392,093 downwards.
TGACTTTGACCCTTCCTGTAAAGGGCAGTAGTGTTTTTAACTCAGTCCAGTTTATTGTCTATGTGTACTCCAAGGTATTTATAGTCCTCCACAATGTCCACATTGACCCCCTGGTTTGAAACGGGTCAAGGGTTTCCTGGTCTTCATAAAATCCACAATCAAATCCTCGGTCTTTGCCACGTTGAGCTTCAGATGATTCTGTTCGCACCATGTAACAAAGGAGTCAACCACAGCCCGGTACTCTGGCTCATCATCCCTGCAGATGCATCCAACCATCGCGGAGTCATCAGAAAACTTCTGAAGATGGCAGGTCTCTGTGCAGTGGCTGAAGTCTGTGGTGTAGAGGGAGGGAGAGAGGACAGTCCCTTGTGGTGCCTCTGTATTGCTGATTACCTTGTCAGACACACAATGTGGAAGATGCACATATTGTGGTCTTCCTGTTAGGTTATCAACAATCCAGGACACCAGAGAAGCATCCACCTGCATTGCTGTTAGCTTATCACCTAGGAGGGTCGGCCTGATGGTGTTGAATGCACTGGAAAAGTAAAAACAAAATGACCCTCACAGTGTGCGCTGGCTGGTCCAGATAGGTGTAGAGACGATTGAGCAGATAGATGATGCCGTCCTCGGTTCTGAGGCGTTGCTGGTAAGCAAATTGAAGGGAATCCTGATGTGATCTGACTGTGGGTCGGAGCTGGTGCAGGATGAGTCTTTCCAGGGTCTTAATGATGTGGGAGGTCAGTGCCACAGGCCTGTAATCCTGGGGGCCACTGGCGTCTTTGGTGTCTTCCACAGCACTGGGACCCTCTGCAGACTCAGACTCAACAGGAACAGTTTATGAAAGACTCCAGAAATCTGGGGCACACAGGTCTTGAGGACGCGGGGACTCACTCCGTCTAGTCCAGCAGACTTCCCTGAGTGGTATCTCCCCACTCAAGATCAGTCTCTGAAACTGGTCTTGAGTGAAAGTGATGGGTGGGGGAGGGGTGTCAGGACTCTTACTGGAGGCAACAGTGCTATAGGGCTTTGGAGCGTGATGTCACGGGATGTCTCCCGCCATGACAGTGGGCCAAACGAAGCACACGGAAGCGTCAGCTATGGTTCGTATGTACTGTGTTGTCGGTTGCAACGGTAGATCACACGATAGGGAAGGCAAGAAGCTGGAAAATGGGCTCTCTTTTCATCGTTTCCCCTCCTGGAGGCAACGGGAGGGATCTCATTTATCCAATATTACTAAACAAAGACGTCAGGCTTGGATTGCAGCGGTCAGACTCGGACTGGCACGCAAGGCGAGTGCAACGAAAGCGAAAAAGAGCACCCATCGGAGGTAACCCCCGCCCCAAAAACATACAAAATTGCGCTCATTATACTCTAATCTGCACATAACTTTCAGTTGAATCACCCACCTGGAATACTGGTGTCCATTTACCTTATGTGTATGCACTAATTTTATCTTACATGCTTTCATTATGCAGCTGCAGAGTATGAAGGTGTGCCCCGTGCAGAAGTAATAGATGAAGATCTGACAGAAGACCAACAACAAAATCACCATGTCATGGAGGCTGTGGACAGGAGTTACTCATATCATGTGAGGGTGAAGACACAACACTGCTTGATAAGAATGTTAAGGTGTGCTGTGTTTTGGTGAATATGTGCCCCAGTGTGGTTGTCAAACCAGGGCCAAATGAAACTTGCTCTTGTTGAATATTCATAAAACTGCTGTGTTGCATGTACAGTTCATTGTAAATAATTGTACTTTCTGTAAAGTGGTTTCAATAAAACAGAAATGAAAAGTATGTTTATTTATTTTTTTTATTCAAGATCTGTTCACATGTACTTAGCAAATACATGTGCAGGTACACATGAAATGCAAACTATTTACATGGCAAAGCACAGCTGGCATCAATCGTGAATCGTTCATGTAGAGCAATTTTGGGGGCAGCTGCTGAGGAGAAGTCAATGTTATGTGCAACCTCTGGCTGCATCTTGGTCATATGGTCAACGTACTCACAACGTGAAGGCTTAAAAACGGCCAAATCTTGTACCCAACCTTTTGTGAATTTGATGTGCACCTCCAGGAATTTATAATTCCAAAAATGATTCGCCGTGTATGCGCTGACTCCACAGACATATGGGTCCACATTACCGATGCACGCTATTTTTTCCAAGTACCGTCTCTTGGCGCAATCGGTCGCGATACAGCCCTTTGTCTTTTGCGCTGATTTTAAGCATGGTTCTGACAGTCCTGCTTCCAACACAGTGTGTTTGTTTTGATTTGTGGCCTTCTGTCATGGCACCGCGATCCCACAATGCACTGAGGCGTAACGTCAACTCCAAAGCTCTATGTGAAGAAAGAGGGAGACACAGGCCCTTTCTCAATTCTAAGTACGCAAGTACGTACTCGCGTTCTCGGCGAGACCGGACTTGCCGAGAACACGAGCACGGACTCGCGATTTGTATAATTGGAACACCAGCGTACTTGATGATGTCACAGGTCCGGAGTTTTTACTGCCGGCCCCTCTTAATTTAACTGTGATTAATATGTTATGAAGCTTAACTTTAATCACAGCCAAACCGATTTACTCAGGAACAAATAAAACACTGAAATAAATAACATTAACATTTAGAAGTGATCTAAGTTACTTATATATCATGTTTAACCTCAGTAGCGAAATCTCTATTAATAAAAATAGTGTACATCAGTGTCTGCTATGGAGCTGGCAGGTCACAGACGTCTCCGAAAACGTCAGAGCACGTTTGGAAATATATGATATCTTGATAAATCAAGCAGATATTTGAAGCTTACACAGCTACATTCTCGCTCGAAAATAGCTTAAAAGTTTATTTTGTGACCCAGAAAGAGTGATAATTAAAAGTTTTTAGCCCCACTGGTCCGCCATTGCCGTTCATTGAGTTTTGGACGAAATGCATTCTGGGATATTTAGCTGTACCAAGTCCACACAAGTCACCACCGATGCATGCTCGATAAAACAGGCGGAGCGAGAACACATCCAGGACTTTTTCGCGTTCTCAGCTTGATGCGTACTTTGAATTGGAACAGTACTTGGTCTCCGACTGATGACGTATCACGAGTACACGAGAACGCAAGTACGCACAAGTACGCATATTGAGAAAGGGCCACAGTGGTGTGGCTCTGGATTTCAGGCTGACTACAGGTGAGGTTGCAGGGGTGTGAGCATTCACTGCAGCGTCAAATCTGTTGAAAAACAAATTCAACTAATTAGCTCTTTCCTCATCACCCCAGCTCCCCTACTGTTGGGTGCCCTGAATCCAGTGATGGTCTTCAGGCGACTCCACACCTCTCATGCTGTTCTGCTGGAGTTTCCACTCCAGCTTCCTCCTGTAATTGTCCTTAGCCTCTCTGATCTTGTCCTTTAATAACACCTGAACCCTTCTCACCTCCTCTTTATTGCCCCCTCTGAAAGCCCTCTTCTTGTCATTGAGTAGAGCTTTGATGTCCTTAGTCACCCACGACTTGTTATTTGGGTAACAATGAACAGTCTGAGCTGGAACAATGGAGTCGGTGCAGAAAGTTATGTAGTTGGTGATACACTCAGTAAGCCCATTGATGTCCTTGGCGTGAGGCTCACAGAGTGTCTCCCAGTCAGTCACCTCAAAACAGCCCTGTAGTTCCACTAGTGCCTCCTCTGACCACCTCCTAATGCTTCTCGTGGTCACAGGTTCCCTCCTCACAATCGGTATATAGCGGGGGGTGAGGTGAATCAGGTTGTGATCTGACCTACCCAGTGTGCGAAGGGAGGAGGAGCTGTATGCATCCTTGACATTAGCATACAGTAGATCTAAGATTCTCTCCCCCCTGGTGGGACAGGGGCCACATACTGTGTGAATGTTGGCAGTCTATTGTTCAAGGTGACATGGTTGAAGTCACAATAAAGGCACTCGGGGGCTGAGTCTGTAACCGGGCTACGGCAGAGTGGATACTGTCACATGCAGCTGTGGGGTTAGCAGAGGGAGGAACGTAAACTGCCACCAAGATTACATGGGTAAATTCCCTGGGTAAATAGTATAGCCTGAGTCCAACAGCACACAGTTCAATGTCTGGGCATCAAATCCTTTCTTTGATTGTTATGTGTTCTTGTTACACCACCGGTTATTAACAAGAAGAGCAAACCCCCCTTCTTTCCGCTTACCCCTAGCAATGCTGTCCCTGTCCGCCTGAACAGTGTGGAAGCCTTCCACGGATGCGTTGTCATCTGTAATATCCTGGTGCATCCATATACATATTTGCAAAAGTTGAAAGATGAGAAAGATGTAAACTTAAAAATGTATAAAATGGTTTTTACTTCTTCCAATTATGTCAGCACTGATGTGGCGATATTATCTCAGTGGTCACACCTATTATCCAGGAGAACACTTGCTACTTACTATTTATATTTACAGTAAATAGATGTGGCTATGTGATAACTGTTGGAGTCAAATTGTTAAATGTTGTCATTGTGTTACTTAAATTTGTAAGTCTTAGTTCAAGCAGCATGATCAAAGATATTCCTTTGTCTCTGACTACCTCTCCAACCAGTTTGTTGGTGGGGGAGGCTGAAGTGTTTTATTATAGGCACATCCTATCTGAAGGTTCTGTTTTCTTGTGTAGTAAGCTTCCTGCTTTTATGATCCTTTTGGTGAGCAGGAGGTCACACAAACGCACCCACAAACACACACACTCACATACATGCACACACACATTCTCGCTCACACATACAGATATGGTTGCGCGGGTGCATGCGGACCTAAAACAATAGAGAGCGGCTACATGACCGTGCAGTTTCATGCAGGTACGGGAGTGCGCTAGCCATGCGAGAAGGTCGTAGGCTTCTCCACAATTTGGGGTATTGAGAGTTTTAAAGACAACCTAGGTTTCGGTAGGTTGTCTCTCCTACTCTGCCATAGGAGAGTTTGGAATCTCCGCCATTTGGGGCGTTGGAGAGTGTCCGATGGTTGAATTCTCCGCCATATGGGGCGTTTGAGAGCTTTCAACAGAGAGCGCTAGCTGTGCGTGCAGGCGCTAGCTGTGCGTGCAGACGCAAGCGATAGGCCTATTCTGTATGTATGTGAATGCACGTGTGAGCAAGTGCTGGCCAAACGTGGTCTGTTTGAGTGTGGCTGATTGTTGTCTTGTAATGGGAAATAAACTGAGTAAGTCTGCCTTGAAAGTGGATTCAATACATTGCAAAGTATTCACCGGGCAGCATGTAGTATGTAGATCTTTGAAGAAAGAAGTGAATTGTGCACAAAGCAGATGGAACAGTGAGTGTGAATGTGTCTGATGTCACTGTGTGTGTGAGCCACAGAGAGGTGTGAAAGTGTGTGTGTGAAGCGGCTTCCAGCTGGGGCAGAGATGATTCTGCAGGTCACTTTCTGTCCCCGTGGACACAAAAGAAGTAAAATAGTTGTGTTGATGAAAAAAAAAAAAAAGCAATGATAATATGAAGAGTGTTTGGTGTTTCTCAGCGTGAAACAACTACAATCTCACTTTCTGTTTTAAAGAAAGGAGAGTTCAAAGGAATTAAACAGTCACTTGCCCCTCCCTTCCTTCCCTCCCCATCTCCAGCTGCCTCCCTCTTCCCGCTCCACCACAATCACCCACACATGCAGGGCCTTGGGGTAGGGGTGTGTCACCAGGGTGCAGAGGAGGCATCCCCCCCCCCTGTCCCCTTGTGGCTGCCTCTGCCTCAAATTTATCTCACAACTTAGACATTCACATTACTCACACTCTCATAACACATACATATAGGATCTTGGGGGTGGGCTCACAACACGGACTCCAAATTACCATCAGGGTGTACACTGCACCCCTGGCGTCGTTGCCCACCTCTCAATTTCAAATACACGTAGACATTGAGGGCTATCAGGAGGGGCTATGCGCTTACCTGCTGCTCTCTGGCAGGTAGCTCCATGCCCTCCTGGGTTTTAATTGCACCTTAGAACACATATACATCAACACTACATATGAGCGGGTAGAGGGAGGTTTGGAGTCTTCTCACTCCCCCGGTCTCTGCGGCCTGCTGGAGTGGGGAGGCTAGGAGGAGGAGTTGGCCGTCCGACTGGGGTCTGGTGTGTGGGGCCTCCCTGCTGCTGCGGAGTCGGGGCAGTCTGCTTCTCCCCACTGCAGGGAAAAGGGTAACACCACCTGGGTCTGGGTGCAGTTTCCCCCCCCAGGGGCAAGGGTACCTAGACCCGGTTCTTAGAGTACGCTTGGGGAGTGTGATTGTGTGTACAGCGTCTCTTTATGTCTGTCTCCACGTTGGTTGAGTGTGGAGTAATTGCCTATGAGAGCATGAGGGTGGGAATGGATGTTTGTATTTGAGTGTGCCTGTATGTCTGTGTCTATATGTCAGGTTGGGTATCAGACGTCACCTCTCTTGGGACATCTCAGGCCCTCCAAGGTTTGGAGGCCTATCTCCCCTCACCACTTCCCCTGCCGGTGGCAGACGCCCTCAGACATCGGTGCGTTGGTGGTTCTTTGTGTCCGGGGGTGGGCGTCCTGGTACACACCGGCTCACTCCTTGGTGTCTGCTTATCCGGGCCTGGAACCTGGGGCTCGCTCGGGCCACTTCGGGGGTGGGGTGCCCTCGGCCTCTCGGCCTGGGGCTCGGTCACTCAGGCACAGCTGGCTGCCGGCGGAGCTCACGGGCACGTCACTGCAACCCCCCCTGGCTTCTGCTCCGCGGCTGCTGAGTGATCCCTCATCTGGGACTCTCCTCAGCTCTTTCTGGGACAGTGGCGCGGCTGCCCCTCTGTTGGTCTTCCTTGGTCTCTTGTGTTCTGGGGGCCTCTGGATGTCTGGAGTTTTGATCTCCTCCATACCTGCTTCATGCCCTGGAGGATGGGGCTGTGGCCCCCCACACCCTCTAGCAGATCATTACATTAAGGAACCTTTTAAATACAAGCGCGCTCATGCTCACAGGTGTACACACAGGTGATCACACAAACAAACTACACCCTTTTTGGCTCCTACCTCAAAGCACACTGTGCGCTGTCGATCTTACGTGCTGCACAGTAATGTTTAATATTAAGTATTTAGTGTTATATTCCCATATATCATTGTGATGTTGTTTATTCTATTACTCTCGTTTTCTTCTGCTTGTTTTCTTTTTTCTTTCAACAGGTGATCCAGGTGATCGATATATGTATTTTTTGTCTGCTTATTTTGTTGGTTTTTGTTTTTTGCCCTTTATCCCCGTCCCTCTTCTCCGCTGTTTTTTTTTGTTTTGTTTTGTTTTGTTTTTTTCCCCCCTCTTTCTTTCTCCCTTTTCTTTTCCCCTGTCCCCTATCTAGCAAGTAAAAAAAATAAAATAAGATAAAATAAAATAAACAATAAAAGGTAAATCAAATGGACCATTACGGCAAGGCTGGGATGGTCCATTTGCTAAAGTAAATCCGTTGGGCATCTTTCTTCGCCTTTAGACAATAATTGTGATGGCAAAAGAACCAAACGGGACAGGTTTAAAAAAAAAAGAAAAAAAAAAAGAAAAAAAAAGAAAGGAGAGTTCACAAAGTTTTCACCTGAAGTTTGTCACTTAAGGTGAAAAGCAGACCTGGATCAATTTTCCACATGCAGCAGTTGGAAGAAAATTATAGGTTTAACATCATTAGGAAACACCTAGGCCGAGCTTTTGGCTGAGTGCTGTTTACAGCTTAACTCCTATGTGTTCCTCACCCTGAAAAAGCAAGCTCCATGGAAGCTAACCTCTGTCTGAAGACAAGGAGTGCAGTTCCAGAAGCACAGGCATGAACACCAACAGTTGACAGTAAGCCAAGAGACAACAGCAGAGTTCTGAGTAGAAAGGTCCAGCAGCAGTGTGAGCAAACGGCATCAGATAGAAAGAAAACCCATCGTCATGGATGGATGGAGATGCGTTTCCAGCAAGCTGCAACTTCACTCTGTGTGAAGATGACTTTTGATGAGACTGTCTGAGTGACATTTGCCACTTTTGGAGTGGAATGGCAAGAAGAGACAGTGGAAAACACAGGACAAAAGCTGAAAGAGAACTGACTGCCACTGGGCTGCTGTAAGGTGGGAGATGAGACGACAGTGGAAGGAGCAGGTGAGAACACAGAGGAAGGCTGTTCGTTTAGTGTGAGGAATAAAAAATTTGGCTTAGCAATCCTGAGAAAAAGGAAAATGACTGCTTTAAGTGGGAAAATTGAGAAGGAGTCTGGACCACAAAATGAGAAAGGTACACAAAAACACACACAAACAGAAAATGTATTAACCATACTAACCCTACATCCGCATACACTGAAACTCATGAAGACCAGACAGTGTCTAAGCATTCGATTCTGTGTGTCATCTTGTCCAAGTCACTAGTAAGATGAAGGTGATACATAGACTAGTGGACTGAATATTATAGTAGGACAGATGATTGCATCATAGTGTAGCCGGATGGGCTACTCGCCTTTCTTTTCTCTCTCTCGCTCGCTCGCTCGCTCTACTGCTCTCGCTCTCTCCTGCGCTCACTCTCACTGGAAAACTAGGTCAATTGGGAACCCACCTGCATATTGATTGCAGGCTGGCATCAGGTATGAAGCTAAGCCGGTGCTTCTCTGGACTATTCCTCCCATGCATTCAGCGCAAAGCAGCAGTAAATGCTGGCACTCTGCGACAGACTGATCGGCAAGAGTAGATCATATGACAGCCACAGGTATGCTCTTGCTTAACCTCAGATTCCCTCTTAGTATTGGAATGTATAGTAATAGTTTTTGCGGCCTGTTGTAGCGCGGCAGGTTGTTTTATTCCGGCGTTGCGGAGAGAGGTGCTTGTGTGATTCGCCCACCAGTGAGAGTATAGTGCCTCCGGTCCTGGGGTAAGCCGTTAACACTATTTTTTATTAGCATTAACAGCTACCAGAGGCTAAGGTTACATTTATCTGTTCTAGGGTTTGATCACTGCCTTCACATCCGTGGCAACTCGCACAGCTTTAATTGAAGAATCAAGACGCCTGCCTAGCCGTTGTTGTGAGGGCTCCTCCTCGGTGGAGCCTGCTGTCTTGTCTTGTCTGGTCTTGTTTCGTCTATTTTGTTTTATCCTGTTTTATCTCATTGCGAGACTGGTTTTATTTTATTTTATCTCTGGACTGTTGCATGTGCCCACGCTTCTGTGATCGGGCTGAAGCAATCCTTTGCCCGAGTGTCGTGCTGAGAATTTTAAATTGCCTCCGTTGCTGGTCTTAGCCTGTGGGGAGCCAGACCAGCTTGCGATTGAGGCTGGGGCAACTACGACCAGTACGAGTGGACCCGTGGGGCATAAGCCTTCCAGTGTGGTGTGTGTGCGTGTGTGCGGTTTCTTTTATTAAAGTTATATAGGTAAAAGTTAATTATGTTTTGCTTGCAACTGGAAAATTGTGCGTGCATATGTGATAGTTTGTGCAGAATGTGTGCCTGATGTTCCAGACAGATAAGCGAGCGTCCGGGGACAACAGGAAGCACCTGGATGGAGACGAGACGATGTTCTTTTTAAACTATGTTAAAAGTCATTGTGGTTTTGGTTTCTGCCTGGCAACAGGAGGGGGGGCTGTACTGTTTCACCCCTATAAATGCTGTGTTCTGACTATTGTAAGAGAGTTCAACACTGAATCTGTACAGTGTTGGCTCCACGCTGCGTGTATTCATTAAAATGCCGTCTAATTGCACCCGGCCGGATCAGTGGTCATTATTTTGGTCTACCTCCTCAATTTCTGAACCCTTAACATTTGGGGGCATCGTCCGGTGAGAGGGGAATTTTGGAGGTGTAGACGGAGAGATCCGGGGTCCGTGGTGATTAGACGGGCAGACGCTAATCAGTAGTGAAAGTGAGGAGGCATTCCCCGGGGCATTTAAAGGTAAGACACTGCCTGTTGAAAAATATTTCCAAAAGGTGTCAGATTGGACATGTCAAAATAAAGCCTAATCACTGAAATTACTGGTGAATGTCTGTTTTGATTTTGGTGAAAATCTCATGAGAATTGAAATTGAAATAAGGATAATGAAAGTGATAGAGTGACAGTACTGAGTTAAAGAGAATAAAGGAAAAGGAAAAGAGTTAAAGTGAGTTCGAGTCTCACGTAGAAAGTAGGGAATTTGGTCATTCTGTGGGTTAGAGTCCCAATTGGTCATACAATCCTGAAGAAGTTTCTCGGAGGTGACGCTCCCTGCTGGATAGAGAAATGTATCCTTCACCTAGCGGCGACTAGGGATAGTTTCGGGCAACATCCGAGGAGTACTGGGGAGTCTCCGAAATTGTTGGGGATTGTCCTCAATCTTAATTCTGGTTCGGATTCATAGATTGTTGACTCAAATTATTCTAAATTTTTCTAGAACGACAGCGGCGTCTGTTAAGAAGCGCATTTTCTCGGAGGCAACGCTCCCTCCTGGATAAAGACGTTTATCCTTGACCTATCGGCGAATAGGGTTAGTACGGCCGACAGCCGGGAAGGACTGGGGAATCTTCAAAATTGCTAGGAGTTAGAGTCTCCTATCTGCGCTTGTTTGGCTACCTGTAAATTAAAGTTAGGGTTAGAAATTTGGACGGAACAGTTAGAGTCTGTTCTGGTGAAGTGGTCGCAAAAAAGTCTGGGACTTTATCGGTTGGACCGTTAACTTAAATTTGTAGGAGGTAACAGGCCTAAAATCTGTGCAGTTGTAATTATGAGACGTCTGTGTAATATAAAATAAGAGATCTTTGAGTGAGAGGAGTTTCTGAGTCAATGGTGCACTGGCTGCTGAGTTTATTTTTAGATGGTGTGTGTGAGAATGCAAATGAGGAGCGGTGACGTGCATGGAGAGTGTTGCTTTCAGTTTAGAGTGTGATTGAGCTTTATAACTATTGTTTGAAAATGGCTAAAAGCCTGTGACTGAGATGCTGGTTTTGCTCACTACAATTGTATAAATAGAGGGTGAATTGATTACTGTAGATGTATAGGAGTTGACTGACTTTTGATAGATATATATAGATTGAGTGCATTGTACAGTACCTAAGACCAATATATTATTTTAAAGTAGTAACCTATCTTGAGCCACAAATGCTGGTGTGTTTTATTTGTTCAGTTATGTGTGTGCTGTGAGAATGATTAGAGGTTTAAATTGTTTTTCTTTGACTTGCTTTTATGATTATGAAAAGCATGTCTAAAATACTCCTAGGAGAGTGTATTTTGAGTGATTTTAACTGTGTGAATGATGTAAGTATTTGAGTGACTGTGCGTGATTTGTATAAAATAAGTAAATAGGTAATAATAACACTCAGGAGGTTGATAGTAGAGTGAGTGAAAAAGTGGAAGTTTGAGAGAAAAGGCAGTGTGTGTGAGACGATTCATGATGTCTGAAAGAGGTTAGAATATTTAAAAGTGTGCAGGAAATAAAGGTGTATTTCAGATTAAGATTTAGTAGAATTAAAGAGGGTCTGTAGACTATAAATACAAGGAAAAACAAAAGAGTTAGATTAGTCTGAAGAAACAGGAAATATGGCTCTGTGTGTGTGTGTGTGTGTGTGTGTGTGTGTGTGTGTGTGTAACCGGGGCTGCATGCCCATAAAAGGAACGGAGTGTGTGAAGAGAGAACCCAGAGAGAGAGACGAGTTAAACTCTGGGTGGAGAAAGCACAGAAGAGAAAAGAAATGAAAAGGATATTAATTGTATGCTTTAGTGTGTTAATACAGGTGGACTTCTCTCAACCTGGAACCCTGAGTACAGCGGCAAAAGCGTAGATTAACACAATTGGGAAAGCAGGCCACTTTTTTGGCCAAAATTTATAGCTTGACCTGACACTTTGTCCTTTGAAGCTCAAAGGCCAGTTAATCTCCTGATGAAGACCGATAGAACATCGTGGATCAACAGCAGAAAAAAGGGACCGAACCATTATTACTGACGACACCAGCATCAGCATGTGAGAAATTCACCTGATGACAACATGTACTGTGAATTACAGGCTGGGCAGTTGAACAGTGGGATAAAGAACTGTGGAAAAGCATTGGGCATTGAGTGTCATGTTTGCCATGCTTGAAGTAATTTTGGAAGAGAAGACTGAAAAGATGACGGGAGAAGAACAAGAGAGCAAATGAAAAGAAGATTGACTGACGACTCCAGAAGCAGAATGGAGGAAACCCCGTGATAAAGTATGCAGGGGGAAACTGGAGGCTGGTCAAGAGCAGTGTGACTGGACTGGGGGCACTGAGTCGAAGGCACTAAACGTGATATTTTGCCAGACTGGAACTTAACTTAAAAGAAGAATACTGAAACATCAAAACAGAGAAGAAACAGACTGTGTTTGTTGTAACTTTGAAGCCCGAGCAGGACACTGTGAAGAGAGGGACCAAGGTCAGGTGGACCAGGACAAGTTTGACTGCGAGTATATAGGATATGATTGGGTTGAAATTGAAGGCTGGACTTATGATGGGTTAGGGAGGTCCACCACGTCACAACAAACAGGTAAATAATAGAAAAGGTAAAAATAATGAAAGTAAATAACTGACAACTACATTAATGAATAGAAAACACACATGCACAAATTGTTACATGTGAAATTATTTTTGGAGAGAAGCAGAAGTGAGATAGTTTGAATCTAGAAATCAGAGGAAAGACGCATTAAGTAAAGCTGATTATAACGTAAGATGCAATGAAGAAACAGCTTACACTGCATTTACATGACCCCATAACGCAAGGAAGAACACGCTTACATACATGACATAAGTTGGTATTTCTGACCAGAGAAAGAGAAATGGGTCGTTTAGGTACCCGTGATAATAATGAAAATGTCTCAGTTTTGTTATTTTCAGGAGCAAAGCAGACCTGGACCAATTCTCCACAGCAGCGGTCGGAAGAAATTATAGGTTAACATCAATGGATATGTTAAGGCAAGTTTCTGGTTGAATTGTTCACAGCATGATGTGTCCAGGAACCTGAAAGCAAGCCCTAACTCCTGGCTGAAGACCAGGAGCGCTGTTATTTAAGGTGGGAAATCGAAAAGTTTGGGCTAGTAATTCGGGGAAGGAGAAAACTGACTGTTTAACTGGAGAATTGTGAAGGAGTCTGAAATATTGCAAAGCAACATATGCAAAACCATACATACAAACAGAAAATGCATTAATCTTAAGAAGACAAAGACAAGCTCATGAAGTTTAATGCATAGACATTGATGAAACTTGGCTAAGAACAAGCACACGCAATGAAGATCAGCTTGCTAATTGTATGAGTGATAGAATGGTGTGAATGTTTAATAAAATAGACTTACAGCTTGAAGTTAACTCAAAGGAATCTGTATGACAAGGGAGTGAGCGAAGACACTTCCTGTGTGCGTGTGTGTCGGAGGCTTTCAGTTCAGGAAACAGAGCGGTGACTGTCGCACAGCTTTAATTGAAGAATCAAGACGCCTGCCTAGCCGTTGTTGTGAGGGCTCCTCCTCGGTGGAGCCTGCTGTCTTGTCTTGTCTGGTCTTGTTTCGTCTATTTTGTTTTATCCTGTTTTATCTCATTGTGAGACTGGTTTTATTTTATTTTATCTCTGGACTGTTGCATGTGCCCATGCTTCTGTGATCGGGCTGAAGCAATCCTTTGCCCGAGTGTCGTGCCGGGAATTTTAAATTGCCTCCGTTGCTGGTCTTAGCCTGTGGGGAGCCAGACCAGCTTGCGATTGAGGCTGGGGCAACTACTACCAGTACGAGTGGACCCGTGGGGCATAAGCCTTCCAGTGTGGTGTGTGTGCGGTTTCTTTTATTAAAGTTATTAAAGTGTGTTTTAGTTTTTTTTATGATCTGTAGCGAGCCAGACGCTCAGTGTCCCTTTTATTCTTTTAACATATTTCTGTTTTATTTCAGTGGACGAAGGACGTGCCAGTGGCCCTGGGACCTCAGGTGGTGGGTCGTTTTTCACACTTTCTTTTGTACAGCACCGGGTGGGCTGCAGTGATTTTCGTTTTGTGTGATTTTCTTTTGGGTCCACGGCTGCTGGTAAGTCCAAGTTCCATGATTGTTTTATTTTCACTTTAGGACACTGTCAACAATGACGCTACATCTTGGTTTCTAAATATTTTATTTATTTTTACTATAAATAAAATTGTTTTAATATTGGAGCCAACCTGCCTCAGTGTGCATCCTTGAATCTGTGCGGCCTCCTTTTATTCTTTTTATCTATTTTTCTTAAATATATTTCCTGGGGGTGAAATTCCCCTAGGTGGCGTTGTCATTTTATTATTCCCTTTTATCTAACCCCGCCGACCACTTGGTCACAATAGGGAGAAAACAGAATGCTGATGAGGGGTCTTGAATGAGTGAGCTGATTGTTGAGTTTCTGATGTGTGTGAAGAAGTTTTATCATGGCACACATTTGGTTACATGAGAAGAAACTCATTATGTGATAAGACAACAGGGTTATGTTGTGTGGCTGATGGATGAATGTTTGAGATTAATCTGGCTGATGATTTGTCTTTTGTTACAAAGTTGAGCCTGCCAATTAGGTTTGGTATGATTTAAACTCCTGAGACGAAGAACGTGTCATGACTTAACAAGGCCTTTCTTTCTTTTTCCCTTTTTATTTTTGTTACTTTCACAGTGCACTGAAAGTTTTGTTTGATAATCCCTCTGTCATTTAAGCAGATCGAACAATTTGAACAGGAAGAGTTACACGACGTGTTGTCAGGAACGGTTGCAAAGTGAGTTTCTCGAAAAATTAAAATGGGCTCAGGAGAAAGCCACTTATTTGGGACAATCAGAAAGCAAGTCCCTGTCTAAAAGGATTCAGCGAGGTAATCCAGTCTAAATTCTTTTTCTTTTTGAAATGGCGTCATATTGCTGAGGGTAGAAACTCAATGCGACGAGAGATTCTACTATCAGCTATGAATGAATGGATGAATGAATAAAAGAATGAATGAATAAAAAATGAGTGAAAAAAATGGGGAACTGACTAGACTGGTAAAAGCTGAGGAGGAAACTTTGGGTCACATGACTATGTGAACTCTGCAAATTTAAGCTTTTTAGCTGTAATTTATCTTGGTGTCTGTGAATTTACCAGAGGTGTGTTGTTCATGCCTGATTATTGCTCACAGTGAAAGTGTGTATACACCTGTGCAGGGCTAACATCTACATTACTTTTCTACAGCAGAGGGTTAATCATGTAATTTGATCATGTGATTTACAGCAGGACACACTACTTAATAATGTTTTTCTACCACAGGATTGCTGCGTTTTTGTGTCAAGGGAACTGTGATTACAGGCTATATGTTGGTGATGCAATTACACTGTGTTGTTGAGAGAAAATTGGAGAAAATGTGAATGTTACAGGGAAAAATGTGAATACAGTGTGAAGACATACTGTGGTTGAAAGCAGTGTTACTTTTTTACAGCAGAGTGTTAACTTTATGGGGCTTTTTACAGCACCTCTGGAATCTGGGTGACCTAGGCCTGACCTAAGATGCTACGGCTAATGTTTCTCTTTAAGAGTGCTTGTAAAGGATTCAGCACAGACAGACAAGTGACAACTGAACAGATGTGCAGTGATTACAGAATAGTTTAATATGGGGCTCATTATCTGACCACTATTGAGTTCATAGTGATAAAATGAGTGAGTGACAAACTTAAGGAAAAGTCACTGATTACAATGTGGCATGAAGTTGAGATGTTCTATGATTTTGAGCAAATTATGGAAAAAAAAAAAAAAAGTACGGGTTTAATGATTTAGAATAAACCTGCAATGATACTTGTCTCTGTGATGCTGAATACTTTATTACTCTTATGAGCTACAGTTGTTTGGAAATGTGAAGTTTGTTTTAACTTAAATACTTTGTCTTCTAGGATACAGGCTCCAGGTGGAGCTGGGAGTTAAACATTTAACCACTGAATAATGTTTTTACACAGGGTTACAGGTTTGGAGTGGAGCTGCTCCAAGGGAAACCCTGGAGAATTTTTTTAGAGAATGTGCAACATTCTTGTGCATGTCTCATTGTGTGGAGTTGACACATGGTAAGAGCCGTGTGGCAAAAGAGGAGTGTCAATTTTTAACTTGCAGGTGTCGTGAGGTACCATGAGAAGGAGCGAGTGTAGAAGTTCGTCCACAAGATGGAAGCTGAGGCCAGGAGAGAGGCTTCAGGAGGATCAGCGAGGAGCAGAGATCACCTTCAGCACAGCAGCCATCCCACAGAGGACTGTGCTACTGGGCATCCAGGAGATCGTCGAGAGGAGACTTTGAACAGCGAACAACCAAAAGGAGTGAAAGTGATTCGACGTTGAGGAAGACAACTAGGGTGTAAGCCGTGATCTGCCCTAATTCTTCAGTGGCGTTGGAACAGAACCTGAGGGATGGCGCAGAGAGGAAGTTCAGCGATGGAATTGTGATTCTGTGAACAGCACAGATGCCAGGAGACTGGGAAATACCTGACACCAATTTCCCATGAAGATCACCTAAAGTGTGTCACTTTGCCATGCAGACTTGATGCTCTGCAGAGGGCTTTTGTTTAAATTTGCATCATGTACACTTCTATAAGCTGGTTGAAGTTTTGAGCCATGCGTGGACATGACTCAAAAAAGGGGGGAGAAGATCATAAACAACTTGATCCAATTTCCTTTAAAAAACTTGCAGTGACAACAAGAAAGGAAAGGAATTGTAAATGCAGATAATTCACCAGTTGACCCTAACCATCACAGGATGCCTGCAGTGAGAAGATTTGGGGGGTTGATAGGGGTCATAAAGAAGAGTGTTGACCAGGCTACAGCCTTGAAGATAGCTGGAAGCCACATGGACAAACAATAAAAACCAACTGATGTGTTTGTATGCCCATGTCTGCATACATTTGGACTCTGATCATGTGGACAATGATGGAAACACCTGGAAGAGACGTTTATGAAGCTCTGCAGAACCCAACTACTCTGCAGGGAGGGGTGTGATTTACACACCAGGAGGAGATGCTTGGATTGTAGTGGCATATGATTTTGAGAATGTTGATTCTTGCTTTGACTGTTGACATTCATTTGTTTACTTGCAGGATGCAGTTTACTGTGTATGAAACAGTGTTGAATGTAATGCGTTACTAAGTAACGTGTTACTGTAATTAAATTACTTTTCCACTGAAAAAGTAGAGTAACTAATTACTGTTCATTTTTAGGTATTTTAATTACAGTTACTTACAATGTACTTGCGTTACATTGTAAAATAATTAAACTCGCTGAATATCATTATTTAATTTCAATAATTTATCTTCTAAACGTAGAAGTAAACTCTGCCGCTTTAACATCGCTGTAGTGCAGGTGCACGTCATTTTGCGCCAGTTTGCTGCATAGTCATATTCTAAAGCGGAAGATGTAGGACTCGGCTGAAGCGTGTGGCTGTTTTATGAAATGGACATATTCCCGTCTCTTCACTTTTCTGAAACAAGCAGACAAGAATATTACAGTAATATGTAAGCTATGTCCTGGGGAGAAAAAACTATCGGCCGCTGTTAATAGCGAGAGCACGAGAGCATAGACGAACACTTCTGAGTGATCCTTGTTCATCATCCATGGATAACACCACAGCAACTCCTGCTAAGCAGGCAAAACTTGATTTTACTTCAGCAGCACAGAAAGCATCTGAAGGTGAGCATAAAAAAATGTTTGCAGGCTACATTGTGGAAGACATGCTACCGCTGCGTACTGTAGAGTCTCCGTCTTTAAAAAAATTTATTTATTATTTATAGAGTTTAAGTTCTATTGTTTGCCCACTCAAGGTTTATAGGGATTTTAAGAAGTATTTAGTTAAATTACTTATTTAGTAATTAAGTTACTTTTCTGGCACAGTAATTAGATAAGTATTTTAAATACAATATTGACTAAGTAATTAGTAATTAATTACTTTTTTAAAGTAACTTACCCAACACTGGTATGAGATGAATGAGAAGTAGGATAATTGCTAAGCACGTTTAGTACATGTATTAAGTGTGAACTTTTGCAGCAATAGGAAGTGGATGACCTGAGTAGCTGTGTATGAATGAGGTCTACACTGACACTGTCAAAAACAAGGGTGCATAAGTGGAAATTTAAGTACAATAATGACACAAAGGGGGGACTGTTGGAGTCAAATTGTTAAGTGTTGTCATTGTGTTACTTAAATTTGTAAGTCTTAGTTCAAGCAGCATGATCTAAGATATTCCTTTGTCTCTGACCACCTCTCCAACCAGTTTGTTGGTGGGGGAGGCTGAAGAGTTTTATTATAGGCACATCCTATCTGAAGGTTCTGTTTTCTTGTGTAGTAAGCTTCCTGCTTTTATGATCCTTTTGGTGAACAGGAGGTCACACAAACGCACCCCCAAACACAAACACACTCACATACACGGAAACACACACACACACATTCTCGCACATGCATACACATGCTTACACGTGCACACACATACACACATAGTGCCGTGTCTTTTGAAACCATAGGGGGGGTTTACAATGGGAGGTGCTTGTGTGTACTGTAACTGTTTTAAATAAAAAGGCGGCAAGTGGAGGCACAAGTTGGGGTCATTCTGCGGAAGGATTCAGAGTGCTTTTCTGAGACACCGACCGGGGCCTCCCTTGCTAGCAAGTAAAATCGATCGATCGCTGTTTGTCTTGCTTCCTTGTCGTTAATGGGAATAAGTCCTAACCAGCGGAGCCTGTGGAAGCGCAGACCCAACAATAACGTTACCAGCTGCATCCGAAGTGACCTATGCGGTGGGTATACTGGGGCCTTTAGACTGCTAGGGACTTTCTATGACCCACTGGTTGATTTAATATGTTTTATGTTTTTCAGAATGTGTATTGTATTACTGTTTTGGGTAGTTTAGTGCAGTGTAATACAGGCTAAACTAGTTTGCAGTGTCATGGTACGGTTTTCAGAAATGTAGTGCCCATCTTCACTGTTGGGTTACCACATTTCACATTTTACTTTACAGTGGCAATTGGTTGGGAAACAGGCTCAAAAACTCATGGGGCACTTGCTTATAATATATTTTTTGGCTAATACCAGAAAGCACAAGTCAGTTGATCATACCCTGTTTATGAAGAAAAATCTATAAGCACTGGCAATACAAATTATTATATTGTGGCGGACCACCAGGGGAGTCCACTCACACCCACTGAGAAGGGAAGTGGGAGGAGTGATGTTTCTGGGTTCTAGGGGATGTTTTGCCGCCTTGTAAAATCAGTTTAAGAAGCTGAGAATAAAGTTGGAGTGAAATGTGACAAGCTGTCGTGTCGTCCTTACATACCTCGACATTGTTGACCCCTGAGGCGAATATGCTAAGGTCCAAAGAGGAAGCCAATTCCTACCTGGAAGCGTCTACGGCTGCAGGACTTCCACCTCCAGCTCCGTTGGCTGTGGTGGTTAAGCTTCCGGATTTTTGGCTTCACGATCCCCCTTCATGGTTCGTGCACATCGAAGCTCAGTTTGCTCTTTGTGGCATTTCATCAGACCTGCCCAATGGAAATACACCACTCTCAAGGTGCTGCTATTGCGGCGTTATTCCCTCTAGGACGTGGAGCGGACCAAGAAACTACTCTCTTGGGCCTGAGCGATGGTACTGCACTCGAGCTCATGGAGAGCATGCTGTCCTTGCTAGGAACAGATTACAGAGGATTCCTCTTCACTAACCTCTTCCTCCGACAGCTGACGGCTTTCATGCAGGCTGGCCTCGGCAACTGCACGGTGCTGGCTGTGAGGGATTACCGCTCACTGGTGGAAGAAGCAGACCGCATTCTCTTGGCTACTAGGAGCTTCGGCATCCAGGTGATGTTTTCCAACTCACCGACGTCTGCCACGCCCGCACAAATTCTCCCAGAGGCCTCCGACTCATTGATGGTGGCTGGGATCCCTGCATGACAACACTGCGGAAAGGGGCCATCTTTTTCCCATCAGCATATGATATAAAATATGCAATAAAACTACACTATATGGAAAGAAACCACACGCAAGCAGGTCAATTATAAAGTTAGCTCCGCTTTAGTGATTGATTAGTTCCAAAGACATGAAAGAAAATAAGTAAAATTAATAAAGTTTGTTAAACAATGATAAGGTATTTACCTCAACAGAAACCAAATAATCAAATAATATTGTGGGCCCACACGCACTCTCACCGACACATACACACCTTAACTGCTACAGTCTTTCTGCTAGCAAACACCTCGTTGCAGGCCTGAGTCGTTTTACACAATAAGTTAAAGCACAAGTGTCAGACAAAATTCACATTTACCTCTCGGTAGGGTACAACAGTTTTCCACTCCAGTTAACTGACTGTCAAACTGAAAATAAGTTTGTCGCCCTTCTATGAACTTTGCGTCCACTCAACACTGTTGTTCATCTCTCGTCTCTCTCTCTTCCTGCAGAGTGCACATGGCTCCCCACTTACTCCCAACCCCTCTACCTGAGACTACTTCAGGGTTCACTGGTTCACTGGTTCACTGGATCTGTATCAATAACATTTCAAATACAATGACATACACCTCAAAATACAAATAAAAAGGATGTCCATTTAACTGACACTCATCACATACCTTGCAGGCATTTGTATACATTATTGAACACAGTGAACACTTGCATTTAACTACCAAAACAAATGAACAATTTAAATAAATGAGCTACTGATATAGCCAGGGCTACACTCGGGTAGGCGTTTCCTGGTAGACTCTGGGTCCCAGAAGAGCCTCCTGCACCCAGCTGGTTCTGACAGGCTAGCTGAGGGCTGTGGGCCACTACTAACGGCGGCTAATGGCACCCCCATCAAAACATTCGGTGAAAGTTTGGTGACTGTTTGTTTTCATGACCGTGACTTCCAGTTGAACTTTGTGATTGCTGCAAGGTCGGTGCCGATAATAGGCGTGGATTTTCTTTGTGCTCACAGACTACTGGTTGATGTTGCTAACAGATGTTTGATTGATGCTGTTTCATTTTCTTCACTGCCTTGTTTTGCTAGGCGCGCTGAGCCCATGGTGCGTGCTAATCTTGTAGTTTCAGGTTATGTTTTCAGTGTTTGCTTTCCGAGTTTCCCTCACTGACTGTTCCTACTTTCTCGAACACTGTGATGAAGCACGGGGTGGAGCATTATATTACTAGGGCTGTCCCCCTGGTGTTTGCATGCACGCACTGCTTAGACCCCAACAAACTGTCTGTCGCTCGGGAAGAGTTTGCAACTATAGAGCGCCTGGGAATTGTGCAGCGTTCGAATAGTCCCTGGGCTTTCCCGTTACACATGGTGCCCATATCTGACGGTTGGTGGCAGCCTTGTGGGGATTTTCGCCATTGAAACAATGTCAAGCAGAACGATTGCTATCCCATTCCCCACATCCAGGATTTTTCCACCCATCTAGCTGGGACCACAATTTTTTCTAAGATTGATTTGATCACCAGGTTCCCGTGCATTCCGAGGATGTCCCCAAAACCTCTGTTATTACTCCATTCGGCCTTTTGGAGTTTTGACGCATGCCTTTCAGAATGAAGGGTGCCGCCCAAACTTTCCAGCGTTTGATGGACTTGGTCTTGCGCAGACTTCCTTTCATTTTTGTATATCTAGATCTACTGGTGGCCAGCAGCTCGGAGGGACAGCACATGTCCCACCTGCGTCAGGTTTATCAGTGCTTGGCAGCACATGGCCTGATCATTAACCCCTCAAAATGCCAGTCTGGTTTGCAGGTCCAAGATTTCCTGGAACACCATATTTCCGTGGAGGGTGCGGTTCCATTGCCAGACAAAGTCTGGGCCGTCTCAGATTTTCCGCATCCCACATCCATTAAGGCACTGCAGGAATTTTTGGGGATGGTGAATTTTTACAACCGCTTTCTCCCCAGAGCGGCACACCTGCTGCAACCACTGTATGGCACGTTAAAAGGTAAAAACGCCAATGAGCCTGTTGACTGGGTCCCGGAACGGCTCCCTGCATTTTGCGAGGCTAACACTGCCCTGCTGGCCCACCCGTCCCCGTCGGCACAGATTGCGTTAACCACTGTTGTTGACCACAACAGACATCCAACACGTGGCTGGCAAATCCAATCACGTGGCTGACTCTTTGTCCTGCGTACTGGTTTTTCCTGTGTATGTCGGCACTGATTATTCTGCTATGGCTGATGACCAGCGCGGGGACTCGGACATCCTTGCACTTAAGTCTGCACTGACGGACCTCGGGCTGGAGGACAGACCAGTGCAGGATGGCTGTCCTCCTCTAGTCTGTGACATTTCCACTAGCCACCCACGGCTCATGGTTGCCATTTCATGGCATCGTCGCATTTTTGACTCTGTGCATGGGTTATCGCATCCGGGGATCCGGGTCTCTGTTAAACTAGTCAGCTCCAAGTTTGTTTGGCCGGGCCTTCGCAAGTTGGTTAGGGAAGTTTTGACGGACTCCACTCACACCTAGTGGGAAGGGAAGTGGGAGGAGTGATGTTTCTGGGTTCTAGGGGATGTTTTCTCGCCTTGTGAAATCAATTTAGTAAGATGAGAATAAAGTTGGAGTGAAATGTGACAAGCTCTCGTGTCGTCCTTACATACCTCCACATTGTTGACCCCTTAGGCAAACATGCTAAGGTCCGAACAAAATATGGCTTATTTATAAGTGATTGTTATCCCCATCCTACACTGCCATGCCAAATCTTGGTTTTGGTTTTGTCTGTGTGTGTGTGTGTGTGGTGCCACTGGGTGGAGTCGTTATAGCAACCAGGCTCACACCTGCCTGCTTAATGAGCTCTGTCTGTCACTCTGCCAAGATTAATCTTTAAAACTTATGTTTCAACTGCTGCTGTGCGCACAGTGTTTGCTCTACAGCCACCATTTTACCCTCAAAACGTAGCCATCGTTGTTCTCTTTCCAACATTGTGTTTTTCAAAGCTCAGAGATGTAAACTTTTTGAATTGTGTGGATCCAAGTAGAGGGATAACCTTCTAACTGACCCATAGAAATACATTGTATTTTTAGTCAGGAGTTTGTCTCAACAGCAGGAATGACCCCACTTTTTAAACTGCTCCTGTCATTACATTTTTGACACCACAGGGATAAAAGAGACATTGTTGTGTAGAACAATTCTTTGGGATCCTCACAGTTCAGAAGCTGTTTTGATGGGAGTTAGGATCCTTGATTTAGATGGAGTTTTTCAACAGGTGCACCAAGGCAGATTTGACAGGGTTTTGCCACAGAATAACAGTATGCCAGTAGTTAGTGCAGGCCAACTAAATAGGGTATTCTGATTGGCCTGTTAAATTTATGTTTATTGTTCATTAGTGGATTTGTCTTCTGCACACAGGTGGTTCATATCTTTGGATATGAATTTGGAGTCAAATGATGACTTTTAGAATCATCCTTTCTGACTGAATGATTAAAACTTACAGCTGTCTGTGGTGGATTTTCCCACATTTCAGTCATTGAGTGATTTAAATAATATGAGATTTCAATTTTTTATTCAGATATTTTCTGACTCTAAACTTTATTCAATGAAAATTTACAATATATTTCACCGGGAGAATCTTCAAATTCTCATTCAACTTAGTCCTCTTTCCACTCTAACTACTTCCACATACATTGACCTAGAGCCACCATTCAAACTTTAAAATGAAGCCAAGACATTGAACTATTCCGCTTGTATTCATCTTTTCAGTATCTTTTATACTTTTTCTTCAGTTCCAGTTTAAGTTTCATACTTTTTTTCTCCTGTTTCAGAGTTTATAATGGGTGTCTATGAGACGGAATGTTGGAGAGTTAGAGTGAGAAAAGTCAACTGCTAGAGTGGGAGCAGGGGAAAAACCTATCTTAAAAACTTCTGTTTCAACTGCGGCTGTGTGCAGTGTTTGCTCTACAGCCATCATTTTACCCACAAAATGTAGCCATCGTTGTCCTGTTTCTAGTGATGCATCTCTCAAAACAAACAGATGCAAAATTTTTAAACTTTTAATATTCATTCAGATGTTTTCTGACTCTAAATTTTCTTTTGTCATTACTCAGCTTCTTCAAATGCACATTTTAAACATGTTCACCTACTTTTCAGCCTCTTTTTCAGTGTGAACATCAGCTTTCAACAGTTCTGCACTTTTGATTTCAGGTGAAGAATTCTGTATTTTTCAGCTCATTCAACATTTTTAACTTAACATTCAGCAATTATTTCATTTCAGCTCAAAACATTCAGCTATCGGCATTCACACTGCAGTTTCTTTAGACAATACATTTTCTAGTTATAGTTATAATTCCTTAGTAATGTTGGTCACATTTGATGACTGCCAGTCAGTGAGTTAATGTTAATGTTTTTCTCTCTCTTTCTGATTTCATTTTATTTTTTTAATTTTTTTTTAATTTTTTTTTTTTTTTTTGCTGTGTTTCAGTTTTGTAGAAATTAGCATTATTATCATCAGTGTATTATCATTATGAAGCCCTGAATTGGGTGTCTGCTCTCTGCCTGCCACATGCCCTGTTTCACATAACACTTATTCTATAACATTTTTAAAGATATGAAATATTGATAATGTCTTATACTGATAAAACCTCTCAAACTGTCCAATTTATATTTACTTACAGCTTACAACAATATCGTCTTAGAGACTGAAGCTGTATAACTTTAAAAAATCTATTTACAAATTTTAAATGAATGACTTTGGATAGTTTTTAGTTAGTGTGAAGTCAGAACACATATGCACATACATGTATGACTTGTATTTGTGTGTGTAGCCAATTCCTGTTTTTCTTTTTTGTTGTGACTCCTAAACGAGTTAAAGTCACCATTCTCTTCTTCTTGTTTGAAAAATGGTAAAACTGAAGATCTTTTATATATATTGCAATGTAACTTAAGTTAACCCATTGAAACAAGAGGATATAATATAATATAATATAATATAATATAATATAATATAATATAATACTGCATTATTTAATATAATTGATCACAAATTTCATCATTACAGGCTACTATCAAGGTGGTAAGCCAACTTAGAAATTTAGTGAGATCAAAAAATAAAATACTTAGCTAAGGATTTTGGCTCTTTTTAGAGAACTGGCTCTTTCGGCTCGGCTCACTAAAAAGAGCCGGCTCTTTCGGCTCCCAAGTGGCTCTTAAGGTTGTTTTGTTGCTTTAATTAATTTATTGTTAACAACAATATAAAATTATGCACAAAATGAACTACTAATGTTTAAAAACGTGTTTTCTATGCATATATGTTTATTATATAAATATTCTTTTATTTATTCACACCACATAAAATTTACAAAATAAATTCTAAAATACAAAAAACAACTATTTACATTTCAACTTTTAACTATTTAAATTTTCAGATTTTTCCTTTTAAACAAATTTAAAAGGAAACAACACAAGACATTGCAAACCACAACACAATAAAATATTGATTAAAATATGCAAAACAAAAAGAAAAAAATGAATGCCCAGATCTTTAATTAAGGGAAAGGTTGGCATTTAAAAATACCAAGTGCCTCAGCTTTGAGGAGCTGATCCGGTTTCTTCTGTCAGTAATTATCTGTCCTGTTTTGGAGAGGATTCTCTCAGAGGGGACTGATGTTGCCACAGTGCACAGTCTCCATGTCATTACCTGGTTAAGACGTGGATAAATTGAAGCCTTGGTCTCCCACCCACTCAGTGGGTAGACACACTGGCACCTTCACTTATATCACACTCAACTCATTGTGTTTTATCTTCCCATTGCACTGATGGGTGCCCGTGCACCTGAAAACTGTTGTTCTCTTTCAAACATTCGTTTTGGTTCAAGGTTCAAGGTTCTTTATTTGTCACATGCATAGTTATACAAGTATTACACACAGTGAAATGTATCCTGACACGCTCCTCAACATGTGCAAAAAGGGGGGGCGGGGGGGTAGAGGAATAACATTATAAATATATATATATATATATAGTATATACATTGGGTGAATGTGCAGTAGTAGCAGCAAGCAGGTGAATTCTGTACATTAATATGAATAGACATCTGACTATTTTACAGAATGGACAATATAAACATATTTAAAGTTAAAGGAATTGAGTGTCTGGAGGAGAGTCTCAGTCAATTATAGATGATGTGAGAGGGCGGGTGTGTGTGTGTGTGGGGGGGGGGGGGGGGGGGGGGGGGGGGGTTGGTTTAGGGCCCAGATGGCTTGAGGATAGAAGCTTGAGATAGAAGATAGAGGCCGGTGTCCCTGCAGGTATTGGATCTCACCCTGGGTCAACACACCTGAATCACATGATTAGTTCATTACCAGGCCTCTGGAGAACCTCAAGACATGCTGAGAAGGTAATTTATCCATTTAAATCAGCTATGATCGATCAAGGACACATCTAAAACCTGCAGGGACACCGGCCCTCGTGGACTGGGATTGGGGACCCCTGCTCTATATCATTACTCCAGCCAGCACTGGCTGGCAGTCGTGACGCTTGTGTCAGGGAGGGGCCACCCTCCTCCCTATAAAAGGGTGTGACGCACACTGAGTCAGCCATACCAGGCACCAGTTGGGGCGACGAGATGTATATCGTGCTCCCACTGGTGGATGATGCCGAGGTCAGCTGCAAAGCTATGTTGTCTGATTCCCTCGAGGCTTATGACAAGCTACTCAGCGAATCCTCTGAGGGAGCATCGGAACATCTAGTCTCAGACGAGGATGACAACGTTTTCTTTGCCCCCTCTGGTCGGAATTCTGCTACAACAAGGGGCCGATTGTGATAACCCTGGCACACAGTCCCGCGGCATGGAGCTATTTGACGTTGCAAAACGGGCAGCTGAAAAGCTGGCAATCCTATGGCCCGCGGTGACAACGGAGACCTCCACCTCACGATACGAGGGTAAAAGCCTCTCCGAAGCAAAGCGCACTACTCAGCAGGTACTGCTGCTTTTCCCCGAATGCATGGACGAGGTCACACGCTGCTAGGCAAAGCCATTTTCGTCACCCAACCCCATGTAGGGAGCAGCGGCGTTTGACTGCGCTGGAATGAAGGAGAAGGGCATCTACCAAATTCCCACAGTGGAGAATCTGGTGGCGTCTCATCTCCACCCAAACCAGAAACTTTCCATGTAATCTGGTCCATCCCTGCCCTCCAAGGCCGAACACCTGCAGTCCTCCCTAATTGACAAGGCGTATAAATCAGTTGCCACCACCGTGAGGGCATTGAACGCCTCATCACTCCTGCTAGCCTACTCAGCGGCGCTCCAGGACCAGACTGCTGCGAACCCGGATGCCAGCAAGCTGTGGGAAGAGCTGGGCGTTGTTACGGACCAATGTCTCCACCTTACTAGAGCAGCAGTACAAGCGGCCGGCAGAGCTCTCAGCGTCATCGTCCTACAGGAGAGGGCAAGATGGCTGAACTTGTCGGGGCTTTCGGACAGAGAAAAACGTGACATTCTGGATGAAAGCATCTACCCCGCTGGCCTTTGCGGAACCGCTGATGCCACCATGCAAAGACGGTGCGAGGAGAAAAAGGAAGAGGGAGAGGCCCTGCAGCTGTGTCTCCCTAGGAAGACCCAGGCTGCGCCCCCGCCTCCACCCAGTCGCCGCACGTTCGCTCAGGTCACCAGCCATCTAGCTGGCATGCCGACGTTTAAAATCCCTCGCCGCCCAGCCCCGCAGGTCACTGCCCAGGGTCTCCTAGGGTCGCAGAACCCTAAGACCCACTGGCCCAGGAAACATGTCCCGCCTGCTGCCGCTCAGGCTTCCCCACCACCAGCCAAGCAGTCGGACCGCAAGAAGAAGCAGACTGCCTAATATCCCCCACGGGGAGATCGGAGCCGGACCAGCCCGGGCTCCAAGTTCACTCCAGGGCTCAGTTCCGGAGCCTGTTCGGAGAAGTGTGTTCTGCCTCTGTCTTACAGTGCCTGGAACTCGAGTTGGATCCCACAAAGCGCATTTCAACAAAGAGACGACGAGACACTGTTCAGCTGAGTCAAGCATGTCACAGTCTCACAAAAACACACTTTTTATTAAAAACTCAACCGTTGCATCCAGGCACGTTGCCAAGGGCAAGGGAAAAATGTGTGAAAAACACAGAAAGTATGTTGAAAAACATAATGCCCCCACGCTCCCAGACACCACCGGGGTCGATTTTCTCAGTGGTGTCCGGCCCCATGAGCGCTGGTCAAGCGCGGGCCGCCTGCGCATGCGCAGTTGGGTCTGGCCCGCAGGGCTGGTTTCCATGGATGACCTCTGTTGAGTTACAGTATTTTTGATTGCAACATGCACAAAGTTAATCTAATGGTATTACTATTTCATGTGTGCAGAGTTAGTATTGCAGTAAATATTAATACAATAATCATCATTTTTGTACCCTTTTTTACTTTTCATTTAATTTTTTCTGACTTACAACCTATATCTCTCTTTATATGTTATAGGTTGAAGTCATAATGAAACCTATGTCTATATTAAAACCTATAGCTCTCTTTATATGTTAGAGGTTGAAGTCATAATGAAAACCTGACAGTGTCCCCAGTTAGAAGGCCAAAATTGATCCAAAGATAAAAGAGCTATTTGTTTAAGTTGATACCTCTTGGCTGACCACATTTGCAGTATCTGGGGTATTAATGGCCCTAACCAAACACACCTTATTGATTTTGTTTAATTGAGACATTTCCAAGTAAAACCTCACTGCCACAGGAGGAAATGAAGCTCCAGAAACAGAAGAGCTACACATCCATCCAGCCTGATCCCTGGGGATTTTTTTCAGTTGCAGTTCTAAGCTGGTTCTATCTGTGTGACAGAAGAGATTGTAAGATGTCTGAGGTCTTAATGTTATGTGGAATGCCAAGCAACCAGAATTTCAGGAAAATCCTAACAAACCAAAAGACAATAAGGACCCACAAGTTGAGCATTTCTGTCTGATCCTGGTGCAAGCCCCCTTTCTGCTGGCGCTGTCAAATTACACTTTACCACAAATATTTGAGGAGGCCAAGAATTCACAGCGACAGGTAAAAATGAACTAGATCCTCTGGTTCTTTGGCACTTTACTTTGTTTAAGGTTTACTCTTTTTATGCTGGTTACGCTTTAAATTATGGACTAATGATCTTGAGCTAGATAAGAATTACTGACAACTAATGAGTAAGTTTTGCATGAAGCATTCACTATTTTACATCACATCAATCAAACTGAATAGATATTCAGTGTACACACACACACACACACACACACACACACACACACACACACACATATATATATATATATATATATATATATATATATATATATATATATATATATATACAGGGCTGGACTGGGACAAAAAATCGGCCCGGGCATTTTGACTAGAGATCGGCCCACCAGGTATTATACGAAAAGCCATAAAGTCTTTGAATGAAAACAAACACTGTTGTCACAGTGATGTACACCGTCTTGTTGGTATATGTATGATTTCTATACATTTTGCATCAGATAAAAACTTTGGTTATAAGATTCAGATAATTATTTCTTAACATCTAGACATTTTAAATGAGAATAAGAAAGAAAAGAATTTCTTTGTGCCCCCCTTTTCCCTGTTAATGCCGTACCTGACCCCCTGGCAAAACTTTGCTAGACCCGCGCCTGCACAGTTACCAGCTGTCAGCTACTTAGAAAAGGATCCTGGTGTTATTTGTCTCTCAGAAACAGTTCATAACTTCCCTTCAACTCATTCATGTCACCTAAAAGGTAAACCTGTTTCTCCATCACCTGTTCAGCTCTGATGATTCAGTAAGGACATCTCCTGGTTTCATCTTCATGTTTCCCTCTCACCACATATCCAAACCGATATCATGACCAGCAGCTTTTATGGCTGTGGCTCCAGCAAACATCAGCAGATACTAGAAATTAATATTAAATAAATTCTAACAACAGCTGATCAATCTTAAACGTGCTGCTGTTATTATTATTATCAATGTATGCAAAGATCACCACAAGAAGACAGCATTGCACAGCATTATGTTAATTGGTGTAAAGGCAGACATCAAAACCACAGCTAAAATGGTAAGGCAGTGTTGTGCAATGACTTCCCCAAACAAATTTAAATGTCAGTTATGAGGTCTAACTGGAAACCAACTCTTTTAACCAGCTGCAATGACTTGCTAACTTTATAAATAAATTTCCACAGAAATCCCCCAAAACTTTGCATGCTTACAGTACAGTTAAAACATACTAAAACTGTCTATATGTATAATGAAAGGAGTGTTAAAATAATTACACAGAAAAGTAGAATATTCTCATTTTTGAGAAGCCTGAAAGTGAAATGTTTCAAATAATTATGAAATAATTATCAGTTAATTATCAGCTTATCCGCTGTTTCAGTTGAACTCAGCTATACTAGTACTAGCTTAATGTTTAACATTTTAAAAAGTCCTGATATCATTTACATGAAAATAGTTAAAAGTATTCCCTTTGAAATATAGTGAAGTAGAGAGTCTTATGTAAAATACTGAAATCTAATATGTACTTGTGAGAAAATTATATTATTGAAATCAACTATCAACTAAATATTCTTTTTTGTTGTTGTTTTTGCCTAGAATTGCAGAATTGGCTTTGCTCTTCCTACAATTAAAAAAAAAAAAAAAAAAAACGTAATAAAGAAAATCTTAAAAAACTCATTTTAAAACTAATTTAAAACACTAAATGACTACTTGCCTTGCTATCCAGTGTCAATTTGCTGCATTTGGTTTACGACCTTGCAATGAAGAAAACAAGCACTTCACATGAAATCAGCCATGAGTATGTCTAATGCTTTGTTAAGCATCACAGGTTGGTGAATTTAAGAAAGAAAAGGTCTGGTTCAGGTAATCATGTTACCGTTTGGTCTGAACTGAGTTTTGAGCTACTGTATGGGCTTGAATTCCTGTTGTAGAGAATATGCCCAAGATTTAACAGTGACGAATATTTATTGAAAATCTGAAACCATTCTTGCCACTGTTACAGCATTTTCCACTTCTACACTGCCTTTATGCTTCCATCTAACATATCTGCCTTGTTTGTGCTTATTAGATTAGTTTGTGCAATTAGAAGAGTCATATGGTCAAAATATGACTTATGGGTTCTTATGGGTCGTGTCATGCCTCTTAGGTTGTTATTCTCAGGTTTCACACATATTACATCTTGTGTGCAAATGCCATTTCTACCTGGTAAAAAAAGATAAGAAACTGCATATTCAGTTAACAAAGCTATATCAGCTGGGTATGCTAGAGTTTGAATGGTGTATCTTGTATCCAGACATCTACACATGGAAAGGACATCTACAAATGGACAGCCTGAGTGAGTTGTTTGTTGACTTTCTCTGTCTTCCAAAGTAAGTTTTTCAGTTATCGTTGTTATTGTCCCCAGCTCTCTAATAACAATGAACTATCCAGCACACTTATGGAAGCACACTCCTGTGCTCTTGTCCTTTCATTACAGATGGAGTAATGACTCTCTGCCTGCTCTCAGCTGGGTTTTAGGGGTTCTGACGCCACTCACTGGCTATTGAATAATGACCCTGAGAGACCTGGCTTTAGCCTAATCCCTACTTGAAAGCTAACCTTCCTCTAATTCAGGGGTCCCCAATCCCAGTCCACGAGGGCCGGTGTCCCTGCAGGTATTGGATCTCACCCTGGGTCAACACACCTGAATCACATGATTAGTTCATTACCAGGCCTCTGGAGAACCTCAAGACATGCTGAGAAGGTAATTTATCCATTTAAATCAGCTGTGATCGATCAAGGACACATCTAAAACCTGCAGGGACACCGGCCCTCGTGGACTGGGATTGGGGACCCGTGCTCTAATTCAATCCCTCTTTAAACCCTCACTGGAGAAAGACGTGTGGCTCATAACACACATACACACCTGGATTAATGCAGCCAGACTTGCCCGACTGTTCCAGTACCACAATAGAACTGCACAATGGCACAGCTGTCAAAGAAGGATGTTACATTTAAAACATGAAGGACACGTCCTCTGTAGGAATTACATTTAGCCTATCCTGCTGTTTTTAATTTTACAATTTTGAAACATTTTAGTTGATTATAATACATCCTGAAGGAAACCATAGATATGTGGCTTCAGTCCAATTTTATTGTGTTTTTATTTCTTGGTCACTGGGTGTGACCATTAAGAATTGTTTTTAAATGACAAAAGGTAAAGCTCACAGTAAGGGTGGCAAATTGTTTCTCATTTCTGGTTTATTTCTGGTCATTTGAGACAACTGCACTTTGTACTGTTAGATATAATGTGTAAGGTGCATGCCCTATGTTGTTACTCACTAGTTCTGGGAATTTTAACATTAGAATCTATTAGATTAATTTGCATTTGGAACCCTCACCCTACTGTTAAGCTAGCTAAAACAGAACATTAGCTAAATTAACAGTCTTAAAATGTTTCAAAAGAACCAACAGAGACTCAATTTGGCATTGTATTACACTAGTGAAAACTATGAATATGTCTCTGTATTATCAGAATAATTCTAGCTTCCTTTAACTGGAAATTTGCAAGTATTTGAAAATGCTGTAAAATATGAAATGTGCTTTAAACTTTGCCAGACCTTCCTGTTTTATCCAAGAGTTTATTCTTTTTTGAAGATTTATATTTGGTCTTTATTATTTTTGTGGGAGGACAGTAGAATATATGAAAGAAGGAATAGAGGGCAGGGGGCAGTAGCCCAGGGTTGAAAGACCAAGCCCCAGCATTAGACTTTCAGCATATAGGTTGTCCGCTCTATCGAAATATACGGGCACCCCCTGGAGGTTATTCAGATGTAGAGCATTTACATATTACACACAATTATGTTGGAATTTTTGTGAAGGTAGTGATCTTTTGGACTACAGTGGCTGTCATTTGTTCATAAAGTTGGTCTGCAATAGTTCACTGAGTAGTGGGTCATTTTTAGCTCATTCCACACCAAACACTATGCTTGTGAGCAACTTTCACAGCAACTTCAGGCAGCACAGATGATGAACAAGAAAATAAGACAAACCATTCAGAAAACAATATGTAGGTTAAACTGGTCTTTAAAGATGAAAATACTTATTTATGACTCAGCTGAACTAGATGCCAAGATTTAAACATCAACCCACTGAGATCAAAACACCACATTTTATAGAAATAATAAAACTAGATAGAAATAGAAACAAGATGCTGCTGTTCAAATAACCTGACATGCTGGACACTGTGGAGAGTGCAATAAAACCATCTCAGGAAAGAACAGACTCCAATATGTGTCTTTGGTTGCCCATGACTGATGGGCTGCTAAGATCAAAAGATACTGAGATTCAACAAACACGAGAGATTTCTGATGCTTTGGGTGAAAGTATGCTCCTGTCCTCTTAAATTCTGGCTTACTGCAACATGGGGCAAAGTGAGAAAGGCTGGGTTTTCTCTTTCTCAAATGATGTCACCTGTTAGATCTGCAAGTCATCTGCAAAGCCGTGAAATGAAAGGTTGTACAGTGACAAAATAGACCCCAGTGGCAACATATACAGTGCAAATAAGACAGGGCCCAGAATAGAGCCTTAAGTTAAACCATAATTAAGAGAGCCTATGTTGGAGGTGTGGGGCCTATGTTGACATAAAAAGTCCTTCCAAATAAGTAGGACTGAAACCAATGAAGAGCAGACTTAATAGCTAAAACTTTGAGGGTAAAAAAATGGCAAAAAAGTTATCACACATACTTGAAGGTACAGCTCCGACATTATCACGTGGACTAAAAATGTGACTAAGACATCAAAAAGTAACTGAGGCTTGTGACTATTTGTGGACACTAGATTTAAGACAAACTGAGTCGTTGCAGTCTTTATAGCCTCTTGGTAAGCAGAGGGACAGTTCCTAAGAATCCGTAAAGAAACATACAGCCCATCCTTTTTCCATCTCCTCTCAGCGAGTCTGCAATCACGTCTAAGGGTGCGCATATGTAGCAGAGGGGAACTACTTATTTATAAGTTTAAGTTCTCTCTTAGAAACCAAAGGATAAATAATGTTATTAATAAAGTTATTAAATGGTACATTATATGGTAGGTCTGCTTACCAAAATAAGACATATAAAACAACCGTTTGGTTCTTTTGCCATCAGAATTATTGTCTAAAGGCAAAGAAAGATGCCCAACGGATTTACTTTACCAAATGGACCATCCTGGCTTTGCCGTATTGGTCTATTTGATTCACCTTTGCTTTTATTGTTTATTTTATTTTATTTTCACTTGCTAGACACGGGACAGACATGACTGGGGGAAAGAAAAGGGAGAAAGAAAGAGGGAAAGAAAAACAGCGGGCAAGAGGAACGGTGATATAGGGCAAAAAACATAAACCAACAAAACAAACAGATAAAAAATACATATATCAATCACCTGGATCACCTGTTGAGAAAGAAAAAAGAGAAAGCAAGCAAAAAAAAGAGAGCAATATAATAAACAACATCATCGCGATGATCTATGTGAATATAACAGTAAATACTAAATATTGAATATCATTGTGCAGCACGTAGGATCGACAGCGCACAGTGTTCTTTGAGGTAGGAGCAAAAAGGGTGTAGTTTGTGTCTGTGAGCACCCGTGTGTACACCTGTGAACATGAGTGCGCTTGTATTTAAAAGGTTCCTTCATGTAATGATTTGCTAGAGGGTGTGGGGGGCCATAGCCCCGTCCTCCAGGGCATGAAGCAGGCATGGAGGAGATCCAGGCTCCAGACATCCAGAGGCCCTCAGAGCACAAGAGACCAAAGAAGACCAACAGAGGGGCAACCGTGCCACTCTCCCGGAAAGAGCTGAGGAGAGCTCCAGATGAGGGGTCACTCAGCAGCCGCAGAGCAGAAGCCAGGGGGGGTTGCAGTGACGTGCCCGTGAGCTCCGCCGGCAGCCTGCTGTGCCAGAGTGACCGAGCCCCAGGCCAAGAGGCCGAGGGCACCCCACCCCGCCCCAACAGGCAACAGAGAACGGGGGGATGTGAAGACTCCAAACCTCCCTCCTCCCGCTCATATGTAGTGTTGATGCATGTGTGTTCTAAGGTGCATTTAAAACCCAGAAGGGCATGGAGCTACCTGCCAGAGAGCAGCAGGTAAGCGCATAGCTCCTCCTGATACCCCTCAATGTATACGTGTATTTAAAATTGAGAGGTGGGGAACGGCGCCAGGGGTGAGGTTGTACACCCTGATGGTCTTCTGGATGCCGTGTAGCGTGCCCACCCCCAAGGTCCTATATGTATGTGTTATGAGAGTGTGAGTAATGTAAATGTCTTAGTTGTGGGATAAAATTGAGGCACAGGCAGCCAGAAGGGAACAAAGGGGGGGATGTCTCCCCTGCACCCTGGTGACACACCTTTACCCCAAGGCCCTGCATGTGTGGGTGATTGTGGTGGAGTGGGAAGAGGGAGGCAGCTGGAGATGGGGAGGGAAGGAAGGGAGGGGCAAGTGACTGTTTAATTCCTTTAATGCGGTGTTGCAGCAGTGGGAAGTGGTTTATTTGCAGTATTGTTTTACGACACTTTCACAAGGATTGTTGCCACACAAAGTACATGTAGATGCATAGTGCAGTCATTGGCACATAACTTCAGTCATTACTATAATGCCTCATTCACTGATAGTAACACAGTTATTGAGCTAACTTTACGATTGTCACCTTATTTTGCAAAAAGACTTTAATACAAGACACAGAAGAGGTTTTATCATGCTATAAGCAAAATTTATTTAACAACTGACACGTGACCAAATAGAAAGCATCAAAATTTCTTCAGCAGTAAATTTAAGTTAAGCATATTTTCAAAGATGGTTGGATTTTTTTCCCCAACACTTGTTTTGTTATGTTAAGATAAAGAGCATTTCTCTTCACACACACATCTTCAGAGAAGTTTTGAATCTAGTCAAATTCACGTAGACGTAGGTCACGTTTGTAATTCTGGAAATCAGCCTCCAGAGCTTCTACCAACTCTTTGGCTTCTTCTTTACCCAAAATCCTAGCAAAGGGAAAACAGGTTCCGCATCAAAACACACACACACACACACACACACACACACACAGATTATTTAAATAATGCCACAAGTTTCAAAGATTTTGTGATTTTAGCATTTTGTAAAATAACAGCAATTTTCTTACCCTTGGGCACAGCGGGTAAGAGCTAAATTTAAAAAAAGAGAAGAGAAATTAGTGAACAGCCAACAATATTCTGTTAAGCTGGGCATACACTTTGGCCCATTTTATGACAATTTTTCAGTCGTGCAACCGTTTTGGGGATCGGCCCGAGTTTCGCCTTAATCATGTGTCGTGCATCATGTAGTATACATGGGGTAACGAGAAGCGATTAACACCTCACGACCAGCTCCCAATCAACAATCGTATGGTCGCAAGAAAATCAAACCTGTTTGAAATCCTGGTCGCCCCTCATGAGGGTATCAACGCAATCTCTCACACTGCGCACGTTTAAACACATGGAAGTGAAAAAGACGGAGGAGAATGGCGGTGCAGCGTGTGATCTGGACACAAGCGATGGAGGCCCAGCTTGTAGAACTTTGGTAAGCTCATCTTTGTCAATGTGGCCTCACAAAATTATCACGCCCACAATAACCTTGAAAAGAGTTGGATCGACATTTCTGCTCAGTTGCAGCTGCCTGGTCTATGTCTTTCATTAGCAAGTTAGCAAAGTTGATGGTGATGGTGTGTGTGTCTGTGTGAGTGAAAGACAGAGAGTGAGAGCGAGAGACAGATATTGTCTAATAAGCGTCATGTAATGAATGCACAGTGTGAGCACTCAGGTTGCATCAGAGCATCGGGCTGTATAGTGTGAGACCCTGCATCGTGACCTACGAACTTCTTACCCCCTGCGAGTCAATCGTACAGTTTGAGCAGGAGCTGAATAGCACGACTGAAAAAATTGCAGTATATGCCCAGCTTTACAGACTTTGTAATAAAGGGTTGTCAGCTTTCCTTTTATCTAGTTGTGCCAGATTCCCCCCCAAAAAATCAAGCACTAATCAAAAAAACTAATAGTACCTTTTTTAAAAAATTTACTCCACTTAAAACACTCTCCTGGTTCAGCCATCATTACAACCATGGATAACACAAGAAAGATCACAGCAGACTTCATCCTGCAAAGAAAAACATATAATCATTTTTGAATCTCTAACGTCATTTGCGCTTGAAATATATTGATTTCTTACCTTTACAGAGATTCACAGCCAAACGCTATGGGTTGGTGGAGATATTCACCTGTTGTGTGGCGGTAGTCTGGTACATCCCTTTATATTTATACAGGAGAAAGATTAATAATTGTGTAATATTTTGCTCTATTGCAAAATATATGTTCGTATTCGTGCCATTCTAGTCTTTATCGTGAAATCAGAATAATTTCAGAGGGTTCCAGTCCCTCGCCACTTCTCTGTGTTCAACGTTTCAGTTTAACCCAAGTGACTTATTGAGTTGTCAATATTTAATTAAACACACAGTAATTTGACTTCTTCTTTTCTTTTTCTTTTTTTTTCTTGTTCTTTTTTTCCCGCCTGTCCCGTTTGGTTCTTTTGCCATCAGAATTATTGTCTAAAGGCAAAGAAAGATGCCCAACGGATTTACTTTACCAAATGGACCATCCTGGCTTTGCCGTATTGGTCTATTTGATTCACCTTTGCTTTTATTGTTTATTTTATTTTATTTTCACTTGCTAGACACGGGACAGACATGACTGGGGGAAAGAAAAGGGAGAAAGAAAGAGGGAAAGAAAAACAGCGGGCAAGAGGAACGGTGATATAGGGCAAAAAACATAAACCAACAAAACAAACAGATAAAAAATACATATATCAATCACCTGGATCACCTGTTGAGAAAGAAAAAAGAGAAAGCAAGCAAAAAAAAGAGAGCAATATAATAAACAACATCATCGCGATGATCTATGTGAATATAACAGTAAATACTAAATATTGAATATCATTGTGCAGCACGTAGGATCGACAGCGCACAGTGTTCTTTGAGGTAGGAGCCAAAAAGGGTGTAGTTTGTGTCTGTGAGCACCCGTGTGTACACCTGTGAGCATGAGCGCGCTTGTATTTAATAGGTTCCTTCATGTAATGATCTGCTAGAGGGTGTGGGGGGCCATAGACCCGTCCTCCAGGGCATGAAGCAGGTATGGAGGAGATCCAGGCTCCAGACATCCAGAGGCCCTCAGAGCACACAAGACCAAAGAAGACCAACGGAGGGGCAACCGTGCCACACTCCTGGAAAGAGCTGAGGAGAGCAGTTGCAGTTGCAGTAACGTGCCCGTGAGCTCCGCCGGAAGCCTGCTGTGCCAGAGTGACCAAGCCCCAGGCCAAGAGGCCGAGGGCACCCCACCCCCGTAGGGGTCCGAGCGAGCCCCAGGCTCCAGGCCCCGACAAGCAGCCACCAGGAGTGAGCCGGTGAGTACCTGGACGCCCGTCCCTGGACACAAAGAACCACCAATGCACCGGTGTCTGAGGGCGTCTGCCACTGGCAGGGGGAGTGGGGGGGGGAGATAGGGACATGAGATGTCCCTAGAGAGGTGGCGTCTGATACCCGACCTGACATATAGACACAGACAAACAGGCACACACAGATACAAACATCCATTCCCACCCTCATGCTCTCGTATGCGATTACTCAGCACTTACCCAACGTGGAGACAAACATAAATAGACACTGTACACACAATCACACTCCCCAAGCATACTCTATACCCCAGGTCTAGGTACCCTTGCCCCTGGAGGGGGAAACTGCACCCAGACCCAGGTAGTGTTACTCTTTTTCCCTGGGGTGGAGAGAAGAAGACCGCCCCGACTCTGCAGTACCAGGGAGGCCCCACATTCCAGACCCCAATTGGATGGCCAACTCCTCCTCCCAGCCCCCCCCCACCCCAACAGGCAACAGAGAACGGGGGTGTGTGAAGACTCCAAACCTCCCTCCTCCTGCTCATATGTAGTGTTAATGCATGTGTGTTCTAAGGTGCATTTAAAACCCAGGAGGGCATGGAGCTACCTGCCAGAGAGCAGCAGGTAAGCGCATAGCCCCTCCTGATACCCCTCAATGTATACGTGTATTTATAATTGAGGGGAACGGCGCCAGGGGTGAGGTTGTACACCCTGATGGTCTTCTGGATGCCGTGTAGCGTGCCCACCCCCAAGATCCTATATGTATGTGTTATGAGAGTGTGAGTAATGTAAATGTCTAAGTTGTGGGATAAAATTGAGGCACCGGCAGCCTGAAGGGAACAGAGGGGGGGATGTCTCCCCTGCACCCTGGTGACACACCTTTAGCCCAAGGCCCTGCATGTGTGGGTGATTGTGGTGGAGTGGGAAGAGGGAGGCAGCTGGAGATGGGGAGGGAAGGAAGGGAGAGGCAAGTTACCCCTCCCTGGGGCCAGCTCTCCTGCTGAGCCCCCATACACCCACCTGCCCACAACCCCGGCGACACACCAACCAGGACCGAAGCCCCCAAGGCCCAGCCAGGGCTCCAGCTTGGAGACGGAGAAGCCCCAGAACCCCACGCCTGCCCCGGACCCACCCAGTGGCAGCCAGGCTACCAGGTCCGTAACCCACGTGCGTCAGCACAGACCCTCCCCTAGCCCCACTGCACACAGCCACGAGAAAACCATCACCTAAGAGCCAACAGAGCCCTTAACAACCCCGGGTTGAGCCCTCCAAGGAAGACGCTCCTAGGGAATCCCCCGACGCCCCAAGCCTGTCCCTACCCCCACACCAATCACAACAGTGAAGGTGGGACCAAACCATGACCCTCCACCCCCACTAGGTGATGGAGCTGATCAAAGGAGCCCAGAGCAATTGATCTGATGTGGTGGCAGAGGCTGTATCAAGACTAATGTAATCTATTAGATAATTTCTATATTGGTTAGAATTAAGATTATTTTTATTTTTCCAGTTCATGAGAACTGTTTTCTTGGCTATGCATAGGGCAGTGAAAACCATATGGGCTATATTCTTTTCTGTAGTGACATAATCTAAGCTGCCCAACAAGCGCACTAAAGGGAAAGTTGGAATGTTACATTTCAGACACTTCAATAAGTCTTCACATATCTTGCGCCAAAACTTCTGAACTGGTGGACAGAACCAAAGAGCGTGGATCTAATTGTCCGGTGTATTGGTTCGACAGTGTGAGCAGTTGTTGGAAGACGTAAAGCCCATCTTGAACATCCGGTGGCCTGTATAGTGTGCTCTATGTAGTACTTTGTATTGAATTAATTGAAGACTGGGATTTCTAATTAAATGAAAGGTTTTTATGCATATCTGAGACCAGAAGTTTTTATCGAAGTTAACTGATAAATCCGCTTCCCATTTTGCAATAAGAAGTGATATTGATTCATCTGTTTTAGAAAGCATTCTGTATATTTTGGAAAGTAATTTGGAGGTTTTAAGAGTAAGAAATTGTACTTGATGGTGTTTGTAGTTCAACTTGACTGGGTTTAATTTTCTTTTTTACTATGAATTTAATTTGTTGATATTCTAAAAATCTTTTCTTGTTGATCCCATATTGTGTAACTAGCCTGTCAAATAGAATAAATTATGTTCCTTCTAATATATGTTCTAAGTATTTGATTCCTTTACAACTCCAATCTGGAAAGTTTATCATATTATTTTTTTGTAATATGTCAGGGTTGTTCCAGATAGGTGTACGTTTGTATGGGATTAATGAAGACTCCGTCAATTTTAGAAACTCCCACCATGCTGTCAGAGAAGAGCTGATGTTGACACTTTTGAAGCATTCATGTCATTCGATGTTTGAGCTGATAAATGGTAGGTCTGAAATCTCTAGATTATTGCAAAGTGCTTGTTCTACATCTAGCCAAGGTTTGTCTAAGAAGGTATGTTTGAGCCATCCTGAGATAAATTGATGCCTGTTGGCTAAGAAGTAGTGTTGAAAGTTAGGTAGTTCTAATCCTCCTTTATCCTTGGTCTTTTGTACTGTTTTTAAGCTTATACGTGGGGGTTTATCTTTCCAAAGGAATTTGGACATATATGAATCTAGAGATCTGAACCAATCTTGTGGTGGTTTAGTTGGGATCATTGAGAATAAATAGTTTATTTTTGGTAAAACCATCATTTTTATAGCAGCAACCCTTCCCATGAGTGATATGGGTAGACATTTCCATCTAATCAGGTCGCCTTCTACTTTCTTTAAAAGTGGGCTTGGGAGAAACATTAATACCTAAATATTTTATATTTCCAGATTGCAGTGGTGTAGAAGAAGAATTATGGAAGGAGCAATTAATTGGAAGGAGTTTATAAGAGTTTATCAATGCAATTACCCCAGAGAGATTGGTTTGTGAGTTTTGGAGAAAAAGTAACACATCATCCACATAAAGGCTGATTTTATGTTCCGCGTTCTTACATTTTATGCCGTTAATTACTGTATTCTGTCTAATTGCTGCTGCTAGTGGTTCAATAAAAATTGCAAACAGTGAAGGGGAGAGTGGGCATCCCTGCCTGGTGCCCCTCAGGAGGCAGAAGCTGGAGGATGTTTGGTTATTTGTTTTGACACAAGCTGTTGGGGAATTGTATAATATTTTTAACCAGTTAATGAAAGAGGTTCCAAAACCAAAAAAAAAGTGTAAAGTTGCAAATAGAAACTTCCATTTAACTCTGTCAAACGCTTTTTCTGCATCTAAAGAAAATATTGTAATTTCAATGTTTTTACTGTATGAGTAGTCTATCAAATTAAGTAATCTACGTGTATTTGTTGATGAGTGCCTACCTTTTATGAAACCAGTTTGGTCAGGATGCATAAAGAGGGGGGTTATTTTCTCTAATCTCTTTGAGAGAGCTTTGCAGATTATTTTAAGGTCTACATTTATAAGGGATATTGGACGATAGCTTGAGGGATATGTTAGGATGCCTGGGTCGTTGACCCAGGGTTTTGAGTTTATTATATTATTTATCATTTCTAGTCTTTGGTTTCTTAGAGTTCTGTCTTATGGTTTATGTCTCTGTGTAATCCTTAGTTGCTGTCTCCCCTGTCTGCTACATCCCCTTGTCCAGACAGTGTCTGTGTCTGCCCTGGTCCCACGTGTCTGTTCCCTCTGTTGTAGTGCCTGCCTGTTCAGTCTGTGTTGTGTTTCCTGTTTTACTTTGAAAGTCCGTGTCTCATGTAAATGTGTCTGGTTTTGCTTCCTTTGTCTCATTAGGCCTGATTTGCCCCAGCTGTGTTTCCCTCCTGTTACCTAGTCCATGATTGCTCCCTCTGTATATTTAAGCCCTGTGTTTCTCTGTGTCCATGTTGCGATCTACCCTTATCTAGCTGTGTGTTCTGTTGGCGTAAGTTCACCTTGGAGTCTCAGTTTTGTTACTTTTTTGAGTTTAGCAATAAATCTAAGTTTGAGTTACTTTCTGTTTCTGGAGTCTGCACTTTGGGTCCTTTTCCTGTCTGCACACAGCCTTCACATAACAGGATATACAGGGTCTTTGCCTGGTTTTAGCAGGGGATTAATGTTTGCAGAATTCATATTTGATGGAAGTCTGCCCTTTTCTTTGATTTCCCACAATGTTCTTTAAAAAATTGGTGCTAGAATCATCCAGAATTCTTTGTAGAATTCTGCAGGAAAGCCGTCTGGACCTGGAGTCTTATTATTGGGCATACTTATCAAGGCTTCCTGGAGTTCACCTGGCGTCAGTGGCGAATCCAGTGCCATTGCTTGAGTGTCTAATAATTTTGGAAGAGTTATGTTGTCCAAAAACTGATCAATTTCGTTTTTAGATTGTCTTCACCACAAAGAAACCTAAAGAAAGTTTTATAGAAATCCCTGAAAATGTTGTTTATTTTTTTCCGGTCATATATTGTGTTCCCAGATGAATCTTGAACAGCACATATAGTTGTTTTTTTATTTATTTATTTTTAGCTGGTTCGCTAGAAATTGACTGAATTTATTACCATGTTCATAATTTTGTATGCGTAGTCTTTGTACTAAGAATTTTGTTTTTTCATTAATTATCTCATTTAATTCTAGTTTGTTTGGGGTTTTTTTTTGCGTATTTTGCTCAATGTTTCCTGATCTTGGTGTGACATGTAGGCTTCTAGGGATTTGATGTTTTTTTTTCTAATTCCTGAATATTTTGTTTTCTTGTTTCTTTTTATGTGATGAGAAAGAAATTATTTTCTCTCATCACAGCTTTCCCTGCTTCCCACAGAAGCTGATGTTCCAGGAGTGTCATTAAAGTCTAAATATAGAGTCCATTCTTTTTTAAAAATATTTAATAAAGTCTTCATCTTTAAGCAGTGATGTATTAAATCTCCAGTTTTTACTTTGCGTAATTTTCTTCTTATGTATCAGTGTTAAAGATACAGGAGCATGATCGCTGACAGCTATAGGGTGAATCCCAGTGTCTGAAATATCACTCAGCAGTGAGCTGCTCACCAAAAAATAATCCAGATGAGAGTAGGAGTGATGAACATGTGAGAAAAAAGTATATTTCTTACTGTTGGGGTGAAGGGAGCGCCATGCATCGCAAAGACCAAAGTCACTCATATACTGTTTGACTATATTTGTGGACTGCCAATTACGCTGAGTTCCTGCTGTATTGAGCCTATCCATTTCTTCATTTAGTCCAAGGTTGAGGTCGCCTCCAAGAACAAGTGTGCTGTATAA
Source organism: Pelmatolapia mariae (assembly GCF_036321145.2). NCBI lineage: Eukaryota > Metazoa > Chordata > Actinopteri > Cichliformes > Cichlidae > Pelmatolapia > Pelmatolapia mariae. Next base: position 20,348,625 of record NC_086240.1, on the reverse strand, counting down.
GTGTTCAGAGAGTACACTGAAAAAACCGTGAAAGAATGAGGGATCATCAACATTTGGACCATATACACTTACAATACATAGCTTTTTATCAAGTATAGGTAGTTTAATGATTAAGAATCTGCCCTCTGGATCTATAACTGTATCAGGTACTGTGAAATTAATATTTTTATGTATTAGAATTGCTACTCCCCTTTGTCTAAAATTATAACAAGCTGAGAACACATTAGGAAACTCAGGTGTTTTAAGTTCTTTTAAACCTCTAAGAGGTCGGTGGGTCTCTTGTAAAAGGACAACATCTGCCTGTAGTTTTTTGAGTTGGTTAAATATTTTTAACCTCTTTTCTCTGGAGCCAGCTCCATTTACATTCCATGTAACAAACCTTAGTGCGCCCATAGATGTGTGTGTATAACTAGGGATGTACGCTGTGTGTGTTGCTTAGACAGGTGGAGAGAATACATCACTTGTTCGTAAATAGAGAGAAGGAGAGAAAAAAAATGTGTGGCGAGATGCTCCCTGAGTCTGACTATGTGTGTGCATATTTACTAATATGAGTACGCTTGACTTAAGTGTGTGTATCCTATACGTCTGTGTGCGCTGTCTGATTGATGTAAATGTGCTGCCGTTGAGCGCATGACTGTGTGTGATCGTGCTGTGCGTATGTATTGAAATAAAGGATGTTGTTTGTGGATGAGTCTGGAAGCAGGTGATCGAAGCAGTGAAAGAAAATAAAAAAAGAAAGAAACCAAGGACAAGGGTGAGCAACATAAAAGAGGGGGGGAAAAGAAAAAAAAACGAGAAGAAAAAAACGGAAACATTCCAATTAAACCATTGACGGAGAGCGACGGTGTTAATTCTGCTATGATATCACACTTAAGTTGTGATTTGATATTGGTAAGTTAAACAGATGTTACTGCAAGTTATTGTGAGTGGGTAGGTAAAGAGTGTAGTGGATTCTTATCTGGTGTGAAGTTAATACAGCCACGGAGTGATGCCAGGGTCGTGGTAAAGCTGTCCATCCACGTAGAGCCGGTCCACGGAGATGACAGCGCGGGAGCCCTTCTGGATGAAGCCGCGTCGGATTGGAAAGAGGACCCTGCGTCGTTGCAGGATCTCTTTTGGGAACTGGTCGTTTACGCTGAAGTCCGTTCCTTTTAATTCCCTGCCACAACTTTTCACCTGTTCCTTTTGTTTGAAGTGGCCGAATTTGGCCACAATAGGACGTGGTCTCCCGGCTGCTGACCACATGGGGCCGATGCGATGCACTCTATCAAACACGATATTCTTTACGGTTCACCTTAGTCTCCGTGTCTTCTCCAGCGGATTCTGGAATACCAGAAAATACAAGATTATCTCTCATGCCACGAACTTGTAGATCAATAACTGTCTCTTTTATTTTTTTACTTTCTCTATTTAGCTGGGTAACATTCTCAGTGAGACGTTTGGCTGACTCCCTTAGCATGGCATTTTCAGCAGCGAACGTTTCCACCTGCTGCTGGCTGAGAGAGTCTGCCGGGTGACATCTTTTCGATGACGGCGTCTCAGATTTGGCCAGGGAACATGCACTCTGAGCCTTCTTCATTACGAGATCCTGTAAGCACTGATTGATGTAATCTTGGAGAGCCTCTAAACTCTCAGTTGCATCATGAGTCGCTTACCTTGTCCGTCACTTACCTCTGTCCATAATTTGACTTCTTCTCAGTTGCTAGGATCCAACCTTTCCCTTCTTAACATTAGTCATCTGTTTTGTGCTACTGAAAATAAAATCACTGTTTTTTTGCTATGCAAACATTATTTATGCTTTACTCTTATTCTGGATTTGCAGGTTTATGTGTGTATTTTCCTGCCTTTGTTCTGTAAATAAGAAGAAAGTATCAGAAGCACTTTTGTTTCTATAAATTAAATCTCTCTGTTTGGCTTCTTCCATTATTAAAGAAAAACATGATGTGAAGTAAGTACTAGCTGGTCAAAATTAGTAGTTACTGGGTGGTGACCATGGTGGCCATTTAGAAGTCGGCCATCTTATTCTACAAAAAGAATAAAGTTACGTTGAAACCAAGCACACCATTTTTTTTCTTGTGACATTACCAATAAGTTTGATGTGTCACATGGCCCTCTTCCTATTGAAAAAACAAAAGTTGTATCCAAGATTGCCGACTTCTAAATTTCCACCATGGTCACCACCCATCTTGAGGAGTTTGCCCCCTCACATATACTAATGTGCCACAAACAGGACTTTAATATCACCAACTATTCCCATGTTATTACGGTGTATCCATATAAATGGCCCACCCTATACTATGTAGTATGGTAGTAACATGTATGATTGTGTAAGACAGCGGTCCCCAACCCCCAGGTCACGGAGAGAGGTCACGGAGAGAGGTCACGGAGAGAGGTCACGGAGAGAGGTCACGGGAGGTCCGTGAGTTGAGGCTCGGGTGTGAAATTTATGGTTTTCAGGGTTTTTATCGTTAACTCGGTTTCCCTGGGTCTTTTTCCGTGTTCTAGTTGTGTGTCTTATTTTGAAAGAAATATTTACGCATTATCATAGAGTATTAAGGGGCAGAGAGGAGGATGCTGCTAATAAAGTTATGCAATTACACAGTGAATTCACATTTATTATTATATTTACAACATACCACAGTTTTTGTCTTGGTTGTATTATTTTATTTTGTAGTTTTTATCTGCAACACCTTAAAGGCCGGTCCGTGAAAATATTGTCTGATATTAAACCGGTCTGTGGCGCAAAACAGGTTGGGGAACGCTGGTGTAAGACACATATGCACATACTTTTTCTTGTTCTTAGTCATGTTGATTTTTATTACATTTTTGCTTCAATTTTTTCTTGCTTAGAACATCAGAAAACAAGGTCAAGGTCAAGTTTACATTACTATTTACATTACATTACTAACAGTTCATACTGCACAAAGTGCTTAATAATGTAAAATATAGAAAAATAAATAAATAAATGAATAGAACAACAATGATGCAGTAAAGTTAATAAATAAATAAAGTCAATTTAAAAAAGTAAAACAACAACAACTGGAGACATTAAAGAGAGTCCTGGTCCAAACCAAAGTACAGAGAATTGCTGCAGTCCAGTCTACAAGTAATGAACAGATGAATAACATGTCCAAAGACTTTAGTTGGAAGGTATGGCTTTACCTTGGCTAGCTGTCTCAAATGAAAAAAGTTGGAACGGACTACTGTGCTCACCTGCCAACACAGTTTAAAGGAACCATTGAAGTACACACCGTGGGGTTTTTTTTACATTTGACTTACAATAGGAAGATAAGGGGCCCAGAGCACTATCAGTGTGTTTATTAATGAAGTTGCCAAAAATGACAATTTCTGTTTTCGTTTAATTGTAAAATATTTAAAGAATCCACTGTTTAATGTCATCAAAGCAGTGTAATAATAGCTGAAGTGAGTCTGTCCCTGCTTTTAAAGGCAGTTAGATCTGCAAGTCATCTGCAAAACCGTGAAATGAAAGGTTGTACAGTGAGAAAATAGACCCCAGTGGCAACATATACAGTCCAAATGAGACAGGGCCCAGAATAGAGCCTTAAGGTAAACCATAATTAAGAGAGGCTATGTTGGAGGTGTGGGGCCCATGTTGACATTAAAAGTCCTTCCAAATAAGTAGGACTGAAACCACTGAAGAGCAGACCCTTTTAGGCCAGGATGTGATTCCAGCCGTGATAGGAGGATATCATGGTTGACCATGTCAAAGGCTGCTGTCAGGTCCAACAACAAGAGGGCAGCAGGGCTGCCAGAATGCAGAGTAAAAAGAAAATAATTAAAACCCCTTAAAAGTAGGGATGCGTACTGGTATCCGGTGCCATGGTTCTGACATAAACGGTAGTAACCAGACCGAAAAGCAGCGCACATTTCGGTGCTTCTTTTTCCCTGAGATATCATACACTTTGGATTCTAGCCAATCATTTTACCTTTGCAAGCGTAGTAGGCGGGCCCAGGTACGTACGTTCTTTCAGAGCAGAGCTACAGATTAAAAATGCCCAAGGCGAAGCGGTCAAAAGTCTGGCTGTACTTCACAGCAAAAGATGCAAACTCAGCAGCCTGCAACAAGTGCTTCAAGCTGATACTGTGATACTGTCACGGGCTGCGATGGCAGACTGTGGAGTGGCAGTGAAAGTAGGGTCCAAACGCGAGACTCTTAGTGAAGGACAGTGGATTTATTTACAGGGGGTGGAAAACACACAACTATATACAAAATCCAGGCACTGTGGTCCCGTGGCGATTCTCCCTGAATCCCACACAGTGCAGATGTCCGTGAAAGGTGAAAAAGTGGCGACTCCAAAAAAACTCCTATTCCCACACCGTGACTTTAAAGCACACTCCGTTCCAGATTCCTGGTAACACAAACACATTAAGGTTAACAGGAGCTCTATTAACTCGGAGGTTATACAAAAGTCCACGGCTGTACTGACGAGTTCTGACTCAAGGATCCAGCGTCGGCCTCAGCTCAGCTACAGTCTTAAATGCCGCTCCCTTGACGAGCGTAATCTGCTGCAGCTGGCAGAGGACGATGAGCGGCAGGTGTGGCTGTCTCTGGAGCAGAAACACTTCCGGGTTCGCAGTCTCCTCAGCGAACCAAAACCTCCGGAAGCTCACACGGAGAAACATGGAGAAAAAGGAGAGCAAACCAAAACACCACACGGAAAATATAAACAGTATCTGTCATGGCCTGGGTCCCTAGACCCAGGCCATGACAGATACTGTGCAAAGGAGGTAACTCCTCGAATCTGATGAAACACCTAGCAACGTATAGCATTTTGTTAAAAGCCGAGAAATGCACCGTATTTGATAGCTTGCTGCGAGACCTCACACCAAGCACATCTACTGCGGGTGGGTTGCCTGTTATCGGACCTGGAGTTAGCAACATCCCCCAAGAACCCGAAGAGGAGAGTCCTACCCATCCCTACTTAAAAGTGCCGTTTCAGTTGTGTGTAGTGATTTTAAACCAGATTAAAACTTTTCAAAGATCTCATTACGATCAAGGGAGGCCTGCTACTGTAAATAGACCACTTTCTCCAGAACTTTTGAAAGAAAAGGGAGCTTGGCCTGTAATTAACCAGGACAGTTGGGTCCAGATCGTGCTTTTTAAAAAGAGGCTATAGTTTGTTTAAAACATGATAGGACACAGCCTGTAGCAAGAAAAGTGTTAATTAATCTTTGGATAAAAGGCCCATCAGTATTAAAAGTGTTTTTAAGCAGTCAAGGGGGAAGACAATCTTCCCATGAGACGATCTTAGGTAATGGACTACCACAGACAATTCACTCAAGGAAACAGACTCAAACTGATCCAAGACAGTGGGTGACAAGACAAAAGATCTAATAGCTGAAACTTTGTGGGTAAAAAATGGCAAAAAGTTATCACACATACTTGAAGGTGCAGCTCCGACATTATCACGTGGACTAAAAATATGATTAAAACATTAAAAAGTACCTGAGGCTTGTGACTATTTGTGGACACTAGATTTGAGACAAACTGAGTCTTTGCATTCTTTACAGCCTCTTGGTAAGCAGAGAGACAGTTCCTAAGAATCCATAAAGAAACATACAGCCCATCCTTTTTCCATCTCCTCTCAGCGCGTCTGCAATCACATCTAAGGGTGCACGTATGTAGCAGAGGGGAACTACTTATTTATAAGTTTAAGTTCTCTCTTAGAAACCAAAGGATAAATAATGTTATTAATGAAGTTATTAAATGGTACACTAAATATGGTAGGTCTGCTTACCAAAATAAGACATATAAAATAACTACTTTGTTACACTGTGAACTCTGATCCTCATCATACCATTTTCAGAATATCATTTATCTTTTATGTGTTTTGGTGGCTATTTATATGTATTGTGGAATGAATTAAATAATGTTCATGTAAAAAATAAAAACTAGAACATCTCCCAGTGTTTTTTTTTTCTTTGTGTCATGCTCACAGGGCTGTAGTGAGTACATGCTTGCATGATTGTGTGGCATTTTTGGTCTTACCAAAGCAATGATGATGCAAAGTCCTTGCTGTGTCAATATTAAGAGCTTGGCTACTTCCCCATGGTCTATTTCCTCTGCTCTTGCAACACAGAAAAACCAACAGTGAACAAGTCGAAAATAAGACAGCCAAAAAAGGGAAATAGTTGTTATTAAGTTTTTTTGACTTTTTTTAACTTAAATATTTAAACTTTTTTCCACTTTAGAACATTCTTTAATGATTAACCACAGTTATATATATTTAAAGTAAAAATCTGTCCCGCATTTGGATTTGTCCCATATTCCTAGAGGCATATTGTTAAGTGATTTTTTTAATCTATGGTTTTAGAGGTTCTATACTTTGTACTTTTTTTCAATTTTCAGACACAACCTTTACATGAAGGAAGTGGAAAGAAAGGCTCTTGGCTCTTTTAAAGGGACAGTACCGAGCCACAGTTCACCAGGAAAGACACGAAAGATAACAGTTTGCCATTTCTGGACTGTGCATGCGAATTGAAGGGAGTGGAAACCTCAATATTGAAGTATGGAACCTATTTTCCTTTGGCTAGTTTTTTTTGGAAAAAGAAAACTCAAACTCTGGAGATGAAGGCTTGCAATTACCTTGCAATCTGTCATAAGGCCACAAAATAATATAAAGTAAATTTTTCATGTCTAGATGATCATTTATAAAGTGCTTTACAAACCCAAACATTAAGGCTAACAGGTGGATTTTCCTGTTTGAGTGCAGCTGGACAAACAACGTAGAGCCACTTTCTGTTAAAGAGCCAGACAGGAAAAGTGGATAGTATATCCTCAATTTTAATATAAAACACATTGTTGCTGTCAGGGGCAGCCCAAAAGTCATCCCCTTAAACTGATTTTTAGTTTTAGTGTTGCATAACATAATGTAAGTCGATAAGCTGCAACAACCAACCAATCACATGACATAACGTTCCGTCATGAGAGAAGATGATGCTAAACATGTTTTGAAAACTTTTGTTTTTGGAACTTTAAGCGCTTATTTCTTAAATACATCTTCACAGATAGTGTTAAATCTATGTCAGTTTTTGAGAGCAAGGTTCCATAATGTAAATTAGCCTTTCCACATTTAATGTTTCATGTCCTCTTTAAAAATGCAACGTTCAGTAAAGTTGGCATCACATTGAAGTAGTGTTCACTGTTGTTTCAGAAGGTTGTGCATCTCTCAATTTTTGTACCTTTGTGTGTTGCACCACTGGCATTGCAGCTGGGTTTAAGGCACAAGTGTACTATTGTGTCAGTTTTTAGCACCATTGGAATGATATTTTCATGCAGAAGCTTAGAGATTCATAGTTTATCAAAATCTGAATCTGAATCAGCATACTTTATTAATCCCTAGGGAAATTACGTGGGTTAAGGTTGCTCCAGTGCAGTAACATTAACAAAAACAGACTAGACTATTAACAATAAAATATGTTAAGATACAAGGAATAGCACAATATGTACAAATCACCAAATAATAAATATCCAGGGTTGACGGAAGAGATTAATAAATATCAAGAAAATAGACAGCAATATTACCGAGTAAGAAAAGAGTGTGTGCAAAAGTATGTAACTATTGCAGTTTTTATAGTGTATTCGATAGAGGAGTTGTACAGGGAGATGGCCACAGACAGGAATGATTTCCTGTGTCATTCAGTGGTGCTTTTTTGGTAATCTCAGTCTCTCACTGAACATGCTCCTGTGGCTAGCCAGCATGTCATGGAGTGGGTGGGAGGTATTATCCAACACTGTCTTTATCTTAGACAACATTCGTCTCTCCGATACCACCTTAAGAGATTCCAGCTCCATACCCACAACATTACTGGCCTTGCGTCATCAGTTTATTGAGTCTTTTGGCACCAGCAACCCTCAACCTGCTGCCCCAGCATGCAACAGCATAGAGGATAGCACTAGCCACAACAGACTCATAGAATATCCTGAGCATTATCCAACAGATGTTGAAGGACCTCAGCCGCCTCAGAAAATAGAGATGACTTTGACCCTTCCTGTAAAGGGCAGTAGTGTTTTTAACTCAGTCCAGTTTATTGTCTATGTGTACTCCAAGGTATTTATAGTCCTCCACAATGTCCACATTGACCCCCTGGTTTGAAACAGGGGTCAAGGGTTTCCTGGTCTTCATAAAATCCACAATCAAATCCTCGGTCTTTGCCACGTTGAGCTTCAGATGATTCTGTTCGCACCATGTAACAAAGGAGTCAGCCACAGCCCGGTACTCTGGCTCATCATCCCTGCAGATGCATCCAACCATCGCGGAGTCATCAGAAAACTTCTGAAGATGGCAGGTCTCTGTGCAGTGGCTGAAGTCTGTGGTGTAGAGGGAGGGAGAGAGGACAGTCCCTTGTGGTGCCTCTGTATTGCTGATTACCTTGTCAGACAAACAATGTGGAAGATGCACATATTGTGGTCTTCCTGTTAGGTTATCAACAATCCAGGACACCAGAGAAGCATCCACCTGCATTGCTGTTAGCTTATCACCTAGGAGGGTCGGCCTGATGGTGTTGAATGCACTGGAAAAGTAAAAACAAAATGACCCTCACAGTGTGCGCTGGCTGGTCCAGATAGGTGTAGAGACGATTGAGCAGATAGATGATGCCGTCCTCGGTTCTGAGGCGTTGCTGGTAAGCAAATTGAAGGGAATCCTGATGTGATCTGACTGTGGGTCGGAGCTGGTGCAGGATGAGTCTTTCCAGGGTCTTAATGATGTGGGAGGTCAGTGCCACAGGCCTGTAATCCTGGGGGCCACTGGCGTCTTTGGTGTCTTCCACAGCACTGGGACCCTCTGCAGACTCAGACTCAACAGGAACAGTTTATGAAAGACTCCAGAAATCTGGGGCACACAGGTCTTGAGGACGCGGGGACTCACTCCGTCTAGTCCAGCAGACTTCCCTGAGTGGTATCTCCCCACTCAAGATCAGTCTCTGAAACTGGTCTTGAGTGAAAGTGATGGGTGGGGGAGGGGTGTCAGGACTCTTACTGGAGGCAACAGTGCTATAGGGCTTTGGAGCGTGATGTCACGGGATGTCTCCCGCCATGACAGTGGGCCAAACGAAGCACACGGAAGCGTCAGCTATGGTTCGTATGTACTGTGTTGTCGGTTGCAACGGTAGATCACACGATAGGGAAGGCAAGAAGCTGGAAAATGGGCTCTCTTTTCATCGTTTCCCCTCCTGGAGGCAACGGGAGGGATCTCATTTATCCAATATTACTAAACAAAGACGTCAGGCTTGGATTGCAGCGGTCAGACTCGGACTGGCATGCAAGGCGAGTGCAACGAAAGCGAAAAAGAGCACCCATCGGAGGTAACCCCTGCCCCAAAAACATACAAAATTGCGCTCATTATACTCTAATCTGCACATAACTTTCAGTTGAATCACCCACCTGGAATACTGGTGTCCATTTACCTTATGTGTATGCACTAATTTTATCTTACATGCTTTCATTATGCAGCTGCAGAGTATGAAGGTGTGCCCCGTGCAGAAGTAATAGATGAAGATCTGACAGAAGACCAACAACAAAATCACCATGTCATGGAGGCTGTGGACAGGAGTTACTCATATCATGTGAGGGTGAAGACACAACACTGCTTGATAAGAATGTTAAGGTGTGCTGTGTTTTGGTGAATATGTGCCCCAGTGTGGTTGTCAAACCAGGGCCAAATGAAACTTGCTCTTGTTGAATATTCATAAAACTGCTGTGTTGCATGTACAGTTCATTGTAAATAATTGTACTTTCTGTAAAGTGGTTTCAATAAAACAGAAATGAAAAGTATGTTTATTTATTTTTTTTATTCAAGATCTGTTCACATGTACTTAGCAAATACATATGCAGGTACACATGAAATGCAAACTATTTACATGGCAAAGCACAGCTGGCATCAATCGTGAATCGTTCATCTAGAGCAATTTTGGGGGCAGCTGCTGAGGAGAAGTCAATGTTATGTGCAACCTCTGGCTGCATCTTGGTCATATGGTCAACGTACTCACAACGTGAAGGCTTAAAAACGGCCAAATCTTGTACCCAACCTTTTGTGAATTTGATGTGCACCTCCAGGACTTTATAATTCCAAAAATGATTCGCCGTGTATGCGCTGACTCCACAGACATATGGGTCCACATTACCGATGCACGCTATTTTTTCCAAGTACCGTCTCTTGGCGCAATCGGTCGCGATACAGCCCTTTGTCTTTTGCGCTGATTTTAAGCATGGTTCTGACAGTCCTGCTTCCAACACAGTGTGTTTGTTTTGATTTGTGGCCTTCTGTCATGGCACCGCGATCCCACAATGCACTGAGGCGTAACGTCAACTCCAAAGCTCTATGTGAAGAAAGAGGGAGACACAGGCCCTTTCTCAATTCTAAGTACGCAAGTACGTACTCGCGTTCTCGGCGAGACCGGACTTGCCGAGAACACGAGCACGGACTCGCGATTTGTATAATTGGAACACCAGCGTACTTGATGATGTCACAGGTCCGGAGTTTTTACTGCCGGCCCCTCTTAATTTAACTGTGATTAATATGTTATGAAGCTTAACTTTAATCACAGCCAAACCGATTTACTCAGGAACAAATAAAACACTGAAATAAACCAAACATTAACATTTAGAAGTGATCTAAGTTACTTATATATCATGTTTAACCTCAGTAGCGAAATCTCTATTAATAAAAATAGTGTACATCAGTGTATGCTATGGAGCTCGCAGGTCACAGACGTCTCCGAAAACGTCAGAGCACGTTTGGAAATATATGATATCTTGATAAATCAAGCAGATATTTGAAGCTTACACAGCTACATTCTCGCTCGAAAATAACTTAAAAGTTTATTTTGTGACCCAGAAAGAGTGATAATTAAAAGTTTTTAGCCCCGCTGGTCCGCCATTGCCGTTCATTGAGTTTTGGACGAAATGCATTCTGGGATATTTAGCTGTACCAAGTCCACACAAGTCACCACCGATGCATGCTCGATAAAACAGGCGGAGCGAGAACACATCCAGGACTTTTTCGCGTTCTCAGCTTGATGCGTACTTTGAATTGGAACAGTACTTGGTCTCCGACTGATGACGTATCACGAGTACACGAGAACGCAAGTACGCACAAGTACGCATATTGAGAAAGGGCCACAGTGGTGTGGCTCTGGATTTCAGGCTGACTACAGGTGAGGTTGCAGGGGTGTGAGCATTCACTGCAGCGTCAAATCTGTTGAAAAACAAATTCAACTAATTAGCTCTTTCCTCATCACCCCAGCTCCCCTACTGTTGGGTGCCCTGAATCCAGTGATGGTCTTCAGGCGACTCCACACCTCTCATGCTGTTCTGCTGGAGTTTCCACTCCAGCTTCCTCCTGTAATTGTCCTTAGCCTCTCTGATCTTGTCCTTTAATAACACCTGAACCCTTCTCACCTCCTCTTTATTGCCCCCTCTGAAAGCCCTCTTCTTGTCATTGAGTAGAGCTTTGATGTCCTTAGTCACCCACGGCTTGTTATTTGGGTAACAATGAACAGTCTGAGCTGGAACAATGGAGTCGGTGCAGAAAGTTATGTAGTTGGTGATACACTCAGTAAGCCCATTGATGTCCTTGGCGTGAGGCTCACAGAGTGTCTCCCAGTCAGTCACCTCAAAACAGCCCTGTAGTTCCACTAGTGCCTCCTCTGACCACCTCCTAATGCTTCTCGTGGTCACAGGTTCCCTCCTCACAATCGGTATATAGCGGGGGGTGAGGTGAATCAGGTTGTGATCTGACCTACCCAGTGTGCGAAGGGAGGAGGAGCTGTATGCATCCTTGACATTAGCATACAGTAGATCTAAGATTCTCTCCCCCCTGGTGGGACAGGGGCCACATACTGTGTGAATGTTGGCAGTCTATTGTTCAAGGTGACATGGTTGAAGTCACCCGAGATCACAATAAAGGCACTCGGGGGCTGAGTCTGTAACCGGGCTACGGCAGAGTGGATACTGTCACATGCAGCTGTGGGGTTAGCAGAGGGAGGAACGTAAACTGCCACCAAGATTACATGGGTAAATTCCCTGGGTAAATAGTATAGCCTGAGTCCAACAGCACACAGTTCAATGTCTGGGCATCAAATCCTTTCTTTGATTGTTATGTGTTCTTGTTACACCACCGGTTATTAACAAGAAGAGCAAACCCCCCTTCTTTCCGCTTACCCCTAGCGATGCTGTCCCTGTCCGCCTGAACTGTGTCGAAGCCTTCCACGGATGCGTTGTCATCTGTAATATCCTGGTGCATCCGTATACATATTTGCAAAAGTTGAAAGATGAGAAAGATGTAAACTTAAAAATGTATAAAATGGTTTTTACTTCTTCCAATTATGTCAGCACTGATGTGGCGATATTATCTCAGTGGTCACACCTATTATCCAGGAGAACACTTGCTACTTACTATTTATATTTACAGTAAATAGATGTGGCTATGTGATAACTGTTGGAGTCAAACTGTTAAATATTGTCATTGTGTTACTTAAATTTGTAAGTCTTAGTTCAAGCAGCATGATCAAAGATATTCCTTTGTCTCTGACTACCTCTCCAACCAGTTTGTTGGTGGGGGAGGCTGAAGTGTTTTATTATAGGCACATCCTATCTGAAGGTTCTGTTTTCTTGTGTAGTAAGCTTCCTGCTTTTATGATCCTTTTGGTGAGCAGGAGGTCACACAAACGCACCCACAAACACAAACACACACACTCACATACATGTACACACACATTCTTGCTCACACATACAGATATGGTTGCGCGGGTGCATGCGGACCTAAAACAATAGAGAGCGGCTACGTGACCGTGCAGTTTCACGCAGGTACGGGAGTGCGCTAGCCATGCGGGAAGGTCGTAGGCTTCTCCACCATTTGGGGTATTGAGAGTTTTAAAGACAACCTAGGTTTCGGTAGGTTGTCTCTCCTACTCTGCCATAGGAGAGTTTGGAATCTCCGCCATTTGGGGCGTTGGAGAGTGTCCGATGGTTGAATTCTCCGCCATATGGGGCGTTTGAGAGCTTTCAACAGAGAGCGCTAGCTGTGCGTGCAGACGCAAGCGATAGGCCTATTCTGTATGTATGTGAATGCACGTGTGAGCAAGTGCTGGCCAAACGTGGTCTGTTTGAGTGTGGCTGATTGTTGTCTTGTAATGGGAAATAAACTGAGTAAGTCTGCCTTGAAAGTGGATTCAATACATTGCAAAGTATTCACCGGGCAGCATGTAGTATGTAGATCTTTGAAGAAAGAAGTGAATTGTGCACAAAGCAGATGGAACAGTGAGTGTGAATGTGTCTGATGTCACTGTGTGTGTGAGCCACAGAGAGGTGTGAAAGTGTGTGTGTGAAGCGGCTTCCAGCTGGGGCAGAGATGATTCTGCAGGTCACTTTCTGTCCCCGTGGACACAAAAGAAGTAAAATAGTTGTGTTGATGAAAAAAAAAAAAAGCAATGATAATATGAAGAGTGTTTGGTGTTTTTCAGCGTGAAACAACTACAATCTCACTTTCTGTTTTAAAGAAAGGAGAGTTCACAAAGTTTTCACCTGAAGTTTGTCACTTCAGGTGAAAAGCAGACCTGGATCAATTTTCCACATGCAGCAGTTGGAAGAAAATTATAGGTTTAACATCATTAGGAAACACCCAGGCCGAGCTTTTGGCTGAGTGCTGTTTACAGCTTAACTCCTATGTGTTCCTCACCCTGAAAAAGCAAGCTCCATGGAAGCTAACCTCTGCCTGAAGGCAAGGAGTGCAGTTCCAGAAGCACAGGCATGAACACCAACAGTTGACAGTAAACCAAGAGACAACAGCAGAGTCCTGAGCAGAAAGGTCCAGCAGCAGTGTGAGCAAACGGCATCAGATAGAAAGAAAACCCATCGTCATGGATGGATGGAGATGCGTTTCCAGCAAGCTGCAACTTCACTCTGTGTGAAGATGACTTTTGAGGAGACTGTCTGAGTGACATTTGCCACTTTTGGAGTGGAATGGCAAGAAGAGACAGTGGAAAACACAGGACAAAAGCTGAAAGAGAACTGACTGCCACTGGGCTGCTGTAAGGTGGGAGATGAGACCACAGTGGAAGGAGCAGGTGAGAACACAGAGGAAGGCTGTTCGTTTAGTGTGAGGAATAAAAAATTTGGCTTAGCAATCCTGAGAAAAAGGAAAATGACTGCTTTAAGTGGGAAAATTGAGAAGGAGTCTGGACCACAAAATGAGAAAGGTACACAAAAACACACACAAACAGAAAATGTATTAACCATACTAACCCTACATCCGCATACACTGAAACTCATGAAGACCAGACAGTGTCTAAGCATTCGATTCTGTGTGTCATCTTGTCCAAGTCACTAGTAAGATGAAGGTGATACATAGACTAGTGGACTGAATATTATAGTAGGACAGATGATTGCATCATAGTGTAGCCGGATGGGCTACTCGCCTTTCTTTTCTCTCTCTCGCTCGCTCGCTCTACTGCTCTCGCTCTCTCCTGCGCTCGCTCTCACTGCAAAACTAGGTCAATTGGGAACCCACCTGCATATTGATTGCAGGCTGGCATCAGGTATAAAGCTAAGCCGGTGCTTCTCTGGACTATTCCTCCCATGCATTCAGCGCAAAGCAGCAGTAAATGCTGGCACTCTGCGACGGACTGATCGGCAAGAGTAGATCATATGACAGCCACAGGTATGCTCTTGCTTAACCTCAGATTCCCTCTTAGTATTGGAATGTATAGTAATAGTTTTTGCGGCCTGTTGTAGCGCGGCAGGTTGTTTTATTCCGGCGTTGCGGAGAGAGGTGCTTATGTGATTCCCCCACCAGTGAGAGTATAGCGCCTCCGGTCCTGGGGTAAGCCGTTAACACTATTTTTTATTAGCATTAACAGCTACCAGAGGCTAAGGTTACATTTATCTGTTCTAGGGTTTGATCACTGCCTTCACCTCCGTGGCAACTCGCACAGCTTTAATTGAAGAATCAAGACGCCTGCCTAGCCGTTGTTGTGAGGGCTCCTCCTCGGTGGAGCCTGCTGTCTTGTCTTGTCTGGTCTTGTTTCGTCTATTTTGTTTTATCCTGTTTTATCTCGTTGTGAGACTGGTTTTATTTTATTTTATCTCTGGACTGTTGCATGTGCCCATGCTTCTGTGATCGGGCTGAAGCAATCCTTTGCCCGAGTGTCGTGCCGGGAATTTTAAATTGCCTCCGTTGCTGGTCTTAGCCTGTGGGGAGCCAGACCAGCTTGCGATTGAGGCTGGGGCAACTACTACCAGTACGAGTGGACCCGTGGGGCATAAGCCTTCCAGTGTGGTGTGTGTGCGTGTGTGCGGTTTCTTTTATTAAAGTTATTAAAGTGTGTTTTAGTTTTTTTTATGATCTGTAGCGAGCCAGACGCTCAGTGTCCCTTTTATTCTTTTAACATATTTCTGTGTTTTATTTCAGTGGACGAAGGACGTGCCAGTGGCCCTGGGACCTCAGGTGGTGGGTCGTTTTTCACACTTTCTTTTGTACAGCACCGGGTGGGCTGCAGTGATTTTCGTTTTGTGTGATTTTCTTTTGGGTCCACGGCTGCTGGTAAGTCCAAGTTCCATGATTGTTTTATTTTCACTTTAGGACACTGTCAACAATGACGCTACATCTTGGTTTCTAAATATTTTATTTATTTTTACTGTAAATAAAATTGTTTTAATATTGGAGCCAACCTGCCTCAGTGTGCATCCTTGAATCTGTGCGGCCTCCTTTTATTCTTTTCATCTATTTTTCTTAAATATATTTCCTGGGGGTGAAATTCCCCTAGGTGGCGTTGTCATTTTATTATTCCCTTTTATCTAACCCCGCCGACCACTTGGTCACATATTTGGCGTTGTCGACAGGATGCACATTTGAGGTAGACGTTTGGTCTTGTAAATTGTCTTATTTTTTTTGCAGAGAGCATAGTTTACTTGTTTTAAAGGCTCTAGTTTTTTAGTGTGTGATTGTAGACAAGACAGCAGTATCCAGGTTTAGGAGGAAGAGTAATAGGATTTTAGCACCTTGCTGATTTAATTTTCCCTGTTTTTGGTCTAAATTTATTATGGAGGAAGAATTGCAGCAACTTAGAGACTTGGTAGCGCAGTTAAAAGCAGATAATGAGCAAATGTGCCGGGATGGGGGCGCTGTGCTGGAGTCTGGTGGTGGTGCCGCGTCGGCCTCCTTCGCACCAGCTGGTTGCATACCAAATGTTGGTAGCCAGGCCGCTGTTACAGAGCGTTTGGTGGTGGTGCCTAGGGACCGTAAATGTCCCATGTTTAATGGCAGAACGGGCATCAATATAGCTGAATGGGTCGAAGAGGTTCAAGCGTGCATGCGTGCCCGGCACCTGTCTGTTGCTGATCAAGCGTTCTTTATTTTTGACCATTTAGAGGGAGAAGCAAGGGAGGAGATCAAATTTCGTCCTAATTCAGAGCGAGGGGATCCTGCTCGGGTGTTGACCATTTTAAAGGAACTGTATGGTAATGCACAGTCCTATGTCACTCTGCAACAGGCTTTCTTTTCGAGGAGACAGCGGGAGGGAGAGACTTTGCAGGAGTTTTCCTTAGCGCTAATGGCTCTGATGGAGCAAGTGAAACAAAGTGCACCTGATGGCATGCGTAATGCAGAGGTGTTGCTCTGAGACCAGTTTGTAGAACATGTTGTTGACAGTGCTCTCCGCAGACAGCTTAAACAATATGTTCGCCGTGTGCCTACTGCCACCTTGTTAGAGGTGCGCGGGGAAGCAATTAGATGGGAAAGAGAAGGGTTTTCAGGTGGTGTACGTGACCGTGGCTATTCCCACCCATCAGCGTATGGTTTCCAGTGTGGGGTGCACACTAGCCCTAGGTTCACTCCTGTTGGTACACCTGAGTCTGAGTGGCGTGAGCTAAAGGAACTCCTAAAGCGCCAGCAAGAGCAGTTAAATCAGCTCACTGAGACAGTGGTTTCTTTACAGAACCCCCGAAGAGGTGTTCAGCCTTCACGGGCTGGCTCGGTGATTTGTCGCCGGTGTCAGCAACCAGGACACTTTGCTAGGGAGTGCACTGGGGAGCGGGCTTCACGCCGCACCAGAGCAGGTTCTGATTCAAGCCCTCCTTATACCGCAGTTGGCAATCATTTTCCCGCTACCCAGTCGGAAAACTAAAGCCCTCTGAGCTGCAGAGTCACAGTTCAGGTGGGGAGTTCACTGGCTCACAGAAAGATAAGATGGGCAGGCTAATTTCATCGTGTCCAAAGATAGATGTGCTGATTGGTGGGGTGACTGTCCCTTGTTTGGTAGATACTGGTTCCATGGTTTCCACCATCACGGAGAGCTTCTTTTTGACGCATTTTGCACCCTGGGGACAGGAACGCCTCCAGTCGTGCCATTGGTTGCAGCTTCGGGCCGCCAATGGGTTGGCCATTCCCTACCTTGGTTATTTGGAGCTCAGTGTACTCCTGTGTGGCAAGGAAATGCCCTCTTGTGGGATCCTTATAGTGAAGGACTACGCCCTCCGTCCCTGGCATTCTAGGAATGAATGCAATCCGCCGCTGTTATCAAGAGCTGTTTGGGGCTTTCGGTAGCTCCTTGTTTAATTCTCCTTCTGTGTCACAGGCACCGAGACCAGTTTTGGAGGCCTTACATCAGTGTCACCAGTCTGCAGCCCAAGCCCCAGAGGACCCTGTCGGTACCGTCAAGGTACAGGGCCCGCGGGCCGTGCGGATACCTGGTGGTGTCATGCAGCTGGTGGCCACCACCTGTTCTCAGCAGTTTTCAGGTCAGTCTGTGCTTTTTGAGCCTCCTGAGTCCGGGCTGCCAGTTGGGTTGCTGGCCTCTCCATGTATGGTCCAGGTGGATAAGGGCGTTGCCTATATCCCAGTCACTAATGTGGGAACAGCTGAAGCTGTCCTGCACCCACGGACCCATTTAGGAGTGATAAGCCAAGCTACTGTTGTTAGCCTCCCTGCTGGTGTTAGCGAGGAACACTCTTTTCCCGTCACAGTTTCCTCCCATACAACCAGCAGCCCTGCTCAAGACATGGTGGATGCGATTGACCTGTCTGCTCTCGCTGAGTCAGAGCAACATGAGGTACGGTTACTTTTGCAGAAGTACCGCTCTGTTTTCTCCACTCATGAGGGAGACTTGGGCTGCACAAACCTCATTTCGCACGACATACCTCTGCTTGATGACGTACCCGTCCGGCAGAGGTACAGGCGAATTCCTCCTTCTGATTATGAGGCTGTCAGGGCCCATATCAACCAGCTACTGGAGGCCCAGGTAATTAGGGAGAGTAGCAGTCCTTATGCCTCTCCCATCGTGTTGGTCCGCAAGAACGATGGAAGCCTCCGTCTGTGCGTTGACTATCGTTTGCTGAATAGCAAAACAAGGAAGGACGCCTTCCCCTTACCTCGCATCGAGGAAAGTTTGGATGCCCTTGCTGGCGCACGCTGGTTTTCTACCATCGACCTGGCCAGCGGGTACAATCAGGTGCCACTTTCTGAGCAGGATAAGCCCAAGACCGCTTTTTGCACGCCGTTTGGCCTGTTCGAGTGGAATCGTATGCCATTCGGGCTGTGCAATGCTCCTGGTACCTTCCAGCGCCTAATGCAGAGGATGTTCGGGGATCAGCAGTGCCAGTCGCTACTGCTGTACCTAGACGACATCATTGTGTTCTCCTCGTCTGTCTCTCAGCACCTGCAACAGCTAGAGATGGTGATGGCAAGGCTGCAGCAAGAGGGGCTCAAGGCTAAGCTAGAAAAGTGTGCCTTTTTCCAGCCGAAGGATAACTACTTGGGCCATGTAATCTCTTGCAAGGGTGTCTCCACCGATCCAGCCAAGGTTGACGCAGTAGCCAAGTGGCGGTGTCCTCGTTCCGTGTCAGAGTTGCGATCCTTTTTGGGTTTCGCCAGCTATTACCGGCGCTTTGTGGAGGGGTTTGCCTCGTTGGCGGCCCCCCTGCATCAAGTGGTGGCTAAATTGGCTGGCACCAAGACAAAGAAGGGCTCGGGACAGAGTTTGAGTGCTGTCTGGACACCTCAGTGTGAGGAGAGCTTTGAGGCCCTGAAAGCCAAGCTTGTGTCTGCCCCTGTGCTGGCGTATGCTGACTTCGCACGTCCATTCATCTTGGAGATTGACGCCAGTCACAGTGGTTTGGGTGCAGTTCTCTCCCAAGACGTAGAGGGTGTTGTTAGGCCAGTGGCTTATGCCAGTCGAGGTCTTCGGCCCCACGAGCGCAATATGGACAATTACAGCTCCATGAAGCTGGAGTTTCTTGCGCTCAAGTGGGCCATGGCCGAGAAGTTTCGGGAGTACCTGCTGGGGCACAAGTGTGTGGTTTACACTGATAACAATCCACTCAGTTACCTCTCTTCAGCTAAGCTGGGTGCCACCGAGCAAAGGTGGGCCTCCTAGCTGGCGGCATTCGATTTTGAGATTAAGTATCGCTCAGGCCGCAGTAATAGGAATGCTGACGCTCTCTCCCGACAGTATGAGACGAGCTCCAGCCTGGCCGAGGGCGTGTTGCCTGGGACTCCCATCCCGACTTCGCTTCAGCAGGCTCCGTGTCCAACAGTGCTGCCCGCTGTTACTCAGTCGGAGATTGGGGCCTTTCCGTCTCATTCTCTGGGGGATATCCGTGCTTTGCAGGAGGCTGACCCCCTCCTGAAAGGTTTCTTGGTATACTGGAGGAGGCAGTCCCCGCCCTCTTCAGAGGAAAGGAGTCAGGTCCCCAAACCAGTCATGGTTTTGTTGCGTCAGTGGGATTGTCTGGTGGAGAAGGATGGCATCCTTTATCGCCGCATTTTGCGTCCGGGTGGAGGTGAGGAAGCCCTCCAACTTGTTCTTCCAGAGGCTCTGAAGCCTGAGACCTTGAGGCAGCTGCACCAGGACCATGGGCACCAAGGTATTGAGCGTACCACTGAACTGGTCAGGCAGCGTTGCTATTGGCCCGGGATGTCCTCTGACATCAAGCAGTGGGTTCAGCGTTGTGAACGCTGTCAGGTCGCAAAGGACTCAGAGTTGGGGTCTCATAGTTATATGGGTCACCTGTTGGCGTCTAGGCCAAATGAAATCCTGGCCATAGACTTCACGGTGTTAGAACCTTCCCGTAGTGGAGTTGAAAACGTCTTGGTTATGACTGACGTTTTTAGCAAATACACTGTTGCAGTCCCTACCCGGGACCAGCGGGCCTCTACTATGGCCCAGGCCTTGTTAACAGAGTGGTTTTTTAAGTTTGGCGTTCCTAGCCGCCTCCACTCTGACCAGGGTAGAAACTTTGAGAGTTTGGTGATGCAACAGCTATGCGAGTTGTATCGGGTAACCAAGTCCCGTACAACCCCTTACCACCCAGCGGGTAATGGGCAGTGCGAACGGTTTAACCGAACCCTCCATAACCTCCTCCGGACCCTGCCATCATCTCGGAAACGTGATTGGGCTGCATGCTTACCACACGTGCTCTTTTGCTATAATAGCACGCCCCATCAGGGCACTGGAGAGTCGCCCTTTTTCCTGATGTTTGGCAGGGATCCTAGGCTGCCTATTGATTTTCTTCTAGGTCGTGTTCAGGACCCAGCGCCTGGAGAGGTTCAGGACTGGGTGGCCGAGCATCAAGGCAGGTTAATGGTGGCTTTTGAGGGAGCTCGGGCACGGTTGTCGCTGGCCGCTGACCGTCGCAAGGAGCGGCATGACCAGAGAGTCCACCCTGTGCCTTTAAAGGTCGGTCAGCTGGTGTATCTTCGAGATCACAGCGCCCAGGGCCGGCACAAGATCCAGGACCTATGGAGCTCTGTGGTCTATCAGGTGTTGAGGGCACCTCAAGGGAATGGGGCTGTTTATACCATTGCCCCCGTGGGAGACTTGGAGAAGGTTCGACATGTCCATCGCGACATGTTGAAGGCACAGGTTAGCCCGGGGCCTCCTGCACCTGGTCCACAGGCTCCACCCACGCCTGTGCCTGCTGACTCGGAGCAGACCTCTCTGAGTGATGATGAGTTGTGGCTCCTTGTCCCTGAGGTACCTTCACAACCTGTGGCACCTGTGGCGTCATTTTCTGATGCCTCTAGAGTTCCATCGGTGGAGCTCAGGTCTATTCCCAGCGTGCTACCAGAACCCCCGACCTATGCTCCCCCAGATTCCTCCTCAGGCTCTCTCGGACTGTCTGAGATGAGTGGGCCACAATTGCGGAGAACAGCACGTTCAACAGCTGGTCAGCACTCGAATGTACATCACTTGCCACGTCCTATTGAATCTGCACCAGTCGCTAATGCTCAGCTTGCCGTATTCAGGCCATGGTGTTAGGTTTCTTGAGTTATTGTCGGGGCGCCAATACAAAAAGGGGGGGTAGATGTAGCCGGATGGGCTACTCGCCTTTCTTTTCTCTCTCTCGCTCGCTCGCTCTACTGCTCTCGCTCTCTCCTGCGCTCGCTCTCACTGCAAAACTAGGTCAATTGGGAACCCACCTGCATATTGATTGCAGGCTGGCATCAGGTATAAAGCTAAGCCGGTGCTTCTCTGGACTATTCCTCCCATGCATTCAGCGCAAAGCAGCAGTAAATGCTGGCACTCTGCGACGGACTGATCGGCAAGAGTAGATCATATGACAGCCACAGGTATGCTCTTGCTTAACCTCAGATTCCCTCTTAGTATTGGAATGTATAGTAATAGTTTTTGTGGCCTGTTGTAGCGCGGCAGGTTGTTTTATTCCGGCGTTGCGGAGAGAGGTGCTTATGTGATTCCCCCACCAGTGAGAGTATAGCGCCTCCGGTCCTGGGGTAAGCCGTTAACACTATTTTTTATTAGCATTAACAGCTACCAGAGGCTAAGGTTACATTTATCTGTTCTAGGGTTTGATCACTGCCTTCACCTCCGTGGCAACTCGCACAGCTTTAATTGAAGAATCAAGACGCCTGCCTAGCCGTTGTTGTGAGGGCTCCTCCTCGGTGGAGCCTGCTGTCTTGTCTTGTCTGGTCTTGTTTCGTCTATTTTGTTTTATCCTGTTTTATCTCGTTGTGAGACTGGTTTTATTTTATTTTATCTCTGGACTGTTGCATGTGCCCATGCTTCTGTGATCGGGCTGAAGCAATCCTTTGCCCGAGTGTCGTGCCGGGAATTTTAAATTGCCTCCGTTGCTGGTCTTAGCCTGTGGGGAGCCAGACCAGCTTGCGATTGAGGCTGGGGCAACTACTACCAGTACGAGTGGACCCGTGGGGCATAAGCCTTCCAGTGTGGTGTGTGTGCGTGTGTGCGGTTTCTTTTATTAAAGTTATTAAAGTGTGTTTTAGTTTTTTTTATGATCTGTAGCGAGCCAGACGCTCAGTGTCCCTTTTATTCTTTTAACATATTTCTGTGTTTTATTTCAGTGGACGAAGGACGTGCCAGTGGCCCTGGGACCTCAGGTGGTGGGTCGTTTTTCACACTTTCTTTTGTACAGCACCGGGTGGGCTGCAGTGATTTTCGTTTTGTGTGATTTTCTTTTGGGTCCACGGCTGCTGGTAAGTCCAAGTTCCATGATTGTTTTATTTTCACTTTAGGACACTGTCAACAATGACGCTACATCTTGGTTTCTAAATATTTTATTTATTTTTACTATAAATAAAATTGTTTTAATATTGGAGCCAACCTGCCTCAGTGTGCATCCTTGAATCTGTGCGGCCTCCTTTTATTCTTTTTATCTATTTTTCTTAAATATATTTCCTGGGGGTGAAATTCCCCTAGGTGGCGTTGTCATTTTATTATTCCCTTTTATCTAACCCCGCCGACCACTTGGTCACAATAGGGAGAAAACAGAATGCTGATGAGGGGTCTTGAATGAGTGAGCTGATTGTTGAGTTTCTGATGTGTGTGAAGAAGTTTTATCATGGCACACATTTGGTTACATGAGAAGAAACTCATTATGTGATAAGACAACAGGGTTATGTTGTGTGGCTGATGGATGAATGTTTGAGATTAATCTGGCTGATGATTTGTCTTTTGTTACAAAGTTGAGCCTGCCAATTAGGTTTGGTATGATTTAAACTCCTGAGACGAAGAACGTGTCATGACTTAACAAGGCCTTTCTTTCTTTTTCCCTTTTTATTTTTGTTACTTTCACAGTGCACTGAAAGTTTTGTTTGATAATCCCTCTGTCATTTAAGCAGATCGAACAATTTGAACAGGAAGAGTTACACGACGTGTTGTCAGGAACGGTTGCAAAGTGAGTTTCTCCAAAAATTAAAATGGGCTCAGGAGAAAGCCACTTATTTGGGACAATCAGAAAGCAAGTCCCTGTCTAAAAGGATTCAGCGAGGTAATCCAGTCTAAATTCTTTTTCTTTTTGAAATGGCGTCATATTGATGAGGGTAGAAACTCAATGCGACGAGAGATTCTACTATCAGCTATGAATGAATGGATGAATGAATAAAAGAATGAATGAATAAAAAATGAGTGAAAAAAATGGGGAACTGACTAGACTGGTAAAAGCTGAGGAGGAAACTTTGGGTCACATGACTATGTGAACTCTGCAAATTTAAGCTTTTTAGCTGTAATTTATCTTGGTGTCTGTGAATTTACCAGAGGTGTGTTGTTCATGCCTGATTATTGCTCACAGTGAAAGTGTGTATACACCTGTGCAGGGCTAACATCTACATTACTTTTCTACAGCAGAGGGTTAATCATGTAATTTGATCATGTGATTTACAGCAGGACACACTACTTAATAATGTTTTTCTACCACAGGATTGCTGCGTTTTTGTGTCAAGGGAACTGTGATTACAGGCTATATGTTGGTGATGCAATTACACTGTGTTGTTGAGAGAAAATTGGAGAAAATGTGAATGTTACAGGGAAAAATGTGAATACAGTGTGAAGACATACTGTGGTTGAAAGCAGTGTTACTTTTTTACAGCAGAGTGTTAACTTTATGGGGCTTTTTACAGCACCTCTGGAATCTGGGTGACCTAGGCCTGACCTAAGATGCTACGGCTAATGTTTCTCTTTAAGAGTGCTTGTAAAGGATTCAGCACAGACAGACAAGTGACAACTGAACAGATGTGCAGTGATTACAGAATAGTTTAATATGGGGCTCATTATCTGACCACTATTGAGTTCATAGTGATAAAATGAGTGAGTGACAAACTTAAGGAAAAGTCACTGATTACAATGTGGCATGAAGTTGAGATGTTCTATGATTTTGAGCAAATTATGGAAAAAAAAAAGTACGGGTTTAATGATTTAGAATAAACCTGCAATGATACTTGTCTCTGTGATGCTGAATACTTTATTACTCTTATGAGCTACAGTTGTTTGGAAATGTGAAGTTTGTTTTAACTTAAATACTTTGTCTTCTAGGATACAGGCTCCAGGTGGAGCTGGGAGTTAAACATTTAACCACTGAATAATGTTTTTACACAGGGTTACAGGTTTGGAGTGGAGCTGCTCCAAGGGAAACCCTGGAGAATTTTTTAGAGAATGTGCAACATTCTTGTGCATGTCTCATTGTGTGGAGTTGACACATGGTAAGAGCCGTGTGGCAAAAGAGGAGTGTCAATTTTTAACTTGCAGGTGTCGTGAGGTACCATGAGAAGGAGCGAGTGTAGAAGTTCGTCCACAAGATGGAAGCTGAGGCCAGGAGAGAGGCTTCAGGAGGATCAGCGAGGAGCAGAGATCACCTTCAGCACAGCAGCCATCCCACAGAGGACTGTGCTACTGGGCATCCAGGAGATCGTCGAGAGGAGACTTTGAACAGCGAACAACCAAAAGGAGTGAAAGTGATTCGACGTTGAGGACGACAACTAGGGTGTAAGCCGTGATCTGCCCTAATTCTTCAGTGGCGTTGGAACAGAACCTGAGGGATGGCGCAGAGAGGAAGTTCAGCGATGGAATTGTGATTCTGTGAACAGCACAGATGCCAGGAGACTGGAAAATACCTGACACCAATTTCCCATGAAGATCACCTAAAGTGTGTCACTTTGCCATGCAGACTTGATGCTCTGCAGAGGGCTTTTGTTTAAATTTGCATCATGTACACTTCTATAAGGTGGTTGAAGTTTTGAGCCATGCATGGACATGACTCAAAAAAGGGGGGAGAAGATCATAAACAACTTGATCCAATTTCCTTTAAAAAACTTGCAGTGACAACAAGAAAGGAAAGGAATTGTAAATGCAGATAATTCACCAGTTGACCCTAACCATCACAGGATGCCTGCAGTGAGAAGATTTGGGGGGTTGATAGGGGTCATAAAGAAGAGTGTTGACCAGGCTACAGCCTTGAAGATAGCTGGAAGCCACATGGACAAACAATAAAAACCAACTGATGTGTTTGTATGCCCATGTCTGCATACATTTGGACTCTGATCATGTGGACAATGATGGAAACACCTGGAAGAGACGTTTATGAAGCTCTGCAGAACCCAACTACTCTGCAGGGAGGGGTGTGATTTACACACCAGGAGGAGATGCTTGGATTGTAGTGGCATATGATTTTGAGAATGTTGATTCTTGCTTTGACTGTTGACATTCATTTGTTTACTTGCAGGATGCAGTTTACTGTGTATGAAACAGTGTTGAATGTAATGCGTTACTAAGTAACGTGTTACTGTAATTAAATTACTTTTCCACTGAAAAAGTAGAGTAACTAATTACTGTTCATTTTTAGGTATTTTAATTACAGTGACTTACAATGTACTTGCGTTACATTGTAAAATAATTAAACTCGCTGAATATCATTATTTAATTTCAATAATTTATCTTCTAAATGTAGAAGTAAACTCTGCCGCTTTAACATCGCTGTAGTGCAGGTGCACGTCATTTTGCGCCAGTTTGCTGCATAGTCATATTCTAAAGCGGAAGATGTAGGACTCGGCTGAAGCGTGTGGCTGTTTTATGAAATGGACATATTCCCGTCTCTTCACTTTTCTGAAACAAGCAGACAAGAATATTACAGTAATATGTAAGCTATGTCCTGGGGAGAAAAAACCATCGGCCGCTGTTAATAGCGAGAGCACGAGAGCATAGACGAACACTTCTGAGTGATCCTTGTTCATCATCCATGGATAACACCACGGCAACTCCTGCTAAGCAGGCAAAACTTGATTTTACTTCAGCAGCACAGAAAGCATCTGAAGGTGAGCATAAAAAAATGTTTGCAGGCTACATTGTGGAAGACATGCTACCGCTGCGTACTGTAGAGTCTCCGTCTTTAAAAAAAATGTATTTATTATTTATAGAGTTTAAGTTCTATTGTTTGCCCACTCAAGGTTTATAGGGATTTTAAGAAGTATTTAGTTAAATTACTTATTTAGTAATTAAGTTACTTTTCTGGCACAGTAATTAGATAAGTATTTTAAATACAATATTGACTAAGTAATTAGTAATTAATTACTTTTTTAAAGTAACTTACCCAACACTGGTATGAGATGAATGAGAAGTAGGATAATTGCTAAGCACGTTTAGTACATGTATTAAGTGTGAACTTTTGCAGCAATAGGAAGTGGATGACCTGAGTAGCTGTGTATGAATGAGGTCTACACTGACACTGTCAAAAACAAGGGTGCATAAGTGGAAATTTAAGTACAATAATGACACAAAGGGGGGACTGTTGGAGTCAAATTGTTAAGTGTTGTCATTGTGTTACTTAAATTTGTAAGTCTTAGTTCAAGCAGCATGATCTAAGATATTCCTTTGTCTCTGACCACCTCTCCAACCAGTTTGTTGGTGGGGGAGGCTGAAGAGTTTTATTATAGGCACATCCTATCTGAAGGTTCTGTTTTCTTGTGTAGTAAGCTTCCTGCTTTTATGATCCTTTTGGTGAACAGGAGGTCACACAAACGCACCCCCAAACACAAACACACTCACATACACGGAAACACACACACACACATTCTCGCACATGCATACACATGCTTACACGTGCACACACATACACACATAGTGCCGTGTCTTTTGAAACCATAGGGGGGGTTTACAATGGGAGGTGCTTGTGTGTACTGTAACTGTTTTAAATAAAAAGGCGGCAAGCGGAGGCACAAGTTGAGGTCATTCTGCGGAAGGATTCAGAGTGCTTTTCTGAGACACCGACCGGGGCCTCCCTTGCTAGCAAGTAAAATCGATCGATCGCTGTTTGTCTTGCTTCCTTGTCGTTAATGGGAATAAGTCCTAACCAGCGGAGCCTGTGGAAGCGCAGACCCAACAATAACGTTACCAGCTGCATCCGAAGTGACCTATGCGGTGGGTATACTGGGGCCTTTAGACTGCTAGGGACTTTCTATGACCCACTGGTTGATTTAATATGTTTTATGTTTTTCAGAATGTGTATTGTATTACTGTTTTGGGTAGTTT
The DNA here is from genome assembly GCF_036321145.2 of Pelmatolapia mariae. Taxonomy (NCBI): domain Eukaryota; kingdom Metazoa; phylum Chordata; class Actinopteri; order Cichliformes; family Cichlidae; genus Pelmatolapia; species Pelmatolapia mariae. The sequence goes on along the minus strand of NC_086240.1, from coordinate 20,321,334 downwards.
AGTGCAGTGTAATACAGGCTAAACTAGTTTGCAGTGTCATGGTACGGTTTTCAGAAATGTAGTGCCCATCTTCACTGTTGGGTTACCACATTTCACATTTTACTTTACAGTGGCAATTGGTTGGGAAACAGGCTCAAAAACTCATGGGGCACTTGCTTATAATATATTTTTTGGCTAATACCAGAAAGCACAAGTCAGTTGATCATACCCTGTTTATGAAGAAAAATCTATAAGCACTGGCAATACAAATTATTATATTGTGGCGGACCACCAGGGGAGTCCACTCACACCCAATGAGAAGGGAAGTGGGAGGAGTGATGTTTCTGGGTTCTAGGGGATGTTTTGCCGCCTTGTAAAATCAGTTTAAGAAGCTGAGAATAAAGTTGGAGTGAAATGTGACAAGCTGTCGTGTCGTCCTTACATACCTCGACATTGTTGACCCCTGAGACGAATATGCTAAGGTCCAAAGAGGAAGCCAACTCCTACCTGGAAGTGTCTACGGCTGCAGGACTTCCACCTCCAGAACCGTTGGCTGTGGTGGTTAAGCTTCCGGATTTTTGGCTTCACGATCCCCCTTCATGGTTCGTGCACATCGAAGCTCAGTTTGCTCTTTGTGGCATTTCATCAGACCTGCCCAATGGAAATACACCGCTCTCAAGGCGCTGCTATTGCGGTGTTATTCCCTCTAGGACGTGGAGCGGACCAAGAAACTACTCTCTTGGGCCTGAGCGATGGTACTGCACTCGAGCTCATGGAGAGCATGCTGTCCTTGCTAGGAACAGATTACAGAGGATTCCTTTTCACTAACCTCTTCCTCCGACAGCTGACGACTTTCATGCAGGCTGGCCTCGGCAACTGCACGGTGCTGGCTGTGAGGGATTACCGCTCACTGGTGGAAGAAGCAGACCGCATTCTCTTGGCTACTAGGAGCTTCGGCATCCAGGTGATGTTTTCCAACTCACCGACAACATCTGCCATGCCCGCACAAATTCTCCCAGAGGCCTCCGACTCATTGATGGTGGCTGGGATCCCTGCATGGCGACACTGCGGAAAGGGGCCATCTTTTTCCCATCAGCTTATGATATAAAATATGCAATAAAACTACACTATATGGAAAGAAACCACACGCAAGCAGGTCAATTATAAAGTTAGCTCCGCTTTAGTGATTGATTAGTTCCAAAGACATGAAAGAAAATAAGTAAAATTAATAAAGTTTGTTAAACAATGGTAAGGTATTTACCTCAACAGAAACCAAATAATCAAATAATATTGTGGGCCCACACGCACTCTCACCGACACATACACACACCTTAACTGCTACAGTCTTTCTGCTAGCAAACACCTCATTGCAGGCCTGAGTCGTTTTACACAATAACTTAAAGCACAAGTGTCAGACAAAATTCACATTTACCTCTCGGTAGGGTACAACAGTTTTCCACTCCAGTTAACTGACTGTCAAACTGAAAATAAGTTTGTCGCCCCTCTATGAACTCTACGTCCACTCAACACTGTTTATTCATCTCTCGTCTTTCTCTCTTCCTGCAGAGTGCACACAGCTCCCCACTTACTCCCAACCCCTCTACCTGAGACTACTTCAGGGATCACTGGTTCACTGGTTCACTGGATCTGTAGTACATATCAATAACATTTCAAATACAATGACATACACCTCAAATACAAATAAAAAGGATGTGCATTTAACTGACACTCATCACATACCTTGCAGGCATTTGTATACATTATTGAACACAGTGAACATTTGCATTTAACTACCAAAACAAATGAACAATTTAAATAAATGAGCTACTTATATAGCCAGGGCTACACTCGGGTAGGCGTTTCCTGGTAGACTCTGGGTCCCAGAAGACCCTCCTGCACCCAGCTGGTTCTGACAGGCTAGCTGAGGGCTGTGGGCCACTACTAACGGCGGCTAATGGCACCCCCATCAAAACATTCGGTGAAAGTTTGGTGACTGTTTGTTTTCATGACCGTGACTTCCAGTTGAACTTTGTGATTGCTGCAAGGTCGGTGCCGATAATAGGCGTGGATTTTCTTTGTCCTCACAGACTACTGGTTGATGTTGCTAACAGATGTTTGATTGATGCTGTTTCATTTTCTTCACTGCCTTGTTTTGCTAGGCACGCTGAGCCCATGGTGCGTGCTAATCTTGTAGTTTCAGGTTATGCTTTCAGTGTTTGCTTTCCGAGTTTCCCTCACTGACTGTTCCTACTTTCTCGAACACTGTGATGAAGCACGGGGTGGAGCATTATATTACTAGGGCTGGGCCCCTGGTGTTTGCATGCACGTGCCGCTTAGACCCCAACAAACTGTCTGTCGCTCGGGAAGAGTTTGCAACTATAGAGCGCCTGGGAATTGTGCAGCGTTCGAATAGTCCCTGGGCTTTCCCATTACACATGGTGCCCATATCTGACGGTTGGTGGCAGCCTTGTGGGGATTTTCGCCATCGAAACAATGTCAAGCAGAACGATTGCTATCCCATTCCCCACATCCAGGATTTTTCCACCCATCTAGCTGGGAGCACAATTTTTTCTAAGATTGATTTGAACACCAGGTTCCCGTGCATGCCGAGGATGTCCCCAAAACCTTTGTTATTACTCCATTCGGCCTTTTGGAGTTTTGACGCATGCCTTTCAGAATGAAGGGTGCCACCCAAACTTTCCAGCATTTGATGGACTTGGTCTTGCACAGACTTCCTTTCATTTTTGTATATCTAGATGTACTGGTGGCCAGCAGCTTGGAGGGACAGCACATGTCCCACCTGCGTCAGGTTTTTCAGTGCTTGGCAGCACATGGCCTGATCATTAACCCCTCAAAATGCCAGTTTGGTTTGCAGGTCCAAGATTTCCTGGGACACCATATTTCCGTGGAGGGAGCGGTTCCATTGCCAGACAAAGTCTGGGCCGTCTCAGATCTTCCGCATCCCACATCCATTAAGGCACTGCAGGAATTTTTGGGGATGGTGAATTTTTACAACCGCTTTCTCCCCAGAGCGGCACACCTGCTGCAACCACTGTATGGTGTGTTAAAAGGTAAAAGCGCCAATGAGCCTGTTGACTGGGTCCCGGAATGGCTCCCTGCATTTTGCGAGGCTAAGTCCGCATTGGCTAACACTGCCCTGCTGACCCACCCGTCCCCGTCGGCACATATTGCATTAACCACTGTCGTTGACCACAACGGACATCCAACACGTGGCTGGCAAATCCAATCACGTGGCTGACTCTTTGTCCTGCGTACTGGTTTTTCCTGTGTATGTCGGCACTGATTATTCTGCTATGGCTGATGACCAGCGCAGGGACTCGGACATCCTTGCACTTAAGTCTGCACTGACGGACTTCGGGCTGGAGGACAGACCAGTGCAGGATGGCTGTCCTCCTCTAGTCTGTGACATTTCCACTAGCCACCCACGGCTCATGGTTGCCATTTCGTGGCATCGTCGCATTTTTGACTCTGTGCATGGGTTATCGCATCCGGGGATCCGGGTCTCCGTTAAACTAGTCAGCTCCAAGTTTGTGTGGCCGGGCCTTCGCAAGTTGGTTAGGGAAGTTTTGATGGACTCCACTCACGCCTAGTGGGAAGGGAAGTGGGAGGAGTGATGTTTCTGGGTTCTAGGGGATGTTTTGCCACCTTGAGAAATCAATTTAGTAAGATGGAGTTGGAGTGAAATGTGACAAGCTCTCGTGTCGTCCTTACATATCTCCACATTGTTGACCCCTTAGGCAAACATGCTACACCACCTGGGTCTGGGTGCAGTTTCCCCCTCTAGGGGCAAGGGTACCTAGACCAGGTTCTTAGAGTACGCTTAGGGAGTGTGATTGTGTGTACAGCGTCTCTTTATGTCTGTCTCCACGTTGGTTGAGTGTGGAGTAATTGCATATGAGAGCATGAGGGTGGGAATGGATGTCTGTATCTGTGTGTGCCTGTATGTCTGTGTCTATATGTCAGGTTGGGTATCAGACATCGCCTCTCTGGGGACATCTCAGGTCCTCCAAGGTTTGGAGGCCTATCTCCCCCCACCACTTCCCCTGCTGGTGGCGGACGCCCTCAGACATCGGTGCGTTGGTGGTTCTTTGTGTCCGGGGGTGGGCGCCCAGGTACACACCGGCTCACTCCTTGGCGGCTGCTTATCGGGGCCTGGAGCCTGGGGCTCGCTCGGGCCACTTCGGGGGTGGGGTGCCCTCGGCCTCTCGGCCCAGGGCTCGGTCACTCAGGCACGGCTGGCTGCCGGCGGAGCTCACGTGCACGTCACTGCAACCCCCCTGGCTTCTGCTCCGCGGCTGCTGAGTGACCCCTCATCTGGGACTCTCCTCAGCTCTTTCTGGGATAGTGGCGCGGCTGCCCCTCTGTTGGTCTTCCTTGGTCTCTTGTGTTCTGGGGGCCTCTGGATGTCTGGAGTTTTGATCTCCTCCACACCTGCTTCATGCCCTGGAGGACGGGGCAGTGGCCCCCCACACCCTCTAGCAGATCATTACATGAAGGAACCTTTTAAAAAATCAAGCGCGTCCATGCTCACAGGTGTACACACGGGTGATCACACACACAAACTACACCCTTTTTGGCTCCTACCTCAAAGCACACTGTGTGCTGTCAATTTTACGTGCTGCACAATAATGTTTAACATTTAGTATTTACTGCCATATTCCCATATATCATTGTGATGTTGTTTATTATATTACTCTTGTTTTCTTCTGCTTGTTTTCTTTTTTCTTTCTCAACAGGTGATCCAGGTGGTCAATATGTATTTTTTGTCTGCTTATTCTGTTGGTTTTTGTTTTTTGCCCTTTTTCCCCGTCCCTCTTCCCAGCTGTTTTTCTTTCCCTCCTTCCTTCTCCCCTTTCTTTCCCCCGGTAAAGTCTGTCCTGCATACAACAAGTGAAAATAAAATAAACAATTAAAGGTGAATCAAATAGACCATTACGGCAAGGCTGGGATGGTCCATTTGGTAAAGTAAATCCGTTGGGCATCTTTCTTCGCCTTTAGACAATAATTCTAATGGCAAAAGATCCAAACGGGACAGGCAATAAAAAAAAAAAAGGCAAGCATGCTAAGGTCCGAACACAATATGGCTTATTTATAAGTGATTGTTATCCCCATCCTTCACTGCCACACTGCCATGCCAAATCTTGGTTTTGGTTTTGTCTGTGTGTGTGTGTGTGTGTGTGGTGCCACTGGGTGGAGTCGCTATAGCAACCAGGCTCACACCTGCCTGCTTAATGAGCTCTGTCTGTCACTCTGCCAAGATTAATCTTTAAAACTTATGTTTCAACTGCTGCTGTGCGCACAGTGTTTGCTCTACAGCCACCATTTTACCCTCAAAACGTAGCCATCGTTGTTCTCTTTCCAACATTGTGTTTTTCAAAGCTCAGAGATGTAAACTTTTTGAATTGTGTGGATCCAAGTAGAGGGATAACCTTCTAACTGACCCATAGAAATACATTGTATTTTTAGTCAGGAGTTTGTCTCAACAGCAGGAATGACCCCACTTTTTAAACTGCTCCTGTCATTACATTTTTGACACCACAAGGATAAAAGAGACATTGTTGTGTAGAACAATTCTTTGGGATCCTCACAGTTCAGAAGCTGTTTTGATGGGAGTTAGGATCCTTGATTTAGATGGAGTTTTTCAACAGGTGCACCAAGGCAGATTTGACAGGGTTTTGCCACAGAATAACAGTATGCCAGTAGTTAGTGCAGGCCAACTAAATAGGGTATTCTGATTGGCCTGTTAAATTTATGTTTATTGATCATTGGTGGATTTGTCTTCTGCACACAGGTGGTTCATATCTTTGGATATGAATTTGGAGTCAAATGATGACTTTTAGAATCATCCTTTCTGACTGAATGATTAAAACTTACAGCTGTCTGTGGTGGATTTTCCCACATTTCAGTCATTGAGTGATTTAAATAATATGAGATTTCAATTTTTTATTCAGATATTTTCTGACTCTAAATTTCCTTTTGTCATTAGTCAACTTTTTCTACTGTACTTTTTAAACATGTTCACCTACTTTTCAACTTCTTCTGTGTGAACATCAGCTTTCAACAGTTCTGAACGTTTGTTTTCAGGTGAAAATGTCTTTATTTTTCATCTCATTTAACATTTTTAACTTAACATTCAGCAATTATTTCATTTCAGCTCAAAACATTCAGCTATCGGCATTCACACTGCAGTTTCTTTAGACAATACATTTTCTAGTTATAGTTATAATTCCTTAGTAATGTTGGTCACATTTGATGATTGCCAGTCAGTGAGTTGATGTTAATGTTTTTCTCTCTCTTTCTGATTTCATTTTATTTTATTTTATTTTTTTATTTTATTTTATTTTTTGCTGTGTTTCAGTTTTGTAGAAATTAGCATTTTTATCATCATTGTATTATCATTATGAAGCCCTGAATTGGGTGTCTGCTCTCTGCCTGCCACATGCCCTGTTTCACATAACACTTATTCTATAACATTTTTAAAGATATGAAATATTGATAATGTCTTATACTGATAAAACCTCTCAAACTGTCCAATTTATATTTACTTACAACTTACAACAATATCGTCTTAGAGACTGAAGCTGTATAACTTTAAAAAATCTATTTACAAATTTTAAATGAATGACTTTGGATAGTTTTTAGTTAGTGTGAAGTCAGAACACATATGCACATACATGTATGACTTGTATTTGTGTGTGTAGCCAATTCCTGTTTTTCTTTTTTGTTGTGACTCCTAAACGAGTTAAAGTCACCATTCTCTTCTTCTTGTTTGAAAAATGGTAAAACTGAAGATCTTTTATATATATTGCAATGTAACTTAAGTTAACCCATTGAAACAAGAGGATATAATATAATATAATATAATATAATATAATATAATATAATATAATATAATACTGCATTATTTAATATAATTGATCACAAATTTCATCATTACAGGCTACTATCAAGGTGGTAAGCCAACTTAGAAATTTAGTGAGATCAAAAAATAAAATACTTAGCTAAGGATTTTGGCTCTTTTTAGAGAACTGGCTCTTTCGGCTCGGCTCACTGAAAAGAGCCGGCTCTTTCGGCTCCCAAGTGGCTCTTAAGGTTGTTTTGTTGCTTTAATTAATTTATTGTTAACAACAATATAAAATTATGCACAAAATGAACTACTAATGTTTAAAAACGTGTTTTCTATGCATATATGTTTATTATATAAATATTCTTTTATTTATTCACACCACATAAAATTTACAAAATAAATTCTAAAATACAAAAAACAACTATTTACATTTCAACTTTTAACTATTTAAATTTTCAGATTTTTCCTTTTAAACAAATTTAAAAGGAAACAACACAAGACATTGCAAACCACAACACAATAAAATATTGATTAAAATATGCAAAACAAAAAGAAAAAAATGAATGCCCAGATCTTTAATTAAGGGAAAGGTTGGCATTTAAAAATACCAAGTGCCTCAGCTTTGAGGAGCTGATCCGGTTTCTTCTGTCAGTAATTATCTGTCCTGTTTTGGAGAGAATTCTCTCAGAGGGGACTGATGTTGCCACAGTGCACAGTCTCCATGTCATTACCTGGTTAAGACGTGGATAAATTGAAGCCTTGGTCTCCCACCCACTCAGTGGGTAGACACACTGGCACCTTCACTTATATCACACTCAACTCATTGTGTTTTATCTTCCCATTGCACTGATGGGTGCCCGTGCACCTGAAAACTGTTGTTCTCTTTCAAACATTCGTTTTGGTTCAAGGTTCAAGGTTCTTTATTTGTCACATGCATAGTTATACAAGTATTACACACAGTGAAATGTATCCTGACACGCTCCTCAACATGTGCAAAAAGGGGGGGCGGGGGGTAGAGGAATAACATTATAAATATATATATATATATATAGTATATACATTGGGTGAATGTGCAGTAGTAGCAGCAAGCAGGTGAATTCTGTACATTAATATGAATAGACATCTGACTATTTTACAGAATGGACAATATAAACATATTTAAAGTTAAAGGAATTGAGTGTCTGGAGGAGAGTCTCAGTCAATTATAGATGATGTGAGAGGGCGGGTGTGTGTGTGTGGGGGGGGGGGGGGGGGGGGGGGGGGGGGGAGTTGGTTCAGGGCCCAGATGGCTTGAGGATAGAAGCTTGAGATAGAAGATAGAGGCCGGTGTCCCTACAGGTATTGGATCTCACTCTGGGTCAACACACCTGAATCACATGATTAGTTCATTACCAGGCCTCTGGAGAACTTCAAGACATGTTGAGAAGGTAATTTATCCATTTAAATCAGCTATGATCGATCAAGGACACATCTAAAACCTGCAGGGACACCGGCCCTCGTGGACTGGGATTGGGGACCCCTGCTCTATATCATTACTCCAGCCAGCACTGGCTGGCAGTCGTGACGCTTGTGTCAGGGAGGGGCCACCCTCCTCCCTATAAAAGGGTGTGACGCACACTGAGTCAGCCATACCAGGCACCAGTTGGGGCGACGAGATGTATATCGTGCTCCCACTGGTGGATGATGCCGAGGTCAGCTGCAAAGCTATGTTGTCTGATTCCCTCGAGGCTTATGACAAGCTACTCAGCGAATCCTCTGAGGGAGCATCGGAACATCTAGTCTCAGACGAGGATGACAATGTTTTCTTTGCCCCCTCTGGTCGGAATTCTGCTACAACAAGGGGCCGATTGTGATAACCCTGGCACACAGTCCCGCGGCATGGAGCTATTTGACGTTGCAAAACGGGCAGCTGAAAAGCTGGCAATCCTATGGCCCGCGGTGACAACGGAGACCTCCACCTCACGATACGAGGGTAAAAGCCTCTCCGAAGCAAAGCGCACTACTAAGCAGGTACTGCTGCTTTTCCCCGAATGCATGGACGAGGTCACACGCTGCTAGGCAAAGCCATTTTCGTCACCCAACCCCATGTAGGGAGCAGCGGCGTTTGACTGCGCTGGAATGAAGGAGAAGGGCATCTACCAAATTCCCACAGTGGAGAATCTGGTGGCGTCTCATCTCCACCCAAACCAGAAACTTTCCATGTCATCTGGTCCATCCCTGCCCTCCAAGGCCGAACACCTGCAGTCCTCCCTAATTGACAAGGCGTATAAATCAGTTGCCACCACCGTGAGGGCATTGAACGCCTCATCGCTCCTGCTAGCCTACTCAGCGGCGCTCCAGGACCAGACTGCTGCGAACCCGGATGCCAGCAAGCTGTGGGAAGAGCTGGGCGTTGTTACGGACCAATGTCTCCACCTTACTAGAGCAGCAGTACAAGCGGCCGGCAGAGCTCTCAGCGTCATCGTCCTACAGGAGAGGGCAAGATGGCTGAACTTGTCGGGGCTTTCGGACAGAGAAAAACGTGACATTCTGGATGAAAGCATCTACCCCGCTGGCCTTTGCGGAACCGCTGATGCCACCATGCAAAGACGGTGCGAGGAGAAAAAGGAAGAGGGAGAGGCCCTGCAGCTGTGTCTCCCTAGGAAGACCCAGGCTGCGCCCCCGCCTCCACCCAGTCGCCGCACGTTCGCTCAGGTCACCAGCCATCTAGCTGGCATGCCGACGTTTAAAATCCCTCGCCGCCCAGCCCCGCAGGTCACTGCCCAGGGTCTCCTAGGGTCGCAGAACCCTAAGACCCACTGGCCCAGGAAACATGTCCCGCCTGCTGCCGCTCAGGCTTCCCCACCACCAGCCAAGCAGTCGGACCGCAAGAAGAAGCAGACTGCCTAATATCCCCCACGGGGAGATCGGAGCCGGACCAGCCCGGGCTCCAAGTTCACTCCAGGGCTCAGTTTCGGAGCCTGTTCGGAGAAGTGTGTTCTGCCTCCGTCTTACAGTGCCTGGAACTCGAGTTGGATCCCACAAAGCGCATTTCAACAAAGAGACGACGAGACACTGTTCAGCTGAGTCAAGCATGTCACAGTCTCACAAAAACACACTTTTTATTAAAAACTCAACCGTTGCATCCAGGCATGTTGCCAAGGGCAAGGGAAAAATGTGTGAAAAACACAGAAAGTATGTTGAAAAACATAATGCCCCCACGCTCCCAGACACCACCGGGGTCGATTTCCTCAGTGGTGTCCGGCCCCATGAGCGCTGGTCAAGCGCGGGCCGCCTGCGCATGCGCAGTTGGGTCTGGCCCGCAGGACCGGTTTCCATGGATGACCTCTGTTGAGTTACAGTATTTTTGATTGCAACATGCACAAAGTTAATCTAATGGTATTACTATTTCATGTGTGCAGAGTTAGTATTGCAGTAAATATTAATACAATAATCATCATTTTTGTACCCTTTTTTACTTTTCATTTAATTTTTTCTGACTTACAACCTATATCTCTCTTTATATGTTATAGGTTGAAGTCATAATGAAACCTATGTCTATATTAAAACCTATAGCTCTCTTTATATGTTAGAGGTTGAAGTCATAATGAAAACCTGACAGTGTCCCCAGTTAGAAGGCCAAAATTGATCCAAAGATAAAAGAGCTATTTGTTTAAGTTGATACCTCTTGGCTGACCACATTTGCAGTATCTGGGGTATTAATGGCCCTAACCAAACACACCTTATTGATTTTGTTTAATTGAGACATTTCCAAGTAAAACCTCACTGCCACAGGAGGAAATGAAGCTCCAGAAACAGAAGAGCTACACATCCATCCAGCCTGATCCCTGGGGATTTTTTTCAGTTGCAGTTCTAAGCTGGTTCTATCTGTGTGACAGAAGAGATTGTAAGATGTCTGAGGTCTTAATGTTATGTGGAATGCCAAGCAACCAGAATTTCAGGAAAATCCTAACAAACCAAAAGACAATAAGGACCCACAAGTTGAGCATTTCTGTCTGATCCTGGTGTAAGCCCCCTTTCTGCTGGCGCTGTCAAATTACACTTTACCACAAATATTTGAGGAGGCCAAGAATTCACAGCGACAGGTAAAAATGAACTAGATCCTCTGGTTCTTTGGCACTTTACTTTGTTTAAGGTTTACTCTTTTTATGCTGGTTACGCTTTAAATTATGGACTAATGATCTTGAGCTAGATAAGAATTACTGACAACTAATGAGTAAGTTTTGCATGAAGCATTCACTATTTTACATCACATCAATCAAACTGAATAGATATTCAGTGTACACACACACACACACACACATATATATATATATATATATATATATATATACAGGGCTGGACTGGGACAAAAAATCGGCCCGGGCATTTTGACTAGAGATCGGCCCACCAGGTATTATACGAAAAGCCATAAAGTCTTTGAATGAAAACAAACACTGTTGTCACAGTGATGTACACCGTCTTGTTGGTATATGTATGATTTCTATACATTTTGCATCAGATAAAAACTTTGGTTATAAGATTCAGATAATTATTTCTTAACATCTAGACATTTTAAATGAGAATAAGAAAGAAAAGAATTTCTTTGTGCCCCCCTTTTCCCTGTTAATGCCGTACCTGACCCCCTGGCAAAACTTTGCTAGACCCGCGCCTGCACAGTTACCAGCTGTCAGCTACTTAGAAAAGGATCCTGGTGTTATTTGTCTCTCAGAAACAGTTCATAACTTCCCTTCAACTCATTCATGTCACCTAAAAGGTAAACCTGTTTCTCCATCACCTGTTCAGCTCTGATGATTCAGTAAGGACATCTCCTGGTTTCATCTTCATGTTTCCCTCTCACCACATATCCAAACCGATATCATGACCAGCAGCTTTTATGGCTGTGGCTCCAGCAAACATCAGCAGATACTAGAAATTAATATTAAATAAATTCTAACAACAGCTGATCAATCTTAAACGTGCTGCTGTTATTATTATTATCAATGTACGCAAAGATCACCACAAGAAGACAGCATTGCACAGCATTATGTTAATTGGTGTAAAGGCAGACATCAAAACCACAGCTAAAATGGTAAGGCAGTGTTGTGCAATGACTTCCCCAAACAAATTTAAATGTCAGTTATGAGGTCTAACTGGAAACCAACTCTTTTAACCAGCTGCAATGACTTGCTAACTTTATAAATAAATTTCCACAGAAATCCCCCAAAACTTTGCATGCTTACAGTACAGTTAAAACATACTAAAACTGTCTATATGTATAATGAAAGGAGTGTTAAAATAATTACACAGAAAAGTAGAATATTCTCATTTTTGAGAAGCCTGAAAGTGAAATGTTTCAAATAATTATGAAATAATTATCAGTTAATTATCAGCTTATCCGCTGTTTCAGTTGAACTCAGCTATACTAGTACTAGCTTAATGTTTAACATTTTAAAAAGTCCTGATATCATTTACATGAAAATAGTTAAAAGTATTCCCTTTGAAATATAGTGAAGTAGAGAGTCTTATGTAAAACACTGAAATCTTATATGTACTTGTGAGAAAATTATATTATTGAAATCAACTATCAACTAAATATTCTTTTTTGTTGTTGTTTTTGCCTAGAATTGCAGAATTGGCTTTGCTCTTCCTACAATTAAAAAAAAAAAAAAAAAAAACGTAATAAAGAAAATCTTAAAAAACTAATTTTAAAACTAATTTAAAACACTAAATGACTACTTGCCTTGCTATCCAGTGTCAATTTGCTGCATTTGGTTTACGACCTTGCAATGAAGAAAACAAGCACTTCACATGAAATCAGCCATGAGTATGTCTAATGCTTTGTTAAGCATCACAGGTTGGTGAATTTAAGAAAGAAAAGGTCTGGTTCAGGTAATCATGTTACCGTTTGGTCTGAACTGAGTTTTGAGCTACTGTATGGGCTTGAATTCCTGTTGTAGAGAATATGCCCAAGATTTAACAGTGACGAATATTTATTGAAAATCTGAAACCATTCTTGCCACTGTTACAGCATTTTCCACTTCTACACTGCCTTTATGCTTCCACCTAACATATCTGCCTTGTTTGTGCTTATTAGATTAGTTTGTGCAATTAGAAGAGTCATATGGTCAAAATATGACTTATGGGTTCTTATGGGTCGGGTCATGCCTCTTAGGTTGTTATTCTCAGGTTTCACACATATTACATCTTGTGTGCAAATGCCATTTCTACCTGGTAAAAAAAGATAAGAAACTGCATATTCAGTTAACAAAGCTATATCAGCTGGGTATGCTAGAGTTTGAATGGTGTATCTTGTATCCAGACATCTACACATGGAAAGGACATCTACAAATGGACAGCCTGAGTGAGTTGTTTGTTGACTTTCTCTGTCTTCCAAAGTAAGTTTTTCAGTTATCGTTGTTATTGTCCCCAGCTCTCTAATAACAATGAACTATCCAGCACACTTATGGAAGCACACTCCTGTGCTCTTGTCCTTTCATTACAGATGGAATAATGACTCTCTGCCTGCTCTCAGCTGGGTTTTAGGGGTTCTGACGCCACTCACTGGCTATTGAATAATGACCCTGAGAGACCTGGCTTTAGCCTAATCCCTACTTGAAAGCTAACCTTCCTCTAATTCAGGGGTCCCCAATCCCAGTCCACGAGGGCCGGTGTCCCTGCAGGTATTGGATCTCACCCTGGGTCAACACACCTGAATCACATGATTAGTTCATTACCAGGCCTCTGGAGAACCTCAAGACATGCTGAGAAGGTAATTTATCCATTTAAATCAGCTGTGATCGATCAAGGACACATCTAAAACCTGCAGGGACACCGGCCCTCGTGGACTGGGATTGGGGACCCGTGCTGTAATTCAATCCCTCTTTAAACCCTCACTGGAGAAAGACGTGTGGCTCATAACACACATACACACCTGGATTAATGCAGCCAGACTTGACCGACTGTTCCAGTACCACAATAGAACTGCACAATGGCACAGCTGTCAAAGAAGGATGTTACATTTAAAACATGAAGGACACTCCTCTGTAGGAATTACATTTAGCCTATACTGCTGTTTTTAATTTTACAATTTTGAAACATTTTAGTTGATTATAATACATCCTGAAGGAAACCATAGATATGTGGCTTCAGTCCAATTTTATTGTGTTTTTATTTCTTGGTCACTGGGTGTGACCATTAAGAATTGTTTTTAAATGACAAAAGGTAAAGCTCACAGTAAGGGTGGCAAATTGTTTCTCATTTCTGGTTTATTTCTGGTCATTTGAGACAACTGCACTTTGTACTGTTAGATATAATGTGTAAGGTGCATGCCCTATGTTGTTACTCACTAGTTCTGGGAATTTTAACATTAGAATCTATTAGATTAATTTGCATTTGGAACCCTCACCCTACTGTTAAGCTAGCTAAAACAGAACATTAGCTAAATTAACAGTCTTAAAATGTTTCAAAAGAACCAACAGAGACTCAATTTGGCATTGTATTACACTAGTGAAAACTATGAATATGTCTCTGTATTATCAGAATAATTCTAGCTTCCTTTAACTGGAAATTTGCAAGTATTTGAAAATGCTGTAAAATATGAAATGTGCTTTAAACTTTGCCAGACCTTCCTGTTTTATCCAAGAGTTTATTCTTTTTTGAAGATTTATATTTGGTCTTTATTATTTTTGTGGGAGGACAGTAGAATATATGAAAGAAGGAATAGAGGGCAGGGGGCAGTAGCCCAGGGTTGAAAGACCAAGCCCCAGCATTAGACTTTCAGCATATAGGTTGTCCGCTCTATCGAAATATACGGGCACCCCCTGGAGGTTATTCAGATGTAGAGCATTTACATATTACACACAATTATGTTGGAATTTTTGTGAAGGTAGTGATCTTTTGGACTACAGTGGCTGTCATTTGTTCATAAAGTTGGTCTGCAATAGTTCACTGAGTAGTGGGTCATTTTTAGCTCATTCCACACCAAACACTATGCTTGTGAGCAACTTTCACAGCAACTTCAGGCAGCACAGATGATGAACAAGAAAATAAGACAAACCATTCAGAAAACAATATGTAGGTTAAACTGGTCTTTAAAGATGAAAATACTTATTTATGACTCAGCTGAACTAGATGCCAAGATTTAAACATCAACCCACTGAGATCAAAACACCACATTTTATAGAAATAATAAAACTAGATAGAAATAGAAACAAGATGCTGCTGTTCAAATAACCTGACATGCTGGAAACTGTGGAGAGTGCAATAAAACCATCTCAGGAAAGAACAGACTCCAATATGTGTCTTTGGTTGCCCATGACTGATGGGCTGCTAAGATCAAAAGATACTGAGATTCAACAAACACGAGAGATTTCTGATGCTTTGGGTGAAAGTATGCTCCTGTCCTCTTAAATTCTGGCTTACTGCAACATGGGGCAAAGTGAGAAAGGCTGGGTTTTCTCTTTCTCAAATGATGTCACCTGCAAGAAAATCCAAGAGGTTTTTTTGACAACATCCTGTTGTCACTGACATCAGATCTGCTACAGAAACGTGAGGGCTTCCTTCATTTTTAAAGTCTGTGACATCCAGTGTTGGGCAAGTTACTTTGAAAAAGTAATTAATTATAGTTACTAGTTACTTCTTCAAAAACGTAACTGAGTTAGTAACTGAGTTACCAGATTCTTAAAGTAATTAATTACTTGAAAAGTAACTATTACGTTACTTTAAAAAAAAAAAAAGGTTTAAGCCTCTGGGGTCCAGGGTATAATTGGCCATTTTAACCACTTTTGATTTTACCTCGACATTTCACCTTTAAAAACTATTTACTTTGCCTTGTTTGGTATCATTCATATCAGCACAACCTCACGTGTCTGAATTTACAGTTATGTTTTCATTTTGACATACTGTATTAACACAATTGATCTAAAATCAGACAAAAAACATCAAATCCGAGTAGAAAAAGTTATATTTTCACTGTAACAACCACAAACATGTTCATTGAATCATATTTCATAACCTTAAATGCAAATATAAATTGTGAATTTTAAAATCATATGCACAAGTTAACAACAACAAGTTATTTGCAGCCATTTACCTTTTGCTCTTTTTTAACCATTTCAAACTATTTACAGAACAATCAGCTGTTCTGCATTCAATAAGATGCCATACAAATTATTTGTGCCACTCCAAAAAAAATAATTTCTGTCCACTATAAAGGAAAACATCACAGCCTGATACCTGCAGGTCTGACAGCAGCAGGTGTATCACTCCTGTTTTCTACCTGGAGACAGCATTGTTCTGACACACAACACAAAACTATCCACAACACTACACACTAACTACACAAGACAACACATGAACTACACACTCCAAACACGCTAAACGTCACAAATCTCTCAACATCTCAAAACTCGCTCTCTCTCTTTTTCTGCTCTTTCTCACTCACTCGCTCTCTCGCTCGCTCTCTCTCGCTCGCCGTCACTCCTAAAATGTCCCCTCTTCCCTAAACAACCAAATGTCATGTCGCCATATAATTTTTTGATTAGTCGACATGGTGCATTTTTCCACCAACACGAATGGGCGTTTTTTTGTTTTGTTTTTTTTTTTTTGGTCATAAGCAGAGATTGCTTGCTAGCGCTGTCCTTAGACAGCAAACGTGATGAAAATATTGAGGAAAAAACACCGCATATATATTGTTTATCATGACTCTGGTTTTACGTGGCCTATCAACACAATTTAAAAACTTATATATATCACCTTGTTGCTTTGTCATCTTGAAGTGGTCATGTGATTAGCTTACCACGAATACTTTATTCTTCCTCAGTCAAACAGCAGCACTCATGCGATTGTTTTCCCCCTACCTCAAGGGGGTTGTGCCAAAAAATGATTTGTCTACCAAAAAGTGGTCGTGTCCAAATTCATGGGCTGCATCCTCCTGAGGACGCATTTGTAGACCGATTACGTCACAGCGACACGCCGAAAGCTGTCCAAATTCGTAGACTCCTCCGAATGCAGCCGACAAATGCGTCCTCCTTTTCCCCGAATTTGAAGGATGGGTCGTTTGTGTCCTTCGTGGCCCACCATATCCCAGAATTCATAGCGCGGCCCAGCCAAACTCCAGTTTCCGGCAATGGCGGCTGCTACTAAGTTTTAAAATTACTCTTATTAATCTTTCTGGGTCACAAAATAAACTTTTAACATATGTGGGTGTGTAAACATCAAATATCTGTTCGGTTTATCAAGATATCGCATATTTTCAAAAGTGCTTCGACGTTTTCGGAGACGTCTGTTACCCACCAGCTCGATAGCTAGCCGAAAGCTCGAGGGTCACTAGAGCCGCCGAGAACGGCACAACTCCCGGCACATCATTTTCAGATCACCGCGGACTTTCGCTACTCAGGTTAAACATAATATATAAGTCACTTAGACAACCTAAAAATGTTATTGTTGGGCTTTTTTCAGTGTTTTATTTGTTCGTGAGTAAATCGGTTTGGCTGAGATTAAAGTTATTAGATTAGATTAGATAAAATAAAACTTTATTAATCCCCCGGGTGGGTTCCTCCTTGGTTTTTACACAGCTGAATAAACGTCAAACAGAAAACTGATTAAACAGAAGTGTGAGATGGTCGAGAATTTACGCCAGTGTCCTGTTATATTTTAGATAGCAAGGAGCAGATGGCCGAGTTTATAAAACTCCACCGAGACAGCGGTGACGCTAATCAGAAGGCTAGACCGTCCAATTTCACAGCCGTTTACTTCCAGCCTACCCAACCTTCTGAGGACCCAGCCCACGTAGACCGCGAAGGCCGGGTCCTCAGGAGGATGCAGCCCATGAATTTGGACACAACTAGTGATTGCCGCCTGCGGGAGCCCGTGCAGCTGCTTAAAGCTGCAGCACTCAGATTACTTACAGCTACTTCCGTCCAACTGATATAAGATGTGGTAACCTGAACACAGCTTCAATCGTCTGTTTGTTGAAAAATAGTAATGCGACTGCACCGCATTTTCTTGTTAGTAATGGTAACGGCGTTGTAACGATAGGAATAGTAATTACTCGTTACTGAAAAAAGTAACGCCGTTAGTAACTCCGTTACTTGTAACGCCGTTATTCCCATCACTGGTGACATTCATATTGAAAACAATATCAAAAGCTATGCCAAACGTGAAAATAACAGATCCCCTCCATATATTTTTCTAGGTCACCATTTGCACAACCCTTTGGTGTTTACACAAAACCAAATGCATTTACAAATGCACTCAGTTGTCGTTTTTAAGTACATTGTGTCATCACTGAGGCAGTGTTGCCAACTCCTCAGTAAGGAAAATCGCTATTGGCTGTCCTAAAAGTCGCTAGAAGTCGCTAAATGACGTCATCACCTAATTTGCATAATTGGTCATGCTAATATAATTGTAACCTATGTTGTTGGAGAGAGAAATAACATCGTGGAAGAGACATAAAGTGAGTAAAAAACGTCCTAAATGCATTTAGAGTTTATTTAGAACTACAAATTAAATTTCTTTTAGCAATTATTGTTTTTTTAATGTCACAATTCCAACCCTGCTCCTTTACCCAGGCTTGGACCGGCAAAAGTGACCCGAAATAGGCACTCTGGTGGAGTTACTTTGTGTGTGTGTGTTTATAAGTAGTTTTAAACCTTGTGATCCACAAAACAGCATAAGAGTAAAAGAAGAACTGACTGCGTTACAGCACCCGCTGCTTGTTGAGAGTAAAAGCGATACATGCTTTCACGTCTTTTTTTAGCGACTTTTTTTTAGAAAAAAAGTCGCTAGGGGGTCTGAAAACTCGCTAAATATAGCGACAAAGTCGCTAAGTTGGCAACACTGCACTGAGGTTTTTATATTTTTTGTTGTTCAACTTCATTATAATTTCAGAGTGAAGGTTGTTGTGTTCCTAAACTTTATGACAGAATTTATGTTATAAAAACATACAATTTAAAACTTAGAGAATAGTTGAAAATTAGATGAGTAAAAAATTGTTGTTGTAGTTTGTAGTGATAGTTTAATTTTAACAGAAATAATAAATAAACAGTGAGTGTTATCTAACTTAAACTACTCTGTATTTACACAGTGTATAGGCTCCCCCAAGAGGACAATATGTTCATTATTTTAGGCTATGAATGAGAAAACAACTGCAAAGCAAAAGCACGAAAAATGTGGTTGTAGCTCAGACTGCTAATTTATTTAAAAATACTTACATAAAAATAGTTACTATGCTGAAAATGTTAAATCTTTTTATTGCATGTTATTGAATAAGATAATAACTTGAAAAGCCTTTGGTTGTTAATTCTACTAATACATTTTAACAGTCCCAAATCATACAGCTGACCTGGAAACTGTTTTACACTAAACACACTAGTGATGGGTCGGTCGTGAACGAAATGGCTCTTAGAGCCGGGTCTTTGACATGAACGACGCGAGCCGGCTCCTTATGGCGAGCCGTGGGTTGTTGTTTTTTTCTTTCTCTCACCCTCTCTCTCTCGCACTTTTTTTCCGCTTCACTCCACACGCGAGCCTTGTGCTTTGCGCTGGGCAGAAGGGGGAGGGGCGGTAGTTACCCTCGCAGTAGCACAGGAACAGAGCGGGAGGGAAAGAGAGAGAAAGAGAGCCAGGGACAACAACGTCACATTAGAAAGGTATAGTAATCATCCACAACTATTTTCAGTTGCGGATGATAAAGGATTCAGAAAGTTTATTCATGCAGGCCCATATGACAGAGAATGTGCATCTTCTTTTTGTTTTCATATTGTAATTTATATTTAATTGTGTTGTGGTTTGCAGTGTTTTGTGATGTTTCATTTTAAATTTGTTTAAAAGGAAAAAGCTGAAAATTTAAATAGTTAAAAGTAGAGATGGACCGATCCGATATTACGTATCGGTATCGGTCCGATACTGACCTAAATTACTGGATCGGATATCGGCGAGAAATAAAAAATGTAATCCGATCCATTAAATATCAAAAAACACCTCACAAAACTTGCGACATGGCGTAACTCGGCTCATAACCGTAGCACGTCGGAGCAGTGTGCTCACGTGATTGAGCGGCTGTGTGTATTTGTAGCCTCGCTACCAAACCAGCATTTCATCTCCGAGGAAGTTATCCCAGAGAGAAGTAAAGCAAGTGTGTAAGTTCATCTCTGAATGTTTGTAAAGCATTCCCACGTTAAGCTTAACAACCGATATATTTAGCGACTGCCTCTCTCTCTCCCTCTCCTGCCGCTACTTCGTGAAACTGCTTAATGATCAGCTGATCGGCTTTTCTGTCGCGAGTCTGTCTCTCTTGTTTGTTTTTGGCCCACTTTGCACCAGAAAGAGGAAACCAGCGGCTGAACAACAGCAGCACATAAGCTGTTGTTAGAATTTATTTAATATTACTTTCTACACCAGGATCTTTTTCTACGCAGCTGACGGCTGGTAACTGTGCAGGGGCGGATCTAGCAAAGTTTAGCCAGGGGGGCCGATAGGGCATGAACAGGGAAAAGGGGGCACAAAGACATACTTATCTTTCTTATTCTCATTTAAAATGTCTAGCTTTTAATAAATAATTATCTGAATCTTACACCCAAAGTTTTAATCTGATGTAAAATATATAGAAGTCCATTACTGTATATACTAACTGTTAAGTCTAATATACCCTAGTAAGCTATAGTACTTTTTCCTTTGGGAAGATACCATCTGTGCAGTTTGCAATTCTGTTGAAGAAAGATATTGAATCTATTTAATCATTCTTGAAAAATAATTTAATTCTGTGCATTTTTTTCACACTGCATCAAATAAAAGTTGATTACGTCGATTAAGCATCATGAGGTGGGGGGTGGTTCCCTATTTTTTTTTGCTGGGAGTTTGCAACCCTATTTGTTAGTTTGCTTAATATTTCTGCTAAGTACTCTTTAAAATACCAGAATAGGGAGGATAGAGTAGGTTTAAGTTTATTAGATTGATCAGTGTTTCTGAGCTATGAAATATTTTGGGTGCAGTGTATTTTTTACATACAGGTATAACAGAATAGCTTTAGTGTTGTTGTTTATTTAAACTTGAGTATAAACTTATACAAAATGCAGCAATATATTAAAAAACAGTTTTATTAATTAAAAAACACACTATATCGGATTCATATCGGTATCGGCAGATATCCAAATTTATGATATCGGTATCGGTATCGGACATAAAAAAGTGGTATCGTGCCATCTCTAGTTACAGTTTTTTCTGATTGCTTAAGCACATTTTTTGTAACTATTGGCTATTTTTGCAAAACTCTACACACAAATAAGAATACCTGTCACCCAATTATCAAAACATTGTAGTTCTCTTGCAAAAGCGAACACAGCTAGATTATCTCTTCACACCTTCGTAAAAATGGTGTTTTCGTATCAAACAGTACACACAAGCCATCATCTACTAAGCACACAATGCACCAACTGCACACTGATGGTATGAATACAAAACACATCTGGCTTTTTCTTTCTCTGTGTACAGATGTCAATTTGAGGTCAGATTGAGGTCATACTTTTGTCATAGATCCGTAAGCATAGAGGGATCCAAACTTCAAGTACTGGTGTTTATTCACACACATCAAAACAAACACAAGTGTTTATTTCCAAGTATAGGATTATTTGCAATCACCATATTGACTATATGGGTTTCTTGGTCTGCAGTGAACATGCTTCCTCTGCCCCAGCATCTGGTCGTCTAGCAATTCTGTAAAGTAACAATTTCAGTATTTTTACATCTATGGTATTGTTGTGTTTCTCATTAGCATGGCAGTGCTACAAGTCTTAGTGCAAACTGACTGTACTAACGACTCTCATTTCAAAATGTCCTTATGATGCTTGCTACAGTGTAGCAGCTCGAGTTAGGCTAAACCCGGTGGCCAGCTTCCTTCAGGGTCACTCCATGGTTGATTACATGGTCCACTATTGTAGCTCTGATGTCATCAGCAATTCTATTTCTTACTCTTCTTACCCTTCCTCTCCCCCCTCCTCGTCCTCCTCCCCCCCCTCCTCGTCATCCTCTCCCCCCTTCTCATCCTCCTGTTGCTCCTCCTTGTCCTTGTCGTCCTCTTCGTCCTACTTCTTCACCTCCACGTCCTCTTCCTCGGCCTCCTCTACTTCTCACTCTTCCTGCTCCCTCCATTGTACTCCACATAGACAGCTTACCTGTATTATAGTGCTTAGGCTGATTGCAAAGTGAACTAATTATCTAAAACAGTTTTCACATGTGACAGTGTGCCAGACAGTTGGCAAAATAGTGTAAATAATGGCCATAAATGTGTATAGTTTTGCTAGGAGTGTGTTGATCCTTTGGAAATTGAGTGCAAAGCAGTGAGTTGTATTTACAGTTCTGCAAAAAGAGTGCTGTGCAGTGGATTGTAGCTACAGTTTTGCAAAGTGTGTGTTACAAAATAGCAAACTGAGTGCAAAGCAGTGTTTGTGCTTTTAGTTTTGCAAACTCAGTGAGTGGTTTTGCTATAAGTATTAATAGTTTTAGAAATTGTGCTATAAGAATCAGCGTTAGGGTTTAAGCATTCAGAAAAAACTGTAAAAGTTGAACTGTGACTAGTTGGTTTTTGTATTATATGATTTATTTATTACATTTTATGTGGAGTGAATAAATAAAAGTATATTTATGGTGGCCCCTAGAGACAAAGCACGTACAAACTTCAAAACACATAAAAACGCCAAAACACGTACAAACTCAGAAGCACGTACAAACCCTGAAGCACGTACAAACTCCAAAACACGTAAAAACCCCAAAACACGTAAAAACCCCAAAACACGTACAAACTCAGAAGCACGTACAAACTCCAAAACACGTAAAAACTCCAAAACACGTACAAATTTCAAAACAAGTACAAACTCAGAAGCACGTACAAACTCCAAAACACGTGAAAACTCCAAAACACGTACAAATTTCAAAACACGTAAAAACTTCAAAACACATACGAACTCTGAAGCACGTACAAACCCTGAAGCACGTACAAACTCCAAAACACATAAAAACTCCAAAACACGTACAAAACACAACAGAAGTGCTCCAGGATGCTAGGCACAGTGTTGAGCTTTTGTTACCTAGTGGCTACACAAGCCAGCAAGTACCAACAACCGGATTTGGTGTGTGGTAGTGACAGGTAAATGAAGTTTTTTTTTTTTTAATTATTTGAATATATATGAGCGCTTGTGTATAAATACACAAACCATACACATATGCTTTCAATTGTGTAATTTAAGTGATCTAGGTGGCTCTGTTTTGGAAGTTAACGCTAGAAATGTATTTTGGAGTTTGTACGTGCTTTGGAATTTGTACGTGCTTTTTGGAGTTTGTACGTGCTTTGTCTCTAGGGGCCACCGCATATATTTATATATAAATAAAACCACTTTTTTTTTACATTAGTAATTCCTTTTGTGCATAATTTTATATTATTGTTCATAATAAATTAATTAAAGCAACAAAACAACCTGAAGAGCCGGCTCGGAGCTCTTTTTAGGGAGCCGAGCCGAAAGAGCCGGTTCTCTAAAGAATCCCATCACTAAAACATACTGCAGTGACAGTTTCCATTTATACTTTGTTCTCACTGTTTTTTGGTCTCTTTCAAACATCATAATGTCCGCATGGTTTGTTTATATCTTTGTTTTTTCATCATAACTTCAGAAAATTTCTAAAATTCTCTCTGTGACAACATCAGTCTCAAAGTGAGAGAATCATTTCTTGGAAATACAGAGAACTGAAATGAGGTGGGAGGCGCGAGGAATGGATTCTCAACACCGCCTACACTGTAATCCCTAACAGTTGTTCTAGCTCATAACTAATAAGCTCATAACACTCAAATGTCGTTTTGTAGTTGAGCAAACTATAAAGTATTGAGCTCTGTTGGCCTTTATGCAACTTTAATTGAATAGGGCTCAATATTTTTTAGCTAATTTGTTTGGAACGCTCAAAAGGTTTAAGAAGCATATATTAGTGATGTTCTGGTGGGTGGAGTCTTGTCACTCCCTCAGGAAAGCTGAGTCAGCCATCTTGAATTTACCTTGATGCGGGGAAGATTTGGCCAGCCCGTGTGGATTAAGGGTCCCCAACTTCAAACCACCACGACCACCACCTTAATTTTTTCATCAGCAGCCCTGAATTTGGTAAGTGTAACGTGTTTTTTGTTTTGTTTAAATTTATTTCAATAAACAGTCTTTTTTTATTTTTTAACTGGAAATATATTCGTACTTTGTGCACAGTGAATGTTTGTTATAAATAAATTCGAATCCAAGTAATTGTAACTTTAGAAGTTATCTTATGTGACAAATACGTAATGGTACTTCAGATTACAACGGTGTAATGTTTTGGCGGTTTTCCGTGGGGGACGTTTCCCATAATGCATTGCATTCTTGCCTGGGAAGTTGACGGTGGCAGTTCTAACTCCATGCATTTAAACTTTCTGCCAAAAGTCAAAAACAAAGTCAAAAACATACATATATATATATATATATATATATATATATATATATATATGTATACTGTTTTTGTAAAAATTGTTTTACATTTGGAAGTTTTTCCTTTGTGAGTTATTGAAGTATTTACAATGGAAACTTATTAATTTTAAAATGTGTATTACTAAAAATATGGTTATCCAAAATACTGAATTTACCATCTATGGCAAGGGTAGGGTAGGGTTACCCTTCTAGATTGACAAGTTTAGCCCGTTACACAAAAAGTTTGGACACCGCTGACCTATAACAATGACAATCAGAATATGGCTATCCAACACTTTGTTTTTACTCTGCATTTGTGTAATTACTATTCTAATAGATATTGTATGTTCATCTAGGAACAGCGTGATGTAAATATAAGACAGGCCCTTGTCCTTCATGCACTTCCTGTGTACCTGCGTGAAGATGCCTCCAAGTTCTTCAGGACTTGTGAGGTAAGTGTACTGGCCTCAGCATTAACGCCTTTGCCTAGCTGTTCAGTCGAATATATGACATCACTAAGAACTCAAGGAGAACCAGGGTGTATATCAGGAAGGAGGTTCAACACAGTCCTCATCTGACTTGTTTTCTCCCATATATCAACTATTGTTGAATAAGATTGCAAGAAGATTGTTACGCATAAAGCAGAAAATATGAAAATAGTTGAACGATTATTTACAAAAACAAATCCACAGAAAAACTATCTGCCTTTTAAAATTCAAATGTTCTTTTTTTGGGGGGGGAGGTGCCATGTTGTGGTCAGACAAATGTTTAGTAAGTAACAAAAACAAATATCTTGACATATATTTATTATTGAAAACATTTATTTAAACATATGTATTGAAACCAAACCCAAATTAAGAATATTGTAATGCATCATGATGTATCGCAATATCAAATTAAATCGTTGACATTATAATCCTAAAAGAAACGTGCGACTCCTGAAGATTCACACCTCTAATCAATAGCATGATTTGTGTCCTTGAGGGGGTGAACTCATTCTTGTATTATTTGTGTTTTGCAGTCAGCAGATGGTCCAGACCTCACTGACACTCCTGTGGCTCTGCTGACAGTTGTCACGGATGACACTACTGATTCGGCCCTCTTCAGTCCCTAAAGCATCTGCATTGTCGTTGAGGATGAAATACTTTTGAATGGTTCCACAAATCTGGCTGACTCATTTCTCCTGCTCTTTGGGTACATCTATGCACTAGACCTAAAATATCCAAAGGAAATTGAGCTTACATTCACATTTATCCAGAAGGTTGTGATGTGCCTTGAGGACAACAAACCACTGAAAGGGCGTCTACTGACGCTGAAGAATGATTTGTTTAATGAGTGAATCACTCAGAATGGATTACTTGTTGAGCTGAGTATTGATGAAGTTGGGGTTTTTTTGTGTGTTTTTTTTCCCTAATCATTTGGCTCTTCTACTTCAAATTTAAGGTGAATGACTGCTCATTTCGTGGACTATTCATGTTTAATGTTCTGTTGCCTGATACCTTAATGCACTACCTGATGTTTGTTCCCAGTTATGTACAGCTGTATAAACCAGTACAAATCTGGATCCTCATTTCTCCTGCTTTTTGGGTAGTTCTGTGCACTAGACCTACAATATGCAAAGACTCTCGAGCTTTTATTCACATGTATCCAGAAGATTGTGATGTGCCTTGAATACAACAAACCACTGTTAGGTCGCTTACTGATGCAGAAGAATTTGTTCAAGTGAATCACTCGGAATGGACAACTCGTTAAGCTGAGTATTGAAGGTTTTTTGTTTGTTTGTTTTGTTTTTTTTATACCATTTTTTTTACTTTTTTTTTGTAAACCTGTTTTTACCATTTGCCTCTTCTACCTCACATTTAAGATGAATGACTATTCAGTTCATGCACTATTCATTTTAATGTTCTGTTGCTTAATACCCTGATGCACTGCCTTGATGTTTGTTCCCTATGAAGTACGGCAGTGGAAACCAGTACTTTTTTTTATGTATTTAAAACAAGAAAGTGAGCTGCAGCTGTCAAGGTACACTAAGTGTTAAATGCCTTAATGTTCTAATAGCTGTAATTGCTGTTAATACTGAAAATGTTATTGAATTTTAGAATTGAGATGGAGTTGATATATGGGAGAAAACAAGTCAGATGAGGACTGTGTTGAACCTCCTTCCCGATATACACCCTGGTTCTCCTTGAGTTCTGAGTGATGTCATATATTCGACTGAACAGCTAGGCAAAGGCGTTAATGCTGAGGCCAGTACACTTACCTCACAAGTCCTGAAGAACTTGGAGGCATCTTCACGCAGGTACACAGGAAGTGCACGAAGGACAAGGGCCTGTCTTATATTTACATCACGCTGTTCCTAGATGAACATACAGTATCTATTAAAATAGTAGTGAGACAAATGCAGAGTAAAAACAAAGTGTTGGATAGCCATATTCTGATTGTCATTGTTATAGATCAGGGGTGTCCAAACTTTTTGTGTAACGGGCTAAACTTGTCAATCTAGAAGGGTAACCCTACCCCACCCTTGCCATAGATGGTAAATTAAGTGTTTTGGTTCACCATATTTTTAGTAATACACATTTTAAATTAATAAGTTTCCATTGTAAATACTTGAATAACTCCCAAAGGAAAAACTTCCAAATGGAAACCAATTTTTACAAAAACAGTACTTGTTTGGACTTCTTTAAATTGAAGCTGATAAATCTTTTTAACACAACACATTTTGATAGGATACATTTTGTCAAGATGTCCTCCTAAAATGACAACCTTGGATCCATGGCATAATCACTTAATCCCGGGGCACAGTTGAAGCAATTCACACTATGGCTTCTCACAGCTGTGTACAAACCATCTGTTAATGTGATTCTGAATCATGTGAAATGAAAAATTTACCTGAATTTCATAAATTCTCATGAACTTTGCTAGCTCCTCTGCAATCTTGCCAGTCTTGATGGCCTTGTCTCGGAACAAAGTGATGAGTCTAGGCGTGTGTCTGTCCAGCTCCTTGTAGAATTGAGTGTGTAGGTTAACATTGTTGATTCGGTGGAACTCTGCAACCACCTGTCCATGAACAGAAATAGACAGAAATGAACAAAGATGAATTAGGAACAGAATTGTTAATGTATATTATGTATATTAATGATTTATTAACGTAGAAGTGAAAAAGTCATGCAGCTGACTCAGCTTCAAGATGGCTGACTCAGCTTTCCTGAGGGAGCAACAAGACTCCACCCACCAGAACATCACTAATATATGCTTCTTAAACTTTTTGAGCGTTCCAAACAAATTAGCTATAAAATATTGAGCCCTATTCAATTAAAGTTGCATAAAGGTTAACAGAGCTCAATAGACATTGGGCCTGTCTCAATATGTGTACTTGTGCGTACTTGCGTTCTCGTGTACTCGTGATACGTCATCAGTCGGAGACCAAGTACTGTTCCAATCCGGTCTTTAAGTCTGACGTCACTAGCCGTGTCTGGGCTCAAACTCCGCTGCAGGTCCCTAAGTCAAACGATCACTGTGGCATCACTGAGAGTTGAAAAACTGTCTAAAGTCTTTCATCTGTAATAAAATGATCAGCGTTCTGCTCTACCAGGTGTAACAATTGAGTTTAACATCTAGGCATCCATGAAAACGTAATTTATTACATTTAACGGAGTTAGAAATTAGCAGGAAGTTAGCTCGCTAGCTTCCATCTAAATACAATATAGCATGTCCTGACTGAGGGATTTTAGAAACAAATTCAAACGTACGGCTCTGCTATCACTTCCAACATAAATGAAGACAGAAAACTAAACAGCAGTGAGGTTTGTAGGGTTACTGAAGTTTGGCTAGCTGGTATATAACGATGTGCTACGTGACCGCTAGCGACACAGCTATGTGAGCATAATATAAACACGCTAACTTTTTTCCACTCGATAAAAGTTAACGTGAGGATTCTCGCTGGTCAGGAAAAAATGTAATCGCATGGCAGGATGCTGTAAACGGACCAAACTTCAGCCAGGAGAACAACTGAGATAATCCATCCACAACACGAGGTTAGTCATTAATATACTGCTGCATGGGCTGGGCTGTAGTTACATCGTAAGGTTTAAAGATTAAATAAATGATTAGCGGTAATAAAAGCCGAGGGAGGTCAACAGTGATCACTGACTGTTTTTAGGAGCTTTATAGAAGAAAATACAAAACATTAAATATGTTAACAACACAAAAGCCATATTAAACGCAGGCTACTTTAGGCCCGGAAGCAGGATTCGTCACGTCATCACTTAAAGACTGGATTCAAAGTACGCATCAAGCCAAGAACGCGAAAAAGTCCCGGATGTGTTCTCGCTCCGCCTGTTTTATCGAGCATGCATCGATGGCAGTGTTGCCAACTCCTCAGTAATGAAAATCGCTATTGGCTGTCCTAAAAGTCGCTAGAAGTCACTAAATGACGTCATCACCTAATTTGCATAATTGGTCATGCTAATGTAATTGTAACCTACGTTGTTGGAGAGAGAAATAACATCGTGGAAGAGACATAAAATGAGTAAAAAAACGTCCTAAATGCATTTAGAATTTATTTAGAACTACAAATTAAATTTCTTTTAGCAATTATTGTTTTTTTTAATGTCATAATTCCAACCCTGCTCCTTTACCCGGGTTGGACCGGCAAAAGTGACCCGAAATAGGCACTCTGGTAGAGTTACTTTGTGTGTGTGTGTTTATAAGTAGTTTTAAACCTTGTGATCCACAAAACAGCATAACAGTAAAAGAACTGACTGCGTTACAGTCAGTGCGGGAGCAGCGGCTTCGCTCATGTGCGATTCATTTGCAGCTTGGACGCATAGGTGGGAACATCTCCTGCCCTGATAGCATCAGGGGGAGGACTATCCTCCGTCCGTGAGCGCTTTGGAACGGGCGAGGTGTCCACGGCAGCAGCCGCTGCTTGTTGAGAGTAAGAGCGATACGCGCTTTCACGTCAAAAAGTTGTCATAAATAAGTCTCCAATAACACCAGAAAAAGTCGCCAGATTTGTTGCTAGTCGTTTTTTAGAAAAAAAGTCACTAAGGGGGTCTGAAAACTCGCTAAATATAGCGACAAAGTCGCTAATTTGGCAACACTGATCGGTGGTGACTTGTGTGGACTTGGTACAGCTAAATATCCCAGAATGCATTTCGCCCAAAACTCAAACGCGGCAACGGCGGACGAGCGCGGCTAAAAACTTTTAAATATTACTCTTTCTGGGTCACAAAATAAACTTTTAAGTTATTTTCAAGCAAGAATGTAGCTGTGTAAACTTCAAATATCTGCTCGATTTATCAAGATATCATATATTTCCAAACGTGCGCTGACGTTTTCGGAGACGTCTGTGACTCGCCAGCTCCATAGCAGACAGCGAGGTCAAGGATCACTAGAGCCAGAGAGAAGTGGACTCCCAGCACATTGTTTTCAACCCCCCCCCCCCCCCCCCCCCCCCCCCGCGGTCTTTTCGCTACTCAGGTTAAACAAACCCCAAACCCCAGCAGCTGTCTATTGTATTGAGTGTCCACTAAAGTAAAAATAAAAGCGTTCTAACATCTCACCTGCTTGTTTTTATTAAGGTATACATGTACACTATTTTTATTAATAGAGATTTTGCTACTGAGGTTAAAAATGATATATAAGTCACTTAGATCACTTCTAAATGTTAATGTTTGGTTTATTTCAGTGTTTTATTTGTTCCTGAGTAAATCGGTTTGGCTGTGATTGAAGTTAAGCTTCATAACATATTAATCACAGTTAAATTAAGAGGGGACGGCAGTAAAAACTCCGGACCTGTGACATCATCAAGTACGCTGGTGTTCCAATTGTACAAATCGCGAGTCCGTGCTCGCATTCTCGGCAAGTCGATATTTTTCCCTCGCGCCTCAGAGCAAAAGAGAGAAAGGGTTGAAATTTCTCAGTATTTGTATAAAGAGTTCCCTCGTTTATCGCGGGTGTTATGTTCTAAAAATAACCAGCGATAGGTAAAATCTGCGAAGTAGTCAGCTTTATTTTTTGCAATTATTTTAGATGTTTTAAGGTTGTAAAACTTGTCACTACACACTTTATACACTTTTCTCAGACAGGCATGAACAGTTTCACACATTTCTCTCTTGTTTAAACACTCTCAAAGTTCAAACCTTCTTAAAAAAAAAAAAAGTTTTCTGAGTGTGTGTATATGGATGTGTGGACTAGTGATGGGAATTCCAGCTCTTTTTAGAGAACCGGCTCTTTCGGCTCAACTCATTAAAAAGAGCCGGCTCTTTCGGCTCCCAAGCGGCTCTTAAGGTTGTTTTGTTGCTTTAATTAATTTATTATCAACAACAATATATAATTATGCACAAAAGGAATTACTAATGTAAAAAAATGGTTTTTTATTTATATATGTTTATTATATAAATATTCTTTTATTTATTCACACCACACAAAATATAAAAAAATAAATTATGAAATACAAAAAACTATTTAAATAAACTATTTACAGTTCAACTTTTAACTATTTAAATTTTCAGATTTTTAAACCTTGCTTAACTCTCCAAACCTTCTTAAAAAATGGTATTTTCGTATCAAACAGTTAACACAAACCATCACATTAATAAGCACGCAATGCAGCAACTACACACTGATGGTATGAGTAAAAAACACATCTGGATTTTGCTTTCTCTATGCACAAGGTAGGCTATGTCAGTTTGAGGTCATACTTTTGTCATAGGTCCGTAAACATAGAGGGATCCAAACTTCAAGTACTGGTGTTTATTCACACACATCAAAACAAACACAAGTGTTTATTTCCAAGTCAAAACAAAATAGTAATTTCACTGAGGAAAAAAAAGAAATCAGTCTACATCGTGTCGTCTCTCTGGGTCCGGCCACAAAATTTCGTCTACATCACATGCAATGTCCTCTAGTCCAAGGCACCGGGGAAAATATCTTCTGGAATTGCGTATCCAGGCCTGACATGATGCATGGTCAATATCCCCACGTGCCTCCTCCATTACCTGTAAAAGGGCTATGCGTTGATGGGGATGACGGTCATAGACCTTCCAGCGCCAGGCAGAGAAGAACTCTTCAATTGGATTCAAGAATGGAGAGTATGGGGCGAGGTTGAGTACAGTGAAGAGTGGGTGATCTGTAAACCAGTTGCAGACCAAAGCAGCCCTATGGAAACTAACATTGTCCCATATGATGACGTATCTGGTCTGCTCTGGTCTCTGAACAGTGACCAGAGCATGTCATTAGTGAGCATGTCATGTAAGGTGTCCAGGAATGTAATAATGTGTGCAGTGTTATATGGGCCCAGGGTTGCATGATGGTGAACAACACCATTTTGACTTATAGCTGCACACATAGTTATGTTACCACCAGGTTGTCCTGGGACATTGATTATGGCACGGTGTCCAATAATGTTCCTGCCACGCCTCCTTGTCTTAGTGAGGTGAAAACCAGCCTCATCCACAAAAAGCTGCTCATGACACATGGCATCTGCCTCTAGCTCCTTCACTCTCTAGACAAGACAAAACAAATTCAGCACAGTAGGCACAAGCACAGCACTACAGTATGCACTTCCAGATTCAGTACCAATGATACTATAGCTTACCTGCACATAGTCATATCGCAGCTGTTTTACACGTTCACTGTTTCTTTCAAAAGGTACTCCGTAGATTTGTTTCATTCGGATTCTGTTGCGGGCAAGTACACGACCTAATACAGAAATCCTCACATTTTGTATGTTTTGGAAGGTGGTGTCATTCTCAATTATGCGCTGCTGAATTTCGCGTAGCCTTATGGAATTATTTGCAATCACCATATTCACTATATGGGTTTCTTGGTCTGCAGTGAACATTCTTCCTCTGCCCCCAGCATCTGGTCGTCTAGCAATTCTGTAAAGTAACAATTTCAGTATTTTTACATCTATGGTATTGTTGTGTTTCTCATTAGCATATGGCAGTGTTACAAATCTTATTGCTAAGTGACTGTACTAACCGATTCTCATTTCGAAATGTCCTTATGATGCTTACTACAGTGTAGCGCCTCAAGTTAGGCTGAAGGGTCTAAGGGTCATTCCATGGTTGATTACATGGTCCACTATTGTAGCTCTGATGTCATCAGTAATTCTATTTCTTAATCTTCTCCTCTTCCCCCTCCTCGTCCTCCTCTTGCTCCTCCTTGCCCTCTTCCTCTAACTTCACCTCCTTCTCCTTGCCGTCCTCTTCATCCTACTTCTTCACCTCCACGTCCTCTTCCTCGGCCTCCTCTAATTATCACTCTTCTCACTCTTCCTGCTCCCTCCATTGTACTCCACACGGACAGCTTACCTGTAGCTTATTTATAGTGCTTAGGCTGATTGCAAAGTGAACTAATTATCTAAAACAGTTTTCACATGTGACAGTGTGCCAGACAGTTGGCAGAATAGTGTAAATAATAGCCATAAATGTGTATAATTTTGCTAGGAGTGCATTGATCATTTGGAAATTGAGTGTAAAGCAGTGAGTTGTGTTTACAGTTCCACAAAAAGAGTGCTGTGAAGTGGATTGTACCTACAGTTTTGCAAAGTGTGTGTTACAAAATGGCAAACTGAGTGCAAAGCAGTGTTTGTGCTTTTAGTTTTGCAAACTCAGTGAGTGGTTTTGCTATAAGTATTAATAGTTTTAGAAATTGTGCTATAAGAATCACAGTTAGGGTGTAAGCATTCTTTCATTTTAAGCATAAATGATGGCTAATAAATAGTTTATAGCTAAGTTCATAATTAATCTGTAAATGCGTAACAAACCGTTATTAATGGTTTATTATGCATGAGTTAAGGGTCAGAAAGAGAGAAACCTGACCAGTTTTTTGCCAAATAGTGAGCCAAATGTGTTCACCTATATATTTCATCTAGAGTTGCTATATTAAACATTTCAGACTAAGTTACTATCTTGTAATCACAATAAGCATTTGTAAACATATTTTTTAGCATATAAAATTGTACTTTATAAATGCATTATAAATATTCACAACTATCAATCGGAGCTTTGTTGTAAAGTGTAAAGCATAACACAATTTATTAATGACTAATAAATATCCACAAATGCCAAATGGGAGCCTTATTGTAAAGTGTAAAGCACAACACCATTTATTAATGACTAATAAACATTTATAAATGCCAAAAGTGAGACTTAAATGAATAGCGTCTCCATTTATTACACTTGGACCTAAATTACAATCAGTGCTTGAAATAACATTTAACTACTGTCAAAAATGGCAATGTATAGTAAGAGTACCACATGTAACATTAAATATGTTATTTAAAACACCAAACAGCCACCCCCTTCAAAATAATTTCATGCCAGACTGGTTCAGACTGGAAATATTTTTTGTACATCCTTGAACAAGCGTCCCAGTGGTCCATCAGGGTGCCGTCAACCAAGCCAAGATGACCATTCAAGAACCATGAGGTGTTCCTCCAGCAACTTCTCAGTACGATTTCCTCTTAGTCTACAGACATGTCCTTTGATGGTCATCCAAGCTCTTTCGATATGTTGTGTATGACTGCCAGATTGAAGATCTACAAACCACCTGCTGTGATTTACAGTGTAAGCTTGTGCACTTTATGTTCAATATATGTATTTTTGTTGTGCCTGAAATGAACAAATAAATAAATTAAAAAAAATAAAAAATAAAAATAAGCACTCTTGTAGGCTCTCCACTCGTCACTGATAATATCACTACCTGACTTAACATGCTGTCTGATCAGAGGAACAAGGTGGCGCATTGATCGTTTTTCAACAGGTTTTAACATGAGCCTTCGCCTTTTGCTTTTAATTCCCATCAGTCCAAATACCCATTTCTTCCTTTTCCATGCATTTCCAAAGCGTTCATGTGCATACTGAAAACAAAAAGAATAAAGTTAAACATAATATTTAGAAAGAAACATTCAAAAAGTTGGTTGCTTCTTAAAATTTTAGTCATATTCCTGTTATTTACAGTTTTTCCCAATTGTTTACAGACAGTTACTTGTACTTCAGACACAATGACTACAACATGTAACTGGTGCATCAACCCCCTGAACCAGTTCTGCTAAACTGCTAGCACAATTCCAGCTTCACACTCAAATTCCAGTTGTAAAACACACTTTTTTCAAAACACTACACACAATTCTCTGCATTTGGCACAATTTTTATGAAGAAAATCTCTTGTCTGCACAGGAAAAACACTGTCATTCAGAATTGTAAACTCAGTTGTGTTTTGTATACAAACATTCTGAAATCTTGTACAATGCACTTATGCTGTCTGTAGTAAGTGTAAAACTGAACAAGAGGCTTACAGTAAGTCATGATGACTGGAGAAGATAGTGTTTAAGATTAAGCACATCAGTGTTCAACTGGTTCTTATAAATGTCTATTCATATGATGGTTTGTGTGTGTCATTTGAAAACAAAATGGCATTTTGACAAAAAATTACATTGTTTTGAATGTAGAGTTTCATTTTGCAGGAGGAATTGAAGGGTTTTGCCCAATATTTTGAAATGGGGCTCCAAGTTCAGACGTTATCAAATAAAATGAGCTGTGAGCTTTTATTTCCTTTTAGAGGCTGCCATAGGTTCCTGCAGGCTTTCGGGCCCTTCCCTTAACCACCAGTATGGCCTTGAGAGGTGCAGGTGCTATTAGTCTTCCACCATTCTCACGCCAAAAATAAGAAAAATTTTGGTTATTACAGTTTTTTCTGATTGCTTAAGCACATTTTTTGTAACTATTGGCTATTTTTGCAAAACTCTACACACAAATAAGAAAACCTGTCACCCAATTATCAAAACATTGTAGTTCTCTTGCAAAAGCAAACACAGCTAGATTAACTCTTCACACCTTCGTAAAAATGGTGTTTTCGTATCAAACAGTACACACAAGCCATCATCTACTAAGCACACAATGCGCCAACTGCACACTGATGGTATGAATACAAAACACATCTGGCTTTTTCTTTCTCTGTGTACAGATGTCAATTTGAGGTCACACTTTTGTCATAGTGTCATGTAAACATACAAGGATCCAAATTTCAAGTATTGGTGTTTATTCACACTCATCAAAACCAAGACAAAGTCAGAACACAAAATAGGAATTTCACAAAAAAAAGGAAAAAAAAAGACAATCAGCCTACATCATGTCGTCTTTCTGGGTCCGGCCACAAAATTTCGTCCACATCGCATGCGATATCCTCCAGTCCAAGGCACCGGGGAAAATATCTCCTTGAATGCCGTATCCAGGCCTGACATGATGCCTGGTCAATATCTCCACATGCCTCCTCCATTGCCTGTAAAAGGGCTACCTGTTGATGAGGATGACGGTCGTACACTTTCCAGCGCCAGGCAGAGAAGAACTCCTCGATGGGATTTAAGAATGGAGAGTATGGAGGGAGGTTGAGTGCCATGAAGGATGGGTGGTCTGTAAACCAGTTGCGGACCAAAGCAGCCCTATGGAAACTAACATTGTCCCATATGATGACATATCGGGTCTGCTCTGGTCTCTGAACAGTGAGCATGTCATGCAAGGTGTCCAGGAATGCAATAATGTGTGCAGTGTTGTATGGGCCTATGGTTGCATGATGGTGAACAACACCATTTTGGCTTATAGCTGCACACATGGTTATGTTACCACCACGTTGTCCTGGGACATTGATGATGGCACGGTGTCCAATAATGTTCCTGCCACGTCTCCTGGTTTTACTGAGGTTAAAACCGGCCTCATCCACAAAAAGTAGCTCATGTCCCATTGCATCTGCTTCTAGTTCCATCACTCTCTGGACAAGACAAAACAAATGCAACACATCAGGCCCATGCACAGCACTACAGTATGCACTTCCAAATTCAGAACCAATGACACTAGCTTACCTGCACATAGTCATATCGCAGTTGCTTTACACGTTCACTGTTTCTCTCGAAAGGAACTCTGTTAATTTGCTTCATTCTTATTCTGTGGCGCGCAAGTACACGACTCAGTGCAGAAATGCTTGCACTGTGTACATTTTGAAAGATGGTGTCATTATCAATTATGCGCTGCTGTATTTCGCGCAGTCTTATTGCATTATTGGCAATCACCATGTTCACTATATGGGTCTCTTGCTCTGGAGTGAACATTCTGCCTCTGCCCCCAACATCTGGACGTCTAGCAATTCTGTAAAGTAACAATTTCAGTATTTTTGCATGTATGGTACTGTTGTGTTTCTCATTAGAATATGGCAGTGCTACAAAGTACTTACCGATTCTCATTTCGAAATGTCCTAATGATGCCTGCCACAGTGTAGCGGCTCAGTTTAGGCTGAACCCGTTGGCCAGCTTCCCTCAGGGTCATCCCATGGTTGATGACATGGTCCACTATTGTAGCTCTGATGTCATCAGTTATTCTGTTTCTTACTCTTCTTACCCTTCCTCTTTCCCCTCCTCGTCCTCTTCTTGCTCCTCCACGTCCTCTTCCTCCAACTTCTTCACCTCCACGTCCTCTCCCTCGGCCTCCTCTGATTCTCACTCTTCTCACTCTTGCTGCTCCTTCCATTGTACTCCACATAGACAGCTTACCTGTGGCCTGTTTATAGTGCTTAGGCTGATTGCAAAGTGGACTAATTATCTAAAACAGTTTTCACATGTGAAAGTGTGCCAGACAGTTGGCAAAATAGTGTTAATGATAGCCATACATGTGTATAATTTTGCTAGGAGTGTGTTGGAAATTTGGTAATTGAGTGTAAGCAGTGAGTTGTGTTTAAAGTTCTGCAAAAAGAGTGTTGTGCAGTGAATTGTGCCTACAGTTTTGCAAAGTGTGTGTTACAAAATGGCAAACTGAGTGCAAAGCAGTGTTTGTGCTTTTAGTTTTGCAAACTCAGTGAGTGGTTTTGCTATAAGTATTAATAGTTTTAGAAATTGTGCTATAAGAATCACAGTTAGGGTTTAAGCATTCAGAAAAAACTGTAAACACACACTGGACTGACTAAAACACACAGATTATAAGCCAGAATGTGTCTCTAGCATTGGAGCTGAATGCTTATTATGTCCAGCATCTACACCAACTGGCTGATGCTGATGTACTTCGTCAATACAGGGATTAATTCATTTCAAAAGTCTAAACAATATTGCAAAAACAATGTAGCTACACAGAAATGTAACTTATGTAAAAGAAAATCAATATTACAATGGAAAATCATATAATCTATGATTATATACTTCACATATATTAGAAAACATGAGGGAAAGAAAATACATTGTTTTAGCCCTCTGAGTGTTAGCAAGGGATACAAATTGTGATTATTGGAGAATTGTCTAATATTAACATTTCTCAGCAAACTATGCATATCTTGATAAAACTATTTAAACTAATTCAGCACTTACAGACCCTCTAACTCTAAAACAGAAACTGAATTTGGTTTAGATTCCAAAATTGACCAACATAGATGGAAGTGAAGCAGAAAATAAAATACCAAACTGGAGAAACTTTAAAAAAGCTTGTTCTTACCTAAAATTACACAGTTTTTTGTTTTGTCTATATCATGTTAGTATAAATGCAGTCACTTTTTAATATCTATAACACTTTAAGACACAAACTCAAATGGTAAAAACTGAGAAAGACCTAACAATGTAACAATGTAATGTATGAATAATATTCTTAAGTTCAGCTAAGGAAACCCTATGTCGCAATTTACAAAATGTTTGTCGCATGTGAGTCAAACCCCAGAGAAGAATCCAATATTACTCTGATTTTGAATGCTTGATGTGGCAGTTGAACAAAAACAAGCCAGTCCCTGACTGATTTTAGGATATAGTTCAGTCTTATTGGCGTTTAAAACAAGGAGTCTCTTGAGCAAATGCAGTTTTCTCTGTCCTTTCTTAAAGTTTTCTTCCATTATATGACCAGTCCAGCTTATTATTAAAAGAACCCCCAGGTACTTCTCAGAATTCATCTCAGTGTCTCTTCACTGGATGTTCACCAGTAAAGGAGAAGGTTTGTACCTGCAGCAGTCGTCCACCAACTTTTCCCAGCACTGATCTGAAGATGGTACTTCTGGCACCAGTTCACAAACTCAGTTTCAGTACTGAAAGCAAATAGAATACAAGTAAACACAATGCAGTTTCTAAAAAAAGGGAGTGCCCCCTAAACTTAGTAACTGGTTGGACCACCTTGAGCAGTAACAACAGCAATCAGGCATTTGTGATGACTGGCAATGAGCCTTTTACAGTGCTGTGGAAGAATTTTGGCCCACTCATGCAGCCATATTCAAGGGTTTTTGAGCATTAACCAGCTTTTTAAGGTCATGCCACAGCATCTCAATCTGATTCAGGTCAGGAGTTTTACTAGACTTGAAAGTCATCATTTTGTTTTTCTTAAGTCACTCTGAGGTGTACTTTCTGGTGTGTTTTGGATCATTTGGATCAGAGGCCAAGTACGCTTCAGCTTGAGGTCACAAACAGATGGCTGGACATTCTCCTTCAGGATGTTTTGGTAGACAGCAGACTGCTGTTACCCTTATGCCAGATGTAATGACACACAACTTTGTCTTGTCAGTCAGTTTTTTCCCAAAATCTTAAGGAGCATCAAGATTTTTTTCAGCAAACCTAAGATTAACCTTTCTGTTCCTTTTACTCAGCAATGGTTTTTGTATTGCAACTCACACAGGCCATTTTTCCCCAGTCTCTTTCTTATGGTGGAGTCATGAACAATAACCTTAACTGAGGCAAGTGAGGCCTGCAGTTCTTTGGATGTTATTTGGAGGTCTTTTGTGACTTCTTTGGTTAATTTTGGTCAGCCAGCCAATCCTGGGAAGGTTCACCACTGTTCCATGTTTTTGCCATTTGTGAATAATGACTCTTGCTGTGGTTCACTGGAGTCCCACAACTTTAGAAATGGCTTTACAACCTTCCAGACTCAGAGATGTCACTTACTTTGGTTCTCATTTCTTCCTAAATTTCCTTGGATTGCAGCATGATGTCTGACTTGCAGGTTCTTTTTAAGTGATTTCTTGATTGAGAACAGGTGTGCCAGTAATCAGGCCTGGGTGTGGCTAGATAAACTGAATTCAGATTTCCAAAGATGGGATACGCCACAGTTAATTTATGCTAAAATTGTGGGTGTTGGGGTGGGGGGGTCACTTTTTCACACAGGACCATGTAGGTTTGGATCCCCCCCACTACTACTTTTAGAAACTACATTTTATGTTTACTTGTGTTATATTTCTCTAATATTTACATTGTTTTTTGTGATCTGAAACATTTAAGTGTGACAAATATACAAAAAATGGGAAATCAGGAAGTGAGAAAACACTTTTATTATCACTGCATTTGTTCATTCAGACATAAAATGTTTTATGTATTTAGTGTTGAAACAAGGCAACTCATCCATGGTGCTAACTTCTGTCTCCAAACCACTCAACATGAGTGGTTTGAGTTGTTTACAAAGTTATAGGGGCATGACAGCAATGGTTTGGACATGTACAGAGGAGTTATAGTGAATATACCGGACAGAAGATGCTGAATATGGAGCTGCTTGTCAGGAGAAAAAGAGGTAGACTGCAGATAAGAATGATGATGTAGTGAAGGGGGACATACAGAAGGCTGGTGTGCCAGATGAGGATGCAGGAGATGAAAGAGAGATGAGATGAAAGCCGGTGATTTTCTGTGGCTACCCCTAAAGAAAGCAACCAAAAGTGGAAGAAGATGGGACACAAACTCACTTTGTTTTATTACCTCCATCCAACAGAGGGCGCTCGTGTACAACAAGTGAGTGTCATCATCTTCACCTCGCAGCCTCTGTCCCAGCTGCACGGCAACTTCAGCTGGAGTTTTGTGATGGTCACATGACGTTGTTATGGGTATATTACCCCAAAATGTCAGAGTTTGCGCTCCACTACAGAGCTGCTGCCTGTCTCCACAGCACTGATAGAGGCTGTGCATGTTCCAGTACTATTAGAAACTTTACCAATTACTTTTTGTTTTGTAGTTTTCCTTATTCTTTGAGAGCTGAGCCACTGAAAGAAGGAAGAGAGCGTCAGGACGCAGAATTTTGAGGGCAATTATGAAAAACGCGGAGCAGTGAATTTTATTTCCCGTTGACAGCTGAAAAGGTGAGACAGGAGGACTCATGCTGCTTCTCTCCTTCAGGATGTCGCACAGGCTTAGCATTATCTGAGAAAATATTTAACGAATTTTGACTTAAATATGCATCTGTCTGGTCTGTCATTCATTTGAAAAAGGGTATCATGCAATGTGTACATACAGAGGATCCCTAGTATAAATCACAAAAGTAGGCTCTCAGAAAATCTGCGTAAGAGTAACAGATTTACCAAGGCTTGGCAAAAGTTAATTAGTGCGTTCATAGGTTAATGACGTTTGTCCCTCATCTGTAAAACCACCAACTGGGCTGTTTCGACCTTTGTAGAGTTGCTGATTCATTGACATGTGTTCCACTTTTATTGCTATTAGACTATTAGACTGAATTGCTGCATACAATTTATTGGCGCTCAGCGCTACACAAGGACAGGAAACCCACACTTAATGGAACTCATCCTCAGAAAATTGTTGCTTTGTGTTTCCGCGGTCATGGATGAAGTATCTCTGCTTCTAATTAACCGAGAAAAATGGGTTAATGTTGCACACGGATGACTGAACAATGGCGTGGAGTGTTTGCCTTACTGTGATGCTTTCAAGGGATCCAAGCTCAGATTTTATGGAACAAACTGAGCTGTGAGCTTTTGTTTTGATCACATGGAATGTTTTTGATTGTAGTGATATTTTCATTGCTTATTGAAAAGCAGTTAAGTGTCAGACGTTGGGTGTTATGTAATATTTTGAAAATATATATTTATTCCAATTACACTGCACTCATTCATCTCTGTCGATCTACTTAAATTGTCAGGAGAGACCACACGCGTCGTCTCCCTCTGACCTCGCAGATGATCAGATTCTCTGCTGAGGGCAAATCTCACAGAGCGACAGTGCATGACAAGATAATTGCTTCCTCTTATGCTACTAGAATTGAGAGCGATCTGCCTGTTGTGCTGAGTGAATTCCCATTCACTCTTTGTGCATTCATCTTCTGTGAAGTTGACCAGAGCAGAGATTTTATAAGAGACACACAGAGAATCCTGGATTGAAATCTATGGAAAATCAGCAAAAATAAAGATGATGGAAGAAATATAACTTCCACGGGTTCAAGTCAGTAAATGCTTTAAGTGGTGCTTATCATGTTCAATACAAATCACAAAACACTTGAAAAAAGGTAATTAATTAAACAGTAAAGATAATTTATGTGTTGTTTCAAAATAAATGTCCAAATAAATCCCCTGGGTGTTGCGGAGACAGTCATGATGGCAAGGTAACTAGATTTGTTTCTATTACTTTTATCAGACCCAACAATTTGCTATTAACAGCAAAGCTTTTCTTTTTCTTTTCATTCAAACTGTGACCAGTGGGCATGTAATTAGTGGTCTCTTTACATTTTGTTGCCAGGTGCATTATAGACCAAGAGCCAAAATATTAGACATACTGTAGTGATTATGGCAAACCAAATGTGCTTTGGAATCTGCCCTGCAACCAATCACTTAAGCAGGTACTGGTCACTGTTATGACACTACAAAGACATTTTTTGTATTGGTTGAAAGAACTTGCTGGATTTGAGATTTTTTTGTAATGCAAAGTGCTTGTCTAAAGTGGATTTACAAGATCTTTGTAGTTCAAAATGAAAAGCAGTATGATTATCCTGTGGGCGCTAACATCTTTTTCCCCAATATATATCTACTTAAATGTAAGATGACTCCCAAAACAAGTTAGCCTTTTCACTCATAATTGTGGATGCTGTTAGGAGGATCAGGTCTGTGTATTGACTAGATGTGCCCCTGATCCCAATCTTATGGAGCAACAACATGGCATGACCTGGTTACTACTTGAATTTTCTCCTTTTGGGTTAGATCTGTGCACTGCCTCAGCAGAATGTGCAACAGGCAGTAGACAGGACACCAATGTGCTTTGCTACTGTATTAATTCGCCAACAAGTACCCGCACTGTTCTCACATGGACTAAGTCAGACATCAAACAGACTTTGCAATTTGGAGCTAACAACAGGAGGGCCGTGACAACGGCCATTTTTGATGTTAGGAAATTCTCACATAAATCTCTATTTAGGATTCTTTGATTGCTGTTTCTCTGCTCTAATTTCTCTGCAATTACCTTGTTTGTGTACCACAGAACTCTGAAAATTTGTCTTTTATATTACTATAATAAACAAAATCTTTGTTGGTTTGCCTATACAAGAATGTCAGGAATCAACCAATCAAAACTGGCAAACAAGTATGTTTTAGTCCACTGAAGGTTCTCATCTATATCAGATATGATGTCATCACACTGTCTAGCAACCACCTATAAATGAACACCTTATGAAAGCATTGTAGCCTTTTAATTTCACAACACTAACATCTAATTTGTATCCACTGCAACGTGCATGTTTATATTATAGCATCATTTTGTTGCCTAGCAACCACATAATCAGCGATTAAAACACACACAGTAAACAAAACTGTAGTATGGGCATGTGTGTAGCTATCTCATTCATTTCATGCTTAAAATTCTCTTATATTCACGTGGTGTTTAAATTTATTTTTTATGATCACGTCCAGAAAAACCAAAGGTCCGTAGTTGCAGAGCTGGAGAGGTAAAACACTAACTGCTTGGCTTTCCCACCATCCTCTGTTGGCACTGAGCGATTAAAAGTGTTATATCCCACCAGACGCAGTGTAATTAGAAGATAACTCTCCCCACACGCACAAACACATGTATAGGAGTGTGGAGTTTTTTGTGGAGTCACCTAGCAACCCTAATGGCTTCTGCCTAGTCTTAGTCTAAATGTCAACCTGACCCCCTATCCTATCTTTAATGAGAGTCTTGACTGAACGCTTTTTAACGACTTTCTCAAACACTCACAGATCTGCCACTAGGCTTGTGGAAGTTTAAAACCCACGACTCCTTACTACAGTAGATTTCATTTTATCCCTCCGAGGTGTCTGACATAACCTCTCTATCCCTGTCTTACTTGTCCTGAGTTTCCTTTTATATTATTCATATTTGGTTTGCATTATGCATACTGTGGGAAACCCTGCCCAAGCTAGAAAAGTAAACATGCTCGACGTAAAGTAAACAGTCTGGTGAACGGGTCCAAGCTATTAGAACTTAAACATGCACGCTAATAAGTTCCTAATACTTTAATAAGTAAACCTCTGTGTGCTTTTAATTAAAACTGAGTTACACAAGAGGTCATGTAACTCAGCTGCTTGATGACACTGTCAACCTGGTGCTCAAGGTGGGATTACTGCTTCCAAGAGAAGGATCTACTGGAATCCATAAATAAATCTGTTAAAATGCTCTGCATTCCTCACGTTGGGTATTTGAGAGAAAATATAGAGTCAAACAAAATGCAGTAATGAATTTCGCTTATATAATTTTTTACATTTCACAGTGTTA
Source organism: Pelmatolapia mariae (assembly GCF_036321145.2). Classification (NCBI taxonomy): domain Eukaryota; kingdom Metazoa; phylum Chordata; class Actinopteri; order Cichliformes; family Cichlidae; genus Pelmatolapia; species Pelmatolapia mariae. The sequence goes on along the minus strand of NC_086240.1, from coordinate 20,277,563 downwards.
GAATTTTTTTTCTTCGCATTTTCTTCTTTTTTTCCACCAATATATTTGGAAATATTGAGCAGTCTGTCGGATTCTAGTTGTTCATTAGCTCAAAGATACACTTGAGCAAATGATTAATTAAGTCATTTATTTTTAATGTTATCATAAGTTATTACTCTTCAAATTCTTGCTGGAATATCAAATTAGAAATGGTAGTGTTCATATGATGTTAAACTGGCTGTAATCCCCAGCTTAGTTACTGGTAATTAAGTCATGTTTTTAATCAAGGGTTAAGTTGGAATTACAACATGGATCCTTCTCATTCCAAGTACTTGTGTTTACCTAGGTGTGTCTGGAAAAAATGCGTAATTAAACAGTGATTATTTACTGGTTACAGTATTAACATGTAAGTGAAAACTTAAATGTCTAATACAATCAAACACAGTACATTCCCATGTTTAAAACTTGTGTTGTCACATGTTTAAAGATATGAAAACTGCATTTGTGTAAACTGGAAATCTCTCAACAGTAGTATCCCATCTAACCAAAAATCCAACATCCAGAAAGTACAGAGCAAAAAACTGCTTTTTATTTTTGTGGGCAAAATTTCTTATTCTGCTGCCACTGCAGACTCAATATATTTCAGAAAGTGGTTGTTAATTAGATACACTGTTCATCAGATAATTTATAAAACTGAGTATGGCTACCAGCTCTATATTTGCTCACTTACCATTTCCACTTGGGCTGACATTCAAATACTCCACCATGTTTTGGAAAACTGGCACAGAAGTTAAACCAAATTGCTTGAGGAGCAGAAGCCACTTCCACACACTGCTCCCTGCCAGTTGGTATGAAAGGTGAATAACTCCTTTTCTCATGGCCTATGACTGACCTTTCATAATGTTTTATGTGTTTTCATTCATACCTTTTCTAAATGTTGCTTTCTAAAAGCAAAAAGACTAATGTAATGGGGCTGAAACATGACTTCTCTCCATCTCTGCTGGCTGAGGAAACAAATCACATAACACTGGCTTAAAGACTGCCACATCACAAGCATTTCCTTCTGTTTAGCTTGGAAATGTGTGTTTATTGTTGTTTAAGGCCGATCAGCGCTCCCACAGCTGCTCTACCTCATTCGCAGTAATAGAAGGCAGTAGATCACACTTACTTTTTAAGGACCACCTGTACTTGTGAGACGCTGACAGTGTGGACTGTGTAGAAAGAAAGATGGAATTTGAAGTCAGATTGTGGAAGTTTATGGGGAAAAAAACGTCGACTCCTTTGATTCATGCCCTCAATAGACAGTTTGCTGTTTACTTGTAGTCAAAAGGTATGATAGAGAATGGTCTGGTTTTGTGCATGCCTACCTTGTGATTGACAAGTCAATCCTGTATGAGCATGACTCTTTTAGTTTCCTACTAGCAGAAATGCACTCCGGTTTCAACACACAAAGGTGGCAACAGAAAAAGCTTCCCACTGGGACTTCATTAACCAAAAGGTGACTCTAAGGTGGCTGTGCCCATATTTTGCCTATAGACAGTTGTTGACAGTCACTGAAAAAGTACATTCAATAACTGCAACCATTGTAGTCACAATGTAAGTAGTTAAAATGATACATTTAATCTTCAGTTAACATCGCATGCTGGTTTTGGGATGAAGAAGAAGCTGTGTCTCTGCTTGAACATTGTATAACAGAATGGTTTCTGAGCAGATCATTTTAAATATTAGCATTTGAGGCTAACCAAAATAAAATACTGAAATGTAGCTAATATACAGGAAGCAGACTGATCCAGATTTTGGTTTCCATGTGCGTGTAAACTCACTCAACATTAGATTAAACTTTCAAATATTTCTTTTGGTTTTAGAGAGATTACAATCCTAAAATAAGCATATGTATTTTCTCTGTTCTCTCAGGAGGAGATGGAGAACAAGGCCATGTATCTGAGCACAAATGAAGAGAGAGAGAACGTCTCGATTTATGAAGAGGCCTATGATGGACACAACTTGTCCAAACTCAACCTGTGTGATGAAGGTAGGAGGAATAACTGAGCTGTGAAAGTGCTGAGTTGAACACAAGGCTTGCTGCTTTAGTTCTTTTAACTAAAATGCAGGCTTTTTCCAAAGGAACAACCTCGATTTAACCTCCCAGCGCACCCACTGCATGTCCTGCTGCAATAAGTAGGTGATCACAGATGTTTGTAGTGAAGGTTGTTCTCTAATGACAAGGACAGCTCTGAAAACTTACCAGAAAAAGCAGGAAGCAAAATGGAAAAATAACTGATTTTCAGGATCTTTTATTCATATATACAAAAGCCACCCACACGCTGATAACAAAGACAGGATCTGTCAAGTGCGCTAACACACAGGCACAATGCTGTCACCCTTTGGCTCTCACACTGCTCTCACTGTGGTCATCTATAGAAGCCAGAAATATCCAGGAGCAACATCTGTATATGTGTGTAAATGCAGGTGCAGCTGAATGAATCCGCAGTTGACCCTGTGGTGGTCTCAGGTTTCAGTGCAGGAACGGCCAGTTTGTTGGGAAAGACTTATTAAATGTTAACTTAAGAATTTGTTGACATTTTAATGGAAAGTGGACAATGGCCGTACAGATCAGAAACTGTCCTCATCCACTTTTACTAATCCAAGAACACTTTCACACCTCATTCAATTAAAGAGAGCATTTCTACCAAACGGCTTTAAAGCACAAGACTCTGACAGAATTTTTAGAACAGAGGTTAAATTAACCAGGCGGATTGCCCAAAACTCTAGTTTCTCAAATGACAGCTTGAGACTAACTGCTACACACTTACATGTTAAGATGCCAACCTTTTACTGAAACACTCTTTGGCTGCTACTCTTGATCTTTGTTACAACTGAACAGGGGGTGATTTGTTTATAACACACCTATTTAAGTTTCAAGTTTGGCTTACAGTTAACATTAGTGAGGTGTTGTTACTTTAAGTAGTGAAAACCAAAACGGGTAGTTATAGTTGTTAGCTGTTTGCTAAGCTTCACCTCATTTAAGTCACACAGACCTAGAGATGGTTTGGTGACCCCAGGCAACAACTGGAGGTTGGTGATTGCCAGAGATACACTAACCGGTCTCTATCCCTGTGTGACTGAAGCCTTACAGAGCTGGATAGACTGTACTCATGTTTATTGTGACAGAGGAGGATATTTTAGATAATGTGAGGTGGAGGCAGATGATCTGCTGTGGTGACCCCTAAAGAGAGAAGGCAAAAGAAGAAAACAAACGTATAGCTTCTGTGACTGATTTCATCTGGATTCAGCCAGCAACCTACAGCAACCGCTTGCCAACCACTCAGGAAATACACATTTTTCCCAATTTTTCTCTGTGGAAGGCATTTGAAACATTTGTTAATGTAGTTATGTGATAAATAATATATCTTGTTCTATCATTAATTCTACTAACTGCAGAGCTGATTCTAACCTGTCCTCCAACCCACGGGTCAAAGTGTTCCTGGGTTATCAATATCTGTGATAATTATCTGGGCACAGAATGCCAGAGCTTCTTCAAACATAACTTATTCCTTTCCTATCAATTGTTTAATTTCTATTAATTACCTTGGTCATATCACACTGTGTTGGTTTTTTGAATTATTGTTGCTTAACAATGATGCACATAGATAAATAGTCACTTGTAGCACATAAACTATTGGTTTTAAAGGAACCATCAACCAATCCCACAGCGTTATCGCCACAGGCTAAAGATGGGAAAGTCATCAGCATCACTAACGGAGCAATTTTGCTGACTGACTGGCAAGGTTACATCCACAGATGACTGGTGTACTGGACAACAATTTGAGGCTAAATTATGCTCTGTTTATTTGCTGTTTATGCATCAAAATAACTATTTACTACATTTTTATACTTTTGAGAGCTATTCCCAGATCACAAAGGTAAGATAACAGAGGCTGGAAGTATTGGAAAGTCTGAGCGCTCTTAATTGTGTCATAGCTTGGCTGTTTTTGTGCACAGCTGGGATTCTAGGTCTGTGTCTTTGGCCGGCCGTATCTGTGGTTCGTCATATATAAGAGAAGCCAGTGTGTCACTGCTTCCCCAGTTAGTCAACAAAATCATCATCAGAAAGCTGAGATGCTGGGGTAAAGTGAAGATTACTAGGGCTTTAATCACTAAGAGCACCGTAAGCACAGGCCAGCAGGGCAGTGAGGAGGGGACACATCAGGCTCGAGACCAGAATAAAGCAACTGAGCCTACCGCGAGTACACCCTAAAACTGGATTTTTTTTTTTAAACAGCACAAGATCTAGCAGCAAATTCTCTACAAAAAATACATAATGCAAATATGATTTACAGAGAAGAGTCAAAGTTAACAAAGTTTACCCAAGCAAATGGAAAATGCTCATTTTAAATGATGTTGTCATTCATTGAGGGAAAAGGTTATCCAAAGCTACCTGGCTCTTTGTGAAAAAGTGTTCGCCTAGAGGGAAATAGGAAAGACCCAGCAAGAACTGCAGTCAAGCAGGGATAACTGGAAATGCATCTTTTCACATCGCCGTTTTGGCCCACTCTTTTATGCAGAATTGTTTTAATGAGTCCAGCGTTATTGGAAGGTTTTCAAGGATGAACGGCCTGTTTAAGGTTACACCAAAAAGCATCTCAACCTGGACTTTGACTAAGCCACTCCAGAACTGTCATTTTGTTTTTTAGAGCCATTTGTTTTATTATTGTTGAATCATGAACCTTAACTGAGGCAAGTGAGGCCTGCGATTCTTTAGATGTCATTCTGCTTTTTTTGGGACCTCCTAGATGGGTTGTCAATGTGTTCTTGGGGTAATTTTTGCAGGCCCGTCACTCCTTGGAAGATTTGACACTGTTAGACGTTTTCTCCCTGCGTATAATGGCTCTCACCAATGTTTCACTGAAGTCCCAAAGCCTTAGAAATGGCCTTGCAATCATTTCCAGACTGATAAATGTCAGCGACTTTGTTTCTCAGCTGCTTCTTTAAATGTTTCTTTAGATGATGTGATGTTTTTTGAGGTCTTTTAGCCTGCCTCATTTCATCAGACAGGATCTATTTCACTGATGTTTTGATTCAACAGCTCTGCCAGTAATCAGGCCTGGGTGCAGCCAGTGAAATTGAGCTCAGCTTTCCAAAATTGTGGTTAATCGTTTAGTTCATGATTTAACAATGAGGGCAAACCCTTTTTCACAGCACTGTAGCTGCATTTTCTTTTCAACATTTGCTCACAATCTATAACAGGGCTCGCAAAATCGCTAGCCCGACGTCCCGGGGCTAGCGATTTTTCCAGTCGGGCTACCAGAATCTATCCCTGCCCTGCCCGTAGGGCTATCATAGGAAGGAAAAATATATGTCAATGCTTTTGCATTCTTTCGGAAATGTAGCTGGGTAAATATGTCATTGGCATCGGTGAACCACTGTCAATATGTGACTAGGGCTGCTCAATTAATCGAATTTTAATCTAAATTACGATCTGGGCTTTCAACGATCATTAAAAAATGACTGAGCCGATTATTAGCACCTCCCTCGTGCTTTACTCTCGCGCTGCTCCGTGTGGCAAATCGAGCGCACCTCTTTGCGTTTCGAACACGCGGCACAACAATTAAGAGGAGCTTACAGAGGGAAGCTCGGAAAGCTAAGCAGAAGTTATTTGGAGAGGAGAGTGACTGCCGTTGGTTGAAAAGAGAGGTAAAAAAAACCCTTCAGTGGTGTGGAAACATTATGGGTTCGCGGAGTCAGACGTGGATCAAGTAGACATAGTGTGGAAACTTTGGTGTCGTAGCTGCACCACAGAGCGACATGGCAAAGTTCACTAAACATAGATGTTTACATTTTATTTTTTATATTGCAAACATTTGCACTGTTATCAGTATTTGCACACTATTTTATACTATTTTTGACAATCTTTAAATCCATTATTCAATACATTGTTATTGTTAAATAAATATCATCAAATAATCGAGATCTCAATTTCAGTGAAAATAATCGTGATTATCATTTTTGCCATAATCGAGCAGCCCTATATGTGACATATTGAAATCGCATTTGAATTTGCGCTTGTTTTTTGCTTTCACTTTGCAATCGCGCGAACTGTGTATAGAGAGCGACAGTACTGATTGGTGAGTGACGATAATTTGCGCACCAATTCCTCTGACATCGTCTTATCAATCGTTAGTTTACTATGCAAACATGACAAGTGAAATCTCCCGCCGGAAGCTTAAACATGTGAGAGGTTGATCGCGCAGAGAATCGCTGAGCGTTATGTGAGTGCGTGTGTAAAGGCAGCAGGATATATATTTTAGTTCTGCTGAGCCAAATAAGACCGGTCAGGGTGAAGAAGTGACAGCCAAAGAAAAGCTTACCACAAAACGGAAAAGTTATGACAAATCAGACTATAAGGCAAAAAGAAAGTGCAGCTTTATGGTTTCATGGACAAAAGAATTTCTGTGGCTGGAATATGACAAGCTAAATAACCAGGGGTGCACATAAGAGGTGCGCATTCGCTGTCAAAATAAAATACGCGCACAAGATAAGAAGTTGCAACGCGCGTTTGCGTCCATAAGATTTTCTGGAGGAGGACAGACATTTGTTTAGAACTCTTAAAGATGTCGAAGAAGCTCCTTTAAGCAATTACTTTGGTGTTCCTCCACCTCCAAAGAAATGTCAGATGGAGTCCGAACCACAAAAGAAGCGCGTATTCTCGGAAAAGTGGTTGCAGGAGGTGAGCTGGCTTTAAACAAATGATGAATGCACAGAGATTTGGTGCAGAATGTGCCATGAAAATCCCACTCTAGCAGACAAAAACAGTGCCTTTTATATGGACGCAAACGCATTGCAACTTCTTACCTGGTGCGCGTCTTTTATTTTGACAGCGAATGCGCACATGCGGACCACTTATGTGCACCCGTGTAAATAACATAATGTTCTGCCGGGTGTGTTGTTGGTTTCCCTCGATTTCTGAGTCGACAAGTGCCTTTGTTACTGGGACCAGTAATTTTAAGAAAGGCCCCCATTAGAACCCATGAGAAATGCAAGAAATGGATTATTGCTCAGTCTGCAAATAACATACTAAAAATCAACCTGAAAAATCTGTTTAGAACAGCCTACTATGTTGCAAAGAGTGCACTACCACTGGCAAAATTTAGCAGTCTTTGCAAACTTCAAAAAGGAAATGGCCTAGATCTTGGTTCCACTTGCCTCTTACCTGTGATTTCAGTGGAAATTTCAAATTCAGGATCTGACACAGACTGATTCCTGTTGTACAGTTCTTACAAGTTCATAGAAATTTCTGTTCAATTACAACCAAGTATTTGAGTTGATGATTGTAATTTTTATACAATATTGTAATTTGTGTTTCACCAATTTTTTGATTAATGTTTTGTTTCCGTTACAATATTATACATTAAAGTATAATATTGTAACGGAAACAAAACAGGAAACAAAACATAAAAAAAATTGCTCCCTTTTTTTATTCGGGCTACTTAAATTTATTTTGGGCTACCAAAAACTGAAGAGTCCCTGCCCGAAGGGCTACCAGGGATTTTGAAATTTTGCGAGCCCTGTATAAGCACAACCTAATCTACTTTTATCCAGTCATAGAACAGTTATAACACCTCCACCAGATCGACTCAGGAGACATCATGTATTTGTGTTGGAGAGTCTCTTTTATTTTGGAAGAAAAGTCCTTGCTTGGTGGTCTTATAATTTAAAGTGTCATTAAGTCTCTCTCTCTCTCTCTCTCTCTCTCTCCCCCCCCCCCCCCCCCCAGTCTCATGGATGATTAGGTATTATAATAGCACGCTATAATTAATTTGACGTTCACATGTTAATGGTTAAACGTGCATGCTTAGAATGGGGTCTTTAAAAAAAATCACCTGTCAATTACAGAGACCTGCAGAGTGCCAAATATGGAATCTGTTATACTTGCCAGACAGCATGTGTATTTGATCTGGAAAGTTACATTTAAAAGAACAGCAAAATTCAGCCATTTTACCCAAGCGCATGTACATACCCAGACTCACACTAACTCAGCTGGAAACAAACAGGTTCTGTAGATGTGTCAAAATCAGTAAGATTTTTTTGTTGCTTCTCCAAGTTTACTAATAAAGGGAAGCTCAAAGTTTGCTAATTCCAGTCTAATCTGTTTATTAAACAGTGCTGTATGCTAACAACATATCACCAAAGACACATGAATCAAAAACATAAAACAGGACAATAATATCATTTCCAAATGAGTCGAGTTACTTACTGACTGGCTTCCTTCGCTCTCAGATGTCAGTTGAAAAAGAAACACTCTTAGTTAAAGTCAACAACTCAGGCTTAGATAGTATTCCTTTTTTAGAAAACAGCCAGTGCAATGTTATCATGCTGAAGAAAATCATAAATGTAGGAGTTTTTGAAAGACAGTGTGGTAAATAAGCTTAGCTGTCTTTTTTTGGTCTCCACCACCTGTGCTTACAGTAGCCTATAAAGCTTGTGAAAGGGGGCAACTAGTCTAGCTTAGTATAAAGACTGAGGGAAAAAAATCTGGCTGTCCAAAGTTTAATTATATGCCTCCTACTACCTCTAAACTGTTTATTTAAGTCATACAAGCCCAGTTAAAGGAGTTACAACTCATTTCTTGTGGGGAAAAACTGTCACATATTCAATTTCCAGTGTTTATGCTAAGTTAATCACCTCTCTCGCTCCATACTTGCATAATATACACACATACACACATGTATGCCATGGAAATGATTTTCTCATCTCGTATACATCCCAAACTGTTAAAGGTCCAGTAACGCGTGTCTCACAGTCACGCTGAAAAGAAAAAACCTTAGAATATAGAAAACTGGGCGATAATGTTTCCCTCGTGGTACATGTTGTTATGAAAATGTTTGCTGAGCTTAAAGAGTGTTACGTGTCATTGTTTTCAGTTTAGTATTCCAACATTCCTTAAAGAGGCAGACTGGCTTAGAGGACCATTTTGGTTTCTATACATTCCAACTATGTGACACGTACATACATCTAAGCCAGCTGTGTTTGTCTAATGCTGGAGGTGTGTGTGTTCTTCATCATAAAGCGTGTGTGTGTGTGTGTGTGTGTGTGTGTGTGTGTGTGTGTGTGTGAGATGGATTGTCACAGTCCAAATGAAACCCTGCTGCTGGGAGGCTGCAGAATCAGTGTTTTTATTTAAAAGTCAAATTCAAGCCAACATCATGACTGTTAACAGGAAGATGGACGCTCATTATAAACTCATGTGAGATTTTTATCACAGCGTTCATGTTTTCCCTCAGATACCTACGGCCTTTTTCCCAAGACATTTCGGATCATATGTAGTCTTAGATCCGTTTAAATTTGTTTTTAATGCAAGATAATGCACTTTTACAAAAATAAAGACTTAATTATTAAAAGCCTAAAAGATCCCCAGGGTAATATTTAACTAAGACACTTGGTTCCATGAAGCAAGATCGGTGGAAAGCATGCCTCAGTACCCTTTGGAGACTGACTGATCCATGTATTTGGTACAGTTATGTGGTCAAATGTATTTAGGTAATCGGATTCTGAGAAATCAAAGCAAATTAATCCAATTAAAGAGATCAAGATAATGTTAACATTTCACATTTTTCCATGTGGTTTATCTTAATAGGAATGTTTAATATTTAGCTGTAGTTTTCGGCTTTCCTCTTGATATGTAAAACAGCTTTCCACAAATAGCTTTTCCCTCTTGATAAGAGTTGGAAACTTAAGTGCATTTGTAAAACGAAAGATATGCTTTATTATACTAGGCTTAACTATTTTTTACTGTAAATGGAAATTGCTTATATTTTAAATAAGGCAATGTAAGCATTGTATTGTTTATTTGTCCATACTAGTTGTATTTTAGAACCTTTCTAATTTACCAAACAACTTTGTGTAATATTAAAATTAATTATTCAGACAGTGAACAGAAATTAAGAGTAGCTAGCTAGTTTAATTTAATCAGTTCAGTGCTGGCCCTCAGTGGCTTTAATTCTGAGTTCTTTATGAAATCAAGATCTTCTTTTCCAACAAAAAACAAAAACCTTACATTTCAAATCAGAAATCTTGCTTCTGTATTCTGTTCAGAAAGCTACTTACAATCATAGCCACTTCACTGGTTGCATCTTTCTAGTACTGGGTTGGACAATCTATTGCATAAATGCGTGCTAACATCACACAGTAGCTGCAGATTTGTCAGATGCACATCATGATATGAATCAGCTGCTCCAAAACCTCCCAAAGGTTCTCTAATAGACTGAGAATTGTTGACTGTGAAGGAGTGTGCATGATAGCCTCCTGGAAACTACTATTAGAAGTAGTGCTCATAAGCATTAGCAACAAAAAGTCACGTATGCCGTGACATTTAAACAATGCTAAATTGGTACTAAGGGACCCAAAGTGTGCCAAGACAATATCACCCAAATCACTAAATCACCATCAGCCTATAATGTCAGATGTTGCTATAAGGCAGGATGAGTCAGTGTGTTTACACTTTTCTGACCCCACTATCTGAATGTTGCAGCACAAATTAAGATACACAAACCAGGGAATGTTTTTTCCAATCTTCAGTTGTTCAACATTGGTGATTCTTTGCGAACTGTAGCCCCAGCTTCAAGTTAGTTAACAGGGGTCATTTTAACCCTGTGTACATGCGTAAATACAGTGAGTTACTGCCAAGCATTGGCTGAACAGATATTCACATTAACAAGCAGTTAAAATGGTGTACTTAATGAAGTGCCCAGTGAGTGTATATTCATATCAGCTGCGCTTCAAATCTCATAATTACGTCTTGTTGTTTCCTTGAGACAAAAATGACTTTATCTGTGTGTAACACAATAATTTTTGAATTATACGTTTAATGTCTGAAGAAAACACATAATTCTCTTTTCTACTCCAATATCTGATGAAGAATGTGACTCCTTAGAAAATCTCTTCCCATCCTCTCGACCTAAAAGGAATGTTCCCATCAGCAACATCAACTGTCTCATTGCTGCCTCCTGCCAAGCTGTCTGACACACACACACAGATGTAGAAGGAAAAAAAGTTCATTACTCATAAACAGTGCTGTGTCAGTTTTATTAAGACTAATTCTCAAACATCTGTTTGACCTTGAGAGCAGTGCTAAGTGCTGACATGCATTACAGCAAGAGCTCCTTAGTGAGACCATTTGTGCAGTTCATGCTGTGTAGCATAGTCCACTCAGATGAATTCCCTTATAGGAAACTTTGTGATGTATGTGTGTTATGATGTACTATAAGTTTAAATTTATTAACTGTTTCCTGTGTAATAACCCTAATGTTTCCAGATATGATACAAGGAATATACAAGTAATTTCCATCGGCGTAACTTTGTGCTTTACATTGGGGGGGGGCAAGATCTCTGTCTGAATAAATAATGAAATCTGGGTAAATTCCAAGATGATTAAACATGCAACTATTTTGCTGGTAATAACTGAAATGAGTAAAGAAAATCAACAGCCTATTTATGCAAGATAATTCATAATTTTATTGGGGGGGGGGGTATATTGGTTGGGTCTGATTATTGGGGGGGGGGCTAACCCCCCTGGAAATTACGCCCCTGGTAATTTCCAACCAAATTTAAACTTGTCATCATACAATTAAATGCTTTTGTAACCAACTTTTTTTAATTGTTACTTAATACTACCAAATATCACTATTTTCACAATTTTATCAGCAACTTTTTGCTTGGTTGAACCTTGAATGAAATAGAGAGCAGCTTTGTTTTTCTGTTTTTGCACAGGCAATATTATTATGGAATATTATGCAAACGTGATCAAATACCTCTTGGGTTCAAAATGAACTTTCAGTTAGCATGCTTGCTGAGTTTTGGGCATCATTCAGAAGTTCAAAGAGGGAAAATATGGATGTTGGGAATCTTGGATTTTCTTTTAAATTATCATTCAGCAATAAATCTGATTTCCATTATGTTCGCTGACTTTTACCTCTGTTCTTTCACAACGTAAGAGACATTTAGCCGAATTGTTGCTCTTACTAGGAACAACTTATGGTTAATGATTTTGTTCAGAATGCCATTTGCTGGTATTTATAGTAAATCCTTCTTTTCAGTTTCTACAAAGCGTCGCAGGAAGCAGGACCAGTGTTGCAGCCATCTGAACTCCCTCTCATCTATCAAGTACGCCATTGTTTTCCTCTACATCCTGGTTCTTCTCACCATATTTGGACTTTGCCTTGCAGGTAAGGTGTGTGTGTCAGTGGATGACTTTGACAACCATAAAATGTTTTTGATTTCCACTGGAGATTTAGGTGGTTTTGGAGGAATGAAGAGCTTAGTCATAAACTGTAATTTATGATGTTTAAGAAGCTCTTAGGAGCCTCAAAACAGACACTGAACAGTGATCTAAGAGAAATCTTTAAGTCAAAGGTTCAACTTTATCTCTTATGAAATCAGTTCAAAGCTATTAACTTCAGTTCAAGCCACTAACACTACATATTTTGTTAATCTCCTTATGTTTTTGATGAAAAACATAACAAAAAGAATGACCTAACGTGAGAAGAAGAGCATCATAAAAAGGAGCTATGTCCATATTTCACACATTCTTCTGCCTCCGTCTCACCCTACCCTTTATATCCTGTTCTTTCACAGCAATCCTCTGAATGTCCTCTTTAACAACATCCAAACATCTTCTCTGGTGTATGTAGTCTTCCTCTTCTCCTCAAGCCTGGCAACCCCACATTCATTATTCTCTGCCCAATTTATCAAATATCCCTCCTCTGCATATTGTGCCCTATTGTACAGATACTCAAGATATTGTGTTTATTTGGAAACTCTGTTCAATTGGAAAAACTGAGAGTTTTTCCTGTGGAAGTTGAGCAAATCTGCACTCCTATAACTCCTGCTGTGCTTTTGTTCTGATGTTTTGCTTGTGTGCATGCAACGAGGTGTTTATTTAAAGTGAAAACCGTTTAAATAACACACAGAAGGCAGTTTTGTTTGTTCAGCTCGCATGAATAAGGTTTGTGACTGACTGGATATCAAATGATCTTTCAGCTGTTCTGGATCAGTTTTTCCAAATGCTTTTGCCAGCTGAATCCAACTACACTTTTGCACCAACCATTATGTTTCAAATGCAATACATCCTCATAAATGGCAAAACAGTTTGTTTGTTTGATTGCCTTCACTCTGCTCTGTATAAAAACCTGCAAAAGTCAGTTTTGATAAGTTTTTACATGTAAAAAAGACTTGCTTTCTTTAGTCACCGAGTAATTTGTTAATTTGGGTAAAAATAGGCCATCTTATAACTTTGATGACTTAAGAAGACCAACCTTTACTATGTTTAGCTGTTCTTCTGTTTTCTTTGTTACGTGGAGTACACATCTGCTTCAGACCTTTCTGTAAAGTCAGATTTTCTTTGCATATTTTCATTATCATTATTATTGGCATCAAAGTCATAGTAATACTGGGCTTTTAATCATTTGTTGAACAGTTATTTTTCCAAGAGACATAGAATGACTGTACACCATACGTCTTTAAATATTTAAAAAAACACGGATTGGGTGCACAGGAATTTATTTTGGAAATCCGCAGAGGTTTAAAAGTAAACATACAGGGTCAAGCACATATTGCCTACTAACTTTTTGTTAAATTTGCCTTAGAAAACTGCTCGACCGGATGCTTTGCTAGTCATCAGTACACTTCTGGCATTATTTTTGGGGTATATTCTGACCACTCTTCTTGACAAAATTGTTAGTTAATTAAAATTAGTCTGTGTGCTAGCAGACCTGGCTTTTGCATAGTCTACAAAATCTTCAACAGCTGTGAGATCTAGGATTTGGGAAGCCCATTCCAGAAGCTTAATGGGCTATTTATTAAAAGAAAAAAAAAAGGAAATTCAAGGATCATCACCACTTTGCCAGGGTCATAAAAAGACCCAATCAGTTACACTCAGATCAAAGGAAATTTCTTAGGATGCTCAGAAACAATGCAAGAACCATCAAGGCTAAACCTGCCATGAACTGTAAACTGCTAGAACACCAAACTAACTAGAATGAGTCTTTTATCACCGTAGCCAACCACGAAAGAAGCCCCTGCCCTAAAATCAACATCTTAAAGCTTGACTGAAACACAATTGGCTGCTCCAACAGGACAATGAACTGACAGGATACCTATTAACAATGGTTTTGGAAAAAAATAGCTTGTAAAAGCTGGGTCCATGCCAACAAAGATCAAGTATTCAGTCAGAATTATGCCAGAAGCTTGGTGATAGCTAACAAAAGCATTTGGTCAAGTTGTAACTGGTTAAATCACATTTAAATAAATATGAATATAGAAGTTTTTGTATTTAAAATGTTAGTACCAATGGCAAGTTTGCATTGGTGTTTACTTGGTGTGGCAGAGGTGGACATTTCAACAGATATGCTGTTTGCATTTAATTTTTTGCTTATAGATAATCATTTATTCATTAAAATTGATTAGTTTTCAAACACACTAAATTGGTATTACATAGTGAGTCACTATTTCCATTGCTTTGTTTGCTTGTTTTGTTTTTTCATATTAGATGAGCCACTCCACAATCTTCCCTTTGTCATCTGGTAACTGAAAAAGTTCTGCATGTTGGGAACGGCTGCTGTAGATGAGACACATTTATCCTCAGTTTGTAGAAAATCTGACAGAGAGGAAGAGAAAAGTAGAGTGTAACAAAATGTGGCTGTAATGTCTTGGACACTTGAAGGAAGTGATTTTATTGTCCGTCATTTACTCTCTGTCATGTAGATTTAAGGTTGAATTATAATGTAGGACACACATACACACTTACATCATAGAAACCCATTTAGTTAGTGTTAAGTAACACTTCGGGATGCTGTCTGAAACTACTCCCTCTTAAACTGTCTGATCTCGTTAAGAACTGAGAACATGCATGCACAATATGAATGAGCAGTCATTTGAAGTACAGCCAATGTCCAACAAAGTCATGATGCTGATTTTATTGCCTTAGTTCATTTGACAAAATTTGATTTTTATTTCACTGTTGCCAAGTTTGTACAAATGTTTTTGTGCCAAATATAGTACCAGTTTCTATAACATTAATGCAACTTTTTCTGTCATCTTCTAACCAGAGTTGTGAAGTTATTTTTTCAAATGCAATATAAAGTTGACCTTTAGCCCTCTCTGGCGTCTCTGCTCCTACTGCAGAACCCGACACATGTGCGACAGGTTTAAACCTAATTCCCACATGTGACAGCTCTTCTAAAGAGATAAAGCAAGACAGTGATTTCCTTTGACCTGTATGGTTCCCATATCGCCATTAATCCACAGCTGCGCGTTTGCACAGGACTCCACTATATATATATATATATATATATATATATATATATATATATATATATATATATATATATATATATATATATATATATATATATATATATATATATATATATATATATATATAGATAGATAGATATTCTGGGTGATGATAAACAGCACCACCTTTGAACTGTTTCAGCTTTTCTGAGACAACAAGAGTCTGAATTGTTTTATTTATGACATTGTATCCTGTTCTTAGCTGGCAACTGATGTGGTCTTCTGTGGTAAAATGTAATCTTACAGCAAGCAAGGAAAGTTTAATTTTACCTCAGATGTTGCTGAATCCCATTTTCTTGAAACTGTAGATTATTGTGCTTTTCTTGGAAGATATACTCATGCACAAGCTCAGTGCTGTTCTGTAGCACACCGATTATCAAATTTACTTAAAACAAAGAAGTTGAAACTAGAATCCCAAACGTTTCTCTGGCAAAAGGCTCTTTCATGTTTCTTCTGATGAACAGCCAGTGACCATCATTGGTACAACATGTAGCGAGATTAGTCATTCACTTACTCACCAAAACATCCTCCAAGCTTACAAAGCTAGAATTGTCTTAAAAGCATAACATGTTTTCATGATCGGCACAACATAAGCGAAACAGAACAGTGGAAATTTGGACGTGTGAATTATGGGGGAAATTAGTATGAGCTGTTGTGACTTCATATCAGGCAGTCCTGTAACAAATTCCAGTATCTTCTGAGTTGTAGTTCCACCTCCTCCTGGTTAATTTGCAGGTGGAAAAAAAAACCCCACTGGCATTGTGCCACAGCGGTCACATGGCCAATTCATTTGTATGTGTCCGTGAATGAGACAGCCTTTAGAGGTGTGTCTAACTTTATGACTGTTACCTTCTATGAACCCTGCTGTGGCCTCCTTGTAAATGTCAGCTCAGCCATAACAGGAGAGGAGGATACAGACAAACAGAGACTGAAAGAAGTTGTGAGTGCAGAGAAATAAGGGGAGATAAAGTAGATAAAGAAGAAGAAGCAACAGATCAAGAAGCTTGCTGTCTGGCTCCAAGTCAGCAGGATCCTGGCGGAATCGACTGCTCACACTAATACTAATTTCATTTCAAGGCACTGCTCTCTCTGAGCCACCCACTCATGCCGTAACCACACAACTGATGCCATTTAATGGATGTGGCTCTGTGTGTATTCCCAGGCACAGAGATGTAGTTAAGAGTTTGGAACTGCTTTGCTGTTGTCACTGAGGTATTTAGTTATTTAAAGCTTTTAGATGAAGTTGTTTTAGAAAAGCAATCAAACCAGGCTTTTCAGACGACCTCTCCTAAATTAAATGCCGCCATCCAAAAGCTAAGTGGCTCCAGCTAAGTGTACGGGAGGCCCCTTTTCAGCACACATACGCCAAGTGCACGTACAGACACATTCAAAAATGCTGCCAGTTTTCTGTGCAGTCCACATTCTCTTGTTGCTTGAATTCTCACTTGACTTTGGCTTCTCTTTTTTTTCCAGCTCTTATGTTGCCTTCTTGGCCTTTTCCCTCTGAAACAAAAAGCCTCCACTGTCTCCTGTGCATTCAGACACATTTATATTTTATTTTCTTCCGGACTCATTATGCATAATGCCTTGTCATTGAAAACATCTGCATTCATGTCATAAGTATAATGTAGTGTCTTCTGTGTCAGCGCTTCTAATTCTAAATCTTAGATTTAGACAAGTGAATGATGGAAGGGTCATAAACAGAAACAGAGTCGAGTAAAAGCCAAATGAAAGAGGATAAAAGAGCCAGATGAATCCTGCTCCATTTATCATGTGGTGAAGAGCTGCCTCGTCAGTCTTTTACTCCTACAAGGTTATCTCCATGCAGATAGCAGAGACCTCTGTCCCCGCAGCAGGAGAGAGATAGGTCTGCCAAAATGTCCAGACTTTTAGCAGATCAGAGAAGTATGTTGGAGAAACCTTTGTCTCTGTGTAGTCACTTATTTTGACTGACATGCTTCAAGAGCAGGGTAGATTCTTGAAAGACATGCTTGCCTTTTATACACTTGAGCTGAACTTGGCTACTGTGAATGTATGTCACTCTAAATGGTGCCAAGATGGGAATTGATTTTTAAGACTTTTGTTCCCAAAAGTCCAAAGAAGAGAGGGTTGTGGAGAAGTGGTTCTCAACTTGGGTGATGTGACCCTCGGCCAGATAAATTGGAGCGCTTTCCACATCATTAGCAGGATACTAAGGAGAAACTTTCTCTTTCATACATATTGCAACATTTAATTTATTTTGACTTATTTCCTGTCTTTCTTTTTAGGTTCTCGTCTGTAAAACAAAAAGTGTTAGAAAGTGTCCAGGTGAAAAGGTCCCACCTTAAATCCCACACATACAGTATAGCTTCGTTAACAGTTTAAGAATGCTTAGGAAACACAGTTACTCTTAAAAGACTTAGTCCTTGGTAGGAATTGAAGGACCCTAAAGCAAACAGTTCTATGGTCATAGTATCTTAGAAATAGACCCATTAATGATCCTTACTTGACTTTGAGAAGCACTGATTGCATTTGTAAGTTTTCAAAAGATAAAAAGAATGAGAATGAACATAAAGCCATCTTGCATTCTTGCTAAATAGTGTTAAAAAAGTGGGGAAAAAATATTGATCATTTCAGAAATCTTTTTTGATTTTTACTGTTTTTAATTGTCTGACATGTAAGACATAGGCAGCATATATCCTCAGAAGAACCCCTTTTTCCTCTGTGTGAAGGACTGGGATGTTTTTGGTTGCATTTTGGCCAGACAGTGCAGCAAATACCTTGCTCTACATCTGGAGTCAGTTCTTGGCTGACTTCAGATGCACCTAACAAACACATTTAATAGCTAGAGATTGGCCCATATATGGACTTGCAGACAGAACCTAAGTTGATAACTGTCAGGGTGTTTGAGACAAGAGTGTTATGCTTGTTATGCATAATCTCTGTTTATGAGCTTGATAGGTATCCGACCGTCACTGCTTACTATCATACGCACGACCATGAAAAAACATTGCAGAACTGCTATATGGCATATTTCTGGGTCATTTGATTAAGGTCAGTTTATAATTTTATTGCATGCACTAGTTCACTATTGCAATATATACAACAGTTCCTACAGCTGTAGCATTTAGCATGTACTATATGATGGAGAATTGGCGTAGATCATGAAAACTAAGTCATGTTTTCCAGTTGGTAAAAAACATGGAGCTCACAGGTTTCGCTCCAGTGGTCCCGTTTTCCTTTGCTAGTTAACTGCTGGAAAACATGATGTTATGTTTGTTGTTTTTTCTTTTAAGCCATGAAATCTTGCAACAACAGTTTGAGTTTTTTCGCTGATACTGTTGGTACTACAACAAGCATGTTCTTGGCAAGTGGAAATGGGCAATAGGCCTCATGTCCTGAAACAGCTGTGGTTTATTTTGGTTTTTCGCCTTCATATTAATTGGGTTTGGTCATGGTTATGTTATCATAATTTTGTGTTTTGCATCAGTTTTCCCTGCTGCAGCTAAATTGTCCTTGGCCTTAAAGAAAGTAGATTATTGATGGAAAAATATCAACTGACAGCTATGACCTGCAAGCAGAGGTTTGCCTTGGAATGAACATTGGAAAACTGGACAGAATTTATCATGATCATAAATCAACAATGTTAAAAAATTTTGTATTTTCATAAAGTTGCTTTTCATGAAAGAGCGACTATCCTTTATAATCAAAAATCATTTCATTTAAGTTTTATGTTAAAAGTAATGTTTTGTTTCTGTATTATCCATGGCTGTGCGAGATCACAGATACAAACAGTGGAAATGAGCTTCCTTCAGAGAGTAGCAGGGCAGTCCCTTAATGATAGGGTGAGGAGCTCAGTCATTTGAGAGGGACTTGGAGTAGAGCTGCCAATCATCTACATCAAAAGGAGCCAGTTGAGGTGGTTTGGGCATCTGGCTAGGATTCCACCTCAAGTCCTCCCAATGAACTAGTGGAGGTGGCCAGGGAGAGGGAGGTCTTGGCACCTCTGCTTAGACTGCTGCTCTCTGTAACCTAAACCCAGATAAATGGCAGAAAATAAACTGACTACTTTACTTGCCTACTTATTTTAGTGTGTAAGTAGCTGTCTGTCTGGGACAGCTGACAGTGGTTACCAAGCTGGAGTACAGAAACTAATACCAAAATGAAAAAGTCTTTGACATTACCTCGTTTTATTGTTTTGGTGTAATATATGATATGTTAAGATGTTATTCTACATTAAAAAAAAATAATAATTTAGATATCATAATCATACTGCTTATGAAGATAACTCAATTTTGATCAAAGTCACTGTGTGGAAATATTTTTTTTGTTTGTGGAATACTCACGACCTCCAATATGTTAATTCATGTTTACAGGCATTAATTTAAATTGTAAATTAAATTTGTATTTATTTTTCATATTCATGAAATCTTTTTTTAATGCACCCAGTGTTTTATGTAATAATTCATTTTAATGTTCACAAAATTAATACTTTCTATGTTTGAAGTGCAAACTTAATTATTTTATCACCACACCTGAGATCACAGTTCAAGTTACAGCAGTTGAGACTTCTTTTCAAGCTCTGTTTTATTCGTTGCCCCATTAACCCATCCTGTCTGGGCAAAATATTTGCTACAGACAAGTCATATTGTCATGGACTTGCTGTGTGCTAGGCAGGATGTAGGACCCAAACGCAGGACTTATAAACGAAAGGGCGAACTAAAAGAGGCAGCTCTATTTTGTCTGTAAATAACCCACTTCAAATACAAAAACTAAACTAGAAAACAAACCAGGAACAGTAACTAGGAAATGGCTGGAAACACAGAGGGAAACGCACAGCACTGTGAGGGTTAACAACACGACGACAAGCAGGGGAAGACTAAGGACTAAAATACGCAGGCAGGATAACGAGAGGATGGGAACAGGTGGAAACACAGCTGGAACTAGTCAGAAATAATGAGACAAGGGGAAAGCAAAACTAGACACACTGCACACAGGACAGGGACTATCAAAATAAAACAGGAAACACACGACAGGAACAGAGGCACGGACTTGACACTGAAACGTCAGGAACAGAGGGAACACGGAGCACAGGGACAGGAGTAACAAAGTGCGACATGAGACACGAGTGACTGAGGAACAAGAAAATAAACATAAAGACAGAACTAAACCTACACTAAACATGAGGGGCACACGAGCAAAACTCAAGAACTAGAAATCACAAAACACTGAAGACCCAGAAACCAAAAGACTAGTAATGATAAATCATGACAAAATCAAACATCGACAATAATATTAAACTCAAAACACTGGGTCATCGACCCAGGACCATGACACATATACATCCTGTTAAAATACTTTATTTACAAAGTAGTGCTAACACAAAAAAATACATGGCAGTTTCTATCCATGAACCACAAACATATACAAATGTGCCTTCTCATGACTCTATTTGATGTTACAAATATTTTAATAACATTCAAGCTCCTGTGATAGTTGCTGAAAGTACTAGAATGAGTTTAACTGTGGTTAAGGATTTCTTGTGTGCTTTATCCAACTCACATTTTTCTGTGTTGAAGGTGCCTTTCTATTCTGTTTATAGCCACATGTTTTTAAGTCCTCCATATGAAGATATTTTTGCCCAAGACTTTTTCTCCCGCACTAACATAAATTGTGATCTGTGGGACACAACTGAGGCACAGGATGCCAAAAACCTGACCGTTAAAAAAAGAAAAAAAAAAAAAACAATGACCGTCTCTTTTCAGCCCAACCACAAGCTTTAGATTACTTTAGCTCTTCTGAGGATATTTAAAAGACACACACGTAATCTTTATTATTCAAGATTTAAAAAAACTGCCTTTAATCTAGACCATATGTGTCAGACTAAGTTTGTCAGTATAAAAACTCTCTGAGGGTAAATCTGACACCACAAACTGCCACTCCTAGCAACTTTAAAGACAAACTTTAAAGGTCTTAAATCCCTCTCTTGTGGAAACAATAAGCATTTTGGCTGTGGAAGATGAGGTGTTTCTGACCTCAGTCTGTTTATGTTTTACACGCGTAAGCCATACTGTTCCCAAACACACATCGCATGCAGGAGAGTAAAACCTCCATCACATTGTACATAGTGTAGTTATGACTGCAAATAACTACATGAGTAGAAACATAGTACATTTAAATATGTAATAAACTTTATCATAGTCATAATATAAAACATACATAGTCTTTCCAAATAATACCACAAACACATTGGGATATAGAGTACTATACACTTACAAAAATGAATGCAGAAACTAGTGTGTGTGAAAAAGTGTTTGCCCTCTTCCTGGTTTCCTAGGTTTTTGCATATTTGTAACAATTACATGTTTCAGATCATCAAACAAATGTTAATAGCGGACAGAGATAACCTGAATAAATGCAAAATGCAGTTTTTGGATGATGATTTCATTGTTTAGGGTGAATAGTTATCCAAACCTACCTGTTCCCGTGTGAAAAAGTAACTGCCCCTCTTGTTAAATCATGAATTAAATGTGATTAACCACCGTTCAGTTTCACTAAACACACTCAGACCTGTTAAATCAAGAAACCACTTAAATAGAACATGTCTGACACAGTAAAGGAGATGAACCTTCCCAGGAGTGACCTCCAATTACTCTAAGAGCACACTGACGACTCATCTAGGAGGTCGCGAAAAACTCCAGAACAACATTAAAGAACAGCAGGCTTCACAAGTCTCAGGTAAGGTCTGATTTCATGATTTAACAATAAGAAAGAGACTGAGCAAAATTGGCATCCATGGGAGAGTTCAAGGAGAAAACCACTGAAGAGCAAAAGGAACACAAAGGCTCATTTTACATTTACCAAAGAACATCTTTATGATCCCCAAGGGTTTGGGGAAAATACGCTGTGGATTGACGAGACAGAAGTTGAACTTTTTAGTAGGTTTTACATCTGGTGTAAAAGTAGCATTTCAGAAAAGGAACATCATACCAACAGCATAATATGGTGATGGTAGTGTGATGTCTGGGGCTGTTTTGCTGCCTCAGGACCTGGAGGACTTGTTGTTGTAAATGGAACCATGAATTCTGCAGTCTACCAAAACATCCTGTAGCAGAATATCCGTCCATCTGTTGGTGACCTCAAGCTGAAGCACACTTGGGTTCTGCAGCAGGGCAATGATACAAAACACACCAGCAAGTCCACCTCTAAATGACTTAAGAAAAACTGAAAAGTTGTGGCATGACCTTAAAAAAGCAGTTTGTGTCTGAAAACCCTTCGATGTATCTGAATTACAACAATTCTGCAAAGATGAATGGGCCAAATATCCTCAACAGCACTGTAAAAGACTCATTGCCAGTTACTGGAAACACTTGATTGCAGTTGATGCTGCTAAGGGTGACCCAACCAGTTATTAGGTTTAGGGGGCAATCACTTTTACACTTAAAAATAAACACATTCATTTAGAAACTGCATTTTTTGTTTTCTTATGTTATCTTTGTATGATATTTCAATTTGTTTGATGATCTGAAACTTTAAGTGTGACAAACATACAAAAAAATAGGAAATCAGGAAGGAGGCAAACACTTTTTCACACCACCGTACACATGTATCTGGGATTTACACACAGTCTGGGTGCCCTTACATTGACTCTAAGAACATAAAGCCTTGTTCTAATGAGTTGCTGTTCTCTGGCCATGACCCTTTCTGAAGAAAAGAGTCTGGACATGTTCCAGCATTCTCAGTAGGGGTCCATTATTGAAGGAGCACGCACACCCGCACTTGTTCAGACCAAAGAGGAAGAAAAGTCAGTCAAGACAAGAGGAGTCCAAAAAGTCAGCAGATGACCTTATTCAGAGAGTCAGACACAGGCCATTAACATGTCAGGGCTAATTGGACCAGATGTCTTTCTATTCTGTGTCCTTTCTCAATACTGCAAAGAACTTTTTTAGTTTATTTTGAGGCAAATATAGCCAAGAAATTCAGCAGTAATGATTACTTGCGTGGTTGCATGGATATTAATTGGTGGGGTATAAAATTACTAAACAAATTATATTTATTGCACTTTAGCTCATTTGTTTGCAAGTTTTGATTTCATCTTTATCATGAAACATGGAAAACATTACTGACAACAAAGATAAATCTGCCAGATGCAAGTGAGTGTCTGTGATATGCTCTTCTGCTTAAAAATTAAGGGAACATCATCACAGTATAACAAAAGGTCAGTAAAATCTGTTCAGTTAGGAAACATAAACCATTGTGATTCAATTTTGCCTGCTTTGGTGCAAATGAAAATGGCAGCACTGGAAGTGTACTTTTATACTGAATAGTTTTTCAGGCGATGATCACATCGAGATTTTCTTTTTGCCTAGTTTAGCTTTTGGCTGGTATTGTCATCCTTGTTATCCTTGTCAAATGGTACCTGCAGCCTATTCAGGTTGCACAGGTAGTCCAGATCCTGCTCTGAGTGTCTCCACACTCTTTCATGTCTATCACATGTACTCACAAATAATTGTGCTGCACCAGTGAGCTCTAACAGAATAGCAGTAATTGACTGGGATAATAATATATTAGCATTTCTGTGGCATCTTAGACTATATACACACGTTAGACACACGTTATATAATATTTATATTGTGTAAACTTACCTTCTCACAGCATCAGTCTTGTTTCATTTTTTGTTTATTGTGTGAAGCTGCAACTCTGTTCATGTTAATTTTAAACAGATCTTCTATGAAGTATAAGGTTTTCATGGTGGCCCTGGAAATGCAAATGCACTGCAACTTCAGAAAACAAGAGTAAATAGAAAAGTACTTCAAAAGCACAGAAAACAAAGTAGAAGTTGAATAAAATACAAAGGAAATAGAAGAAAAAACTGCCACAATCACAAAACAAAAAGGGAAGTGTTTTGGGGAAGGATAATATGATCAAAATGAGCTATATTTTTCTTAAATTATACATTTATTTTTTTATTTTTTTATTTCTTTATTTATTTAACATTTGATTTATTTTCTATGTTATCTTGTATGTAAAATATGGGTTTGATATTTGCAAATCACTGTATTCGGTTTCCATTAACATTTCCATTAACTACACAGAAAATCTTTAAAAATCATCTTTTTTAATGATTAGTTGTTCAGGCCTTACTGTTTTTATCTTTTAGAAATCTCCAGATGTCATGTCCAGATGACAATCTGTCCTTGTAAACATGTAGAACGTTACATGTTTACAGTTCGGATAAACAAGGTCGAGAGATGCAATAAAATGAAACACTGCAGTGTGTAAGTGACTCCAACACAAATAAAAACACCATGCCTCACTCCTGCTTGTCTCCATAAACAGCTATAGGGATTTTATAAATCTGCTGCAGTGGGAGGGGGGGATAAAGCTTCAGGGATTTCAGAGTACAATAGCAGGCGTCCAAATTAGTCTTCTACATGTCTTTTTTTCTGTTTTACTGGCAGACTAATTAAGCAGCAACAGATTCCAAATAGTTTTATGCTCATAAACAAACACACTGCATGGGTTTGATCTGTCTAAATGCGTGCTGGAGCTGATGTCCAAAGAGGCACACTGTGTAAAGTTATGAGAGCTGGCACCCAAGAACTGAGTAGTTATTAGTTTCCACTGTGTTTGGTTGGGTGATAGTTTGGAACGAAAGTTTTAAACAAAGGATGGAAAAGTGAGCAAAAGCAAGTAGATAGCAGTGTCTTTAAAGTTGCAATCCACAAAATTTGATGTTAGTTTGTTATAACCAGAGACTGTATGGAAAAGGTGGATTTAGCCACCATGATGTAAACCAATGGGGCTTCACTGGAGCTGGAACTGACTATATTATGATTAGGGGGTTAAGTACTAAGTGCTAAGTTACAAGCTAATGCAAGAGGGAAAAAATAACTATACACTTGTTCCAAGTTGTTTGCCTAGCACCCTGGTCTTCTATCAGTCACATGTCAAAGAGCAGAGGTCTATCACAATGTGCGCAAACAACCAGAAAACCAAAAAAGAATAGTAACCTCTCAGTTTGAGAAACTTGAGTTATTGTTAACTAGGATATACATCCTCCTAAAACATAGGCCCTGTACAGAATCCAGTGAAGCAAAATTAATCCTGCTTCCTGAGGCAATAGCCAACTGGGCCCACAATATGGCAGTAAGCTATAAGCTTTATGACAATGCTGTGTGAGATCAAAAGAGAGAGATCACTTTCTTTGGCATGTTTTATGATTTCTTTTTTTAGATTTCACTAGGCAAGCACTGCCTGCCTTGCTTGCCCTGATCGGATGCTATCTGTCTTACCTAGTTTGCATGCTGTTAGCACTTTTCTTCATTCATGTAACACCATGTTGATCAGAAGAATAACACTGATCTGTTGGCAAGAGTATGTTGATAAACTGCACTCAAACCACACTCAAACCTGTCTCTCTAACAAACAACTCTGATGTTGACCACAGAAATGCTTGAAATGTGCTTGTTGTTTGGTTATCATACCTCCCACTTTGTGTTTCAGTGTGTCTTACGTTTCCTTTGTTCTAAACTGTTTACTGCCAAACATTTAGTATTTAGACATTAAATCTGTTTGTGCAGCTTTCTGGAAAATAGCATTAAGCTTTTTTTCACATTAGTATTTAGAATAACGGAAATTGCACATGAAATGAAGTATTTTTAACGCTTTGTTTGCATATATCCTTCAGTTACGTACACTTTTTGGCAGATGTAAACCAGAAGAACTGAGATGAGGAAACAGTTCTTGCAGCACAAACCACAGTCAACTTAGTGGTAAAGTACTCAGAAAGGAAGAACACCAATAAAATATCAATAATCCCTGTCAGCTGTGCGACTAATGGGGAATATGATTAGTGGCAAAGCAGATTTCAGAACTTGGTTTGTCATTTTTAAGAAATAGCACTTGAAATGTGTCAGACCTTCAAAGCATTGTGAAAAAAAATTTGGATACTAAACTGAGAAAAAGTTACTATAATTAATTAAGCCACCTAATACAATTACAAATTCACAAGAAATGCATGGTGGGGCAGTAAACTCACAATGTCAACAAGGCATGTGGATTTACTGGAAGATAACAGCACAATTTTAATAAACAATTTTTTTGATAAAAACGTGTATACAGTATGGTTTAGATGGCACCACACTGATGAAGGCCTATCCACCAACAGCCCTGGATTTATCTGTACTGTTTATCATTGGACATTTTATGTACACTCAAAAAAAGTGGTGTGGTTTTCAGCTTTCAATCCACTTTGTTAGGTAGGCCTGTTCAATTGCTCATCAATGTAACTATATAATTAGCCAATCATACGGCAGCAACCCAGTGCGATTAGGCATGCAGATAGAGTGGGGAAGACAGGTCATTTAAGTACCTTTGAACATGGTGCCAGGCAGGCTGTTCTGAGTATTTCAGAATGCAATGATTTATTGGGATTTTCTGAAACAACTGTCTCTTAGGTTTACAGAGAAGGATTGGAAAAAGGGAAAACATCCCGTGATGCCTTGTTAATGGCAGAGGTCAGAAGGGAATCTCCAGACTTCTTTAAGCTGATAGGAAACCAATAGTAACTCAAATAACCACTCATAACCAACGTACACAAGAGCACTTCTGAGCATACAAAATGTTGAACTTTAAAGCAGTCTGGTTACAGCAGAAGAAGGCCACAGTGTTGCATTGTATTATTAATCAAAAGGGTTTTAAGATTTCTTTCTCTTTTTTAATAATAACTCATTTAATCTATTCAGGAGGCAAAAACAGGTACTTCCTTTGTACGCGCACTCACAGACACACATCCATTAAGTCATTTGGCCTTTCACAGCAAGAGCTTCACTTTGATGTCTGCCACATCAGACAGGGCCCACGCTTAGAAATCAAACAAACTCCACTGCTGTCACTTCATTTGGACATTCCTGCAGCTGAGTTACAGCTGGCTGATTTCCACACAAAATCTCCCCCAGAGAGACACTTCAACAAAACTGCAGAGACCAGAGACATTGTTGGTGCATATCAAAATAAATAACAGAAATCCCACAAAATTAGACATTCATTGGTCGCATCTCCCACTTTTAAGCTCTTGTTTAAAGATTTGTCAGATTTAGTAAACAAAGTTAAAAGGCATGTGTTTAGCATATATATTTATATTCCATCTATTGTAAACCTGTGGTTTTACAATACGGTTTACTTATCAGCAGTATGGCAGAACTGGGTCCTTTGTGAAAGCAGATCAAGCATTAACCTATAAAAGCTGCAGGCATGAAAGGATCTATGGAATATCATGACTTTGCACCTAATTATATAATTTCAACCATAATATATACATTTGTAACTTTATCTATTTCAAAATTAAACGTGACACTTGTTAATTGAAAATTAGATGACAAGAAATCACTGACAGCCTGTATGACATAAGTGGTTTTCTAAAATAAGCAAAACAGTTCCCATAAAACTTGCCTTCTTTGTCTGCCATGTTTAATTCCTCTGCTGTTTCTGTTGAAGAAGATTACTTTGTTGATAGTTATTTTCTTTTTCATCAGTCTATGGTACCAGTAAGCCAAACTTTTAAAGCTTTTTTTCCATTTGCTCTCATAGACCAGTATCCCTTGCAGCAGGTTTTCCACCAAACTGATCATAGCGATTACACAGTGTTGAAATAATCAATAAATAAATGAGAGCAAAAACTGTTTGTGTACCTTTAAAAGAAAAACAAGGACAATAACAAAAACTTGCAGTTATGTTAACTCTGTCGTCTGTTTTGTTTATGTTTTTTGACCTGTGGTCAGAAAATCAGTTGCTCTTTGTTTTCTCCTTTAAGGAGCTTTTGAGCTAAAGAATTGTCTGCTGCTGAAAACAAGGTTAGTAATATACCATAAAGTGCATTTGTGCATTTCTGGTCCTAAAACCAAAACAATGACCAAAGAGATGTTAAGTATGGCCTCATTTCTGCAGTTAATATATTCATTTGATTTACGATAACATGGCTTTAAACTCTGTTTAAACTCAGATATGCTGTATGCTGAAAAAGAACAACATAGTGCCCAGTAAACAATCAAGGCCAATTTCTTCCCTGCAGCTGAACTCTTTGGACCTGTTAATGTTGTGTCTGGTGTGGGATGTGGGATGTGGTTTGTGTACTGTGGTGTCCAGTATGCGGTGGAATTATTTATTCATGGCAACCGACCGTGGCGGACTGAAAATCTGATTCAGATTCAACCCTGTGATAAAGGTTTGAGCAAGAAACATAAACACAGTGAAACATGATGAATTTACTGTGACGTTCCCACATATTTTATATTTTAATGTGTCATTCCAACGTTTCAGTGTAATGTTTGGCTCTATTGTATATCACCTCATTGGAACTCAAGCTGCTTTTACCTACATTTTTATTCAAATTCAAATGTTTTAATGCTTTTCTTTTACTTTTTGTTTGTTTCATCTGCACCATTTCCAACAGCAGTAATTTTCTGTGTTTATTATAGCTGATGTATTGATGCATATTTGAGGCTGAACTCATTTTAACTTCTTTAATAATTATTTACATAGTAAGAAATTTGCCATTACAAGTACCCGGAGCCTAAAGAAACACCTTCAGTGTTTTGTTAAATCACCAGTCCAAACCTCAAAATTATGAACCATAAATTAAAACTTCATTTAAAAAAATAAAGGCAGCAAATCTTTACATTGAGAAACATGAATAATGAAATCTGGGACATTTTGCTGTATAATAAATTCTGTGAATAAATAAATCAATGTAGCAATGTTTCACTTCTATAGACATTTGGTTTATTTGTAAGCTGATGTATTTTGTATGCTGTGACAGATAAAGCCTAATATCTCCTTCTGGGAATGATGGAAGGAAGAAAGGACAAAAAGCATTGTTCCAGAGTGTCTTTTGTCCCGTCTTCCTCCCCCACCCCTAACCGGTCACGACAGATCGCTGCCCCTCCCACAGCCTGGTTCTGGCTGAGTCTCTCCTTCCCAGTGTTGCCAAATGCTTACTCAAAGGGGTCAAGTGATTGTTGGGGTTTTCTCTGTATTATTTTAAGGTCTTTACCTTACAATATAAATCTCCTTGAGGTGGCCACTGTAGTAATATAAATAATTGAATTCTCAACTGTGATGCTGAGGTATAAAATTTATATGAAGTAATCTACTAGATGTAAATCTAGGTTTGAGTTTCTTTACAGATTCTGTTCATAATTTTTATGGACAGAACTTTTAGGGACAGCTAAGGGGCAGAGGGGGGGTTCTGTTGGCGACTTCCAGCTTGGCCTTGGGCAGTTTGCAGGAGAGTGACGTATCTAAGAAATCAATTAGCACTTACAAATCTGTGGCTTTGGTTCTCATATAGTTAAGGGTGGAGTCCTCACTCCAGGTTGGGAATGTGTTACTGCCTCAAGAGTAGAAGTTCAAGAATGTCAGGTCATGAGTGAAGTAGGAGACTGGCAGATGAATACAGTTTTGCAGATTTTGTGGTCTTTTGTGGTGAAGAGAGCTGAGCGTGAAATTGACTTTATTTTTTAATCAATCTATGCTACCTTGATCTATGGCCATTATCTGTGAATAGTGACTATAAGAATGAAACTTAAGAAACAAAAAAGCTTCCTCCAAAGGGTGACTTTGACCACCTTCAAAGACAGGCTGAGGATCTCAGGCATTTGGGAGAGTCTGACTAAAGCCACGACTTTTTAAAATAAAAAAGAGCCAACTGAGGTGTTTTGGGAAACTTAACATGATGCCTCCTGGATGTCTCCTCGGTGAGATCTTTTGGGCATATAAGAAACTTCCAGGCAGACCCAACACACACTGGAGAGTCTGTCTCTTAATCAGAGAGATGGCTGGGTAGAAAGAAGTCTTGAAATTTGCTACGCCCATGAACCAAACTCATGTATACTGTTAAAAAGGAATGGGTGGAGTTTCCTTCTGTCACTACTGCAGCACCAAACTACACACAGATATAGTTAGACCTACACTATGTGGACAAAAGTATTGACCACACCTTTTTGAAGCTGGGTGTTTTAAGTTTCATAGTAACAGGGTGTTTAAAATCTAGCCATGCAGTCTGCATTTAAAAACATTTTTAAAAGAATGGGTGGCTCTAAAGACTTCACTGAGTTTGAGCACGGTAAACGGGGGTTACTGCTGCAACAAGTCAGTTTGTGAAAAAGAAATACCTGGAAAGAATTTCTTGAAGGGGTTTCTGGTTTAGCTGGGCTGTGAATTTAACAATCACGTTTTTGGTCATACATCAAGAATTTATACAAAACTATGTCACAAATTCAGGATAGTGATAACATTTATATCCAAAGAGTCAAAGATCAAATGTTTTTATTCAAATTTGCCAGTAGATGTTATATGTAGTGATAGTAATTTCAGTTTTCTTATTTCTTTCGGTTTATTTTATTCTGATTCTCTGTAATTGTTTAAAAAAAAAAAAAGAGCTGTCTATTTTAATCTTTATCACACTCCAGTTTCATCAAAGCAGTAACTAAGCTTTACTCCGGATATTAATTCAACCTTTTGTTTTTCTTCCTCTTCAAATAAAGTAATGTCTGTCTTTTTGATGTGAGCTTAAAGAAGGCAGGTTGTTCACTGTCGGATTTTAAGATCCTGTAATTTCACTCTCATTCACTGCTGGAAGGCTTTCAGGTCTGCAGGTCAGTAAAAGACTCTTTCTTCTTTATTTCCTTCCCTCTTTCCTGCGTTGGCATCCCTTCAAAGTCAAGAAGGATGTTGGTCAGTTCTTGTCTGACTACTGGCGGGTCTTTTTTAGTTTTTAACACATGTGAAAAACAGTGTTATACAATAATGTCTGAGTTTGTGTTTTAGGACACACTGAAAATCACCTATTTTTAGGTGAGAAACAGCTGTTTTAATGGTTCTCCAGTTTGCTATTTTTCATCTGTCTCACAGGTCAGATCACTTTCATTGCTGGTTGGTCAATTACGAAATCTGCACCAAATTCAATTTCTGTTTTAGAGCTACATTATATGGTCTGTGAATGTTGAATTAGTTTAAGTTGTCTACTGAAAAATTGTGTCAATATTTGATTAATCTTTTTTAAAGAAAATTTGCATCTCTGCCAGCTTAAATGTCTCAATAGCTAAACTGTTTTCTCAGTTCTGTTTTGATTTTTTTGAATGAATAAACCAGTTCCAGCCTCAACCTGCTGGGACTGGTTGTTCTGGCCTTTAGATGTTGCAGTATTTGGGTTGGATAACTTGTGAGCCCAGATATGATTCAAACACAGTGCTCTGGTTAATGTCAAGACAACACCTTCTCCACATTGATGACTGATCAGATGTCCTCCTTAAAATGAAAGTCTGTATGGAGATGGAAAGGTCACTATCACAGAAGGAGCAGACAAGTGGAGGCTCCTTGTTTTTGTCACAACTCTATCTGCTATGTCTGACTCCTTCATGGAGGTCCACTGATGAAAACCTTGTGAGCTTCATACTTTTGCTTTGAGGGGTTATACCATAAATTGCAGTGTAGGAGTTTATTTATAGTGAAGCATAGGTCTGCATAATGAATAGGTGGACGGGTATCATCATAGAGATTATATTTACATTCCTACTTTTATTTTGTGGGCAACAAAAATCACACTTGTGATGAGAAGTTTGAACAGAAAATTCAGAACCTGCGTATTCAATGCCACACACATGACCCCAGAGTGACCAATGTAGTGTATACAAAGACCACACTAACTAGGACCAGTTAAAGTTGGTGTGGTCTTTGTATACTTAGATGTAGTTGCAGTGCATACGAAGCTATCTTTGTATATCAAACAGCCTCCAGAAAGCAACTCAGACTGATTCTGTCACTATAAAATAATTGACATAACATATTGCACCTGCAAAGAAAGATAAACAGTACAGAAAGAACAATGAACTCTGCTATAAGTAAAAAAAATATTGCTTGTCAGACAACTTCATTTACCTTGTTTACTTGTGTGTGTGTGTATGCATGTGTGCGTGTGAGTTAGTGTGTTTGCATGTCTGTGTGCTGGCATTCATTACCAAACTGTATCCAAACATTTCAGTATGTTTATTTTTATGGATGATTGTTGCTGGATTTTCCAAGCCAGAAAGAAGCTGGAATATAGGATCAAGGGCAAAATAGTACACAATGTATACGCACTGGCTACTTCATTAGATACACCTGTTCAACTGTTCATTAATGTAAATATATAAATCAACCAATCAGATGGCAGCAAGTAAATACATTTAGGCATGTGTGGTCAATAATACCTGCCGAAGTTCAAACAGGGCCATCAGAATGTGGAAGAAGTGGGAGAAAGTAATAGTTTTACTAGAATATATATTATCTAGCTCAAAAAGTTAAGAACAAATATACAAATTTAATATTTTGGAAAATTGTAATTTTTTGGAAGCAAAAAAATTGTAAATAACATTTGTAGACAAACCCTTTAGACCAGACCTTCCCAAAGTGTGGGGCCCGCCCCCTACGGGGGGCGCAGAGCCATGGCAGGGGGGGCGCGGGATGAAAAGAGTAAAAACCCCCAAAAAAAACGCTTGGACACTGCTAGCACGGTGCACCCACAGAAACGCAAAGCAGGAGATGAAGCATGGCTGAATATGTTTCCAAACCAACTTCATTCTAAGCCAAAGACTAGAAAATATGGTGAAGCATATCTTCCCTTTGGCTTCACCTGAACAAGTGCCAAGGTAGGTCTCCCCTGCAGAATTGCTTTTCCCTGCATCAGGAGCACGCGCTGGGCTCTTCAAATCACGGACAAACAGGATCCCACATTCTTGATTTTTAGTTCACAAACACTTGTTGTAATGACGAACTACTCCTGACATGTTGGAGATGTTAGCTCTTTATACAGTAAAGTTACAGCGGGATACAAATAATATCAGGCTGATCCTGCCACGATTTGTTCCCCCGGTTCAAATCACGGACAAACAGTATCCCACAGCTGTTTATGTTTTTAAACCCATTTTGCACAGAGAGGCATTTTTTGAAAAATGTATTGATAGCAATGTTGAATATTATTACACAGGAAAAAAACAACTACACGTAAAATAATCACACCGTGAGGCCTCTGCCTTTCTAAATGGAGGGACAGTAACTGCATGTGTAAATGTAAGCGTGTAAAACCTGCAGATAGTCAGATTAACAGTATTTTGTCTCTATCTGCCATTCTGCAATTCATCTCATGTAAACAACGTGACGTGAAAAAAGGCACATACCTTTGACATTGCGTGACGAACTCTGTATTCCTCGTCCACACATAAACGCAAAAAAGGAGTTTAAAAAAATCTCCGTTTTCGGTGATTCGAAACGCCGTTTACATGTGAACGAAACAGCTGCGTTTTCAAAAATACCCGTGTAGGTGTGGCCGTAGCGTAAAAGAGTTAGTAGTTTATTTCATTGCTGCCTGTAATTTATTGCAGATTACTTGTATTTGCTTAATTGTTTAATAAATGTTTGAGGTGTGAAATAAATCAGAATGGAGCAAAATATGGGTGTGTGGTTGGAGGATGTGCGTGCGCGTGCCGGCACGCGCGGGGGTGGGGGGGGCGCGAACATTTTTCTTGTAAAACAAGGGGGGCCTAGCAAAAAAAGTTTGGGAACCACTGCTTTAGACAATAAAGATGCAGTATTTTGAGAATAATGTGGTAAAAACTGTGCACTGTGTACAACTGAAACAAAAAAAAGCACGATTTAAACTCAGTTGTTTGACTATTTGGAAATAGGAATCATTGCTAATGTTGTCCTCCAAAGCACCCTGAAATATATCACCATGTTATACAAATTTGTACAAAAAAACTGGATAATTGAAGTCATTCACTGAATCTATTTGTAATGGTCCTTAAAAGCTAAATGAAGCTGCTTTCATTTCTTTGAAACACACACACACACACACACACACACACACACACTCAGAGAGAGTGAGTGAGAGAGACTTCCTGTGTATTAAGCAACTTTATTAAAAAGCCTGTGAGAGAGCTAAACAGGGAGATTAGTAACCATGGGTGCAGGCCAGAAGACAGAGCACTGCAGGACATTTGACTTGTACACAACAGAGCAACGGATGATGAAAGACCTGCAGCTCAGAGGGGCTGTTTAATGAGAAACTGTTTGCCTTTCACATTAATGTGCAAGAACAATCAGGAACGGATATAAAATTAAACATGCAGACCTCCTGCAAGTTCATACCGATGTTGTGCAAAACTAATTCAATTACACTAAATTCAATTTAACTGTCAGGAAATTAGATTTTAACTGAAGTGAATAACAAAATATATGATAATCAAAGAAAGGCGCTTATGAAACATGATGTGAACAAAATTATAACTTTCAAAATATAAACACTAAGTATGGTGACGTGACAGAAAAAGACAGCAGCAGAAAAACTTGTTTGACACAAACGTGAAATGGAGACTGTTGGCCTTCAGAGTAAAAGTTACAAAAGGATGGCTTGCTCTGATAACACAAAACTTTTACTTTGAAGGTGAACAGTCTCCATTTCCAGTTTGGGTTGTACTTTTTCTAGTTTCACTAGCTGGTGAACACTATAAACAAAGCAGTTTGCTGGAGACCTTAGCAGTTATAATGAGGTTTTCAGTGCTGTAGCATCAACTTCTTTCGCCATGTAGCAACTGCCAACAATCACTCACCAGTCAGTGAGGAAATACACATTTTTCTCTAGTGACTGAAAGTTGCTGATGGGCCGCTGATTTGTCTCTAAGCCTATGTGATGAGGCCTAAAATAGACCAAAAATAGACCACCAAATTAGGAGGGTATTTAGTTACGTTAAGATAATGATGCACTCCAACTTTAGTTGCCTGCTGGAAGTAGCTTGGAGGCTTCACTTCATTCACTGGCTCTGTTGTCAGTGGCGCACACCCATATAAAAGAAAAACACACCACAAAAGCAGAAATTAACACTGCGAATGCTTTATTAGATCCAAAGTAACTTTTGGTTCTTTTATAGCAACACATTTTGTGGATGTAGTTTGACATCAGAAATACTGAAGCATGTTTCACAAGATACAACTTCTGTAAATTTAGCACATTCCACACAGAAAACCCTGAACTGTAACTTCAAAGATGGCTTTGCAGGTCTGTCTCAACATCCCAGAATATCTTCACTATCCAAATAATGCCTTCCCAGTTTGAAACCTCACTGTTCAGTTTAGATTTCAAAGCGGAATTGGAAATGATCAGAGATCAAAATACCTTTGGAGGCCACAGAACAGACCTATAAGCAATCAGAGCACTGAAACACAGATAAGGACTGAGAGATGGAAACTGTAAATGGAATACAGAGATGTCAGCCATCAAATCAAATACAAACCAGATCAGATAAACAGTTGTGATTGGCTCGGCAAAAACGAGGCCAGGTCGAACTATGTTTCAACAGGAGAAGAGCCAGATGGATTCTGCCAGAGCAAAGGAAACACGAGCTCTCAAATTTGCCTGATTCTCAGGCTACCAAGGTCGAAAACTCAGATTGATCACTTCACAGGACATTGCATTGACTTAAATTAATTTCCTGCAGACTTATCTTGACCCTAATCACCACTGGCCAAAACGTAACTATTACGTTGATGTTGGATTTTGTATCCAAAAGGAGGGTGAGTAACCATATATATGTTATAAAAGTATGCACACACACACAGAGGGTGCAGATAAAGAGATAAATGTTGGCAACATGTTGGCTTTGGCTTTGCTCACACAGGAGTGCAACTCTGATAGACCTCACTCTGTCTCCCCTTGCTGCACTGATCATGACAATGTCAAACGATTTTCTTTGTTCGTGTGTGTGTGTGCGTGTGCGTGTGCCTGTGTACATAGGGAAATACTTTAGGTTGTTCACGCACATGTACAAACATTTAGAACAATGATCCGTTCTATTGTAATCCACACCGTCACCTACCACTACATCTCCAAGGTATCTACGTGTAATATGACACATAAGTTACAGGCATTAACAAAGTTGCCAGATATTCACAAAATCAACACAGCCTCTTATTTCTGAAAGTACAATGCTTTTTTTATAGGACAAACACAACATCTACACCCATCATTGTCTGTACCATCACTGTAAGTGGTACGCAGCAAATGTTGTGATGCAGTATTGTCTCTCTCTGATCACCCTGCTTTTGTATTTATAGATACAACTAACATGAACGTGCTACTGACTTGCATGAATCATAACTGCATTGCATACAGTCTTTCCACTTCAAGTGATTTTTTTTATTGTCACTTCCATTTTTGACCAATTTGTTAAAATCTGAACGCCCCTAAATCTGTTTGGTTTTGATATTTTAGAGCCCATAAACGCTTAGTATAGTCTTATATCTTATCTTATGCCTATTTTCAAATCACCTGTTGCACCTATAAGCACATTAAATGGGATGTCATAGTGCACCTGTACATCACTGCATCAGGGCTAATGACATTTTTAGGGATTTTGAAACCTAGTTTATGGTTACCACATTGATTGTGTTGTGCACCAATGTTACCAAAATCCTGTCATCATTTATACTGGTGCTTGAGGTGTCCCAAACTCAAAGCCTCTGTTATAGCAAATTTATGCACAAGGCCTCTTTTAGCTATGGACCTGGATGCACCAGGTCATGGCATTAATAAGGCAGTTCTATAATTCCCAGTTTGTGACATTTTAATCCAGACCATGATCTTTTCCTAAAGTAAAAAGCCAGGAGGGGAATGTGTACACTGTACTAAATTCACAAATGTATAACCCGTGACATAAAGAGGAAGAGTTTAAAACCAATTCACCAGCACAGCCTTACTCTACTGGTGACAATTACAGCTGTAATCTCACGCTGGTTGTTTCTATTTAACGAACCATCTAAACAGGTTTTGCTCAGAACAGGGTGGTTTGCTTGGTAAATGTTCTTCCCGACCTCGCTGAATGCAGATGATACCTCAGATCATCTGCACATTCATATATACTGACAAAGTGGGACTCTTCCACATTACACAGAGAAGCCCAGCTGTTGAGCTGGCCTGTGCTCCCAGCATTTGATACATGAATGGATCAAGTGTCTGCCTCCTCTGTGTCTCGACAGAAGAACTCAAAGACCATGAAGCTGTGAATATGGGGCTAATCTGTTTTGAATATTTCTGCCATGCCACTGTGTGTGTGTATGTGTGCTTGTGTGCTTGTGTGAAATACACAGCAAAGAATAGAAGGGGGTTGGAAAAGAGACAAGATGACTTTCCCATCCTACAGAGCTGAGCTTTAAGAGCTTTGAAATGGATTTGTCAGGCGTATGTCTCAACTTTCAAGCCATTTCTCATCAGCTTTGCCTGAAGTCACAAATGCACACCTTAAAAACTGAGAGGACCTTAATGATTGGGGTTAATGACTGAAAGAGATGTACAAATACAAAAGTCTTGAAACACCCTTCATTTCTTTCTATTTTACTTCCAAGGAGCCAGACTTTATTGTAATTTTTCAAGCGGTATTGAGCAATAGTTCTCCAGGTTTTCTTAATGTCTTTCTTTTTTTCTTGTTTTTTTGGACATTTACTGCTTAATTTTGAGAGAATTTGTTTTCTGAAGTCAAACAAAGAAAAGCCTTTGAATGAATAAAGCAAAAATAAATAAGCAGAAGAACTTTGGCACTTTGTTTCTAGCACCCTGTAACAAAACCCCTCATTTGTATCTATGAAAAATATCAGTGATAACATAGTTTGACAGATAGAAAATTGTACTTTTAGACCAACAAGTTCATTCCTAAAGAGCTATTAGCTGAGAACTTGGTATATCTCAGCATGGTGTGCAGTGTGTTCCAACAAAATTGAGAAAACTGGACAAGTGGAGGATAAAAAGGAAATATCAACCCTAGAAAACTGCTTACAGCAGATGAGCAATATTTAAAAGTCACATGCTTAATAAGGGTAGACAGAAAACACCTGACAAAGGATCTGAGACATGCATCTGGACCTTTAGCTAATCCATTTACTGTTCACTGAAGCCTCATCAGAAATGGTCTCAGTGGAAGGATGGCTCTCTAAAAGCCATTCTTCATGAAGGGAAATGGGGAGAAAGCGCTGAGGTATACTAAATTACAAACTGTACTGAAAATCCATGACAACAGGTCTGAGGGACCAGTGAATCCAAATATCCGCAGCCATGTGTAAATCACTCTGTTTGGGACTGCATCTGAACCAGTGGTGTTGATGAAATCTTCATGCCATATTTTTCATAGCTCATTAATGGAAGGATACATTCCTTCAACACAGCGCCACAGGTCAGGCAGATACCCATTCAACTGCCATAAAACACTGTGGCATTATCTGGACAGGTCACCAGTCTTTTATAGGGTCAGCACACAGAGACAGACACCCATTTGTGCTCATATCACAGACCACAGACCAAACCACCAGTTAACCTAACATGCATGTCTTTGGATCGTATGAGCACTGTAGAGAGAACCCACATACGCACAGGGAGAACATGCAAGCTCAAACCCTGGACCTTCTTTGTGTGACATCATAATGCCTGAAACCATAAGACAACATCCGAGGTCCTGGAAAACATGTGTTGGCAGATCATGTTTAATTGCAATAATAATATTTATTTATAGAGCACTTTCTAAACTCGGCATGTACACAAGCAGCATAGAATGAAGTAAACAGTGACTGATGGACTGTAGCGCCTCATTCTCTGAAAGCTGCCCAGTGGAGCAGAAACATTTGGTCTCAACATGCAACTGTTGCTATGTCAGAAGAAATATTTATGCACCCTACATTTAGTTAGCTGACAGCTAATGATAACTATGTACAAGCTACCAAGGCCCTTGTCAATATGTTAAGATTATGCCACATCCTTCTATAGGCTTCATACTATCGAAAGGATTTAGCATAATTTATAGAAATACAGCAGCCTGAAACTGGCATTTATATATTTGTTTCATCAGTGTCAAAGTACTTGTTGCAGATGTAGTTATAATGAGTTTTCCCCTTCTTTTTTCACCCTCACATCTTTTTTTCTTTTGCCTATATTCAAGTTTCTGTCTGTCCATTTAAATGCCCCGTTTTTAAGTTAGAAGTATGTAAAAACCTCCAGTTATCCTGTTGTCATTAATCCCGCTTTACTAAAGCTTTTAAGCAATTTTAAGTTGTTTTACAAGTAGATCGAATTGGCAAGGAGACACCTTCATGCAAACCAAAGTCAGTGGAGAACCATAAATTATTTCCTCCTTCCTTTTCACTCTGGTCCTTTTAGCAAATATGACAAATAAAGCCAAACACAGTTTAAAGTAACATAACAAGAAATAAAAGTAAGTCAAAAATTCAGTAAAGTGATGCAAGGTTCTCAGATAGCTTGTAAAGAAAAGGTTTAAAAACACCAGTGACTCTGTTGACCTGACCTATTAACACGGGTTATTTCCCAGCTTCCCAGCTGTGACCGGAGAAGCTGTGTTACTCAAACTTTTAGCTTCACCTCAAGAGTAGATAACATATAAATATCAGGCTTTGTACAGACTTGTATAAGATTAAGATGTGTATATAACATTAAGAGAGAAACTCTTCACAGTCTGAAACTGTTTTTTAGTTTAGGCAGGTGAAGAAGAGTGAAAATGACAGATGTGTAAAATAGTCTTTGAAAGATAATAACGGTTACATTTTCAAAAGAGTTTTAAGATGATACAAACAGTAACTTTGTGGTGTATACACCAACATTTTTTTCTTCTAACATTCTCAGTGTTTTCAAATGGGGAACCGTAACAGGCTGACTTCTACATCTGTCATCATTCAAGCGTTTTTCTGATCATGAGAACCAAACTGCGTAACTTGAGCTTTGCATTTCTACTCATGGTACCTGTCCCAAACAATAAGCACAACTGCAAACAAGATTTGCCTGTGTGATTATCCTTCTCCTTCTTCCTTTGCTCTATTTTTCATCACTTTTTTTCTTACCTCCTCTTCTTTTTCTTGTCCTACAGCTTCTTGTTCATGTTTTCCCTTCTTTGTTTTCATGTAGAAGTACTCCTGATACGCTCCATAGTGTCAGGTTCTGCTGCTGCTGACAGACCATCATTTAGCAATTAAGCACCCTGTGTAGTGGACAGATTGCAGCTTATTTAGTTTTTCAGGTCATTAGGAATAAACCTAACACACATAATGAGATGAAATTCAGATGGTTTGTTTGCAGTGCTGTGGCTTTGCAGCACTTTTCTTTCCCTGAAGTCATGCTGCTGGTTCCTGGCCACAATGCAGGAACATGAAGCCACACATGCAGAAACACACTGCTGTCTTAGATTCGTGGTAACGGGAATATTCAGAGTGTGTGATATCGAGCTGTTAGGGGCATTAGCGTGTCGAGGAACATGTGTGAAGGGAATAATCTGCTTCCTCCCATTTCCTCAGTTCGTCCTTTTTCTCCTTTTGAAGGTTTTTCACACACTGGTCCTGCAGAGAAGAGGTTGCCATCGTGGCACAGCGCTGAGGATCTGGTTTCAAAATATCTGCCAGGCTATCGAGCTGTTACTATGCAGCATGCTTTCAACATAACATAAAATCATGGTGGTTTTTCTCATTAGAT
Organism: Pelmatolapia mariae; assembly: GCF_036321145.2. Taxonomy (NCBI): domain Eukaryota; kingdom Metazoa; phylum Chordata; class Actinopteri; order Cichliformes; family Cichlidae; genus Pelmatolapia; species Pelmatolapia mariae. The sequence goes on along the minus strand of NC_086240.1, from coordinate 20,236,705 downwards.
ACGGTACAGAAGAGAGCGAAGGCTAGAGAAGTGACCTTTATGCAACAGGAAAATGCAAGACGAGAAATTTTCCTCTGCGCTTTAACCATCATCAAATGTGATGTTACAGCTAAACAGCCGCTACTTAGATTTAACCATGTCTCCAAAATTGAAATTCATTAATAGAAAGGATTCACTTTGGTTTTATGTTTAATGTAGAATGACAAAAAAAAGTCCTCTCGTCCTCAATTTTGTACTATATAACCCTTGTAGGTGTTGATGTCAGAACACTAGGTAGATGGTTAAGAAGGAGGGAAATATGTTTGAAATGGAATTTTTATCATAGTCAATGCATCATACCTGTGAAACAAAACTCCAAGCATTGGATAAATACCTGCATGCAGAAGCCAACTTCAGCATTACTCAAAATGAAGGCAGAATTTCCATGTCATGTTACATATGCACTCCAAGTAAAGAAACTCGTAAAACTATTTAGGTCTTCACTTAACCAAACAATACATTCAGCATAAATAGACAACCAGAATCACAGCAGGCGCCTGACTCAACATCTGCTCTACATTACAGTGCTGGCGAGCGCCGTGATTGATAGTAAATGAAACTCGATTTGGGGACTTTTGCTTTAGCTGAGGGATCATTGCATCAACACTTAGAACAAATCTCTGACTCTCTTCCTCACTCTTTCCCTCCCCAGTCTCTCGCTCCCAGGTGTCTTCTCAGCGGCAGGAGGTGCTGACGGAGAATGCGACCCGGATGTCAGAGCGCTCCCAGCTGCTCCAGCAGACCCTGGGAGAGGAGTCCAAACAGGCTGACCTGCTGGAGAACATCTGGAAACTAGAAAACCTCTTCCAGAACCACAGCAACTGGCTGCAGAGGCTGGAGATCTTCATCAAGGTACAACACAAGATATCTGGATACCCCATTTTATTGTATCTTAAATGTTTATAGAGGAAAGTGTGATTAATGAAGGTGGCCCAATTTAAACAGGAATACTCAGAAATGGTTCACCCCAGGCATCATTGAGTGTTTTGGGGCTTTGATCGTTAGAGACAAGCTCGTCTCCCCATTTGACCAGATGCCCAGCCACCCTGTAGTGTTTTCAAGAATACTCTTTGGGGCTCTTCTGTTCCACACCTCTGCTGTTAGCAGGAGCTTAATAAAGGCTGATGATAGAAATACTACCATTAGTCAGAGTCCTTTTCCTTGCAGGGCTTGGAGGTGGAGCTGAGGAGCATGCAGGCTCACTCTCTACAGTCAGAAGGCTACCTGGTGCAGTTGGATGACAGGTTGTCCTCGCTAAGCAGCTCCGCGGGTCGGAACCTGACGAGCTTGAGTTCGGAGGTGGCCCGAGCATCCACGTGGCTTCGTGATCATGACGTCCTGCTGAGGTACACGTTTAATACAGTTTTTGGAGTCTACTGCATTTAATAACATTCAAATGAACTTCTGTGGGATTCTTATTTACTTTAGGGAAACCTCGAGTCATGTCAGTGAACTGAGGGAAAAATTAGACGAGGTCAACTGGACAGTGGGAGCTGTCAATCACACCTTCAGCAACGATGTCAGTATTCACCATTTGAAGATACGTGACTTACAGGTTAGATGTTCATAATAGCTTGCACAAAAGTTACCTCTACATCAGATCTACTTTTCATAAACTGAGTCATAAACGCCCCACATTCAGATTCAGATCAGCAACATAACAGAGGACACCAGCAGTTTATGGGTGACCCACGTCCACACGGAGGCCCAGTTGAGGAATGAGATGGAGATCCTGAACACAATCACAGAGGACCTCCGTCTAAAGGACTGGGAGCACTCCATGGCTCTGAAGAACCTCACAATATTAGAAGGTGAGCAAAAAGATGTTGTTTGTTCTCATCGGCAAAATATGAATAGGAATGAAGAAGAACAGTCGGGGTATAGCGTTAATAGAGAATAGAGAAAACATTAATACTTTATTAAAAACTTGAAAGAAGACAGTAAGCCCTCTAAACTGACACGCAACACTCAAACAGGTAATTTGTTTTAAATTCTTCAGAAGTATGTGCTGATAGATTCAGTTAGTAAGTAACTAAGTAAGTAAAATGCATTTTATAGTACCTTTCACAGATAAAAATCACAAAGTGCTGAAATTGAAATATGGCACATCATAATAATGTAAAAACATAGAACATAAAAGCATTAGCAAGAATGGCTTACATGGTACACTTACTGAATTTGCTGAACTTGCTAAACATCTTACCAAAGCTCTTCTGTAGATTTATTCTGCTACAGTGTCTTCTGTGATCACGTAATACTCCATGACTTCATGATATTGAGACTGGGGATCTATGGAAGCTGCACCATCTGTTGCAGAACTCCTTGTTCTTCATGTAACTGCGGATTGTTTTTCATTATTATCATTATGGCTGTATGCGTGAACAGTCAGATCCCTCTGAGAACCTAGAGCTTTTGCATTGTACTGTACAGCCAGTGTGACCTTTACAAAGTAAAATGTACCTTATATATCAAGAGAATACATTAAAAACATGCAAGAACATGAGAACTTTACATCATAGTATAATTAATCCCTTTGGGTGGACCTTAATGGCCCAAAAGATCTTTAACAACAGCACATCTGAGCCAGTGGATGCTTGTAGTGTGATTAAGTACAAGTGACCCTAGCATGCAAACATGATTTTACATTGTGGGAATATTGCCCAGGGCTTTTAAGCAGCTCTGAATGTTCTTCCTCCAATTTGTGCAGAACTGATTAGTCCCGACGTGGTATGACTCTCGCTGCCAGTGCACCAAATGACTTCTCTGGCTTGTTAAAATCAAAATAGGTATGCCATGATGTAATGCTGGCAGGGGACACAGCCCAAGCTGATTGATGACAACTCAAACTGAATGAGACCCCTGATCTCGTGTCTGCTTCACATGTGGGTGGGATGCCATTTCTCCTGAGCCTGGAAACAATTGTGGGTTAAATTTAGACTCTACATACAGAATGAAAACTCAATCACTCTGCTCTGTCATTGGTTTTAGCTCTTTAGCCCCATTTGTTTGTTGTTAGCTCTCAGTCACCTCGGCCAAAAAAGGTTTTACATCTCTATCCATGTTTACCCTCCTTTTTGCTCTCATCTCTTTCCTCTTTTCTTCTTATTCAGTTCATTTGTCTTTAATTTCTCTGACTCGCTGTGATCTTTGTGCCACACATGGTACTTGTTGCATTAATAACAGAAACATGAGAAGTTGTTTAAAATATCGCTTCAAGACTTTTTTTTGATGACTGATGCAAAAACTGTATAACTTACGGTAACATCTGCCTGCTAAGGGTAAATACACCAGATGATTTTAATTACATCTTCCATATGTTAGTTCAGCCAGACAAGTCACATCTGAAATGATTCTTTCGTTACAGCAGAAGACTACGGCTAGAGTTAGGTGTCCAGGCCCCAGAACTCATCACTCCACTCAAATATGATACACAAATTGAGGAGTGACAAGTAAACTTCCCATCAAAGCCTAAAAATGGATGGTTTGGTTCATCCATCAGGGTCAAAACAGCATGGTCAAAATAGCTTTCCAAACTGGGAGGTTGTGTTTGGTAAATGACGTGAGGCATGTTATTGTGTCTGATGCAATGCAGCTCGAGTTGCTTAGTGAACTGTTTTGCAATCTTCCATCCATACATACATACATGCATACATACATAAATACATTTTCTTAACTGCTTATCCCGTTGAGGGCCATGGGGGTCCTAAGTCCCATGAGTATCCCATGTACAGTGAATCATGGGATACACTAGACAGGTCATCTGCTATTGAATACAGATAACTATTCACAACCACATTTCATATGATGTAGTGTCCTACAACCCTAACCCAATCTTTGCTGCAGGGGTCTTGCTTCACAACATGTTCTCATTCCCAAAGCCTAATATTTTAAGCTAGGTGACAAATCGTCAACATATTACGCTTCTGGGCACCCAACACATCCCTAAATGATGAGATCGGAAAAACGAGGAAACATGAAAAGCGTTTGGAATCAATCTACACGTGTTCGTTCATTTTACTTAAATCGCTTTGGAAAACACTATTTAACGTCATTATAGTGCTGGTAAGGCTAGGGATAAGGTTATGGTCAGCGTTAGGGACAAGGTTGGGGTTAGGGCTGGAATATATGGCTAGAACGTGTATTACCGCGGGACCGTGATTGTACTGGATTTCACCCATAACCCGGCGCGTAGCATAAGAACGTGGAAGGTCACCTTTCGCGTTCCTCAGGAACGCCGCAGGACTTGACAAATCGTCGGGATGTTACGCCTTGGGAGTGAGAACGGGCTGTGCTTCAGGGTATGAGTTGCCAGCCAAAGAGAAAGCTCAGGCCCCTCATCCCAAAGGTATCCCGATGGTAGAAATTGAGATTTTAATGTGATAATGGTGAAATTATTCAAATTCAATTCATGTCTTTACTGATAACTGCAAAATTCACCTGTAAGAATGTCTGACCCAATGTAAGGAAGATCTAGCTGTAGCCACACAGTCTTTAAGGCTGATTTGATACCCAACAAACCCCAGCAAATGTCACTCCAATGATCATCATCATCATCATCATCGTTTATTTATATAGCACTTTGGTCAGCCTTGTGTGTTTTTAAAGTGCTGAACAATAGAAACATAATAGATACCATAAGAATAATAAATAAGATAAAATAATAAACATAGCGAAAACAATAAAATATAAGTATATACAAGTCAGTCAACCACTGAGTCAAAAGCCAGTGAATAAAAATGCGTTTTCAATCTGGATTTAAAAACCATCACTGATGTCGATTGCCTAATGTGAAGAGGAAGTTTATTCCAAAGCTTAGGAGCCACGATAGAGAACGCTCAGTCTCCTCTCAGTTTCAGCCGTGATTTGGGGACTGAGAGCAACAGCTGCTCAGCTGACCGGAGCGAACGAGTGGTGTTGGGTCTGTTCCCACAAACCCCGCTAGTTCTAGAGACTTATTCATCATGAAAGAAAACAAGACAGTCGATCGATCGATTACTTGCACAAGGGAGGCCTCGTTGGTATCTTAGCTCATCACGAATGACCCCGACGATGGCCTCCTCCTGCTGCCTTTTATTGAGAGACAGTTCACACAAGAAGTAACGCCCACATAGTTCTAAGACAAGGCTTTGTATGTATATGTGTGAACTTCTATATATAAGTAGGAGTGTGTGTGTGTGTGTGTGTGTGTGTGTGTGTGTGTGTGTGTGTGTGTGTGTGTGTGTGTGTGTGTGTGTGTGAGAGACCTCCTGCTGACCAAAGGGTCGTAAACGCAGGAAGCTTACATCAAAAGAAGCAGATCTTTCAGATAGGATGTATCTGCAATAAAACATTACAGCCCCCCCCAACCAGAACCTCGAGAATCTGGGGGGAAGGACAGTGGAATCCCTTTCATCAGAGTTGGCAAGCATAGAAATGACAAACATTAACAATTCACTCTAACAAGTGGGGACATAGGGCTTCAGCAAATCAGACAGATATGCAGGTGCCAGACCATTTAAAGATTTAAAAACCAATAAAAGAACTTTAAAATGAATCCTAAATTCAATTGGAAGCCAGTGCAGGGAGGCCAGGACCGGAGTAATGTGCTCAAATTTCCTTTTACCAGATAAAAACCGCGCCGCAGCATTCTGTACTAGTTGCAAGCGTGTCAGAGTGCCCAGTCCAACCCCTATTAAAAGGGAGTTACAATAATCCAAGCGTGAGGTTATAAAAGCGTGGATAACAGTCTCCAAGTCACGCCTTGAAAGAAAAGGTTTAACCTTCAACAGACGCCTGAGTTGATAGAATGACGATTTCACCACCCCATTCACGTGGCCATCAAAGGTAAGTGCAGAGTCGATTTTTAACCCAAGATTGGTAATCAAGCTCTTCAGGTGAGGGGTCAGAGCAGCAAGGTCAACATCAGGGATATCAGAGGAACGATTCGGGCCAAACAGAATTGCTTCCGTTTTACGTTCATTAAAATTTAAAAAGTTTTGAGCAGGGCTGTTCGATATAACGATATATATCGGATGACGATATCAAAACGTCTATCGTTTCATTTTACGCTATCGTTTGTTTCGTGGTGTCGCAAAATAAACTGTTTACAGCAATATTTTTTCATCGTTTTGAAGGTCACTGTAGTGGCTATAATAATTTCTTAAAGTTCTCTCTTTCTCTTATATTTAATATAACCACACTACAGACGGACAAGCGCCTGTTTTTATGCGTTGTCGTTAGCAACAACGACGGTAAAACCACCGCGTGTCCGCTTGATTATTTTCCACATAAACCTTTCACAATAAAGCTCAAGATCCTGTTGAGACTTTTCAAAATAAACTGAATCACGTGAAAGAGTATGCAGAATATTTACGGATGAAAAGCAAAAGAGAGCCGTCAGGTGCTAAACAATAAACCTTAGACTCAAACGTTAGAACAGGCTTTTCCCCGCAGCACGCCGTGTAATAAATACTCACAAAGAAACAGCGGCCGTTACAACTTATGTCTAAAAATGTATCGGTTCCATGCATCGGTTAAAACACTTGACTCCAGGTACACGACGCCCAGCTGGAAACACTTCACGCAAGTCGAGTTGCCCGAGATTCACAGAATTTACAGAAAATGTTAAATTTTTGTGATTTATATCGTTATCGGGACGATAGATGTCTTATATCGGGATATGAGATTTTGGTCATATCGCACAGCCCTAGTTTTGAGCCATCCATGACTTAACATCACTAAGGCAATCAAGCAGGAGTCTAATTGGGGAGCTATCAGAATGACTGAAAGGAAGATAAAGCTGGCAATCATCAGCATATAGATGAAATGAAACTTTGTGTTTACGAAAGATCGCACCCAGTGGCAGGAGATACAATGAAAACCGTAATGGCCCAAGAATAGATCCCTGTGGTACACCCCATGACAGAGGGGCCACAGAGGACGATGACGAGTCCAACTTAACACAGAAGCTCCTGTTTGAGAGATATGATTTTATCCACAGGAGTGCCAAGCCAGAAATGCCCACACAATGCTGTAATCGAGAGATCAGCAGGTCGTGATCCACTGTGTCAAATGCAGCAGTCATATCTAGTAGTATAAGCACCACATGTTTACCACAGTCCGTCGCTACCAGAATATCGTTCATAACCTTTATGAGAGCTGTCTCTGTGCTATGAAATGTCCAAAAGCCGGACTGAAAAACTTCAAACATTTGAGAGTTGTTTAGATAATCCATCAGCTGAGTGTGAACAACCTTTTTTCAAGATCTTACTCAGAAAAGGAAGTTTAGAGATGGGTCTAAAATTTGACATTACTGAAATATCTGAGCCTGGCTTCTTAAGTAAGGGAATGAAGCGAATTCTACAGCTTGAATAATGTAAGTTAAGAATTTTTGTTAGGCTGTCAGTGTGTGGTAAATCTACAGCTCATTCTTATTCAATAATCTGATCTAATGTGATCTTTAAGATTGATCTGACTGAGCTAACCGAAGATTTTCCACACGATACAAAAGGAACTAAAGACGAATATGCTTTTTTTGTTAAACGGTATTTTCAAGTTCAGTAATGAACTTTCAGTAATTACTTCAAGGCCAACGTGGATTCAAGTACGAAGGATATGGAAATGTGGAATCTATACTCTTGTGTTAATTCTCTTTTGATTTCAATCATTTGAAACAACAGAACATTTGTAATATTTCAAAACATCGACCAGTCGAGCTTCTGATTATTGTTCCTTCAAACTAGGCATAATGTCTGGAGTTCAGTGAAGTTGAACCTGATGGAAGAGACTTTTATGGGAAATATGATCAAAATTTCTGGTTTTTCTGGTTTTTTGTCATATTAATTGATTTTGTAAGAAAAAGAGGTCAGTGCAACATCAGTTTACTCACAGTACACACACATTTTCCAGCTATTAAATCCAACAGTTAGGTCAGGGATTTTTTTCTTTTGTTTTTGCCAAACAAAGCAGCAAAAATCAGGCTGGGAAGTTTTTTGTTTTTTCTTCTCCTATTCATTCGTCGAGTTTAAAAATATTGAATCCTTCAGTTTGCATCATGTAACCTTTTCATTAGTAAAGTGTGTGTAATTGTGTTAAGTGCATAATTCTTTCATACTCCACAATCTCAGCTTAAAAAAACTATTTTCTGTGAACACGTTTCAGTATTTAACCTCCTAGGACCTGCCGTCCACATATGTGGACATCACATTTTTTGTTATTTTGACCAAAATACTCAATTTTGCTCTACATGGGCCTGATATCCACTTACGAGGACATTATACTGCTACTGTTCTATCAAAATTTTAAATGAATATCCTCATTTGTGGCTCTCATTTTACTTAAAAACAAAAATAAGGTAAAAAAAAAAATCGGGAAATTCTCTGTTTTTACATTCATCGGGCCCCAATAGGCCCAAATATCAAAGAGAAATTAAAAATGCATGTCGTGGAAGAGTTCGGGTCTTAGGAGGTTAATTGTAAAAAATGTCACTGGGGCTTATCACCACATGACTTTCAATCAAACAACATACTGACATTTAAATGAGTTACATTTCTCTCACAGATAATTCATTTATGGTTATACAAATACCCCATTTTTGGTCACAGCTATCTGTGTTCAATTACAGTTTTAGGATTAAAAAAAGAACAAAAATTTCTTAAAGTTCACATTAAAACCAGTCTGACTTTTTTTTCACTCTTTTGTGTTAAATATCTTTTTATAATCTGTATGAGCTCATAGGTCTGTGGAGTCTCCACCTTTAGAGGTCTAAACAACAAAAATGTAAACATATGTCTCAGGATTATAAAGAAAATATTCTAAGATTGGTGCAATGACATAACTTTATAACAGCCTGTCTGTGCCCTTCAACAGCGGCACTTTCCTCTCTTTTTTGTTTTTTCATGGTTTTTCCATGTTTTTGTTCCTAATCCCTCCTCTCTTGTTGTGTCATTACAACTTTTCTCCACTCTCTGTCTCTGTGTATGTTACCATGTATTCTAGCCATGCCAGTGTTTAATTGGCATGAAGCAAGCGTTGTCTACTCGGGTTTCATAACTATCTTTCACTGTGACAGCAGTGTGCATGTATCTTTGTGTGTTTTCACATGTTGCCTATTTGACTTCACTCTGTTAATGTGTGTGTGGATTGTTGCTGCTATTCATGAGCAGCCCCACATTTCATTGCTTAAGGACACCACCAAATGAGAGGTCATTTGTAAAAGCCATAATAATGTGACTCACTGTTTTCTGGTGCTGGTACTCTAGGCCACATAGCGTCTGTAGTTTTTTTTATTATTAATATTTACTTACATTTAGCTAGCAATAGATCACCAAAAGACTGTTCTCCTCAGCATGCCAGTAGATGTTGTCCAGCATTGGATAAACATACTCAGGATCTGAATGGTTAGTTGTTGTTGGGGGTCTTTTTGTTTGGGGGTTTTTTTAATCTATATAAATGAATATGACAAAAAATGTCAGCCAAATCTTTTTGTGTTTGTTTTTTCCTGTGTTTTGGATTAAGATCTTGTTTCCTTTTCTAATTTTTTCACTCTCACTTTGTCCTCCAAGGCCAGTGTACTAAACATGTGTTCCAGATAAAGTAGGAATGATACAATTTATGAAGCTCCATATTCTTGATTAAAAGTGTGATGAAAGAAATTCCCAGATCAAATTCCTTGTTTCCTCCAATTAATGTTCAACATAAAGCAAGCATGGGAACAAATAGAGAAGGCTCATTATTCATACTTGTATTAAATTCAGATATATTTTTTACTATATCAGTGTAGTATCACTGTGCAATAGCCGAGACACTGTGTAGAAACACTTTGGCTCTAAAGCCTCCATCATGAGTCACTTCTTATAAAATAATCCCGTCCACTTACATCCATACAGCCACTTTCTGCAAACAGATGTGTCTGTTCTTTGCTACAACATCCTGTATTCTCAACTAACATCAACACAGGTGATGCCTTGTGTCATTTGTTATTGTGGTAAATTAGATGATTTTTTTTCTGGACTGCACATGTGTAGACAAAACAAAACGAGCTGTTGCGCCACACTTCAGATTTGTAACAAGACTGGATATTGGACGGAGGCGCCTGAACTCTTCACTGGAATTGTATTCTTGGACCGAGCTGTCAGATGTTTTCAGGCTGATCCAGGAGGGGCCACTGGGCTTGTTATTGTTGAAACCCTGTCAGCTGACTAGTGTCTCCGAGAGCCAGAAGATTAATAATGTGAAGCTCTGCTTAAACAAACTTTTACAGACCACCAGAGTAAAATGTCTTCTCAAAAGATTAGGCTTAAAAGCCAAAAGCCTGTTGGCTGGTGTCAGTGCATTTTTGTTACTATGAGTGGATGTGATAGGGATTCAGACATGAGCAGCATGTCCTGCTTGGATGTACTTCCTTTCAAATGTATTGATTTATTGCTTACCAGCAGCAAATCTTTCTATCCCCATGAGGTCTGGGCCATCATATGTATTAAACCTAAATTTAACCCACACTAGAAAGGCAAAACTGTATTTAATGTGTCTCAGTCATGTGAAAACGAAAAGTTTCACAAGACTATACAGTGAAATAATCGTTTATAACATATTTTTAACATTGCTTTAGTTCATTGCCATTGCAGCATCAGTTTATGCATAGCTCTCTGAAGGTCCTGCTGTCCCTATTTTCAGAGTAGAGATCTGGACTGTGAGCCATTGCAACACCTTGATCCTTTTTATCTTTCAGTCATTTTGTTGTCGATTTCTTGGGATCATTGTCATAACACAATGACTCTGGTGTCGGACAGTTGGCCTTACATTTGACTCTGGAATTCTTTGGCATGTATAGGAGTTCAAGATCAACTCAATGACTGTATCCAGGTCCTGGTCAGGGTTGCACAACAAGCCCAAATCTTCCCCTCTCCACCACCATGCTGACATGAACTATGTGCTTATAGGCTGTGCTATGCATAGTGGATCTTCACTTTGAGTTTCTTCTGGCAACACTTCCAAATCAGCCTTAATTTTACTTGATTTTGCTGTCATGAACTTTAACATGGTAACTGTGGCTTGTAGTGTCTGAGATGTAGCTTCTGAGGTTTTAGCAGTTTCTCTGAACATTGCACAGTCAGCATGCTGCTTCTTACCTTCAGTAACTCCAATGGAAGCAATAAGGGTGTAGTTTGTTTTTCGTTTTGGTTTTTAAAAGGACTGTACTCCGATTGCCTAAAGCTGAAGTAATGGTTGGGCTGTCAGTATTTTGACCAAAAACAAAAAAAATGTGCGTGTGTGTCCAAAGAAAAATTGTGGGATTAAAGAAAATCGCTAGTTCAAAATTCAGTTATTCACTGCTGACTGTCTGTTTTAAAGGAATTACTGACTGAGTGAAAAGGGGATTATTTATGGCAAATCTAGTTGGGACGTGTGCACAAAGGCTTTAATGGAAACCTTTTCTGACACATCACTTTCTAAAATATTTATGTAGACATTGTAGATTCAGTCCTTTGCCTAATTTAACAAGTACTGCATTTAAATATAGTTTTTATTACAGATCAGTTAGCTGATTTTTCATCATTCCAATTCATCATTTGGTCATCTGCCTGTCATGACTTTAAAATGCCTGATGTGTTTTTATCAGCTGTAATCAAGCCAATTTAATTCACGTCACTTTTACGACTAATTTAGTGGTGTCAAACTCATTTAGGTTCATAGGCTTCACCCAGTCCAGTTTGATCTTAAGTGCACCCGTCCAATTAAACTATTCCCTAATAACCTAATTATTTCACATTCAGAAGGAAATTCAGACTCTCTTGAGATGGAAGTTCAAAATACATGTCCTTCTTGGCAATTTCACAATTTAAAAAGCCATAAAGTCGACTGGTCACATTTGACTTTGCTGCTTTTGGCACAGCTGATAATGATATTCTAATTAAGAGACTTAAGCTCTTATTATATTCGAATATATCAAGAGCTTTTCAGTTGTTTCTTCTAATTTTGTTTCCACTCCTGTAACTTTACTTTGTGGTGTGCCCCAAGGTACGGTTCTGGGGTCTGTCTTGTTTGCTTTGTATATGCGTCCACTTGGACACATCCTGAATACCTCTGAAGGCATCTCATTGTTACACAGATAATATCCAGTTGTACATTTAATTTAAACCTCAGAATGTAGCCAAGTTTTCTGTCCTCAGGACTGCATCCATGTTATAAAGAACAGGATGGAAGCCAAACATCTGTCTTTAAATACTAACATAAGAACGGAGGTTCTTATCTGTGCCCCTGACAACTTCATTTCCACAGTTATTGAGAATTTTGGACGCATTTCATGTTCATTTCTCCTGACTGTGAGAAATTTGGGTGTTACTTTTGATCAGGCATTGAGTTTTGATAAGAATGTTGGCTGTATCGTATAAATGTGTTTTTATCATCTGCAGAACATTGGCAGTATTAAGTATATTCTGATTACACATGCTTTTATTTCATCATGCCCTAATTATTGTGATTCATTATTCCTATGCCTGCGAAAATCATCCCTGGATCACTTAGAAATAGTCCAGAATGCTGCTGCAAGTCTTCTCACCAGGTGCACCAAAAGCTTCCATGTGACACTGATTCTTCGAGGATCACATTCAAATCTGTCCTTATATTAGTGAACTACTACATCTATAAGTAACTACTAGGTTTTTCAGTGCTTGTTGGTTGTACATAGGTCCAGCTTAAGGACAAAAAAAGAATGCAGGTTTGTGATTGTGACTCCCTAGTTGTGGAACTCGCTCTCATTGGACCTAAACTTCTTTTTAAAGGTATCAACGGTGTTCACAGATCCTAAGACTAACTTGTGAAGGTTTGCTTTTATTTAGTTTTATCCATTTATACTGTTTTAATTGTTGTATTTTATTTTATTTTGTATAGCAATTTGTCATAATTGGGAGACAAAAATACAAAATCCTCAACCCACTAGTTGAGGATTTTTTGACCATGTTTTTGCAGCTTATACCTATTCTTTAAATCAGAAACCTGCAAATTAGAGTCATGAAGGATCAGAACCACAGGACACTAACAAGTCCTCAGATTTCTCAGCTTTCTCACAAGCCAAGTTGTGGTCCACCTTGTTTAACATGTGGTTTTCATTGTAGCCAGATCTCTCCTCTCGCTCTCCTTCTCTCTTTATTTGACTTTTCTCACTCAGTCTCTGGAGTCCTCCAAGTATAACAAATGCTTGGACCGAAGCCCTAGCCCAGTTGTAAGACCCACTTTGGCCTTCATTTGCCAGATATGTCACTTTTTGTGTGTGATAGGCTCTGTACCAAATATAAATATAGTTTTGTGACATGAATAAAGTTATTATCTGCCTGCATTAAAGGTCTGGTTCCATGTATTAACTTTTCAGGGGATAATCTACATGTTCCTCATCCAACATGCTAGATAATAATAATGAAGGCACCATAAAGCATACTTTTAATGTATAATTAACCCTAATGCACTTTCTATAAGTCAAAAAGCTCTTATTTAATCTCCAAGAAAAGATATTTCCTCAGCAGGTCATCAATAAAAAAAGTTATTTGTAGCCTTTTTCAGACCTCAAGATAACAGGTGACTTATTTTCATTTAAAGTTCTGTTAAATCTTTTAGTAAAGCAACAGAAACATCACATATAGGCACAACATGAAAAGCATTATTTATATTACTTAAATCTATGTTTCTGACTCAACATCATTACAAAATAGTTCTGTTTTAAATGGGATTATCTTTGTTTGCATAAAAACATAAACATAAAATCACTAACAAACTGATGATTTGTCTCTTTGTCAACATATTACTTAATTTTACATTTTAAAAAAGAGAGAAAAGCTTTAAAGAAGTGTGCCTCCTATTGAAGACAAGTTGTCTTGCAGCATTCAAATTATTTATTACAAAATATTTTTTTTCTTCTTTATACAGGACCTCCAGGGCCTAAGGGAGAGAAAGGGGACACTGGAGAATTGGGGCCCCCTGGGGTTCCTGGTTTGACTGGCTTGAGAGGTGAGTACGACCAGTCATTTACTGAGAAACATTTCATAGTGAAGTTTTCAGTTACTGCTCCAATAGAAAATTAGTCCGTAAAAGGTGTCACAAATCCCATGACGATTAAATAACTTGATTCCGTAATTCCAAAAAGTTGATTCTGTTTATTTGGACGTAGTGTTTTCAATGGGAGAAATGTGTCATCAATTATCCATGTCTTCAGTCTGACTTCTTCAGGAGACTGAAGAAGTCAGACTGAAAAAGTCAATTGAAAACACATCCAGATGAACAGAATCCACTTTTTTGGGATTTCCTTACCTGGATGATTGAGCAGGCATCCAAACAACTTGATTCTAATGATTTATTACTCTAGGCGTATGGTGATTTTCCTACATTTTTTTTTTTTAATATCCTTTATATCCTTTTGTCTTGACCAGCTTTTCTCCACATAAGTTTCTAACCTGAGTCAGATTGATAAACTGTCTCTAAAAGCACATATTGTATATTCATTTTGAACTGTTTAAACATTTAAAATAGCAACTCAGAATGTGGTGATTTCAGGATATTAAATTTTTTTTAAACATGTCTGTGAACAAAAGCAGATAAAAAGAAATTGTTCCCTCATGAAGATATGTTAAAGTTTATTTTTATCTAGTTAAAATAAACTTATCTAGTCCTTATCTGTATTTTATCTAGATTAACCTCCAAAGACCCGAACTCTTTCATGGCATGCATTTTTAATTTCTCTTTGATATTTGGGCACGTTGGGACCTGATGAATGTAAAAACAAAGAATTTCCAGATTTTTTTTTTTTACCTGATTTTTGTTTATGAGAGAAATGAGATCCACATAGGAGGACATTCATTTTAAATTTCAATAGAACAGTGGCAGTATAATGTCCTCGTAACTGGATATCAGACCCTTGTGGAGCAAAATGTATTATTTTGTTCTAGACATCCCAAAATGTGATGTCCACATATGTGGACGCCAGGTCCTAGGAGGTTAATCTTCCTTCAAGTAGAAGGTATAGAAATGTAAAAAATAGATGGATTTAAATGCTACAATACTCCAAACCTTCATCCTGATCTGCTTAACTTGTGGGCGTTGATGTAGTTTCCAAGCTTTGGAAGACAAATTATCTGAACACAAAAAAGAAAGGAGGGTAAGGAAGGGTCTTGGCGTGAAGGTTCCACAAAGAAAGGTTCCATATGATCTATAAAATATAGCTAAACTATATATGTAAATATCTCAAATTTAAGAGATACAAGACTTTTTTGGAACACCAGGATTTATGTTTGAGTGACACGACAGATGAAAAATTAGACACTTTCTGTTTTTAAGCTCCCTCTGGTTATGTTACATGCAGTTGCATTAATAACACTATGAGTGGAAAGAATTAAAGGTCATATAAAGCTGCTTAAGAAAACAAAGTGCAGACTTTGGGTGGGGATTTATTTTTACACAGGGCCAGTGAGACGTGTCATCTGTCTTAGTCTTGCAGGTAATTCCCCCAACAATACAGCTTAAACCTTCATGCATTCACAGTGAGCAGCTCCGAAACATGACATGGCTATTTTTCATTGATACGGTGTGATACAAACAACAACAGCATGATTCCAGATGTTCTGGGTCCCCCTTTCAGCTTGGTACCTCTTGAATCATCACCCCTCAGGTTGTCTCCTGTCATCATCCATCCACATTCCCTGGCTGAAAATGAACATTTCCAAGAAGCATTATCTTCCTGTTGAAAGGGGAACCCCCCCTCCCATCTCAGCCCATAGTTCCAGGAAAAAGTGAAAAAAAAAGAAAAAAAAGAATCACTAACGTGAGTGTTTACAAAGGCCTAGCAAAGTGAATGGAACCAAACCCTCTGCAAGACCAAAGCAAAGACAGAAAAATTAAACCCCTAATGTTAACTTCAGTGAAAAAAGGCTTTTTAGAGGGGAGATGGGTTCAGCTGTTTTTGTTTGACTCAATTAAAGCTATTTTCCTTAAATTCTTAACATTTCTAACAACCAACAAATTCCTGCAGGTCATACCAGACTACACCAAATTAGTCTAAGCAATCATAATACAATGTACAGCATAAAATGGAAAAACATATTAATTCAAATTTAATAGTCCAAAGACATAAAGACAGGATGAGAGCTTAGCAATACAGTCTGCAGGAGGTTTTGACCGAATATGGAAACTGGTCAACTGAGAAAATATACTACGCTACTACTATCCTGCTACATACAATGATTTTTACACAATTTAATCTGTTATAGGAGTATGTGTTTTTGTCTTTTATGTATGTTCACATGCTTCTCAATGTTTGGTTTTGTCTAATATTGTATCAACTTACCAGACTATAGATGAAAATTAGCTTATGTGGCTAAATCTGACATATGTGCATGATGACTTTAAGTGCTTGTTAACATGCATTTCCTTTTTTTTTTTTTTTAATGAATACAAACATAAAGGCACTTACAAAAGACTATGAAAATCCAACCTGAACAGACCAAAACAGTGTGGGAATATCTTCACCAATTAAAAGAGAGGACAGTTAACTTAACATGCAGTGTTTCTTACCGAAGCAGGCTCTTTGCATCCCTGAGGTCTAACAAATCTGCTAAATACATTTTCTTTTGCTGACACATTACTTCCTTCCTTCATGCTTTGCACCCACTGACTACTTGGACTACCAATTAGACAAGATGACTGTCAATCAGCCTTTGTTAATGTTAGCAGTAATAAAGCACAAAACAAAACCTTCAGTTTTTGTTTTGTGTCATGAATGACAGTTTTGTATTTCAACAGATGGAGTGGTATATGAATTATTCTAGTTCCCAAAAAGAATGGTTCGCAAGTGACATAAACCTATATGTTATTAACAACAGAACACAGAAAACAAATCAAATGTTTAAACTGAGAAAGTGTGCTGGGTTTTTTTATACCACTTCCTTACATGTTACTGCCATCAAATGGAAAGTGACTTTTTTTTTCTTAAAATTTTAGATTTACTCAAGCGAAACATTTGATGTGTTATCTGTGTGAGATAAATACTTTCAGTACATCCTAAACATGCCATTTACTCAAATTACTTTTAAGAACAAAAATGAATAGCTGGAGTTTTATTCACAAACATTATTATCAAAAACAAAATATATGCAATAAGCTTAAGTCAACTTACAGCTTAAAATTTATTTTGAACAATTTCTGATTCATACTTTATGATTACTACTGTAGCACACAGTCTACTGTAGCACACACACAATCCTGAAAAACTAGACATCATCTTGAGAAAATAGACAAACCAGTGGCCTATACATAAAAATCATTGCTCTGTAGCACTTCTGGTGGTGAAAACGGGGTATTTTAATCATCTATTTCACCAAACACTCCTAAAACACACATTTTCTCCATCTATACTATGAAAATAAATATTTTTTATGCTTGTGACATAATCTGATGTCAAGTCTTTATGAATCCCATTACACACATTAGCTCTTTACAGGAACTTGGTGTCTTGTAAACTGAAGCTTCCCATAACCTTGAATCTTGGTTCAGTTCTGCTTTTCTTGTTTTGGGCATAAAGGACAAACTGCATTTGCCATTACATTCATTGTGTTGAAATGTTAAAACACATTGAGGACTCCATGTACAACATGACGTGAAATGCTTTTACTTGTATGCTGGTGTGTCTCTTATATATCCAAGTTGTATATCTTTTTACTGTGTTTACCAAGAAGAAAGTCAACCACACAACCTTACAGGTCCAATTCTGAGGCTGTTCTTCCACTAGGAGAATGTTACTTCTGATAATTACTTTCTACTTCTTCAATCAGATGCAGTACTTTCTAACTGTAAAAGTATTAAAAATACTTGAAAAAATATTTTTAAAAATTATTCACAAAGATTATTTAATATGAAGGCAATAGGCAGAGTGTTACAGTTACATCACTAAAGAATGTAGCCTCATGGGTAGTGTAGTCGGCGCTGCAGGGAGAATGGACTGCCATACCCGCTGTGTGTCTGTGAGCACGAGGGAGGGAGAAAAAGGAGAGTAGAAAAGTACGAGCTGTCACCGAGCAGAAACGGGAGCTGGAAGCATGTAAATATAATAATAACCACTGCAGCCAAAAAGAGTGCCTGACGAGCCCAGCTGTAAGTAAGCTATTAAGAGTCAACTGTACACTGTGTTCCTGTTTTTCTCCCAAACAATAAGTTCTGTTGGAGCAGCCTTTCAACGCCTCTCTCTGTCTCTTGGTAGCAAAGTTGACCCAGACAACAAAGTAAAGCTAGTTTTCGGCTACGAGCCCGACACGGAACCCGACGTATGAGCCAGAGGTCCCTTTACTATAGTTCGGAGCCGCAGACCCGTTTTAGATACGCGCGGAATAGTTTTCTACACGAGATCGCTGCAAAAAGTGCAGGCTTGCCTAATGTCAACCTACTGTTACTCATTTATATCAAGATTTAAAAATCTAGTTGGTATTGGTATGGCGAGTGTCCTTCAGTAATAGTAATAAATCACACAGCAATAGTACATTCATGTAGTTGTAAAAAGCATAATAATATATTAAGTAATCCAAAGTATTCAGAATACGTTACTCTCATTGAGTAACGTAACGGAATACGTTACAAAATACATTTTGGGGCCTGTATTCTGTAATCTGTAGTGGAATACATTTTAAAAGTAACCTTCCCAACACTGCCTATTGTTCTTTTTTTTTTTTTTTTTTTTTTTTGCCTATTGTTCAAATTAATGACCTTAGCAATGTTAGTTTATGTTATCTGTTTATTTTATGTTGACTGTTGTTTCCGGTTCTAAAAAGAATAATCAATTCTAATAACCCAGATCTACACATTGTGTTTATATTGCGCTACACGGAGTTCTGTTGCTCCACTTGTACTGAAGCCAAAGGAATCTGTCATCACATCCAGCAGGACGCTTGACATGTGGAGCAGTCCAGTTGGACTCGTCTGCAGAATAAAAAGAACATTTCTGCCCTGGATCCCAATTATGATAGATAGCATTTTCCCAGTGGGTTTTTTGAGTTAAACTGAGTTATATGGCCTCATCCATCATTGGTTTATTTTGCGTTTCTGGCTCTAATGCCTAATTATTTTATTCTTATTTCTGAACAGTCACAACAGTGTAATCAGAGCGTGTCAGAACACAGCGACATTTTAAAAAGATTTCTCTTACCTCAGCGGTATAATCAATAACTCATTACCACACTAATTTTGAGACATTTCACTGTGCTTACTCTAAACAAATGTTCTCATTGTATGCCACGGGGTATGGAGTGGATATGTTTTAGGAGCAAAACAAAAGATGTTTTTCGTGTATTCCAGATGGTGGAACATGAGCAGGACTAATATTAACAGGACTTCCAAAACCTTAATACACTTTAAAGAATAATATAGAGTTTGTTTGCTGTGTTGGAATGACATAGATAGGACTGGGAGACCTGATGACTGGACCCTAACAGAAATTCAGTAATTGTTTATTTACACCACGTATCCACATTACAGCTAATGAAAACCATGATTAGATCAAGTATGTTCCAGTCTAGTTCAGTTAGTGCTGACACTCAGGCGATAAAATCTTCACTCCCCTCTAGAGTTTATAATTCTTTTCATCCTCATCCATTCTTCCACATCTTTTCTTTTTCCACATGAATTGCAGTACAGATCTGCAAGCTGAAGAATCAGTGTGTCATCAAGTTTGCCTGTCTGTTGACTCAGTAGCTCCATTCTGGCTGCCAGTAAGAGAAGAAAGTGTACAAAATAGTCCATATGTGTGAGGTCTCTGGCCTTTTTAGGCAGTTGCAAAATACAGGCAGGTTTTGTTTTTGTTTTTTTCATGATTGTCTGTTTGTGTTTCAGGATTTACCGGAGAAAAAGGCAACCAGGGCCCTCGGGGAATGAAAGGGTCTGGTGGGGTCGATGGCATGCCGGGAGAAAAAGGAGACGTTGGACCTGCCGGGCCTAAAGGTACATTTGTGGTGCGAGTCGTGATATTAATAGTTTGGAGTTTAATACTAATTAACTTGGCCTGATCTTATGAGCTCACTGATATTTATGCATGCAAATATGAGAAAGCCAAGTACTGGAAAAGCAAGAGCATACAATACAGAGCTGCTAGAAGGTTGCCATCCCTTCGCAGGTAACTGTGAGGGTCATATACCAGTCAGAAGGTCAATAGATTGATATCACTGACTATTTCAATCTACGTATCAAAGTATCGAGTGGCCCCTGATGCCCCCATGTATATGTTTAAGTATAGCAAAAAGGTGAATGTGTGTAAAAGGTCATTCCAAGCATGACACAGAAAGAAAACATAGGCAAGTATCAACAAATCATAGAGAGAGAGATTCAAATCAAACAATTAGATGGTGACATTCAAATCCACCATACCTCATCACTTTTCATTGTTGTGTGTGAAGCAGCACTTACAAAAAGCATAAGTTACCACTTTCTTTGTCACTTACTTTGAAACAGGCTTGGCACTCCTTTCTCAAAACAGCTTTTAAAATCTGAATCATAACTCATATCAACCTGGTTTAAAAACCCTGAGCATCCTGAAAATCTTCTCTGCAGATCTGTGTTTATTTTTGTTCCTACTTTTTTTTTTTTAAAGTGAGTCAAAAGAAGGAGTTTCTGCAAGAACAGCTAAATGGCACTGTTAGTCAAATGTGTACAGATCAACCAGCATAAGTGTGTCTGCTTTTAAAAAGACATCGTTTGGAAGAAGATACATTTTCCTTCAATTTTATTGTAAAATTATTCCTATACAGTAAAAATTGTGGGCTTAGCAGGTTATTTCTGCTTCTTGCTCTCTGGTTAATCTGTTCGCTCTTGTCCAGAGAGAAAGAATTTTTTTTCATTACAACAACATAGAGTGCAATATTTGCTTTAAAACAATGTAGGCAGTTGTGTGTTTGTGGAGCAACAGCAGTAGCCACATTAAAATAAGTTAGTCATACTCTCACACAGCAGCTCATCAGTACAGATATCCTTTTTCTCCCTGTAGTCTTGTGTAAATCACAAATGAATCTTAACAACACTTGCCTACTGAAAGACTCAGTCCTCAGATGACTCCATGACTTGTTGACTTTTATGTCACTGAAAAAATTCCTTACCAGGATTTATCAGGAACACAACACTTCTTACATCACCAACAGGTGCTACTGTTTGCTTTTTGTCTTTAGCCATGGGAGCTATATTTGCTTATCCTCTCCCATTTATTCAAGCAAAACACCTGTCTCTACTTATCTAATAGGTTTTCCATTCAATGAAATGCAAGAAATTATTGGATGTTACCAGAAACCGTGATTATCAACTAAACAGCTGGAAAGCAACAATATTTCTATATTATTAGCTCCAATGGAACAACTGTCAGAAAAAGAGAGGAAAACTTGTTGATGCGTGTGTATGTACTCATTTAGAGTATGCACTAATCCAGCCAGTTTTTCTTACTGCCCCCATCCATCATGTTGTCATGACACAACCCGTCCAAATCTACCACGGAAATTAAGATCCAAGAAGCATGCACTTAAACAAATTTCAACCACATTCTGACACAGAAACCTGAATAACATATTTAAAGGTACTTTTGAATAGAGCCCACACACCTTTATCATTATAATAGGATCATATTTTATATGTGGCAAAATCCATAATGAAGAACTAATATTGTCTGACAACTCAGTATATCACTATATACAGTGTGGGGAATTTACCAGTAGTTTTCCATTCCACTCTGTAAATGTTTTTACATGTTTTCCACAATGTGAGAACAATGATAAATGCCATCTTTAAGCTTGGATAGTGTCCATTATGTCGTTATTTCTTATTTGCTGTCTTTATACTCTCTCATCATCTCTCTAAATCTACATAAACCCCATCGGGGGGCTGGACAGCGCCAATGATAACAAACACACACTGAGATAAACACAGCTCTGAATTAATCATAGCCGTGACTAATATGATAAGGCACTGCAGTCTATGCGTTTCTTGTGTGGACATGTCATTGTGTATGTATGCGTGTAATGTGTCTTTAGCCAACAGCTGTTGCCAATCAGATCTGGGTTTGGCTGAATTGTCCAGTGTTAAGTCCCACAGTCCAAATGTTGGCCGGTAGCTCTTGAAATCTTGGACCTGTTGTCTCCTGCACTTAGCTGTTATGACTCAACTCTCCATTTTTTTAGGCATTTTTACATAGTGTAAAATAATGTGCCTTTTCATGCTCATTTTATACAAATGTAAAAGACTGTTTTTATTGTGTTTAAGAGAAGAAAGATGCTAAAGCACTAGGAGAAGAAGATAAAATGAGACAAAAACCAAATATCTGGTGGCAGAAGGGTCATAGTGTGGGGTCTCCTAATAGACCCCATTGTTAGAACTAATTCCAGGTAGAAAATTCGAGTTTGAAAGCACCGGACACTTCATCAGCTTGAATTATACCACAATGCAACACAATAGTGATACGGATAATGGATATGCTCGATGGCAACCTTCAGTTCTTTAAATCACATTTATAAAGAAGGAGGCCATATGAAGAGGATGCTAGGGAAAGGGCACATAATGCTGTTTACTCCTTAAGGCAGGAGTGGGGGAACTCCAGGCCTCAAGGGCCAGTGTCCTGCAGGTTTTCGATATCACCCTGGGTCATCACACCTGAATCAAATGATTAGTTCATTACCAGGCCTCTGGAGAACTTCAAGACATGTTGAGGAGGTAATTTAGCCATTTAAAGCAGCTGTGTTGGATCAGGGACACATCTAAAACCTGCAGGACACCGGCCCTCGAGGCCTGGAGTTCCCCCACTCCTGCCTTAAGTGCACACCAAAAGTATTAGCAGAAGAAGATGTAAATAAACTTTGGTCAGAGGATATATTGGATTAGAACAATTCTTCCATTATTTGTTTTTCCATAGATTTCAGGAGTGCCACATCTCCTCATTATGTGATGTCTCTTTAATATAATGTATCCGTAGTGATAGCAGACATGTTCCACTACTGTAAAAAGTGAGTCTATGAAGTCACAGGATTTTACATCAAACATGGGTTTCACAAAAGCTGTTCTTATACAGATAGCATGTCATATTTTACCACTGCCTGTCACTCATATCTTGAATCAAATGTATCAGAAGTAGAGGGAATTATAATTTATTGCTAAACATGTCCTGTATTTTAATAGCATGCCATAAGCCTGATTGAAGCAATTAGAAGAAACACAAGAAAACTCACTTTACATCCATTATGACCAAGCAGGCGTGAAAAGATTGTCACCTACAAAAACTCTGGCATTGTCTGCATCATTTGATTGGCAAGTTAGTTATGTAGCGAGCAATACAAAACATCACACCAATAACCATTTTACACAGAAAAAACAAAAATGAAGGTAAAGTGAAGGACACGGGAAACTACACATCTAGATCCCGGTAGTTTGTAGCAGTGTGTATTTCTGCTTTACGCGTCTGTGGTGGAGTTTCAGGTTTAACAGACCAGTGAAGGAGGAAGGCTTTGGAGAGACTCGGCTATGAATGGGGCCTCAGTATAAGACAGTCATCCAGGAGGGAGGAGGGAAAACAAAAAACTTGTAAAAACAGCACTGTGAAGTCTCATGGTTTTTTATAGATGAACAGTGGGAAGAATATATAGGGACTGCAGAAGGTGTTGGCTGTTCCTTTGGTTGTCAGATCAGTTGTGGTTGCTGACAGTATTTTATGTTATTTCTGGGTGCGTAAAGCTGGACTTTTTTTAGCCACTGGGGGACAGTAAAAAACTGACAACTCTGAAGTGCTGTGACATTGTGAAGTGTTTACTGCTAACGTGTTAGCAAACTGTATAACACATAAAGCAGACACAAAGCAATTTTAGCAATTTGGCCCCTGGAGAGCAACTTCTTTCAACTCCACTTTGGTTTCTACCAACACTTACGGAAAACTGCTTGGGTCTTTAGTCTTATGTTTTTTCATAAGCTAGATGTTATTTTTGTCTCTCTGTGGCTCTCATGCTGTCATACCTTTTCAGATTTACAGCTGGCCAAAATTAGTAAAGAGCTGTTGTTAGCTGATCATACAATTAAATAAATAGAAACCTTGCATTAAGAGCAGTTTGAAGCCTGACCTTTACAGATTTATCTCAGAACTTTGAAACTTTTGGCCTTGTTTCAGGCTTATATGTAAGTAACCTAATGATTCTTATTAGTCTATAGTTCCCAAAAATGTTTGATTGCCATATCAAAAGATGATTTTAAAAAATTATATTAATGCATAACAATATTTTCCCTGTCTAGCTCATATTTGTCTTTGCTGTATGTGCTAACAATGAGGTGATTTTTGATTTATTTATTTTTTGCTGATATACCATACAGTTCTTTCCTTTCATGCTGGTGGAAAGAGGAAAAAATGTATACCACAAGGTTGACTTAAACTCGCATCCTGTTGCTCCCTTATGCTACTTTGCTAACTGTGCATCACATGGTTTATAAGGCTGACATAAGGGGCAGTCAGACATAATGCTTTTAACAGTCCGACATGTTACTGTAAGTTCACCGTACAACAAATGAGACTTTAGTCATACAAATGAAAAGAGTTTAAAGGTGCTTATATAACACCTTTCTCCTCAGTTGACCATTTAAAGTACTTTTTAGTAAAACTCAACCACCTGAGCCACAGCCAACCATGCACAACATTATGTCAGGGTCTCTTTAAGCCATGTTTGCTGGGATTATGGCATCTGTGCCTCTATGAATTAACCTTATGGGAATACCCATATTATTTAAATGCATCATTGACTTGCACCGTAATCCACTGGCCAGTTGTCACTAGGCTTGAGAATTTTTCTGACATGAACATCTAACATTTTAACATTTTGACAAAAAAAATGAAAACCACAATGGGTCACATTGAACATAAACATTATTAAAAGTCTAGAGCCATTACTTACTGGCATGCAGTGATAATGAATATACTGATCTTTAGTAGGTGTTGTGTAGCTGTGACAGTGGACCATATTGGTTTAGCACACTGTAATGCTTGAATTTGCTCATTACCACAAAATAGTAAATACAACTGAGGCTCATTTGTTTTTTATTAAAGGTATTTGTTCATAAGCCAAAAATATAAATTAAGAATTTACTTGCTGTTGGCACTAGATGAAAAGTGTGATGCTAATCAAAGTTATGGCAGTTTATCCTGAGGGTTACCATAAATATTTGTACTAAGGCTTCAAATTACCTTACAAAATTCCCCTCATCTTACCCTTTGCTGCCTTTCAGGACCACCAGTATGCAAAATTACTCAGTGAGGGTTTAAATCAGATGCATCTGTTGTCTCTTGTGGCTCAGCAGTAGCCCACCACTGTGTTTAGGTTTTCCCTGCAGTGTTATTTAGTTGTTAAGGATGTGGTCAGGATAGAAGTGACACTGACGGCTGAGGACGTCACGTGGAGGGTGTGTATAAAGCGTTAGCTGCCCTGCTTAGACACACACACAGGCTGTAACACATGTGGCTGAGGACCACCACGGCTTGCACCTACACTGTGGCCAAATTAAAGGTGGGATAAGTGCCCATTCAAAGCCGATCCTCTCGTTGCTTCATGACAAAAACAGACTTGTGGTTTTTAAACCTCACGGCTGAGAGTTAGCAACTGGCACTGAAACTGAAATGCTCTCCAGCTTTGGATGGCTAATTCATGGGAATTTGGAATAACATTATATTTTGAAATGAAAACAAATGAGACATAGTCGTATCCAAGCTTCTGATTGGGGAGAGGTGTCGTGCGTAAATGTACTGTAATTTTACACAAACCACAAATGCAAGGATTTTTACTTGCAGTGATGTCGCTGTTTTGTGTCCCATTAACTTTTCCATCCATGTTGTAATAGCCTAAGCAATTACCTTAAAAAGATTTTTGTCAGTGCATTTTCATTTTGTTTTTCAGCTCTTCTCTGCATTAATATTCACATATACACCACAATGTTTAGAATTTATTTAAGAAGAGGATTCAGGGCGTAGCCACATGTATGAGAAGTCAATTACAGGGCTCATGATTTAAGAGACATTAGCTAAAAATATACAAATGAGAGGAAATGATTGCGAAGTGAAGAAAAGGTTCAGATGTTTTAAAACCTCTCAGTGGTTGAGCTGCTCTCATCTCTGAGGGTTATGGCTCTTGGTCCTGCTTGTTTTTTCACCTCATTTCTGCCCCGTTTTGTGCTACATTGCGGTTGGCACTGTGTGTAATTCAGTCTTGGTTGTGTTCAGTTTATGCATAGCTTGCTTCCCTTTTAACTTTAACCAGGATTTTATTGGATATTATGATACAGACAACTCTCCTTCCCTTTTCACTAAACCAAAATTTGACAGAAAACACTGAAAATGATTTGATTTTTTGTTACAATTTTTACAAGTTTCAGTTATTCATGATTAATCCCTAAACTCATATCCCTGGTTTCTGTTATTTTGTATAAAGTAGGATGAAATATGACAAATATCACTCAGTCTAGCTGAACAAAAAAACTTAGGTATTTACCAACATTTCTATTCGTAATGACAAATTTACTAACATATTGGTTCTCTAAGAGATCAGTACAATCACTGAATTTATACGCTCAGTACTAAAGGGTGTAAAATTTAAAAAAAATAGCTCGTGTTAGAATTTGATGATAGTAACACATCCCCTCTGCATTTAACAACAGTCTGTAAACATCTGGGAACTGAGGAGAACAGCTGCTGAACTTTTGGGGGAGGAATGTTGTCCCATACTTGTCTGATATCTGTTTCTAGCTGCACAACAATCTTAGGCCTTCTTTGTCATGTTTTTAGTTTCATGATGTGCCAAATGTTTTTAGTTGTCCTGGACTGCAGGGAGGCCACTTTATCACCAGGATTCTTCTGCTATGAAGCCATGCTGTTGTAGCTGCAGTATGAAGTTTAGCACTGTCTTGTTTAAATACGCAAGGCCTGTTGTCTGAATCGGAGCACATATTGCCCTAACATCTGTATATACCTTTCAGCATTGCTGATGCCTTTCCAGGTGTTCAAGCTGCTAATTCCATAAACACTAATGC
Organism: Pelmatolapia mariae; assembly: GCF_036321145.2. Classification (NCBI taxonomy): domain Eukaryota; kingdom Metazoa; phylum Chordata; class Actinopteri; order Cichliformes; family Cichlidae; genus Pelmatolapia; species Pelmatolapia mariae. Next base: position 20,209,633 of record NC_086240.1, on the reverse strand, counting down.
ACAGCCATACTATCAGAGATGCAGGCTTTTGAACTGAGTGCACATAACAAGCCAGCTGGAGGTTGCAGTCTCCATGTTTTCCAAACAATTTCAGATCTTGATTCATTGACAGAAGAACAGTTTTCCACTTTGCTTCAGACCATTTTAAATGAGCTTTGGCCCAGAGAAGCCAGAGGCATCTGGATGATCTTCACATATGGCTTCTTCTTCGCATGAAGGAGCTTTAACCTGCATTTGTGGATGGCACAATGAACTGTAATCACAATGATTTCTGGAAGTGTTCCTGAGCCCACGCAGTGCTTTTCACTACAGATTCATGCCTGTTTTTAATGCAGTGCTGTTTGAGGGCTCAGAGATCACAGGCATCCAATAACTGATTTTCAGCCTATTCCCTTGTGTACAGAAATTTCTTCAGATTCTCAGAATCATTTGATGATATCATGTAAAGTAGATCCTGAGATAGTCAAAGTTGCAATTTTATATCATTCTTGTGCCACAATTTGTAGATGCTGGGGTTTTGTTTTGTTTTTTTCAGATTTTTGAACTTCTGCCCACTTTTACTTCTGAGAAACTCTGAGAACTCTACTCTGAGATGCAATTTTATACCCAATCATGTTACTGACCTGTTACCAGTTAACCTTTTTTGTTGTAAAATGTTCCTCCAGCTGTTTCCTTTTAGTACCTCTTACTGTTCCAGCCTCCTTTTTTCCTTGATTTCATATTTTATCTAAATGTTCTATACTACATCGTGCTTAATCATCATGTACTGTGACATAAAACTCTTTAAAGTAATCATTATCGACATTGTCAGTAAATCAGTTGTCTCGTGTTGTTTTGTCCTCAGGTAACCGAGGAGAAAGGGGTTTCAAGGGAGAGAAGGGTGAATGGGGTGAGCGAGGAGACAGACCAGGTGAGAAAATGATGGCCAAGTCCAGTCCACAGTGTGCAAGGGACAATGTATTACTTAGCTGTTTGTAGCTAATATTAAATAACCTAAAATGTTATATGTGATATCATTCTGCCTGTTTGTACCAACTCAAGTAGTATGGCTGCAAAGAACCGATCCATACAGGCTTATTTTATCCTGATTTGTATAGTTTTTAAATGCATTTATAATATTTTTTGCACACTATCATACGGTTTTACAAAAACAGTATATTATACTCCTTCTATTCTTCTACTCTCCTTCTTGATGAACAACTATGAGAATAACAAAAGTTGCAGACCTGCAAACGTTTTATTTGGCCCCAAAATAATAATTTCCTTTAAGTGATTCCAAGTCTCTCTCTTTTTTTCAGTAAATTTCATTAATGTCTTATTGGCAGCAGTAACTGCAGCTTCAAAGTTATTAGATGACCACACATGCATGCAGGCAAACTACTACAGAAACAGTAAAAAAGGGAACATGGACTGCTAAAAGATTCAACAGGCAAATTAAGTGTTTTATAGACATCACTGTGGACAGAATATTAGATGTACAGTAATCTACCCACTAATTAGTACCATAACAAACTGCAGATTATTCCAATGAGACTTTTTTTCCACCATCTGATCCAGCAAAGTGTTTTTGGTTGCTTTGCTTTTAAATTAAGCACTTTACTTTCTTTGATTTATATTCCTGTTGTTATGTTGATTACTTGTAATTTAACCAAACTTTCAGACACAGAAATCAACAAGGTCAGTATGAAGCTGTAAGCCTTGACCAAGATAGATTCCCTCACCATGGATGCTGAAGGATATCTGGATCAAGATTAGTGTAGCAGTACCCAACTGAGCTGATTCTATCCATATTTAACCTTTAAATGGTAAAATGGTAAATGGCCTGCATTTGTATAGCGCTTTACTTAGTCCCTAAGGACCCCAAAGCACTTTACATTACATTCAGTCATTCACACACACATTCACACACTGGTGATGGCAAGCTACATTGTAGCCCACGGCTGCCCTGGGGTGCACTGACAGAGGTGAGGCTGCTGGACACTGGCGCCACCGGGCCCTCTGACCACCACCAGTAGGCAAACATGGGGTTAGTATCTTGCCCAAGGATATTTGGCATGCAGCCTGGAGCAGCCTGGGATTGAACCACCGACCTTCTGGTTAGTGGCTGACCTGCTCTGCCACCTGCCACCATACCTAAACACCTAAACCTAAACATTTAGGTTATCTAAAGTTTGCCCTGTCGCCTCTGCCAAAATGCTGTGCTGCTTTTGTGGTGGCAGATGCTTGTAGAACATCTAACATTAGCCCCAGATTCACATCATCACCTCACATGGCTCACTCGCTTGCATGTATCTGTGAAGCACATAACAGGGGAAAGACAAAACGATACAACAAAGAAAGAGACAACATTAAAAAGGGGGAAATATTTTGCAACTCCTACACTTGGAAAGTGTACCACCCAATGTGATGATGCATTATTTTACATTTTTTGTGTAGATGATATCTTTATGTACAAAGAAGCAACATTTTATTCCTCTCATTATCCTTCATCTTAACTACTACAGACATCTGCTGTGCTGATGAGAAAAGTGTTGGCTACATGTGGAGATCATTAAGTGATTGTATCCAAAGTATGTTGGTTCAAGACGTGATCCCACATAGAAGGCCTAAGCAAGTTTGCATTTACAGAAATGTTTAGCAAACTTCTGAATTATTTCATTTTTGTAAGAATGTACTTTGAATATTGTAATGTATCATTTCAAATCTTGTGCGTGTTTCACAGTCACAGGAATGAAAGTCTTAGTTGAGTACCTCACATCTATCAGTGCGTGTGATCCAAAATCAACCATAAATTATGACGTGATAACTTTATGGCTTTCATTCGTCTTTGGTTCATGTGATATCAATCACATAGAGCTGAACATGGTTTCAAAGGCTGGTAGGTGTGCATTTGTTTTTAATGTAATCTCACAGTGTACATCAAAAGGATTTCAAAATAAGTATAAGTCCTGTGGTGGTAACCTGAACTCGAATGCAAAACCACAAGGTAGAAAGAAAAAGGTCATTACATCTTTTTTCCATGCTTGTATTTTTCTTTCTTTTTTGCATCATCATGACTGTTCTGCATGTGCTGAGTGATGGGGTGGTGTTCATGTCAAATAAACCTGATCCCTTGACCACATGAATGCAGTTTCTGCCCATTACAGAGCCGTCAAAGATCAGTTCTTTCCTCACGTCATTTACGCGACGCGGATGTTTGATGTTTCAGAGAAGAAAAGACAGACTGAGCCCACATGCTGTTGGCTGTTAGAAATTTCAAATCATAACGTCGTTTGTATTTCTGTCACAAACCTCATGCGGCCGACTTATTGTTGGACGCGTGACTTGGATTGTTTTACACTTTAAAGCAAACAGTTCATACCTGTGTAATCACTTTCCAGAACAAGCAAACGTTTGTGAGGAATTAGTGGGAAAACGGAGCGTTAGTCCACATGTGTTGGGTATTACCATAAAATGAACCTGCTGAAGAGGATGTTATGTCACTGACAGAATCAAATGCTTAGATTCCTCGAAGCATGAGTGATTGTCTCTGAGTGAAAAAGAACAAATGGAGTCCAGATTGTACGTATTTCCAGCAAAATCTTATGTCCAAGAAGACAGATTAGATTTTTTTTCTACTGTATCTGAACAAAACAAATAAAAAGAGTAACGAGGCATGCCAGAAAGAAAAAAGGTAAAGAAAAGTAAAGAAAAGAAAAAACTATTAGAAAAATAATAAACACATTAATTTAGTCTTGCACTGATGTTATATGAACAACATTCTCTTGTATCTTGCTATTTATATAATGCACTGCACCAGTCTTCCTGGTTTTTGTAGTTAATTTTTTGTTTCTACTATATTTGTGAATGCAATGGTAATTTATCAAAATCCTTCGTACTGCTGGGTGTTGACTGTATTGTTTACTCTTCATGCCAGCACCATTGAACACATGCTGCCTTGTAATTGTTGTTTTACCCATTAGGCTTTAATTTTTTTTTTCTTTCTTGGTTGATTGACTACATTTAATTAGCGTTAATTACATAAAGACATTGCATAAAGATCTCTTGGATTTACTGGGTTAATTAGGCTACATGCAAAGATGCCAAACTTTGCCCCAAAAAATGAAAGTGGGTTCTTGCAAATTCACAAACATCTGGATTTAATAACCTCTTAATCAACAGGCTTTAAAAACAGTTTTTTATCTTGTATGTATTGCTAGTATTGCATCCTAGCACAAAGTATTTGATTTTTCATCTATGTTGTATATATTTTTGTGATCAGTCGATAATTGGTAGTTGTACTTACGTTTAAGAAAATGTCCAGCTCAAATTGGTCTTACAACAGTTTGCTGTTGTCTGCTTATTTCTGAACATGGAATTCCCTGCATATCATCCATTTTTTGCAATACGATTTGTCATCTTTCCATTTTCACATGTAGTGATTCGTGGCCATGTGCACAAAATTGTGGAGCAATTAATGTTGCTGCTGACACTACATTTTTTCATACTTGATTAATTTTTGTTTTGTTTTTTAATTTTGATCATTTTTAATTTAAAATTTTATTCATTAGAAATACATGGTTTCATTAATTGGTAAATAGTAGATGGACTGATTCTTATACAGCACTTTTCTGTTGTACTGGAGTCCTCAAAGTGCTTTAGGATAGATACATTAGGTTTGAGCAATAAAAACAACTTGATTATGGTAAGGGTGGAAAGGTTTAGACATTAAATCTACTGTTATGTTTACAAAAAGATCTTTAGGTTAAAATATGTCAGCTTTTTTTTTTCCATAACTTTTAACCAACTTTTTCTTAGTTAGTTAGCTGCCTGTTGACTGGCAATGACAGTCGCTCTATGACATGTACAACATGTAACAAAATGTTCTTTTCATGTAGAGGTCATTGCCAACATTGATGTAATGTTTTTTTCTTGAGCTCACATATTACAACATCCATAAAATCTGGCAGTTTGACAGCTGATCTCAGGACTCCAGCATTAAGTGTAGTTGACTTATTGTTTGTTTTTCCTGTGCACATCAGCAGGTACAGAGATCCAAGCATTAACGAGTTCAGATTTCTGACTCAGAAATGAGAAATTTGTGTTTGTCCTGGGACGTGAGCTCATGAGAAACCATGTAGTTCTTTGAATGTGAAAATCAACATGAAGGAAAGTTTTCATTACTCTTCAGTGTGGCCTTCCAGTGTCAAAAAATGAGATAATCCGATATCAGAATGTACTGCTCCATCTAAGAGCAATGGACAGTGCATAAGCGAGGCGAAGAAGAGAGTGCAGGAAGGGTGGAACAGGTGAGGAAACGATCAGCAAGAGTGAAAGGGATGTTTTACAAAAGATAAAGTTAGAGAGGCAAAGTTGGGAGGGTTTGAACATGTTAGATGAGTGATATTGGATATACTGGACAGAGGATGTCGAATATGGAAGTGACAGGCAGAAGGCAAAGAAGAAGGCAACAAAGAAGAGTCAAGGAAGTATTGAAGGAGGACGTGCAGAGGGTTGGTGTGACAGGATGCAAGTAACAGGGTGAGCTAGAGGCAAATGATTAGCTGTGGTGACCCCTGAAAGGAGCAGCTGAAAGAAGATGTTATGAACAGATGGATCTAGTTAGCTGCTGTCTTGGAGCCATGTAGTTCGATCCAGTACAGATTCTTCCTGCCTGCCAGAAAAACATTAGTAATACTCTATCACTCCATGTTCTGGCCTTCATGTTGTGGTTGCTGCAGCTTCTCTGGCCTCAGAGGCTTGAACCACTTGGAAGGCCCCCAGCAGTTGAAGCTCATTTGACTAGTATTCACTGAACAGAAACAGTCATTATATCTCTCAAAGCTCATTTTAATTTCCTTACTTTTACAGAAGCAGTACATGATTTATGTCCAGATTAGATTGCCTCTGTTTTATGATGAATCACTTTGCTGGCTGTCAAAAGTGAATGTAAGACAGAAGCTGTTAGGCTGTACCAATGGGATAAGTTAGAAACCAGGATATTGACCTTTGGTTTAATTACTTTCAGGAATTTGAGAAGTGACTTTTGTCTCTGTGAGCATGTGTCACTAGAAAAAGTCATTACTTATATAAAGTTGAGGGCTTAGTGGGAAACACATTTCAGAGGACTTTTGTCCACCAATAGCTACCTGTTTCCACATATTCTGATCCAAAATGTAATTAGTGGTTATTCTGACATGTTATTATATCTAGACTACCCCACTTTTTATTTCACCAAATAATGTATTGCCCCTAGTTACTTTGGCTAAACCTGTCAACCTTTCTGTCCTTGTATTGCTCAAAATTCCTAATGACTTAACAACATGTTCTCAGTGTCAGGCAAATATTTGCTTCTTATTTCTAGTCTACAACCATTAACTTTATAATTTCAACAACTATCTGTGGCATATTTTTTGTATATTTTTTTACAGCCAACTAGCTATTTGAGCTAACACTCAAAATGCTAGCATAACATCTAGGTGACTCATTTTAAAACAAACTTGTGAAAGGTTGCAAAGCTGTCTACATGAGTCATAAAAACAAAATGATGTAGACCAAAGCATACAAGTAACAGATGTTATCTGTTATCCTATTCAAAGTGTTTGAATATTTAACTTAGCACTGAGTCCCGTGAACAGGACACACACTAGGCTAAATTGTTAGCATGTTTGTTTGGATGATTCAAACAAACTAGTGAAAGTCAGATTAATCACGTTTCTCAAAGTTTAGTCTCAGAGCTGCCTTTTGACATTTGTGTATTCAATTTTGTTTTTGGATTCGAAAAGACAACCCCTACCTCCTAGGCTTCTTACATACTTCAAATCCTCTGAACACAGCTCTTATTATAGTCCAACACATACTGCTACAAAATATGAGCACATCTTAATGACCAGGTATAGCTGAAAGGATACTATTACCAGTAGATAAACAATGAGTGTGATTACAAATGATTAGGTGATCATTTTTGATCTAATTTTTGATCATTTTTAAATTGTTAGCATGTTTGTTTGGATGATTCAAACAAACTAGTGAAAGTCAGATTAATCACGTTTCTCAAAGTTTAGTCTCAGAGCTGCCTTTTGACATTTGTGTATTCAATTTTGTTTTTGGATTCGAAAAGACAACCCCTACCTCCTAGGCTTCCTACATACTTCAAATCCTCTGAACACAGCTCTTATTATAGTCCAACACATACTGCTACAAAATATGAGCACATCTTAATGACCAGGTATAGCTGAAAGGATACTATTACCAGTAGATAAACAATGAGTGTGATTACAAATGATTAGGTGATCATTTTTGAGGGAAGTGGTTAATGTGCAGTCAGGTCTTGTTTTCGTTTGAAAGCATGTCCAACTCTTGCCATTTCAGTGAATAACACATTTCAGTGTTATTCACTGAATGTTATTCATGCATTGCCTGAATTCTACCAATTTTTTTGTAACACAAAGCACACACGACGTCGTTCAACTGAGTTCAGCTGTCCAGCTCTTCATAGACTAAGATATAAATCCCTGTGAAGCTTTGTTGTATGGCTCAGATTAGTCTACATGTGGTGCCTCCGGAGCGTTTCCTTTCCTTTATCTTCTCCCCAGTCTCTCGTTTTCTCCATGGGGATTCTCAAGCTCTTCGAAAGAAACTAACAAAGAGCTGAAACAGATGAACATTAGTGATACTCTATCACCCCATAGAGTATAGTAAGAGAAGGATGTAAGAAGATGGTTTTTCATGTCTCGGGTTTTTTCATGCATGCATGCAAAGCTAAAAATGATGCTGCATTTAAGACTTGAGTTACTTAACATGTCGACCTTGCTTCATTAACGTGCAGTTATTAAAGGAAATGACACATTCCACAAATGTCATTGGTTGTTCTTGGTATCAGGACATTCACATACGGTCAACTGATCTGGAAAAGTTCCTGTAAATTGTGGATTATGTTGTATTATGTCATATAGCAAGAAGAGATCTACTTTCCATTAGCATGTGATTTAAGTTTTCATTTAGAGGACTTGTGGGTATCCAAAATAGGCATAGAAATGTAATATTTAGCAGACTGCATGCTGGGTGTCTATTGCTTCAGATTTTGGCTGAGAAGAGCTTTAGGATATATAGTAAACTGTCTGTTTAGAGAAGTACTAAACAATCACAAGAGCCATTAATCAATGTGATCATTTTATATGCATGGCAATAGCAAAAATTGTATTGTGTTATTGTTTGATGAGTGAACATAACTGTTTCAAGTAATTCAAATGCTTGTCCCTAGCTCAAAACGAAACATGCGGTGCTCTACTCTTAACAGTTTGTGGGGCAGAGTTGCCTGAAAAAACCTCCTGCAGTACAAAAGTACAACAGAAGGTTGAAATAATATTTGATTTCTGGTTTGAATTTGCTGGTTCTCAGGAGGGAATATGATACAAATATGTGCAGCAGTTATGACAATATAATAATACAGCAGATATTAAATTATGATGGGCTAGTGAGTGCAAAATACTTGACTGTAATGAGAGTTAAATGGTACACAGTTAAAATGTATGATGGTCTGATGAGACTAATATCCTGTCTATATAATATGTCTGGCTTTACTCTGCGGCACTTTGTCTTAACAGTGATGAGCAGTCCAGAAAAGTGTAGCTGCGAGTGTGTGTTTACCTCTTCTTCTTATTTCCTCTCTGCCCTCTGAAAGGTGATAAATCAAATCAATTACATGAGAACAGCTGCTGCATACTTTGAGGAATATCAGATGAACTGCAGAGCCATGAAGCTTCTGCTAAAACAAACACACTCATTTACACACACACTTGTTCTGTAAGCTCTTACATGCAAGTTTGTGGACATGGCACCCCTGAGCAAGGCCTTCCAACCCTAAATCCATGAAAATGGGGCATCTCTAGTAATTTTATTTACATGCATTCCTAGAGGTTTACAACTTTAAAAACTAACCAGCTTCCTTCAAAAAAGGATGATCCTAAAATTCCGCCCTGTGATAGCTTACACTCCAGGGCCCTGCGACCTTATTTCAACCTTTAGATTTTTATTATACTACAGGAGCCAAAACACTCTATCAAACCAGAACAACAACAACAACAACAATACAGAGATGGTTGTTGTGTCCACCTATGTGAGGAATTTTTTACAGAGACTGTATATAAAAGAATGTCATAAAGTGTAGTCGCAGTGTTAGGTTACATTTTGAAGCTTTAACGTGAATGTTATACCTAACTCTGTGTTAGGTTTTTTGGGGAGCCAGAAGTTACCATGTTTGGACCAGAGCATTGCTGTATCCATTGACCTTATGGGTGCAAGCATATCTGCTAAGTAGTGTTAAGGAAAGACTAATAAAATGCTAAAAGGTTTTGCATCAAAACCGAAGCACAAACATGATCGACATTTGACAGATAAACAAATTAAAATGCTCCAAAAGCAACAACTAGCAGAAACAAAGTGGAGCAATCCCAATCAGTAACTTAAAGCTCCCACTGTTGCCTTAATCCTCAGTCAAATTTACCACACCCCTACAGTTTTTTGAACAATATTATAAAAATGTTTTGACTATGCAAAACTCTTAGCCTGTTAGCAGTCTACTTTAATTCATCCCTTTGTCTCCTTTTTAACTTCTCATCTTTGATGTCCACTTACAGTTTCTATCTCTCCATTTACTTATTCACTCACTTTCCCTCCTTTCCTCAGTATTTTTAAGCAGCTGGTAGTCTTTAGTGCTCAAATAAGCTAAACTGGATAAATGCTTACAGATGCATACTGTGAAGTTCCAAAGTAGGAAGTTATGAATTTCAAAACCCTTCAATGGATTCTCTTCACATCCGTGAGATTGTTGCCATATTATAGGCTTTACAATCACAGAAAACAGTATATTCAGAAAGAAACTTACGTCAAAAAACTTTTTAAAGAGGGTTCACAAAAGAACACAAAAAGTTTCCAGGGTATTTTTATTTATTGTTCTTGTTAAATCAGAGTGTTTTTCTGTGGTTTATGGAAACTTTATTTTTCAGCATGTCAAGAAAATCCCATTCACCTCAGTTTGTTTTCATATTGGTGTGATTCACAGAGCTTCATTAAACTTATAAACACAATGAATGAGTCCGAAGCAATGCCAGCATTGCCAGATAAAAATGAGTGAGGGCCTTTATTGTTGTCTTTTTGGCATAAATAACAATTGAATGCTTATAAACACTCTGCAAACACACTAAATAGTTGCAACAAACTGTAGGAATGCCTCTGTCAATGCATTTGTGTATCTGGATACAAAGCTTCTGTTTTTGTGTGTTTGGTTTTCAGTGGAGGAGACCTTGGTACGGTTGGTGAATGGGTCAGGTCCTCACGAAGGCCGTGTGGAAGTTTTCCATGAACATCGCTGGGGAACCGTGTGCGATGATGTCTGGGATAAAAAGGATGGAGATGTAGTCTGCAGGATGCTGGGATACCAAGGAGCAACCGAGGTTCATAAGACTGGACGCTTCGGGCAGGGTGCGTAACACTCTTATTTCATTGGTGTGTTTAACTTAAATCTGTTGCAAACCTTGCTGTCATTCAGTTCATGTAACACTTATGTGTGTTTATTCAACCTCATATCGTGCCAAAGGATTTAATAGGGCAACTTGGTCCACCATGTCAGTGTTACGTTTTACCTTACCTTGGCATAAAAAGTACAAGTAGGTATGACAATTTAGAGATAACCATCAATTAGAAACACCAAATAGGTGGCCATATTTTTTGGCTGTGGCTTGTGTAGTAGGTTAGGCCATGCATTAATTAGTAAAACAGTTTGCCAGTTGAAACTAAATTTTCCAATTTTACATCTTCCAGTCTTATATGTATTTATGACATTATGACAGAAAAATTTCAGATTTGAATGGTGAAAGTTATGTTCCAGAATAATCTGTAAAAGCAGGCTCAGACCACCCCTGGTAAAAACTTTGAATCTATTCATAAACTTCCAAGTGATCCTTTAAATGAAAAAAACAACAACAAGCATATAACCTCCTTCGCAGAGGTAACATAAACAAGATCCTCTTCCTTTTAGCCTTCAATTTCCCAGGAGATTTTCTATTCAGATCAGTATAGTAGGCCTTATAGAAAACCAAACAGAACTGCAAAGGACTTATTAATTTGTACTCACAACATTGCTCAATCAGCATTTACTGTATAATGATTTAAAAGGAGTAGTTTACTGTTGCATGTTGACCATCCTTTACATCAATGGTGTGATGTGACAAGACGCACTGGTGGGCCTTGAGAAAAGCCCAGATTTGCTTTGGCCATGTGCTATTATTGCAATCAATGAATTCATTCATTTAATGCAGCTACACTTGCAAGGTGGGAATTATGAGACTGCAACTCATCAAAGGCCCTTTTTGACAGAAATATGGTTAACAAAGGAGGAAACACATTACTTTCTTACATGCATGAGTCAAAGATTCAGGAAAAGGTGGTTAATGCTAACATGGTGCCAAGCCAGCTGAGGAGGTATTGAAAACCAAACATCCCTTTGGAGAGAAACTTGGTTCATTTCAAAATAGTGTTTGGATCTGAACCAGAGGCAGCAAAACTGCTGGGCCGAGTTTAAGTCCTTTAAGAAGATGGGGGTGAGGTATATGTTAGTGCATTCACCGTTGAATACAAATTAAAAAAAAGAATTGAGAGTGATTTGAATACAGGTGGGGGGTTTTATATCAGATTAAATCAGATCATAACGTTAACACAGTATCCTGCAGTGGACCAGTGAACAAATTCAAACTCTTAAGGCAACAGAATAAACTGGAAATGTAGCTTTATTTAAATAGATGGAAAATCCAAAATTAAAATATAAGTCAATAGAGGAATCCAATAATTCAGGCAGAGAAGACACAACAACCAAAAACAGACACTGTGAGGCACAGGTAAACAGAATCTAGGTAACTAGACAAGGTAAAAAAAAAAAAAACAAACTATATACAAACCACAAAAGACAAAGAAGTACCAAAATGAAGCAGGACATAACAGAAATAAAGACTTAATGAGAAACAAAGGGACACTGAGGGTGGCCATACTAAACTGAGTCACAGAGAAGTACATACAAATCAATAATTAAGATGTAAAGAGAACCCACAATACACACGTTACCAGAACTAAAAACTAAAGCCCCAAATGATAACCAAAAATACAAAACTCAATGAACCATAAACTTTACAAAAGTTAAAACATTGGGTCAAAGACTCAGGACCATGACACTATTAACCACTGGAATTTTAGTATAAGGGCATCACATTGTTTTTGTTTTTTTCTTGTCTTTTAATCACAGCTTTATTGTTGTCATGTGGTAAAGTAGTGCTCATGTTTCAGGAAATGTTAGAATTTCCACAAAATGCATGTTTGGTTTCAGCTCTTCTGCCACAGTGTCTTTAATGGGTTTTGGGTTTGCCACCATCAGCATGTAAGTGTGAGTGAGTGCTGGGGTGAATTAGAAGCACATTATAAACCATTTTGTGTCAAAACACCCATATATCAATGGGCCAAAACCTTATGGCATTATGTTTGTTGGTTACTTGCATGCTACTGCCAAAACAGCTCAGATTCACCAAGGCATGGACTCAGCAAGACCTCTGAAGGCAAACTGTGGGATCTGACACCAAGTCAGGCTGTTCCCATTTGAACCAGTTGACTAAGTGAATAAACCTTTCACTTGTTGAGTCTGATGTAATAGCAATGTAATCGCCTTTTCTGAGTTTTTAAGCTCATTCTTTATAGGTCAGCACTCATGATCTGCAATGAGGAACGTGGCAATCATTGTTTTTATCTACAATACATATCCATGGTGAAACTTAATGATGGAAGTCGCTCTGATTTTTACTAACTCTGCTTTTTGGATTTGAGTGGCACAACAGTACCCTAAAATGCTGCAGGGATTAATATTAAACCTTTATGGTGAAAGTCGTGCTAGCCAGATGTCGTCAAGAAAGACTCCCAGGGGTCATATCCATCTGTTTCTTTCCCCATTTTATTTCATTCAGCAGTCAGCCTGACATCATTCAGAGCCTCTGTCCAGGCTGAGTTGTTACCAATAAGTCTGGAAAATTGAGGGAAATCATGCTTTTGTTCCAGGGGACAACCTCAAGAAAACAGCACAGGCTAACATCATGGCTGGATTCAATTTTAAACTATCTGGAATTCACATACATTTTCAGATGACTCACTAACCTTTCTGATTTCGTTTTAGCCTTTGTCTTACTCATAGCATCTGTGAAAGGACAGAACACAACAAAATGACTTGATGAGAAAGCCACTCATTTGCCTCCTGACTCCCAAAATGACATACAGTATGTGAGTGTTTGCAGAAACGACAGGTGAGTTTTTCCAGATCTACACAAAATCAGGCACAACTGTAAAAAATACATTCAATTAGCAGTCCAAAGAGAAGTCAGGTTACCTTTCATGCTTCATCCCTGCTCCAATAAACAGACCAGTAGTTTTCCATTACAATTTTTCATCTTTGATTTTAAACAGATTTGAACTGAAGACTTTATGTGTAATCTCTAAATATCCTGCTTAAACTCTGTACACCCTTTTAACCTCCCAGCTTTCTGTTTTAACTTTTGCCCAAACTAAAAATAACCTGTGTATTTTCCAAACTTTTATATTAATTTTGGACATTACAACCCCTGAATTTCTTTAGGAAATACAAAACTGTCCTGAGCCAGCTGTTTTTCAGTCTGCTCACACATGACTGTACAGCCAGACTCAGCACTAACCACATTGTGAAGTTCGCAGACGACACAACTGTGGTTGGTCTCATCACTGACAACGATGAGTCCACTTATAGAATGGACGTGGAGCAGCTTGAAGTGTGGTGTAGATCCCATAATTTCACCATCAATGTGGACAAAACAAAAGAGATGGTGGTCGATTTCAGAAAGTCTGGCAGAGATCACCACACAGACCTCACCATAGATGGATCTGCTGTGGAAAGGCCTCAGCAGTGTTAAGTTCCTGGGTGTACACCTAGCTGATGACCTGTCCTTCTCCATTAATACCACAGCAGTTATCAAAAAAGCACAAAAGCAAAACTTAAAACTTGAAACACTATTTTCAAACTTGTAAAACAAACTATGGACATTTCTCAACTCCTAAAATCCTCAGCTCATTCAGTATGTACCCTAAACATATTCAAAGAAACATCATATTGATTGCTAATAATAACACACAGGAGTGTTTCTGCACCTTCAGTTGATCCATCTATTGTTCACTGAAGCCTCATCAGAAATGGTCTCCATGAAAGGGTTGCTGTCATGAAGCCACTCTTTAGGAAGGGAAACAGGGAGAAAAGGTTGTGAAGAAGAACTGGACTTCAGTGACAACAAGTCTTATGGTACAACAGAGAGTGCCTACACTAGGGCTGTTCAATATAACGATATATATCGGACGATGATATAAAAACGTCTATCGTTTCATTTTACGCTATCGTTTGTTTCGTGATGTCGCAAAATAAACTGTTTACGGCAATATTTTTTCATCGTTTTGATGGTCACTGTAGTGGCTATATTAATTTCTTAAAGTTCTCTCTTTCTCTTATATTTAATATAACCACACTATGGACGGACAAGCGCCTGTTTTTATGCATTGTCGTTAGCAACAAGGACGGTAAAATCATCGCGTGGCTCCACAGCTAAATGGAATCAGAGTAACAAGAAGAGGGGACGCAAAATTAAACATAGCACACAACAGACAAGGCACTATCAAAATAAAACAGGAAGTAACAAACACTGAGACCGGGACTAAGGTATGTGGTCTAATTTACTAAAAACTGCTTGTTGAATAGAAACATCAAAAGTCTCTGTCTGAAACACAGCTATTATCAGTACTTTGGACAAACTCCACAGAAATAACATTTGGCTTGATTCATTTCTGCAGACAGCAGTGCTGTTTTTTGCCTGATTACACAAAAAGTCTACTTTTCTGTCTTCTAAATCCCTCTCTTGGGTGTTTCCCTCAACTCTCACGCAGTGCTTTGGTGATTCAACTCTTGTTTGTGTGAAGTGTCATAAATTTGGCGTAAACGGACAAAACATCGGCGCGCACACAGTGCTGCAAATGTGTGTTGAGATCCAGAGTAAACGGCTTAAAGGCTCATGTCCGTTAAAGTAAACCCTCAGAAGGCTCAACCGCAGAACAGCTGGAGTATCATGTACAACCACAATGGACCAACTACCTCTGAAGCCTCATGTGCTCTTTCCCCTCTACATACCTTATTTCCACCCTGTGCATGCCTGCATGGAGACACATGTGGTTATGGGGTCCAGCTGCTTTCAGGATGTCAATGCTGCAGCAAGTTTATCTTTAAATTAGAGCAAGAATGTAGAAGGCATGCAGATTGAATCAGATAGATGTTTGCCCTTGTTATCCATTATTATTCTGTAATGAGCCTTTAAATTAAACATTTGACATAAAAGAAATCATTGTCATCCTGTGTGGATGTGCACATTAAGGTGCAAAGTGTGAGTCGTGGCAGCCTGGCACATATAATACACTCATTTCCAAACAAACATATTTTACAGGCATTTCATTTTTAATTTTTGTGATTTATTTTAAAATTGTCAATGAAGATGGAAGATAGTGGGCTGAAATATCATATTTTATAAATGTGCAACACCAGTTAACTTTTGAGTCTAAGACGTTACCAAGGCGCCCACCATGGATCATTGGCTGCATATTTCTCCGTCTGTGAAAAAGAGCTGTGACCAAGTCAAGGGAAATTTAATTATGAATTGACACAAAATGCAAAGAAAATTTTTCTCCTTGTGTTTTTTGCCTGAATACAGTCACATTAGAGCACCACTGAATAATTATGTTGAAGTTGAAGTTGAAATATTTTAACTCAGTGTTTAACTTTGATTTTAACTCTCTGTTTGGATCAGCAGGTTCATCTCAGTTCACTTCATTACAAAAGTTACAACATTGAGATGTTTTTATATATAATTAGTGCTGAGAGATGAGCCATACTAATCAGCAATTCTTTGATTATAAAAATTGATAGTTCTTTGTACCCTGTATGTAAACTGACTGGAGCAGTCTGTAACAACATTCTGCACAAGCATTTGGATGTTAATCTGGCTGTTGGTGCTAGCAGTGCTATCATTATCCACACTTGTGAAACTGATCTGGCCCTGTGTGTTTGTTATCCACAGTTCAAAGAGCTACAAGATTTGAAATATGGTTTAATTACTGAAGAATGTGATTAACTCTTCCAAATGGCTCTTACATACACACATAATATTTGTATAAACAATGTTTAGCCTTTTTCATAGAACTGTAAACAGTTTTGAATTTTATTACTCATACATTAGTCAAATTTTTCTCCCTCCTGTCTTATCCTCTGTTTATTAAACTAGTCATGAAGAACATAGCTTCAAGTGAATATTTAAATCTTTCAGAACTGGATAGAAACCAGTTCCCACAACCAGTCAGGGAACTGATTATATATAATACATCTTTCAGACATAAAACATATACAGTTGTGATTAGATGTTTGAATACACTTATTATTGGCATAAATTTCGTGGTAATTTGGGGGTTTTAATGATTTCTTTGACCTGTTCTGATGATTGACCACAACTGGCAGTTTCTCTTTTTGCCAACATAAAAAGAATTTGTTTGACAGCACTCAATGGATTGATCAATACCCAGAACAATGGGAAGGTCTAGGGGACAAAGTGAAGATCTAAGAAGGAGAATTGTAGATGTACACAAGCTGGGAGGGTCTCTCGGAGCTATTTCTAAACAACTCCAGATTCCAAGATAATCAGTTCAAACAACTGTACAGCAGCAGAAATACAAGTTATTCAAATGAGTCACCACTTTTCCAAGAAAGGCTCTGCCAAGTCTTTCAACTCTTCTTTGTTAGGATGTTCAAAAACAACCCAGGACGCACCAAGGTTGTCAAGCCAGGAATGACCTTAGAACTGCTGGACCCCCAGCAACACTGTCCACAGTGAAACAAGTTTTACATAACCATGGACTGAGAGGGTGTCATTCAAGAAACAAGCCCCTGCTCTAAAATCAACACCTTCAAGCTCAACTGAAATTTGCAGCTGCCCACTTTGACAAGCCAAATGCTTTCTGGATGGCCAGAAAAGAAAAAGATCGATGTCACTGCTGGGGCAGTGGTCGTGTGCTGTTGTGAAGGAAGACCCAAGTTGCAGACAACGGCGGTGATGCAAGTGAGTTTAAAGTGAGTGACAATGAACAGAAGTGAGGACAAAACTAAGTCATAACCTAAACTGGGGAAAACTAGGGAACAAACCTGAAATCATACAAACACAGGAAAACGGCACAGAGAATGTAGGGCAGAGAGACACTGAGATACACAGACGGACCGACGATGAGCACAGGTATACACACACTATAAATACACACAGAAGGGAATGAGGAATGGCCAAAACAGGAGGGAGACACAGCTGATCCTAATTGACATCACGAGACACAGACTTTCAAAGTAAAACAGGAAAAATACACAGACCGCGAACAGAGGAAACACACGGGCAGGAATGACCTGACACTAAACAGGGGGGAGCGCAAAACCTAACTAGGAAAAGCTTAACAGAAAACATAACCAGAACACAAGATAATATTCATTAATACAAAAACCCTGAGTCACAGACTCAAGACCATGACAATCGAGGTGTTTGGCTAAATTGACAGCAAGTATGTTTGGATAAGTAAAGGTGAAGCTTTCAAATGTAAGAGCAATGTACCAGCTGTCAAGCATGGTGGTGGTAGCATCATGCTCTGGGGCTGTTTACAGTCATACTGGTACATTGCCGAAAGTGGATAAAATAATTAAGAAAGAGGATTACCTGCAAATTCTTCAAATTCACCTCAAATCAGCAGCTAAATGGTTGAAACTTGGACACAACTGGGTTTTCCAACGGGACAATTATTCCAGTCATACATGAAAACCGGTTTTGGAACAGATAAAGCAGGCTAACATTAAGTTTCTGGAATGGCCATCCCAAAACCCCAACCTCATGTTGAAAATGTGTGTGCTAGGCTTAAAACTCTGGTCATGCCATAAAACCAACCAATTTAAATTAACTCTACTAATCCTGTTAGGAAGAGTGGTCAACTTGTGGCTTGTCGAGGTGCAACTAGCTAAATCACATTTAACCAAATATTAGTGGGAGTGTATGTGTATATTTGAGCTTGTATGTATATTTTTGACAAAAACAATTGTTCAAAGAAATCAATAAATAATTAAAAGTTTAAAAAAAAAGTGCTGTCACCCCTTTGACCATGATAAACACAACTGTATACCCAGATCTCAGTGTCATTTCCATTAGCCTGATATTCCATTGGTCCTGTAGTTTATCTTTCTCCTGAAGTCTGGATGTGTTTCTGTGAAAGCCTCCTGCTTCTCAGCACGACTTTAATCAGGCAGCAAAACATAAAAAATGTCAGAGGAAGAGGAAACTGGCAAACGCTTTCTCTGCATGGATCTGTTTCATTTATGCACGGTCCATCTGATAAATCTGTGTCCATGCATCAAAAGTGTTCCAGATGAAAAGTGGGAAACAGGCATTTTGACAGTGTTGTGAAAACATCGTGTTTGCTGACTGAACTGTTATTTTCATTGATCATATTGAAGGTCATGTAAAATAAAAGATAAAAGCAGAATGTGGTATTATGACAGTGCTTATAAATTCAATTTAAAAGCATAATTTAACAAATACACTGGTTCACAATGGAACACTTAAACCTCATGCTGTCATGTTAGTCCTACTGGCATGAAGATTTTTTAAAAGAAATCACATACAGCATATAAAACGAATGCTTCAAAGGCTGTAATGTTTTAAAATGAATGAGCCCCTTTTGTTTTTGATCCTTAGTTTGCTCACTTTGAATATCCTATTCAGCTAAATCATCCTGAGACTTGGCATTATTATTTCAGTATATTTAGCATTATAGATAATTAATGTAGAGTGCAGCTCCCATACCGGTTTGAAGACTGTGACCCACATTTTCCTGTGAGTTGTAACTGAGAGATGACTTTATCACCTAAAATATAGGGCAGGAATCGGACATACATTGGGGTAACAGCAGATATCATCATAACATCATAGTCCTATAAAATCTTCTTGATCTTAACAAGCCTTGAACTACTTGGCAGTTATGAAAACTGACCAAGTGGGATTATTAATGACCAAGTTATATATTTATGTTTTGAGCTTTTGTGATATTTTTAATCATAAACTATAAATTTGTCATGTAACTTCTCCAAAAACCTTTCACAGTTTTGGCCAGGTTAAACGGAAAGTTGCGTGGTCTAATTTGTAATTTTCCACTTTTAATCACTGCATTGTGATGTTTTCTGTGAAGATTCACAGATGTCCCGGAGTACATGCAGTTTAACAGCCAAACAATCTAAGCAGACAGGCAAACAATGGACCAAAATGCTGCTTTCAGGGACATTTGGACAGTGTTTACAGCCCAGTTACCCAAATACTGGCTCCATTGTCATGATCTATGTGGGGATGAACAGCTGGTAGATTTCAGATGCAGGGGCAGTTTGGGGCAACACATCTCCTTTTCTAAACAAGCAAATGTGGCATAAACACCTTTTTGCATGGCTGAAAACCATAAATCCATTTGATCATTATAGAATATCTATCACAGATAAAGGAAGCAATGGAGCCATTAAGAAAAAAATCTTCAAAAACATAAAATGACTTTCAGGGTTTAATATGCTGTTCAGTTAAACTGCCCAGAGACTTGACATTATTATTTCAGTATATTGAACATTATAGATTATTAATGCAGCTCCCATATTGGTGTGACAGGACTGACCCACATTTCTAATTATGTTATGACTTAGTGATGATGTTATCACATTCACTACAGGGCAGCAGTTTACAGTCAGCTTCATATAGTTTTCACACTCTGATTAGTCTATAAGGTGAGAAATAAATTAGAGTAATCACAGTTTTTTTAATTTATTCATGCATATTTTAAAATTTAATCTCCAGCTGTCTTCGTCTTGTCACTGTCTTGACCTATTTTCCTGCTGTAAGAAAGAAAGGGAAAGTTGGAAGTGTAAAGGTTGCCTTAAACTTGTTTATTTAACTTTGGTGTTGTGAGCCTGCCGTCCTGAACTTGATTATGTTTCTGTTTTATATGAATTCTGTGCTTGTTTCAGTGGACAGATGCAAAGTAGAGGTGCACATATTTATAACAGAAAATAATTTGAAGATTTATGCCTCTTGTTTTTGGTCCTTATGGGGATAATTGCATCCCCATATAGTTGCTTTGTGTGATTCTTGTTTATGTTTTTTTACATTTTTGTGTATGTTTGTAGTTATTTTGTAATCTTTTAAGTCATTATTTAAATTTATTTGGGGTCACTTTCATCTTCAGTCATCTCCATAGTTGTTGACCCAGCGAGGGTCGCCAGTGAGATATTAAGGAGGCTGCTGACTGATTAACAGCTGTTATTTAGAGCAGAGTATCAGTGATGACAGCCATTTCCCCGTCCCTGGATCACGCGTTAACAGTTTTATCGATGAGTGAACCGTTCAGACGCCTTAAACCTTTTGCCAAGTCTTCTCTCAGGAACCTTGGGATGACTTTTGGTTCAGTTCTGACCTTGGATGCTCACATTAAATCTCTGGTTCACTCTTGTTTTTATCAAATAAGACTTATTGCAAAGTCCAGGTCCACTGTGTCATACTCTGAATTGTAGATTGCTATTCATGCCTTTAGTTCATCGCCTTTGGATTTTTTATTTTTTTATAAATGTGTTTGAATCTCTTTAAACTTTTTAAAACGTTTTATCTTTATGTTTTTAGCGTTTTCGTTTTTAAATTTAGCTTGAAAGATGCTCTATAAGTAAAGTTTTTAGTTACTTTTAAGTTTAATGCATAATCTGCGTGAGAGTGCAATCAAATGTTCACTAACCCACACTTGAAGCCGAGAACCTCCAATCGTCTACAATTGTTGCAAAACTAAAGCATCTGGGACTTCCTGAAACCTCCAGCGATTCCAGTTTTGCAAACAGGAACCAAAGATTATAATGTAAAACAATACTGCCAAATGGTCTGCTTACCAGCTGGAAATGTCTATTTTATTACCGGATACAAACGATCTCATCCACAGTTCTGCGAGGAAGCAGTGTCAGTACTTTGTATTCGTGTCTTGTGAAACACAAACTCCTTTGGATAGGATGATTTGAGTGATTCTTTGGAGATGAGAAGAATTTGATTAATCCCACTTGTCTCTGAAACTTTTGACCTTCTAAACTTTTTAGAATTTGAAGCACAAACAGATACACAAAGCTGATTTGCAGCACTCACAAACTTCAGCTGGTGATTTAAACTCACAAGCAGAATTTGTTCAGAATTTATTTCGTCTCTTTGGCTCCAGTTGTATCACTTCTAACATGTGCACATAGACAACAGGGAAAGTGGTGCATAAATGAACCAGTCGGAGGTGCTCTGTTGGTATTTGAGTCCAGATGTTATTTTTTCTTCTTCCAAATATATGATTACGTTCAATCATAAAACCCATTAAATTCCAGGACATGTTTTCATGTTTTCTTCAACTGATTGCACATCTTGACCATTTTTTATCTTAAAGTTTCTTCAAATCTATCATTTTAATTCTTCTTACAGCAGTATGAGGAAAACAGAACGGCTTTATAAAAGCAGGTCAGGAAA
Source organism: Pelmatolapia mariae (assembly GCF_036321145.2). Classification (NCBI taxonomy): domain Eukaryota; kingdom Metazoa; phylum Chordata; class Actinopteri; order Cichliformes; family Cichlidae; genus Pelmatolapia; species Pelmatolapia mariae. Next base: position 20,187,959 of record NC_086240.1, on the reverse strand, counting down.
AAAAGACAACAGGAGAGAAGAAAACCGCAGAGACATTAGGGTCTGTGTAGTTCAGAAATTATTAATCAAGCATAGCATTAGTTCAGGCAGTTCATGAAGTTAAGCTCAGCTGCAGTCCCAGCAGATCAGCTCATCTCAGTGCCAGCCTACATTAGGTGATGGTTTGGCTCATAAAATTCTACATATCCATTTGGGAAGTCTTATTTAGAGCACCGTATTTGAGTTGCTTTACATTGCCCATACTTGCTTTGCTTTGCAAACCGCCTCTGCCACAGTTCCTCCTTTTCATGTAGCGTCTGCATTAATTCATTTCATCTCTGATGTCACTGATGTTCTGTTCTATGCTGGGGGTTTTGTTTCTGCTCTGCCCTCCAGTTTTCCCCACAGGCTTACAGAAGGTCAGGAAGGTCTCACAGCAGATCCCTGCCAGCAAATGTTACTTACATCAGATAAAACCATCAGTCTCCTTTCTGGATAATTTTTTAAAACATGTCTTTTTTTGTAATGCTTCCTCTTCTTTTCTGTGCAGGTACTGGTCTGATCTGGATGGATGATGTCGCATGCGCAGGGACAGAAGACAGTATTCACCAGTGTAAGTTTTCCGGTTGGGGCAAAACCAACTGTGGCCACGTCGAGGACGCTGGTGTGACCTGCACTGTCTGAACTTTAAGGATCCCAACACTGCTGCAGCTGCCAAGTATCACCCAAACGCTGCCTTAAACTTCAAGTGCTGAAAGCCCTGCCGTGTGCCATATTAGTAGTATGCTGCCTACTTACCTATAAACCTATAAAAAAAGTGCCAACTCACCTGATGCATGAACTTAACCTGCAGCTTGGTTAGAAGTTCATGACTAAACATATCTATATGAGCCACGGGATTGAATCACAGTGCAGCCTTTGCCAACATAAAAGTTATGTTTTCATTAACTCTACAGTATGAGCTGAAGGATGATCACATGACAGGATGCTTCATGAGGCTGAACTAAAGGGCAAAGGTCAGCATTAACAGGAATAGAGACTCACCACAGACCAGGTTTGCTGCTTTAACATCCACGAGAGGATTGTCGGATCTGACAACTTCATCTACATTTCCACTTACTAAAGAGCTGAAAAGGCATGCAATGGAACTGACAGGACAGTCTCTGGAGAACTGGTTTTCATATGCAGGCAGCTGCTCTTCACAGTATTATTTAGCAATGGCTTTTGCTCAGTATACCACAGTGTTGCCTTATTACACGTTACAGCAATGCCCAAGTAGGTAACTGTTTGGTGGTTTGCAAACCAGGCGATGCCACAAAATCAAACTAATTGAACTTTTTTGTTTTGTTTTTTTCTTTTATTAGAATGCAAACAAGTACTGTTTATATTCACCATTTCTCAACGAAGCATGCTTTTCTTTCAGATCTGTTTATACCATTCCATTCGTAAAACTGCTGCAAAACGAAATTTTTAATTATTCTAAATGAAGTTTTGTTTACAGCATCCTGTAGATACCCCTCTTTCTGCACTTAGGGTCCAGTAAACGATCAGAAGTGCTCGTCACAGAGTCAAAAAGTCTCTCCACTTTCACGCTTTTCCAGTGTATAGTTATTGAGGGCTGCATCTGATGATTTCAGATCCAACAGTGTGACATTTACACTTGCTTGTGGCCATTACTGACTATCTGTAAGGAGATTTAAGTGGAGTTTAAGACTTAAACTTTTTTGTATTTCTGTCACTTTGTATAGTCCTTAGTGATTAAAGCTCCATCAGGTATCTAATAGTGATTTTTTTTTTTTTTAAAGCTTAAGCAATCTGTCAAATCTGCATTCTGGCAAAGACTTTTAGCTGATTCTTTGAGCTTAAGTATTCTTTTTAGTATCAGCATCATTTCCAGTTGCATGGTGGTAGCTATTTTTATCCAAAAAGCTCAACAAATGTTAAACCTAACAACAAAGAGTAAAACATAAATCAAATAAAACATTTCACAGCTTCAAAGTCCTAAAATATTTCCTTCAGGAGTTTGTGAATACCAAAAAAAAGCTAAAATCACCACATAATTTGGATGCTGGTCATTTACTCATCAGCTGAATGTTGCTCAGTAGTGGTTTGTGTAGCAAACAAATAAGCAATTTTGAAAGGCAATAATATACAAGTAGGGTCTGTTTTTGAAATGCACAAAGTGCCAAAAAATGTGTTTGTTTCTTTCATGTGTGCATCCTTTAAACTGCAAATCACCAACCTGTGCTTACCGTGGGCTTCTATATTTATGCAAAAATTATAATAATATCATTAAATAACAACTTCTGGAAAGAGTTAACAGTCACTCCTGTTGACAGATGAAGTGACGATGAAGAAGAACAGATGAGTATAAACAGATGGATGCATGGAGGCCTGCCCTGTATGATTTATAACTGTGGGTCTGTCAGTGTTTACTGCCAAAAATTGGCTTGTTTCAGCAATAACATGCATGCACACACCCTCACTCACATCAAAACATCAGACCAACCACAATGGACCGTTCTCCCACATTTTACCTCACTCTCAGTGGAATTTCAGCTTCACGGCTGCTTTCAAATCCAAAAACTTTGTACCTCCCAGGTTTCCTCGTCATTGCTTCGGAGCCAGCAGAAGACATGGAGCGGCAAGCTGGAAAAGAATACACGCAGGAACCTGAACACACCCATGTTTTATATTTGAAGTTTGGAAAGTTTTTTTATGCACCTTAAAAATCTGGCAATCTCACAAACCTCAAAAGACTGAAGTTAAATTCTCTCCGGCCTTAAAATCTGTGAGCTGTCTTAGATTTGTCCCACTTACTTTTTATGAAAATCAATCTGCAAACTTGGTGTCTGGATCCAAGAGAGCAGAGGAAAAAATATTTTGGAGATGAACTTGACTTTGTTCTGCTGAGGCCAAAAATGGTTTTCTCTGCCCCATGTCTAAGTGCCTTGGTGTTTGTCGAGGTTTTTGCTTTAAACCGCAATCCTGCCACAGCAAAAAAGAAATGCACGAACAAAAAGAGGGAGTCTGGGGAAAGAGAAAATGAGGTGATAAACCAGATTCAGCAAATTGATGTAAGCGAGAGTGGTTGATGTGTTTTCTTGTACATTTTTCTGCAAGTATTGACAGGGTGACTCAGGACTCATGCATAATCAGGTTATATCAGTGTTCTTTGGCTAGCTGATCACATTAAATCATCACATGTGACATCTGCATTACATTACATACCTCCATCGTGTTGCATAATAGTGAAAGGCAATGAAAACTTTGGGCTGCTGGACTTTTTTTCATAATCACTTTAATATATGCAACAACAATTAAACATCTGTATTGTTGCTCATTCTAATTACTGATATAAAACATATTAGAGGTCAAATAGTTTGTCAGCTAATCAGTACATTAACAAAAACTCTTCACATTATCTTCTTAAACTTTCTGTGTGACAGGATTTTGTATTTTTTAATATTTTATAGAAGAAACAACAACAAAATAATCATTAGATAAATCACTAATGCCAATAAATGTTTCAACAATACAGTGTTCAGACCAAAGTTTTGCCTTTTGTATCTTTCACAAATACAGTTACAACCAATAACTGACATCTTCTTTTGCTGTTGTTTTTCTACATTAAAGCAAAGGTAAATCTTTCAGCTGCAGGTATGTACAAGCAGCAGTAAGTTTGTACTGCACACGGGCTTTTACTGCCAAGCATGATGGGTTTTTTTGTTTGTTTGTTTGTTTTTTACCTGTTCTTAAAATATTTGAAATATTGTATTTGCATCACTTTGCATCTTTGACTTTCTATTTACTCTGCATAAAATCAAAATTTGCATAAATTTAATCTGGAAAGTAGACCATTAGATTGTATATAAATGTGTGGCGTTGTGGCGAGTGGCATTACTGTTTTTGTGTTTTTGAAACTAGTTATGAAAAGCATGGCGGGATCTGTCTGAGAAACTCAATGCTGAAGAAAGAAGCCAGCCAACCAAAGGCAGGCCCTGCTTTACTATTTTATTCTCAATGAAACTACAATTTAGAAAATAAAGATTGTGCTATATTTAAAAAATACTCTGAAGCCGTGAACCCGGTAAAAAGTGTTCACTGAGGTTAAAGATCTGCAAATAGGCTTGTAGGCTTATATTTTCACCCCCTGCTGGCCATTAAATAGAATGCAGGTTTTATGACTGTTTCACTTTTTCAGGCTATGTCACTGAATCCAGTCTGTGATTGCAGCCCTAAGCCACACCCACACAAACACTGCCTGCATCAATATCATATAACGGAGATATTTTTTTATTGTAGAAATCTCCATAAATAGTTGTGTGTTAAAGAGTAAACTCCTGGCTGAATTTTACAGCAGATTATTTCATTCTCATTCAAATTCTTCTTAGACATCAGGAAGAAGGATATGTGGAAATTCTTTTCGGCGCAGGAAGCGATAAAGCAAAATGTGAAATGCTGCAGCTCACCATGACACTGAACCTCCTCAACACCCAGGTGACGCATGAAAAATGGCCTCCCTGAGCTGTTTTTCTGACTCCACTTATGTAATCTTTCACCTTTCACAAATATATTAAATTAAATTTGCTAAAGAAAGTTGCCAAAGTGGGGAAATGCCTATAGCAACACTAATTTGCAATGAAAACAGGATCCAATAAAATCTGACATAGTAAAGTTAATAAACCGATTTAGAGTGTTAGAAATTTGAAATCCAAAATGGTTACATTTCTATTTCTAGTTATATATTTATCCACAGATTAATGGAACCCATCAGAATTTTAGTTGTATAATTTCCATCCCAGGTCAATAAATGAAAGTAAATACACAGCTGCACTCTTTTTTGTGCACAGCAACAGTACGACTGTGTGGCGGCCAGGCCTCTGAGTTTGGTCCTGATGTCTCTCATTTATCTTCTAGAGGCGTCAGATTCAGCACTTTGGCTGCAGAGTTATTACTTCCTTTATAAAACAACAGCCAGAGATAACACCCTTGACTCCTTCCATATTTTTTCTGTCTGTTTGTTTGTCATCTCCTTTTAAAAAATCGATATGTTAAGTTAACCATAAAAACAAGCAAAAGCAGGTTGAATTTTTTTTTTTTTTTTGTAAATCATTTTGTACTGGCATTAGTTTTTTAGAAAATAAAGGGCAGTTTGTAGTGTACTACAGTATTTATACATGTTTTGTTATTTGTAGTTTTAACATGTTTCTTTAATTAAAGTTACAGTATATCTTCATAGCATCCAAGTGGCAGTTTCTTCAGCTTTTGTTTCCAGCTCAAATGTTGTGCCATTTCATTTCCAACTTAACAAACAGGAAGTAAAGGGACAAAAAATTGCGATTTTTTTTTTTTTAACTCAGTGAATGTAAGACTGAATTAAAAAAAGAAGCATGTTGATTTGTACAGATCATATTCTCTGTATTTTTCAGCAGATTTCAGCAGATGGACATTTCTAAATAAAAAGAGCTGCAGATTGGTGACAAAATAAATTAAAAAAAACACTGAACCCCATATAGTGAAAGGATCTGATTGTTCTATTATGCATTAGGGGCCATTGTGCTGCTTTTTCTTTGGTTCCAAAAGCTTGAAAATCACAGATGTAGGGATGTTGTGAGAGGAAGGCAGGAAGCCCAGACATGCCAGAGGAAACTTGGAGGAGTGGCAAAGGTGAAAGGAGACCCACGCTTTCTTTGTACCCGAAAAACTGAACATACTGGTGAACAACAGCATCATATACTTTAGTTCAAGGGAATCAAACCGTGGGCGTTTATATAAGTCCTACAAATGATGAGAGTATTTGAGAGCACGTTTTAAAAACAGGCTGAGGCCTTCCAAAAACAGCAACTGCAGCGAAGAGCTTAAATTTACCTCAGATGAATGTAATCTGCTGGTGAATACATTGCAGGCTAATCATATACTACTACCTTATGGGTACAATTTATCAGGCAGAAAATGTAAACCAGTGTCTTCTACTGTGGGCTTTCTTTTCTTGGTTATGTTTATTTTGACTCGGTTCAAGGTAACTGGCTGAGCTGCAGTGTGTTAGACATCAGCAGAACAAAACTGTTGTGCTGTGATTAACTGGCTAGTTGGCGACTCCTCTGATCTCAGATAATAGTTTGAGTACAAAAACACCCTCATGCCATTACTCAGAAATACCCTTGGAAGTGACCACATATTGCAACCATCTTGTAATGTTTTTTCTCATTTTCATTCAATTACATTTAACAGCAAAAAAAAAACTGTCCTTGTGGATTGTAATGTCTTGGCTGTGTTCTGTGTATCTTTTATAACACTGTGCAGCTCATAACAGATAGAAGAGCTTAGGAATTAAAAACTTTCACCTGAAAACTCACAGAGCTTTTTACTTTGTGTACTGTTTATATGTGCCACTAAAATGCTGCATATGTACTGCTGAAATAATAAAATGTAGATTTGTTTAAACAGGTGAACTTCATTATTTCTGCAGATTTGTGGAGGGGAATTGGAAGCAGGAAAGGTCTGCACGTCAGCAGGTGAAAAGAAAAGAGAGGGAGGAAGTTAAGTTGGACGTGTGTGTGTGTGTGTGTCACGGAGATCACACAGCTGAGGCATGTGGAAGTGTACAGCACATAGGTGTTTTGACTGACAGCTTCTAGCAGTAATCACGTGTATGATTGTTTCCACATGCGAAACGGATGTAAAAATGATTGGATGAAAAATCACCCCGTGGCCGGCAGTCTGAATAAAGGCTGTGAAGTCGTGTAAACATGGTTTCAGTTATCCTGCAGGAAAGTAAGACTTTAACTTTTTATTTGATACATCAAAGCATGAAGGTATGCAAGAGGGACTACTTTTACACACATGTAGACTATTGTACTGATGTTTCAAGTATATTTTTTGTCTCTAACCACAAAATCAGATGTTTTCTGATGGTGAGTGAGTTTTTTTTCCAAAGAAAGCAAATGTTTTTAATATATTGATCATTTTGAGCCATTTTAGTTCACAATGGAGAGATCTGATGAAACTAAAATAATAATTTTAGTCAATTTTAGTCCATAGAATAGGCTGGAAAATCATGGGAATGCCTTTGCCCGTTCACATCTCTGTCTGGTGTAATATCACACCCCGATTGTGCCAATGAGTTTAATAAAAGGATGAAAACTAGCATTTTTTTTTTTTTTACATACAGAATAATTAGCTAGTTCAGTTACAGAGCCAATGCACAACACCACCCACCTCAAAGTGCTTTATATCATCAGCTAGGCCATACAATACCAGAGAGAGAAGTCCAAAAATCACTCCCGTTAAATAGGAAGAAACATTCAGCAGAACCAAGCTCTTAGGTTAAAGAAAAAACATAAAAGAGGAAGAACGATCAACAAAACACAGACTACAGGAGAGAGAGGGCATTGTAACTGACGTGCAGCGGTGGCACACGTGGAGAGTGGAGCAGAAATGCTGTGCCTATCATGGGAAGGCCTCCATCAGTCTGATGTAAGATGCACAACTAAGTGATGCTTCAAAAAGGAACACTTTAAGGCTAACCTTAAAAGTTCAGGGGTCATCTGTCTCCTATATCCAAAGTGTAAATGGTTCTACAAGAAAGGAACCTGAGACTTGAAGGCTCTGCCTCTCATTCTACTTTTAGAGGCTCTAGGAACGACAAGGAAGCCTGCAGTCGTGGATTAAAGTGCTCTACTGGGATAATATGGCACAGTGAGATCTGTAAGTTATCATGGCAACTGATAATTCAAAACTTTGCATCTCAGGAGAAAGATTTTAACATTAGAACCACCTGTGTAATACTGTGTAGCTGACCTACCATAGATGGACACGAGACTTTGACAGTGAATGCTTTCAGGAGGTTGGAGCGTTCATGGATTGTTGTAAGCAGTTTGTGCCGTTAACACAAGGGACACTTCACAGTCACAGTAACAATCCATGCCAGAACCATAGACTGCATATAAAACATGAATGTAGCTTTGGCGTTTGGAAAGTGAAGCCAATAATTCAGCTTTCATTATTCCTGATGGCCATGAGGAGGGGACTCATTTGGTTTTGAAAATAATTCTCCTTCTATGGAAGTCTGGAAAACAAAGACTTTGATCCACAACCTCAGGAAACACTTTCCTGATGAATTTGTGGCCAGAGTCACTAGTTTCAAGTCTTGTTTAATACAATGTGACTTTCATTGTATAAATTATGTTCTCCTTTGTGTAACTGACAACTTGCAAGCCTTTGAGTGTGTGCCTCAATTTAGCAGTGAAATCCACACTCGTCACGTCCCAGATTCAACACGTTTTTGCAAACTAATGGATGGCATAATGTTGCTTTCTAAAGATATGACCAGTGTTTTGTTTTGGGGTTTTTTTTTAAAAATATTTTTTCTCATTTCTCATGTTTTTTCTCAATTACAATACATGAGATTATTTTCTTGTTCATCCCATGACAGCACTCAGTTTCATAACAAGAAACCGAGGGTTCTTCATGTCTGGTTCAGACATGAAATTAACCAAAACATTGGTCCAACTCATGCATTTGCCACAACAAAGAAGGCAGATGTTGTAAATTCTCCTCAGCATCAACTCCACATGGCATCGTCCCTATTCTTCATCTCATTACTTGGCATATATAATCTCTGGTTATACTGTGGCTTTTTTGGGCAGGGAGACAGAGTGAACTATAAAGTGTTTTATACAAGCTGAGGAGTGGAGTTAAACTGGAAGGCAGTCTCTGCATGTTTGCAGTATGGAAACATTTCTTTCATGAGTTGCAATTCTGTTTGATTCCAGATGAAAAAAGCCACAGGGAGAGAAAGATGCATATGAGTCTTGACACATAAATCCTGGATGATGCTGCACTTGAAGTGCTATCCTAACCTCACCAAAAACACTACATTTAGCAAAAATATATTCTGTGCATTTCTTTTCCTAAGCCATAATGATTCTGAACAAGCAGGATAGAAATTCTTCTAGTTATATTCAAGGATCCACATACTTTTTATGATCTTGTGCATGAAAGTCCTGAATCCTTTCAGACTTCATCTAATCACATGGCAGCCACTTGATGCATTTTAGACATTTGGTCAAGACGACCTGCTGAGGTTCAAATTTAGCATCAGAGTTGGGAAGAAAAGTGAGTTAAGTAACTTTAAACTTTGCATAGTTGTTGGTGTAATACAGGCTGGTGTGAGTATTTCAGAAACTGTTGATCTGCTAGGATTTTCCCACACAACCATCTCTGGGGATTAAAAAGAGGAACATATGTAGTGAGCAGCAGTCCTTTGAGTAAAAATGCCTTGTTGATGTCAGAGGTCAGAGGAGAATGGCGAGACTGCTTCAAGGTAATAGGAAGGCAGCAATAACTCAAATAACCACTCATATCAACCAAGTTGTGTAGAAAGGCATCTCTGAATGAATAACACATTGAATCCTGAAGCAGATGGTCTACAACAGCAGAAGACTACATCAGGTCCCACTCCTGTCAACTAAGACAGCACAGGCTCACCAAAATTGGAAATTAGAAGACTGGAAAAACAATGTGAGCAACATTCAGAAGGTAGGATCAGAATTTTGCATAAAAAACACAAAAGTGTGTCTCCGTCATGCCTTGTTCAGGCAGTTTTGTTATACTACTGACTGTAAATTACTTTAGGTGAATGGAATGTCTCTAAATGTTCATCTCAACCAAAAAGCTAAGGATTTTTTAAAAACTGTGAATCATGCAAAACCGCTCTGATAGAATCCAGGAATTTTAAGGGAAATGAGCATAATAAGTTCCCTTTGACAATAATTTTTTTAAAATCACAAATTGTTATGATCCTGCTTTAAGTCTAATCTCTGTACTCAAATAATTACACTAAGTCATGCAACTGTTTTGTGTTTGTTCTTGACAGTGAAGCACGTTTTCTTTATGGCTGCTTCTCTGTGGTCTGACCAGAAACTAACTCATCCTTATTCTAGAAAGTGCACCACAACATGTGGCAACAGAGGCCACAAACATGAGCTCATTCCTCTTGAGGGGAACTAGCAACTAAAAAACAGTGATAGAAAGAGAGAAAGTCCCAGTGTTCCTCTCCACATCCATTTGTCTTTGGACTACATTCCTGCTCCTCTTCCTCATAATGAAATGGTTATCCCTGCAAACAATGAGAAGACTGAGCTGCAGGAGCATCTGCAGCATGTGAAGTGGGAGATGAAACAAAAATTGCCTCACAAGGTCGAGGTCAACTTCAGCATCATCACTGAGGGCATTCTTTGAGCCAAGGCGTTGAAGAGAAAGCAGGCACGAACTGAAAATGGCCCTATTCTCTTCCTAACATGCTTTTATTTCCCACATACTTCGTGATCAGCAGGTCTCAGTATGTTTTCAGGTAATACAGCTGGAAAGGTGAACTGTTCCTACTTTAAGAGCAAGTGGAGGCTTTCATAAACCAAGAGGATGAAAGGATCTGAGGGGAAACTAAAACCCTTCATTTTCATTAATTAAAGCAAAAGAAAATGTTTTGATGGAGTCAGTAACTATGAAGGCAAATATGTTGCAAAATGTATTTACTATCATAGTTAAATACAAAAAGAAAGAATGTGCAGAAAAAATCAGAACTCTAAACTCACACCCATGATATGAATTCAAAAATAATAGTCGACCTACTTTCTGAGTTACTGTAACAAAAAAAGGAAAAGAAGAAAGTCTTTTCTGTGGATAAGTCCTCAATTTTCCTTTATTCCTTGTAATGTTGTAAGTCTCCATATGAGTCATGTTGACCACGTGCTGTGTGCTTCATGCTTTGCTCTGGAATGTCAGGTTTCAAATTGCATGTACCTGACTATTGCCATGCCATGCCAGAGATATAAGATTGTGTGTAACTGTAAAATAAAATGACTATGATTTATGTGCAATAAAATAACATAAAACACACACCAAAGTACACACAGGACTTTTTATTAGTAAGTTACAAAGCGGACACATGCACTGCCAAGGACATTTCAAAAATAATACTATGACATTTCATCATGTTTCAGTTAAACAAGTTAAGAATCAAGCAGTGAAGTAAGAAAAGATTTGTTCTGTTTATAACAATTAGAAAATGTATGATTGAACACAGAAGAAACATGCACTTTACTGCACTGCAACATAGAAAATGATCCTAACTGTAGACAAACATATCATTTTCATTTAACAAATTTAACATTTTCATTTGATGATACAAATGTGTTTGCAGTGACTGACTCAGTTTCTTCCAGAAGCCACAGGTTAACAGGTTAAAGGACATTTATCGTGTCACACAGCATGTTCTTTGGAAACTTGTTCAGCGCAGCAGTTTGAGAAAATATCACAAGCTGTCTGAGTGAGCAGGGTTTCCTTCAATTACGTCACAAACACGGAGCTCAAATAGGGCTTTGGAGTTGACGTCACGCCACGAATCAAAACAAACACATTGTGTTGGAAGGAAGATTGCTACGAACCACACTTAAAAGCAGCTCAAAAGAAAAAGAGACAGACTGCGTCCGGATGCAAAGAGAAGGTACTTGCAAAAAATAGTGTGCATTGGAAATGTGGACCCGTATGAAAGACGGCAGTGGAGTAGAAACCCTGAAGACCAGCTGCTATTGACTTACCATGATATATTCTCGTACCTTGTCTGTGGATTCAGCGCATACACGGCGAAGCAATTTTGCAATTATAAATCTCTGGAAGCACACATCCAACAAGGACTGGGTACAAGATTTGGCTATTTTTAAGCCTCCTCGTTGTGAATTCGCCGTCATTCAAACAAAGTTAAGTCAGCTTGAGTACTGCGAGTAAAATGCGTTTGATTTCCCTCCGAACATTCAGATTAGTGCAAGCATAAATTCATTCATGAGGGGGAAATTACAGTGAGAACATGTGGAGGCTCTGTTAGATGGATAACATAATGAGTTCAGTGCATTGATGTAACATTGTCCTGAAGGATTTAATTATTCTCTGTGGTGAAAGAAATTGCACTAATTAATTCATATTTATTATAAATAATCCTAATTATACACCTTGCTTCCGTGTTTATGTCCTGTGTCACTTAAAATATATTCTATTTTGGTTTTATACATTGATTAATGACCTGCTGAATCTCCTTATCATATTAAGTGATTCATAATTGTCACTTAAAGCTGAACTTTATGCTTTCTCCCTCATGAAAGTGATTACATCCTTGCATTACATACTTTAGGTTCATTTTTTGCTGGTAGATTTTAAAAACAAAAAAAACAACAAAAAAAACCAGGCAGATTTAGAATATACCATGCAGCGTTCTATAGATGGATACATAAAAAGATAAAAAAAATTACATGTATGTGCTAACTTTCTAAACACTTTGTTACATTTATGATAAATGGATTTGAAAGTAGATAAAACACATTTGTGTTGGCCTTGCCTCATTAAAGTTCTTGTCGTTAAATTAACTTTATCTGTGTGTGTTTCAGGTACTGCACTCTCAAAGACTGAATGAACCAGCATTGTGGGCATGGGTCATTGTGAGCATCACAGGGAAGGTTGAAGCCGCCCACTGCACCTGTATGGCCGGAGTCGCGGAGACCTGCACCCATGTCACTGCTCTTCTGTTTAAAGTGGAAGCAACAGTGTTGATCTGTGGCACAAGGACTGTTACAGGTGAACCTGCATACTGGGTTTTGCCTGGTAATATGACCAAGATACAGCCAGAGGTTGGCCATAAGATAGACTTCTCCTCTTCAGCTGCCCCAAAAAAGGCTCTTGATCAAAACATAAACAGACCATTCGTTGTGACAGGTAAAAGAAGCCATCCTCAAAAAAGAAAAATTCCACCTGCTACTGTGGAGGAGTCGTCTCAGCTGATGGGAAAATATTTCTCCAAACATAGTTCTGTTATGAATAACCCATAATGTTGTATTTAGGGGGTCTACATTTGTGCCTGAAGTGCATTGCCATGTAAATAATTTGCATTTACTGAATATGTACTTACTAACACTGTTCAAAAGTTGAATAAAGAAACAAATGTTTGCCTTTTTTTTTTTTTATTAAAACCACTTTGCAGAACATCACATCTGTAACAATGTAGAATCCATGTTGTTTATAGTTTACAAATGACAAAATGTTCACATAAAATCATGACAGCATTTCAATAATATCACCCACTACTAGCATTCTGTTATTTACTGTCTCTTTTGAAAACTTAACTACATATACAGCACAAGACTTTTAAGAGTATTTAACAAGAGCATTTTCCCTGGTTTTACTACCACACTGGGGCACATGTTCATCAAAACGCAGCAAACCTTCACCATCTTATCCAGAAGGGTCACCTCTTCACCCTCACATGGAAGAAGTAATCTGATTGGCATGGTGGTGTGTAGCATGTAGTTTGAAGCAGGGATTTCGTAGTGCCCCATGTGTAGCGCTGGAACCCAGTCACGATGTGTTTCATCCATTTCATAGGCTGGTTTGCCTGCAATAAAGAAAAACAATTAGCGACTCTATAAATAGAACATAAATCTACAAAATCACTCATTAGGATGTTTTTTCTAATTTGCTATGACCTCAGAGCGCATTGAAAATAAAACTAATAGGCTATAAAGAGTAATATGAACTTATTTAGAACTTACCTGAATGAAAATGTCTGGAGCACACCAACAGATATCTGGGGATGGAGAACTGCTGGTCTCAGAGCTGCTATCCAGGCTAGACGCCTTCTTTTGGTAACATCTGATACATCCCGTTGCTCCCAGGTGGGGAAACGATAAAAAGAGAGCCCATTTTCCAGCTTATTCCCTTCCCGATCGTGCGATCTAACATTACAACCGACAACACAGCAAGTGCGAACCATTGCTGACGCTATCCGTGTGCTTTCGCTCGTTTAGGCCTTTGTTTGGCCTGCTAAAACGGCGTCTCGGCGGTCACGCCCCCTCCCGTGACATCACACTTCAAAGCCCAATAGGGCTTTGGAGCGTGATGTCATGGCGCGAGGGGGCGTGGCCCCCCTCCCGTGACATCACGCTCCAAAGCCCTATTGGGCTTTGAAGTGTGATGTCACGGGAGGGGGGCCACGCCCCCTCGCGCCATGACAGTAGGCCAAAAAAGCACACGGAAGCGTCAGCTATGGTTCGTACGTGCTGTGTTGCAACAATAGATCACACGATAGGGAAGGCAAGAAGCTGGAAAATGGGCTCTCTTTTCATCGTCTCCCCTCCTGGAGGCAACGGGAGGGATCTCATGTATCTGATATTACTAAACGAAGACGTCAGGCTTGGATTGCAGCCGTCAGACGAGCGGATATTGAGTCCTCTGCCATCCCCAATTTTTTGTTGGTTTGCTCGCGGCATTTTCTTTCCGGTGAGTTCTAAATAAATTCATATCTCTCTTAATAGGCTTTTAGTGTTATTTTGAATGCGCTGAGGTCATAGATAATTAGATAAAATATCCTAATGTGTGATGCTGCAGAACCACGTCATGTTGACGGAGTAGCTTATTATTTGGCATTGTTGCAGGCAAACCAGCATATGAAATATGAAACAGAAAAGAAAAGTATGTTTATTTTTTTTATTCAAGATCTGTTGACATGTACTTAGCAAGTACATACACATGAAATGCAAACTATTTACATGGCAACGCACAGCTGGCAACCTCTGGCTGTATCTTGGTCATATGGTCAACATACTCACAAATTGGAGGCTTAAAAACGGCCAAATCTTGTACCCAACCGTTTGTGAATTAGATGTGCGCCTCCAGGAATTTATAATTCCGAAAATGATTCGCCGTGTATGCGCTGACTCCACAGACAAGGTACGCGACGATATCGGGATAGGACAACGGCGGCAGGCCGTCTGGGTTACCGCTCCACTGCCTTTTTTCATAGGGGTCCACATTACCGATGCACGCTATTTTTTCAGAGTACCGTCTCTTGGCGTCTGGGCGCAATCGTTCGCGATACAGCCCTTTGTCTTTTGCGCTGATTTTAAGCAAGGTTCTGGCAGTCCTGCTATCAACACAGTGTGTTTGTTTTGATTTGTGGCCTTCTGACATGGCGCCGCGATCCCACAATGCACTGCGGCGTGACGTCAACTCGAAAGTCCTGGGAGGAGCTGCCCCATGAGAACGAAGATTACGTGACAACGCGTCACAAAGCAGAGTGCTTTGAAGTGCGGTCGTGGTTTGAAGTGCAGCCGTTAGGTCACGCCTACTGAGGGCATAAATACAAGTCAAAAACCACATTAGTGTGTCTGTTCCTCTCGCTTTGCCTTCCTTATTGCTTTGTTCATTTTCATCAGCATCGGCGGAGCCTATTAACACATGTTTGCGCTAAAATATGCACTTTGCTTTCAATAACATATATGTGGTATTAAAATACGCCAAATGTTTTCCTTTTAAGCACATTTTAAATAAAACCGATTTACCAGTAGGCCGCCATTGTTATTTACTTCTGGGTAGTAACGTCACACGGTTGCACCGCATATCACACGCTTGTAAGCTTCTGTCAGACCCGGCGTGGAAAACTGGAGGTTCCCTCCAGAATTCATGTCGCTTTCTTTCCGATCTCCTTATGTTTCAGGGCTTGAATCTGTTCCTGAGCTCCTGCCCTCTGGTATCCATCTCACCTTCTTGCTAGCTTCTGTCAGACCCAGCGTGGAAAACTGGAGGTTCCCTCCAGAATTCATGTCGCTTTCTTTCCAATCTCCTTATGTTTCAGGGCTTGGATCTGTTCCTGGGCTGCTGCACTCTGGTATCCATCTCACCTGCTTGCAAGCATCTGTCACATCCTGCGTGGAAAAATATTTAAAGTACATTGACCTAAGTTGCTTTTGTTTTGGTTTTTTTAGGGACAAAAAAAAAAGGCGGACAGTCGCAGAGGCTGAAGAAGCTTCTGAGCAGTGTTGCCAACTTAGCTAAAAAAAGACGTGAAAGCGCGTATCGCTTTTACTCTCAACAAGCAGCGGGTGCTGTAATGCAGTCAGTTCTTGTTTTACTCTTTTACTCTTATGCTGTTTTGTGGATCACAAGGTTTAAAACTACTTATAAACACACACACACAAAGTAACTCCACCAGAGTGCCTATTTCGGGTCACTTTTGCCGGTCCAAGCCCGGGTAAAAAAAACAATAATTGCTAAAAGAAATTTAATTTGTAGTTCTAAATAAACTCTAAATGCATTTAGGACGTTTTTTACTCACTTTATGTCTCTTCCACGATGTTATTTCTTTCTCCAACAACATAGGTTACAATTATATTAGCATGACCAATTATGCAAATTAGGTGATGACGTCATTTAGCGACTTCTAGCGACTTTTAGGACAACCAATAGCGATTTTCCTTACTGAGGAGTTGGCAACACTGCTTCTGAGGTGGGAGGTGAAGCCTCCTGTAGAAATTTCAAGAATTCATGTTGCATTCTTTCCAATCTTCTTATGTTTCAGGGCTTGGATCTGTTCCTGGGCTCCTGCCCTCTGGTAACGATCTCACCTGCTTGCAAGCTTCCGTCAGAGCCAGCGTGGAAAACTACTTAAAGTACCCTGACCAAATTTCCTTTTCTTTTTGTTTTTTTAGGGACAAAAAAAAGGAAAATGCGGACAGTCCCAGGAGCTGAAGAAGCTTCTGAGGTGGGAGGTGAAGCTTCTTGTAGAAATTTCAAGAATTCATGTCGCTTTCTTTCCAATCTCCTTATGTTTCAGGACTTGAATCCGTTCCTGGGCTGCTGCACTCTCACCTGCTTGCTAGCTTCCTTCAGACCCGGCGTGGAAAACTGGAGGTTCCCTCCAGAATTCATGTCGCTTTCTTTCCAATCTCCTTATGTTTCAGGGCTTGAATCTGTTCCTGGGCTCCTGCCCTCTGGTAACGATCTCACCTGCTTGCTAGATTCCGTCAGACCCGGCGTGGAAAACTGGATGTTCCCTCCAGAATTCATGTCGCTTTCTTTCCAATCTCTTTATGTTTCAGGGCTTGAATCTGTTCCTGGGCTTCTGCGCACTCCCCTCCTTGCTAGCTTCTGTCAGACCCGGCGTGGAAAACTGGAGGTTCCCTCCAGAATTCATGTCGCTTTCTTTCCAATCTCTTTATGTTTCAGGGCTTGAATCTGTTCCTGGGCTTCTGCGCACTCCCCTCCTTGCTAGCTTCTGTCAGACCCGGCGTGGAAAACTGGAGGTTCCCTCCAGAATTCATGTCGCTTTCTTTCCAATCTCTTTATGTTTCAGGGCTTGAATCTGTTCCTGGGCTTCTGCGCACTCCCCTCCTTGCTAGCTTCTGTCAGACCCGGCGTGGAAAACTGGAGGTTCCCTCCAGAATTCATGTCGCTTTCTTTCCAATCTCCTTATGTTTCAGGGCTTGAATCTGTTCCTGGGCTCCTGCCCTCTGGTAACGATCTCACCTGCTTGCAAGCTTCCGTCAGAGCCAGCGTGGAAAACTACTTAAAGTACCCTGACCTAATTTCCTTTTCTTTTTGTTTTTTTAGGGACAAAAAAAAGGAAAATGCGGACAGTCCCAGGAGCTGAAGAAGCTTCTGAGGTGGGAGGTGAAGCTTCTTGTAGAAATTTCAAGAATTCATGTCGCTTTCTTTCCAATCTCCTTATGTTTCAGGGCTTGAATCCGTTCCTGGGCTGCTGCACTCTCACCTTTTTGCTAGCTTCCTTCAGACCCGGGGTGGAAAACTGGAGGTTCCCTCCAGAATTCATGTTGCTTTCTTTCCAATCTCCTTATGTTTCAGGGCTTGAATCTGTTCCTGGGCTCCTGCCCTCTGGTAACGATCTCACCTGCTTGCTAGCTTCCGTCAGACCCAGCGTGGAAAACTGGAGATTCCCTCCAGAATTCATGTCGCTTTCTTCCCAATCTCTTTATGTTTCAGGGCTTGAATCTGTTCCTGGGCTGCTTCACTCTCACCTGCTTGCTAGCTTCCGTCAGGCCCGGCGTGGAAAACTCCAGGTTCCCTCCAGAATTCATGTCGCTTTCTTTCCAATCTCCTTATGTTTCAGGGTTTGAATCTGTTCCTGGGCTCCTGCCCTCTGGTAACGATCTCACCTGCTTGCAAGCTTCCGTCAGAGCCAGCGTGGAAAACTACTTAAAGTACCCTGACCTAATTTCCTTTTCTTTTTGTTTTTTTAGGGACAAAAAAAAGGAAAATGCGGACAGTCCCAGGAGCTGAAGAAGCTTCTGAGGTGGGAGGTGAAGCTTCTTGTAGAAATTTCAAGAATTCATGTCGCTTTCTTTCCAATCTCCTTATGTTTCAGGGCTTGAATCCGTTCCTGGGCTGCTGCACTCTCACCTTTTTGCTAGCTTCCTTCAGACCCGGGGTGGAAAACTGGAGGTTCCCTCCAGAATTCATTTTGCTTTCTTTCCAATCTCCTTATGTTTCAGGGCTTGAATCTGTTCCTGGGCTCCTGCCCTCTGGTAACGATCTCACCTGCTTGCTAGCTTCCGTCAGACCCAGCATGGAAAACTGGAGATTCCCTCCAGAATTCATGTCGCTTTCTTCCCAATCTCTTTATGTTTCAGGGCTTGAATCTGTTCCTGGGCTGCTTCACTCTCACCTGCTTGCTAGCTTCCGTCAGGCCCGGCGTGGAAAACTCCAGGTTCCCTCCAGAATTCATGTCGCTTTCTTTCCAATCTCCTTATGTTTCAGGGTTTGAATCTGTTCCTGGGCTCCTGCCCTCTGGTAACGATCTCACCTGCTTGCAAGCTTCCGTCAGAGCCAGCGTGGAAAACTACTTAAAGTACCCTGACCAAATTTCCTTTTCTTTTTGTTTTTTTAGGGACAAAAAAAAGGAAAATGCGGACAGTCCCAGGAGCTGAAGAAGCTTCTGAGGTGGGAGGTGAAGCTTCTTGTAGAAATTTCAAGAATTCATGTCGCTTTCTTTCCAATCTCCTTATGTTTCAGGACTTGAATCCGTTCCTGGGCTGCTGCACTCTCACCTGCTTGCTAGCTTCCATCAGACCCGGCGTGGAAAACTCCAGGTTCCCTCCAGAATTCATGTCGCTTTTTTTCCAATCTCCTTATGTTTCAGGGCTTGAATCTGTTCCTGGGCTCCTGCCCTCTGGTAACGATCTCACCTGCTTGCTAGATTCCGTCAGACCCGGCGTGGAAAACTGGAGGTTCCCTCCAGAATTCATGTCGCTTTCTTTCCAATCTCTTTATGTTTCAGGGCTTGAATCTGTTCCTGGGCTGCTGCACTCTCACCTGCTTGCTAGCTTCCTTCAGACCCGGTGTGGAAAACTGGAGGTTCCCTCCAGAATTCTTGTCGCTTTCTTTCCAATCTCCTTATCTTTCAGGACTTGAATCTGTTCCTGGGCTGCTGCGCACTCCCCTCCTTGCTAGCTTCCGTCAGACCCGGCGTGGAAAACTGGAGGTTCCCTCCAGAATTCATGTCGCTTTCTTTCTAATCTCCTTATGTTTCAGGGCTTGAATCTGTTCCTGGGCTGCTGCACTCTCACCTGCTTGCTAGCTTCTGTCAGTCCCGGCGTGGAAAACTGGAGGTTCCCTCCAGAATTCTTGTCGCTTTCTTTCCAATCTCCTTATGTTTCAGGGCTTGAATCTGTTCCTGGGCTGCTGTGCACTCCCCTCCTTGCTACCTTCCGTCAGACCCGGCGTGGAAAACTGGAGGTTCCCTCCAGAATTCATGTTGCTTTCTTTCCAATCTCCTTATGTTTCAGGGCTTGAATCTGTTCCTGGGCTCCTGCCCTCTGGTAACGATCTCACCTGCTTGCAAGCTTCCGTCAGAGCCAGCGTGGAAAACTACTTAAAGTACCCTGACCTAATTTCCTTTTCTTTTTGTTTTTTTAGGGACAAAAAAAAGGAAATTGCGGACAGTCCCAGGAGCTGAAGAAGCTTCTGAGGTGGGAGGTGAAGCTTCTTGTAGAAATTTCAAGAATTCATGTCACTTTCTTTCCAATCTCCTTATGTTTCAGGGCTTGAATCTGTTCCTGGGCTGCTGCACTCTCACCTCCTTGCTAGCTTCTGTCAGTCCCGGCGTGGAAAACTGGAGGTTCCCTCCAGAATTCTTGTCGCTTTCTTTCCAATCTCCTTATGTTTCAGGGCTTGAATCTGTTCCTGGGCTGCTGCACTCTCACCTGCTTGCTAGCTTCCTTCAGACCCGGCGTGGAAAACTGGAGGTTCCCTCCAGAATTCATGTCGCTTTCTTTCCAATCTCCTTATGTTTCAGGGCTTGAATCTGTTCCTGGGCTGCTGCGCACTCCCCTCCTTGCTAGCTTCCTTCAGACCCGGGGTGGAAAACTGGAGGTTCCCTCTAGAATTCATGTCGCTTTCTTTCCAATCTCCTTATGTTTCAGGTCTTGAATCTGTTCCTGGGCTCCTGCCTTCTGGTAACGATCTCACCTGCTTGCTAGCTTCCGTCAGACCCGGCGTGGAAAATTGGAGGTTCCCTCCAGAATTCATGTTGCTTTCTTTCCAATCTCTTTATGTTTCAGGGCTTGAATCTGTTCCTGGGCTCCTGCCCTCTGGTAACGATCTCACCTGCTTGCAAGCTTCCGTCAGAGCCAGCGTGGAAAACTACTTAAAGTACCCTGACCTAATTTCCTTTTCTTTTTGTTTTTTTAGGGACAAAAAAAAGGAAATTGCGGACAGTCCCAGGAGCTGAAGAAGCTTCTGAGGTGGGAGGTGAAGCTTCTTGTAGAAATTTCAAGAATTCATGTCACTTTCTTTCCAATCTCCTTATGTTTCAGGGCTTGAATCTGTTCCTGGGCTGCTGCACTCTCACCTCCTTGCTAGCTTCTGTCAGTCCCGGCGTGGAAAACTGGAGGTTCCCTCCAGAATTCTTGTCGCTTTCTTTCCAATCTCCTTATGTTTCAGGGCTTGAATCTGTTCCTGGGCTGCTGCACTCTCAGCTGATTGCTAGCTTCTGTCAGTCCCGGCGTGGAAAACTGGAGGTTCCCTCCAGAATTCATGTCGCTTTCTTTCCAGTCTCCTTATGTTTCAGTGCTTGAATCTGTTCCTTGGCTTCTGCGCACTCCCCTCCTTGCTAGCTTCTGTTAGACCCTGCGTGGAAAACTGGAGGTTCCCTCCAGAATTCATGTCGCTTTCTTTCCAATCTCCTTATGTTTCAGGGCTTGAATCTGTTCCTGGGCTCCTGCCCTCTGGTAACGATCTCACCTGCTTGCAAGCTTCCGTCAGAGCCAGCGTGGAAAATTACTTAAAGTACCCTGACCTAATTTCCTTTTCTTTTTGTTTTTTTAGGGACAAAAAAAAGGAAATTGCGGACAGTCCCAGGAGCTGAAGAAGCTTCTGAGGTGGGAGGTGAAGCTTCTTGTAGAAATTTCAAGAATTCATGTCACTTTCTTTCCAATCTCCTTATGTTTCAGGGCTTGAATCTGTTCCTGGGCTGCTGCACTCTCACCTCCTTGCTAGCTTCTGTCAGTCCCGGCGTGGAAAACTGGAGGTTCCCTCCAGAATTCTTGTCGCTTTCTTTCCAATCTCCTTATGTTTCAGGGCTTGAATCTGTTCCTGGGCTGCTGCACTCTCACCTGCTTGCTAGCTTCCTTCAGACCCGGCGTGGAAAACTGGAGGTTCCCTCCAGAATTCATGTCGCTTTCTTTCCAATCTCCTTATGTTTCAGGGCTTGAATCTGTTCCTGGGCTGCTGCACTCTCACCTCCTTGCTAGCTTCTGTCAGTCCCGGCGTGGAAAACTGGAGGTTCCCTCCAGAATTCATGTCGCTTTCTTTCCAATCTCCTTATGTTTCAGGGCTTGAATCTGTTCCTGGGCTCCTGCCCTCTGGTAACGATCTCACCTGCTTGCTAGCTTCCGTCAGACCCGGCGTGGAAAACTACTTAAAGTACCTTGACCTAATTTCCTTTTCTTTTTGTTTTTTTAGGGACAAAAAAAAGGAAAATGCGGACAGTCCCAGAAGCTGAAGAAGCTTCTGAGGTGGGAGGTGAAGCTTCTTGTAGAAATTTCAAGAATTCATGTCACTTTCTTTCCAATCTCCTTATGTTTCAGGGCTTGAATCTGTTCCTGGGCTGCTGCACTCTCACCTCCTTGCTAGCTTCTGTCAGTCCCGGCGTGGAAAACTGGAGGTTCCCTCCAGAATTCTTGTCGCTTTCTTTCCAATCTCCTTATGTTTCAGGGCTTGAATCTGTTCCTGGGCTGCTGCACCCTCACCTGCTTGCTAGCTTCTGTCAGTCCCGGCGTGGAAAACTGGAGGTTCCCTCCAGAATTCTTGTCGCTTTCTTTCCAATCTCCTTATGTTTCAGGGCTTGAATCTGTTCCTGGGCTGCTGTGCACTCCCCTCCTTGCTAGCTTCCGTCAGACCCGGCGTGGAAAACTGGAGGTTCCCTCCAGAATTCATGTTGCTTTCTTTCCAATCTCCTTATGTTTCAGGGCTTGAATCTGTTCCTGGGCTCCTGCCCTCTGGTAACGATCTCACCTGCTTGCTAGCTTCCGTCAGACCCAGCGTGGAAAACTGGAGGTTCCCTCCAGAATTCATGTCGCTTTCTTTCCAATCTCCTTATGTTTCAGGGCTTGAATCTGTTCCTGGGCTTCTGCGCACTCCCCTCCTTGCTAGCTTCTGTCCGACCCGGCGTGGAAAACTGGAGGTTCCCTCCAGAATTCATGTTGCTTTCTTTCCAATCTCCTTATGTTTCAGGGCTTGAATCTGTTCCTGGGCTGCTGCCCTCTGGTAACGATCTCACCTGCTTGCAAGCTTCCGTCAGAGCCAGCGTGGAAAACTACTTAAAGTACCCTGACCTAATTTCCTTTTCTTTTTGTTTTTTTAGGGACAAAAAAAAGGAAATTGCGGACAGTCCCAGGAGCTGAAGAAGCTTCTGAGGTGGGAGGTGAAGCTTCTTGTAGAAATTTCAAGAATTCATGTCACTTTCTTTCCAATCTCCTTATGTTTCAGGGCTTGAATCTGTTCCTGGGCTGCTGCACTCTCACCTCCTTGCTAGCTTCTGTCACTCCCGGCGTGGAAAACTGGAGGTTCCCTCCAGAATTCATGTTGCTTTCTTTCCAATCTCCTTATGTTTCAGGGCTTGAATCTGTTCCTGGGCTCCTGCCCTCTGGTAACGATCTCACCTGCTTGCTAGCTTCCGTCAGACCCGGCGTGGAAAACTACTTAAAGTACCTTGACCTAATTTCCTTTTCTTTTTGTTTTTTTAGGGACAAAAAAAAGGAAAATGCGGACAGTCCCAGAAGCTGAAGAAGCTTCTGAGGTAGGAGGTGAAGCTTCTTGTAGAAATTTCAAGAATTCATGTCACTTTCTTTCCAATCTCCTTATGTTTCAGGGCTTGAATCTGTTCCTGGGCTGCTGCACTCTCACCTCCTTGCTAGCTTCTGTCAGTCCCGGCGTGGAAAACTGGAGGTTCCCTCCAGAATTCTTGTCGCTTTCTTTCCAATCTCCTTATGTTTCAGGGCTTGAATCTGTTCCTGGGCTGCTGCACCCTCACCTGCTTGCTAGCTTCTGTCAGTCCCGGCGTGGAAAACTGGAGGTTCCCTCCAGAATTCATGTCGCTTTCTTTCCAATCTCCTTATGTTTCAGGGCTTGAATCCGTTCCTGGGCTGCTGCACTCTGGTAACGATCTCACCTGCTTGTTAGCTTCCGTCAGACCCGGCGTGGAAAACTACTTAAAGTACCTTGACCTAATTTCCTTTTCTTTTTGTTTTTTTAGGGACAAAAAAAAGGAAAATGCGGACAGTCCCAGGAGCTGAAGAAGCTTCTGAGGTGGGAGGTGAAGCTTCTTGTAGAAATTTCAAGAATTCATGTCACTTTCTTTCCAATCTCCTTATGTTTCAGGGCTTGAATCTGTTCCTGGGCTGCTGCACTCTCACCTCCTTGCTAGCTTCTGTCAGTCCCGGCGTGGAAAACTGGAGGTTCCCTCCAGAATTCTTGTCGCTTTCTTTCCAATCTTCTTATGTTTCAGGGCTTGAATCTGTTCCTGGGCTGCTGCACCCTCACCTGCTTGCTAGCTTCTGTCAGTCCCGGCGTGGAAAACTGGAGGTTCCCTCCAGAATTCTTGTCGCTTTCTTTCCAATCTCCTTATGTTTCAGGGCTTGAATCTGTTCCTGGGCTGCTGTGCACTCCCCTCCTTGCTAGCTTCCGTCAGACCCGGCGTGGAAAACTGGAGGTTCCCTCCAGAATTCATGTTGCTTTCTTTCCAATCTCCTTATGTTTCAGGGCTTGAATCTGTTCCTGGGCTCCTGCCCTCTGGTAACGATCTCACCTGCTTGCTAGATTCCGTCAGACCCGGCATGGAAAACTGGAGGTTCCCTCCAGAATTCATGTCGCTTTCTTTCCAATCTCCTTATGTTTCTGTGCTTGAATCTGTTCCTGGGCTTCTGCGCACTCCCCTCCTTGCTAGCTTCTGTCAGACCCGGCGTGGAAAACTGGAGGTTCCCTCCAGAATTCATGTCGCTTTCTTTCCAATCTCCTTATGTTTCAGGGCTTGAATCTGTTCCTGGGCTGCTGCCCTCTGGTAACGATCTCACCTGCTTGCAAGCTTCCGTCAGAGCCAGCGTGGAAAACTACTTAAAGTACCCTGACCTAATTTCCTTTTCTTTTTGATTTTTTAGGGACAAAAAAAAGGAAATTGCGGACAGTCCCAGGAGCTGAAGAAGCTTCTGAGGTGGGAGGTGAAGCTTCTTGTAGAAATTTCAAGAATTCATGTCACTTTCTTTCCAATCACCTTCTGTTTCAGGGCTTGAATCTGTTCCTGGGCTGCTGCACCCTCACCTCCTTGCTAGCTTCTGTCAGTCCCGGCGTGGAAAACTGGAGGTTCCCTCCAGAATTCTTCTCGCTTTCTTTCCAATCTCCTTATGTTTCAGGGCTTGAATCTGTTCCTGGGCTGCTGCAATCTCACCTGATTGCTAGCTTCTGTCAGTCCCGGCGTGGAAAACTGGAGGTTCCCTCCAGAATTCATGTCGCTTTCTTTCCAGTCTCCTTATGTTTCAGTGCTTGAATCTGTTCCTTGGCTTCTGCGCACTCCCCTCCTTGCTAGTTTCTGTTAGACCCTGCGTGGAAAACTGGAGGTTCCCTCCAGAATTCATGTCGCTTTCTTTCCAATCTCCTTATGTTTCAGGGCTTGAATCTGTTCCTGGGCTCCTGCCCTCTGGTAACGATCTCACCTGCTTGCAAGCTTCCGTCAGAGCCAGCGTGGAAAACTACTTAAAGTACCCTGACCTAATTTCCTTTTCTTTTTGTTTTTTTAGGGACAAAAAAAAGGAAAATGCGGACAGTCCCAGGAGCTGAAGAAGCTTCTGAGGTGGGAGGTGAAGCTTCTTGTAGAAATTTCAAGAATTCATGTCTCTTTCTTTCCAATCTCCTTATGTTTCAGGGCTTGAATCCGTTCCTGGGCTGCTGCACTCTCACCTGTTTGCTAGCTTCCGTCAGACCCGGCGTGGAAAACTGGAGGTTCCCTCCAGAATTCATGTTGCTTTCTTTCCAATCTCCTTATGTTTCAGGGCTTGAATCTGTTCCTGGGCTCCTGCCCTCTGGTAACGATCTCACCTGCTTGCTAGCTTCCGTCAGACCCAGCGTGGAAAACTGGAGGTTCCCTCCAGAATTCATGTCGCTTTCTTTCCAATCTCCTTATGTTTCAGGGCTTGAATCTGTTCCTGGGCTTCTGCGCACTCCCCTCCTTGCTAGCTTCTGTCCGACCCGGCGTGGAAAACTGGAGGTTCCCTCCAGAATTCATGTTGCTTTCTTTCCAATCTCCTTATGTTTCAGGGCTTGAATCTGTTCCTGGGCTGCTGCCCTCTGGTAACGATCTCACCTGCTTGCAAGCTTCCGTCAGAGCCAGCGTGGAAAACTACTTAAAGTACCCTGACCTAATTTCCTTTTCTTTTTGTTTTTTTAGGGACAAAAAAAAGGAAATTGCGGACAGTCCCAGGAGCTGAAGAAGCTTCTGAGGTGGGAGGTGAAGCTTCTTGTAGAAATTTCAAGAATTCATGTCACTTTCTTTCCAATCTCCTTATGTTTCAGGGCTTGAATCTGTTCCTGGGCTGCTGCACTCTCACCTCCTTGCTAGCTTCTGTCAGTCCCGGCGTGGAAAACTGGAGGTTCCCTCCAGAATTCTTGTCGCTTTCTTTCCAATCTCCTTATGTTTCAGGGCTTGAATCTGTTCCTGGGCTGCTGCACTCTCAGCTGATTGCTAGCTTCTGTCAGTCCCGGCGTGGAAAACTGGAGGTTCCCTCCAGAATTCATGTCGCTTTCTTTCCAGTCTCCTTATGTTTCAGTGCTTGAATCTGTTCCTTGGCTTCTGCGCACTCCCCTCCTTGCTAGCTTCTGTTAGACCCTGCGTGGAAAACTGGAGGTTCCCTCCAGAATTCATGTCGCTTTCTTTCCAATCTCCTTATGTTTCAGGGCTTGAATCTGTTCCTGGGCTCCTGCCCTCTGGTAACGATCTCACCTGCTTGCAAGCTTCCGTCAGAGCCAGCGTGGAAAATTACTTAAAGTACCCTGACCTAATTTCCTTTTCTTTTTGTTTTTTTAGGGACAAAAAAAAGGAAATTGCGGACAGTCCCAGGAGCTGAAGAAGCTTCTGAGGTGGGAGGTGAAGCTTCTTGTAGAAATTTCAAGAATTCATGTCACTTTCTTTCCAATCTCCTTATGTTTCAGGGCTTGAATCTGTTCCTGGGCTGCTGCACTCTCACCTCCTTGCTAGCTTCTGTCAGTCCCGGCGTGGAAAACTGGAGGTTCCCTCCAGAATTCTTGTCGCTTTCTTTCCAATCTCCTTATGTTTCAGGGCTTGAATCTGTTCCTGGGCTGCTGCACTCTCACCTGCTTGCTAGCTTCCTTCAGACCCGGCGTGGAAAACTGGAGGTTCCCTCCAGAATTCATGTCGCTTTCTTTCCAATCTCCTTATGTTTCAGGGCTTGAATCTGTTCCTGGGCTGCTGCACTCTCACCTCCTTGCTAGCTTCTGTCAGTCCCGGCGTGGAAAACTGGAGGTTCCCTCCAGAATTCATGTCGCTTTCTTTCCAATCTCCTTATGTTTCAGGGCTTGAATCTGTTCCTGGGCTCCTGCCCTCTGGTAACGATCTCACCTGCTTGCTAGCTTCCGTCAGACCCGGCGTGGAAAACTACTTAAAGTACCTTGACCTAATTTCCTTTTCTTTTTGTTTTTTTAGGGACAAAAAAAAGGAAAATGCGGACAGTCCCAGAAGCTGAAGAAGCTTCTGAGGTGGGAGGTGAAGCTTCTTGTAGAAATTTCAAGAATTCATGTCACTTTCTTTCCAATCTCCTTATGTTTCAGGGCTTGAATCTGTTCCTGGGCTGCTGCACTCTCACCTCCTTGCTAGCTTCTGTCAGTCCCGGCGTGGAAAACTGGAGGTTCCCTCCAGAATTCTTGTCGCTTTCTTTCCAATCTCCTTATGTTTCAGGGCTTGAATCTGTTCCTGGGCTGCTGCACCCTCACCTGCTTGCTAGCTTCTGTCAGTCCCGGCGTGGAAAACTGGAGGTTCCCTCCAGAATTCTTGTCGCTTTCTTTCCAATCTCCTTATGTTTCAGGGCTTGAATCTGTTCCTGGGCTGCTGTGCACTCCCCTCCTTGCTAGCTTCCGTCAGACCCGGCGTGGAAAACTGGAGGTTCCCTCCAGAATTCATGTTGCTTTCTTTCCAATCTCCTTATGTTTCAGGGCTTGAATCTGTTCCTGGGCTCCTGCCCTCTGGTAACGATCTCACCTGCTTGCTAGCTTCCGTCAGACCCAGCGTGGAAAACTGGAGGTTCCCTCCAGAATTCATGTCGCTTTCTTTCCAATCTCCTTATGTTTCAGGGCTTGAATCTGTTCCTGGGCTTCTGCGCACTCCCCTCCTTGCTAGCTTCTGTCCGACCCGGCGTGGAAAACTGGAGGTTCCCTCCAGAATTCATGTTGCTTTCTTTCCAATCTCCTTATGTTTCAGGGCTTGAATCTGTTCCTGGGCTGCTGCCCTCTGGTAACGATCTCACCTGCTTGCAAGCTTCCGTCAGAGCCAGCGTGGAAAACTACTTAAAGTACCCTGACCTAATTTCCTTTTCTTTTTGTTTTTTTAGGGACAAAAAAAAGGAAATTGCGGACAGTCCCAGGAGCTGAAGAAGCTTCTGAGGTGGGAGGTGAAGCTTCTTGTAGAAATTTCAAGAATTCATGTCACTTTCTTTCCAATCTCCTTATGTTTCAGGGCTTGAATCTGTTCCTGGGCTGCTGCACTCTCACCTCCTTGCTAGCTTCTGTCACTCCCGGCGTGGAAAACTGGAGGTTCCCTCCAGAATTCATGTTGCTTTCTTTCCAATCTCCTTATGTTTCAGGGCTTGAATCTGTTCCTGGGCTCCTGCCCTCTGGTAACGATCTCACCTGCTTGCTAGCTTCCGTCAGACCCGGCGTGGAAAACTACTTAAAGTACCTTGACCTAATTTCCTTTTCTTTTTGTTTTTTTAGGGACAAAAAAAAGGAAAATGCGGACAGTCCCAGAAGCTGAAGAAGCTTCTGAGGTAGGAGGTGAAGCTTCTTGTAGAAATTTCAAGAATTCATGTCACTTTCTTTCCAATCTCCTTATGTTTCAGGGCTTGAATCTGTTCCTGGGCTGCTGCACTCTCACCTCCTTGCTAGCTTCTGTCAGTCCCGGCGTGGAAAACTGGAGGTTCCCTCCAGAATTCTTGTCGCTTTCTTTCCAATCTCCTTATGTTTCAGGGCTTGAATCTGTTCCTGGGCTGCTGCACCCTCACCTGCTTGCTAGCTTCTGTCAGTCCCGGCGTGGAAAACTGGAGGTTCCCTCCAGAATTCATGTCGCTTTCTTTCCAATCTCCTTATGTTTCAGGGCTTGAATCCGTTCCTGGGCTGCTGCACTCTGGTAACGATCTCACCTGCTTGTTAGCTTCCGTCAGACCCGGCGTGGAAAACTACTTAAAGTACCTTGACCTAATTTCCTTTTCTTTTTGTTTTTTTAGGGACAAAAAAAAGGAAAATGCGGACAGTCCCAGGAGCTGAAGAAGCTTCTGAGGTGGGAGGTGAAGCTTCTTGTAGAAATTTCAAGAATTCATGTCACTTTCTTTCCAATCTCCTTATGTTTCAGGGCTTGAATCTGTTCCTGGGCTGCTGCACTCTCACCTCCTTGCTAGCTTCTGTCAGTCCCGGCGTGGAAAACTGGAGGTTCCCTCCAGAATTCTTGTCGCTTTCTTTCCAATCTTCTTATGTTTCAGGGCTTGAATCTGTTCCTGGGCTGCTGCACCCTCACCTGCTTGCTAGCTTCTGTCAGTCCCGGCGTGGAAAACTGGAGGTTCCCTCCAGAATTCTTGTCGCTTTCTTTCCAATCTCCTTATGTTTCAGGGCTTGAATCTGTTCCTGGGCTGCTGTGCACTCCCCTCCTTGCTAGCTTCCGTCAGACCCGGCGTGGAAAACTGGAGGTTCCCTCCAGAATTCATGTTGCTTTCTTTCCAATCTCCTTATGTTTCAGGGCTTGAATCTGTTCCTGGGCTCCTGCCCTCTGGTAACGATCTCACCTGCTTGCTAGATTCCGTCAGACCCGGCATGGAAAACTGGAGGTTCCCTCCAGAATTCATGTCGCTTTCTTTCCAATCTCCTTATGTTTCTGTGCTTGAATCTGTTCCTGGGCTTCTGCGCACTCCCCTCCTTGCTAGCTTCTGTCAGACCCGGCGTGGAAAACTGGAGGTTCCCTCCAGAATTCATGTCGCTTTCTTTCCAATCTCCTTATGTTTCAGGGCTTGAATCTGTTCCTGGGCTGCTGCCCTCTGGTAACGATCTCACCTGCTTGCAAGCTTCCGTCAGAGCCAGCGTGGAAAACTACTTAAAGTACCCTGACCTAATTTCCTTTTCTTTTTGATTTTTTAGGGACAAAAAAAAGGAAATTGCGGACAGTCCCAGGAGCTGAAGAAGCTTCTGAGGTGGGAGGTGAAGCTTCTTGTAGAAATTTCAAGAATTCATGTCACTTTCTTTCCAATCACCTTCTGTTTCAGGGCTTGAATCTGTTCCTGGGCTGCTGCACCCTCACCTCCTTGCTAGCTTCTGTCAGTCCCGGCGTGGAAAACTGGAGGTTCCCTCCAGAATTCTTCTCGCTTTCTTTCCAATCTCCTTATGTTTCAGGGCTTGAATCTGTTCCTGGGCTGCTGCAATCTCACCTGATTGCTAGCTTCTGTCAGTCCCGGCGTGGAAAACTGGAGGTTCCCTCCAGAATTCATGTCGCTTTCTTTCCAGTCTCCTTATGTTTCAGTGCTTGAATCTGTTCCTTGGCTTCTGCGCACTCCCCTCCTTGCTAGTTTCTGTTAGACCCTGCGTGGAAAACTGGAGGTTCCCTCCAGAATTCATGTCGCTTTCTTTCCAATCTCCTTATGTTTCAGGGCTTGAATCTGTTCCTGGGCTCCTGCCCTCTGGTAACGATCTCACCTGCTTGCAAGCTTCCGTCAGAGCCAGCGTGGAAAACTACTTAAAGTACCCTGACCTAATTTCCTTTTCTTTTTGTTTTTTTAGGGACAAAAAAAAGGAAAATGCGGACAGTCCCAGGAGCTGAAGAAGCTTCTGAGGTGGGAGGTGAAGCTTCTTGTAGAAATTTCAAGAATTCATGTCTCTTTCTTTCCAATCTCCTTATGTTTCAGGGCTTGAATCCGTTCCTGGGCTGCTGCACTCTCACCTGTTTGCTAGCTTCCGTCAGACCCGGCGTGGAAAACTGGAGGTTCCCTCCAGAATTCATGTTGCTTTCTTTCCAATCTCCTTATGTTTCAGGGCTTGAATCTGTTCCTGGGCTCCTGCCCTCTGGTAACGATCTCACCTGCTTGCTAGCTTCCGTCAGACCCAGCGTGGAAAACTGGAGGTTCCCTCCAGAATTCATGTCGCTTTCTTTCCAATCTCCTTATGTTTCAGGGCTTGAATCTGTTCCTGGGCTTCTGCGCACTCCCCTCCTTGCTAGCTTCTGTCCGACCCGGCGTGGAAAACTGGAGGTTCCCTCCAGAATTCATGTTGCTTTCTTTCCAATCTCCTTATGTTTCAGGGCTTGAATCTGTTCCTGGGCTGCTGCCCTCTGGTAACGATCTCACCTGCTTGCAAGCTTCCGTCAGAGCCAGCGTGGAAAACTACTTAAAGTACCCTGACCTAATTTCCTTTTCTTTTTGTTTTTTTAGGGACAAAAAAAAGGAAATTGCGGACAGTCCCAGGAGCTGAAGAAGCTTCTGAGGTGGGAGGTGAAGCTTCTTGTAGAAATTTCAAGAATTCATGTCACTTTCTTTCCAATCTCCTTATGTTTCAGGGCTTGAATCTGTTCCTGGGCTGCTGCACTCTCACCTCCTTGCTAGCTTCTGTCAGTCCCGGCGTGGAAAACTGGAGGTTCCCTCCAAAATTCGTGTCGCTTTCTTTCCAATCTCCTTATGTTTCAGGGCTTGAATCTGTTCCTGGGCTGCTGCACTCTCACCTGATTGCTAGCTTCTGTCAGTCCCGGCGTGGAAAACTGGAGGTTCCCTCCAGAATTCATGTCGCTTTCTTTCCAGTCTCCTTATGTTTCAGTGCTTGAATCTGTTCCTTGGCCTCTGCGCACTCCCCTCCTTGCTAGCTTCTGTTAGACCCTGCGTGGAAAACTGGAGGTTCCCTCCAGAATTCATGTCGCTTTCTTTCCAATCTCCTTATGTTTCAGGGCTTGAATCTGTTCCTGGGCTCCTGCCCTCTGGTAACGATCTCACCTGCTTGCAAGCTTCCGTCAGAGCCAGCGTGGAAAACTACTTAAAGTACCCTGACCTAATTTCCTTTTCTTTTTGTTTTTTTAGGGACAAAAAAAAGGAAATTGCGGACAGTCCCAGGAGCTGAAGAAGCTTCTGAGGTGGGAGGTGAAGCTTCTTGTAGAAATTTCAAGAATTCATGTCACTTTCTTTCCAATCTCCTTATGTTTCAGGGCTTGAATCTGTTCCTGGGCTGCTGCACCCTCACCTGCTTGCTAGCTTCTGTCAGTCCCGGCGTGGAAAACTGGAGGTTCCCTCCAGAATTCATGTTGCTTTCTTTCCAATCTCCTTATGTTTCAGGGCTTGAATCTGTTCCTGGGCTCCTGCCCTCTGGTAACGATCTCACCTGATTGCTAACTTCCGTCAGACCCAGCGTGGAAAACTGGAGGTTCCCTCCAGAATTCATGTCGCTTTCTTTCCAATCTCCTTATGTTTCAGGGCTTGAATCTGTTCCTGGGCTCCTGCCCTCTGGTAACGATCTCACCTGATTGCTAGCTTCCGTCAGACCCAGCGTGGAAAACTGGAAGTTCCCTCCAGAATTCATGTCGCTTTCTTTCCAATCTCCTTATGTTTCAGGGCTTGAATCTGTTCCTGGGCTGCTGCACTCTCACCTCCTTGCTAGCTTCTGTCAGTCCCGGCGTGGAAAACTGGAGGTTCCCTCCAGAATTCTTGTCGCTTTCTTTCCAATCTCCTTATGTTTCAGGGCTTGAATCTGTTCCTGGGCTGCTGCACTCTCACCTGCTTGCTAGCTTCCTTCAGACCCGGCGTGGAAAACTGGAGGTTCCCTCCAGAATTCATGTCGCTTTCTTTCCAATCTCCTTATGTTTCAGGGCTTGAATCCGTTCCTGGGCTGCTGCACTCTGGTAACGATCTCACCTGCTTGTTAGCTTCCGTCAGACCCGGCGTGGAAAACTACTTAAAGTACCTTGACCTAATTTCCTTTTCTTTTTGTTTTTTTAGGGACAAAAAAAAGGAAAATGCGGACAGTCCCAGGAGCTGAAGAAGCTTCTGAGGTGGGAGGTGAAGCTTCTTGTAGAAATTTCAAGAATTCATGTCACTTTCTTTCCAATCTCCTTATGTTTCAGGGCTTGAATCTGTTCCTGGGCTGCTGCACTCTCACCTCCTTGCTAGCTTCTGTCAGTCCCGGCGTGGAAAACTGGAGGTTCCCTCCAGAATTCTTGTCGCTTTCTTTCCAATCTTCTTATGTTTCAGGGCTTGAATCTGTTCCTGGGCTGCTGCACCCTCACCTGCTTGCTAGCTTCTGTCAGTCCCGGCGTGGAAAACTGGAGGTTCCCTCCAGAATTCTTGTCGCTTTCTTTCCAATCTCCTTATGTTTCAGGGCTTGAATCTGTTCCTGGGCTGCTGTGCACTCCCCTCCTTGCTAGCTTCCGTCAGACCCGGCGTGGAAAACTGGAGGTTCCCTCCAGAATTCATGTTGCTTTCTTTCCAATCTCCTTATGTTTCAGGGCTTGAATCTGTTCCTGGGCTCCTGCCCTCTGGTAACGATCTCACCTGCTTGCTAGATTCCGTCAGACCCGGCATGGAAAACTGGAGGTTCCCTCCAGAATTCATGTCGCTTTCTTTCCAATCTCCTTATGTTTCTGTGCTTGAATCTGTTCCTGGGCTTCTGCGCACTCCCCTCCTTGCTAGCTTCTGTCAGACCCGGCGTGGAAAACTGGAGGTTCCCTCCAGAATTCATGTCGCTTTCTTTCCAATCTCCTTATGTTTCAGGGCTTGAATCTGTTCCTGGGCTGCTGCCCTCTGGTAACGATCTCACCTGCTTGCAAGCTTCCGTCAGAGCCAGCGTGGAAAACTACTTAAAGTACCCTGACCTAATTTCCTTTTCTTTTTGATTTTTTAGGGACAAAAAAAAGGAAATTGCGGACAGTCCCAGGAGCTGAAGAAGCTTCTGAGGTGGGAGGTGAAGCTTCTTGTAGAAATTTCAAGAATTCATGTCACTTTCTTTCCAATCACCTTCTGTTTCAGGGCTTGAATCTGTTCCTGGGCTGCTGCACCCTCACCTCCTTGCTAGCTTCTGTCAGTCCCGGCGTGGAAAACTGGAGGTTCCCTCCAGAATTCTTCTCGCTTTCTTTCCAATCTCCTTATGTTTCAGGGCTTGAATCTGTTCCTGGGCTGCTGCAATCTCACCTGATTGCTAGCTTCTGTCAGTCCCGGCGTGGAAAACTGGAGGTTCCCTCCAGAATTCATGTCGCTTTCTTTCCAGTCTCCTTATGTTTCAGTGCTTGAATCTGTTCCTTGGCTTCTGCGCACTCCCCTCCTTGCTAGTTTCTGTTAGACCCTGCGTGGAAAACTGGAGGTTCCCTCCAGAATTCATGTCGCTTTCTTTCCAATCTCCTTATGTTTCAGGGCTTGAATCTGTTCCTGGGCTCCTGCCCTCTGGTAACGATCTCACCTGCTTGCAAGCTTCCGTCAGAGCCAGCGTGGAAAACTACTTAAAGTACCCTGACCTAATTTCCTTTTCTTTTTGTTTTTTTAGGGACAAAAAAAAGGAAAATGCGGACAGTCCCAGGAGCTGAAGAAGCTTCTGAGGTGGGAGGTGAAGCTTCTTGTAGAAATTTCAAGAATTCATGTCTCTTTCTTTCCAATCTCCTTATGTTTCAGGGCTTGAATCCGTTCCTGGGCTGCTGCACTCTCACCTGTTTGCTAGCTACCTTCAGACCCGGCGTGGAAAACTGGAGGTTCCCTCCAGAATTCATGTCGCTTTCTTTCCAATCTCCTTATGTTTCAGGGCTTGAATCTGTTCCTGGGCTGCTGCGCACTCCCCTCGTTGCTAACTTCCTTCAGACCCGGGGTGGAAAACTGGAGGTTCCCTCCAGAATTCATGTCGCTTTCTTTCCAATCTCTTTATGTTTCAGGGCTTGAATCTGTTCCTGGTCTGCTGCACTCTCACCTGCTTGCTAGCTTCTGTCAGTCCCGGCGTGGAAAACTGGAGGTTCCCTCCAGAATTCTTGTCGCTTTCTTTCCAATCTCCTTATGTTTCAGGGCTTGAATCTGTTCCTGGGCTGCTGTGCACTCCCCTCCTTGCTACCTTCCGTCACACCCGGCGTGGAAAACTGGAGGTTCCCTCCAGAATTCATGTTGCTTTCTTTCCAATCTCCTTATGTTTCAGGGCTTGAATCTGTTCCTGGGCTCCTGCCCTCTGGTAACGATCTCACCTGCTTGCTAGCTTCCGTCAGACCCAGCGTGGAAAACTGGAGGTTCCCTCCAGAATTCATGTCGCTTTCTTTCCAATCTCCTTATGTTTCAGGGCTTGAATCTGTTCCTGGGCTGCTGTGCACTCCCCTCCTTGCTAGCTTCCGTCACACCCGGCGTGGAAAACTGGAGGTTCCCTCCAGAATTCATGTTGCTTTCTTTCCAATCTCCTTATGTTTCAGGGCTTGAATCTCTTCCTGTGTTGCTGCACTTTGGTAACGATCTCACCTGCTTGCTAGCTTCCGTCAGACCCGGCGTGGAAAACTCCAGGTTCCCTCCAGAATTCATGTCGCTTTTTTTCCAATCTCCTTATGTTTCAGGGCTTGAATCTGTTCCTGGGCTCCTGCCCTCTGGTAACGATCTCACCTGCTTGCAAGCTTCCGTCAGAGCCAGCGTTGGAAAACTACTTAAAGTACCCTGACCTAATTTCCTTTTCTTTTTGTTTTTTTAGGGACAAAAAAAAGTAAAATGCGGACAGTCCCAGGAGCTGAAGAAGCTTCTGAGGTGGGAGGTGAAGCTTCTTGTAGAAATTTCAAGAATTCATGTCGCTTTCTTTCCAATCTCCTTATGTTTCAGGGCTTGAATCTGTTTCTGGGCTGCTGCACTCTCACCTGCTTGCTAGCTTCTGTCAGTCCCGGCGTGGAAAACTGGAGGTTCCCTCCAGAATTCATGTAGCTTTCTTTCCAATCTCCTTATGTTTCAGGGCTTGAATCTGTTCCTGGGCTTCTGCGCACTCCCCTCCTTGCTAGCTTCTGTCCGACCCGGCGTGGAAAACTGGAGGTTCCCTCCAGAATTCATGTCGCTTTCTTTCCAATCTCCTTATGTTTCAGTGCTTGAATCTGTTCCTTGGCTTCTGCGCACTCCCCTCCTTGCTAGCTTCTGTTAGACCCTGCGTGGAAAACTGGAGGTTCCCTCCAGAATTCATGTTGCTTTCTTTCCAATCTCCTTATGTTTCAGGGCTTGAATCTGTTCCTGGGCTCCTGCCCTCTGGTAACGATCTCACCTGCTTGCTAGCTTCCGTCAGACCCAGCGTGGAAAACTGGAGGTTCCCTCCAGAATTCATGTCGCTTTCTTTCCAATCTCCTTATGTTTCAGGGCTTGAATCTGTTCCTGGGCTTCTGCGCACTCCCCTCCTTGCTAGCTTCTGTCAGACCCGGCGTGGAAAACTGGAGGTTCCCTCCAGAATTCATGTCGCTTTCTTTCCAATCTCCTTATGTTTCAGGGCTTGAATCTGTTCCTGGGCTGCTGCCCTCTGGTAACGATCTCACCTGCTTGCAAGCTTCCGTCAGAGCCAGCGTGGAAAACTACTTCAAGTACCCTGACCTAATTTCCTTTTCTTTTTGTTTTTTTAGGGACAAAAAAAAGGAAATTGCGGACAGTCCCAGGAGCTGAAGAAGCTTCTGAGGTGGGAGGTGAAGCTTCTTGTAGAAATTTCAAAAATTCATGTCACTTTCTTTCCAATCTCCTTATGTTTCAGGGCTTGAATCTGTTCCTGGGCTGCTGCACTCTCACCTCCTTGCTAGCTTCTGTCAGTCCCGGCGTGGAAAACTGGAGGTTCCCTCCAGAATTCTTGTCGCTTTCTTTCCAATCTCCTTATGTTTCAGGGCTTGAATGTGTTCCTGGGCTGCTGCACTCTCACCTGATTGCTAGCTTCTGTCAGTCCCGGCGTGGAAAACTGGAGCTTCCCTCCAGAATTCATGTCGCTTTCTTTCCAGTCTCCTTATGTTTCAGTGCTTGAATCTGTTCCTTGGCTTCTGCGCACTCCCCTCCTTGCTAGCTTCTGTTAGACCCTGTGTGGAAAACTGGAGGTTCCCTCCAGAATTCATGTCGCTTTCTTTCCAATCTCCTTATGTTTCAGGGCTTGAATCTGTTCCTGGGCTCCTGCCCTCTGGTAACTATCTCACCTGCTTGCAAGCTTCCGTCAGAGCCAGCGTGGAAAACTACTTAAAGTACCCTGACCTAATTTCCTTTTCTTTTTGTTTTTTTAGGGACAAAAAAAAGGAAATTGCGGACAGTCCCAGGAGCTGAAGAAGCTTCTGAGGTGGGAGGTGAAGCTTCTTGTAGAAATTTCAAGAATTCATGTCACTTTCTTTCCAATCTCCTTATGTTTCAGGGCTTGAATCTGTTCCTGGGCTGCTGCACCCTCACCTGCTTGCTAGCTTCTGTCAGTCCCGGCGTGGAAAACTGGAGGTTCCCTCCAGAATTCTTGTCGCTTTCTTTCCAATCTCCTTATGTTTCAGGGCTTGAATCTGTTCCTGGGCTCCTGCCCTCTGGTAACGATCTCACCTGCTTGCAAGCTTCCGTCAGAGCCAGCGTGGAAAACTACTTAAAGTACTCTGACCTAATTTCCTTTTCTTTTTGTTTTTTTAGGGACAAAAAAAAGGAAATTGCGGACAGTCCCAGGAGCTGAAGAAGCTTCTGAGGTGGGAGGTGAAGCTTCTTGTAGAAATTTCAAGAATTCATGTCACTTTCTTTCCAATCTCCTTATGTTTCAGGGCTTGAATCTGTTCCTGGGCTGCTGCACTCTCACCTCCTTGCTAGCTTCTGTCAGTCCCGGCGTGGAAACCTGGAGGTTCCCTCCAGAATTCTTGTCGCTTTCTTTCCAATCTCCTTATGTTTCAGGGCTTGAATCTGTTCCTGGGCTGCTGCACCCTCACCTGCTTGCAAGCTTCTGTCAGTCCCGGCGTGGAAAACTGGAGGTTCCCTCCAGAATTCATGTTGCTTTCTTTCCAATCTCCTTATGTTTCAGGGCTTGAATCTGTTCCTGGGCTCCTGCCCTCTGGTAACGATCTCACCTCTTTGCTAGCTTCCGTCAGACCCAGCGTGGAAAACTGGAGGTTCCCTCCAGAATTCATGTCGCTTTCTTTCCAATCTCCTTATGTTTCAGGGCTTGAATCTGTTCCTGGTCTGCTGCACTCTCACCTGCTTGCTAGCTTCTGTCAGTCCCGGCGTGGAAAACTGGAGGTTCCCTCCAGAATTCTTGTCGCTTTCTTTCCAATCTCCTTATGTTTCAGGGCTTGAATCTGTTCCTGGGCTGCTGTGCACTCCCCTCCTTGCTACCTTCCGTCAGACCCGGCGTGGAAAACTGGAGGTTCCCTCCAGAATTCATGTTGCTTTCTTTCCAATCTCCTTATGTTTCAGGGCTTGAATCTGTTCCTGGGCTCCTGCCCTCTGGTAACGATCTCACCTGCTTGCAAGCTTCCGTCAGAGCCAGCGTGGAAAACTATTTAAAGTACCCTGACCTAATTTCCTTTTCTTTTTGTTTTTTTAGGGACAAAAAAAAGGAAATTGCGGACAGTCCCAGGAGCTGAAGAAGCTTCTGAGGTGGGAGGTGAAGCTTCTTGTAGAAATTTCAAGAATTCATGTCACTTTCTTTCCAATCTCCTTATGTTTCAGGGCTTGAATCTGTTCCTGGGCTGCTGCACTCTCACCTCCTTGCTAGCTTCTGTCAGTCCCGGCGTGGAAAACTGGAGGTTCCCTCCAGAATTCTTGTCGCTTTCTTTCCAATCTCCTTATGTTTCAGGGCTTGAATCTGTTCCTGGGCTGCTGCACCCTCACCTGCTTGCTAGCTTCTGTCAGTCCCGGCGTGGAAAACTGGAGGTTCCCTCCAGAATTCATGTTGCTTTCTTTCCAGTCTCCTTATGTTTCAGGGCTTGAATCTGTTCCTGGGCTCCTGCCCTCTGGTAACGATCTCACCTGCTTGCAAGCTTCCGTCAGAGCCAGCGTGGAAAACTACTTAAAGTACCTTGACCTAATTTCCTTTTCTTTTTGTTTTTTTAGGGACAAAAAAAAGGAAATTGCGGACAGTCCCAGGAGCTGAAGAAGCTTCTGAGGTGGGAGGTGAAGCTTCTTGTAGAAATTTCAAGAATTCATGTCACTTTCTTTCCAATCTCCTTATGTTTCAGGGCTTGAATCTGTTCCTGGGCTGCTGCACTCTCACCTCCTTGCTAGCTTCTGTCAGTCCCGGCATGGAAAACTGGAGCTTCCCTCCAGAATTCTTGTCGCTTTCTTTCCAATCTCCTTATGTTTCAGGGCTTGAATCTGTTCCTGGGCTGCTGCACCCTCACCTGCTTGCTAGCTTCTGTCAGTCCCGGCGTGGAAAACTGGAGGTTCCCTCCAGAATTCATGTCGCTTTCTTTCCAATCTCCTTATGTTTCAGGGCTTGAATCTGTTCCTGGGCTCCTGCCCTCTGGTAACGATCTCACCTGCTTGCTAGCTTCCGTCAGACCCAGCGTGGAAAACTGGAGGTTCCCTCCAGAATTCATGTCGCTTTCTTTCCAATCTCCTTATGTTTCAGGGCTTGAATCTGTTCCTGGGCTTCTGCGCACTCCCCTCCTTGCTAGCTTCTGTCAGACCCGGCGTGGAAAACTGGAGGTTCCCTCCAGAATTCATGTCGCTTTCTTTCCAATCTCCTTATGTTTCAGGGCTTGAATCTGTTCCTGGGCTGCTACCCTCTGGTAACGATCTCACCTGCTTGCAAGCTTCCGTCAGAGCCAGCGTGGAAAACTACTTAAAGTACCCTGACCTAATTTCCTTTTCTTTTTGTTTTTTTAGGGACAAAAAAAAGGAAATTGCAGACAGTCCCAGGAGCTGAAGAAGCTTCTGAGGTGGGAGGTGAAGCTTCTTGTAGAAATTTCAAGAATTCATGTCACTTTCTTTCCAATCTCCTTATGTTTCAGGGCTTGAATCTGTTCCTGGGCTGCTGCACTCTCACCTCCTTGCTAGCTTCTGTCAGTCCCGGCGTGGAAACTGGAGGTTCCCTCCAGAATTCTTGTCGCTTTCTTTCCAATCTCCTTATGTTTCAGGGCTTGAATCTGTTCCTGGGCTGCTGCACTCTCACCTGCTTGCTAGCTTCTGTCAGTCCCGGCGTGGAAAACTGGAGGTTCCCTCCAGAATTCATGTCGCTTTCTTTCCAATCTCCTTATGTTTCAGGGCTTGAATCTGTTCCTGGGCTCCTGCCCTCTGGTAACGATCTCACCTGCTTGCTAGATTCCGTCAGACCCGGCATGGAAAACTGGAGGTTCCCTCCAGAATTCATGTCGCTTTCTTTCCAATCTCCTTATGTTTCAGGGCTTGAATCTGTTCCTGGGCTTCTGCGCACTCCCCTCCTTGCTAGCTTCTGTCAGACCCGGCGTGGAAAACTGGAGGTTCCCTCCAGAATTCATGTCGCTTTCTTTCCAATCTCCTTATGTTTCAGGGCTTGAATCTGTTCCTGGGCTCCTGCCCTCTGGTAATGATCTCACCTGCTTGAAAGCTTCTGTCAGAGCCAGCGTGGAAAACTACTTAAAGTACTCTGACGTAATTTCCTTTTCTTTTTGTTTTTTTAGGGACAAAAAAAAGGAAAATGCGGACAGTCCCAGGAGCTGAAGAAGCTTCTGAGGTGGGAGGTGAAGCTTCTTGTAGAAATTTCAAGAATTCATGTCGCTTTCTTTCCAATCTCCTTATGTTTCAGGGCTTGAATCTGTTCCTGGGCTGCTGCACTCTCACCTGCTTGCTAGCTTCTGTCAGTCCCGGCGTGGAAAACTGGAGGTTCCCTCCAGAATTCATGTCGCTTTCTTTCCAATCTCCTTATGTTTCAGGGCTTGAATCTGTTCCTGGGCTGCTGCACTCTCACCTGATTGCTAGCTTCTGTCAGTCCCGGCGTGGAAAACTGGAGGTTCCCTCCAGAATTCATGTCGCTTTCTTTCCAATCTCCTTATGTTTCAGTGCTTGAATCTGTTCCTGGGCTTCTGCGCACTCCCCTCCTTGCTAGCTTCTGTTAGACCCTGCGTGGAAAACTGGAGGTTCCCTCCAGAATTCATGTCGCTTTCTTTCCAATCTCCTTATGTTTCAGGGCTTGTATCTGTTCCTGGGCTCCTGCCCTCTGGTAACGATCTCACCTGCTTGCAACCTTCCGTCAGAGCCAGCGTGGAAAACTACTTAAAGTACCCTGACCAAATTTCCTTTTCTTTTTGTTTTTTTAGGGACAAAAAAAAGGAAAATGCGGACAGTCCCAGGAGTTGAAGAAGCTTCTGAGGTGGGAGGTGAAGCTTCTTGTAGAAATTTCAAGAATTCATGTCGCTTTCTTTCCAATCTCCTTATGTTTCAGGGCTTGAATCTGTTCCTGGGCTGCTGCACTCTCACCTGCTTGCTAGCTTCTGTCAGTCCCGGCGTGGAAAACTGGAGGTTCCCTCCAGAATTCTTGTCGCTTTCTTTCCAATCTCCTTATGTTTCAGGGCTTGAATCTGTTCCTGGGTTGCTGTGCACTCCCCTCCTTGCTACCTTCCGTCAGACCCGGCGTGGAAAACTGGAGGTTCCCTCCAGAATTCATGTTGCTTTCTTTCCAATCTCCTTATGTTTCAGGGCTTGAATCTCTTCCTGGGCTCCTGCCCTCTGGTAACGATCTCACCTGCTTGCTAGCTTCCGTCAGACCCAGCGTGGAAAACTGGAGGTTCCCTCCAGAATTCATGTCGCTTTCTTTCCAATCTCCTTATGTTTCAGGGCTTGAATCTGTTCCTGGGCTTCTGCGCACTCCCCTCCTTGCTAGCTTCTGTCAGACCCGGCGTGGAAAACTGGAGGTTCCCTCCAGAATTCATGTCGCTTTCTTTCCAATCTCCTTATGTTTCAGGGCTTGAATCTGTTCCTGGGCTCCTGCCCTCTGGTAACGATCTCACCTGCTTGAAAGCTTCTGTCAGAGCCAGCGTGGAAAACTACTTAAAGTACTCTGACGTAATTTCCTTTTCTTTTTGTTTTTTTAGGGACAAAAATAAGGAAAATGCGGACAGTCCCAGGAGCTGAAGAAGCTTCTGAGGTGGGAGGTGAAGCTTCTTGTAGAAATTTCAAGAATTCATGTCACTTTCTTTCCAATCTCCTTATGTTTCAGGGCTTGAATCTGTTCCTGGGCTGCTGCACTCTCACCTCCTTGCTAGCTTCTGTCAGTCCCGGCGTGGAAAACTGGAGGTTCCCTCCAGAATTCATGTCGCTTTCTTTCCAATCTCCTTATGTTTCAGGGCTTGAATCTGTTCCTGGGCTCCTGCCTTCTGGTAACGATCTCACCTGCTTGCTAGCTTCCGTCAGACCCTCCGTGGAAAATTGGAGGTTCCCTCCAGAATTCATGTTGCTTTCTTTCCAATCTCTTTATGTTTCAGGGCTTGAATCTGTTCCTGGTCTGCTGCACTCTCACCTGCTTGCTAGCTTCTGTCAGTCCCGGCGTGGAAAACTGGAGGTTCCCTCCAGAATTCTTGTCGCTTTCTTTCCAATCTCCTTATGTTTCAGGGCTTGAATCTGATCCTGGGCTGCTGTGCACTCCCCTCCTTGCTACCTTCCGTCAGACCCGGCGTGGAAAACTGGAGGTTCCCTCCAGAATTCATGTTGCTTTCTTTCCAATCTCCTTATGTTTCAGGGCTTGAATCTGTTCCTGGGCTCCTGCCCTCTGGTAACGATCTCACCTGCTTGCTAGCTTCCGTCAGACCCAGCGTGGAAAACTGGAGGTTCCCTCCAGAATTCATGTCGCTTTCTTTCCAATCTCCTTATGTTTCAGGGCTTGAATCTGTTCCTGGGCTGCTGTGCACTCCCCTCCTTGCTAGCTTCCGTCAGACCCGGCGTGGAAAACTGGAGGTTCCCTCCAGAATTCATGTTGCTTTCTTTCCAATCTCCTTATGTTTCAGGGCTTGAATCTGTTCCTGGGCTCCTGCCCTCTGGTAACGATCTCACCTGCTTGCAAGCTTCTGTCAGAGCCAGCGTGGAAAAGTACTTACAGTACTCTGACGTAATTTCCTTTTCTTTTTGTTTTTTTAGGGACAAAAAAATAGGAAAATGCGGACAGTCCCAGGAGCTGAAGAAGCTTCTGAGGTGGGAGGTGAAGCTTCTTGTAGAAATTTCAAGAATTCATGTCGCTTTCTTTCCAATCTCCTTATGTTTCAGGGCTTGAATCTGTTCCTGGGCTGCTGCACTCTCACCTGCTTGCTAGCTTCTGTCAGTGCCGGCGTGGAAAACTGGAGGTTCCCTCCAGAATTCTTGTCGCTTTCTTTCCAATCTCCTTATGTTTCAGGGCTTGAATCTGTTCCTGGGCTGCTGCACTCTCACCTGATTGCTAGCTTCCTTCAGTCCCGGCGTGGAAAACTGGAGGTTCCCTCCAGAATTCATGTCGCTTTCTTTCCAATCTCCTTATGTTTCAGGGCTTGAATCTGTTCCTGGGCTCCTGCCCTCTGGTAACGATCTCACCTGCTTGCAAGCTTCCGTCAGAGCCAGTGTGGAAAACTACTTAAAGTACCCTGACCAAATTTCCTTTTCTTTTTGTTTTTTTAGGGACAAAAAAAAGGAAAATGCGGACAGTCCCAGGAGCTGAAGAAGCTTCTGAGGTGGGAGGTGAAGCTTCTTGTAGAAATTTCAAGAATTCATGTCACTTTCTTTCCAATCTCCTTATGTTTCAGGGCTTGAATCTGTTCCTGGGCTGCTGCACTCTCACCTCCTTGCTAGCTTCTGTCAGTCCCGGCGTGGAAAACTGGAGGTTCCCTCCAGAATTCTTGTCGCTTTCTTTCCAATCTCCTTATGTTTCAGGGCTTGAATCTGTTCCTGGGCTGCTGCGCACTCCCCTCCTTGCTAGCTTCCTTCAGACCCGGGGTGGAAAACTGGAGGTTCCCTCCAGAATTCATGTTGCTTTCTTTCCAATCTCCGTATGTTTCAGGGCTTGAATCTGTTCCTGGGCTGCTGCGCACTCCCCTCCTTGCTAGCTTCCGTCAGAGACTGCGTGGAAAACTGGAGCTTCCCTCCAGAATTCATGTTGCTTTCTTTCCAATCTCCTTATGTTTCAGGGCTTGAATCCGTTCCTGGGCTGCTGCACTCTCACCTGTTTGCTAGCTACCTTCAGACCCGGCGTGGAAAACTGGAGGTTCCCTCCAGAATTCATGTCGCTTTCTTTCCAATCTCCTTATGTTTCAGGGCTTGAATCTGTTCCTGGGCTGCTGCGCACTCCCCTCCTTGCTAGCTTCCTTCAGACCCGGGGTGGAAAACTGGAGGTTCCCTCCAGAATTCATGTCGCTTTCTTTCCAATCTCCTTATGTTTCAGGTCTTGAATCTGTTCCTGGGCTCCTGCCCTCTGGTAACGATCTCACCTGCTTGCAAGCTTCTGTCAGAGCCAGCGTGGAAAACTACTTAAAGTACCCTGACCTAATTTCCTTTTCTTTTTGTTTTTTTTAGGGACAAAAAAAAGGAAAATGCGGACAGTCCCAGGAGCTGAAGAAGCTTCTGAGGTGGGAGGTGAAGCTTCTTGTAGAAATTTCAAGAATTCATGTCGCTTTCTTTCCAATCTCCTTATGTTTCAGGGCTTGAATCCGTTCCTGGGCTGCTGCACTCTCACCTGTTTCCTAGCTACCTTCAGACCCGGCGTGGAAAAC
Organism: Pelmatolapia mariae; assembly: GCF_036321145.2. Lineage (NCBI taxonomy): Eukaryota > Metazoa > Chordata > Actinopteri > Cichliformes > Cichlidae > Pelmatolapia > Pelmatolapia mariae. The sequence goes on along the minus strand of NC_086240.1, from coordinate 20,143,777 downwards.
TGGAGGTTCCCTCCAGAATTCATGTCGCTTTCTTTCCAATCTCCTTATGTTTCAGGGCTTGAATCTGTTCCTGGGCTGCTGCGCACTCCCCTCCTTGCTAGCTTCCTTCAGACCCGGGGTGGAAAACTGGAGGTTCCCTCCAGAATTCATGTCGCTTTCTTTCCAATCTCTTTATGTTTCAGGTCTTGAATCTGTTCCTGGGCTCCTGCCCTCTGGTAACGATCTCACCTGCTTGCTAGCTTCCTTCAGACCCGGGGTGGAAAACTGGAGGTTCCCTCCAGAATTCATGTCGCTTTCTTTCCAATCTCCTTATGTTTCAGGGCTTGAATCTGTTCCTGGGCTGCTGCACTCTCACCTGCTTGCTAGCTTCCTTCAGACCCGGCGTGGAAAACTGGAGGTTCCCTCCAGAATTCATGTCGCTTTCTTTCCAATCTCCTTATATTTCAGGGCTTGAATCTCTTCCTGTGTTGCTGCACTTTGGTAACGATCTCACCTGCTTGCTAGCTTCCGTCAGACCCGGCGTGGAAAACTCCAGGTTCCCTCCAGAATTCATGTCGCTTTTTTTCCAATCTCCTTATGTTTCAGGGCTTGAATCTGTTCCTGGGCTCCTGCCCTCTGGTAACGATCTCACCTGCTTGCAAGCTTCCGTCAGAGCCAGCGTTGGAAAACTACTTAAAGTACCCTGACCTAATTTCCTTTTCTTTTTGTTTTTTTAGGGACAAAAAAAAGTAAAATGCGGACAGTCCCAGGAGCTGAAGAAGCTTCTGAGGTGGGAGGTGAAGCTTCTTGTAGAAATTTCAAGAATTCATGTCGCTTTCTTTCCAATCTCCTTATGTTTCAGGACTTGAATCCGTTCCTGGGCTGCTGCACTCTCACCTGCTTGCTAGCTTCCTTCAGACCTGGCGTGGAAAACTGAAGGTTTCCTCCAGAATTCATGTCGCTTTCTTTCCAATCTCCTTATGTTTCAGAGCTTGAATCTGTTCCTGGGCTGCTGCGCACTCCCCTGCTTGCTAGCTTCCTTCAGACCCGGCGTGGAAAATTGGAGGTTCCCTCCAGAATTCATGTTGCTTTCTTTCCAATCTCCTTATGTTTCAGGGCTTGAATCTGTTCCTGGTCTGCTGCACTCTCACCTGCTTGCTAGCTTCTGTCAGTCCCGGCGTGGAAAACTGGAGGTTCCCTCCAGAATTCTTGTCGCTTTCTTTCCAATCTCCTTATGTTTCAGGGCTTGAATCTCTTCCTGGGCTGCTGCGCACTCCCCTCCTTGCTAGCTTCCTTCAGACCCGGGGTGGAAAACTGAAGGTTTCCTCCAGTATTCATGTCGCTTTCTTTCCAATCTCCTTATGTTTCAGAGCTTGAATCTGTTCCTGGGCTGCTGCGCACTCCCCTGCTTGCTAGCTTCCTTCAGACCCGGCGTGGAAAACTGGAGTTTCCCTCCAGAATTCATGTCGCTTTCTTTCCAATCTCTTTATGTTTCAGGGCTTGAATCTGTTCCTGGGCTGCTGCACTCTGGTAACGATCTCACCTGCTTGCTAGGTGAGATCAGACCCGGCGTGGAAAACTCCAGGTTCCCTCCAGAATTCATGTCGCTTTCTTTCCAATCTCCTTATGTTTCAGGGCTTGAATCTGTTCCTGGGCTGCTGCGCACTCCCCTCCTTGCTAGCTTCCGTCAGAGACCGCGTGGAAAACTGGAGCTTCCCTCCAGAATTCATGTTGCTTTCTTTCCAATCTCCTTATGTTTCAGGGCTTGAATCTGTTCCTGGGCTGCTGCACTCTCACCTCCTTGCTAGCTTCTGTCAGTCCCGGCGTGGAAACTGGAGGTTCCCTCCAGAATTCTTGTCGCTTTCTTTCCAATCTCCTTATGTTTCAGGGCTTGAATCTGTTCCTGGGCTGCTGCACTCTCACCTGATTGCTAGCTTCTGTCAGTCCCGGCGTGGAAAACTCCAGGTTCCCTCCAGAATTCATGTCGCTTTCTTTCCAGTCTCCTTATGTTTCAGGGCTTGAATCTATTCCTGGGCTGCTGCACTCTCACCTGATTGCTAGCTTCTGTCAGTCCCGGCGTGGAAAACTGGAGGTTCCCTCCAGAATTCATGTCGCTTTCTTTCCAATCTCCTTATGTTTCAGGGCTTGAATCTGTTCCTGGGCTCCTGCCCTCTGGTAACGATCTCACCTGCTTGCTAGATTCCGTCAGACCCGGCATGGAAAGCTGGAGGTTCCCTCCAGAATTCATGTCGCTTTCTTTCCAATCTCCTTATGTTTCAGGGCTTGAATCTGTTCCTGGGCTTCTGCGCACTCCCCTCCTTGCTAGCTTCTGTCAGACCCGGCGTGGAAAACTGGAGGTTCCCTCCAGAATTCATGTCGCTTTCTTTCCAATCTCCTTATGTTTCAGGGCTTGAATCTGTTCCTGGGCTCCTGCCCTCTGGTAACGATCTCACCTGCTTGCAAGCTTCTGTCAGAGCCAGCGTGGAAAACTACTTAAAGTACTCTGACGTAATTTCCTTTTCTTTTTGTTTTTTTAGGGACAAAAAAAAGGAAAATGCGGACAGTCCCAGGAGCTGAAGAAGCTTCTGAGGTGGGAGGTGAAGCTTCTTGTAGAAATTTCAAGAATTCATGTCGCTTTCTTTCCAATCTCCTTATGTTTCAGGGCTTGAATCTGTTCCTGGGCTGCTGCACTCTCACCTGCTTGCTAGCTTCTGTCAGTCCCGGCGTGGAAAACTGGAGGTTCCCTCCAGAATTCATGTCGCTTTCTTTCCAATCTCCTTATGTTTCAGGGCTTGAATCTGTTCCTGGGCTCCTGCCCTCTGGTAACGATCTCACCTGCTTGCTAGATTCCGTCAGACCCGGCATGGAAAACTGGAGGTTCCCTCCAGAATTCATGTCGCTTTCTTTCCAATCTCCTTATGTTTCAGGGCTTGAATCTGTTCCTGGGCTTCTGCGCACTCCCCTCCTTGCTAGCTTCTGTCAGACCCGGCGTGGAAAACTGGAGGTTCCCTCCAGAATTCATGTCGCTTTCTTTCCAATCTCCTTATGTTTCAGGGCTTGAATCTGTTCCTGGGCTCCTGCCCTCTGGTAACGATCTCACCTGCTTGAAAGCTTCTGTCAGAGCCAGCGTGGAAAACTACTTAAAGTACTCTGACGTAATTTCCTTTTCTTTTTGTTTTTTTAGGGACAAAAAAAAGGAAAATGCGGACAGTCCCAGGAGCTGAAGAAGCTTCTGAGGTGGGAGGTGAAGCTTCTTGTAGAAATTTCAAGAATTCATGTCGCTTTCTTTCCAATCTCCTTATGTTTCAGGGCTTGTATCTGTTCCTGGGCTCCTGCCCTCTGGTAACGATCTCACCTGCTTGCAACCTTCCGTCAGAGCCAGCGTGGAAAACTACTTAAAGTACCCTGACCAAATTTCCTTTTCTTTTTGTTTTTTTAGGGACAAAAAAAAGGAAAATGCGGACAGTCCCAGGAGTTGAAGAAGCTTCTGAGGTGGGAGGTGAAGCTTCTTGTAGAAATTTCAAGAATTCATGTCGCTTTCTTTCCAATCTCCTTATGTTTCAGGGCTTGAATCTGTTCCTGGGCTGCTGCACTCTCACCTGCTTGCTAGCTTCTGTCAGTCCCGGCGTGGAAAACTGGAGGTTCCCTCCAGAATTCTTGTCGCTTTCTTTCCAATCTCCTTATGTTTCAGGGCTTGAATCTGTTCCTGGGTTGCTGTGCACTCCCCTCCTTGCTACCTTCCGTCAGACCCGGCGTGGAAAACTGGAGGTTCCCTCCAGAATTCATGTTGCTTTCTTTCCAATCTCCTTATGTTTCAGGGCTTGAATCTCTTCCTGGGCTTCTGCGCACTCCCCTCCTTGCTAGCTTCTGTCAGACCCGGCGTGGAAAACTGGAGGTTCCCTCCAGAATTCATGTCGCTTTCTTTCCAATCTCCTTATGTTTCAGGGCTTGAATCTGTTCCTGGGCTCCTGCCCTCTGGTAACGATCTCACCTGCTTGCTAGCTTCCGTCAGACCCAGCGTGGAAAACTGGAGGTTCCCTCCAGAATTCATGTCGCTTTCTTTCCAATCTCCTTATGTTTCAGGGCTTGAATCTGTTCCTGGGCTTCTGCGCACTCCCCTCCTTGCTAGCTTCTGTCAGACCCGGCGTGGAAAACTGGAGGTTCCCTCCAGAATTCATGTCGCTTTCTTTCCAATCTCCTTATGTTTCAGGGCTTGAATCTGTTCCTGGGCTCCTGCCCTCTGGTAACGATCTCACCTGCTTGAAAGCTTCTGTCAGAGCCAGCGTGGAAAACTACTTAAAGTACTCTGACGTAATTTCCTTTTCTTTTTGTTTTTTTAGGGACAAAAAAAAGGAAAATGCGGACAGTCCCAGGAGCTGAAGAAGCTTCTGAGGTGGGAGGTGAAGCTTCTTGTAGAAATTTCAAGAATTCATGTCACTTTCTTTCCAATCTCCTTATGTTTCAGGGCTTGAATCTGTTCCTGGGCTGCTGCACTCTCACCTCCTTGCTAGCTTCTGTCAGTCCCGGCGTGGAAAACTGGAGGTTCCCTCCAGAATTCATGTCGCTTTCTTTCCAATCTCCTTATGTTTCAGGGCTTGAATCTGTTCCTGGGCTCCTGCCTTCTGGTAACGATCTCACCTGCTTGCTAGCTTCCGTCAGACCCTCCGTGGAAAATTGGAGGTTCCCTCCAGAATTCATGTTGCTTTCTTTCCAATCTCTTTATGTTTCAGGGCTTGAATCTGTTCCTGGTCTGCTGCACTCTCACCTGCTTGCTAGCTTCTGTCAGTCCCGGCGTGGAAAACTGGAGGTTCCCTCCAGAATTCTTGTCGCTTTCTTTCCAATCTCCTTATGTTTCAGGGCTTGAATCTGATCCTGGGCTGCTGTGCACTCCCCTCCTTGCTACCTTCCGTCAGACCCGGCGTGGAAAACTGGAGGTTCCCTCCAGAATTCATGTTGCTTTCTTTCCAATCTCCTTATGTTTCAGGGCTTGAATCTGTTCCTGGGCTCCTGCCCTCTGGTAACGATCTCACCTGCTTGCTAGCTTCCGTCAGACCCAGCGTGGAAAACTGGAGGTTCCCTCCAGAATTCATGTCGCTTTCTTTCCAATCTCCTTATGTTTCAGGGCTTGAATCTGTTCCTGGGCTGCTGTGCACTCCCCTCCTTGCTAGCTTCCGTCAGACCCGGCGTGGAAAACTGGAGGTTCCCTCCAGAATTCATGTTGCTTTCTTTCCAATCTCCTTATGTTTCAGGGCTTGAATCTGTTCCTGGGCTCCTGCCCTCTGGTAACGATCTCACCTGCTTGCAAGCTTCTGTCAGAGCCAGCGTGGAAAAGTACTTACAGTACTCTGACGTAATTTCCTTTTCTTTTTGTTTTTTTAGGGACAAAAAAATAGGAAAATGCGGACAGTCCCAGGAGCTGAAGAAGCTTCTGAGGTGGGAGGTGAAGCTTCTTGTAGAAATTTCAAGAATTCATGTCGCTTTCTTTCCAATCTCCTTATGTTTCAGGGCTTGAATCTGTTCCTGGGCTGCTGCACTCTCACCTGCTTGCTAGCTTCTGTCAGTGCCGGCGTGGAAAACTGGAGGTTCCCTCCAGAATTCTTGTCGCTTTCTTTCCAATCTCCTTATGTTTCAGGGCTTGAATCTGTTCCTGGGCTGCTGCACTCTCACCTGATTGCTAGCTTCCTTCAGTCCCGGCGTGGAAAACTGGAGGTTCCCTCCAGAATTCATGTCGCTTTCTTTCCAATCTCCTTATGTTTCAGGGCTTGAATCTGTTCCTGGGCTCCTGCCCTCTGGTAACGATCTCACCTGCTTGCAAGCTTCCGTCAGAGCCAGTGTGGAAAACTACTTAAAGTACCCTGACCAAATTTCCTTTTCTTTTTGTTTTTTTAGGGACAGAAAAAAGGAAAATGCGGACAGTCCCAGGAGCTGAAGAAGCTTCTGAGGTGGGAGGTGAAGCTTCTTGTAGAAATTTCAAGAATTCATGTCACTTCCTTTCCAATCTCCTTATGTTTCAGGGCTTGAATCTGTTCCTGGGCTGCTGCACTCTCACCTCCTTGCTAGCTTCTGTCAGTCCCGGCGTGGAAAACTGGAGGTTCCCTCCAGAATTCTTGTCGCTTTCTTTCCAATCTCCTTATGTTTCAGGGCTTGAATCTGTTCCTGGGCTGCTGCGCACTCCCCTCCTTGCTAGCTTCCTTCAGACCCGGGGTGGAAAACTGGAGGTTCCCTCCAGAATTCATGTTGCTTTCTTTCCAATCTCCGTATGTTTCAGGGCTTGAATCTGTTCCTGGGCTGCTGCGCACTCCCCTCCTTGCTAGCTTCCGTCAGAGACTGCGTGGAAAACTGGAGCTTCCCTCCAGAATTCATGTTGCTTTCTTTCCAATCTCCTTATGTTTCAGGGCTTGAATCCGTTCCTGGGCTGCTGCACTCTCACCTGTTTGCTAGCTACCTTCAGACCCGGCGTGGAAAACTGGAGGTTCCCTCCAGAATTCATGTCGCTTTCTTTCCAATCTCCTTATGTTTCAGGGCTTGAATCTGTTCCTGGGCTGCTGCGCACTCCCCTCCTTGCTAGCTTCCTTCAGACCCGGGGTGGAAAACTGGAGGTTCCCTCCAGAATTCATGTCGCTTTCTTTCCAATCTCCTTATGTTTCAGGTCTTGAATCTGTTCCTGGGCTCCTGCCCTCTGGTAACGATCTCACCTGCTTGCAAGCTTCTGTCAGAGCCAGCGTGGAAAACTACTTAAAGTACCCTGACCTAATTTCCTTTTCTTTTTGTTTTTTTTAGGGACAAAAAAAAGGAAAATGCGGACAGTCCCAGGAGCTGAAGAAGCTTCTGAGGTGGGAGGTGAAGCTTCTTGTAGAAATTTCAAGAATTCATGTCGCTTTCTTTCCAATCTCCTTATGTTTCAGGGCTTGAATCCGTTCCTGGGCTGCTGCACTCTCACCTGTTTCCTAGCTACCTTCAGACCCGGCGTGGAAAACTGGAGGTTCCCTCCAGAATTCATGTCGCTTTCTTTCCAATCTCCTTATGTTTCAGGGCTTGAATCTGTTCCTGGGCTGCTGCGCACTCCCCTCCTTGCTAGCTTCCTTCAGACCCGGGGTGGAAAACTGGAGGTTCCCTCCAGAATTCATGTCGCTTTCTTTCCAATCTCTTTATGTTTCAGGTCTTGAATCTGTTCCTGGGCTCCTGCCCTCTGGTAACGATCTCACCTGCTTGCTAGCTTCCTTCAGACCCGGGGTGGAAAACTGGAGGTTCCCTCCAGAATTCATGTCGCTTTCTTTCCAATCTCCTTATGTTTCAGGGCTTGAATCTGTTCCTGGGCTGCTGCACTCTCACCTGCTTGCTAGCTTCCTTCAGACCCGGCGTGGAAAACTGGAGGTTCCCTCCAGAATTCATGTCGCTTTCTTTCCAATCTCCTTATATTTCAGGGCTTGAATCTCTTCCTGTGTTGCTGCACTTTGGTAACGATCTCACCTGCTTGCTAGCTTCCGTCAGACCCGGCGTGGAAAACTCCAGGTTCCCTCCAGAATTCATGTCGCTTTTTTTCCAATCTCCTTATGTTTCAGGGCTTGAATCTGTTCCTGGGCTCCTGCCCTCTGGTAACGATCTCACCTGCTTGCAAGCTTCCGTCAGAGCCAGCGTTGGAAAACTACTTAAAGTACCCTGACCTAATTTCCTTTTCTTTTTGTTTTTTTAGGGACAAAAAAAAGTAAAATGCGGACAGTCCCAGGAGCTGAAGAAGCTTCTGAGGTGGGAGGTGAAGCTTCTTGTAGAAATTTCAAGAATTCATGTCGCTTTCTTTCCAATCTCCTTATGTTTCAGGGCTTGTATCTGTTCCTGGGCTCCTGCCCTCTGGTAACGATCTCACCTGCTTGCAACCTTCCGTCAGAGCCAGCGTGGAAAACTACTTAAAGTACCCTGACCAAATTTCCTTTTCTTTTTGTTTTTTTAGGGACAAAAAAAAGGAAAATGCGGACAGTCCCAGGAGTTGAAGAAGCTTCTGAGGTGGGAGGTGAAGCTTCTTGTAGAAATTTCAAGAATTCATGTCGCTTTCTTTCCAATCTCCTTATGTTTCAGGGCTTGAATCTGTTCCTGGGCTGCTGCACTCTCACCTGCTTGCTAGCTTCTGTCAGTCCCGGCGTGGAAAACTGGAGGTTCCCTCCAGAATTCTTGTCGCTTTCTTTCCAATCTCCTTATGTTTCAGGGCTTGAATCTGTTCCTGGGTTGCTGTGCACTCCCCTCCTTGCTACCTTCCGTCAGACCCGGCGTGGAAAACTGGAGGTTCCCTCCAGAATTCATGTTGCTTTCTTTCCAATCTCCTTATGTTTCAGGGCTTGAATCTCTTCCTGGGCTTCTGCGCACTCCCCTCCTTGCTAGCTTCTGTCAGACCCGGCGTGGAAAACTGGAGGTTCCCTCCAGAATTCATGTCGCTTTCTTTCCAATCTCCTTATGTTTCAGGGCTTGAATCTGTTCCTGGGCTCCTGCCCTCTGGTAACGATCTCACCTGCTTGCTAGCTTCCGTCAGACCCAGCGTGGAAAACTGGAGGTTCCCTCCAGAATTCATGTCGCTTTCTTTCCAATCTCCTTATGTTTCAGGGCTTGAATCTGTTCCTGGGCTTCTGCGCACTCCCCTCCTTGCTAGCTTCTGTCAGACCCGGCGTGGAAAACTGGAGGTTCCCTCCAGAATTCATGTCGCTTTCTTTCCAATCTCCTTATGTTTCAGGGCTTGAATCTGTTCCTGGGCTCCTGCCCTCTGGTAACGATCTCACCTGCTTGAAAGCTTCTGTCAGAGCCAGCGTGGAAAACTACTTAAAGTACTCTGACGTAATTTCCTTTTCTTTTTGTTTTTTTAGGGACAAAAAAAAGGAAAATGCGGACAGTCCCAGGAGCTGAAGAAGCTTCTGAGGTGGGAGGTGAAGCTTCTTGTAGAAATTTCAAGAATTCATGTCACTTTCTTTCCAATCTCCTTATGTTTCAGGGCTTGAATCTGTTCCTGGGCTGCTGCACTCTCACCTCCTTGCTAGCTTCTGTCAGTCCCGGCGTGGAAAACTGGAGGTTCCCTCCAGAATTCATGTCGCTTTCTTTCCAATCTCCTTATGTTTCAGGGCTTGAATCTGTTCCTGGGCTCCTGCCTTCTGGTAACGATCTCACCTGCTTGCTAGCTTCCGTCAGACCCTCCGTGGAAAATTGGAGGTTCCCTCCAGAATTCATGTTGCTTTCTTTCCAATCTCTTTATGTTTCAGGGCTTGAATCTGTTCCTGGTCTGCTGCACTCTCACCTGCTTGCTAGCTTCTGTCAGTCCCGGCGTGGAAAACTGGAGGTTCCCTCCAGAATTCTTGTCGCTTTCTTTCCAATCTCCTTATGTTTCAGGGCTTGAATCTGATCCTGGGCTGCTGTGCACTCCCCTCCTTGCTACCTTCCGTCAGACCCGGCGTGGAAAACTGGAGGTTCCCTCCAGAATTCATGTTGCTTTCTTTCCAATCTCCTTATGTTTCAGGGCTTGAATCTGTTCCTGGGCTCCTGCCCTCTGGTAACGATCTCACCTGCTTGCTAGCTTCCGTCAGACCCAGCGTGGAAAACTGGAGGTTCCCTCCAGAATTCATGTCGCTTTCTTTCCAATCTCCTTATGTTTCAGGGCTTGAATCTGTTCCTGGGCTGCTGTGCACTCCCCTCCTTGCTAGCTTCCGTCAGACCCGGCGTGGAAAACTGGAGGTTCCCTCCAGAATTCATGTTGCTTTCTTTCCAATCTCCTTATGTTTCAGGGCTTGAATCTGTTCCTGGGCTCCTGCCCTCTGGTAACGATCTCACCTGCTTGCAAGCTTCTGTCAGAGCCAGCGTGGAAAAGTACTTACAGTACTCTGACGTAATTTCCTTTTCTTTTTGTTTTTTTAGGGACAAAAAAATAGGAAAATGCGGACAGTCCCAGGAGCTGAAGAAGCTTCTGAGGTGGGAGGTGAAGCTTCTTGTAGAAATTTCAAGAATTCATGTCGCTTTCTTTCCAATCTCCTTATGTTTCAGGGCTTGAATCTGTTCCTGGGCTGCTGCACTCTCACCTGCTTGCTAGCTTCTGTCAGTGCCGGCGTGGAAAACTGGAGGTTCCCTCCAGAATTCTTGTCGCTTTCTTTCCAATCTCCTTATGTTTCAGGGCTTGAATCTGTTCCTGGGCTGCTGCACTCTCACCTGATTGCTAGCTTCCTTCAGTCCCGGCGTGGAAAACTGGAGGTTCCCTCCAGAATTCATGTCGCTTTCTTTCCAATCTCCTTATGTTTCAGGGCTTGAATCTGTTCCTGGGCTCCTGCCCTCTGGTAACGATCTCACCTGCTTGCAAGCTTCCGTCAGAGCCAGTGTGGAAAACTACTTAAAGTACCCTGACCAAATTTCCTTTTCTTTTTGTTTTTTTAGGGACAAAAAAAAGGAAAATGCGGACAGTCCCAGGAGCTGAAGAAGCTTCTGAGGTGGGAGGTGAAGCTTCTTGTAGAAATTTCAAGAATTCATGTCACTTCCTTTCCAATCTCCTTATGTTTCAGGGCTTGAATCTGTTCCTGGGCTGCTGCACTCTCACCTCCTTGCTAGCTTCTGTCAGTCCCGGCGTGGAAAACTGGAGGTTCCCTCCAGAATTCTTGTCGCTTTCTTTCCAATCTCCTTATGTTTCAGGGCTTGAATCTGTTCCTGGGCTGCTGCGCACTCCCCTCCTTGCTAGCTTCCTTCAGACCCGGGGTGGAAAACTGGAGGTTCCCTCCAGAATTCATGTTGCTTTCTTTCCAATCTCCGTATGTTTCAGGGCTTGAATCTGTTCCTGGGCTGCTGCGCACTCCCCTCCTTGCTAGCTTCCGTCAGAGACTGCGTGGAAAACTGGAGCTTCCCTCCAGAATTCATGTTGCTTTCTTTCCAATCTCCTTATGTTTCAGGGCTTGAATCCGTTCCTGGGCTGCTGCACTCTCACCTGTTTGCTAGCTACCTTCAGACCCGGCGTGGAAAACTGGAGGTTCCCTCCAGAATTCATGTCGCTTTCTTTCCAATCTCCTTATGTTTCAGGGCTTGAATCTGTTCCTGGGCTGCTGCGCACTCCCCTCCTTGCTAGCTTCCTTCAGACCCGGGGTGGAAAACTGGAGGTTCCCTCCAGAATTCATGTCGCTTTCTTTCCAATCTCCTTATGTTTCAGGTCTTGAATCTGTTCCTGGGCTCCTGCCCTCTGGTAACGATCTCACCTGCTTGCAAGCTTCTGTCAGAGCCAGCGTGGAAAACTACTTAAAGTACCCTGACCTAATTTCCTTTTCTTTTTGTTTTTTTTAGGGACAAAAAAAAGGAAAATGCGGACAGTCCCAGGAGCTGAAGAAGCTTCTGAGGTGGGAGGTGAAGCTTCTTGTAGAAATTTCAAGAATTCATGTCGCTTTCTTTCCAATCTCCTTATGTTTCAGGGCTTGAATCCGTTCCTGGGCTGCTGCACTCTCACCTGTTTCCTAGCTACCTTCAGACCCGGCGTGGAAAACTGGAGGTTCCCTCCAGAATTCATGTCGCTTTCTTTCCAATCTCCTTATGTTTCAGGGCTTGAATCTGTTCCTGGGCTGCTGCGCACTCCCCTCCTTGCTAGCTTCCTTCAGACCCGGGGTGGAAAACTGGAGGTTCCCTCCAGAATTCATGTCGCTTTCTTTCCAATCTCTTTATGTTTCAGGTCTTGAATCTGTTCCTGGGCTCCTGCCCTCTGGTAACGATCTCACCTGCTTGCTAGCTTCCTTCAGACCCGGGGTGGAAAACTGGAGGTTCCCTCCAGAATTCATGTCGCTTTCTTTCCAATCTCCTTATGTTTCAGGGCTTGAATCTGTTCCTGGGCTGCTGCACTCTCACCTGCTTGCTAGCTTCCTTCAGACCCGGCGTGGAAAACTGGAGGTTCCCTCCAGAATTCATGTCGCTTTCTTTCCAATCTCCTTATATTTCAGGGCTTGAATCTCTTCCTGTGTTGCTGCACTTTGGTAACGATCTCACCTGCTTGCTAGCTTCCGTCAGACCCGGCGTGGAAAACTCCAGGTTCCCTCCAGAATTCATGTCGCTTTTTTTCCAATCTCCTTATGTTTCAGGGCTTGAATCTGTTCCTGGGCTCCTGCCCTCTGGTAACGATCTCACCTGCTTGCAAGCTTCCGTCAGAGCCAGCGTTGGAAAACTACTTAAAGTACCCTGACCTAATTTCCTTTTCTTTTTGTTTTTTTAGGGACAAAAAAAAGTAAAATGCGGACAGTCCCAGGAGCTGAAGAAGCTTCTGAGGTGGGAGGTGAAGCTTCTTGTAGAAATTTCAAGAATTCATGTCGCTTTCTTTCCAATCTCCTTATGTTTCAGGACTTGAATCCGTTCCTGGGCTGCTGCACTCTCACCTGCTTGCTAGCTTCCTTCAGACCTGGCGTGGAAAACTGAAGGTTTCCTCCAGAATTCATGTCGCTTTCTTTCCAATCTCCTTATGTTTCAGAGCTTGAATCTGTTCCTGGGCTGCTGCGCACTCCCCTGCTTGCTAGCTTCCTTCAGACCCGGCGTGGAAAATTGGAGGTTCCCTCCAGAATTCATGTTGCTTTCTTTCCAATCTCCTTATGTTTCAGGGCTTGAATCTGTTCCTGGTCTGCTGCACTCTCACCTGCTTGCTAGCTTCTGTCAGTCCCGGCGTGGAAAACTGGAGGTTCCCTCCAGAATTCTTGTCGCTTTCTTTCCAATCTCCTTATGTTTCAGGGCTTGAATCTCTTCCTGGGCTGCTGCGCACTCCCCTCCTTGCTAGCTTCCTTCAGACCCGGGGTGGAAAACTGAAGGTTTCCTCCAGTATTCATGTCGCTTTCTTTCCAATCTCCTTATGTTTCAGAGCTTGAATCTGTTCCTGGGCTGCTGCGCACTCCCCTGCTTGCTAGCTTCCTTCAGACCCGGCGTGGAAAACTGGAGTTTCCCTCCAGAATTCATGTCGCTTTCTTTCCAATCTCTTTATGTTTCAGGGCTTGAATCTGTTCCTGGGCTGCTGCACTCTGGTAACGATCTCACCTGCTTGCTAGGTGAGATCAGACCCGGCGTGGAAAACTCCAGGTTCCCTCCAGAATTCATGTCGCTTTCTTTCCAATCTCCTTATGTTTCAGGGCTTGAATCTGTTCCTGGGCTGCTGCGCACTCCCCTCCTTGCTAGCTTCCGTCAGAGACCGCGTGGAAAACTGGAGCTTCCCTCCAGAATTCATGTTGCTTTCTTTCCAATCTCCTTATGTTTCAGGGCTTGAATCTGTTCCTGGACTCCTGCCCTCTGGTAACGATCTCACCTGCTTGCTAGCTTCCGTCAGACCCAGCGTGGAAAACTGGAGCTTCCCTCCAGAATTCATGTTGCTTTCTTTCCAATCTCCTTATGTTTCAGGGCTTGAATCTGTTCCTGGTCTGCTGCACTCTCACCTGCTTGCTAGCTTCTGTCAGTCCCGGCGTGGAAAACTGGAGGTTCCCTCCAGAATTCATGTCGCTTTCTTTCCAATCTCCTTATGTTTCAGGGCTTGAATCTGTTCCTGGGCTGCTGCGCACTCCCCTCCTTGCTAGCTTCCGTCAGAGACTGCGTGGAAAACTGGAGCTTCCCTCCAGAATTCATGTTGCTTTCTTTCCAATCTCCTTATGTTTCAGGGCTTGAATCTGTTCCTGGACTCCTGCCCTCTGGTAACGATCTCACCTGCTTGCTAGCTTCCGTCAGACCCAGCGTGGAAAACTGGAGCTTCCCTCCAGAATTCATGTTGCTTTCTTTCCAATCTCCTTATGTTTCAGGGCTTGAATCTGTTCCTGGTCTGCTGCACTCTCACCTGCTTGCTAGCTTCTGTCAGTCCCGGCGTGGAAAACTGGAGGTTCCCTCCAGAATTCATGTCGCTTTCTTTCCAATCTCCTTATGTTTCAGGGCTTGAATCTGTTCCTGGGCTGCTGCGCACTCCCCTCCTTGCTAGCTTCCGTCAGAGACTGCGTGGAAAACTGGAGCTTCCCTCCAGAATTCATGTCGCTTTCTTTCCAATCTCCTTATGTTTCAGGGCTTGAATCTGTTCCTGGGCTCCTGCACTCTGGTAACGATCTCACCTGCTTGCTAGCTTCCGTCAGACCCAGCGTGGAAAACAGGAGGTTCCCTCCAGAATTCATGTCGCTTTCTTTCCAATCTCTTTATGTTTCAGGGCTTGAATCTGTTCCTGGGCTTCTGTGCACTCCCCTCCTTGCTAGCTTCTGTCAGACCCGGCGTGGAAAACTGGAGGTTCCCTCCAGAATTCATGTCGCTTTCTTTCCAATCTCCTTATGTTTCAGGGCTTGAATCTGTTCCTGGGCTCCTGCCCTCTGGTAACGATCTCACCTGCTTGCAAGCTTCCGTCAGAGCCAGCGTGGAAAACTACTTAAAGTACCCTGACCTAATTTCCTTTTCTTTTTGTTTTTTTAGGGACAAAAAAAAGGAAAATGCGGACAGTCCCAGGAGCTGAAGAAGCTTCTGAGGTGGGAGGTGAAGCTTCTTGTAGAAATTTCAAGAATTCATGTCGCTTTCTTTCCAATCTCCTTATGTTTCAGGGCTTGAATCCGTTCCTGGGCTGCTGCGCACTCCCCTCCTTGCTAGCTTCCTTCAGACCCGGGGTGGAAAACTGGAGGTTCCCTCCAGAACTCATGTCGCTTTCTTTCCAATCTCCTTATGTTTCAGGGCGTGAATCTGTTCCTGGGCTGCTGCGCACTCCCCTCCTTGCTAGCTTCCGTCAGAGACTGCGTGGAAAACTGGAGCTTCCCTCCAGAATTCATGTTGCTTTCTTTCCAATCTCCTTATGTTTCAGGGCTTGAATCTGTTCCTGGTCTGCTGCACTCTCACCTGCTTGCTAGCTTCTGTCAGTCCCGGCGTGGAAAACTGGAGGTTCCCTCCAGAATTCTTGTCGCTTTCTTTCCAATCTCCTTATGTTTCAGGGCTTGAATCTGTTCCTGGGCTCCTGCCCTCTGGTAACGATCTCACCTGCTTGCAAGCTTCCGTCAGAGCCAGCGTGGAAAACTACTTAAAGTACCCTGACCTAATTTCCTTTTCTTTTTGTTTTTTTAGGGACAAAAAAAAGGAAAATGCGGACAGTCCCAGGAGCTGAAGAAGCTTCTGAGGTGGGAGGTGAAGCTTCTTGTAGAAATTTCAAGAATTCATGTCGCTTTCTTTCCAATCTCCTTATGTTTCAGGGCTTGAATCCGTTCCTGGGCTGCTGCGCACTCCCCTCCTTGCTAGCTTCCTTCAGACCCGGGGTGGAAAACTGGAGGTTCCCTCCAGAACTCATGTCGCTTTCTTTCCAATCTCCTTATGTTTCAGGGCGTGAATCTGTTCCTGGGCTGCTGCGCACTCCCCTCCTTGCTAGCTTCCGTCAGAGACTGCGTGGAAAACTGGAGCTTCCCTCCAGAATTCATGTTGCTTTCTTTCCAATCTCCTTATGTTTCAGGGCTTGAATCTGTTCCTGGTCTGCTGCACTCTCACCTGCTTGCTAGCTTCTGTCAGTCCCGGCGTGGAAAACTGGAGGTTCCCTCCAGAATTCTTGTCGCTTTCTTTCCAATCTCCTTATGTTTCAGGGCTTGAATCTGTTCCTGGGCTGCTGCGCACTCCCCTCCTTGCTAGCTTCCTTCAGACCCGGCGTGGAAAACTCCAGGTTCCCTCCAGAATTCATGTCGCTTTCTTTCCAATCTCCTTATGTTTCAGGGCTTGAATCTGTTCCTGGGCTGCTGCGCACTCCCCTCCTTGCTAGCTTCCGTCAGAGACTGCGTGGAAAACTGGAGCTTCCCTCCAGAATTCATGTCGCTTTCTTTCCAATCTCCTTATGTTTCAGGGCTTGAATCTGTTCCTGGGCTCCTGCCCTCTGGTAACGATCTCACCTGCTTGCTAGCTTCCGTCAGACCCAGCGTGGAAAACAGGAGGTTCCCTCCAGAATTCATGTCGCTTTCTTTCCAATCTCTTTATGTTTCAGGGCTTGAATCTGTTCCTGGGCTTCTGTGCACTCCCCTCCTTGCTAGCTTCTGTCAGACCCGGCGTGGAAAACTGGAGGTTCCCTCCAGAATTCATGTCGCTTTCTTTCCAATCTCCTTATGTTTCAGGACTTGAATCTGTTCCTGGGCTCCTGCCCTCTGGTAACGATCTCACCTGCTTGCAAGCTTCCGTCAGAGCCAGCGTGGAAAACTACTTAAAGTACCCTGACCTAATTTCCTTTTCTTTTTGTTTTTTTAGGGACAAAAAAAAGGAAAATGCGGACAGTCCCAGGAGCTGAAGAAGCTTCTGAGGTGGGAGGTGAAGCTTCTTGTAGAAATTTCAAGAATTCATGTCGCTTTCTTTCCAATCTCCTTATGTTTCAGGGCTTGAATCTGTTCCTGGGCTGCTGCACTCTCACCTCCTTGCTAGCTTCTGTCAGTCCCGGCGTGGAAAACTGGAGGTTCCCTCCAGAATTCTTGTCGCTTTCTTTCCAATCTCCTTATGTTTCAGGGCTTGAATCTGTTCCTGGGCTGCTGCGCACTCCCCTCCTTGCTAGCTTCCTTCAGACCCGGGGTGGAAAACTGAAGGTTTCCTCCAGAATTCATGTCGCTTTCTTTCCAATCTCCTTATGTTTCAGAGCTTGAATCTGTTCCTGGGCTGCTGCGCACTCCCCTGCTTGCTAGCTTCCTTCAGACCCGGCGTGGAAAACTGGAGTTTCCCTCCAGAATTCATGTCGCTTTCTTTCCAATCTCTTTATGTTTCAGGGCTTGAATCTGTTCCTGGGCTGCTGCACTCTGGTAACGATCTCACCTGCTTGCTAGGTGAGATCAGACCCGGCGTGGAAAACTCCAGGTTCCCTCCAGAATTCATGTCGCTTTCTTTCCAATCTCCTTATGTTTCAGGGCTTGAATCTGTTCCTGGGCTGCTGCGCACTCCCCTCCTTGCTAGCTTCCTTCAGAGACTGCGTGGAAAACTGGAGCTTCCCTCCAGAATTCATGTTGCTTTCTTTCCAATCTCCTTATGTTTCAGGGCTTGAATCTGTTCCTGGACTCCTGCCCTCTGGTAACGATCTCACCTGCTTGCTAGCTTCCGTCAGACCCAGCGTGGAAAACTGGAGCTTCCCTCCAGAATTCATGTTGCTTTCTTTCCAATCTCCTTATGTTTCAGGGCTTGAATCTGTTCCTGGTCTGCTGCACTCTCACCTGCTTGCTAGCTTCTGTCAGTCCCGGCGTGGAAAACTGGAGGTTCCCTCCAGAATTCTTGTCGCTTTCTTTCCAATCTCCTTATGTTTCAGGGCTTGAATCTGTTCCTGGGCTGCTGCGCACTCCCCTCCTTGCTAGCTTCCTTCAGACCCGGCGTGGAAAACTCCAGGTTCCCTCCAGAATTCATGTCGCTTTCTTTCCAATCTCCTTATGTTTCAGGGCTTGAATCTGTTCCTGGGCTGCTGCGCACTCCCCTCCTTGCTAGCTTCCGTCAGAGACTGCGTGGAAAACTGGAGCTTCCCTCCAGAATTCATGTTGCTTTCTTTCCAATCTCCTTATGTTTCAGGTCTTGAATCTGTTCCTGGGCTCCTGCCCTCTGGTAACGATCTCACCTGCTTGCAAGCTTCCGTCAGAGCCAGCGTGGAAAACTACTTAAAGTACCCTGACCTAATTTCCTTTTCTTTTTGTTTTTTTAGGGACAAAAAAAAGGAAAATGCGGACAGTCCCAGGAGCTGAAGAAGCTTCTGAGGTGGGAGGTGAAGCTTCTTGTAGAAATTTCAAGAATTCATGTCGCTTTCTTTCCAATCTCCTTATGTTTCAGGGCTTGAATCCGTTCCTGGGCTGCTGCGCACTCCCCTCCTTGCTAGCTTCCTTCAGACCCGGGGTGGAAAACTGGAGGTTCCCTCCAGAACTCATGTCGCTTTCTTTCCAATCTCCTTATGTTTCAGGGCGTGAATCTGTTCCTGGGCTGCTGCGCACTCCCCTCCTTGCTAGCTTCCTTCAGACCCGTGGTTGAAAACTGGAGGTTCCCTCCAGAATTCATGTCGCTTTCTTTCCAATCTCCTTATGTTTCAGGGCTTGAATCTGTTCCTGGGCTCCTGCCTTCTGGTAACGATCTCACCTGCTTGCTAGCTTCCGTCAGACCCGGCGTGGAAAATTGGAGGTTCCCTCCAGAATTCATGTTGCTTTCTTTCCAATCTCCTTATGTTTCAGGGCTTGAATCTGTTCCTGGTCTGCTGCACTCTCACCTGCTTGCTAGCTTCTGTCAGTCCCGGCGTGGAAAACTGGAGGTTCCCTCCAGAATTCTTGTCGCTTTCTTTCCAATCTCCTTATGTTTCAGGGCTTGAATCTGTTCCTGGGCTGCTGCGCACTCCCCTCCTTGCTAGCTTCCTTCAGACCCGGGGTGGAAAACTGAAGGTTTCCTCCAGAATTCATGTCGCTTTCTTTCCAATCTCCTTATGTTTCAGAGCTTGAATCTGTTCCTGGGCTGCTGCGCACTCCCCTGCTTGCTAGCTTCCTTCAGACCCGGCGTGGAAAACTGGAGTTTCCCTCCAGAATTCATGTCGCTTTCTTTCCAATCTCTTTATGTTTCAGGGCTTGAATCTGTTCCTGGGCTGCTGCACTCTGGTAACGATCTCACCTGCTTGCTAGGTGAGATCAGACCCGGCGTGGAAAACTCCAGGTTCCCTCCAGAATTCATGTCGCTTTCTTTCCAATCTCCTTATGTTTCAGGGCTTGAATCTGTTCCTGGGCTGCTGCGCACTCCCCTCCTTGCTAGCTTCCTTCAGAGACTGCGTGGAAAACTGGAGCTTCCCTCCAGAATTCATGTTGCTTTCTTTCCAATCTCCTTATGTTTCAGGGCTTGAATCTGTTCCTGGACTCCTGCCCTCTGGTAACGATCTCACCTGCTTGCTAGCTTCCGTCAGACCCAGCGTGGAAAACTGGAGCTTCCCTCCAGAATTCATGTTGCTTTCTTTCCAATCTCCTTATGTTTCAGGGCTTGAATCTGTTCCTGGTCTGCTGCACTCTCACCTGCTTGCTAGCTTCTGTCAGTCCCGGCGTGGAAAACTGGAGGTTCCCTCCAGAATTCTTGTCGCTTTCTTTCCAATCTCCTTATGTTTCAGGGCTTGAATCTGTTCCTGGGCTGCTGCGCACTCCCCTCCTTGCTAGCTTCCTTCAGACCCGGCGTGGAAAACTCCAGGTTCCCTCCAGAATTCATGTCGCTTTCTTTCCAATCTCCTTATGTTTCAGGGCTTGAATCTGTTCCTGGGCTGCTGCGCACTCCCCTCCTTGCTAGCTTCCGTCAGAGACTGCGTGGAAAACTGGAGCTTCCCTCCAGAATTCATGTTGCTTTCTTTCCAATCTCCTTATGTTTCAGGTCTTGAATCTGTTCCTGGACTCCTGCCCTCTGGTAACGATCTCACCTGCTTGCTAGCTTCCGTCAGACCCAGCGTGGAAAACTGGAGGTTCCCTTCAGAATTCATGTCGCTTTCTTTCCAATCTCTTTATGTTTCAGGGCTTGAATCTGTTCCTGGGCTGCTGCACTCTCACCTGCTTTGTAGCTTCCTTCAGACCCAGCGTGGAAAACTGGAGGTTTCCTCCAGAATTCATGTCGCTTTCTTTCCAATCTCCTTATGTTTCAGGGCTTGAATCTGTTCCTGGGCTCCTGCCCTCTGGTAACGATCTCACCTGCTTGCAAGCTTCCGTCAGAGCCAGCATGGAAAACTACTTAAAGTACCCTGACCTAATTTCCTTTTCTTTTTGTCTTTTTAGGGACAAAAAAAAGGAAAATGCGGACAGTCCCAGGAGCTGAAGAAGCTTCTGAGGTGGGAGGTGAAGCTTCTTGTAGAAATTTCAAGAATTCATGTCGCTTTCTTTCCAATCTCCTTATGTTTCAGGGTTTGAATCTGTTCCTGGGCTCCTGCCCTCTGGTAACGATCTCACCTGCTTGCTAGCTTCCGTCAGACCCAGCGTGGAAAACAGGAGGTTCCCTCCAGAATTCATGTCGCTTTCTTTCCAATCTCTTTATGTTTCAGGGCTTGAATCTGTTCCTGGGCTTCTGTGCACTCCCCTCCTTGCTAGCTTCTGTCAGACCCGGCGTGGAAAACTGGAGGTTCCCTCCAGAATTCATGTCGCTTTCTTTCCAATCTCCTTATGTTTCAGTGCTTGAATCTGTTCCTGGGCTTCTGCGCACTCCCCTCCTTGCTAGCTTCTGTTAGACCCTGCGTGGAAAACTGGAGGTTCCCTCCAGAATTCTTGTCGCTTTCTTTCCAATCTCCTTATGTTTCAGGGCTTGAATCTGTTCCTGGGCTGCTGCACCCTCACCTGCTTGCTAGCTTCCGTCAGACCCAGCGTGGAAAACTGGAGGTTCCCTCCAGAATTCATGTCGCTTTCTTTCCAATCTCCTTATGTTTCAGGGCTTGAATCTGTTCCTGGGCTCCTGCCCTCTGGTAACGATCTCACCTGCTTGCTAGCTTCCGTCAGACCCAGCGTGGAAAACAGGAGGTTCCCTCCAGAATTCATGTCGCTTTCTTTCCAATCTCTTTATGTTTCAGGGCTTGAATCTGTTCCTGGGCTTCTGTGCACTCCCCTCCTTGCTAGCTTCTGTCAGACCCAGCGTGGAAAACAGGAGGTTCCCTCCAGAATTCATGTCGCTTTCTTTCCAATCTCCTTATGTTTCAGGGCTTGAATCTGTTCCTGGGCTGCTACCCTCTGGTAACGATCTCACCTGCTTGCAAGCTTCCGTCAGAGCCAGCGTGGAAAACTACTTAAAGTACCCTGACCTAATTTCCTTTTCTTTTTGTTTTTTTAGGGACAAAAAAAAGGAAAATGCGGACAGTCCCAGGAGCTGAAGAAGCTTCTGAGGTGGGAGGTGAAGCTTCTTGTAGAAATTTCAAGAATTCATGTCGCTTTCTTTCCAATCTCCTTATGTTTCAGGGCTTGAATCTGTTCCTGGTCTGCTGCACTCTCACCTGCTTAGTAGCTTCTGTCAGTCCCGGCGTGGAAAACTGGAGGTTCCCTCCAGAATTCTTGTCGCTTTCTTTCCAATCTCCTTATGTTTCAGGGCTTGAATCTGTTCCTGGGCTGCTGCGCACTCCCCTCCTTGCTAGCTTCCTTCAGACCCGGGGTGGAAAACTGGAGGTTCCCTCCAGAATTCATGTCGCTTTCTTTCCAATCTCTTTATGTTTCAGGTCTTGAATCTGTTCCTGGGCTCCTGCCCTCTGGTAACGATCTCACCTGCTTGCTAGCTTCCTTCAGACCCGGGGTGGAAAACTGGAGGTTCCCTCCAGAATTCATGTCGCTTTCGTTCCATTCTCCTTATGTTTCAAGGCTTGAATCTGTTCCTGGGCTGCTGCACTCTCACCTGCTTGCTAGCTTCCTTCAGACCCGTTGTGGAAAACTGGAGGTTCCCTCCAGAATTCATGTTGCTTTCTTTCCAGTCTCCTTATGTTTCAGGGCTTGAATCTGTTCCTGGGCTCCTGCCCTCTGGTAACGATCTCACCTGCTTGCTAGCTTCCGTCAGACCCAGCGTGGAAAACTGGAGGTTCCCTCCAGAATTCATGTCGCTTTCTTTCCAATCTCTTTATGTTTCAGGGCTTGAGTCTGTTCCTGGGCTGCTGCACTCTCACCTGCTTGCTAGCTTCCGTCAGGCCCGGCGTGGAAAACTCCAGGTTCCCTCCAGAATTCATGTCGCTTTCTTTCCAATCTCCTTATGTTTCAGGACTTGACTCCGTTCCTGGGCTGCTGCGCACTCCCCTCCTTGCAAGCTTCCTTTAGACCCGGCGTGGAAAACTGGAGGTTCCCTCCAGAATTCATGTCGCTTTCTTTCCAATCTCCTTATGTTTCAGGGCTTGAATCTCTTCCTGGGCTGCTGCACTTTGGTAACGATCTCACCTGCTTGCTAGCTTCCGTCAGACCCGGCGTGGAAAACTCCAGGTTCCCTCCAGAATTCATGTCGCTTTTTTTCCAATCTCCTTATGTTTCAGGGCTTGAATCTGTTCCTGGGCTCCTGCCCTCTGGTAACGATCTCACCTGCTTGCAAGCTTCCGTCAGAGCCAGCGTTGGAAAACTACTTAAAGTACCCTGACCTAATTTCCTTTTCTTTTTGTTTTTTTAGGGACAAAAAAAAGTAAAATGCGGACAGTCCCAGGAGCTGAAGAAGCTTCTGAGGTGGGAGGTGAAGCTTCTTGTAGAAATTTCAAGAATTCATGTCGCTTTCTTTCCAATCTCCTTATGTTTCAGAGCTTGAATCTCTTCCTGAGCTGCTGCACTCTGGTAACGATCTCACCTGCTTGCTAGGTGAGATCAGAACCGGCGTGGAAAACTCCAGGTTCCCTCCAGAATTCATGTCGCTTTCTTTCCAATCTCCTTATGTTTCAGGGCTTGAATCTGTTCCTGGGCTGCTGCGCACTCCCCTCCTTGCTAGCTTCCGTCAGAGACTGCGTGGAAAACTGGAGCTTCCCTCCAGAATTCATGTTGCTTTCTTTCCAATCTCCTTATGTTTCAGGGCTTGAATCTGTTCCTGGACTCCTGCCCTCTGGTAACGATCTCACCTGCTTGCTAGCTTCCGTCAGACCCAGCGTGGAAAACTGGAGGTTCCCTCCAGAATTCATGTCGCTTTCTTTCCGATCTCCTTATGTTTCAGGGCTTGAATCTGTTCCTGGGCTCCTGCCCTCTGGTAACGATCTCACCTGCTTGCAAGCTTCCGTCAGAGCCAGCGTGGAAAACTACTTAAAGTACCCTGACCTAATTTCCTTTTCTTTTTCTCTTTTTAGGGACAAAAAAAAGGAAAATGCGGACAGTCCCAGGAGCTGAAGAAGCTTCTGAGGTGGGAGGTGAAGCTTCTTGTAGAAATTTCAAGAATTCATATCTCTTTCTTTCCAATCTCCTTATGTTTCAGGGCTTGAATCTGTTCCTGGGCTCCTGCCCTCTGGTAACGATCTCACCTGCTTGCAAGCTTCCGTCAGACCCAGCGTGGAAAACTGGAGGTTCCCTCCAGAATTCATGTCGCTTTCTTTCCAATCTCTTTATGTTTCAGGGCTTGAATCTGTTCCTGGGCTGCTGCACTCTCACCTGCTTGCTAGCTTCCGTCAGACCCGGCGTGGAAAACTGGAGGTTCCCTCCAGAATTCATGTCGCTTTCTTTCCAATCTCTTTATGTTTCAGGGCTTGAATCTGTTCCTGGGCTTCTGTGCACTCCCCTCCTTGCTAGCTTCTGTCAGACCCGGCGTGGAAAACTGGAGGTTCCCTCCAGAATTCATGTCGCTTTCTTTCCAATCTCCTTATGTTTCAGGGCTTGAATCTGTTCCTGGGCTCCTGCCCTCTGGTAACGATCTCACCTGCTTGCAAGCTTCCGTCAGAGCCAGCGTGGAAAACTACTTAAAGTACCCTGACCTAATTTCCTTTTCTTTTTGTTTTTTTAGGGACAAAAAAAAGGAAAATGCGGACAGTCCCAGGAGCTGAAGAAG
Organism: Pelmatolapia mariae; assembly: GCF_036321145.2. NCBI lineage: Eukaryota > Metazoa > Chordata > Actinopteri > Cichliformes > Cichlidae > Pelmatolapia > Pelmatolapia mariae. The sequence goes on along the minus strand of NC_086240.1, from coordinate 20,120,410 downwards.
CTTCTGAGGTGGGAGGTGAAGCTTCTTGTAGAAATTTCAAGAATTCATGTCGCTTTCTTTCCAATCTCCTTATGTTTCAGGACTTGAATCTGTTCCTGGGCTGCTGCACTCTCACCTGCTTGCTAGCTTCCTTCAGACCCGGCGTGGAAAACTGGAGGTTCCCTCCAGAATTCATGTCGCTTTCTTTCCAATCTCCTTATGTTTCAGGGCTTGAATCTGTTCCTGGGCTGCTGCGCACTCCCCTCCTTGCTAGCTTCCTTCAGACCCGGGGTGGAAAACTGGAGGTTCCCTCCAGAATTCATGTCGCTTTCTTTCCAATCTCCTTATGTTTCAGGTCTTGAATCTGTTCCTGGGCTCCTGCCTTCTGGTAACGATCTCACCTGCTTGCTAGCTTCCGTCAGACCCGGCGTGGAAAATTGGAGGTTCCCTCCAGAATTCATGTTGCTTTCTTTCCAATCTCTTTATGTTTCAGGGCTTGAATCTGTTCCTGGGCTGCTGCACTCTCACCTGCTTGCTAGCTTCTGTCAGTCTCGGCGTGGAAAACTGGAGGTTCCCTCCAGAATTCTTGTCGCTTTCTTTCCAATCTCTTTATTTTTCAGGGCTTGAATCTGTTCCTGGGCTGCTGCGCACTCCCCTCCTTGCTACCTTCCGTCAGACCCGGCGTGGAAAACTGGAGGTTCCCTCCAGAATTCATGTCGCTTTCTTTCCAATCTCTTTATGTTTCAGGGCTTGAATCTGTTCCTGGGCTCCTGCCCTCTGGTAACGATCTCACCTGCTTGCTAGATTCCGTCAGACCCGGCGTGGAAAACTGGAGGTTCCCTCCAGAATTCATGTCGCTTTCTTTCCAGTCTCTTTATCTTTCAGGGCTTGAATCTGTTCCTGGGCTGCTGCACTCTCACCTGCTTGCTAGCTTCTGTCAGTCCCGGCGTGGAAAACTGGAGGTTCCCTCCAGAATTCATGTCGCTTTCTTTCCAATCTCCTTATGTTTCAGGGCTTGAATCTGTTCCTGGGCTCCTGCCCTCTGGTAACGATCTCACCTGCTTGCAAGCTTCCGTCAGAGCCAGCGTGGAAAACTACTTAAAGTACCCTGACCTAATTTCCTTTTCTTTTTGTTTTTTTAGGGACAAAAAAAAGGAAAATGCGGACAGTCCCAGGAGCTGAAGAAGCTTCTGAGGTGGGAGGTGAAGCTTCTTGTAGAAATTCAAGAATTCATGTCGCTTTCTTTCCAATCTCCTTATGTTTCAGGGCTTGAATCTGTTCCTGGTCTGCTGCACTCTCACCTGCTTGCTAGCTTCTGTCAGTCCCGGCGTGGAAAACTGGAGGTTCCCTCCAGAATTCATGTTGCTTTCTTTCCAATCTCCTTATGTTTCAGGGCTTGAATCTGTTCCTGGACTCCTGCCCTCTGGTAACGATCTCACCTGCTTGCTAGCTTCCTTCAGTCCCAGCGTGGAAAACTGGAGGTTCCCTCCAGAATACATGTCGCTTTCTTTCCAATCTCTTTATGTTTCAGGGCTTGAATCTGTTCCTGGGCTGCTGCACTCTCACCTGCTTGCTAGCTTCCGTCAGACCCGGCGTGGAAAACCGGAGGTTTCCTCCAGAATTCATGTCCCTTTCTTTCCAATCTCCTTATGTTTCAGGGTTTGAATCTGTTCCTGGGCTCCTGCCCTCTGGTAACGATCTCACCTGCTTGCAAGCTTCCGTCAGAGCCAGCGTGGAAAACTACTTAAAGTACCCTGACCTAATTTCCTTTTCTTTTTGTTTTTTTAGGGACAAAAAAAAGGAAAATGCGGACAGTCCCAGGAGCTGAAGAAGCTTCTGAGGTGGGAGGTGAAGCTTCTTGTAGAAATTTCAAGAATTCATGTCGCTTTCTTTCCAATCTCCTTATGTTTCAGGGCTTGAATCCGTTCCTGGGCTGCTGCACACTCCCCTCCTTGCTAGCTTCCTTCAGACCCGGGGTGGAAAACTGGAGGTTCCCTCCAGAATTCATGTCGCTTTCTTTCCAATCTCCTTATGTTTCAGGGCGTGAATCTGTTCCTGGGCTGCTGCGCACTCCCCTCCTTGCTAGCTTCCTTCAGACCCGTGGTTGAAAACTGGAGGTTCCCTCCAGAATTCATGTCGCTTTCTTTCCAATCTCCTTATGTTTCAGGTCTTGAATCTGTTCCTGGGCTCCTGCCTTCTGGTAACGATCTCACCTGCTTGCTAGCTTCCGTCAGAGCCAGCGTGGAAAACTACTTAAAGTACCCTGACCTAATTTCCTTTTCTTTTTATTTTTTTAGGGACAAAAAAAAGGAAAATGCGGACAATCCCAGGAGCTGAAGAAGCTTCTGAGGTGGGAGGTGAAGCTTCTTGTAGAAATTTCAAGAATTCATGTCGCTTTCTTTCCAATCTCCTTATGTTTCAGGACTTGAATCCGTTCCTGGGCTGCTGCACTCTCACCTGCTTGCTAGCTTCCTTCAGACCCGGCGTGGAAAACTGGAGGTTCCCTCCAGAATTCATGTCGCTTTCTTTCCAATCTCCTTATGTTTCAGGGCTTGAATCTGTTCCTGGGCTCCTGCCCTCTGGTAACGATCTCACCTGCTTGCTAGCTTCCTTCAGACCCGGGGTGGAAAACTGGAGGTTCCCTCCAGAATTCATGTCGCTTTCTTTCCAATCTCCTTATGTTTCAGGGCTTGAATCTGTTCCTGGGCTGCTGCGCACTCCCCTCCTTGCTAGCTTCCGTCAGACCCGGCGTGGAAAACTGGAGGTTCCCTCCAGAATTCATGTCGCTTTCTTTCCAATCTCCTTATGTTTCAGGGCTTGAATCTGTTCCTGGGCTCCTGCCCTCTGGTAACGATCTCACCTGCTTGCAAGCTTCCGTCAGAGCCAGCGTGGAAAACTACTTAAAGTACCCTGACCTAATTTCCTTTTCTTTTTATTTTTTTAGGGACAAAAAAAAAGAAAATGCGGACAGTCCCAGGAGCTGAAGAAGCTTCTGAGGTGGGAGGTGAAGCTTCTTGTAGAAATTTCAAGAATTCATGTCGCTTTCTTTCCAATCTCCTTATGTTTCAGGGCTTGAATCCGTTCCTGGGCTGCTGCACTCTCACGTGTTTGCTAGCTACCTTCAGACCCGGGGTGGAAAACTGGAGGTTCCCTCCAGAATTCATGTCGCTTTCTTTCCAATCTCCTTATGTTTCAGGGCTTGAATCTGTTCCTGGGCTGCTGCGCACTCCCCTCCTTGCTAGCTTCCTTCAGACCCGTGGTGGAAAACTGGAGGTTCCCTCCAGAATTCATGTCGCTTTCTTTCCAATCTCCTTATGTTTCAGGTCTTGAATCTGTTCCTGGGCTCCTGCCTTCTGGTAACGATCTCACCTGCTTGCTAGCTTCCGTCAGACCCGGCGTAGAAAATTGGAGGTTCCCTCCAGAATTCATGTTGCTTTCTTTCCAATCTCTTTATGTTTCAGGGCTTGAATCTGTTCCTGGGCTGCTGCACTCTCACCTGCTTGCTAGCTTCTGTCAGTCCCGGGTGGAAAACTGGAGGTTCCCTCCAGAATTCTTGTCGCTTTCTTTCCAATCTCTTTATTTTTCAGGGCTTGAATCTGTTCCTGGGCTGCTGCGCACTCCCCTCCTTGCTACCTTCCGTCAGACCCGGCGTGGAAAACTGGAGGTTCCCTCCAGAATTCATGTCGCTTTCTTTCCAATCTCTTTATGTTTCAAGGCTTGAATCTGTTCCTGGGCTCCTGCGCTCTGGTAACGATCTCACCTGCTTGCTAGATTCCGCCAGACCCGGCGTGGAAAACTGGAGGTTCCCTCCAGAATTCATGTCGCTTTCTTTCCAATCTCTTTATGTTTCAGGGCTTGAATCTGTTCCTGGGCTGCTGCACTCTCACCTGCTTGCTAGCTTCTGTCAGTCCCGGCGTGGAAAACTTGAGGTTCCCTCCAGAATTCATGTCGCTTTCTTTCCAATCTCCTTATGTTTCAGGGCTTGAATCTGTTCCTGGGCTCCTGCCCTCTGGTAACGATCTCACCTGCTTGCAAGCTTCCGTCAGAGCCAGCGTGGAAAACTACTTAAAGTACCCTGACCTAATTTCCTTTTCTTTTTGTTTTTTTAGGGACAAAAAAAAGGAAAATGCGGACAGTCCCAGGAGCTGAAGAAGCTTCTGAGGTGGGAGGTGAAGCTTCTTGTAGAAATTTCAAGAATTCATGTCGCTTTCTTTCCAATCTCCTTATGTTTCAGGGCTTGAATCCGTTCCTGGGCTGCTGCACTCTCACCTGTTTGCTAGCTACCTTCAGACCCGGCGTGGAGAACTGGAGGTTCCCTCCAGAATTCATGTCGCTTTCTTTCCAATCTCCTTATGTTTCAGGGCTTGAATCTGTTCCTGGGCTGCTGCGCACTCCCCTCCTTGCTAGCTTCCTTCAGGCCCGGGGTGGAAAACTGGAGGTTCCCTCCAGAATTCATGTCGCTTTCTTTCCAATCTCCTTATGTTTCAGGACTTGAATCTGTTCCTGGGCTGCTGCGCACTCCCCTCCTTGCTAGCTTCCTTCAGGCCCGGGGTGGAAAACTGGAGGTTCCCTCCAGAATTCATGTCGCTTTCTTTCCAATCTCCTTATGTTTCAGGGCTTGAATCTGTTCCTGGGCTGCTGCACTCTCACCTCCTTGCTAGCTTCCTTCACACCCGGTGTGGAAAACTGGAGGTTCCCTCCAGAATTCTTGTCGCTTTCTTTCCAATCTCCTTATCTTTCAGGACTTGAATCTGTTCCTGGGCTGCTGTGCACTCCCCTCCTTGCTAGCTTCCGTCAGACCCGGCGTGGAAAACTGGAGGTTCCCTCCAGAATTCATGTCGCTTTCTTTCCAATCTCTTTATGTTTCAGAGCTTGAATCTGTTCCTGGGCTGCTGCGCACTCCCCTGCTTGCTAGCTTCCTTCAGACCCGGCATAGAAAACTGGAGTTTCCCTCCAGAATTCATGTCGCTTTCTTTCCAATCTCTTTATGTTTCAGAGCTTGAATCTGTTCCTGGGCTGCTGCGCACTCCCCTGCTTGCTAGCTTCCTTCAGACCCGGCATAGAAAACTGGAGTTTCCCTCCAGAATTCATGTCGCTTTCTTTCCAATCTCTTTATGTTTCAGAGCTTGAATCTGTTCCTGAGCTGCTGCGCACTCCCCTGCTTGCTAGCTTCCGCCAGACCCGGGGTGGAAAACTGGAGGTTCCCTCCAGAATTCATGTCGCTTTCTTTCCAATCTCCTTATGTTTCAGGGCTTGAATCTGTTCCTGGTCTGCTGCACTCTCACCTGCTTGCTAGCTTCTGTCAGTCCCGGCGTGGAAAACTGGAGGTTCCCTCCAGAATTCATGTTGCTTTCTTTCCAATCTCCTTATGTTTCAGGGCTTGAATCTGTTCCTGGGCTGCTGCACTCTCACCTCCTTGCTAGCTTCCGTCAGACCCGGCGTGGAAAACCGGAGGTTTCCTCCAGAATTCATGTCCCTTTCTTTCCAATCTCCTTATGTTTCAGGGTTTGAATCTGTTCCTGGGCTCCTGCCCTCTGGTAACGATCTCACCTGCTTGCTAGCTTCCGTCAGTCCCAGCGTGGAAAACTGGAGGTTCCCTCCAGAATACATGTCGCTTTCTTTCCAATCTCTTTATGTTTCAGGGCTTGAATCTGTTCCTGGGCTGCTGCACTCTCACCTCCTTGCTAGCTTCCGTCAGACCCGGCGTGGAAAACCGGAGGTTTCCTCCAGAATTCATGTCCCTTTCTTTCCAATCTCCTTATGTTTCAGGGTTTGAATCTGTTCCTGGGCTCCTGCCCTCTGGTAACGATCTCACCTGCTTGCAAGCTTCCGTCAGAGCCAGCTTGGAAAACTACTTAAAGTACCCTGACCTAATTTCCTTTTCTTTTTGTTTTTTTAGGGACAAAAAAAAGGAAAATGCGGACAGTCCCAGGAGCTGAAGAAGCTTCTGAGGTGGGAGGTGAAGCTTCTTGTAGAAATTTCAAGAATTCATGTCGCTTTCTTTCCAATCTCCTTATGTTTCAGGGCTTGAATCCGTTCCTGGGCTGCTGCGCACTCCCCTCCTTGCTAGCTTCCTTCAGACCCGGGGTGGAAAACTGGAGGTTCCCTCCAGAATTCATGTCGCTTTCTTTCCAATCTCCTTATGTTTCAGGGCGTGAATCTGTTCCTGGGCTGCTGCGCACTCCCCTCCTTGCTAGCTTCCTTCAGACCCGTGGTTGAAAACTGGAGGTTCCCTCCAGAATTCATGTCGCTTTCTTTCCAATCTCCTTATGTTTCAGGTCTTGAATCTGTTCCTGGGCTCCTGCCTTCTGGTAACGATCTCACCTGCTTGCTAGCTTCCGTCAGAGCCAGCGTGGAAAACTACTTAAAGTACCCTGACCTAATTTCCTTTTCTTTTTATTTTTTTAGGGACAAAAAAAAGGAAAATGCGGACAATCCCAGGAGCTGAAGAAGCTTCTGAGGTGGGAGGTGAAGCTTCTTGTAGAAATTTCAAGAATTCATGTCGCTTTCTTTCCAATCTCCTTATGTTTCAGGACTTGAATCCGTTCCTGGGCTGCTGCACTCTCACCTGCTTGCTAGCTTCCTTCAGACCCGGCGTGGAAAACTGGAGGTTCCCTCCAGAATTCATGTCGCTTTCTTTCCAATCTCCTTATGTTTCAGGGCTTGAATCTGTTCCTGGGCTCCTGCCCTCTGGTAACGATCTCACCTGCTTGCTAGCTTCCTTCAGACCCGGGGTGGAAAACTGGAGGTTCCCTCCAGAATTCATGTCGCTTTCTTTCCAATCTCCTTATGTTTCAGGGCTTGAATCTGTTCCTGGGCTGCTGCGCACTCCCCTCCTTGCTAGCTTCCGTCAGACCCGGCGTGGAAAACTGGAGGTTCCCTCCAGAATTCATGTCGCTTTCTTTCCAATCTCCTTATGTTTCAGGGCTTGAATCTGTTCCTGGGCTCCTGCCCTCTGGTAACGATCTCACCTGCTTGCAAGCTTCCGTCAGAGCCAGCGTGGAAAACTACTTAAAGTACCCTGACCTAATTTCCTTTTCTTTTTATTTTTTTAGGGACAAAAAAAAAGAAAATGCGGACAGTCCCAGGAGCTGAAGAAGCTTCTGAGGTGGGAGGTGAAGCTTCTTGTAGAAATTTCAAGAATTCATGTCGCTTTCTTTCCAATCTCCTTATGTTTCAGGGCTTGAATCCGTTCCTGGGCTGCTGCGCTCTCACGTGTTTGCTAGCTACCTTCAGACCCGGGGTGGAAAACTGGAGGTTCCCTCCAGAATTCATGTCGCTTTCTTTCCAATCTCCTTATGTTTCAGGTCTTGAATCTGTTCCTGGGCTCCTGCCTTCTGGTAACGATCTCACCTGCTTGCTAGCTTCCGTCAGACCCGGCGTGGAAAATTGGAGGTTCCCTCCAGAATTCATGTTGCTTTCTTTCCAATCTCTTTATGTTTCAGGGCTTGAATCTGTTCCTGGGCTGCTGCACTCTCACCTGCTTGCTAGCTTCTGTCAGTCCCGGCGTGGAAAACTGGAGGTTCCCTCCAGAATTCTTGTCGCTTTCTTTCCAATCTCTTTATTTTTCAGGGCTTGAATCTGTTCCTGGGCTGCTGCGCACTCCCCTCCTTGCTACCTTCCGTCAGACCCGGCGTGGAAAACTGGAGGTTCCCTCCAGAATTCATGTCGCTTTCTTTCCAATCTCTTTATGTTTCAAGGCTTGAATCTGTTCCTGGGCTCCTGCCCTCTGGTAACGATCTCACCTGCTTGCTAGATTCCGTCAGACCCGGCGTGGAAAACTGGAGGTTCCCTCCAGAATTCATGTCGCTTTCTTTCCAATCTCTTTATCTTTCAGGGCTTGAATCTGTTCCTGGGCTGCTGCACTCTCACCTGCTTGCTAGCTTCTGTCAGTCCCGGCGTGGAAAACTGGAGGTTCCCTCCAGAATTCATGTCGCTTTCTTTCCAATCTCCTTATGTTTCAGGGCTTGAATCTGTTCCTGGGCTCCTGCCCTCTGGTAACGATCTCACCTGCTTGCAAGCTTCCGTCAGAGCCAGCGTGGAAAACTACTTAAAGTACCCTGACCTAATTTCCTTTTCTTTTTGTTTTTTTAGGGACAAAAAAAAGGAAAATGCGGACAGTCCCAGGAGCTGAAGAAGCTTCTGAGGTGGGAGGTGAAGCTTCTTGTAGAAATTTCAAGAATTCATGTCGCTTTCTTTCCAATCTCCTTATGTTTCAGGGCTTGAATCCGTTCCTGGGCTGCTGCACTCTCACCTGTTTGCTAGCTACCTTCAGACCCGGCGTGGAGAACTGGAGGTTCCCTCCAGAATTCATGTCGCTTTCTTTCCAATCTCCTTATGTTTCAGGGCTTGAATCTGTTCCTGGGCTGCTGCGCACTCCCCTCCTTGCTAGCTTCCTTCAGGCCCGAGGTGGAAAACTGGAGGTTCCCTCCAGAATTCATGTCGCTTTCTTTCCAATCTCCTTATGTTTCAGGACTTGAATCTGTTCCTGGGCTGCTGCGCACTCCCCTCCTTGCTAGCTTCCTTCAGGCCCGGGGTGGAAAACTGGAGGTTCCCTCCAGAATTCATGTCGCTTTCTTTCCAATCTCCTTATCTTTCAGGACTTGAATCTGTTCCTGGGCTGCTGTGCACTCCCCTCCTTGCTAGCTTCCGTCAGACCCGGCGTGAAAAACTGGAGGTTCCCTCCAGAATTCATGTCGCTTTCTTTCCAATCTCTTTATGTTTCAGAGCTTGAATCTGTTCCTGGGCTGCTGCGCACTCCCCTGCTTGCTAGCTTCCTTCAGACCCGGCATAGAAAACTGGAGTTTCCCTCCAGAATTCATGTCGCTTTCTTTCCAATCTCTTTATGTTTCAGAGCTTGAATCTGTTCCTGAGCTGCTGCGCACTCCCCTGCTTGCTAGCTTCCGCCAGACCCGGGGTGGAAAACTGGAGGTTCCCTCCAGAATTCATGTCGCTTTCTTTCCAATCTCCTTATGTTTCAGGGCTTGAATCTGTTCCTGGGCTGCTGCGCACTCCCCTCCTTGCTAGCTTCCTTCAGACCCGGGGTGGAGAACTCGAGTTTCCCTCCAGAATTCATGTCGCTTTCTTTCCAATCTCCTTATGTTTCAGAGCTTGAATCTGTTCCTGGGCTGCTGCGCACTCCCCTGCTTGCTAGCTTCCTTCAGACCCGGGGTGGAGAACTCGAGTTTCCCTCCAGAATTCATGTCGCTTTCTTTCCAATCTCCTTATGTTTCAGAGCTTGAATCTGTTCCTGGGCTGCTGCGCACTCCCCTGCTTGCTAGCTTCCGTCAGACCCGGCGTGGAAAACTGGAGGTTCCCTCCAGAATTCATGTCGCTTTCTTTCCAATCTCTTTATCTTTCAGGGCTTGAATCTGTTCCTGGGCTGCTGCACTCTCACCTGCTTGCTAGCTTCTGTCAGTCCCGGCGTGGAAAACTGGAGGTTCCCTCCAGAATTCATGTCGCTTTCTTTCCAATCTCCTTATGTTTCAGGGCTTGAATCTGTTCCTGGGCTCCTGCCCTCTGGTAACGATCTCACCTGCTTGCAAGCTTCCGTCAGAGCCAGCGTGGAAAACTACTTAAAGTACCCTGACCTAATTTCCTTTTCTTTTTGTTTTTTTAGGGACAAAAAAAAGGAAAATGCGGACAGTCCCAGGAGCTGAAGAAGCTTCTGAGGTGGGAGGTGAAGCTTCTTGTAGAAATTTCAAGAATTCATGTCGCTTTCTTTCCAATCTCCTTATGTTTCAGGGCTTGAATCCGTTCCTGGGCTGCTGCACTCTCACCTGTTTGCTAGCTACCTTCAGACCCGGCGTGGAGAACTGGAGGTTCCCTCCAGAATTCATGTCGCTTTCTTTCCAATCTCCTTATGTTTCAGGGCTTGAATCTGTTCCTGGGCTGCTGCGCACTCCCCTCCTTGCTAGCTTCCTTCAGGCCCGAGGTGGAAAACTGGAGGTTCCCTCCAGAATTCATGTCGCTTTCTTTCCAATCTCCTTATGTTTCAGGACTTGAATCTGTTCCTGGGCTGCTGCGCACTCCCCTCCTTGCTAGCTTCCTTCAGGCCCGGGGTGGAAAACTGGAGGTTCCCTCCAGAATTCATGTCGCTTTCTTTCCAATCTCCTTATCTTTCAGGACTTGAATCTGTTCCTGGGCTGCTGTGCACTCCCCTCCTTGCTAGCTTCCGTCAGACCCGGCGTGAAAAACTGGAGGTTCCCTCCAGAATTCATGTCGCTTTCTTTCCAATCTCTTTATGTTTCAGAGCTTGAATCTGTTCCTGGGCTGCTGCGCACTCCCCTGCTTGCTAGCTTCCTTCAGACCCGGCATAGAAAACTGGAGTTTCCCTCCAGAATTCATGTCGCTTTCTTTCCAATCTCTTTATGTTTCAGAGCTTGAATCTGTTCCTGAGCTGCTGCGCACTCCCCTGCTTGCTAGCTTCCGCCAGACCCGGGGTGGAAAACTGGAGGTTCCCTCCAGAATTCATGTCGCTTTCTTTCCAATCTCCTTATGTTTCAGGGCTTGAATCTGTTCCTGGGCTGCTGCGCACTCCCCTCCTTGCTAGCTTCCTTCAGACCCGGGGTGGAGAACTCGAGTTTCCCTCCAGAATTCATGTCGCTTTCTTTCCAATCTCCTTATGTTTCAGAGCTTGAATCTGTTCCTGGGCTGCTGCGCACTCCCCTGCTTGCTAGCTTCCTTCAGACCCGGGGTGGAGAACTCGAGTTTCCCTCCAGAATTCATGTCGCTTTCTTTCCAATCTCCTTATGTTTCAGGGCTTGAATCTGTTCCTGGTCTGCTGCACTCTCACCTGCTTGCTAGCTTCTGTCAGTCCCGGCGTGGAAAACTGGAGGTTCCCTCCAGAATTCATGTCGCTTTCTTTCCAATCTCCTTATGTTTCAGGGCTTGAATCTGTTCCTGGGCTGCTGCGCACTCCCCTCCTTGCTAGCTTCCGTCAGACCCGGCGTGGAAAACTGGAGGTTCCCTCCAGAATTCATGTCGCTTTCTTTCCAATCTCCTTATGTTTCAGGGCTTGAATCTGTTCCTGAGCTCCTGCCCTCTGGTAACGATCTCACCTGCTTGCAAGCTTCCGTCAGAGCCAGCGTGGAAAACTACTTAAAGTACCCTGACCTAATTTCCTTTTCTTTTTATTTTTTTAGGGACAAAAAAAAGGAAAATGCGGACAATCCCAGGAGCTGAAGAAGCTTCTGAGGTGGGAGGTGAAGCTTCTTGTAGAAATTTCAAGAATTCATGTCGCTTTCTTTCCAATCTCCTTATGTTTCAGGACTTGAATCCGTTCCTGGGCTGCTGCACTCTCACCTGCTTGCTAGCTTCCTTCAGACCCGGCGTGGAAAACTGGAGGTTCCCTCCAGAATTCATGTCGCTTTCTTTCCAATCTCCTTATGTTTCAGGGCTTGAATCTGTTCCTGGGCTCCTGCCCTCTGGTAACGATCTCACCTGCTTGCTAGCTTCCTTCAGACCCGGGGTGGAAAACTGGAGGTTCCCTCCAGAATTCATGTCGCTTTCTTTCCAATCTCCTTATGTTTCAGGGCTTGAATCTGTTCCTGGGCTGCTGCGCACTCCCCTCCTTGCTAGCTTCCGTCAGACCCGGCGTGGAAAACTGGAGGTTCCCTCCAGAATTCATGTCGCTTTCTTTCCAATCTCCTTATGTTTCAGGGCTTGAATCTGTTCCTGGGCTCCTGCCCTCTGGTAACGATCTCACCTGCTTGCAAGCTTCCGTCAGAGCCAGCGTGGAAAACTACTTAAAGTACCCTGACCTAATTTCCTTTTCTTTTTATTTTTTTAGGGACAAAAAAAAGGAAATTGCGGACAGTCCCAGGAGCTGAAGAAGCTTCTGAGGTGGGAGGTGAAGCTTCTTGTAGAAATTTCAAGAATTCATGTCGCTTTCTTTCCAATCTCCTTATGTTTCAGGGCTTGAATCCGTTCCTGGGCTGCTGCACTCTCACGTGTTTGCTAGCTACCTTCAGACCCGGCGTGGAAAACTGGAGGTTCCCTCCAGAATTCATGTCGCTTTCTTTCCAATCTCCTTATGTTTCAGGGCTTGAATCTGTTCCTGGGCTGCTGCGCACTCCCCTCCTTGCTAGCTTCCTTCAGGCCCGTGGTGGAAAACTGGAGGTTCCCTCCAGAATTCATGTCGCTTTCTTTCCAATCTCCTTATGTTTCAGGTCTTGAATCTGTTCCTGGGCTCCTGCCTTCTGGTAACGATCTCACCTGCTTGCTAGCTTCCGTCAGACCCGGCGTGGAAAATTGGAGGTTCCCTCCAGAATTCATGTTGCTTTCTTTCCAATCTCTTTATGTTTCAGGGCTTGAATCTGTTCCTGGGCTGCTGCACTCTCACCTGCTTGCTAGCTTCTGTCAGTCCCGGCGTGGAAAACTGGAGGTTCCCTCCAGAATTCTTGTCGCTTTCTTTCCAATCTCTTTATTTTTCAGGGCTTGAATCTGTTCCTGGGCTGCTGCGCACTCCCCTCCTTGCTACCTTCCGTCAGACCCGGCGTGGAAAACTGGAGGTTCCCTCCAGAATTCATGTCGCTTTCTTTCCAATCTCTTTATGTTTCAAGGCTTGAATCTGTTCCTGGGCTCCTGCCCTCTGGTAACGATCTCACCTGCTTGCTAGATTCCGTCAGACCCGGCGTGGAAAACTGGAGGTTCCCTCCAGAATTCATGTCGCTTTCTTTCCAATCTCTTTATGTTTCAGGGCTTGAATCTGTTCCTGGGCTGCTGCACTCTCACCTGCTTGCTAGCTTCTGTCAGTCCCGGCGTGGAAAACTGGAGGTTCCCTCCAGAATTCATGTCGCTTTCTTTCCAATCTCCTTATGTTTCAGGGCTTGAATCTGTTCCTGGGCTCCTGCCCTCTGGTAACGATCTCACCTGCTTGCAAGCTTCCGTCAGAGCCAGCGTGGAAAACTACTTAAAGTACCCTGACCTAATTTCCTTTTCTTTTTGTTTTTTTAGGGACAAAAAAAAAGGAAAATGCGGACAGTCCCAGGAGCTGAAGAAGCTTCTGAGGTGGGAGGTGAAGCTTCTTGTAGAAATTTCAAGAATTCATGTCGCTTTCTTTCCAATCTCCTTATGTTTCAGGGCTTGAATCCGTTCCTGGGCTGCTGCACTCTCACCTGTTTGCTAGCTACCTTCAGACCCGGCGTGGAGAACTGGAGGTTCCCTCCAGAATTCATGTCGCTTTCTTTCCAATCTCCTTATGTTTCAGGGCTTGAATCTGTTCCTGGGCTGCTGCGCACTCCCCTCCTTGCTAGCTTCCTTCAGGCCCGGGGTGGAAAACTGGAGGTTCCCTCCAGAATTCATGTCGCTTTCTTTCCAATCTCCTTATGTTTCAGGACTTGAATCTGTTCCTGGGCTGCTGCGCACTCCCCTCCTTGCTAGCTTCCTTCAGGCCCGGGGTGGAAAACTGGAGGTTCCCTCCAGAATTCATGTCGCTTTCTTTCCAATCTCCTTATCTTTCAGGACTTGAATCTGTTCCTGGGCTGCTGCACTCTCACCTCCTTGCTAGCTTCCTTCACACCCGGTGTGGAAAACTGGAGGTTCCCTCCAGAATTCATGTCGCTTTCTTTCCAATCTCCTTATCTTTCAGGACTTGAATCTGTTCCTGGGCTGCTGTGCACTCCCCTCCTTGCTAGCTTCCGTCAGACCCGGCGTGGAAAACTGGAGGTTCCCTCCAGAATTCATGTCGCTTTCTTTCCAATCTCCTTATGTTTCAGGTCTTGAATCTGTTCCTGGGCTCCTGCCCTCTGGTAGCGATCTCACCTGCTTGCTAGCTTCCGTCAGACCCGGCGTGGAAAACTGGAGGTTCCCTCCAGAATTCATGTCGCTTTCTTTCCAATCTCTTTATGTTTCAGAGCTTGAATCTGTTCCTGGGCTGCTGCGCACTCCCCTGCTTGCTAGCTTCCTTCAGACCCGGCATAGAAAACTGGAGTTTCCCTCCAGAATTCATGTCGCTTTCTTTCCAATCTCTTTATGTTTCAGAGCTTGAATCTGTTCCTGGGCTGCTGCGCACTCCCCTGCTTGCTAGCTTCCTTCAGACCCGGCATAGAAAACTGGAGTTTCCCTCCAGAATTCATGTCGCTTTCTTTCCAATCTCTTTATGTTTCAGAGCTTGAATCTGTTCCTGAGCTGCTGCGCACTCCCCTGCTTGCTAGCTTCCGCCAGACCCGGGGTGGAAAACTGCAGGTTCCCTCCAGAATTCATGTCGCTTTCTTTCCAATCTCCTTATGTTTCAGGGCTTGAATCTGTTCCTGGTCTGCTGCACTCTCACCTGCTTGCTAGCTTCTGTCAGTCCCGGCGTGGAAAACTGAGGTTCCCTCCAGAATTCATGTTGCTTTCTTTCCAATCTCCTTATGTTTCAGGGCTTGAATCTGTTCCTGGACTCCTGCCCTCTGGTAACGATCTCACCTGCTTGCTAGCTTCCGTCAGTCCCAGCGTGGAAAACTGGAGGTTCCCTCCAGAATACATGTCGCTTTCTTTCCAATCTCTTTATGTTTCAGGGCTTGAATCTGTTCCTGGGCTGCTGCACTCTCACCTGCTTGCTAGCTTCCGTCAGACCCGGCGTGGAAAACCGGAGGTTTCCTCCAGAATTCATGTCCCTTTCTTTCCAATCTCCTTATGTTTCAGGGTTTGAATCTGTTCCTGGGCTCCTGCCCTCTGGTAACGATCTCACCTGCTTGCAAGCTTCCGTCAGAGCCAGCGTGGAAAACTACTTAAAGTACCCTGACCTAATTTCCTTTTCTTTTTGTTTTTTTAGGGACAAAAAAAAGGAAAATGCGGACAGTCCCAGGAGCTGAAGAAGCTTCTGAGGTGGGAGGTGAAGCTTCTTGTAGAAATTTCAAGAATTCATGTCACTTTCTTTCCAATCTCCTTATGTTTCAGGGCTTGAATCTGTTCCTGGGCTGCTGCGCACTCCCCTCCTTGCTAGCTTCCTTCAGACCCGAGGTGGAAAACTGGAGGTTCCCTCCAGAATTCATGTCGCTTTCTTTCCAATCTCCTTATGTTTCAGGGCTTGAATCCGTTCCTGGGCTGCTGCGCACTCCCCTCCTTGCTAGCTTCCTTCAGACCCGGGGTGGAAAACTGGAGGTTCCCTCCAGAATTCATGTCGCTTTCTTTCCAATCTCCTTATGTTTCAGGGCGTGAATCTGTTCCTGGGCTGCTGCGCACTCCCCTCCTTGCTAGCTTCCTTCAGACCCGTGGTTGAAAACTGGAGGTTCCCTCCAGAATTCATGTCGCTTTCTTTCCAATCTCCTTATGTTTCAGGTCTTGAATCTGTTCCTGGGCTCCTGCCTTCTGGTAACGATCTCACCTGCTTGCTAGCTTCCGTCAGACCCGGCGTGGAAAATTGGAGGTTCCCTCCAGAATTCATGTTGCTTTCTTTCCAATCTCCTTATGTTTCAGGGCTTGAATCTGTTCCTGGTCTGCTGCACTCTCACCTGCTTGCTAGCTTCTGTCAGTCCCGGCGTGGAAAACTGGAGGTTCCCTCCAGAATTCTTGTCGCTTTCTTTCCAATCTCCTTATGTTTCAGGGCTTGAATCTGTTCCTGGGCTGCTGCGCACTCCCCTCCTTGCTAGCTTCCGTCAGACCCAGCGTGGAAAACTGGAGGTTCCCTCCAGAATTCATGTCGCTTTCTTTCCAATCTCCTTATGTTTCAGGGCTTGAATCTGTTCCTGGGCTCCTGCCCTCTGGTAACGATCTCACCTGCTTGCAAGCTTCCGTCAGAGCCAGCGTGGAAAACTACTTAAAGTACCCTGACCTAATTTCCTTTTCTTTTTATTTTTTTAGGGACAAAAAAAAGGAAAATGCGGACAATCCCAGGAGCTGAAGAAGCTTCTGAGGTGGGAGGTGAAGCTTCTTGTAGAAATTTCAAGAATTCATGTCGCTTTCTTTCCAATCTCCTTATGTTTCAGGACTTGAATCCGTTCCTGGGCTGCTGCACTCTCACCTGCTTGCTAGCTTCCTTCAGACCCGGCGTGGAAAACTGGAGATTCCCTCCAGAATTCATGTCGCTTTCTTTCCAATCTCCTTATGTTTCAGGGCTTGAATCTGTTCCTGGGCTCCTGCCCTCTGGTAACGATCTCACCTGCTTGCTAGCTTCCTTCAGACCCGGGGTGGAAAACTGGAGGTTCCCTCCAGAATTCATGTCGCTTTCTTTCCAATCTCCTTATGTTTCAGGGCTTGAATCTGTTCCTGGGCTGCTGCGCACTCCCCTCCTTGCTAGCTTCCGTCAGACCCGGCGTGGAAAACTGGAGGTTCCCTCCAGAATTCATGTCGCTTTCTTTCCAATCTCCTTATGTTTCAGGGCTTGAATCTGTTCCTGGGCTCCTGCCCTCTGGTAACGATCTCACCTGCTTGCAAGCTTCCGTCAGAGCCAGCGTGGAAAACTACTTAAAGTACCCTGACCTAATTTCCTTTTCTTTTTATTTTTTTAGGGACAAAAAAAAAAGAAAATGCGGACAGTCCCAGGAGCTGAAGAAGCTTCTGAGGTGGGAGGTGAAGCTTCTTGTAGAAATTTCAAGAATTCATGTCGCTTTCTTTCCAATCTCCTTATGTTTCAGGGCTTGAATCCGTTCCTGGGCTGCTGCACTCTCACGTGTTTGCTAGCTACCTTCAGACCCGGGGTGGAAAACTGGAGGTTCCCTCCAGAATTCATGTCGCTTTCTTTCCAATCTCCTTATGTTTCAGGGCTTGAATCTGTTCCTGGGCTGCTGCGCACTCCCCTCCTTGCTAGCTTCCTTCAGACCCGTGGTGGAAAACTGGAGGTTCCCTCCAGAATTCATGTCGCTTTCTTTCCAATCTCCTTATGTTTCAGGTCTTGAATCTGTTCCTGGGCTCCTGCCTTCTGGTAACGATCTCACCTGCTTGCTAGCTTCCGTCAGACCCGGCGTGGAAAATTGGAGGTTCCCTCCAGAATTCATGTTGCTTTCTTTCCAATCTCTTTATGTTTCAGGGCTTGAATCTGTTCCTGGGCTGCTGCACTCTCACCTGCTTGCTAGCTTCTGTCAGTCCCGGCGTGGAAAACTGGAGGTTCCCTCCAGAATTCTTGTCGCTTTCTTTCCAATCTCTTTATTTTTCAGGGCTTGAATCTGTTCCTGGGCTGCTGCGCACTCCCCTCCTTGCTACCTTCCGTCAGACCCGGCGTGGAAAACTGGAGGTTCCCTCCAGAATTCATGTCGCTTTCTTTCCAATCTCTTTATGTTTCAAGGCTTGAATCTGTTCCTGGGCTCCTGCCCTCTGGTAACGATCTCACCTGCTTGCTAGATTCCGTCAGACCCGGCGTGGAAAACTGGAGGTTCCCTCCAGAATTCATGTCGCTTTCTTTCCAATCTCTTTATGTTTCAGGGCTTGAATCTGTTCCTGGGCTGCTGCACTCTCACCTGCTTGCTAGCTTCTGTCAGTCCCGGCGTGGAAAACTGGAGGTTCCCTCCAGAATTCATGTCGCTTTCTTTCCAATCTCCTTATGTTTCAGGGCTTGAATCTGTTCCTGGGCTCCTGCCCTCTGGTAACGATCTCACCTGCTTGCAAGCTTCCGTCAGAGCCAGCGTGGAAAACTACTTAAAGTACCCTGACCTAATTTCCTTTTCTTTTTGTTTTTTTAGGGACAAAAAAAAGGAAAATGCGGACAGTCCCAGGAGCTGAAGAAGCTTCTGAGGTGGGAGGTGAAGCTTCTTGTAGAAATTTCAAGAATTCATGTCGCTTTCTTTCCAATCTCCTTATGTTTCAGGGCTTGAATCCGTTCCTGGGCTGCTGCACTCTCACCTGTTTGCTAGCTACCTTCAGACCCGGCGTGGAGAACTGGAGGTTCCCTCCAGAATTCATGTCGCTTTCTTTCCAATCTCCTTATGTTTCAGGGCTTGAATCTGTTCCTGGGCTGCTGCGCACTCCCCTCCTTGCTAGCTTCCTTCAGGCCCGAGGTGGAAAACTGGAGGTTCCCTCCAGAATTCATGTCGCTTTCTTTCCAATCTCCTTATGTTTCAGGACTTGAATCTGTTCCTGGGCTGCTGCGCACTCCCCTCCTTGCTAGCTTCCTTCAGGCCCGGGGTGGAAAACTGGAGGTTCCCTCCAGAATTCATGTCGCTTTCTTTCCAATCTCCTTATCTTTCAGGACTTGAATCTGTTCCTGGGCTGCTGTGCACTCCCCTCCTTGCTAGCTTCCGTCAGACCCGGCGTGAAAAACTGGAGGTTCCCTCCAGAATTCATGTCGCTTTCTTTCCAATCTCTTTATGTTTCAGAGCTTGAATCTGTTCCTGGGCTGCTGCGCACTCCCCTGCTTGCTAGCTTCCTTCAGACCCGGCATAGAAAACTGGAGTTTCCCTCCAGAATTCATGTCGCTTTCTTTCCAATCTCTTTATGTTTCAGAGCTTGAATCTGTTCCTGAGCTGCTGCGCACTCCCCTGCTTGCTAGCTTCCGCCAGACCCGGGGTGGAAAACTGGAGGTTCCCTCCAGAATTCATGTCGCTTTCTTTCCAATCTCTTTATGTTTCAGGGCTTGAATCTGTTCCTGGGCTGCTGCGCACTCCCCTCCTTGCTAGCTTCCTTCAGACCCGGGGTGGAGAACTCGAGTTTCCCTCCAGAATTCATGTCGCTTTCTTTCCAATCTCCTTATGTTTCAGAGCTTGAATCTGTTCCTGGGCTGCTGCGCACTCCCCTGCTTGCTAGCTTCCTTCAGACCCGGGGTGGAGAACTCGAGTTTCCCTCCAGAATTCATGTCGCTTTCTTTCCAATCTCCTTATGTTTCAGAGCTTGAATCTGTTCCTGGGCTGCTGCGCACTCCCCTGCTTGCTAGCTTCCTTCAGACCCGGCGTGGAAAACTGGAGTTTCCCTCCAGAATTCATGTCGCTTTCTTTCCAATCTCATTATGTTTCAGGGCTTGAATCTGTTCCTGGGCTGCTGCACTCTGGTAACGATCTCACCTGCTTGCAAGCTTCCGTCAGAGCCAGCGTGGAAAACTACTTAAAGTACCCTGACCTAATTTCCTTTTCTTTTTGTTTTTTTAGGGACAAAAAAAAGGAAAATGCGGACAGTCCCAGGAGCTGAAGAAGCTTCTGAGGTGGGAGGTGAAGCTTCTTGTAGAAATTTCAAGAATTCATGTCACTTTCTTTCCAATCTCCTTATGTTTCAGGGCTTGAATCTGTTCCTGGTCTGCTGCACTCTCACCTGCTTGCTAGCTTCTGTCAGTCCCGGCGTGGAAAACTGGAGGTTCCCTCCAGAATTCATGTTGCTTTCTTTCCAATCTCCTTATGTTTCAGGGCTTGAATCTGTTCCTGGACTCCTGCCCTCTGGTAACGATCTCACCTGCTTGCTAGCTTCCGTCAGACCCAGCGTGGAAAACTGGAGGTTCCCTCCAGAATACATGTCGCTTTCTTTCCAATCTCTTTATGTTTCAGGGCTTGAATCTGTTCCTGGGCTGCTGCACTCTCACCTGCTTGCTAGCTTCCGTCAGACCCGGCGTGGAAAACCGGAGGTTTCCTCCAGAATTCATGTCCCTTTCTTTCCAATCTCCTTATGTTTCAGGGTTTGAATCTGTTCCTGGGCTCCTGCCCTCTGGTAACGATCTCACCTGCTTGCAAGCTTCCGTCAGAGCCAGCGTGGAAAACTACTTAAAGTACCCTGACCTAATTTCCTTTTCTTTTTCTTTTTTAGGGACAAAAAAAAGGAAAATGCGGACAGTCCCAGGACCTGAAGAAGCTTCTGAGGTGGGAGGTGAAGATTCTTGTAGAAATTTCAAGAATTCATGTCGCTTTCTTTCCAATCTCCTTATGTTTCAGGGCTTGAATCCGTTCCTGGGCTGCTGCGCACTCCCCTCCTTGCTAGCTTCCTTCAGACCCGGGGTGGAAAACTGGAGGTTCCCTCCAGAATTCATGTCGCTTTCTTTCCAATCTCCTTATGTTTCAGGGCGTGAATCTGTTCCTGGGCTGCTGCGCACTCCCCTCCTTGCTAGCTTCCTTCAGACCCGTGGTTGAAAACTGGAGGTTCCCTCCAGAATTCATGTCGCTTTCTTTCCAATCTACTTATGTTTCAGGTCTTGAATCTGTTCCTGGGCTCCTGCCTTCTGGTAACGATCTCACCTGCTTGCTAGCTTCCGTCAGACCCGGCGTGGAAAATTGGAGGTTCCCTCCAGAATTCATGTTGCTTTCTTTCCAATCTCCTTATGTTTCAGGGCTTGAATCTGTTCCTGGTCTGCTGCACTCTCACCTGCTTGCTAGCTTCTGTCAGTCCCGGCGTGGAAAACTGGAGGTTCCCTCCAGAATTCATGTCGCTTTCTTTCCAATCTCCTTATGTTTCAGGGCTTGAATCTGTTCCTGGGCTGCTGCGCACTCCCCTCCTTGCTAGCTTCCGTCAGACCCGGCGTGGAAAACTGGAGGTTCCCTCCAGAATTCATGTCGCTTTCTTTCCAATCTCCTTATGTTTCAGGGCTTGAATCTGTTCCTGAGCTCCTGCCCTCTGGTAACGATCTCACCTGCTTGCAAGCTTCCGTCAGAGCCAGCGTGGAAAACTACTTAAAGTACCCTGACCTAATTTCCTTTTCTTTTTATTTTTTTAGGGACAAAAAAAAGGAAAATGCGGACAATCCCAGGAGCTGAAGAAGCTTCTGAGGTGGGAGGTGAAGCTTCTTGTAGAAATTTCAAGAATTCATGTCGCTTTCTTTCCAATCTCCTTATGTTTCAGGACTTGAATCCGTTCCTGGGCTGCTGCACTCTCACCTGCTTGCTAGCTTCCTTCAGACCCGGCGTGGAAAACTGGAGGTTCCCTCCAGAATTCATGTCGCTTTCTTTCCAATCTCCTTATGTTTCAGGGCTTGAATCTGTTCCTGGGCTCCTGCCCTCTGGTAACGATCTCACCTGCTTGCTAGCTTCCTTCAGACCCGGGGTGGAAAACTGGAGGTTCCCTCCAGAATTCATGTCGCTTTCTTTCCAATCTCCTTATGTTTCAGGGCTTGAATCTGTTCCTGGGCTGCTGCGCACTCCCCTCCTTGCTAGCTTCCGTCAGACCCGGCGTGGAAAACTGGAGGTTCCCTCCAGAATTCATGTCGCTTTCTTTCCAATCTCCTTATGTTTCAGGGCTTGAATCTGTTCCTGGGCTCCTGCCCTCTGGTAACGATCTCACCTGCTTGCAAGCTTCCGTCAGAGCCAGCGTGGAAAACTACTTAAAGTACCCTGACCTAATTTCCTTTTCTTTTTATTTTTTTAGGGACAAAAAAAAGGAAATTGCGGACAGTCCCAGGAGCTGAAGAAGCTTCTGAGGTGGGAGGTGAAGCTTCTTGTAGAAATTTCAAGAATTCATGTCGCTTTCTTTCCAATCTCCTTATGTTTCAGGGCTTGAATCCGTTCCTGGGCTGCTGCACTCTCACGTGTTTGCTAGCTACCTTCAGACCCGGCGTGGAAAACTGGAGGTTCCCTCCAGAATTCATGTCGCTTTCTTTCCAATCTCCTTATGTTTCAGGGCTTGAATCTGTTCCTGGGCTGCTGCGCACTCCCCTCCTTGCTAGCTTCCTTCAGGCCCGTGGTGGAAAACTGGAGGTTCCCTCCAGAATTCATGTCGCTTTCTTTCCAATCTCCTTATGTTTCAGGTCTTGAATCTGTTCCTGGGCTCCTGCCTTCTGGTAACGATCTCACCTGCTTGCTAGCTTCCGTCAGACCCGGCGTGGAAAATTGGAGGTTCCCTCCAGAATTCATGTTGCTTTCTTTCCAATCTCTTTATGTTTCAGGGCTTGAATCTGTTCCTGGGCTGCTGCACTCTCACCTGCTTGCTAGCTTCTGTCAGTCCCGGCGTGGAAAACTGGAGGTTCCCTCCAGAATTCTTGTCGCTTTCTTTCCAATCTCTTTATTTTTCAGGGCTTGAATCTGTTCCTGGGCTGCTGCGCACTCCCCTCCTTGCTACCTTCCGTCAGACCCGGCGTGGAAAACTGGAGGTTCCCTCCAGAATTCATGTCGCTTTCTTTCCAATCTCTTTATGTTTCAAGGCTTGAATCTGTTCCTGGGCTCCTGCCCTCTGGTAACGATCTCACCTGCTTGCTAGATTCCGTCAGACCCGGCGTGGAAAACTGGAGGTTCCCTCCAGAATTCATGTCGCTTTCTTTCCAATCTCTTTATGTTTCAGGGCTTGAATCTGTTCCTGGGCTGCTGCACTCTCACCTGCTTGCTAGCTTCTGTCAGTCCCGGCGTGGAAAACTGGAGGTTCCCTCCAGAATTCATGTCGCTTTCTTTCCAATCTCCTTATGTTTCAGGGCTTGAATCTGTTCCTGGGCTCCTGCCCTCTGGTAACGATCTCACCTGCTTGCAAGCTTCCGTCAGAGCCAGCGTGGAAAACTACTTAAAGTACCCTGACCTAATTTCCTTTTCTTTTTGTTTTTTTAGGGACAAAAAAAAAGGAAAATGCGGACAGTCCCAGGAGCTGAAGAAGCTTCTGAGGTGGGAGGTGAAGCTTCTTGTAGAAATTTCAAGAATTCATGTCGCTTTCTTTCCAATCTCCTTATGTTTCAGGGCTTGAATCCGTTCCTGGGCTGCTGCACTCTCACCTGTTTGCTAGCTACCTTCAGACCCGGCGTGGAGAACTGGAGGTTCCCTCCAGAATTCATGTCGCTTTCTTTCCAATCTCCTTATGTTTCAGGGCTTGAATCTGTTCCTGGGCTGCTGCGCACTCCCCTCCTTGCTAGCTTCCTTCAGGCCCGGGGTGGAAAACTGGAGGTTCCCTCCAGAATTCATGTCGCTTTCTTTCCAATCTCCTTATGTTTCAGGACTTGAATCTGTTCCTGGGCTGCTGCGCACTCCCCTCCTTGCTAGCTTCCTTCAGGCCCGGGGTGGAAAACTGGAGGTTCCCTCCAGAATTCATGTCGCTTTCTTTCCAATCTCCTTATCTTTCAGGACTTGAATCTGTTCCTGGGCTGCTGCACTCTCACCTCCTTGCTAGCTTCCTTCACACCCGGTGTGGAAAACTGGAGGTTCCCTCCAGAATTCATGTCGCTTTCTTTCCAATCTCCTTATCTTTCAGGACTTGAATCTGTTCCTGGGCTGCTGTGCACTCCCCTCCTTGCTAGCTTCCGTCAGACCCGGCGTGGAAAACTGGAGGTTCCCTCCAGAATTCATGTCGCTTTCTTTCCAATCTCCTTATGTTTCAGGTCTTGAATCTGTTCCTGGGCTCCTGCCCTCTGGTAGCGATCTCACCTGCTTGCTAGCTTCCGTCAGACCCGGCGTGGAAAACTGGAGGTTCCCTCCAGAATTCATGTCGCTTTCTTTCCAATCTCTTTATGTTTCAGAGCTTGAATCTGTTCCTGGGCTGCTGCGCACTCCCCTGCTTGCTAGCTTCCTTCAGACCCGGCATAGAAAACTGGAGTTTCCCTCCAGAATTCATGTCGCTTTCTTTCCAATCTCTTTATGTTTCAGAGCTTGAATCTGTTCCTGGGCTGCTGCGCACTCCCCTGCTTGCTAGCTTCCTTCAGACCCGGCATAGAAAACTGGAGTTTCCCTCCAGAATTCATGTCGCTTTCTTTCCAATCTCTTTATGTTTCAGAGCTTGAATCTGTTCCTGAGCTGCTGCGCACTCCCCTGCTTGCTAGCTTCCGCCAGACCCGGGGTGGAAAACTGGAGGTTCCCTCCAGAATTCATGTCGCTTTCTTTCCAATCTCCTTATGTTTCAGGGCTTGAATCTGTTCCTGGTCTGCTGCACTCTCACCTGCTTGCTAGCTTCTGTCAGTCCCGGCGTGGAAAACTGAGGTTCCCTCCAGAATTCATGTTGCTTTCTTTCCAATCTCCTTATGTTTCAGGGCTTGAATCTGTTCCTGGACTCCTGCCCTCTGGTAACGATCTCACCTGCTTGCTAGCTTCCGTCAGTCCCAGCGTGGAAAACTGGAGGTTCCCTCCAGAATACATGTCGCTTTCTTTCCAATCTCTTTATGTTTCAGGGCTTGAATCTGTTCCTGGGCTGCTGCACTCTCACCTGCTTGCTAGCTTCCGTCAGACCCGGCGTGGAAAACCGGAGGTTTCCTCCAGAATTCATGTCCCTTTCTTTCCAATCTCCTTATGTTTCAGGGTTTGAATCTGTTCCTGGGCTCCTGCCCTCTGGTAACGATCTCACCTGCTTGCAAGCTTCCGTCAGAGCCAGCGTGGAAAACTACTTAAAGTACCCTGACCTAATTTCCTTTTCTTTTTGTTTTTTTAGGGACAAAAAAAAGGAAAATGCGGACAGTCCCAGGAGCTGAAGAAGCTTCTGAGGTGGGAGGTGAAGCTTCTTGTAGAAATTTCAAGAATTCATGTCACTTTCTTTCCAATCTCCTTATGTTTCAGGGCTTGAATCTGTTCCTGGGCTGCTGCGCACTCCCCTCCTTGCTAGCTTCCTTCAGACCCGAGGTGGAAAACTGGAGGTTCCCTCCAGAATTCATGTCGCTTTCTTTCCAATCTCCTTATGTTTCAGGGCTTGAATCCGTTCCTGGGCTGCTGCGCACTCCCCTCCTTGCTAGCTTCCTTCAGACCCGGGGTGGAAAACTGGAGGTTCCCTCCAGAATTCATGTCGCTTTCTTTCCAATCTCCTTATGTTTCAGGGCGTGAATCTGTTCCTGGGCTGCTGCGCACTCCCCTCCTTGCTAGCTTCCTTCAGACCCGTGGTTGAAAACTGGAGGTTCCCTCCAGAATTCATGTCGCTTTCTTTCCAATCTCCTTATGTTTCAGGTCTTGAATCTGTTCCTGGGCTCCTGCCTTCTGGTAACGATCTCACCTGCTTGCTAGCTTCCGTCAGACCCGGCGTGGAAAATTGGAGGTTCCCTCCAGAATTCATGTTGCTTTCTTTCCAATCTCCTTATGTTTCAGGGCTTGAATCTGTTCCTGGTCTGCTGCACTCTCACCTGCTTGCTAGCTTCTGTCAGTCCCGGCGTGGAAAACTGGAGGTTCCCTCCAGAATTCTTGTCGCTTTCTTTCCAATCTCCTTATGTTTCAGGGCTTGAATCTGTTCCTGGGCTGCTGCGCACTCCCCTCCTTGCTAGCTTCCGTCAGACCCAGCGTGGAAAACTGGAGGTTCCCTCCAGAATTCATGTCGCTTTCTTTCCAATCTCCTTATGTTTCAGGGCTTGAATCTGTTCCTGGGCTCCTGCCCTCTGGTAACGATCTCACCTGCTTGCAAGCTTCCGTCAGAGCCAGCGTGGAAAACTACTTAAAGTACCCTGACCTAATTTCCTTTTCTTTTTATTTTTTTAGGGACAAAAAAAAGGAAAATGCGGACAATCCCAGGAGCTGAAGAAGCTTCTGAGGTGGGAGGTGAAGCTTCTTGTAGAAATTTCAAGAATTCATGTCGCTTTCTTTCCAATCTCCTTATGTTTCAGGACTTGAATCCGTTCCTGGGCTGCTGCACTCTCACCTGCTTGCTAGCTTCCTTCAGACCCGGCGTGGAAAACTGGAGATTCCCTCCAGAATTCATGTCGCTTTCTTTCCAATCTCCTTATGTTTCAGGGCTTGAATCTGTTCCTGGGCTCCTGCCCTCTGGTAACGATCTCACCTGCTTGCTAGCTTCCTTCAGACCCGGGGTGGAAAACTGGAGGTTCCCTCCAGAATTCATGTCGCTTTCTTTCCAATCTCCTTATGTTTCAGGGCTTGAATCTGTTCCTGGGCTGCTGCGCACTCCCCTCCTTGCTAGCTTCCGTCAGACCCGGCGTGGAAAACTGGAGGTTCCCTCCAGAATTCATGTCGCTTTCTTTCCAATCTCCTTATGTTTCAGGGCTTGAATCTGTTCCTGGGCTCCTGCCCTCTGGTAACGATCTCACCTGCTTGCAAGCTTCCGTCAGAGCCAGCGTGGAAAACTACTTAAAGTACCCTGACCTAATTTCCTTTTCTTTTTATTTTTTTAGGGACAAAAAAAAAAGAAAATGCGGACAGTCCCAGGAGCTGAAGAAGCTTCTGAGGTGGGAGGTGAAGCTTCTTGTAGAAATTTCAAGAATTCATGTCGCTTTCTTTCCAATCTCCTTATGTTTCAGGGCTTGAATCCGTTCCTGGGCTGCTGCACTCTCACGTGTTTGCTAGCTACCTTCAGACCCGGGGTGGAAAACTGGAGGTTCCCTCCAGAATTCATGTCGCTTTCTTTCCAATCTCCTTATGTTTCAGGGCTTGAATCTGTTCCTGGGCTGCTGCGCACTCCCCTCCTTGCTAGCTTCCTTCAGACCCGTGGTGGAAAACTGGAGGTTCCCTCCAGAATTCATGTCGCTTTCTTTCCAATCTCCTTATGTTTCAGGTCTTGAATCTGTTCCTGGGCTCCTGCCTTCTGGTAACGATCTCACCTGCTTGCTAGCTTCCGTCAGACCCGGCGTGGAAAATTGGAGGTTCCCTCCAGAATTCATGTTGCTTTCTTTCCAATCTCTTTATGTTTCAGGGCTTGAATCTGTTCCTGGGCTGCTGCACTCTCACCTGCTTGCTAGCTTCTGTCAGTCCCGGCGTGGAAAACTGGAGGTTCCCTCCAGAATTCTTGTCGCTTTCTTTCCAATCTCTTTATTTTTCAGGGCTTGAATCTGTTCCTGGGCTGCTGCGCACTCCCCTCCTTGCTACCTTCCGTCAGACCCGGCGTGGAAAACTGGAGGTTCCCTCCAGAATTCATGTCGCTTTCTTTCCAATCTCTTTATGTTTCAAGGCTTGAATCTGTTCCTGGGCTCCTGCCCTCTGGTAACGATCTCACCTGCTTGCTAGATTCCGTCAGACCCGGCGTGGAAAACTGGAGGTTCCCTCCAGAATTCATGTCGCTTTCTTTCCAATCTCTTTATGTTTCAGGGCTTGAATCTGTTCCTGGGCTGCTGCACTCTCACCTGCTTGCTAGCTTCTGTCAGTCCCGGCGTGGAAAACTGGAGGTTCCCTCCAGAATTCATGTCGCTTTCTTTCCAATCTCCTTATGTTTCAGGGCTTGAATCTGTTCCTGGGCTCCTGCCCTCTGGTAACGATCTCACCTGCTTGCAAGCTTCCGTCAGAGCCAGCGTGGAAAACTACTTAAAGTACCCTGACCTAATTTCCTTTTCTTTTTGTTTTTTTAGGGACAAAAAAAAGGAAAATGCGGACAGTCCCAGGAGCTGAAGAAGCTTCTGAGGTGGGAGGTGAAGCTTCTTGTAGAAATTTCAAGAATTCATGTCGCTTTCTTTCCAATCTCCTTATGTTTCAGGGCTTGAATCCGTTCCTGGGCTGCTGCACTCTCACCTGTTTGCTAGCTACCTTCAGACCCGGCGTGGAGAACTGGAGGTTCCCTCCAGAATTCATGTCGCTTTCTTTCCAATCTCCTTATGTTTCAGGGCTTGAATCTGTTCCTGGGCTGCTGCGCACTCCCCTCCTTGCTAGCTTCCTTCAGGCCCGAGGTGGAAAACTGGAGGTTCCCTCCAGAATTCATGTCGCTTTCTTTCCAATCTCCTTATGTTTCAGGACTTGAATCTGTTCCTGGGCTGCTGCGCACTCCCCTCCTTGCTAGCTTCCTTCAGGCCCGGGGTGGAAAACTGGAGGTTCCCTCCAGAATTCATGTCGCTTTCTTTCCAATCTCCTTATCTTTCAGGACTTGAATCTGTTCCTGGGCTGCTGTGCACTCCCCTCCTTGCTAGCTTCCGTCAGACCCGGCGTGAAAAACTGGAGGTTCCCTCCAGAATTCATGTCGCTTTCTTTCCAATCTCTTTATGTTTCAGAGCTTGAATCTGTTCCTGGGCTGCTGCGCACTCCCCTGCTTGCTAGCTTCCTTCAGACCCGGCATAGAAAACTGGAGTTTCCCTCCAGAATTCATGTCGCTTTCTTTCCAATCTCTTTATGTTTCAGAGCTTGAATCTGTTCCTGAGCTGCTGCGCACTCCCCTGCTTGCTAGCTTCCGCCAGACCCGGGGTGGAAAACTGGAGGTTCCCTCCAGAATTCATGTCGCTTTCTTTCCAATCTCTTTATGTTTCAGGGCTTGAATCTGTTCCTGGGCTGCTGCGCACTCCCCTCCTTGCTAGCTTCCTTCAGACCCGGGGTGGAGAACTCGAGTTTCCCTCCAGAATTCATGTCGCTTTCTTTCCAATCTCCTTATGTTTCAGAGCTTGAATCTGTTCCTGGGCTGCTGCGCACTCCCCTGCTTGCTAGCTTCCTTCAGACCCGGGGTGGAGAACTCGAGTTTCCCTCCAGAATTCATGTCGCTTTCTTTCCAATCTCCTTATGTTTCAGAGCTTGAATCTGTTCCTGGGCTGCTGCGCACTCCCCTGCTTGCTAGCTTCCTTCAGACCCGGCGTGGAAAACTGGAGTTTCCCTCCAGAATTCATGTCGCTTTCTTTCCAATCTCATTATGTTTCAGGGCTTGAATCTGTTCCTGGGCTGCTGCACTCTGGTAACGATCTCACCTGCTTGCAAGCTTCCGTCAGAGCCAGCGTGGAAAACTACTTAAAGTACCCTGACCTAATTTCCTTTTCTTTTTGTTTTTTTAGGGACAAAAAAAAGGAAAATGCGGACAGTCCCAGGAGCTGAAGAAGCTTCTGAGGTGGGAGGTGAAGCTTCTTGTAGAAATTTCAAGAATTCATGTCACTTTCTTTCCAATCTCCTTATGTTTCAGGGCTTGAATCTGTTCCTGGTCTGCTGCACTCTCACCTGCTTGCTAGCTTCTGTCAGTCCCGGCGTGGAAAACTGGAGGTTCCCTCCAGAATTCATGTTGCTTTCTTTCCAATCTCCTTATGTTTCAGGGCTTGAATCTGTTCCTGGACTCCTGCCCTCTGGTAACGATCTCACCTGCTTGCTAGCTTCCGTCAGACCCAGCGTGGAAAACTGGAGGTTCCCTCCAGAATACATGTCGCTTTCTTTCCAATCTCTTTATGTTTCAGGGCTTGAATCTGTTCCTGGGCTGCTGCACTCTCACCTGCTTGCTAGCTTCCGTCAGACCCGGCGTGGAAAACCGGAGGTTTCCTCCAGAATTCATGTCCCTTTCTTTCCAATCTCCTTATGTTTCAGGGTTTGAATCTGTTCCTGGGCTCCTGCCCTCTGGTAACGATCTCACCTGCTTGCAAGCTTCCGTCAGAGCCAGCGTGGAAAACTACTTAAAGTACCCTGACCTAATTTCCTTTTCTTTTTGTTTTTTTAGGGACAAAAAAAAGGAAAATGCGGACAGTCCCAGGACCTGAAGAAGCTTCTGAGGTGGGAGGTGAAGCTTCTTGTAGAAATTTCAAGAATTCATGTCGCTTTCTTTCCAATCTCCTTATGTTTCAGGGCTTGAATCCGTTCCTGGGCTGCTGCGCACTCCCCTCCTTGCTAGCTTCCTTCAGACCCGGGGTGGAAAACTGGAGGTTCCCTCCAGAATTCATGTCGCTTTCTTTCCAATCTCCTTATGTTTCAGGGCGTGAATCTGTTCCTGGGCTGCTGCGCACTCCCCTCCTTGCTAGCTTCCTTCAGACCCGTGGTTGAAAACTGGAGGTTCCCTCCAGAATTCATGTCGCTTTCTTTCCAATCTACTTATGTTTCAGGTCTTGAATCTGTTCCTGGGCTCCTGCCTTCTGGTAACGATCTCACCTGCTTGCTAGCTTCCGTCAGACCCGGCGTGGAAAATTGGAGGTTCCCTCCAGAATTCATGTTGCTTTCTTTCCAATCTCCTTATGTTTCAGGGCTTGAATCTGTTCCTGGTCTGCTGCACTCTCACCTGCTTGCTAGCTTCTGTCAGTCCCGGCGTGGAAAACTGGAGGTTCCCTCCAGAATTCATGTCGCTTTCTTTCCAATCTCCTTATGTTTCAGGGCTTGAATCTGTTCCTGGGCTGCTGCGCACTCCCCTCCTTGCTAGCTTCCGTCAGACCCGGCGTGGAAAACTGGAGGTTCCCTCCAGAATTCATGTCGCTTTCTTTCCAATCTCCTTATGTTTCAGGGCTTGAATCTGTTCCTGAGCTCCTGCCCTCTGGTAACGATCTCACCTGCTTACAAGCTTCCGTCAGAGCCAGCGTGGAAAACTACTTAAAGTACCCTGACCTAATTTCCTTTTCTTTTTATTTTTTTAGGGACAAAAAAAAGAAAATGCGGACAATCCCAGGAGCTGAAGAAGCTTCTGAGGTGGGAGGTGAAGCTTCTTGTAGAAATTTCAAGAATTCATGTCGCTTTCTTTCCAATCTCCTTATGTTTCAGGACTTGAATCCGTTCCTGGGCTGCTGCACTCTCACCTGCTTGCTAGCTTCCTTCAGACCCGGCGTGGAAAACTGGAGGTTCCCTCCAGAATTCATGTCGCTTTCTTTCCAATCTCCTTATGTTTCAGGGCTTGAATCTGTTCCTGGGCTCCTGCCCTCTGGTAACGATCTCACCTGCTTGCTAGCTTCCTTCAGACCCGGGGTGGAAAACTGGAGGTTCCCTCCAGAATTCATGTCGCTTTCTTTCCAATCTCCTTATGTTTCAGGGCTTGAATCTGTTCCTGGGCTGCTGCGCACTCCCCTCCTTGCTAGCTTCCGTCAGACCCGGCGTGGAAAACTGGAGGTTCCCTCCAGAATTCATGTCGCTTTCTTTCCAATCTCCTTATGTTTCAGGGCTTGAATCTGTTCCTGGGCTCCTGCCCTCTGGTAACGATCTCACCTGCTTGCAAGCTTCCGTCAGAGCCAGCGTGGAAAACTACTTAAAGTACCCTGACCTAATTTCCTTTTCTTTTTATTTTTTTAGGGACAAAAAAAAGGAAATTGCGGACAGTCCCAGGAGCTGAAGAAGCTTCTGAGGTGGGAGGTGAAGCTTCTTGTAGAAATTTCAAGAATTCATGTCGCTTTCTTTCCAATCTCCTTATGTTTCAGGGCTTGAATCCGTTCCTGGGCTGCTGCACTCTCACGTGTTTGCTAGCTACCTTCAGACCCGGCGTGGAAAACTGGAGGTTCCCTCCAGAATTCATGTCGCTTTCTTTCCAATCTCCTTATGTTTCAGGGCTTGAATCTGTTCCTGGGCTGCTGCGCACTCCCCTCCTTGCTAGCTTCCTTCAGGCCCGTGGTGGAAAACTGGAGGTTCCCTCCAGAATTCATGTCGCTTTCTTTCCAATCTCCTTATGTTTCAGGTCTTGAATCTGTTCCTGGGCTCCTGCCTTCTGGTAACGATCTCACCTGCTTGCTAGCTTCCGTCAGACCCGGCGTGGAAAATTGGAGGTTCCCTCCAGAATTCATGTTGCTTTCTTTCCAATCTCTTTATGTTTCAGGGCTTGAATCTGTTCCTGGGCTGCTGCACTCTCACCTGCTTGCTAGCTTCTGTCAGTCCCGGCGTGGAAAACTGGAGGTTCCCTCCAGAATTCTTGTCGCTTTCTTTCCAATCTCTTTATTTTTCAGGGCTTGAATCTGTTCCTGGGCTGCTGCGCACTCCCCTCCTTGCTACCTTCCGTCAGACCCGGCGTGGAAAACTGGAGGTTCCCTCCAGAATTCATGTCGCTTTCTTTCCAATCTCTTTATGTTTCAAGGCTTGAATCTGTTCCTGGGCTCCTGCCCTCTGGTAACGATCTCACCTGCTTGCTAGATTCCGTCAGACCCGGCGTGGAAAACTGGAGGTTCCCTCCAGAATTCATGTCGCTTTCTTTCCAATCTCTTTATGTTTCAGGGCTTGAATCTGTTCCTGGGCTGCTGCACTCTCACCTGCTTGCTAGCTTCTGTCAGTCCCGGCGTGGAAAACTGGAGGTTCCCTCCAGAATTCATGTCGCTTTCTTTCCAATCTCCTTATGTTTCAGGGCTTGAATCTGTTCCTGGGCTCCTGCCCTCTGGTAACGATCTCACCTGCTTGCAAGCTTCCGTCAGAGCCAGCGTGGAAAACTACTTAAAGTACCCTGACCTAATTTCCTTTTCTTTTTGTTTTTTTAGGGACAAAAAAAAAGGAAAATGCGGACAGTCCCAGGAGCTGAAGAAGCTTCTGAGGTGGGAGGTGAAGCTTCTTGTAGAAATTTCAAGAATTCATGTCGCTTTCTTTCCAATCTCCTTATGTTTCAGGGCTTGAATCCGTTCCTGGGCTGCTGCACTCTCACCTGTTTGCTAGCTACCTTCAGACCCGGCGTGGAGAACTGGAGGTTCCCTCCAGAATTCATGTCGCTTTCTTTCCAATCTCCTTATGTTTCAGGGCTTGAATCTGTTCCTGGGCTGCTGCGCACTCCCCTCCTTGCTAGCTTCCTTCAGGCCCGGGGTGGAAAACTGGAGGTTCCCTCCAGAATTCATGTCGCTTTCTTTCCAATCTCCTTATCTTTCAGGACTTGAATCTGTTCCTGGGCTGCTGCACTCTCACCTCCTTGCTAGCTTCCTTCACACCCGGTGTGGAAAACTGGAGGTTCCCTCCAGAATTCATGTCGCTTTCTTTCCAATCTCCTTATCTTTCAGGACTTGAATCTGTTCCTGGGCTGCTGTGCACTCCCCTCCTTGCTAGCTTCCGTCAGACCCGGCGTGGAAAACTGGAGGTTCCCTCCAGAATTCATGTCGCTTTCTTTCCAATCTCCTTATGTTTCAGGTCTTGAATCTGTTCCTGGGCTCCTGCCCTCTGGTAGCGATCTCACCTGCTTGCTAGCTTCCGTCAGACCCGGCGTGGAAAACTGGAGGTTCCCTCCAGAATTCATGTCGCTTTCTTTCCAATCTCTTTATGTTTCAGAGCTTGAATCTGTTCCTGGGCTGCTGCGCACTCCCCTGCTTGCTAGCTTCCTTCAGACCCGGCATAGAAAACTGGAGTTTCCCTCCAGAATTCATGTCGCTTTCTTTCCAATCTCTTTATGTTTCAGAGCTTGAATCTGTTCCTGGGCTGCTGCGCACTCCCCTGCTTGCTAGCTTCCTTCAGACCCGGCATAGAAAACTGGAGTTTCCCTCCAGAATTCATGTCGCTTTCTTTCCAATCTCTTTATGTTTCAGAGCTTGAATCTGTTCCTGAGCTGCTGCGCACTCCCCTGCTTGCTAGCTTCCGCCAGACCCGGGGTGGAAAACTGGAGGTTCCCTCCAGAATTCATGTCGCTTTCTTTCCAATCTCCTTATGTTTCAGGGCTTGAATCTGTTCCTGGTCTGCTGCACTCTCACCTGCTTGCTAGCTTCTGTCAGT
This sequence comes from Pelmatolapia mariae, assembly GCF_036321145.2. Lineage (NCBI taxonomy): Eukaryota > Metazoa > Chordata > Actinopteri > Cichliformes > Cichlidae > Pelmatolapia > Pelmatolapia mariae. The sequence continues at coordinate 20,087,462 of NC_086240.1, read as the reverse complement.
CCCGGCGTGGAAAACTGAGGTTCCCTCCAGAATTCATGTTGCTTTCTTTCCAATCTCCTTATGTTTCAGGGCTTGAATCTGTTCCTGGACTCCTGCCCTCTGGTAACGATCTCACCTGCTTGCTAGCTTCCGTCAGTCCCAGCGTGGAAAACTGGAGGTTCCCTCCAGAATACATGTCGCTTTCTTTCCAATCTCTTTATGTTTCAGGGCTTGAATCTGTTCCTGGGCTGCTGCACTCTCACCTGCTTGCTAGCTTCCGTCAGACCCGGCGTGGAAAACCGGAGGTTTCCTCCAGAATTCATGTCCCTTTCTTTCCAATCTCCTTATGTTTCAGGGTTTGAATCTGTTCCTGGGCTCCTGCCCTCTGGTAACGATCTCACCTGCTTGCAAGCTTCCGTCAGAGCCAGCGTGGAAAACTACTTAAAGTACCCTGACCTAATTTCCTTTTCTTTTTGTTTTTTTAGGGACAAAAAAAAGGAAAATGCGGACAGTCCCAGGAGCTGAAGAAGCTTCTGAGGTGGGAGGTGAAGCTTCTTGTAGAAATTTCAAGAATTCATGTCACTTTCTTTCCAATCTCCTTATGTTTCAGGGCTTGAATCTGTTCCTGGGCTGCTGCGCACTCCCCTCCTTGCTAGCTTCCTTCAGACCCGAGGTGGAAAACTGGAGGTTCCCTCCAGAATTCATGTCGCTTTCTTTCCAATCTCCTTATGTTTCAGGGCTTGAATCCGTTCCTGGGCTGCTGCGCACTCCCCTCCTTGCTAGCTTCCTTCAGACCCGGGGTGGAAAACTGGAGGTTCCCTCCAGAATTCATGTCGCTTTCTTTCCAATCTCCTTATGTTTCAGGGCGTGAATCTGTTCCTGGGCTGCTGCGCACTCCCCTCCTTGCTAGCTTCCTTCAGACCCGTGGTTGAAAACTGGAGGTTCCCTCCAGAATTCATGTCGCTTTCTTTCCAATCTCCTTATGTTTCAGGTCTTGAATCTGTTCCTGGGCTCCTGCCTTCTGGTAACGATCTCACCTGCTTGCTAGCTTCCGTCAGACCCGGCGTGGAAAATTGGAGGTTCCCTCCAGAATTCATGTTGCTTTCTTTCCAATCTCCTTATGTTTCAGGGCTTGAATCTGTTCCTGGTCTGCTGCACTCTCACCTGCTTGCTAGCTTCTGTCAGTCCCGGCGTGGAAAACTGGAGGTTCCCTCCAGAATTCTTGTCGCTTTCTTTCCAATCTCCTTATGTTTCAGGGCTTGAATCTGTTCCTGGGCTGCTGCGCACTCCCCTCCTTGCTAGCTTCCGTCAGACCCAGCGTGGAAAACTGGAGGTTCCCTCCAGAATTCATGTCGCTTTCTTTCCAATCTCCTTATGTTTCAGGGCTTGAATCTGTTCCTGGGCTCCTGCCCTCTGGTAACGATCTCACCTGCTTGCAAGCTTCCGTCAGAGCCAGCGTGGAAAACTACTTAAAGTACCCTGACCTAATTTCCTTTTCTTTTTATTTTTTTAGGGACAAAAAAAAGGAAAATGCGGACAATCCCAGGAGCTGAAGAAGCTTCTGAGGTGGGAGGTGAAGCTTCTTGTAGAAATTTCAAGAATTCATGTCGCTTTCTTTCCAATCTCCTTATGTTTCAGGACTTGAATCCGTTCCTGGGCTGCTGCACTCTCACCTGCTTGCTAGCTTCCTTCAGACCCGGCGTGGAAAACTGGAGGTTCCCTCCAGAATTCATGTCGCTTTCTTTCCAATCTCCTTATGTTTCAGGGCTTGAATCTGTTCCTGGGCTCCTGCCCTCTGGTAACGATCTCACCTGCTTGCTAGCTTCCTTCAGACCCGGGGTGGAAAACTGGAGGTTCCCTCCAGAATTCATGTCGCTTTCTTTCCAATCTCCTTATGTTTCAGGGCTTGAATCTGTTCCTGGGCTGCTGCGCACTCCCCTCCTTGCTAGCTTCCGTCAGACCCGGCGTGGAAAACTGGAGGTTCCCTCCAGAATTCATGTCGCTTTCTTTCCAATCTCCTTATGTTTCAGGGCTTGAATCTGTTCCTGGGCTCCTGCCCTCTGGTAACGATCTCACCTGCTTGCAAGCTTCCGTCAGAGCCAGCGTGGAAAACTACTTAAAGTACCCTGACCTAATTTCCTTTTCTTTTTATTTTTTTAGGGACAAAAAAAAAGAAAATGCGGACAGTCCCAGGAGCTGAAGAAGCTTCTGAGGTGGGAGGTGAAGCTTCTTGTAGAAATTTCAAGAATTCATGTCGCTTTCTTTCCAATCTCCTTATGTTTCAGGGCTTGAATCCGTTCCTGGGCTGCTGCACTCTCACGTGTTTGCTAGCTACCTTCAGACCCGGGGTGGAAAACTGGAGGTTCCCTCCAGAATTCATGTCGCTTTCTTTCCAATCTCCTTATGTTTCAGGGCTTGAATCTGTTCCTGGGCTGCTGCGCACTCCCCTCCTTGCTAGCTTCCTTCAGACCCGTGGTGGAAAACTGGAGGTTCCCTCCAGAATTCATGTCGCTTTCTTTCCAATCTCCTTATGTTTCAGGTCTTGAATCTGTTCCTGGGCTCCTGCCTTCTGGTAACGATCTCACCTGCTTGCTAGCTTCCGTCAGACCCGGCGTGGAAAATTGGAGGTTCCCTCCAGAATTCATGTTGCTTTCTTTCCAATCTCTTTATGTTTCAGGGCTTGAATCTGTTCCTGGGCTGCTGCACTCTCACCTGCTTGCTAGCTTCTGTCAGTCCCGGCGTGGAAAACTGGAGGTTCCCTCCAGAATTCTTGTCGCTTTCTTTCCAATCTCTTTATTTTTCAGGGCTTGAATCTGTTCCTGGGCTGCTGCGCACTCCCCTCCTTGCTACCTTCCGTCAGACCCGGCGTGGAAAACTGGAGGTTCCCTCCAGAATTCATGTCGCTTTCTTTCCAATCTCTTTATGTTTCAAGGCTTGAATCTGTTCCTGGGCTCCTGCCCTCTGGTAACGATCTCACCTGCTTGCTAGATTCCGTCAGACCCGGCGTGGAAAACTGGAGGTTCCCTCCAGAATTCATGTCGCTTTCTTTCCAATCTCTTTATGTTTCAGGGCTTGAATCTGTTCCTGGGCTGCTGCACTCTCACCTGCTTGCTAGCTTCTGTCAGTCCCGGCGTGGAAAACTGGAGGTTCCCTCCAGAATTCATGTCGCTTTCTTTCCAATCTCCTTATGTTTCAGGGCTTGAATCTGTTCCTGGGCTCCTGCCCTCTGGTAACGATCTCACCTGCTTGCAAGCTTCCGTCAGAGCCAGCGTGGAAAACTACTTAAAGTACCCTGACCTAATTTCCTTTTCTTTTTGTTTTTTTAGGGACAAAAAAAAGGAAAATGCGGACAGTCCCAGGAGCTGAAGAAGCTTCTGAGGTGGGAGGTGAAGCTTCTTGTAGAAATTTCAAGAATTCATGTCGCTTTCTTTCCAATCTCCTTATGTTTCAGGGCTTGAATCCGTTCCTGGGCTGCTGCACTCTCACCTGTTTGCTAGCTACCTTCAGACCCGGCGTGGAGAACTGGAGGTTCCCTCCAGAATTCATGTCGCTTTCTTTCCAATCTCCTTATGTTTCAGGGCTTGAATCTGTTCCTGGGCTGCTGCGCACTCCCCTCCTTGCTAGCTTCCTTCAGGCCCGAGGTGGAAAACTGGAGGTTCCCTCCAGAATTCATGTCGCTTTCTTTCCAATCTCCTTATGTTTCAGGACTTGAATCTGTTCCTGGGCTGCTGCGCACTCCCCTCCTTGCTAGCTTCCTTCAGGCCCGGGGTGGAAAACTGGAGGTTCCCTCCAGAATTCATGTCGCTTTCTTTCCAATCTCCTTATGTTTCAGGGCTTGAATCTGTTCCTGGGCTGCTGCACTCTCACCTCCTTGCTAGCTTCCTTCACACCCGGTGTGGAAAACTGGAGGTTCCCTCCAGAATTCTTGTCGCTTTCTTTCCAATCTCCTTATCTTTCAGGACTTGAATCTGTTCCTGGGCTGCTGTGCACTCCCCTCCTTGCTAGCTTCCGTCAGACCCGGCGTGAAAAACTGGAGGTTCCCTCCAGAATTCATGTCGCTTTCTTTCCAATCTCTTTATGTTTCAGAGCTTGAATCTGTTCCTGGGCTGCTGCGCAATCCCCTGCTTGCTAGCTTCCTTCAGACCCGGCATAGAAAACTGGAGTTTCCCTCCAGAATTCATGTCGCTTTCTTTCCAATCTCTTTATGTTTCAGAGCTTGAATCTGTTCCTGAGCTGCTGCGCACTCCCCTGCTTGCTAGCTTCCGCCAGACCCGGGGTGGAAAACTGGAGGTTCCCTCCAGAATTCATGTCGCTTTCTTTCCAATCTCTTTATGTTTCAGGGCTTGAATCTGTTCCTGGGCTGCTGCGCACTCCCCTCCTTGCTAGCTTCCTTCAGACCCGGGGTGGAGAACTCGAGTTTCCCTCCAGAATTCATGTCGCTTTCTTTCCAATCTCCTTATGTTTCAGAGCTTGAATCTGTTCCTGGGCTGCTGCGCACTCCCCTGCTTGCTAGCTTCCTTCAGACCCGGCGTGGAAAACTGGAGTTTCCCTCCAGAATTCATGTCGCTTTCTTTCCAATCTCATTATGTTTCAGGGCTTGAATCTGTTCCTGGGCTGCTGCACTCTGGTAACGATCTCACCTGCTTGCAAGCTTCCGTCAGAGCCAGCGTGGAAAACTACTTAAAGTACCCTGACCTAATTTCCTTTTCTTTTTGTTTTTTTAGGGACAAAAAAAAGGAAAATGCGGACAGTCCCAGGAGCTGAAGAAGCTTCTGAGGTGGGAGGTGAAGCTTCTTGTAGAAATTTCAAGAATTCATGTCACTTTCTTTCCAATCTCCTTATGTTTCAGGGCTTGAATCTGTTCCTGGTCTGCTGCACTCTCACCTGCTTGCTAGCTTCTGTCAGTCCCGGCGTGGAAAACTGGAGGTTCCCTCCAGAATTCATGTTGCTTTCTTTCCAATCTCCTTATGTTTCAGGGCTTGAATCTGTTCCTGGACTCCTGCCCTCTGGTAACGATCTCACCTGCTTGCTAGCTTCCGTCAGACCCAGCGTGGAAAACTGGAGGTTCCCTCCAGAATACATGTCGCTTTCTTTCCAATCTCTTTATGTTTCAGGGCTTGAATCTGTTCCTGGGCTGCTGCGCACTCCCCTCCTTGCTAGCTTCCTTCAGACCCGGGGTGGAAAACTGGAGGTTCCCTCCAGAATTCATGTCGCTTTCTTTCCAATCTCCTTATGTTTCAGGGCGTGAATCTGTTCCTGGGCTGCTGCGCACTCCCCTCCTTGCTAGCTTCCTTCAGACCCGTGGTTGAAAACTGGAGGTTCCCTCCAGAATTCATGTCGCTTTCTTTCCAATCTACTTATGTTTCAGGTCTTGAATCTGTTCCTGGGCTCCTGCCTTCTGGTAACGATCTCACCTGCTTGCTAGCTTCCGTCAGACCCGGCGTGGAAAATTGGAGGTTCCCTCCAGAATTCATGTTGCTTTCTTTCCAATCTCCTTATGTTTCAGGGCTTGAATCTGTTCCTGGACTCCTGCCCTCTGGTAACGATCTCACCTGCTTGCTAGCTTCCGTCAGACCCAGCGTGGAAAACTGGAGGTTCCCTCCAGAATACATGTCGCTTTCTTTCCAATCTCTTTATGTTTCAGGGCTTGAATCTGTTCCTGGGCTGCTGCGCACTCCCCTCCTTGCTAGCTTCCTTCAGACCCGGGGTGGAAAACTGGAGGTTCCCTCCAGAATTCATGTCGCTTTCTTTCCAATCTCCTTATGTTTCAGGGCGTGAATCTGTTCCTGGGCTGCTGCGCACTCCCCTCCTTGCTAGCTTCCTTCAGACCCGTGGTTGAAAACTGGAGGTTCCCTCCAGAATTCATGTCGCTTTCTTTCCAATCTACTTATGTTTCAGGTCTTGAATCTGTTCCTGGGCTCCTGCCTTCTGGTAACGATCTCACCTGCTTGCTAGCTTCCGTCAGACCCGGCGTGGAAAATTGGAGGTTCCCTCCAGAATTCATGTCGCTTTCTTTCCAATCTCCTTATGTTTCAGGGCTTGAATCTGTTCCTGGGCTGCTGCGCACTCCCCTCCTTGCTAGCTTCCGTCAGACCCGGCGTGGAAAACTGGAGGTTCCCTCCAGAATTCATGTCGCTTTCTTTCCAATCTCCTTATGTTTCAGGGCTTGAATCTGTTCCTGAGCTCCTGCCCTCTGGTAACGATCTCACCTGCTTGCAAGCTTCCGTCAGAGCCAGCGTGGAAAACTACTTAAAGTACCCTGACCTAATTTCCTTTTCTTTTTATTTTTTTAGGGACAAAAAAAAGGAAAATGCGGACAATCCCAGGAGCTGAAGAAGCTTCTGAGGTGGGAGGTGAAGCTTCTTGTAGAAATTTCAAGAATTCATGTCGCTTTCTTTCCAATCTCCTTATGTTTCAGGACTTGAATCCGTTCCTGGGCTGCTGCACTCTCACCTGCTTGCTAGCTTCCTTCAGACCCGGCGTGGAAAACTGGAGGTTCCCTCCAGAATTCATGTCGCTTTCTTTCCAATCTCCTTATGTTTCAGGGCTTGAATCTGTTCCTGGGCTCCTGCCCTCTGGTAACGATCTCAACTGCTTGCTAGCTTCCTTCAGACCCGGGGTGGAAAACTGGAGGTTCCCTCCAGAATTCATGTCGCTTTCTTTCCAATCTCCTTATGTTTCAGGGCTTGAATCTGTTCCTGGGCTGCTGCGCACTCCCCTCCTTGCTAGCTTCCGTCAGACCCGGCGTGGAAAACTGGAGGTTCCCTCCAGAATTCATGTCGCTTTCTTTCCAATCTCCTTATGTTTCAGGGCTTGAATCTGTTCCTGGGCTCCTGCCCTCTGGTAACGATCTCACCTGCTTGCAAGCTTCCGTCAGAGCCAGCGTGGAAAACTACTTAAAGTACCCTGACCTAATTTCCTTTTCTTTTTATTTTTTTAGGGACAAAAAAAAGGAAATTGCGGACAGTCCCAGGAGCTGAAGAAGCTTCTGAGGTGGGAGGTGAAGCTTCTTGTAGAAATTTCAAGAATTCATGTCGCTTTCTTTCCAATCTCCTTATGTTTCAGGGCTTGAATCCGTTCCTGGGCTGCTGCACTCTCACGTGTTTGCTAGCTACCTTCAGACCCGGCGTGGAAAACTGGAGGTTCCCTCCAGAATTCATGTCGCTTTCTTTCCAATCTCCTTATGTTTCAGGGCTTGAATCTGTTCCTGGGCTGCTGCGCACTCCCCTCCTTGCTAGCTTCCTTCAGGCCCGTGGTGGAAAACTGGAGGTTCCCTCCAGAATTCATGTCGCTTTCTTTCCAATCTCCTTATGTTTCAGGTCTTGAATCTGTTCCTGGGCTCCTGCCTTCTGGTAACGATCTCACCTGCTTGCTAGCTTCCGTCAAACCCGGCATGGAAAATTGGAGGTTCCCTCCAGAATTCATGTTGCTTTCTTTCCAATCTCTTTATGTTTCAGGGCTTGAATCTGTTCCTGGGCTGCTGCACTCTCACCTGCTTGCTAGCTTCTGTCAGTCCCGGCGTGGAAAACTGGAGGTTCCCTCCAGAATTCTTGTCGCTTTCTTTCCAATCTCTTTATTTTTCAGGGCTTGAATCTGTTCCTGGGCTGCTGCGCACTCCCCTCCTTGCTACCTTCCGTCAGACCCGGCGTGGAAAACTGGAGGTTCCCTCCAGAATTCATGTCGCTTTCTTTCCAATCTCTTTATGTTTCAAGGCTTGAATCTGTTCCTGGGCTCCTGCCCTCTGGTAACGATCTCACCTGCTTGCTAGATTCCGTCAGACCCGGCGTGGAAAACTGGAGGTTCCCTCCAGAATTCATGTCGCTTTCTTTCCAATCTCTTTATGTTTCAGGGCTTGAATCTGTTCCTGGGCTGCTGCACTCTCACCTGCTTGCTAGCTTCTGTCAGTCCCGGCGTGGAAAACTGGAGGTTCCCTCCAGAATTCATGTCGCTTTCTTTCCAATCTCCTTATGTTTCAGGGCTTGAATCTGTTCCTGGGCTCCTGCCCTCTGGTAACGATCTCACCTGCTTGCAAGCTTCCGTCAGAGCCAGCGTGGAAAACTACTTAAAGTACCCTGACCTAATTTCCTTTTCTTTTTGTTTTTTTAGGGACAAAAAAAAAAGGAAAATGCGGACAGTCCCAGGAGCTGAAGAAGCTTCTGAGGTGGGAGGTGAAGCTTCTTGTAGAAATTTCAAGAATTCATGTCGCTTTCTTTCCAATCTCCTTATGTTTCAGGGCTTGAATCCGTTCCTGGGCTGCTGCACTCTCACCTGTTTGCTAGCTACCTTCAGACCCGGCGTGGAGAACTGGAGGTTCCCTCCAGAATTCATGTCGCTTTCTTTCCAATCTCCTTATGTTTCAGGGCTTGAATCTGTTCCTGGGCTGCTGCGCACTCCCCTCCTTGCTAGCTTCCTTCAGGCCCGGGGTGGAAAACTGGAGGTTCCCTCCAGAATTCATGTCGCTTTCTTTCCAATCTCCTTATGTTTCAGGACTTGAATCTGTTCCTGGGCTGCTGCGCACTCCCCTCCTTGCTAGCTTCCTTCAGGCCCGGGGTGGAAAACTGGAGGTTCCCTCCAGAATTCATGTCGCTTTCTTTCCAATCTCCTTATCTTTCAGGACTTGAATCTGTTCCTGGGCTGCTGCACTCTCACCTCCTTGCTAGCTTCCTTCACACCCGGTGTGGAAAACTGGAGGTTCCCTCCAGAATTCATGTCGCTTTCTTTCCAATCTCCTTATCTTTCAGGACTTGAATCTGTTCCTGGGCTGCTGTGCACTCCCCTCCTTGCTAGCTTCCGTCAGACCCGGCGTGGAAAACTGGAGGTTCCCTCCAGAATTCATGTCGCTTTCTTTCCAATCTCCTTATGTTTCAGGTCTTGAATCTGTTCCTGGGCTCCTGCCCTCTGGTAGCGATCTCACCTGCTTGCTAGCTTCCGTCAGACCCGGCGTGGAAAACTGGAGGTTCCCTCCAGAATTCATGTCGCTTTCTTTCCAATCTCTTTATGTTTCAGAGCTTGAATCTGTTCCTGGGATGCTGCGCACTCCCCTGCTTGCTAGCTTCCTTCAGACCCGGCGTGGAAAACTGGAGTTTCCCTCCAGAATTCATGTCGCTTTCTTTCCAATCTCTTTATGTTTCAGAGCTTGAATCTGTTCCTGAGCTGCTGCGCACTCCCCTGCTTGCTAGCTTCCTTCAGACCCGGGGTGGAGAACTGGAGGTTCCCTCCAGAATTCATGTCGCTTTCTTTCCAATCTCTTTATGTTTCAGAGCTTGAATCTGTTCCTGAGCTGCTGCGCACTCCCCTCCTTGCTAGCTTCCTTCAGACCCGGGGTGGAGAACTCGAGTTTCCCTCCAGAATTCATGTCGCTTTCTTTCCAATCTCCTTATGTTTCAGAGCTTGAATCTGTTCCTGGGCTGCTGCGCACTCCCCTGCTTGCTAGCTTCCTTCAGACCCGGCGTGGAAAACTGGAGTTTCCCTCCAGAATTCATGTCGCTTTCTTTCCAATCTCTTTATGTTTCAGGGCTTGAATCTGTTCCTGGGCTGCTGCACTCTGGTAACGATCTCACCTGCTTGCTAGCTTCCATCAGACCCGGCGTGGAAAACTCCAGGTTCCCTCCAGAATTCATGTCTCTTTCTTTCCAATCTACTTATGTTTCAGGTCTTGAATCTGTTCCTGGGCTCCTGCCTTCTGGTAACGATCTCACCTGCTTGCTAGCTTCCGTCAGACCCGGCGTGGAAAATTGGAGGTTCCCTCCAGAATTCATGTTGCTTTCTTTCCAATCTCCTTATGTTTCAGGGCTTGAATCTGTTCCTGGTCTGCTGCACTCTCACCTGCTTGCTAGCTTCTGTCAGTCCCGGCGTGGAAAACTGGAGGTTCCCTCCAGAATTCTTGTCGCTTTCTTTCCAATCTCCTTATGTTTCATGGCTTGAATCTGTTCCTGGGCTGCTGCGCACTCCCCTCCTTGCTAGCTTCCGTCAGACCCGGCGTGGAATACTGGAGGTTCCCTCCAGAATTCATGTCGCTTTCTTTCCAATCTCCTTATGTTTCAGGGCTTGAATCTGTTCCTGAGCTCCTGCCCTCTGGTAACGATCTCACCTGCTTGCAAGCTTCCGTCAGAGCCAGCGTGGAAAACTACTTAAAGTACCGTGACCTAATTTCCTTTTCTTTTTATTTTTTTAGGGACAAAAAAAAGGAAAATGCGGACAATCCCAGGAGCTGAAGAAGCTTCTGAGGTGGGAGGTGAAGCTTCTTGTAGAAATTTCAAGAATTCATGTCGCTTTCTTTCCAATCTCCTTATGTTTCAGGACTTGAATCCGTTCCTGGGCTGCTGCACTCTCACCTGCTTGCTAGCTTCCTTCAGACCCGGCGTGGAAAACTGGAGGTTCCCTCCAGAATTCATGTCGCTTTCTTTCCAATCTCTTTATGTTTCAAGGCTTGAATCTGTTCCTGGGCTCCTGCCCTCTGGTAACGATCTCACCTGCTTGCTAGATTCCGTCAGACCCGGCGTGGAAAACTGGAGGTTCCCTCCAGAATTCATGTCGCTTTCTTTCCAATCTCTTTATGTTTCAGGGCTTGAATCTGTTCCTGGGCTGCTGCACTCTCACCTGCTTGCTAGCTTCTGTCAGTCCCGGCGTGGAAAACTGGAGGTTCCCTCCAGAATTCATGTCGCTTTCTTTCCAATCTCCTTATGTTTCAGGGCTTGAATCTGTTCCTGGGCTCCTGCCCTCTGGTAACGATCTCACCTGCTTGCAAGCTTCCGTCAGAGCCAGCGTGGAAAACTACTTAAAGTACCCTGACCTAATTTCCTTTTCTTTTTGTTTTTTTAGGGACAAAAAAAAAGGAAAATGCGGACAGTCCCAGGAGCTGAAGAAGCTTCTGAGGTGGGAGGTGAAGCTTCTTGTAGAAATTTCAAGAATTCATGTCGCTTTCTTTCCAATCTCCTTATGTTTCAGGGCTTGAATCCGTTCCTGGGCTGCTGCACTCTCACCTGTTTGCTAGCTACCTTCAGACCCGGCGTGGAGAACTGGAGGTTCCCTCCAGAATTCATGTCGCTTTCTTTCCAATCTCCTTATGTTTCAGGGCTTGAATCTGTTCCTGGGCTGCTGCGCACTCCCCTCCTTGCTAGCTTCCTTCAGGCCCGGGGTGGAAAACTGGAGGTTCCCTCCAGAATTCATGTCGCTTTCTTTCCAATCTCCTTATGTTTCAGGACTTGAATCTGTTCCTGGGCTGCTGCGCACTCCCCTCCTTGCTAGCTTCCTTCAGGCCCGGGGTGGAAAACTGGAGGTTCCCTCCAGAATTCATGTCGCTTTCTTTCCAATCTCCTTATCCTTCAGGACTTGAATCTGTTCCTGGGCTGCTGCACTCTCACCTCCTTGCTAGCTTCCTTCACACCCGGTGTGGAAAACTGGAGGTTCCCTCCAGAATTCATGTCGCTTTCTTTCCAATCTCCTTATCTTTCAGGACTTGAATCTGTTCCTGGGCTGCTGTGCACTCCCCTCCTTGCTAGCTTCCGTCAGACCCGGCGTGGAAAACTGGAGGTTCCCTCCAGAATTCATGTCGCTTTCTTTCCAATCTCCTTATGTTTCAGGTCTTGAATCTGTTCCTGGGCTCCTGCCCTCTGGTAGCGATCTCACCTGCTTGCTAGCTTCCGTCAGACCCGGCGTGGAAAACTGGAGGTTCCCTCCAGAATTCATGTCGCTTTCTTTCCAATCTCTTTATGTTTCAGAGCTTGAATCTGTTCCTGGGATGCTGCGCACTCCCCTGCTTGCTAGCTTCCTTCAGACCCGGCGTGGAAAACTGGAGTTTCCCTCCAGAATTCATGTCGCTTTCTTTCCAATCTCCTTATCTTTCAGGACTTGAATCTGTTCCTGGGCTGCTGTGCACTCCCCTCCTTGCTAGCTTCCGTCAGACCCGGCGTGGAAAACTGGAGGTTCCCTCCAGAATTCATGTCGCTTTCTTTCCAATCTCCTTATGTTTCAGGTCTTGAATCTGTTCCTGGGCTCCTGCCCTCTGGTAGCGATCTCACCTGCTTGCTAGCTTCCGTCAGACCCGGCGTGGAAAACTGGAGGTTCCCTCCAGAATTCATGTCGCTTTCTTTCCAATCTCTTTATGTTTCAGAGCTTGAATCTGTTCCTGGGATGCTGCGCACTCCCCTGCTTGCTAGCTTCCTTCAGACCCGGGGTGGAGAACTGGAGGTTCCCTCCAGAATTCATGTCGCTTTCTTTCCAATCTCTTTATGTTTCAGGGCTTGAATCTGTTCCTGGGCTGCTGCGCACTCCCCTCCTTGCTAGCTTCCTTCAGACCCGGGGTGGAGAACTCGAGTTTCCCTCCAGAATTCATATCGCTTTCTTTCCAATCTCCTTATGTTTCAGAGCTTGAATCTGTTCCTGGGCTGCTGCGCACTCCCCTGCTTGCTAGCTTCCTTCAGACCCGGCGTGGAAAACTGGAGTTTCCCTCCAGAATTCATGTCGCTTTCTTTCCAATCTCTTTATGTTTCAGGGCTTGAATCTGTTCCTGGGCTGCTGCACTCTGGTAACGATCTCACCTGCTTGCTAGCTTCCATCAGACCCGGCGTGGAAAACTCCAGGTTCCCTCCAGAATTCATGTCTCTTTCTTTCCAATCTACTTATGTTTCAGGTCTTGAATCTGTTCCTGGGCTCCTGCCTTCTGGTAACGATCTCACCTGCTTGCTAGCTTCCGTCAGACCCGGCGTGGAAAATTGGAGGTTCCCTCCAGAATTCATGTTGCTTTCTTTCCAATCTCCTTATGTTTCAGGGCTTGAATCTGTTCCTGGTCTGCTGCACTCTCACCTGCTTGCTAGCTTCTGTCAGTCCCGGCGTGGAAAACTGGAGGTTCCCTCCAGAATTCTTGTCGCTTTCTTTCCAATCTCCTTATGTTTCATGGCTTGAATCTGTTCCTGGGCTGCTGCGCACTCCCCTCCTTGCTAGCTTCCGTCAGACCCGGCGTGGAATACTGGAGGTTCCCTCCAGAATTCATGTCGCTTTCTTTCCAATCTCCTTATGTTTCAGGGCTTGAATCTGTTCCTGAGCTCCTGCCCTCTGGTAACGATCTCACCTGCTTGCAAGCTTCCGTCAGAGCCAGCGTGGAAAACTACTTAAAGTACCGTGACCTAATTTCCTTTTCTTTTTATTTTTTTAGGGACAAAAAAAAGGAAAATGCGGACAATCCCAGGAGCTGAAGAAGCTTCTGAGGTGGGAGGTGAAGCTTCTTGTAGAAATTTCAAGAATTCATGTCGCTTTCTTTCCAATCTCCTTATGTTTCAGGACTTGAATCCGTTCCTGGGCTGCTGCACTCTCACCTGCTTGCTAGCTTCCTTCAGACCCGGTGTGGAAAACTGGAGGTTCCCTCCAGAATTCATGTCGCTTTCTTTCCAATCTCCTTATGTTTCAGGGCTTGAATCTGTTCCTGGGCTCCTGCCCTCTGGTAACGATCTCACCTGCTTGCTAGCTTCCTTCAGACCCGGGGTGGAAAACTGGAGGTTCCCTCCAGAATTCATGTCGCTTTCTTTCCAATCTCCTTATGTTTCAGGGCTTGAATCTGTTCCTGGGCTGCTGCGCACTCCCCTCCTTGCTAGCTTCCGTCAGACCCGGCGTGGAAAACTGGAGGTTCCCTCCAGAATTCATGTCGCTTTCTTTCCAATCTCCTTATGTTTCAGGGCTTGAATCTGTTCCTGGGCTCCTGCCCTCTGGTAACGATCTCACCTGCTTGCAAGCTTCCGTCAGAGCCAGCGTGGAAAACTACTTAAAGTACCCTGACCTAATTTCCTTTTCTTTTTATTTTTTTAGGGACAAAAAAAAGGAAAATGCGGACAGTCCCAGGAGCTGAAGAAGCTTCTGAGGTGGGAGGTGAAGCTTCTTGTAGAAATTTCAAGAATTCATGTCGCTTTCTTTCCAATCTCCTTATGTTTCAGGGCTTGAATCCGTTCCTGGACTGCTGCACTCTCACGTGTTTGCTAGCTACCTTCAGACCCGGCGTGGAAAACTGGAGGTTCCCTCCAGAATTCATGTCGCTTTCTTTCCAATCTCCTTATGTTTCAGGGCTTGAATCTGTTCCTGGGCTGCTGCGCACTCCCCTCCTTGCTAGCTTCCTTCAGACCCGGGGTGGAAAACTGGAGGTTCCCTCCAGAATTCATGTCGCTTTCTTTCCAATCTCCTTATGTTTCAGGTCTTGAATCTGTTCCTGGGCTCCTGCCTTCTGGTAACGATCTCACCTGCTTGCTAGCTTCCGTCAGACCCGGCGTGGAAAATTGGAGGTTCCCTCCAGAATTCATGTTGCTTTCTTTCCAATCTCTTTATGTTTCAGGGCTTGAATCTGTTCCTGGGCTGCTGCACTCTCACCTGCTTGCTAGCTTCTGTCAGTCCCGGCGTGGAAAACTGGAGGTTCCCTCCAGAATTCTTGTCGCTTTCTTTCCAATCTCTTTATTTTTCAGGGCTTGAATCTGTTCCTGGGCTGCTGCGCACTCCCCTCCTTGCTACCTTCCGTCAGACCCGGCGTGGAAAACTGGAGGTTCCCTCCAGAATTCATGTCGCTTTCTTTCCAATCTCTTTATGTTTCAAGGCTTGAATCTGTTCCTGGGCTCCTGCCCTCTGGTAACGATCTCACCTGCTTGCTAGATTCCGTCAGACCCGGCGTGGAAAACTGGAGGTTCCCTCCAGAATTCATGTCGCTTTCTTTCCAATCTCTTTATGTTTCAGGGCTTGAATCTGTTCCTGGGCTGTTGCACTCTCACCTGCTTGCTAGCTTCTGTCAGTCCCGGCGTGGAAAACTGGAGGTTCCCTCCAGAATTCATGTCGCTTTCTTTCCAATCTCCTTATGTTTCAGGGCTTGAATCTGTTCCTGGGCTCCTGCCCTCTGGCAACGATCTCACCTGCTTGCAAGCTTCCGTCAGAGCCAGCGTGGAAAACTACTTAAAGTACCCTGACCTAATTTCCTTTTCTTTTTGTTTTTTTAGGGACAAAAAAAAGGAAAATGCGGACAGTCCCAGGAGCTGAAGAAGCTTCTGAGGTGGGAGGTGAAGCTTCTTGTAGAAATTTCAAGAATTCATGTCGCTTTCTTTCCAATCTCCTTATGTTTCAGGGCTTGAATCCGTTCCTGGGCTGCTGCACTCTCACCTGTTTGCTAGCTACCTTCAGACCCGGCGTGGAGAACTGGAGGTTCCCTCCAGAATTCATGTCGCTTTCTTTCCAATCTCCTTATGTTTCAGGGCTTGAATCTGTTCCTGGGCTGCTGCGCACTCCCCTGCTTGCTAGCTTCCTTCAGACCCGGGGTGGAGAACTCGAGTTTCCCTCCAGAATTCATGTCGCTTTCTTTCCAATCTCCTTATGTTTCAGGGCGTGAATCTGTTCCTCGGCTGCTGCGCACTCCCCTGCTTGCTAGCTTCCTTCAGACCCGGCGTGGAAAACTGGAGTTTCCCTCCAGAATTCATGTCGCTTTCTTTCCAATCTCTTTATGTTTCAGGGCTTGAATCTGTTCCTGGGCTGCTGCGCACTCCCCTCCTTGCTAGCTTCCTTCAGACCCGGGGTGGAAAACTGGAGGTTCCCTCCAGAATTCATGTCGCTTTCTTTCCAATCTCCTTATGTTTCAGGGCTTGAATCTATTCCTGGGCTGCTGCGCACTCCCCTCCTTGCTAGCTTCCTTCAGACCCGGGGTGGAAAACTGGAGGTTCCCTCCAGAATTCATGTCGCTTTCTTTCCAATCTCCGTATGTTTCAGGGCTTGAATCTGTTCCTGGGCTGCTGCACTCTCACCTGCTTGCTAGCTTCCGTCAGAGACTGCGTGGAAAACTGGAGCTTCCCTCCAGAATTCATGTTGCTTTCTTTCCAATCTCTTTATGTTTCAGGGCTTGAATCTGGTCCTGGGCTGCTGCACTCTCACCTGCTTGCTAGCTTCTGTCAGTCCCGGCGTGGAAAACTGGAGGTTCCCTCCAGAATTAATGTTGCTTTCTTTCCAATCTCCTTATGTTTCAGGGCTTGAATCTGTTCCTGGGCTGCTGCACTCTCACCTGTTTGCTAGCTACCTTCAGACCCGGCGTGGAAAACTGGAGGTTCCCTCCAGAATTCATGTCGCTTTCTTTCCAATCTCCTTATGTTTCAGGGCTTGAATCTGTTCCTGGGCTCCTGCCCTCTGGTAACGATCTCACCTGCTTGCTAGCTACCTTCAGACCCAGCGTGGAAAACTGGAGGTTCCCTCCAGAATTCATGTCGCTTTCTTTCCAATCTCCTTATGTTTCAGGGCTTGAATCTGTTCCTGGGCTGCTGCACTCTCCCCTCCTTGCTAGCTTCCTTCAGACCCGGCGTGGAAAATTGGAGGTTCCCTCCAGAATTCATGTTGCTTTCTTTCCAATCTCTTTATGTTTCAGGGCTTGAATCTGTTCCTGGGCTGCTGCACTCTCACCTGCTTGCTAGCTTCTGTCAGTCCCGGCGTGGAAAACTGGAGGTTCCCTCCAGAATTCTTGTCGCTTTCTTTCCAGTCTCCTTATGTTTCAGGGCTTGAATCTGTTCCTGGGCTGCTGTGCACTCCCCTCCTTGCTAGCTTCCGTCAGACCCGGCGTGGAAAACTGGAGGTTCCCTCCAGAATTCATGTTGCTTTCTTTCCAATCTCCTTATGTTTCAGGGCTTGAATCTGTTCCTGGGCTCCTGCCCTCTGGTAACGATCTCACCTGCTTGCTAGCTTCCGTCAGACCCAGCGTGGAAAACTGGAGGTTCCCTCCAGAATTCATGTCGCTTTCTTTCCAATCTCCTTATGTTTCAGGGCTTGAATCTGTTCCTGGGCTTCTGCGCACTCCCCTCCTTGCTAGCTTCTGTCAGACCCGGCGTGGAAAACTGGAGGTTCCCTTCATGTCGCTTTCTTTCCAATCTCCTTATGTTTCAGGGCTTGAATCTGTTCCTGGGCTGCTGCCCTCTGGTAACGATCTCACCTGCTTGCAAGCTTCCGTCAGGGCCAGCGTGGAAAACTACTTACCCTGACCTAATTTCCTTTTCTTTTTGTTTTTTTAGGGACAAAAAAAAGGAAATTGCGGACAGTCCCAGGAGCTGAAGAAGCTTCTGACGTGGGAGGTGAATCTTCTTGTAGAAATTTCAAGAATTCATGTCACTTTCTTTCCAATCTCCTTATGTTTCAGGGCTTGAATCTGTTCCTGGGCTGCTGCACTCTCACCTCCTTGCTAGCTTCTGTCAGAGCCAGCGTGGAAAACTGAAGGTTCCCTCCAGAATTCTTGTCGCTTACTTTCCAATCTCCTTATGTTTCAGGGCTTGAATCTGTTCCTGGGCTGCTGCACTCTCACCTGCTTGCTAGCTTCTGTCAGTCCCGGCGTGGAAAACTGGAGGTTCCCTCCAGAATTCATGTCGCTTTCTTTCCAATCTCCTTATGTTTCAGGGCTTGAATCTGTTCCTGGGCTGCTGCGCACTCCCCTCCTTGCTAGCTTCCGTCAGACCCGGCGTGGAAAACTGGAGGTTCCCTCCAGAATTCATGTCGCTTTCTTTCCAATCTCTTTATGTTTCAGGGCTTGAATCTGTTCCTGGGCTGCTGCAGTCTCACCTGCTTGCTAGCTTCTGTCAGTCCCGGCGTGGAAAACTGGAGGTTCCCTCCAGAATTCATGTTGCTTTCTTTCCAATCTCCTTATGTTTCAGGGCTTGAATCTGTTCCTGGGCTCCTGCCCTCTGGTAACGATCTCACCTGCTTGCTAGATTCCGTCAGACCCGGCGTGGAAAACTGGAGGTTCCCTCCAGAATTCATGTCGCTTTCTTTCCAATCTCTTTATGTTTCAGGGCTCGAATCTGTTCCTGGGCTGCTGCACTCTCACCTGCTTGCTAGCTTCCTTCAGACCCGGCGTGGAAAACTGGAGGTTTCCTCCAGAATTCATGTCGCTTTCTTTCCAATCTCCTTATGTTTCAGGGTTTGAATCTGTTCCTGGGCTCCTGCCCTCTGGTAACGATCTCACCTGCTTGCAAGCTTCTGTCAGAGCCAGCGTGGAAAACTACTTAAAGTACCCTGACCTAATTTCCTTTTCTTTTTGTTTTTTTAGGTACAAAAAAAAGGAAAATGCGGACAGTCCCAGGAGCTGAAGAAGCTTCTGAGGTGGGAGGTGAAGCTTCTTGTAGAAATTTCAAGAATTCATGTCGCTTTCTTTCCAATCTCCTTATGTTTCAGGGCTTGAATCCGTTCCTGGGCTGCTGCACTCTCACCTGCTTACTAGCTTCCTTCAGACCCGGCGTGGAAAACTGGAGGTTCCCTCCAGAATTCATGTCGCTTTCTTTCCATTCTCCTTATGTTTCAGGGCTTGAATCTGTTCCTGGGCTCCTGCCCTCTGGTAACGATCTCACCTGCTTGCTAGCTTCCTTCAGACCCGGCGTGGAAAACTGGAGGTTCCCTCCAGAATTCATGTCGCTTTCTTTCCAATCTCCTTATGTTTCAGGGTTTGAATCTGTTCCTGGGCTCCTGCCCACTGGTAATGATCTCACCTGCTTGCAAGCTTCCGTCAGAGCCAGCGTGAAAAACTACTTAAAGTACCCTGACCTAATTTCCTTTTCTTTTTGTTTTTTTAGGGATAAAAAAAAGGAAAATGCGGACAGTCCCAGGAGCTGAAGAAGCTTCTGAGGTGGGAGGTGAAGCTTCTTGTAGAAATTTCAAGAATTCATGTCGCTTTCTTTCCAATCTCTTTATGTTTCAGGACTTGAATCCGTTCCTGGGCTGCTGCACTCTCACCTCCTTGCTAGCTTCTGTGAGACCCGGCGTGGAAAACTGGAGGTTCCCTCCAGAATTCATGTCGCTTTCTTTCCAGTCTCCTTATGTTTCAGGGCTTGAATCTGTTCCTGGGCTCTTGCCCTCTGGTAACGATCTCACCTGCTTGCAAGCTTCCGTCAGAGCCAGCGTGGAAAACTCCTTAAAGTACCCTGACCTAATTTCCTTTTCTTTTTGTTTTTTAGGGACAACAAAAAGGAAAATGCGGACAGTCCCAGGAGCTGAAGAAGCTTCTGAGGTGGGAGGTGAAGCTTCTTGTAGAAATTTCAAGAATTCATGTCGCTTTCTTTCCAATCTCCTTATGTTTCAGGGCTTGAATCCGTTCCTGGGCTGCTGCGCACTCCCCTCCTTGCTAGCTTCCTTCAGACCCGGGGTTGAAAACTGGAGGTTCCCTCCAGAATTCATGTCGCTTTCTTTCCAATCTCCTTATGTTTCAGGTCTTGAATCTGTTCCTGGGCTCCTGCCTTCTGGTAACGATCTCACCTGCTTGCTAGCTTCCGTCAGACCCGGCGTGGAAAATTGGAGGTTCCCTCCAGAATTCATGTTGCTTTCTTTCCAATCTCCTTATGTTTCAGGGCTTGAATCTGTTCCTGGTCTGCTGCACTCTCACCTGCTTGCTAGCTTCTGTCAGTCCCGGCGTGGAAAACTGGAGGTTCCCTCCAGAATTCTTGTCGCTTTCTTTCCAATCTCCTTATGTTTCAGGGCTTGAATCTGTTCCTGGGCTGCTGCGCACTCCCCTCCTTGCTAGCTTCCGTCAGACCCGGCGTGGAAAACTGGAGGTTCCCTCCAGAATTCATGTCGCTTTCTTTCCAATCTCCTTATGTTTCAGGGCTTGAATCTGTTCGTGGGCTCCTGCCGTCTGGTAACGATCTCACCTGCTTGCTAGCTTCCGTCAGACCCGGCGTGGAAAATTGGAGGTTCCCTCCAGAATTCATGTTGCTTTCTTTCCAATCTCCTTATGTTTCAGGGCTTGAATCTGTTCCTGGTCTGCTGCACTCTCACCTGCTTGCTAGCTTCTGTCAGTCCCGGCGTGGAAAACTGGAGGTTCCCTCCAGAATTCTTGTCGCTTTCTTTCCAATCTCCTTATGTTTCAGGGCTTGAATCTGTTCCTGGGCTCCTGCCCTCTGGTAACGATCTCACCTGCTTGCAAGCTTCCGTCAGAGCCAGCGTGGAAAACTACTTAAAGTACCCTGACCTAATTTCCTTTTCTTTTTATTTTTGTAGGGACAAAAAAAAGGAAAATGCAGACAGTCCCAGGAGCTGAAGAAGCTTCTGAGGTGGGAGGTGAAGCTTCTTGTAGAAATTTCAAGAATTCATGTCGCTTTCTTTCCAATCTCCTTATGTTTCAGGTCTTGAATCTGTTCCTGGGCTCCTGCCTTCTGGTAACGATCTCACCTGCTTGCTAGCTTCCGTCAGACCCGGCGTGGAAAATTGGAGGTTCCCTCCAGAATTCATGTTGCTTTCTTTCCAATCTCCTTATGTTTCAGGGCTTGAATCTGTTCCTGGTCTGCTGCACTCTCACCTGCTTGCTAGCTTCTGTCAGTCCCGGCGTGGAAAACTGGAGGTTCCCTCCAGAATTCTTGTCGCTTTCTTTCCAATCTCCTTATGTTTCAGGGCTTGAATCTGTTCCTGGGCTCCTGCCCTCTGGTAACGATCTCACCTGCTTGCAAGCTTCCGTCAGAGCCAGCGTGGAAAACTACTTAAAGTACCCTGACCTAATTTCCTTTTCTTTTTATTTTTGTAGGGACAAAAAAAAGGAAAATGCAGACAGTCCCAGGAGCTGAAGAAGCTTCTGAGGTGGGAGGTGAAGCTTCTTGTAGAAATTTCAAGAATTCATGTCGCTTTCTTTCCAATCTCCTTATGTTTCAGGTCTTGAATCTGTTCCTGGGCTCCTGCCTTCTGGTAACGATCTCACCTGCTTGCTAGCTTCCGTCAGACCCGGCGTGGAAAATTGGAGGTTCCCTCCAGAATTCATGTTGCTTTCTTTCCAATCTCCTTATGTTTCAGGGCTTGAATCTGTTCCTGGTCTGCTGCACTCTCACCTGCTTGCTAGCTTCTGTCAGTCCCGGCGTGGAAAACTGGAGGTTCCCTCCAGAATTCTTGTCGCTTTCTTTCCAATCTCCTTATGTTTCAGGGCTTGAATCTGTTCCTGGGCTGCTGCGCACTCCCCTCCTTGCTAGCTTCCGTCAGACCCGGCGTGGAAAACTGGAGGTTCCCTCCAGAATTCATGTCGCTTTCTTTCCAATCTCCTTATGTTTCAGGGCTTGAATCTGTTCGTGGGCTCCTGCCGTCTGGTAACGATCTCACCTGCTTGCTAGCTTCCGTCAGACCCGGCGTGGAAAATTGGAGGTTCCCTCCAGAATTCATGTTGCTTTCTTTCCAATCTCCTTATGTTTCAGGGCTTGAATCTGTTCCTGGTCTGCTGCACTCTCACCTGCTTGCTAGCTTCTGTCAGTCCCGGCGTGGAAAACTGGAGGTTCCCTCCAGAATTCTTGTCGCTTTCTTTCCAATCTCCTTATGTTTCAGGGCTTGAATCTGTTCCTGGGCTCCTGCCCTCTGGTAACGATCTCACCTGCTTGCAAGCTTCCGTCAGAGCCAGCGTGGAAAACTACTTAAAGTACCCTGACCTAATTTCCTTTTCTTTTTATTTTTGTAGGGACAAAAAAAAGGAAAGTGCAGACAGTCCCAGGAGCTGAAGAAGCTTCTGAGGTGGGAGGTGAAGCTTCTTGTAGAAATTTCAAGAATTCATGTCGCTTTCTTTCCAATCTCCTTATGTTTCAGGGCTTGAATCCGTTCCTGGGCTGCTGCACTCTCACGTTTTTGCTAGCTACCTTCAGACCCGGCGTGGAAAACTGGAGGTTCCCTCCAGAATTCATGTCGCTTTCTTTCCAATCTCCTTATGTTTCAGGGCTTGAATCTGTTCCTGGGCTGCTGCGCACTCCCCTCCTTGCTAGCTTCCTTCAGACCCGGGGTGGAAAACTGGAGGTTCCCTCCAGAATTCATGTCGCTTTCTTTCCAATCTCCTTATGTTTCAGGGCTTGAATCTGTTCCTGGGCTCCTGCCCTCTGGTAACGATCTCACCTGCTTGCTAGATTCCGTCAGACCCGGCGTGGAAAACTGGAGGTTCCCTCCAGAATTCATGTCGCTTTCTTTCCAATCTCCTTATGTTTCAGGGCTTGAATCTGTTCCTGGGCTGCTGCACTCTCACCTGCTTGCTAGCTTCTGTCAGTCCCGGCGTGGAAAACTGGAGGTTCCCTCCAGAATTCTTGTCGCTTTCTTTCCAGTCTCCTTATGTTTCAGGGCTTGAATCTGTTCCTGGGCTGCTGTGCACTCCCCTCCTTGCTAGCTTCCGTCAGACCCGGCGTGGAAAACTGGAGGTTCCCTCCAGAATTCATGTTGCTTTCTTTCCAATCTCCTTATGTTTCAGGGTTTGAATCTGTTCCTGGGCTCCTGCCCTCTGGTAACGATCTCACCTGCTTGCTAGCTTCCGTCAGACCCAGCGTGGAAAACTGGAGGTTCCCTCCAGAATTCATGTCGCTTTCTTTCCAATCTCCTTATGTTTCAGGGCTTGAATCTGTTCCTGGGCTGCTGCGCTCTCCCCTCCTTGCTAGCTTCCTTCAGACCCGGCGTGGAAAACTGGAGGTTCCCTTCATGTCGCTTTCTTTCCAATCTCCTTATGTTTCAGGGCTTGAATCTGTTCCTGGGCTGCTGCCCTCTGGTAACGATCTCACCTGCTTGCAAGCTTCCGTCAGGGCCAGCGTGGAAAACTACTTACCCTGACCTAATTTCCTTTTCTTTTTGTTTTTTTAGGGACAAAAAAAAGGAAATTGCGGACAGTCCCAGGAGCTGAAGAAGCTTCTGACGTGGGAGGTGAATCTTCTTGTAGAAATTTCAAGAATTCATGTCACTTTCTTTCCAATCTCCTTATGTTTCAGGGCTTGAATCTGTTCCTGGGCTGCTGCGCACTCCCCTCCTTGCTAGCTTCCGTCAGACCCGGCGTGGAAAACTGGAGGTTCCCTCCAGAATTCATGTCGCTTTCTTTCCAATCTCTTTATGTTTCAGGGCTTGAATCTGTTCCTGGGCTGCTGCAGTCTCACCTGCTTGCTAGCTTCTGTCAGTCCCGGGGTGGAAAACTGGAGGTTCCCTCCAGAATTCATGTCGCTTTTTTTCCAATCTCCTTATGTTTCAGGGCTTGAATCTGTTCCTGGGCTCCTGCCCTCTGGTAACGATCTCACCTGCTTGCTAGATTCCGTCAGACCCGGCGTGGAAAACTGGAGGTTCCCTCCAGAATTCATGTCGCTTTCTTTCCAATCTCCTTATGTTTCAGTGCTTGAATCTGTTCCTGGGCTGCTGCACTCTCACCTGCTTGCTAGCTTCTGTCAGTCCCGGCGTGGAAAACTGGAGGTTCCCTCCAGAATTCATGTCGCTTTCTTTCCAATCTCTTTATGTTTCAGGGCTCGAATCTGTTCCTGGGCTGCTGCACTCTCACCTGCTTGCTAGCTTCCTCCAGACCCGGCGTGGAAAACTGGAGGTTTCCTCCAGAATTCATGTCGCTTTCTTTCCAATCTCCTTATGTTTCAGGGTTTGAATCTGTTCCTGGGCTCCTGCCCTCTGGTAACGATCTCACCTGCTTGCAAGCTTCCGTCAGAGCCAGCGTGGAAAACTACTTAAAGTACCCTGACCTAATTTCCTTTTCTTTTTGTTTTTTTAGGTACAAAAAAAAGGAAAATGCGGACAGTCCCAGGAGCTGAAGAAGCTTCTGAGGTGGGAGGTGAAGCTTCTTGTAGAAATTTCAAGAATTCATGTCGCTTTCTTTCCAATCTCCTTATGTTTCAGGGCTTGAATCCGTTCCTGGGCTGCTGCACTCTCACCTGCCTACTAGCTTCCTTCAGACCCGGCGTGGAAAACTGGAGGTTCCCTCCAGAATTCATGTCGCTTTCTTTCCATTCTCCTTATGTTTCAGGGCTTGAATCTGTTCCTGGGCTCCTGCCCTCTGGTAACGATCTCACCTGCTTGCTAGCTTCCTTCAGACCCGGCGTGGAAAACTGGAGGTTCCCTCCAGAATTCATGTCGCTTTCTTTCCAATCTCCTTATGTTTCAGGGCTTGAATCTGTTCCTGGGCTCCTGCCCACTGGTAATGATCTCACCTGCTTGCTAGCTTCCGTCAGACCCAGCGTGTAAAACTGGAGGTTCCCTCCAGAATTCATGTCGCTTTTTTTCCAATCTCTTTATGTTTCAGGGCTTGAATCTGTTCCTGGGCTGCTGCACTCTCACCTGCTTGCTAGCTTCCGTCAGACCCGCCGTGGAAAACTGGAGGTTTCCTCCAGAATTCATGTCGCTTTCTTTCCAATCTCCTTATGTTTCAGGGTTTGAATCTGTTCCTGGGCTCCTGCCCTCTGGTAACGATCTCACCTGCTTGCAAGCTTCCGTCAGAGCCAGCGTGAAAAACTACTTAAAGTACCCTGACCTAATTTCCTTTTCTTTTTGTTTTTTTAGGGATAAAAAAAAGGAAAATGCGGACAGTCCCAGGAGTTGAAGAAGCTTCTGAGGTGGGAGGTGAAGCTTCTTGTAGAAATTTCAAGAATTCATGTCGCTTTCTTTCCAATCTCTTTATGTTTCAGGACTTGAATCCGTTCCTGGGCTGCTGCACTCTCACCTGCTTGCTAGCTTCCTTCAGACCCGGTGTGGAAAACTGAAGGTTTCCTCCAGAATTCATGTCGCTTTCTTTCCAATCTCCTTATGTTTCAGGGCTTGAATCTGTTCCTGGGCTCCTGCCCTCTGGTAACGATCTCACCTGCTTGCTAGCTTCCGTCAGACCCAGCGTGGAAAACAGGAGGTTCCCTCCAGAATTCATGTCGCTTAATTTCCAATCTCTTTATGTTTCAGGGCTTGAATCTGTTCCTGGGCTTCTGTGCACTCCCCTCCTTGCTAGCTTCTGTGAGACCCGGCGTGGAAAACTGGAGGTTCCCTCCAGAATTCATGTCGCTTTCTTTCCAGTCTCCTTATGTTTCAGGGCTTGAATCTGTTCCTGGGCTCTTGCCCTCTGGTAACGATCTCACCTGCTTGCAAGCTTCCGTCAGAGCCAGCGTGGAAAACTCCTTAAAGTACCCTGACCTAATTTCCTTTTCTTTTTGTTTTTTAGGGACAACAAAAAGGAAAATGCGGACAGTCCCAGGAGCTGAAGAAGCTTCTGAGGTGGGAGGTGAAGCTTCTTGTAGAAATTTCAAGAATTCATGTCGCTTTCTTTCCAATCTCCTTATGTTTCAGGGCTTGAATCCGTTCCTGGGCTGCTGCGCACTCCCCTCCTTGCTAGCTTCCTTCAGACCCGGGGTGGAAAACTGGAGGTTCCCTCCAGAATTCATGTCGCTTTCTTTCCAATCTCCTTATGTTTCAAGGCGTGAATCTGTTCCTGCGCTGTTGCGCACTCCCCTCCTTGCTAGCTTCCTTCAGACCCGGGGTTGAAAACTGGAGGTTCCCTCCAGAATTCATGTCGCTTTCTTTCCAATCTCCTTATGTTTCAGGTCTTGAATCTGTTCCTGGGCTCCTGCCTTCTGGTAACGATCTCACCTGCTTGCTAGCTTCCGTCAGACCCGGCGTGGAAAATTGGAGGTTCCCTCCAGAATTCATGTTGCTTTCTTTCCAATCTCCTTATGTTTCAGGGCTTGAATCTGTTCCTGGTCTGCTGCACTCTCACCTGCTTGCTAGCTTCTGTCAGTCCCGGCGTGGAAAACTGGAGGTTCCCTCCAGAATTCTTGTCGCTTTCTTTCCAATCTCCTTATGTTTCAGGGCTTGAATCTGTTCCTGGGCTGCTGCGCACTCCCCTCCTTGCTAGCTTCCTTCAGACCTGGGGTGGAAAACTGGAGGTTCCCTCCAGAATTCATGTCGCTTTCTTTCCAATCTCCTTATGTTTCAGGGCTTGAATCTGTTCCTGGGCTCCTGCCCTCTGGTAACGATCTCACCTGCTTGCTAGATTCCGTCAGACCCGGCGTGGAAAACTGGAGGTTCCCTCCAGAATTCATGTCGCTTTCTTTCCAATCTCCTTATGTTTCAGGGCTTGAATCTGTTCCTGGGCTGCTGCACTCTCACCTGCTTGCTAGCTTCTGTCAGTCCTGGCGTGGAAAACTGGAGGTTCCCTCCAGAATTCATGTCGCTTTCTTTCCAATCTCCTTATGTTTCAGGGCTTGAATCTGTTCCTGGGCTCCTGCCCTCTGGTAACGATCTCACCTGCTTGCAAGCTTCCGTCAGAGCCAGCGTGGAAAACTACTTAAAGTACCCTGACCTAATTTCCTTTTCTTTTTGTTTTTTTAGGGACAAAAAAAAGGAAAATGCGGACAGTCCCAGGAGCTGAAGAAGCTTCTGAGGTGGGAGGTGAAGCTTCTTGTAGAAATTTCAAGAATTCATGTCACTTTCTTTCCAATCTCCTTATGTTTCAGGGCTTGAATCTGTTCCTGGGCTGCTGCGCACTCCCCTGCTTGCTAGCTTCCTTCAGACCCGGCGTGGAAAACTGGAGGTTCCCTCCAGAATTCATGTCGCTTTCTTTCCAATCTCCTTATGTTTCAGGGCTTGAATCTGTTCCTGGGCTGCTGCGCACTCCCCTCCTTGCTAGCTTCCTTCAGAGCCTGGGTGGAGAACTGTAGTTTCCCTCCAGAATTCATGTCGCTTTCTTTCCAATCTCCTTATGTTTCAGAGCTTGAATCTCTTCCTGGGCTGCTGCCCTCTGGTAACGATCTCACCTGCTTGCTAGCTTCCGTCAGACCCGGCGTGGAAAACTCCAGGTTCCCTCCAGAATTCATGTCACTTTTTTTCCAATCTCCTTATGTTTCAGAGCTTGAATCTGTTCCTGGGCTGCTGCGCACTCCCCTGCTTGCTAGCTTCCTTCAGACCCGGCGTGGAAAACTGGAGTTTCCCTCCAGAATTCATATCGCTTTCTTTCCAATCTCTTTATGTTTCAGGGCTTGAATCTGTTCCTGGGCTGCTGCACTCTGGTAACGATCTCACCTGCTTGCTAACTTCCATCAGACCCGGCGTGGAAAACTCCAGGTTCCCTCCAGAATTCATGTCTCTTTCTTTCCAATCTCCTTATGCTTCAGGGCTTGAATCTGTTCCTGGGCTGCTGCGCACTCCCCTCCTTGCTAGCTTCCTTCAGACCCGGGGTGGAAAACTGGAGGTTCCCTCCAGAATTCATGTCGCTTTCTTTCCAATCTCCGTATGTTTCAGGGCTTGAATCTGTTCCTGGGCTGCTGCACTCTCACCTGCTTGCTAGCTTCCGTCAGAGACTGCGTGGAAAACTGGAGCTTCCCTCCAGAATTCATGTTGCTTTCTTTCCAGTCTCCTTATGTTTCAGGGCTTGAATCTGTTCCTGGGCTCCTGCCCTCTGGTAACGATCTCACCTGCTTGCTAGCTTCCGTCAGACCCAGCGTGGAAAACTGGAGGTTCCCTCCAGAATTCATGTCGCTTTCTTTCCAATCTCTTTATGTTTCAGGGCTTGAATCTGTTCCTGGGCTTCTGCGCACTCCCCTCCTTGCTAGCTTCTGTCAGACCCGGCGTGGAAAACTGGAGGTTCCCTCCAGAATTCATGTCGCTTTCTTTCCAATCTCCTTATGTTTCAGGGCTTGAATCTGTTCCTGGGCTCCTGCCCTCTGGTAACGATCTCACCTGCTTGCAAGTTTCCGTCAGACCCAGCGTGGAAAACTACTTAAAGTACCCTGACCTAATTTCCTTTTCTTTTTGTTTTTTTAGGGACAAAAAAAAGGAAAATGCGGACAGTCCCAGGAGCTGAAGAAGCTTCTGAGGTGGGAGGTGAAGCTTCTTGTAGAAATTTCAAGAATTCATGTCGCTTTCTTTCCAATCTCCTTATGTTTCAGGGCTTGAATCCGTTCCTGGGCTGCTGCACTCTCACCTGTTTGCTAGTTACCTTCAGACCCGGCGTGGAAAACTGGAGGTTCCCTCCAGAATTCATGTCGCTTTCTTTCCAATCTCCTTATGTTTCAGGGTTTGAATCTGTTGCTGGGCTCCTGCCCTCTGGTAACGATCTCACCTGCTTGCAAGCTTCCGTCAGAGCCAGCGTGAAAAACTACTTAAAGTACCCTGACCTAATTTCCTTTTCTTTTTGTTTTTTTAGGGATAAAAAAAAGGAAAATGCGGACAGTCCCAGGAGCTGAAGAAGCTTCTGAGGTGGGAGGTGAAGCTTCTTGTAGAAATTTCAAGAATTCATGTCGCTTTCTTTCCAATCTCCGTATGTTTCAGGGCTTGAATCTGTTCCTGGGCTGCTGCACTCTGGTAACTATCTCACCTGCTTGCTAGCTTCCGCCAAACCCGGGGTGGAAAACTGGAGGTTCCCTCCAGAATTCATGTCGCTTTCTTTCCAATCTCCTTATGTTTCAGGTCTTGAATCTGTTCCTGGGCTCCTGCCCTCTGGTAACGATCTCACCTGCTTGCTAGCTCCGTCAGACCCAGCGTGGAAAACTGGAGGTTCCCTCCAGAATTCATGTGGCTTTCTTTCCAATCTCTTTATGTTTCAGGGCTTGAATCTGTTCCTGGGCTGCTGCACTCTCACCTCCTTGCTAGCTTCCTTCACACCCGGTGTGGAAAACTGGAGGTTCCCTCCAGAATTCTTGTCGCTTTCTTTCCAATCTCCTTATCTTTCAGGACTTGAATCTGTTCCTGGGCTGCTGCGCACTCCCCTCCTTGCTAGCTTCCGTCAGACCCGGCGTGGAAAACTGGAGGTTCCCTCCAGAATTCATGTCGCTTTCTTTCCAATCTCCTTATGTTTCAGAGCTTGAATCTGTTCCTGGGCTGCTGCGCACTCCCCTCCTTGCTAGCTTCCGTCAGACCCGGCGTGGAAAACTGGAGGTTCCCTCCAGAATTCATGTCGCTTTCTTTCCAATCTCCTTATCTTTCAGGACTTGAATCTGTTCCTGGGCTGCTGCGCACTCCCCTCCTTGCTAGCTTCCGTCAGACCCGGCGTGGGAAACTGGAGTTTCCCTCCAGAATTCATGTCGCTTTCTTTCCAGTCTCCTTATGTTTCAGGGCTTGAATCTGTTCCTGGGCTGCTGCACTCTGGTAACGATCTCACCTGCTTGCTAGCTTCCGCCAGACCCGGGGTGGAAAACTGGAGGTTCCCTCCAGAATTCATGTTGCTTTCTTTCCAATCTCTTTATGTTTCAGGGCTTGAATCTGTTCCTGGGCTGCTGCGCACTCCCCTCCTTGCTAGCTTCCTTCAGACCCGGGGTGGAGAACTCGAGTTTCCCTCCAGAATTCATGTCGCTTTCTTTCCAATCTCCTTATCTTTCAGAGCTTGAATCTGTTCCTGGGCTGCTGCGCACTCGCCTGCTTGCTAGCTTCCTTCAGACCCGGCGTGGAAAACTGGAGTTTCCCTCCAGAATTCATGTCGCTTTCTTTCCAATCTCTTTATGTTTCAGGGCTTGAATCTTTTCCTGGGTTGCTGCACTCTGGTAACGATCTCACCTGCTTGCTAGCTTCCATCAGACCCGGCGTGGAAAACTCCAGGTTCCCTCCAGAATTCATGTCTCTTTCTTTCCAATCTCCTTATGTTTCAGGGCTTGAATCTGTTCCTGGGCTGCTGCGCACTCCCCTCCTTGCTAGCTTCCTTCAGACCCGGGGTGGAAAACTGGAGGTTCCCTCCAGAATTCATGTCGCTTTCTTTCCAATCTCCGTATGTTTCAGGGCTTGAATCTGTTCCTGGGCTCCTGCCCTCTGGTAACGATCTCACCTGCTTGCAAGCTTCCGTCAGAGCCAGCGTGGAAAACTACTTAAAGTACCCTGACCTAATTTCCTTTTCTTTTTGTTTTTTTAGGGACAAAAAAAAGGAAAATGCGGACAGTCCCAGGAGCTGAAGAAGCTTCTGAGGTGGGAGGTGAAGCTTCTTGTAGAAATTTCAAGAATTCATGTCACTTTCTTTCCAATCTCCTTATGTTTCAGGGCTTGAATCTGTTCCTGGGCTGCTGCGCACTCCCCTGCTTGCTAGCTTCCTTCAGACCCGGCGTGGAAAACTGGAGGTTCCCTCCAGAATTCATGTCGCTTTCTTTCCAATCTCCTTATGTTTCAGAGCTTGAATCTGTTCCTGGGCTGCTGCACTCTCACCTCCTTGCTAGCTTCCTTCACACCCGGTGTGGAAAACTGGAGGTTCCCTCCAGAATTCTTGTCGCTTTCTTTCCAATCTCCTTATCTTTCAGGACTTGAATCTGTTCCTGGGCTGCTGCGCACTCCCCTCCTTGCTAGCTTCCGTCAGACCCGGCGTGGAAAACTGGAGGTTCCCTCCAGAATTCATGTCGCTTTCTTTCCAATCTCCTTATGTTTCAGAGCTTGAATCTGTTCCTGGGCTGCTGCGTACTCCCCTGCTTGCTAGCTTCCTTCAGACCCGACGTGGGAAACTGGAGTTTCCCTCCAGAATTCATGTCGCTTTCTTTCCAGTCTCCTTATGTTTCAGGGCTTGAATCTGTTCCTGGGCTGCTGCACTCTGGTAACGATCTCACCTGCTTGCTAGCTTCCGCCAGACCCGGGGTGGAAAACTGGAGGTTCCCTCCAGAATTCATGTTGCTTTCTTTCCAATCTCTTTA
This sequence comes from Pelmatolapia mariae, assembly GCF_036321145.2. Taxonomy (NCBI): domain Eukaryota; kingdom Metazoa; phylum Chordata; class Actinopteri; order Cichliformes; family Cichlidae; genus Pelmatolapia; species Pelmatolapia mariae. The sequence goes on along the minus strand of NC_086240.1, from coordinate 20,057,151 downwards.
TGTTTCAGGGCTTGAATCTGTTCCTGGGCTGCTGCGCACTCCCCTCCTTGCTAGCTTCCTTCAGACCCGGGGTGGAGAACTCGAGTTTCCCTCCAGAATTCATGTCGCTTTCTTTCCAATCTCCTTATCTTTCAGAGCTTGAATCTGTTCCTGGGCTGCTGCGCACTCGCCTGCTTGCTAGCTTCCTTCAGACCCGGCGTGGAAAACTGGAGTTTCCCTCCAGAATTCATGTCGCTTTCTTTCCAATCTCTTTATGTTTCAGGGCTTGAATCTTTTCCTGGGTTGCTGCACTCTGGTAACGATCTCACCTGCTTGCTAGCTTCCTTCAGACCCGGGGTGGAAAACTGGAGGTTCCCTCCAGAATTCATGTCGCTTTCTTTCCAATCTCCGTATGTTTCAGGGCTTGAATCTGTTCCTGGGCTCCTGCCCTCTGGTAACGATCTCACCTGCTTGCAAGCTTCCGTCAGAGCCAGCGTGGAAAACTACTTAAAGTACCCTGACCTAATTTCCTTTTCTTTTTGTTTTTTTAGGGACAAAAAAAAGGAAAATGCGGACAGTCCCAGGAGCTGAAGAAGCTTCTGAGGTGGGAGGTGAAGCTTCTTGTAGAAATTTCAAGAATTCATGTCACTTTCTTTCCAATCTCCTTATGTTTCAGGGCTTGAATCTGTTCCTGGGCTGCTGCGCACTCCCCTGCTTGCTAGCTTCCTTCAGACCCGGCGTGGAAAACTGGAGGTTCCCTCCAGAATTCATGTCGCTTTCTTTCCAATCTCCTTATGTTTCAGGGCTTGAATCTGTTCCTGGGCTGCTGCGCACTCCCCTCCTTGCTAGCTTCTTTCAGAGCCTGGGTGGAGAACTGTAGTTTCCCTCCAGAATTCATGTCGCTTTCTTTCCAATCTCCTTATGTTTCAGAGCTTGAATCTGTTCCTGGGCTGCTGCGCACTCCCCTCCTTGCTAGCTTCCTTCAGACACGGCGTGGAAAACTGGAGTTTCCCTCCAGAATTCATGTCGCTTTCTTTCCAATCTCCTTATGTTTCAGGGCTTGAATCTCTTCCTGGGCTGCTGCCCTCTGGTAACGATCTCACCTGCTTGCTAGCTTCCGTCAGACCCGGCGTGGAAAACTCCAGGTTCCCTCCAGAATTCATGTCACTTTTTTTCCAATCTCCTTATGTTTCAGAGCTTGAATCTGTTCCTGGGCTGCTGCGCACTCCCCTGCTTGCTAGCTTCCTTCAGACCCGGCGTGGAAAACTGGAGTTTCCCTCCAGAATTCATATCGCTTTCTTTCCAGTCTCTTTATGTTTCAGGGCTTGAATCTGTTCCTGGGCTGCTGCACTCTGGTAACGATCTCACCTGCTTGCTAACTTGCATCAGACCCGGCGTGGAAAACTCCAGGTTCCCTCCAGAATTCATGTCTCTTTCTTTCCAATCTCCTTATGCTTCAGGGCTTGAATCTGTTCCTGGGCTGCTGCGCACTCCCCTCCTTGCTAGCTTCCTTCAGACCCGGGGTGGAAAACTGGAGGTTCCCTCCAGAATTCATGTCGCTTTCTTTCCAATCTCCGTATGTTTCAGGGCTTGAATCTGTTCCTGGGCTGCTGCACTCTCACCTGCTTGCTAGCTTCCGTCAGAGACTGCGTGGAAAACTGGAGCTTCCCTCCAGAATTCATGTTGCTTTCTTTCCAGTCTCCTTATGTTTCAGGGCTTGAATCTGTTCCTGGGCTCCTGCCCTCTGGTAACGATCTCACCTGCTTGCTAGCTTCCGTCAGACCCAGCGTGGAAAACTGGAGGTTCCCTCCAGAATTCATGTCGCTTTCTTTCCAATCTCTTTATGTTTCAGGGCTTGAATCTGTTCCTGGGCTTCTGCGCACTCCTCTCCTTGCTAGCTTCTGTCAGACCCGGCGTGGAAAACTGGAGGTTCCCTCCAGAATTCATGTCGCTTTCTTTCCAATCTCCTTATGTTTCAGGGCTTGAATCTGTTCCTGGGCTCCTGCCCTCTGGTAACGATCTCACCTGCTTGCAAGTTTCCGTCAGACCCAGTGTGGAAAACTACTTAAAGTACCCTGACCTAATTTCCTTTTCTTTTTGTTTTTTTAGGGACAAAAAAAAGGAAAATGCGGACAGTCCCAGGAGCTGAAGAAGCTTCTGAGGTGGGAGGTGAAGCTTCTTGTAGAAATTTCAAGAATTCATGTCGCTTTCTTTCCAATCTCCTTATGTTTCAGGGCTTGAATCCGTTCCTGGGCTGCTGCACTCTCACCTGTTTGCTAGTTACCTTCAGACCCGGCGTGGAAAACTGGAGGTTCCCTCCAGAATTCATGTCGCTTTCTTTCCAATCTCCGTATGTTTCAGGGCTTGAATCTGTTCCTGGGCTGCTGCACTCTGGTAACTATCTCACCTGCTTGCTAGCTTCCGCCAGACCCGGGGTGGAAAACTGGAGGTTCCCTCCAGAATTCATGTCGCTTTCTTTCCAATCTCCTTATGTTTCAGGTCTTGAATCTGTTCCTGGGCTCCTGCCCTCTGGTAACGATCTCACCTGCTTGCTAGCTCCGTCAGACCCAGCGTGGAAAACTGGAGGTTCCCTCCAGAATTCATGTCGCTTTCTTTCCAATCTCTTTATGTTTCAGGGCTTGAATCTGTTCCTGGGCTGCTGCACTCTCACCTCCTTGCTAGCTTCCTTCACACCCGGTGTGGAAAACTGGAGGTTCCCTCCAGAATTCTTGTCGCTTTCTTTCCAATCTCCTTATCTTTCAGGACTTGAATCTGTTCCTGGGCTGCTGCGCACTCCCCTCCTTGCTAGCTTCCGTCAGACCCGGCGTGGAAAACTGGAGGTTCCCTCCAGAATTCATGTCGCTTTCTTTCCAATCTCCTTATGTTTCAGGTCTTGAATCTGTTCCTGGGCTCCTGCCCTCTGGTAACGATCTCACCTGCTTGCTAGCTCCGTCAGAGCCAGCGTGGAAAACTGGAGGTTCCCTCCAGAATTCATGTCGCTTTCTTTCCAATCTCTTTATGTTTCAGGGCTTGAATCTGTTCCTGGGCTGCTGCACTCTCACCTCCTTGCTAGCTTCCTTCACACCCGGTGTGGAAAACTGGAGGTTCCCTCCAGAATTCTTGTCGCTTTCTTTCCAATCTCCTTATCTTTCAGGACTTGAATCTGTTCCTGGGCTGCTGCGCACTCCCCTCCTTGCTAGCTTCCGTCAGACCCGGCGTGGAAAACTGGAGGTTCCCTCCAGAATTCATGTCGCTTTCTTTCCAATCTCCTTATGTTTCAGAGCTTGAATCTGTTCCTGGGCTGCTGCGCACTCCCCTGCTTGCTAGCTTCCTTCAGACCCGGCGTGGAAAACTGGAGTTTCCCTCCAGAATTCATGTCGCTTTCTTTCCAATCTCTTTATGTTTCAGGGCTTGAATCTTTTCCTGGGTTGCTGCACTCTGGTAACGATCTCACCTGCTTGCTAGCTTCCATCAGACCCGGCGTGGAAAACTCCAGGTTCCCTCCAGAATTCATGTCTCTTTCTTTCCAATCTCCTTATGTTTCAGGGCTTGAATCTGTTCCTGGGCTGCTGCGCACTCCCCTCCTTGCTAGCTTCCTTCAGACCCGGGGTGGAAAACTGGAGGTTCCCTTCAGAATTCATGTCGCTTTCTTTCCAATCTCCGTATGTTTCAGGGCTTGAATCTGTTCCTGGGCTGCTGCACTCTGACCTGCTTGCTAGCTTCCGTCAGAGACTACGTGGAAAACTGGAGCTTCCCTCCAGAATTCATGTTGCTTTCTTTCCAATCTCCTTATGTTTCAGGGCTTGAATCCGTTCCTGGGCTGCTGCACTCTCAGCTGTTTGCTAGTTACCTTCAGACCCGGCGTGGAAAACTGGTGGTTCCCTCCAGAATTCATGTCGCTTTCTTTCCAATCTCCTTATGTTTCAGGGCTTGAATCTGTTCCTGGGCTGCTGCACTCTCACCTGCTTGCTAGCTTCCGCCAGACCCGGGGTGGAAAACTGGGGGTTCCCTCCAGAATTCATGTCGCTTTCTTTCCAATCTCCTTATGTTTCAGGTCTTGAATCTCTTCCTGGGCTCCTGCCCTCTGGTAACGATCTCACCTGCTTGCTAGCTCCGTCAGACCCAGCGTGGAAAACTGGAGGTTCCCTCCAGAATTCATGTCGCTTTCTTTCCAATCTCTTTATGTTTCAGGGCTTGAATCTGTTCCTGGGCTGCTGCACTCTCACCTCCTTGCTAGCTTCCTTCACACCCGGTGTGGAAAACTGGAGGTTCCCTCCAGAATTCTTGTCGCTTTCTTTCCAATCTCCTTATCTTTCAGGACTTGAATCTGTTCCTGGGCTGCTGCGCACTCCCCTCCTTGCTAGCTTCCGTCAGACCCGGCGTGGAAAACTGGAGGTTCCCTCCAGAATTCATGTCGCTTTCTTTCCAATCTCCTTATGTTTCAGGTCTTGAATCTGTTCCTGGGCTCCTGCCCTCTGGTAGCGATCTCACCTGCTTGCTAGCTTCCGTCAGACCCGGCGTGGAAAACTGGAGGTTCCCTCCAGAATTCATGTCGCTTTCTTTCCAATCTCTTTATGTTTCAGGGCTTGAATCTGTTCCTGGGCTTCTGCACTCTCACCTGCTTGCTAGCTTCTGTCAGTCCCGGCGTGGAAAACTGGAGGTTCCCTCCAGAATTCATGTCGCTTTCTTTCCAATCTCTTTATGTTTCAGGGCTTGAATCTGTTCCTGGGCTTCTGCGCACTCCCCTCCTTGCTAGCTTCTGTCAGACCCGGCGTGGAAAACTGGAGGTTCCCTCCAGAATTCATGTCGCTTTCTTTCCAATCTCCTTATGTTTCAGGGCTTGAATCTGTTCCTGGGCTCCTGCCCTCTGGTAACGATCTCACCTGCTTGCAAGTTTCCGTCAGACCCAGCGTGGAAAACTACTTAAAGTACCCTGACCTAATTTCCTTTTCTTTTTGTTTTTTTAGGGACAAAAAAAAGGAAAATGCGGACAGTCCCAGGAGCTGAAGAAGCTTCTGAGGTGGGAGGTGAAGCTTCTTGTAGAAATTTCAAGAATTCATGTCGCTTTCTTTCCAATCTCCTTATGTTTCAGGGCTTGAATCCGTTCCTGGGCTGCTGCACTCTCACCTGTTTGCTAGTTACCTTCAGACCCGGCGTGGAAAACTGGAGGTTCCCTCCAGAATTCATGTCGCTTTCTTTCCAATCTCCTTATGTTTCAGGGTTTGAATCTGTTGCTGGGCTCCTGCCCTCTGGTAACGATCTCACCTGCTTGCAAGCTTCCGTCAGAGCCAGCGTGAAAAACTACTTAAAGTACCCTGACCTAATTTCCTTTTCTTTTTGTTTTTTTAGGGATAAAAAAAAGGAAAATGCGGACAGTCCCAGGAGCTGAAGAAGCTTCTGAGGTGGGAGGTGAAGCTTCTTGTAGAAATTTCAAGAATTCATGTCGCTTTCTTTCCAATCTCCGTATGTTTCAGGGCTTGAATCTGTTCCTGGGCTGCTGCACTCTGGTAACTATCTCACCTGCTTGCTAGCTTCCGCCAAACCCGGGGTGGAAAACTGGAGGTTCCCTCCAGAATTCATGTCGCTTTCTTTCCAATCTCCTTATGTTTCAGGTCTTGAATCTGTTCCTGGGCTCCTGCCCTCTGGTAACGATCTCACCTGCTTGCTAGCTCCGTCAGACCCAGCGTGGAAAACTGGAGGTTCCCTCCAGAATTCATGTGGCTTTCTTTCCAATCTCTTTATGTTTCAGGGCTTGAATCTGTTCCTGGGCTGCTGCACTCTCACCTCCTTGCTAGCTTCCTTCACACCCGGTGTGGAAAACTGGAGGTTCCCTCCAGAATTCTTGTCGCTTTCTTTCCAATCTCCTTATCTTTCAGGACTTGAATCTGTTCCTGGGCTGCTGCGCACTCCCCTCCTTGCTAGCTTCCGTCAGACCCGGCGTGGAAAACTGGAGGTTCCCTCCAGAATTCATGTCGCTTTCTTTCCAATCTCCTTATGTTTCAGAGCTTGAATCTGTTCCTGGGCTGCTGCGCACTCCCCTCCTTGCTAGCTTCCGTCAGACCCGGCGTGGAAAACTGGAGGTTCCCTCCAGAATTCATGTCGCTTTCTTTCCAATCTCCTTATCTTTCAGGACTTGAATCTGTTCCTGGGCTGCTGCGCACTCCCCTCCTTGCTAGCTTCCGTCAGACCCGGCGTGGGAAACTGGAGTTTCCCTCCAGAATTCATGTCGCTTTCTTTCCAGTCTCCTTATGTTTCAGGGCTTGAATCTGTTCCTGGGCTGCTGCACTCTGGTAACGATCTCACCTGCTTGCTAGCTTCCGCCAGACCCGGGGTGGAAAACTGGAGGTTCCCTCCAGAATTCATGTTGCTTTCTTTCCAATCTCTTTATGTTTCAGGGCTTGAATCTGTTCCTGGGCTGCTGCGCACTCCCCTCCTTGCTAGCTTCCTTCAGACCCGGGGTGGAGAACTCGAGTTTCCCTCCAGAATTCATGTCGCTTTCTTTCCAATCTCCTTATCTTTCAGAGCTTGAATCTGTTCCTGGGCTGCTGCGCACTCGCCTGCTTGCTAGCTTCCTTCAGACCCGGCGTGGAAAACTGGAGTTTCCCTCCAGAATTCATGTCGCTTTCTTTCCAATCTCTTTATGTTTCAGGGCTTGAATCTTTTCCTGGGTTGCTGCACTCTGGTAACGATCTCACCTGCTTGCTAGCTTCCATCAGACCCGGCGTGGAAAACTCCAGGTTCCCTCCAGAATTCATGTCTCTTTCTTTCCAATCTCCTTATGTTTCAGGGCTTGAATCTGTTCCTGGGCTGCTGCGCACTCCCCTCCTTGCTAGCTTCCTTCAGACCCGGGGTGGAAAACTGGAGGTTCCCTCCAGAATTCATGTCGCTTTCTTTCCAATCTCCGTATGTTTCAGGGCTTGAATCTGTTCCTGGGCTCCTGCCCTCTGGTAACGATCTCACCTGCTTGCAAGCTTCCGTCAGAGCCAGCGTGGAAAACTACTTAAAGTACCCTGACCTAATTTCCTTTTCTTTTTGTTTTTTTAGGGACAAAAAAAAGGAAAATGCGGACAGTCCCAGGAGCTGAAGAAGCTTCTGAGGTGGGAGGTGAAGCTTCTTGTAGAAATTTCAAGAATTCATGTCACTTTCTTTCCAATCTCCTTATGTTTCAGGGCTTGAATCTGTTCCTGGGCTGCTGCGCACTCCCCTGCTTGCTAGCTTCCTTCAGACCCGGCGTGGAAAACTGGAGGTTCCCTCCAGAATTCATGTCGCTTTCTTTCCAATCTCCTTATGTTTCAGAGCTTGAATCTGTTCCTGGGCTGCTGCACTCTCACCTCCTTGCTAGCTTCCTTCACACCCGGTGTGGAAAACTGGAGGTTCCCTCCAGAATTCTTGTCGCTTTCTTTCCAATCTCCTTATCTTTCAGGACTTGAATCTGTTCCTGGGCTGCTGCGCACTCCCCTCCTTGCTAGCTTCCGTCAGACCCGGCGTGGAAAACTGGAGGTTCCCTCCAGAATTCATGTCGCTTTCTTTCCAATCTCCTTATGTTTCAGAGCTTGAATCTGTTCCTGGGCTGCTGCGTACTCCCCTGCTTGCTAGCTTCCTTCAGACCCGACGTGGGAAACTGGAGTTTCCCTCCAGAATTCATGTCGCTTTCTTTCCAGTCTCCTTATGTTTCAGGGCTTGAATCTGTTCCTGGGCTGCTGCACTCTGGTAACGATCTCACCTGCTTGCTAGCTTCCGCCAGACCCGGGGTGGAAAACTGGAGGTTCCCTCCAGAATTCATGTTGCTTTCTTTCCAATCTCTTTATGTTTCAGGGCTTGAATCTGTTCCTGGGCTGCTGCGCACTCCCCTCCTTGCTAGCTTCCTTCAGACCCGGGGTGGAGAACTCGAGTTTCCCTCCAGAATTCATGTCGCTTTCTTTCCAATCTCCTTATCTTTCAGAGCTTGAATCTGTTCCTGGGCTGCTGCGCACTCGCCTGCTTGCTAGCTTCCTTCAGACCCGGCGTGGAAAACTGGAGTTTCCCTCCAGAATTCATGTCGCTTTCTTTCCAATCTCTTTATGTTTCAGGGCTTGAATCTTTTCCTGGGTTGCTGCACTCTGGTAACGATCTCACCTGCTTGCTAGCTTCCTTCAGACCCGGGGTGGAAAACTGGAGGTTCCCTCCAGAATTCATGTCGCTTTCTTTCCAATCTCCGTATGTTTCAGGGCTTGAATCTGTTCCTGGGCTCCTGCCCTCTGGTAACGATCTCACCTGCTTGCAAGCTTCCGTCAGAGCCAGCGTGGAAAACTACTTAAAGTACCCTGACCTAATTTCCTTTTCTTTTTGTTTTTTTAGGGACAAAAAAAAGGAAAATGCGGACAGTCCCAGGAGCTGAAGAAGCTTCTGAGGTGGGAGGTGAAGCTTCTTGTAGAAATTTCAAGAATTCATGTCACTTTCTTTCCAATCTCCTTATGTTTCAGGGCTTGAATCTGTTCCTGGGCTGCTGCGCACTCCCCTGCTTGCTAGCTTCCTTCAGACCCGGCGTGGAAAACTGGAGGTTCCCTCCAGAATTCATGTCGCTTTCTTTCCAATCTCCTTATGTTTCAGGGCTTGAATCTGTTCCTGGGCTGCTGCGCACTCCCCTCCTTGCTAGCTTCTTTCAGAGCCTGGGTGGAGAACTGTAGTTTCCCTCCAGAATTCATGTCGCTTTCTTTCCAATCTCCTTATGTTTCAGAGCTTGAATCTGTTCCTGGGCTGCTGCGCACTCCCCTCCTTGCTAGCTTCCTTCAGACACGGCGTGGAAAACTGGAGTTTCCCTCCAGAATTCATGTCGCTTTCTTTCCAATCTCCTTATGTTTCAGGGCTTGAATCTCTTCCTGGGCTGCTGCCCTCTGGTAACGATCTCACCTGCTTGCTAGCTTCCGTCAGACCCGGCGTGGAAAACTCCAGGTTCCCTCCAGAATTCATGTCACTTTTTTTCCAATCTCCTTATGTTTCAGAGCTTGAATCTGTTCCTGGGCTGCTGCGCACTCCCCTGCTTGCTAGCTTCCTTCAGACCCGGCGTGGAAAACTGGAGTTTCCCTCCAGAATTCATATCGCTTTCTTTCCAGTCTCTTTATGTTTCAGGGCTTGAATCTGTTCCTGGGCTGCTGCACTCTGGTAACGATCTCACCTGCTTGCTAACTTGCATCAGACCCGGCGTGGAAAACTCCAGGTTCCCTCCAGAATTCATGTCTCTTTCTTTCCAATCTCCTTATGCTTCAGGGCTTGAATCTGTTCCTGGGCTGCTGCGCACTCCCCTCCTTGCTAGCTTCCTTCAGACCCGGGGTGGAAAACTGGAGGTTCCCTCCAGAATTCATGTCGCTTTCTTTCCAATCTCCGTATGTTTCAGGGCTTGAATCTGTTCCTGGGCTGCTGCACTCTCACCTGCTTGCTAGCTTCCGTCAGAGACTGCGTGGAAAACTGGAGCTTCCCTCCAGAATTCATGTTGCTTTCTTTCCAGTCTCCTTATGTTTCAGGGCTTGAATCTGTTCCTGGGCTCCTGCCCTCTGGTAACGATCTCACCTGCTTGCTAGCTTCCGTCAGACCCAGCGTGGAAAACTGGAGGTTCCCTCCAGAATTCATGTCGCTTTCTTTCCAATCTCTTTATGTTTCAGGGCTTGAATCTGTTCCTGGGCTTCTGCGCACTCCTCTCCTTGCTAGCTTCTGTCAGACCCGGCGTGGAAAACTGGAGGTTCCCTCCAGAATTCATGTCGCTTTCTTTCCAATCTCCTTATGTTTCAGGGCTTGAATCTGTTCCTGGGCTCCTGCCCTCTGGTAACGATCTCACCTGCTTGCAAGTTTCCGTCAGACCCAGTGTGGAAAACTACTTAAAGTACCCTGACCTAATTTCCTTTTCTTTTTGTTTTTTTAGGGACAAAAAAAAGGAAAATGCGGACAGTCCCAGGAGCTGAAGAAGCTTCTGAGGTGGGAGGTGAAGCTTCTTGTAGAAATTTCAAGAATTCATGTCGCTTTCTTTCCAATCTCCTTATGTTTCAGGGCTTGAATCCGTTCCTGGGCTGCTGCACTCTCACCTGTTTGCTAGTTACCTTCAGACCCGGCGTGGAAAACTGGAGGTTCCCTCCAGAATTCATGTCGCTTTCTTTCCAATCTCCTTATGTTTCAGGGTTTGAATCTGTTGCTGGGCTCCTGCCCTCTGGTAACGATCTCACCTGCTTGCAAGCTTCCGTCAGAGCCAGCGTGAAAAACTACTTAAAGTACCCTGACCTAATTTCCTTTTCTTTTTGTTTTTTTAGGGATAAAAAAAAGGAAAATGCGGACAGTCCCAGGAGCTGAAGAAGCTTCTGAGGTGGGAGGTGAAGCTTCTTGTAGAAATTTCAAGAATTCATGTCGCTTTCTTTCCAATCTCCGTATGTTTCAGGGCTTGAATCTGTTCCTGGGCTGCTGCACTCTGGTAACTATCTCACCTGCTTGCTAGCTTCCGCCAGACCCGGGGTGGAAAACTGGAGGTTCCCTCCAGAATTCATGTCGCTTTCTTTCCAATCTCCTTATGTTTCAGGTCTTGAATCTGTTCCTGGGCTCCTGCCCTCTGGTAACGATCTCACCTGCTTGCTAGCTCCGTCAGACCCAGCGTGGAAAACTGGAGGTTCCCTCCAGAATTCATGTCGCTTTCTTTCCAATCTCTTTATGTTTCAGGGCTTGAATCTGTTCCTGGGCTGCTGCACTCTCACCTCCTTGCTAGCTTCCTTCACACCCGGTGTGGAAAACTGGAGGTTCCCTCCAGAATTCTTGTCGCTTTCTTTCCAATCTCCTTATCTTTCAGGACTTGAATCTGTTCCTGGGCTGCTGCGCACTCCCCTCCTTGCTAGCTTCCGTCAGACCCGGCGTGGAAAACTGGAGGTTCCCTCCAGAATTCATGTCGCTTTCTTTCCAATCTCCTTATGTTTCAGGTCTTGAATCTGTTCCTGGGCTCCTGCCCTCTGGTAACGATCTCACCTGCTTGCTAGCTCCGTCAGAGCCAGCGTGGAAAACTGGAGGTTCCCTCCAGAATTCATGTCGCTTTCTTTCCAATCTCTTTATGTTTCAGGGCTTGAATCTGTTCCTGGGCTGCTGCACTCTCACCTCCTTGCTAGCTTCCTTCACACCCGGTGTGGAAAACTGGAGGTTCCCTCCAGAATTCTTGTCGCTTTCTTTCCAATCTCCTTATCTTTCAGGACTTGAATCTGTTCCTGGGCTGCTGCGCACTCCCCTCCTTGCTAGCTTCCGTCAGACCCGGCGTGGAAAACTGGAGGTTCCCTCCAGAATTCATGTCGCTTTCTTTCCAATCTCCTTATGTTTCAGAGCTTGAATCTGTTCCTGGGCTGCTGCGCACTCCCCTGCTTGCTAGCTTCCTTCAGACCCGGCGTGGAAAACTGGAGTTTCCCTCCAGAATTCATGTCGCTTTCTTTCCAATCTCTTTATGTTTCAGGGCTTGAATCTTTTCCTGGGTTGCTGCACTCTGGTAACGATCTCACCTGCTTGCTAGCTTCCATCAGACCCGGCGTGGAAAACTCCAGGTTCCCTCCAGAATTCATGTCTCTTTCTTTCCAATCTCCTTATGTTTCAGGGCTTGAATCTGTTCCTGGGCTGCTGCGCACTCCCCTCCTTGCTAGCTTCCTTCAGACCCGGGGTGGAAAACTGGAGGTTCCCTTCAGAATTCATGTCGCTTTCTTTCCAATCTCCGTATGTTTCAGGGCTTGAATCTGTTCCTGGGCTGCTGCACTCTGACCTGCTTGCTAGCTTCCGTCAGAGACTACGTGGAAAACTGGAGCTTCCCTCCAGAATTCATGTTGCTTTCTTTCCAATCTCCTTATGTTTCAGGGCTTGAATCCGTTCCTGGGCTGCTGCACTCTCAGCTGTTTGCTAGTTACCTTCAGACCCGGCGTGGAAAACTGGTGGTTCCCTCCAGAATTCATGTCGCTTTCTTTCCAATCTCCTTATGTTTCAGGGCTTGAATCTGTTCCTGGGCTGCTGCACTCTCACCTGCTTGCTAGCTTCCGCCAGACCCGGGGTGGAAAACTGGGGGTTCCCTCCAGAATTCATGTCGCTTTCTTTCCAATCTCCTTATGTTTCAGGTCTTGAATCTCTTCCTGGGCTCCTGCCCTCTGGTAACGATCTCACCTGCTTGCTAGCTCCGTCAGACCCAGCGTGGAAAACTGGAGGTTCCCTCCAGAATTCATGTCGCTTTCTTTCCAATCTCTTTATGTTTCAGGGCTTGAATCTGTTCCTGGGCTGCTGCACTCTCACCTCCTTGCTAGCTTCCTTCACACCCGGTGTGGAAAACTGGAGGTTCCCTCCAGAATTCTTGTCGCTTTCTTTCCAATCTCCTTATCTTTCAGGACTTGAATCTGTTCCTGGGCTGCTGCGCACTCCCCTCCTTGCTAGCTTCCGTCAGACCCGGCGTGGAAAACTGGAGGTTCCCTCCAGAATTCATGTCGCTTTCTTTCCAATCTCCTTATGTTTCAGGTCTTGAATCTGTTCCTGGGCTCCTGCCCTCTGGTAGCGATCTCACCTGCTTGCTAGCTTCCGTCAGACCCGGCGTGGAAAACTGGAGGTTCCCTCCAGAATTCATGTCGCTTTCTTTCCAATCTCTTTATGTTTCAGGGCTTGAATCTGTTCCTGGGCTTCTGCACTCTCACCTGCTTGCTAGCTTCTGTCAGTCCCGGCGTGGAAAACTGGAGGTTCCCTCCAGAATTCATGTCGCTTTCTTTCCAATCTCCTTATGTTTCAGGGCTTGAATCTGTTCCTGGGCTCCTGCCCTCTGGTAACGATCTCACCTGCTTGCTAGATTCCGTCAGACCCGGCGTGGAAAACTGGAGGTTCCCTCCAGAATTCATGTCGCTTTCTTTCCAATCTCCTTATGTTTCAGGGCTTGAATCTGTTCCTGGGCTGCTGCACTCTCACCTGCTTGCTAGCTTCAGTCAGTCCCGGCGTGGAAAACTGGAGGTTCCCTCCAGAATTCATGTCGCTTTCTTTCCAATCTCCTTATGTTTCAGGGCTTGAATCTGTTCCTGGGCTCCTGCCCTCTGGTAACGATCTCACCTGCTTGCAAGCTTCCGTCAGAGCCAGCGTGGAAAACTACTTAAAGTACCCTGACCTAATTTCCTTTTCTTTTTGTTTTTTTAGGGACAAAAAAAAGGAAAATGCGGACAGTCCCAGGAGCTGAAGAAGCTTCTGAGGTGGGAGGTGAAGCTTCTTGTAGAAATTTCAAGAATTCATGTCACTTTCTTTCCAATCTCCTTATGTTTCAGGGCTTGAATCTGTTCCTGGGCTGCTGCGCACTCCCCTGTTTGCTAGCTTCCTTCAGACCCGGCGTGGAAAACTGGAGGTTCCCTCCAGAATTCATGTCGCTTTCTTTCCAATCTCCTTATGTTTCAGGGCTTGAATCTGTTCCTGGGCTGCTGCGCACTCCCCTCCTTGCTAGCTTCCTTCAGAGCCTGGGTGGAGAACTGTAGTTTCCCTCCAGAATTCATGTCGCTTTCTTTCCAATCTCCTTATGTTTCAGAGCTTGAATCTGTTCCTGGGCTGCTGCGCACTCCCCTCCTTGCTAGCTTCCTTCAGACACGGCGTGGAAAACTGGAGTTTCCCTCCAGAATTCATGTCGCTTTCTTTCCAATCTCTTTATGTTTCAGGGCTTGAATCTGTTCCTGGGCTGCTGCACTCTGGTAACGATCTCACCTGCTTGCTAACTTCCATCAGACCCGGCGTGGAAAACTCCAGGTTCCCTCCAGAATTCATGTCTCTTTCTTTCCAATCTCCTTATGCTTCAGGGCTTGAATCTGTTCCTGGGCTGCTGCGCACTCCCCTGCTTGCTAGCTTCCTTCAGACCCGGGGTGGAAAACTGGAGGTTCCCTCCAGAATTCATGTCGCTTTCTTTCCAATCTCCGTATGTTTCAGGGCTTGAATCTGTTCCTGGGCTGCTGCACTCTCACCTGCTTGCTAGCTTCCTTCAGACCCGGCGTGGAAAACTGGAGCTTCCCTCCAGAATTCATGTTGCTTTCTTTCCAGTCTCCTTATGTTTCAGGGCTTGAATCTGTTCCTGGGCTCCTGCCCTCTGGTAACGATCTCACCTGCTTGCTAGCTTCCGTCAGACCCAGCGTGGAAAACTGGAGGTTCCCTCCAGAATTCATGTCGCTTTCTTTCCAATCTCTTTATGTTTCAGGGCTTGAATCTGTTCCTGGGCTTCTGCGCACTCCCCTCCTTGCTAGCTTCTGTCAGACCCGGCGTGGAAAACTGGAGGTTCCCTCCAGAATTCATGTCGCTTTCTTTCCAATCTCCTTATGTTTCAGGGTTTGAATCTGTTGCTGGGCTCCTGCCCTCTGGTAACGATCTCACCTGCTTGCAAGCTTCCGTCAGAGCCAGCGTGAAAAACTACTTAAAGTACCCTGACCTAATTTCCTTTTCTTTTTGTTTTTTTAGGGATAAAAAAAAGGAAAATGCGGACAGTCCCAGGAGCTGAAGAAGCTTCTGAGGTGGGAGGTGAAGCTTCTTGTAGAAATTTCAAGAATTCATGTCGCTTTCTTTCCAATCTCCGTATGTTTCAGGGCTTGAATCTGTTCCTGGGCTGCTGCACTCTGGTAACTATCTCACCTGCTTGCTAGCTTCCGCCAGACCCGGGGTGGAAAACTGGAGGTTCCCTCCAGAATTCATGTCGCTTTCTTTCCAATCTCCTTATGTTTCAGGTCTTGAATCTGTTCCTGGGCTCCTGCCCTCTGGTAACGATCTCACCTGCTTGCTAGCTCCGTCAGACCCAGCGTGGAAAACTGGAGGTTCCCTCCAGAATTCATGTGGCTTTCTTTCCAATCTCTTTATGTTTCAGGGCTTGAATCTGTTCCTGGGCTGCTGCACTCTCACCTCCTTGCTAGCTTCCTTCACACCCGGTGTGGAAAACTGGAGGTTCCCTCCAGAATTCTTGTCGCTTTCTTTCCAATCTCCTTATCTTTCAGGACTTGAATCTGTTCCTGGGCTGCTGCGCACTCCCCTCCTTGCTAGCTTCCGTCAGACCCGGCGTGGAAAACTGGAGGTTCCCTCCAGAATTCATGTCGCTTTCTTTCCAATCTCCTTATGTTTCAGGTCTTGAATCTGTTCCTGGGCTCCTGCCCTCTGGTAACGATCTCACCTGCTTGCTAGCTCCGTCAGACCCAGCGTGGAAAACTGGAGGTTCCCTCCAGAATTCATGTCGCTTTCTTTCCAATCTCTTTATGTTTCAGGGCTTGAATCTGTTCCTGGGCTGCTGCACTCTCACCTCCTTGCTAGCTTCCTTCACACCCGGTGTGGAAAACTGGAGGTTCCCTCCAGAATTCTTGTCGCTTTCTTTCCAATCTCCTTATCTTTCAGGACTTGAATCTGTTCCTGGGCTGCTGCGCACTCCCCTCCTTGCTAGCTTCCGTCAGACCCGGCGTGGAAAACTGGAGGTTCCCTCCAGAATTCATGTCGCTTTCTTTCCAATCTCCTTATGTTTCAGAGCTTGAATCTGTTCCTGGGCTGCTGCGCACTCCCCTCCTTGCTAGCTTCCGTCAGACCCGGCGTGGAAAACTGGAGGTTCCCTCCAGAATTCATGTCGCTTTCTTTCCAATCTCCTTATCTTTCAGGACTTGAATCTGTTCCTGGGCTGCTGCGCACTCCCCTCCTTGCTAGCTTCCGTCAGACCCGGCGTGGGAAACTGGAGTTTCCCTCCAGAATTCATGTCGCTTTCTTTCCAGTCTCCTTATGTTTCAGGGCTTGAATCTGTTCCTGGGCTGCTGCACTCTGGTAACGATCTCACCTGCTTGCTAGCTTCCTTCAGACCCGGGGTGGAGAACTCGAGTTTCCCTCCAGAATTCATGTCGCTTTCTTTCCAATCTCCTTATCTTTCAGAGCTTGAATCTGTTCCTGGGCTGCTGCGCACTCGCCTGCTTGCTAGCTTCCTTCAGACCCGGCGTGGAAAACTGGAGTTTCCCTCCAGAATTCATGTCGCTTTCTTTCCAATCTCTTTATGTTTCAGGGCTTGAATCTTTTCCTGGGTTGCTGCACTCTGGTAACGATCTCACCTGCTTGCTAGCTTCCATCAGACCCGGCGTGGAAAACTCCAGGTTCCCTCCAGAATTCATGTCTCTTTCTTTCCAATCTCCTTATGTTTCAGGGCTTGAATCTGTTCCTGGGCTGCTGCGCACTCCCCTCCTTGCTAGCTTCCTTCAGACCCGGGGTGGAAAACTGGAGGTTCCCTCCAGAATTCATGTCGCTTTCTTTCCAATCTCCGTATGTTTCAGGGCTTGAATCTGTTCCTGGGCTCCTGCCCTCTGGTAACGATCTCACCTGCTTGCAAGCTTCCGTCAGAGCCAGCGTGGAAAACTACTTAAAGTACCCTGACCTAATTTCCTTTTCTTTTTGTTTTTTTAGGGACAAAAAAAAGGAAAATGCGGACAGTCCCAGGAGCTGAAGAAGCTTCTGAGGTGGGAGGTGAAGCTTCTTGTAGAAATTTCAAGAATTCATGTCACTTTCTTTCCAATCTCCTTATGTTTCAGAGCTTGAATCTGTTCCTGGGCTGCTGCACTCTCACCTCCTTGCTAGCTTCCTTCACACCCGGTGTGGAAAACTGGAGGTTCCCTCCAGAATTCTTGTCGCTTTCTTTCCAATCTCCTTATCTTTCAGGACTTGAATCTGTTCCTGGGCTGCTGCGCACTCCCCTCCTTGCTAGCTTCCGTCAGACCCGGCGTGGAAAACTGGAGGTTCCCTCCAGAATTCATGTCGCTTTCTTTCCAATCTCCTTATGTTTCAGAGCTTGAATCTGTTCCTGGGCTGCTGCGCACTCCCCTGCTTGCTAGCTTCCTTCAGACCCGACGTGGGAAACTGGAGTTTCCCTCCAGAATTCATGTCGCTTTCTTTCCAGTCTCCTTATGTTTCAGGGCTTGAATCTGTTCCTGGGCTGCTGCACTCTGGTAACGATCTCACCTGCTTGCTAGCTTCCGCCAGACCCGGGGTGGAAAACTGGAGGTTCCCTCCAGAATTCATGTTGCTTTCTTTCCAATCTCTTTATGTTTCAGGGCTTGAATCTGTTCCTGGGCTGCTGCGCACTCCCCTCCTTGCTAGCTTCCTTCAGACCCGGGGTGGAGAACTCGAGTTTCCCTCCAGAATTCATGTCGCTTTCTTTCCAATCTCCTTATCTTTCAGAGCTTGAATCTGTTCCTGGGCTGCTGCGCACTCGCCTGCTTGCTAGCTTCCTTCAGACCCGGCGTGGAAAACTGGAGTTTCCCTCCAGAATTCATGTCGCTTTCTTTCCAATCTCTTTATGTTTCAGGGCTTGAATCTTTTCCTGGGTTGCTGCACTCTGGTAACGATCTCACCTGCTTGCTAGCTTCCATCAGACCCGGCGTGGAAAACTCCAGGTTCCCTCCAGAATTCATGTCTCTTTCTTTCCAAACTCCTTATGTTTCAGGGCTTGAATCTGTTCCTGGGCTGCTGCGCACTCCCCTCCTTGCTAGCTTCCTTCAGACCCGGGGTGGAAAACTGGAGGTTCCCTCCAGAATTCATGTCGCTTTCTTTCCAATCTCCGTATGTTTCAGGGCTTGAATCTGTTCCTGGGCTCCTGCCCTCTGGTAACGATCTCACCTGCTTGCAAGCTTCCGTCAGAGCCAGCGTGGAAAACTACTTAAAGTACCCTGACCTAATTTCCTTTTCTTTTTGTTTTTTTAGGGACAAAAAAAAGGAAAATGCGGACAGTCCCAGGAGCTGAAGAAGCTTCTGAGGTGGGAGGTGAAGCTTCTTGTAGAAATTTCAAGAATTCATGTCACTTTCTTTCCAATCTCCTTATGTTTCAGGGCTTGAATCTGTTCCTGGGCTGCTGCGCACTCCCCTGCTTGCTAGCTTCCTTCAGACCCGGCGTGGAAAACTGGAGGTTCCCTCCAGAATTCATGTCGCTTTCTTTCCAATCTCCTTATGTTTCAGGGCTTGAATCTGTTCCTGGGCTGCTGCGCACTCCCCTCCTTGCTAGCTTCCTTCAGAGCCTGGGTGGAGAACTGTAGTTTCCCTCCAGAATTCATGTCGCTTTCTTTCCAATCTCCTTATGTTTCAGAGCTTGAATCTGTTCCTGGGCTGCTGCGCACTCCCCTCCTTGCTAGCTTCCTTCAGACACGGCGTGGAAAACTGGAGTTTCCCTCCAGAATTCATGTCGCTTTCTTTCCAATCTCCTTATGTTTCAGGGCTTGAATCTCTTCCTGGGCTGCTGCCCTCTGGTAACGATCTCACCTGCTTGCTAGCTTCCGTCAGACCCGGCGTGGAAAACTCCAGGTTCCCTCCAGAATTCATGTCACTTTTTTTCCAATCTCCTTATGTTTCAGAGCTTGAATCTGTTCCTGGGCTGCTGCGCACTCCCCTGCTTGCTAGCTTCCTTCAGACCCGGCGTGGAAAACTGGAGTTTCCCTCCAGAATTCATATCGCTTTCTTTCCAATCTCTTTATGTTTCAGGGCTTGAATCTGTTCCTGGGCTGCTGCACTCTGGTAACGATCTCACCTGCTTGCTAACTTCCATCAGACCCGGCGTGGAAAACTCCAGGTTCCCTCCAGAATTCATGTCTCTTTCTTTCCAATCTCCTTATGCTTCAGGGCTTGAATCTGTTCCTGGGCTGCTGCGCACTCCCCTCCTTGCTAGCTTCCTTCAGACCCGGGGTGGAAAACTGGAGGTTCCCTCCAGAATTCATGTCGCTTTCTTTCCAATCTCCGTATGTTTCAGGGCTTGAATCTGTTCCTGGGCTGCTGCACTCTCACCTGCTTGCTAGCTTCCGTCAGAGACTGCGTGGAAAACTGGAGCTTCCCTCCAGAATTCATGTTGCTTTCTTTCCAGTCTCCTTATGTTTCAGGGCTTGAATCTGTTCCTGGGCTCCTGCCCTCTGGTAACGATCTCACCTGCTTGCTAGCTTCCGTCAGACCCAGCGTGGAAAACTGGAGGTTCCCTCCAGAATTCATGTCGCTTTCTTTCCAATCTCTTTATGTTTCAGGGCTTGAATCTGTTCCTGGGCTTCTGCGCACTCCCCTCCTTGCTAGCTTCTGTCAGACCCGGCGTGGAAAACTGGAGGTTCCCTCCAGAATTCATGTCGCTTTCTTTCCAATCTCCTTATGTTTCAGGGCTTGAATCTGTTCCTGGGCTCCTGCCCTCTGGTAACGATCTCACCTGCTTGCAAGTTTCCGTCAGACCCAGCGTGGAAAACTACTTAAAGTACCCTGACCTAATTTCCTTTTCTTTTTGTTTTTTTAGGGACAAAAAAAAGGAAAATGCGGACAGTCCCAGGAGCTGAAGAAGCTTCTGAGGTGGGAGGTGAAGCTTCTTGTAGAAATTTCAAGAATTCATGTCGCTTTCTTTCCAATCTCCTTATGTTTCAGGGCTTGAATCCGTTCCTGGGCTGCTGCACTCTCACCTGTTTGCTAGTTACCTTCAGACCCGGCGTGGAAAACTGGAGGTTCCCTCCAGAATTCATGTCGCTTTCTTTCCAATCTCCTTATGTTTCAGGGTTTGAATCTGTTGCTGGGCTCCTGCCCTCTGGTAACGATCTCACCTGCTTGCAAGCTTCCGTCAGAGCCAGCGTGAAAAACTACTTAAAGTACCCTGACCTAATTTCCTTTTCTTTTTGTTTTTTTAGGGATAAAAAAAAGGAAAATGCGGACAGTCCCAGGAGCTGAAGAAGCTTCTGAGGTGGGAGGTGAAGCTTCTTGTAGAAATTTCAAGAATTCATGTCGCTTTCTTTCCAATCTCCGTATGTTTCAGGGCTTGAATCTGTTCCTGGGCTGCTGCACTCTGGTAACTATCTCACCTGCTTGCTAGCTTCCGCCAGACCCGGGGTGGAAAACTGGAGGTTCCCTCCAGAATTCATGTCGCTTTCTTTCCAATCTCCTTATGTTTCAGGTCTTGAATCTGTTCCTGGGCTCCTGCCCTCTGGTAACGATCTCACCTGCTTGCTAGCTCCGTCAGACCCAGCGTGGAAAACTGGAGGTTCCCTCCAGAATTCATGTCGCTTTCTTTCCAATCTCTTTATGTTTCAGGGCTTGAATCTGTTCCTGGGCTGCTGCACTCTCACCTCCTTGCTAGCTTCCTTCACACCCGGTGTGGAAAACTGGAGGTTCCCTCCAGAATTCTTGTCGCTTTCTTTCCAATCTCCTTATCTTTCAGGACTTGAATCTGTTCCTGGGCTGCTGCGCACTCCCCTCCTTGCTAGCTTCCGTCAGACCCGGCGTGGAAAACTGGAGGTTCCCTCCAGAATTCATGTCGCTTTCTTTCCAATCTCCTTATGTTTCAGGTCTTGAATCTGTTCCTGGGCTCCTGCCCTCTGGTAACGATCTCACCTGCTTGCTAGCTCCGTCAGACCCAGCGTGGAAAACTGGAGGTTCCCTCCAGAATTCATGTCGCTTTCTTTCCAATCTCTTTATGTTTCAGGGCTTGAATCTGTTCCTGGGCTGCTGCACTCTCACCTCCTTGCTAGCTTCCTTCACACCCGGTGTGGAAAACTGGAGGTTCCCTCCAGAATTCTTGTCGCTTTCTTTCCAATCTCCTTATCTTTCAGGACTTGAATCTGTTCCTGGGCTGCTGCGCACTCCCCTCCTTGCTAGCTTCCGTCAGACCCGGCGTGGAAAACTGGAGGTTCCCTCCAGAATTCATGTCGCTTTCTTTCCAATCTCCTTATGTTTCAGAGCTTGAATCTGTTCCTGGGCTGCTGCGCACTCCCCTGCTTGCTAGCTTCCTTCAGACCCGGCGTGGAAAACTGGAGTTTCCCTCCAGAATTCATGTCGCTTTCTTTCCAATCTCTTTATGTTTCAGGGCTTGAATCTTTTCCTGGGTTGCTGCACTCTGGTAACGATCTCACCTGCTTGCTAGCTTCCATCAGACCCGGCGTGGAAAACTCCAGGTTCCCTCCAGAATTCATGTCTCTTTCTTTCCAATCTCCTTATGTTTCAGGGCTTGAATCTGTTCCTGGGCTGCTGCGCACTCCCCTCCTTGCTAGCTTCCTTCAGACCCGGGGTGGAAAACTGGAGGTTCCCTTCAGAATTCATGTCGCTTTCTTTCCAATCTCCGTATGTTTCAGGGCTTGAATCTGTTCCTGGGCTGCTGCACTCTGACCTGCTTGCTAGCTTCCGTCAGAGACTACGTGGAAAACTGGAGCTTCCCTCCAGAATTCATGTTGCTTTCTTTCCAATCTCCTTATGTTTCAGGGCTTGAATCCGTTCCTGGGCTGCTGCACTCTCAGCTGTTTGCTAGTTACCTTCAGACCCGGCGTGGAAAACTGGTGGTTCCCTCCAGAATTCATGTCGCTTTCTTTCCAATCTCCTTATGTTTCAGGGCTTGAATCTGTTCCTGGGCTGCTGCACTCTCACCTGCTTGCTAGCTTCCGCCAGACCCGGGGTGGAAAACTGGGGGTTCCCTCCAGAATTCATGTCGCTTTCTTTCCAATCTCCTTATGTTTCAGGTCTTGAATCTCTTCCTGGGCTCCTGCCCTCTGGTAACGATCTCACCTGCTTGCTAGCTCCGTCAGACCCAGCGTGGAAAACTGGAGGTTCCCTCCAGAATTCATGTCGCTTTCTTTCCAATCTCTTTATGTTTCAGGGCTTGAATCTGTTCCTGGGCTGCTGCACTCTCACCTCCTTGCTAGCTTCCTTCACACCCGGTGTGGAAAACTGGAGGTTCCCTCCAGAATTCTTGTCGCTTTCTTTCCAATCTCCTTATCTTTCAGGACTTGAATCTGTTCCTGGGCTGCTGCGCACTCCCCTCCTTGCTAGCTTCCGTCAGACCCGGCGTGGAAAACTGGAGGTTCCCTCCAGAATTCATGTCGCTTTCTTTCCAATCTCCTTATGTTTCAGGTCTTGAATCTGTTCCTGGGCTCCTGCCCTCTGGTAGCGATCTCACCTGCTTGCTAGCTTCCGTCAGACCCGGCGTGGAAAACTGGAGGTTCCCTCCAGAATTCATGTCGCTTTCTTTCCAATCTCTTTATGTTTCAGGGCTTGAATCTGTTCCTGGGCTTCTGCACTCTCACCTGCTTGCTAGCTTCTGTCAGTCCCGGCGTGGAAAACTGGAGGTTCCCTCCAGAATTCATGTCGCTTTCTTTCCAATCTCCTTATGTTTCAGGGCTTGAATCTGTTCCTGGGCTCCTGCCCTCTGGTAACGATCTCACCTGCTTGCTAGATTCCGTCAGACCCGGCGTGGAAAACTGGAGGTTCCCTCCAGAATTCATGTCGCTTTCTTTCCAATCTCCTTATGTTTCAGGGCTTGAATCTGTTCCTGGGCTGCTGCACTCTCACCTGCTTGCTAGCTTCAGTCAGTCCCGGCGTGGAAAACTGGAGGTTCCCTCCAGAATTCATGTCGCTTTCTTTCCAATCTCCTTATGTTTCAGGGCTTGAATCTGTTCCTGGGCTCCTGCCCTCTGGTAACGATCTCACCTGCTTGCAAGCTTCCGTCAGAGCCAGCGTGGAAAACTACTTAAAGTACCCTGACCTAATTTCCTTTTCTTTTTGTTTTTTTAGGGACAAAAAAAAGGAAAATGCGGACAGTCCCAGGAGCTGAAGAAGCTTCTGAGGTGGGAGGTGAAGCTTCTTGTAGAAATTTCAAGAATTCATGTCACTTTCTTTCCAATCTCCTTATGTTTCAGGGCTTGAATCTGTTCCTGGGCTGCTGCGCACTCCCCTGCTTGCTAGCTTCCTTCAGACCCGGCGTGGAAAACTGGAGGTTCCCTCCAGAATTCATGTCGCTTTCTTTCCAATCTCCTTATGTTTCAGGGCTTGAATCTGTTCCTGGGCTGCTGCGCACTCCCCTCCTTGCTAGCTTCCTTCAGAGCCTGGGTGGAGAACTGTAGTTTCCCTCCAGAATTCATGTCGCTTTCTTTCCAATCTCCTTATGTTTCAGAGCTTGAATCTGTTCCTGGGCTGCTGCGCACTCCCCTCCTTGCTAGCTTCCTTCAGACACGGCGTGGAAAACTGGAGTTTCCCTCCAGAATTCATGTCGCTTTCTTTCCAATCTCTTTATGTTTCAGGGCTTGAATCTGTTCCTGGGCTGCTGCACTCTGGTAACGATCTCACCTGCTTGCTAACTTCCATCAGACCCGGCGTGGAAAACTCCAGGTTCCCTCCAGAATTCATGTCTCTTTCTTTCCAATCTCCTTATGCTTCAGGGCTTGAATCTGTTCCTGGGCTGCTGCGCACTCCCCTGCTTGCTAGCTTCCTTCAGACCCGGGGTGGAAAACTGGAGGTTCCCTCCAGAATTCATGTCGCTTTCTTTCCAATCTCCGTATGTTTCAGGGCTTGAATCTGTTCCTGGGCTGCTGCACTCTCACCTGCTTGCTAGCTTCCTTCAGACCCGGCGTGGAAAACTGGAGCTTCCCTCCAGAATTCATGTTGCTTTCTTTCCAGTCTCCTTATGTTTCAGGGCTTGAATCTGTTCCTGGGCTCCTGCCCTCTGGTAACGATCTCACCTGCTTGCTAGCTTCCGTCAGACCCAGCGTGGAAAACTGGAGGTTCCCTCCAGAATTCATGTCGCTTTCTTTCCAATCTCTTTATGTTTCAGGGCTTGAATCTGTTCCTGGGCTTCTGCGCACTCCCCTCCTTGCTAGCTTCTGTCAGACCCGGCGTGGAAAACTGGAGGTTCCCTCCAGAATTCATGTCGCTTTCTTTCCAATCTCCTTATGTTTCAGGGCTTGAATCTGTTCCTGGGCTCCTGCCCTCTGGTAACGATCTCACCTGCTTGCAAGTTTCCGTCAGACCCAGCGTGGAAAACTACTTAAAGTACCCTGACCTAATTTCCTTTTCTTTTTGTTTTTTTAGGGACAAAAAAAAGGAAAATGCGGACAGTCCCAGGAGCTGAAGAAGCTTCTGAGGTGGGAGGTGAAGCTTCTTGTAGAAATTTCAAGAATTCATGTCGCTTTCTTTCCAATCTCCTTATGTTTCAGGGCTTGAATCCGTTCCTGGGCTGCTGCACTCTCACCTGTTTGCTAGTTACCTTCAGACCCGGCGTGGAAAACTGGAGGTTCCCTCCAGAATTCATGTCGCTTTCTTTCCAATCTCCTTATGTTTCAGGGTTTGAATCTGTTGCTGGGCTCCTGCCCTCTGGTAACGATCTCACCTGCTTGCAAGCTTCCGTCAGAGCCAGCGTGAAAAATTACTTAAAGTACCCTGACCTAATTTCCTTTTCTTTTTGTTTTTTTAGGGATAAAAAAAAGGAAAATGCGGACAGTCCCAGGAGCTGAAGAAGCTTCTGAGGTGGGAGGTGAAGCTTCTTGTAGAAATTTCAAGAATTCATGTCGCTTTCTTTCCAATCTCCGTATGTTTCAGGGCTTGAATCTGTTCCTGGGCTGCTGCACTCTGGTAACTATCTCACCTGCTTGCTAGCTTCCGCCAGACCCGGGGTGGAAAACTGGAGGTTCCCTCCAGAATTCATGTCGCTTTCTTTCCAATCTCCTTATGTTTCAGGGCTTGAATCTGTTCCTGGGCTGCTGCACTCTCACCTCCTTGCTAGCTTCCTTCACACCCGGTGTGGAAAACTGGAGGTTCCCTCCAGAATTCTTGTCGCTTTCTTTCCAATCTCCTTATCTTTCAGGACTTGAATCTGTTCCTGGGCTGCTGCGCACTCCCCTCCTTGCTAGCTTCCGTCAGACCCGGCGTGGAAAACTGGAGGTTCCCTCCAGAATTCATGTCGCTTTCTTTCCAATCTCCTTATGTTTCAGGTCTTGAATCTGTTCCTGGGCTCCTGCCCTCTGGTAACGATCTCACCTGCTTGCTAGCTCCGTCAGACCCAGCGTGGAAAACTGGAGGTTCCCTCCAGAATTCATGTCGCTTTCTTTCCAATCTCTTTATGTTTCAGGGCTTGAATCTGTTCCTGGGCTGCTGCACTCTCACCTCCTTGCTAGCTTCCTTCACACCCGGTGTGGAAAACTGGAGGTTCCCTCCAGAATTCTTGTCGCTTTCTTTCCAATCTCCTTATCTTTCAGGACTTGAATCTGTTCCTGGGCTGCTGCGCACTCCCCTCCTTGCTAGCTTCCGTCAGACCCGGCGTGGAAAACTGGAGGTTCCCTCCAGAATTCATGTCGCTTTCTTTCCAATCTCCTTATGTTTCAGAGCTTGAATCTGTTCCTGGGCTGCTGCGCACTCCCCTGCTTGCTAGCTTCCTTCAGACCCGACGTGGGAAACTGGAGTTTCCCTCCAGAATTCATGTCGCTTTCTTTCCAGTCTCCTTATGTTTCAGGGCTTGAATCTGTTCCTGGGCTGCTGCACTCTGGTAACGATCTCACCTGCTTACTAGCTTCCGCCAGACCCGGGGTGGAAAACTGGAGGTTCCCTCCAGAATTCATGTTGCTTTCTTTCCAATCTCTTTATGTTTCAGGGCTTGAATCTGTTCCTGGGCTGCTGCGCACTCCCCTCCTTGCTAGCTTCCTTCAGACCCGGGGTGGAGAACTCGAGTTTCCCTCCAGAATTCATGTCGCTTTCTTTCCAATCTCCTTATCTTTCAGAGCTTGAATCTGTTCCTGGGCTGCTGCGCACTCGCCTGCTTGCTAGCTTCCTTCAGACCCGGCGTGGAAAACTGGAGTTTCCCTCCAGAATTCATGTCGCTTTCTTTCCAATCTCTTTATGTTTCAGGGCTTGAATCTTTTCCTGGGTTGCTGCACTCTGGTAACGATCTCACCTGCTTGCTAGCTTCCATCAGACCCGGCGTGGAAAACTCCAGGTTCCCTCCAGAATTCATGTCGCTTTCTTTCCAATCTCCTTATGTTTCAGGGCTTGAATCTGTTCCTGGGCTGCTGCGCACTCCCCTCCTTGCTAGCTTCCTTCAGACCCGGGGTGGAAAACTGGAGGTTCCCTCCAGAATTCATGTCGCTTTCTTTCCAATCTCCGTATGTTTCAGGGCTTGAATCTGTTCCTGGGCTCCTGCCCTCTGGTAACGATCTCACCTGCTTGCAAGCTTCCGTCAGAGCCAGCGTGGAAAACTACTTAAAGTACCCTGACCTAATTTCCTTTTCTTTTTGTTTTTTTAGGGACAAAAAAAAGGAAAATGCGGACAGTCCCAGGAGCTGAAGAAGCTTCTGAGGTGGGAGGTGAAGCTTCTTGTAGAAATTTCAAGAATTCATGTCACTTTCTTTCCAATCTCCTTATGTTTCAGGGCTTGAATCTGTTCCTGGGCTGCTGCGCACTCCCCTGCTTGCTAGCTTCCTTCAGACCCGGCGTGGAAAACTGGAGGTTCCCTCCAGAATTCATGTCGCTTTCTTTCCAATCTCCTTATGTTTCAGGGCTTGAATCTGTTCCTGGGCTGCTGCGCACTCCCCTCCTTGCTAGCTTCCTTCAGACACGGCGTGGAAAACTGGAGTTTCCCTCCAGAATTCATGTCGCTTTCTTTCCAATCTCCTTATGTTTCAGGGCTTGAATCTCTTCCTGGGCTGCTGCCCTCTGGTAACGATCTCACCTGCTTGCTAGCTTCCGTCAGACCCGGCGTGGAAAACTCCAGGTTCCCTCCAGAATTCATGTCACTTTTTTTCCAATCTCCTTATGTTTCAGAGCTTGAATCTGTTCCTGGGCTGCTGCGCACTCCCCTGCTTGCTAGCTTCCTTCAGACCCGGCGTGGAAAACTGGAGTTTCCCTCCAGAATTCATATCGCTTTCTTTCCAATCTCTTTATGTTTCAGGGCTTGAATATGTTCCTGGGCTGCTGCACTCTGGTAACAATCTCACCTGCTTGCTAACTTCCATCAGACCCGGCGTGGAAAACTCCAGGTTCCCTCCAGAATTCATGTCTCTTTCTTTCCAATCTCCTTATGCTTCAGGGCTTGAATCTGTTCCTGGGCTGCTGCGCACTCCCCTCCTTGCTAGCTTCCTTCAGACCCGGGGTGGAAAACTGGAGGTTCCCTCCAGAATTCATGTCGCTTTCTTTCCAATCTCCGTATGTTTCAGGGCTTGAATCTGTTCCTGGGCTGCTGCACTCTCACCTGCTTGCTAGCTTCCGTCAGAGACTGCGTGGAAAACTGGAGCTTCCCTCCAGAATTCATGTTGCTTTCTTTCCAGTCTCCTTATGTTTCAGGGCTTGAATCTGTTCCTGGGCTCCTGCCCTCTGGTAACGATCTCACCTGCTTGCTAGCTTCCGTCAGACCCAGCGTGGAAAACTGGAGGTTCCCTCCAGAATTCATGTCGCTTTCTTTCCAATCTCTTTATGTTTCAGGGCTTGAATCTGTTCCTGGGCTTCTGCGCACTCCCCTCCTTGCTAGCTTCTGTCAGACCCGGCGTGGAAAACTGGAGGTTCCCTCCAGAATTCATGTCGCTTTCTTTCCAATCTCCTTATGTTTCAGGGCTTGAATCTGTTCCTGGGCTCCTGCCCTCTGGTAACGATCTCACCTGCTTGCAAGTTTCCGTCAGACCCAGCGTGGAAAACTACTTAAAGTACCCTGACCTAATTTCCTTTTCTTTTTGTTTTTTTAGGGACAAAAAAAAGGAAAATGCGGACAGTCCCAGGAGCTGAAGAAGCTTCTGAGGTGGGAGGTGAAGCTTCTTGTAGAAATTTCAAGAATTCATGTCGCTTTCTTTCCAATCTCCTTATGTTTCAGGGCTTGAATCCGTTCCTGGGCTGCTGCACTCTCACCTGTTTGCTAGTTACCTTCAGACCCGGCGTGGAAAACTGGAGGTTCCCTCCAGAATTCATGTCGCTTTCTTTCCAATCTCCTTATGTTTCAGGGTTTGAATCTGTTGCTGGGCTCCTGCCCTCTGGTAACGATCTCACCTGCTTGCAAGCTTCCGTCAGAGCCAGCGTGAAAAACTACTTAAAGTACCCTGACCTAATTTCCTTTTCTTTTTGTTTTTTTAGGGATAAAAAAAAGGAAAATGCGGACAGTCCCAGGAGCTGAAGAAGCTTCTGAGGTGGGAGGTGAAGCTTCTTGTAGAAATTTCAAGAATTCATGTCGCTTTCTTTCCAATCTCCGTATGTTTCAGGGCTTGAATCTGTTCCTGGGCTGCTGCACTCTGGTAACTATCTCACCTGCTTGCTAGCTTCCGCCAGACCCGGGGTGGAAAACTGGAGGTTCCCTCCAGAATTCATGTCGCTTTCTTTCCAATCTCCTTATGTTTCAGGTCTTGAATCTGTTCCTGGGCTCCTGCCCTCTGGTAACGATCTCACCTGCTTGCTAGCTCCGTCAGACCCAGCGTGGAAAACTGGAGGTTCCCTCCAGAATTCATGTCGCTTTCTTTCCAATCTCTTTATGTTTCAGGGCTTGAATCTGTTCCTGGGCTGCTGCGCACTCCCCTCCTTGCTAGCTTCCTTCAGACCCGGGGTGGAGAACTCGATTTTCCCTCCAGAATTCATGTTGCTTTCTTTCCAATCTCCTTATCTTTCAGAGCTTGAATCTGTTCCTGGGCTGCTGCGCACTCGCCTGCTTGCTAGCTTCCTTCAGACCCGGCGTGGAAAACTGGAGTTTCCCTCCAGAATTCATGTCGCTTTCTTTCCAATCTCTTTATGTTTCAGGGCTTGAATCTTTTCCTGGGTTGCTGCACTCTGGTAACGATCTCACCTGCTTGCTAGCTTCCATCAGACCCGGCATGGAAAACTCCAGGTTCCCTCCAGAATTCATGTCTCTTTCTTTCCAATCTCCTTATGTTTCAGGGCTTGAATCTGTTCCTGGGCTGCTGCGCACTCCCCTCCTTGCTAGCTTCCTTCAGACCCGGGGTGGAAAACTGGAGGTTCCCTCCAGAATTCATGTCGCTTTCTTTCCAATCTCCGTATGTTTCAGGGCTTGAATCTGTTCCTGGGCTGCTGCACTCTGACCTGCTTGCTAGCTTCCGTCAGAGACTACGTGGAAAACTGGAGCTTCCCTCCAGAATTCATGTTGCTTTCTTTCCAATCTCCTTATGTTTCAGGGCTTGAATCCGTTCCTGGGCTGCTGCACTCTCACCTGTTTGCTAGTTACCTTCAGACCCGGCGTGGAAAACTGGTGGTTCCCTCCAGAATTCATGTCGCTTTCTTTCCAATCTCCTTATGTTTCAGGGCTTGAATCTGTTCCTGGGCTGCTGCACTCTCACCTGCTTGCTAGCTTCCGCCAGACCCGGGGTGGAAAACTGGGGGTTCCCTCCAGAATTCATGTCGCTTTCTTTCCAATCTCCTTATGTTTCAGGTCTTGAATCTCTTCCTGGGCTCCTGCCCTCTGGTAACGATCTCACCTGCTTGCTAGCTCCGTCAGACCCAGCGTGGAAAACTGGAGGTTCCCTCCAGAATTCATGTCGCTTTCTTTCCAATCTCTTTATGTTTCATGGCTTGAATCTGTTCCTGGGCTGCTGCACTCTCACCTCCTTGCTAGCTTCCTTCACACCCGGTGTGGAAAACTGGAGGTTCCCTCCAGAATTCTTGTCGCTTTCTTTCCAATCTCCTTATCTTTCAGGACTTGAATCTGTTCCTGGGCTGCTGCGCACTCCCCTCCTTGCTAGCTTCCGTCAGACCCGGCGTGGAAAACTGGAGGTTCCCTCCAGAATTCATGTCGCTTTCTTTCCAATCTCCTTATGTTTCAGGTCTTGAATCTGTTCCTGGGCTCCTGCCCTCTGGTAGCGATCTCACCTGCTTGCTAGCTTCCGTCAGACCCGGCGTGGAAAACTGGAGGTTCCCTCCAGAATTCATGTCGCTTTCTTTCCAATCTCTTTATGTTTCAGGGCTTGAATCTGTTCCTGGGCTTCTGCACTCTCACCTGCTTGCTAGCTTCTGTCAGTCCCGGCGTGGAAAACTGGAGGTTCCCTCCAGAATTCATGTCGCTTTCTTTCCAATCTCCTTATGTTTCAGGGCTTGAATCTGTTCCTGGGCTCCTGCCCTCTGGTAACGATCTCACCTGCTTTCAAGCATCCGTCAGAGCCAGCGTGGAAAACTACTTAAAGTACCCTGACCAAATTTCCTTTTCTTTTTGTTTTTTTAGGGACAAAAAAAAGGAAAATGCGGACAGTCCCAGGAGCTGAAGAAGCTTCTGAGGTGGGAGTTGAAGCTTCTTGTAGAAATTTCAAGAATTCATGTCGCTTTCTTTCCAATCTCCTTATGTTTCAGGGCTTGAATCTGTTCCTGGGCTGCTGCACTCTCACCTGTTTGCTAGCTACCTTCAGACCCGGCGTGGAAAACTGGAGGTTCCCTCCAGAATTCATGTCGCTTTCTTTCCAATCTCCTTATGTTTCAGGTCTTGAATCTGTTCCTGGGCTCCTGCCTTCTGGTAACGATCTCACCTGCTTGCTAGCTTCCGTCAGACCCGGCGTGGAAAATTGGAGGTTCCCTCCAGAATTCATGTTGCTTTCTTTCCAATCTCTTTATGTTTCAGGGCTTGAATCTGTTCCTGGGCTGCTGCACTCTCACCTGCTTGCTAGCTTCTGTCAGTCCCGGCGTGGAAAACTGGAGGTTCCCTCCAGAATTCTTGTCGCTTTCTTTCCAGTCTCCTTATGTTTCAGGGCTTGAATCTGTTCCTGGGCTGCTGTGCACTCCCCTCCTTGCTACCTTCCGTCAGACCCGGCGTGGAAAACTGGAGGTTCCCTCCAGAATTCATGTTGCTTTCTTTCCAATCTCCTTATGTTTCAGGGCTTGAATCTGTTCCTGGGCTCCTGCCCTCTGGTAACGATCTCACCTGCTTGCTAGCTTCCGTCAGACCCAGCGTGGAAAACTGGAGGTTCCCTCCAGAATTCATGTCGCTTTCTTTCCAATCTCCTTATGTTTCAGGGCTTGAATCTGTTCCTAAGCTTCTGCGCACTCCCCTCCTTGCTAGCTTCTGTCAGACCCGGCGTGGAAAACTGGAGGTTCCCTTCATGTCCCTTTCTTTCCAATCTCCTTATGTTTCAGGGCTTGAATCTGTTCCTGGGCTGCTGCCCTCTGGTAACGATCTCACCTGCTTGCAAGCTTCCGTCAGAGCCAGCGTGGAAAACTACTTACCCTGACCTAATTTTCTTTTCTTTTTGTTTTTTTAGGGACAAAAAAAAGGAAATTGCGGACAGTCCCAGGAGCTGAAGAAGCTTCTGAGGTGGGAGGTGAAGCTTCTTGTAGAAATTTCAAGAATTCATGTCACTTTCTTTCCAATCTCCTTATGTTTCAGGGCTTGAATCTGTTCCTGGGCTGCTGCACTCTCACCTGCTTGCTAGCTTCTGTCAGAGCCAGCGTGGAAAACTGGAGGTTCCCTCCAGAATTCTTGTCGCTTTCTTTCCAATCTCCTTATGTTTCAGGGCTTGAATCTGTTCCTGGGCTGCTGCACTTTCACCTGCTTGCTAGCTTCTGTCAGTCCCGGCGTGGAAAACTGGAGGTTCCCTCCAGAATTCATGTCGCTTTCTTTCCAATCTCCTTATGTTTCAGGGCTTGAATCTGTTCCTGGGCTGCTGCGCACTCCCCTCCTTGCTAGCTTCCGTCAGACCCGGCGTGGAAAACTGGAGGTTCCCTCCAGAATTCATGTTGCTTTCTTTCCAATCTCCTTATGTTTCAGGGCTTGAATCTGTTCCTGGGCTCCTGCCCTCTGGTAACGATCTCACCTGCTTGCTAGCTTCCGTCAGACCCAGCGTGGAAAACTGGAGGTTCCCTCCAGAATTCATGTCGCTTTCTTTCCAATCTCCTTATGTTTCAGTGCTTGAATCTGTTCCTGGGCTGCTGCGCACTCCCCTCCTTGCTAGCTTCCTTCAGACCCGGGGTGGAAAATTGGAGGTTCCCTCCAGAATTCATGTTGCTTTCTTTCCAATCTCTTTATGTTTCAGGGCTTGAATCTGTTCCTGGGCTGCTGCACTCTCACCTGCTTGCTAGCTTCTGTCAGTCCCGGCGTGGAAAACTGGAGGTTCCCTCCAGAATTCTTGTCGCTTTCTTTCCAGTCTCCTTATGTTTCAGGGCTTGAATCTGTTCCTGGGCTGCTGTGCACTCCCCTCCTTGCTACCTACCGTCAGACCCGGCGTGGAAAACTGGAGGTTCCCTCCAGAATTCATGTTGCTTTCTTTCCAATCTCCTTATGTTTCAGGGCTTGAATCTGTTCCTGGGCTCCTGCCCTCTGGTAACGATCTCACCTGCTTGCTAGCTTCCGTCAGACCCAGCGTGGAAAACTGGAGGTTCCCTCCAGAATTCATGTCGCTTTCTTTCCAATCTCCTTATGTTTCAGGGCTTGAATCTGTTCCTGGGCTGCTGCACTCTGACCTGCTTGCTAGCTTCCGTCAGAGACTACGTGGAAAACTGGAGCTTCCCTCCAGAATTCATGTTGCTTTCTTTCCAATCTCCTTATGTTTCAGGGCTTGAATCCGTTCCTGGGCTGCTGCACTCTCACCTGTTTGCTAGTTACCTTCAGACCCGGCGTGGAAAACTGGTGGTTCCCTCCAGAATTCATGTCGCTTTCTTTCCAATCTCCTTATGTTTCAGGGCTTGAATCTGTTCCTGGGCTGCTGCACTCTCACCTCCTTGCTAGCTTCCGCCAGACCCGGGGTGGAAAACTGGGGGTTCCCTCCAGAATTCATGTCGCTTTCTTTCCAATCTCCTTATGTTTCAGGTCTTGAATCTCTTCCTGGGCTCCTGCCCTCTGGTAACGATCTCACCTGCTTGCTAGCTCCGTCAGACCCAGCGTGGAAAACTGGAGGTTCCCTCCAGAATTCATGTCGCTTTCTTTCCAATCTCTTTATGTTTCATGGCTTGAATCTGTTCCTGGGCTGCTGCACTCTCACCTCCTTGCTAGCTTCCTTCACACCCGGTGTGGAAAACTGGAGGTTCCCTCCAGAATTCTTGTCGCTTTCTTTCCAATCTCCTTATCTTTCAGGACTTGAATCTGTTCCTGGGCTGCTGCGCACTCCCCTCCTTGCTAGCTTCCGTCAGACCCGGCGTGGAAAACTGGAGGTTCCCTCCAGAATTCATGTCGCTTTCTTTCCAATCTCCTTATGTTTCAGGTCTTGAATCTGTTCCTGGGCTCCTGCCCTCTGGTAGCGATCTCACCTGCTTGCTAGCTTCCGTCAGGCCCGGCGTGGAAAACTGGAGGTTCCCTCCAGAATTCATGTCGCTTTCTTTCCAATCTCTTTATGTTTCAGGGCTTGAATCTGTTCCTGGGCTTCTGCACTCTCACCTGCTTGCTAGCTTCTGTCAGTCCCGGCGTGGAAAACTGGAGGTTCCCTCCAGAATTCATGTCGCTTTCTTTCCAATCTCCTTATGTTTCAGGGCTTGAATCTGTTCCTGGGCTCCTGCCCTCTGGTAACGATCTCACCTGCTTTCAAGCATCCGTCAGAGCCAGCGTGGAAAACTACTTAAAGTACCCTGACCAAATTTCCTTTTCTTTTTGTTTTTTTAGGGACAAAAAAAAGGAAAATGCGGACAGTCCCAGGAGCTGAAGAAGCTTCTGAGGTGGGAGTTGAAGCTTCTTGTAGAAATTTCAAGAATTCATGTCGCTTTCTTTCCAATCTCTTTATGTTTCAGGGCTTGAATCTGTTCCTGGGCTGCTGCACTCTCACCTGTTTGCTAGCTACCTTCAGACCCGGCGTGGAAAACTGGAGGTTCCCTCCAGAATTCATGTCGCTTTCTTTCCAATCTCCTTATGTTTCAGGTCTTGAATCTGTTCCTGGGCTCCTGCCTTCTGGTAACGATCTCACCTGCTTGCTAGCTTCCGTCAGACCCGGCGTGGAAAATTGGAGGTTCCCTCCAGAATTCATGTTGCTTTCTTTCCAATCTCTTTATGTTTCAGGGCTTGAATCTGTTCCTGGGCTGCTGCACTCTCACCTGTTTGCTAGCTACCTTCAGACCCGGCGTGGAAAACTGGAGGTTCCCTCCAGAATTCATGTCGCTTTCTTTCCAATCTCCTTATGTTTCAGGTCTTGAATCTGTTCCTGGGCTGCTGCCCTCTGGTAACGATCTCACCTGCTTGCAAGCTTCCGTCAGAGCCAGCGTGGAAAACTACTTACCCTGACCTAATTTCCTTTTCTTTTTGTTTTTTTAGGGACAAAAAAAAGGAAATTGCGGACAGTCCCAGGAGCTGAAGAAGCTTCTGAGGTGGGAGGTGAAGCTTCTTGTAGAAATTTCAAGAATTCATGTCACTTTCTTTCCAATCTCCTTATGTTTCAGGGCTTGAATCTGTTCCTGGGCTGCTGCACTCTCACCTCCTTGCTAGCTTCTGTCAGAGCCAGCGTGGAAAACTGGAGGTTCCCTCCAGAATTCTTGTCGCTTTCTTTCCAATCTCCTTATGTTTCAGGGCTTGAATCTGTTCCTGGGCTGCTGCACTTTCACCTGCTTGCTAGCTTCTGTCAGTCCCGGCGTGGAAAACTGGAGGTTCCCTCCAGAATTCATGTCGCTTTCTTTCCAATCTCCTTATGTTTCAGGGCTTGAATCTGTTCCTGGGCTGCTGCGCACTCCCCTCCTTGCTAGCTTCCGTCAGACCCGGCGTGGAAAACTGGAGGTTCCCTCCAGAATTCATGTTGCTTTCTTTCCAATCTCCTTATGTTTCAGGGTTTGAATCTGTTCCTGGGCTCCTGCCCTCTGGTAACGATCTCACCTGCTTGCTAGCTTCCGTCAGACCCAGCGTGGAAAACTGGAGGTTCCCTCCAGAATTCATGTCGCTTTCTTTCCAATCTCCTTATGTTTCAGTGCTTGAATCTGTTCCTGGGCTGCTGCGCACTCCCCTCCTTGCTAGCTTCCTTCAGACCCGGGGTGGAAAATTGGAGGTTCCCTCCAGAATTCATGTTGCTTTCTTTCCAATCTCTTTATGTTTCAGGGCTTGAATCTGTTCCTGGGCTGCTGCACTCTCACCTGCTTGCTAGCTTCTGTCAGTCCCGGCGTGGAAAACTGGAGGTTCCCTCCAGAATTCTTGTCGCTTTCTTTCCAGTCTCCTTATGTTTCAGGGCTTGAATCTGTTCCTGGGCTGCTGTGCACTCCCCTCCTTGCTACCTTCCGTCAGACCCGGCGTGGAAAACTGGAGGTTCCCTCCAGAATTCATGTTGCTTTCTTTCCAATCTCCTTATGTTTCAGGGCTTGAATCTGTTCCTGGGCTCCTGCCCTCTGGTAACGATCTCACCTGCTTGCTAGCTTCCGTCAGACCCAGCGTGGAAAACTGGAGGTTCCCTCCAGAATTCATGTCGCTTTCTTTCCAATCTCCTTATGTTTCAGGGCTTGAATCTGTTCCTGGGCTGCTGCGCACTCCCCTCCTTGCTAGCTTCCTTCAGAGCCTGGGTGGAGAACTGTAGTTTCCCTCCAGAATTCATGTCGCTTTCTTTCCAATCTCCTTATGTTTCAGAGCTTGAATCTGTTCCTGGGCTGCTGCGCACTCCCCTCCTTGCTAGCTTCCTTCAGACACGGCGTGGAAAACTGGAGTTTCCCTCCAGAATTCATGTCGCTTTCTTTCCAATCTCTTTATGTTTCAGGGCTTGAATCTGTTCCTGGGCTGCTGCACTCTGGTAACGATCTCACCTGCTTGCTAACTTCCATCAGACCCGGCGTGGAAAACTCCAGGTTCCCTCCAGAATTCATGTCTCTTTCTTTCCAATCTCCTTATGCTTCAGGGCTTGAATCTGTTCCTGGGCTGCTGCGCACTCCCCTGCTTGCTAGCTTCCTTCAGACCCGGGGTGGAAAACTGGAGGTTCCCTCCAGAATTCATGTCGCTTTCTTTCCAATCTCCGTATGTTTCAGGGCTTGAATCTGTTCCTGGGCTGCTGCACTCTCACCTGCTTGCTAGCTTCCTTCAGACCCGGCGTGGAAAACTGGAGCTTCCCTCCAGAATTCATGTTGCTTTCTTTCCAGTCTCCTTATGTTTCAGGGCTTGAATCTGTTCCTGGGCTCCTGCCCTCTGGTAACGATCTCACCTGCTTGCTAGCTTCCGTCAGACCCAGCGTGGAAAACTGGAGGTTCCCTCCAGAATTCATGTCGCTTTCTTTCCAATCTCTTTATGTTTCAGGGCTTGAATCTGTTCCTGGGCTTCTGCGCACTCCCCTCCTTGCTAGCTTCTGTCAGACCCGGCGTGGAAAACTGGAGGTTCCCTCCAGAATTCATGTCGCTTTCTTTCCAATCTCCTTATATTTCAGGGCTTGAATCTGTTCCTGGGCTCCTGCCCTCTGGTAACGATCTCACCTGCTTGCAAGTTTCCGTCAGACCCAGCGTGGAAAACTACTTAAAGTACCCTGACCTAATTTCCTTTTCTTTTTGTTTTTTTAGGGACAAAAAAAAGGAAAATGCGGACAGTCCCAGGAGCTGAAGAAGCTTCTGAGGTGGGAGGTGAAGCTTCTTGTAGAAATTTCAAGAATTCATGTCGCTTTCTTTCCAATCTCCTTATGTTTCAGGGCTTGAATCCGTTCCTGGGCTGCTGCACTCTCACCTGTTTGCTAGTTACCTTCAGACCCGGCGTGGAAAACTGGAGGTTCCCTCCAGAATTCATGTCGCTTTCTTTCCAATCTCCTTATGTTTCAGGGTTTGAATCTGTTGCTGGGCTCCTGCCCTCTGGTAACGATCTCACCTGCTTGCAAGCTTCCGTCAGAGCCAGCGTGAAAAACTACTTAAAGTACCCTGACCTAATTTCCTTTTCTTTTTGTTTTTTTAGGGATAAAAAAAAGGAAAATGCGGACAGTCCCAGGAGCTGAAGAAGCTTTTGAGGTGGGAGGTGAAGCTTCTTGTAGAAATTTCAAGAATTCATGTCGCTTTCTTTCCAATCTCCGTATGTTTCAGGGCTTGAATCTGTTCCTGGGCTGCTGCACTCTGGTAACTATCTCACCTGCTTGCTAGCTTCCGCCAGACCCGGGGTGGAAAACTGGAGGTTCCCTCCAGAATTCATGTCGCTTTCTTTCCAATCTCCTTATGTTTCAGGGCTTGAATCTGTTCCTGGGCTGCTGCACTCTCACCTCCTTGCTAGCTTCCTTCACACCCGGTGTGGAAAACTGGAGGTTCCCTCCAGAATTCTTGTCGCTTTCTTTCCAATCTCCTTATCTTTCAGGACTTGAATCTGTTCCTGGGCTGCTGCGCACTCCCCTCCTTGCTAGCTTCCGTCAGACCCGGCGTGGAAAACTGGAGGTTCCCTCCAGAATTCATGTCGCTTTCTTTCCAATCTCCTTATGTTTCAGGTCTTGAATCTGTTCCTGGGCTCCTGCCCTCTGGTAACGATCTCACCTGCTTGCTAGCTCCGTCAGACCCAGCGTGGAAAACTGGAGGTTCCCTCCAGAATTCATGTCGCTTTCTTTCCAATCTCTTTATGTTTCAGGGCTTGAATCTGTTCCTGGGCTGCTGCACTCTCACCTCCTTGCTAGCTTCCTTCACACCCGGTGTGGAAAACTGGAGGTTCCCTCCAGAATTCTTGTCGCTTTCTTTCCAATCTCCTTATCTTTCAGGACTTGAATCTGTTCCTGGGCTGCTGCGCACTCCCCTCCTTGCTAGCTTCCGTCAGACCCGGCGTGGAAAACTGGAGGTTCCCTCCAGAATTCATGTCGCTTTCTTTCCAATCTCCTTATGTTTCAGAGCTTGAATCTGTTCCTGGGCTGCTGCGCACTCCCCTGCTTGCTAGCTTCCTTCAGACCCGACGTGGGAAACTGGAGTTTCCCTCCAGAATTCATGTCGCTTTCTTTCCAGTCTCCTTATGTTTCAGGGCTTGAATCTGTTCCTGGGCTGCTGCACTCTGGTAACGATCTCACCTGCTTACTAGCTTCCGCCAGACCCGGGGTGGAAAACTGGAGGTTCCCTCCAGAATTCATGTTGCTTTCTTTCCAATCTCTTTATGTTTCAGGGCTTGAATCTGTTCCTGGGCTGCTGCGCACTCCCCTCCTTGCTAGCTTCCTTCAGACCCGGGGTGGAGAACTCGAGTTTCCCTCCAGAATTCATGTCGCTTTCTTTCCAATCTCCTTATCTTTCAGAGCTTGAATCTGTTCCTGGGCTGCTGCGCACTCGCCTGCTTGCTAGCTTCCTTCAGACCCGGCGTGGAAAACTGGAGTTTCCCTCCAGAATTCATGTCGCTTTCTTTCCAATCTCTTTATGTTTCAGGGCTTGAATCTTTTCCTGGGTTGCTGCACTCTGGTAACGATCTCACCTGCTTGCTAGCTTCCATCAGACCCGGCGTGGAAAACTCCAGGTTCCCTCCAGAATTCATGTCGCTTTCTTTCCAATCTCCTTATGTTTCAGGGCTTGAATCTGTTCCTGGGCTGCTGCGCACTCCCCTCCTTGCTAGCTTCCTTCAGACCCGGGGTGGAAAACTGGAGGTTCCCTCCAGAATTCATGTCGCTTTCTTTCCAATCTCCGTATGTTTCAGGGCTTGAATCTGTTCCTGGGCTCCTGCCCTCTGGTAACGATCTCACCTGCTTGCAAGCTTCCGTCAGAGCCAGCGTGGAAAACTACTTAAAGTACCCTGACCTAATTTCCTTTTCTTTTTGTTTTTTTAGCGACAAAAAAAAGGAAAATGCGGACAGTCCCAGGAGCTGAAGAAGCTTCTGAGGTGGGAGGTGAAGCTTCTTGTAGAAATTTCAAGAATTCATGTCACTTTCTTTCCAATCTCCTTATGTTTCAGGGCTTGAATCTGTTCCTGGGCTGCTGCGCACTCCCCTGCTTGCTAGCTTCCTTCAGACCCGGCGTGGAAAACTGGAGGTTCCCTCCAGAATTCATGTCGCTTTCTTTCCAATCTCCTTATGTTTCAGGGCTTGAATCTGTTCCTGGGCTGCTGCGCACTCCCCTCCTTGCTAGCTTCCTTCAGACACGGCGTGGAAAACTGGAGTTTCCCTCCAGAATTCATGTCGCTTTCTTTCCAATCTCCTTATGTTTCAGGGCTTGAATCTCTTCCTGGGCTGCTGCCCTCTGGTAACGATCTCACCTGCTTGCTAGCTTCCGTCAGACCCGGCGTGGAAAACTCCAGGTTCCCTCCAGAATTCATGTCACTTTTTTTCCAATCTCCTTATGTTTCAGAGCTTGAATCTGTTCCTGGGCTGCTGCGCACTCCCCTGCTTGCTAGCTTCCTTCAGACCCGGCGTGGAAAACTGGAGTTTCCCTCCAGAATTCATATCGCTTTCTTTCCAATCTCTTTATGTTTCAGGGCTTGAATCTGTTCCTGGGCTGCTGCACTCTGGTAACGATCTCACCTGCTTGCTAACTTCCATCAGACCCGGCGTGGAAAACTCCAGGTTCCCTCCAGAATTCATGTCTCTTTCTTTCCAATCTCCTTATGCTTCAGGGCTTGAATCTGTTCCTGGGCTGCTGCGCACTCCCCTCCTTGCTAGCTTCCTTCAGACCCGGGGTGGAAAACTGGAGGTTCCCTCCAGAATTCATGTCGCTTTCTTTCCAATCTCCGTATGTTTCAGGGCTTGAATCTGTTCCTGGGCTGCTGCACTCTCACCTGCTTGCTAGCTTCCGTCAGAGACTGCGTGGAAAACTGGAGCTTCCCTCCAGAATTCATGTTGCTTTCTTTCCAGTCTCCTTATGTTTCAGGGCTTGAATCTGTTCCTGGGCTCCTGCCCTCTGGTAACGATCTCACCTGCTTGCTAGCTTCCGTCAGACCCAGCGTGGAAAACTGGAGGTTCCCTCCAGAATTCATGTCGCTTTCTTTCCAATCTCTTTATGTTTCAGGGCTTGAATCTGTTCCTGGGCTTCTGCGCACTCCCCTCCTTGCTAGCTTCTGTCAGACCCGGCGTGGAAAACTGGAGGTTCCCTCCAGAATTCATGTCGCTTTCTTTCCAATCTCCTTATGTTTCAGGGCTTGAATCTGTTCCTGGGCTCCTGCCCTCTGGTAACGATCTCACCTGCTTGCAAGTTTCCGTCAGACCCAGCGTGGAAAACTACTTAAAGTACCCTGACCTAATTTCCTTTTCTTTTTGTTTTTTTAGGGACAAAAAAAAGGAAAATGCGGACAGTCCCAGGAGCTGAAGAAGCTTCTGAGGTGGGAGGTGAAGCTTCTTGTAGAAATTTCAAGAATTCATGTCGCTTTCTTTCCAATCTCCTTATGTTTCAGGGCTTGAATCCGTTCCTGGGCTGCTGCACTCTCACCTGTTTGCTAGTTACCTTCAGACCCGGCGTGGAAAACTGGAGGTTCCCTCCAGAATTCATGTCGCTTTCTTTCCAATCTCCTTATGTTTCAGGGTTTGAATCTGTTGCTGGGCTCCTGCCCTCTGGTAACGATCTCACCTGCTTGCAAGCTTCCGTCAGAGCCAGCGTGAAAAACTACTTAAAGTACCCTGACCTAATTTCCTTTTCTTTTTGTTTTTTTAGGGATAAAAAAAAGGAAAATGCGGACAGTCCCAGGAGCTGAAGAAGCTTCTGAGGTGGGAGGTGAAGCTTCTTGTAGAAATTTCAAGAATTCATGTCGCTTTCTTTCCAATCTCCGTATGTTTCAGGGCTTGAATCTGTTCCTGGGCTGCTGCACTCTGGTAACTATCTCACCTGCTTGCTAGCTTCCGCCAGACCCGGGGTGGAAAACTGGAGGTTCCCTCCAGAATTCATGTCGCTTTCTTTCCAATCTCCTTATGTTTCAGGTCTTGAATCTGTTCCTGGGCTCCTGCCCTCTGGTAACGATCTCACCTGCTTGCTAGCTCCGTCAGACCCAGCGTGGAAAACTGGAGGTTCCCTCCAGAATTCATGTCGCTTTCTTTCCAATCTCTTTATGTTTCAGGGCTTGAATCTGTTCCTGGGCTGCTGCGCACTCCCCTCCTTGCTAGCTTCCTTCAGACCCGGGGTGGAGAACTCGAGTTTCCCTCCAGAATTCATGTCGCTTTCTTTCCAATCTCCTTATCTTTCAGAGCTTGAATCTGTTCCTGGGCTGCTGCGCACTCGCCTGCTTGCTAGCTTCCTTCAGACCCGGCGTGGAAAACTGGAGTTTCCCTCCAGAATTCATGTCGCTTTCTTTCCAATCTCTTTATGTTTCAGGGCTTGAATCTTTTCCTGGGTTGCTGCACTCTGGTAACGATCTCACCTGCTTGCTAGCTTCCATCAGACCCGGCGTGGAAAACTCCAGGTTCCCTCCAGAATTCATGTCTCTTTCTTTCCAATCTCCTTATGTTTCAGGGCTTGAATCTGTTCCTGGGCTGCTGCGCACTCCCCTCCTTGCTAGCTTCCTTCAGACCCGGGGTGGAAAACTGGAGGTTCCCTCCAGAATTCATGTCGCTTTCTTTCCAATCTCCGTATGTTTCAGGGCTTGAATCTGTTCCTGGGCTGCTGCACTCTGACCTGCTTGCTAGCTTCCGTCAGAGACTACGTGGAAAACTGGAGCTTCCCTCCAGAATTCATGTTGCTTTCTTTCCAATCTCCTTATGTTTCAGGGCTTGAATCCGTTCCTGGGCTGCTGCACTCTCACCTGTTTGCTAGTTACCTTCAGAACCGGCGTGGAAAACTGGTGGTTCCCTCCAGAATTCATGTCGCTTTCTTTCCAATCTCCTTATGTTTCAGGGCTTGAATCTGTTCCTGGGCTGCTGCACTCTCACCTGCTTGCTAGCTTCCGCCAGACCCGGGGTGGAAAACTGGGGGTTCCCTCCAGAATTCATGTCGCTTTCTTTCCAATCTCCTTATGTTTCAGGTCTTGAATCTCTTCCTGGGCTCCTGCCCTCTGGTAACGATCTCACCTGCTTGCTAGCTCCGTCAGACCCAGCGTGGAAAACTGGAGGTTCCCTCCAGAATTCATGTCGCTTTCTTTCCAATCTCTTTATGTTTCATGGCTTGAATCTGTTCCTGGGCTGCTGCACTCTCACCTCCTTGCTAGCTTCCTTCACACCCGGTGTGGAAAACTGGAGGTTCCCTCCAGAATTCTTGTCGCTTTCTTTCCAATCTCCTTATCTTTCAGGACTTGAATCTGTTCCTGGGCTGCTGCGCACTCCCCTCCTTGCTAGCTTCCGTCAGACCCGGCGTGGAAAACTGGAGGTTCCCTCCAGAATTCATGTCGCTTTCTTTCCAATCTCCTTATGTTTCAGGTCTTGAATCTGTTCCTGGGCTCCTGCCCTCTGGTAGCGATCTCACCTGCTTGCTAGCTTCCGTCAGACCCGGCGTGGAAAACTGGAGGTTCCCTCCAGAATTCATGTCGCTTTCTTTCCAATCTCTTTATGTTTCAGGGCTTGAATCTGTTCCTGGGCTTCTGCACTCTCACCTGCTTGCTAGCTTCTGTCAGTCCCGGCGTGGAAAACTGGAGGTTCCCTCCAGAATTCATGTCGCTTTCTTTCCAATCTCCTTATGTTTCAGGGCTTGAATCTGTTCCTGGGCTCCTGCCCTCTGGTAACGATCTCACCTGCTTTCAAGCATCCGTCAGAGCCAGCGTGGAAAACTACTTAAAGTACCCTGACCAAATTTCCTTTTCTTTTTGTTTTTTTAGGGACAAAAAAAAGGAAAATGCGGACAGTCCCAGGAGCTGAAGAAGCTTCTGAGGTGGGAGTTGAAGCTTCTTGTAGAAATTTCAAGAATTCATGTCGCTTTCTTTCCAATCTCCTTATGTTTCAGGGCTTGAATCTGTTCCTGGGCTGCTGCACTCTCACCTGTTTGCTAGCTACCTTCAGACCCGGCGTGGAAAACTGGAGGTTCCCTCCAGAATTCATGTCGCTTTCTTTCCAATCTCCTTATGTTTCAGGTCTTGAATCTGTTCCTGGGCTCCTGCCTTCTGGTAACGATCTCACCTGCTTGCTAGCTTCCGTCAGACCCGGCGTGGAAAATTGGAGGTTCCCTCCAGAATTCATGTTGCTTTCTTTCCAATCTCTTTATGTTTCAGGGCTTGAATCTGTTCCTGGGCTGCTGCACTCTCACCTGCTTGCTAGCTTCTGTCAGTCCCGGCGTGGAAAACTGGAGGTTCCCTCCAGAATTCTTGTCGCTTTCTTTCCAGTCTCCTTATGTTTCAGGGCTTGAATCTGTTCCTGGGCTGCTGTGCACTCCCCTCCTTGCTACCTTCCGTCAGACCCGGCGTGGAAAACTGGAGGTTCCCTCCAGAATTCATGTTGCTTTCTTTCCAATCTCCTTATGTTTCAGGGCTTGAATCTGTTCCTGGGCTCCTGCCCTCTGGTAACGATCTCACCTGCTTGCTAGCTTCCGTCAGACCCAGCGTGGAAAACTGGAGGTTCCCTCCAGAATTCATGTCGCTTTCTTTCCAATCTCCTTATGTTTCAGGGCTTGAATCTGTTCCTAAGCTTCTGCGCACTCCCCTCCTTGCTAGCTTCTGTCAGACCCGGCGTGGAAAACTGGAGGTTCCCTTCATGTCCCTTTCTTTCCAATCTCCTTATGTTTCAGGGCTTGAATCTGTTCCTGGGCTGCTGCCCTCTGGTAACGATCTCACCTGCTTGCAAGCTTCCGTCAGAGCCAGCGTGGAAAACTACTTACCCTGACCTAATTTCCTTTTCTTTTTGTTTTTTTAGGGACAAAAAAAAGGAAATTGCGGACAGTCCCAGGAGCTGAAGAAGCTTCTGAGGTGGGAGGTGAAGCTTCTTGTAGAAATTTCAAGAATTCATGTCACTTTCTTTCCAATCTCCTTATGTTTCAGGGCTTGAATCTGTTCCTGGGCTGCTGCACTCTCACCTGCTTGCTAGCTTCTGTCAGAGCCAGCGTGGAAAACTGGAGGTTCCCTCCAGAATTCTTGTCGCTTTCTTTCCAATCTCCTTATGTTTCAGGGCTTGAATCTGTTCCTGGGCTGCTGCACTTTCACCTGCTTGCTAGCTTCTGTCAGTCCCAGCGTGGAAAACTGGAGGTTCCCTCCAGAATTCATGTCGCTTTCTTTCCAATCTCCTTATGTTTCAGGGCTTGAATCTGTTCCTGGGCTGCTGCGCACTCCCCTCCTTGCTAGCTTCCGTCAGACCCGGCGTGGAAAACTGGAGGTTCCCTCCAGAATTCATGTTGCTTTCTTTCCAATCTCCTTATGTTTCAGGGCTTGAATCTGTTCCTGGGCTCCTGCCCTCTGGTAACGATCTCACCTGCTTGCTAGCTTCCGTCAGACCCAGCGTGGAAAACTGGAGGTTCCCTCCAGAATTCATGTCGCTTTCTTTCCAATCTCCTTATGTTTCAGTGCTTGAATCTGTTCCTGGGCTGCTGCGCACTCCCCTCCTTGCTAGCTTCCTTCAGACCCGGGGTGGAAAATTGGAGGTTCCCTCCAGAATTCATGTTGCTTTCTTTCCAATCTCTTTATGTTTCAGGGCTTGAATCTGTTCCTGGGCTGCTGCACTCTCACCTGCTTGCTAGCTTCTGTCAGTCCCGGCGTGGAAAACTGGAGGTTCCCTCCAGAATTC
This sequence comes from Pelmatolapia mariae, assembly GCF_036321145.2. Lineage (NCBI taxonomy): Eukaryota > Metazoa > Chordata > Actinopteri > Cichliformes > Cichlidae > Pelmatolapia > Pelmatolapia mariae. The sequence continues at coordinate 20,013,079 of NC_086240.1, read as the reverse complement.
TTGTCGCTTTCTTTCCAGTCTCCTTATGTTTCAGGGCTTGAATCTGTTCCTGGGCTGCTGTGCACTCCCCTCCTTGCTACCTTCCGTCAGACCCGGCGTGGAAAACTGGAGGTTCCCTCCAGAATTCATGTTGCTTTCTTTCCAATCTCCTTATGTTTCAGGGCTTGAATCTGTTCCTGGGCTCCTGCCCTCTGGTAACGATCTCACCTGCTTGCTAGCTTCCGTCAGACCCAGCGTGGAAAACTGGAGGTTCCCTCCAGAATTCATGTCGCTTTCTTTCCAATCTCTTTATGTTTCAGGGCTTGAATCTGTTCCTGGGCTGCTGCACTCTGACCTGCTTGCTAGCTTCCGTCAGAGACTACGTGGAAAACTGGAGCTTCCCTCCAGAATTCATGTTGCTTTCTTTCCAATCTCCTTATGTTTCAGGGCTTGAATCCGTTCCTGGGCTGCTGCACTCTCACCTGTTTGCTAGTTACCTTCAGACCCGGCGTGGAAAACTGGTGGTTCCCTCCAGAATTCATGTCGCTTTCTTTCCAATCTCCTTATGTTTCAGGGCTTGAATCTGTTCCTGGGCTGCTGCACTCTCACCTCCTTGCTAGCTTCCGCCAGACCCGGGGTGGAAAACTGGGGGTTCCCTCCAGAATTCATGTCGCTTTCTTTCCAATCTCCTTATGTTTCAGGTCTTGAATCTCTTCCTGGGCTCCTGCCCTCTGGTAACGATCTCACCTGCTTGCTAGCTCCGTCAGACCCAGCGTGGAAAACTGGAGGTTCCCTCCAGAATTCATGTCGCTTTCTTTCCAATCTCTTTATGTTTCATGGCTTGAATCTGTTCCTGGGCTGCTGCACTCTCACCTCCTTGCTAGCTTCCTTCACACCCGGTGTGGAAAACTGGAGGTTCCCTCCAGAATTCTTGTCGCTTTCTTTCCAATCTCCTTATCTTTCAGGACTTGAATCTGTTCCTGGGCTGCTGCGCACTCCCCTCCTTGCTAGCTTCCGTCAGACCCGGCGTGGAAAACTGGAGGTTCCCTCCAGAATTCATGTCGCTTTCTTTCCAATCTCCTTATGTTTCAGGTCTTGAATCTGTTCCTGGGCTCCTGCCCTCTGGTAGCGATCTCACCTGCTTGCTAGCTTCCGTCAGACCCGGCGTGGAAAACTGGAGGTTCCCTCCAGAATTCATGTCGCTTTCTTTCCAATCTCTTTATGTTTCAGGGCTTGAATCTGTTCCTGGGCTTCTGCACTCTCACCTGCTTGCTAGCTTCTGTCAGTCCCGGCGTGGAAAACTGGAGGTTCCCTCCAGAATTCATGTCGCTTTCTTTCCAATCTCCTTATGTTTCAGGGCTTGAATCTGTTCCTGGGCTCCTGCCCTCTGGTAACGATCTCACCTGCTTTCAAGCATCCGTCAGAGCCAGCGTGGAAAACTACTTAAAGTACCCTGACCAAATTTCCTTTTCTTTTTGTTTTTTTAGGGACAAAAAAAAGGAAAATGCGGACAGTCCCAGGAGCTGAAGAAGCTTCTGAGGTGGGAGTTGAAGCTTCTTGTAGAAATTTCAAGAATTCATGTCGCTTTCTTTCCAATCTCTTTATGTTTCAGGGCTTGAATCTGTTCCTGGGCTGCTGCACTCTCACCTGTTTGCTAGCTACCTTCAGACCCGGCGTGGAAAACTGGAGGTTCCCTCCAGAATTCATGTCGCTTTCTTTCCAATCTCCTTATGTTTCAGGTCTTGAATCTGTTCCTGGGCTCCTGCCTTCTGGTAACGATCTCACCTGCTTGCTAGCTTCCGTCAGACCCGGCGTGGAAAATTGGAGGTTCCCTCCAGAATTCATGTTGCTTTCTTTCCAATCTCTTTATGTTTCAGGGCTTGAATCTGTTCCTGGGCTGCTGCACTCTCACCTGTTTGCTAGCTACCTTCAGACCCGGCGTGGAAAACTGGAGGTTCCCTCCAGAATTCATGTCGCTTTCTTTCCAATCTCCTTATGTTTCAGGTCTTGAATCTGTTCCTGGGCTGCTGCCCTCTGGTAACGATCTCACCTGCTTGCAAGCTTCCGTCAGAGCCAGCGTGGAAAACTACTTACCCTGACCTAATTTCCTTTTCTTTTTGTTTTTTTAGGGACAAAAAAAAGGAAATTGCGGACAGTCCCAGGAGCTGAAGAAGCTTCTGAGGTGGGAGGTGAAGCTTCTTGTAGAAATTTCAAGAATTCATGTCACTTTCTTTCCAATCTCCTTATGTTTCAGGGCTTGAATCTGTTCCTGGGCTGCTGCACTCTCACCTCCTTGCTAGCTTCTGTCAGAGCCAGCGTGGAAAACTGGAGGTTCCCTCCAGAATTCTTGTCGCTTTCTTTCCAATCTCCTTATGTTTCAGGGCTTGAATCTGTTCCTGGGCTGCTGCACTTTCACCTGCTTGCTAGCTTCTGTCAGTCCCGGCGTGGAAAACTGGAGGTTCCCTCCAGAATTCATGTCGCTTTCTTTCCAATCTCCTTATGTTTCAGGGCTTGAATCTGTTCCTGGGCTGCTGCGCACTCCCCTCCTTGCTAGCTTCCGTCAGACCCGGCGTGGAAAACTGGAGGTTCCCTCCAGAATTCATGTTGCTTTCTTTCCAATCTCCTTATGTTTCAGGGTTTGAATCTGTTCCTGGGCTCCTGCCCTCTGGTAACGATCTCACCTGCTTGCTAGCTTCCGTCAGACCCAGCGTGGAAAACTGGAGGTTCCCTCCAGAATTCATGTCGCTTTCTTTCCAATCTCCTTATGTTTCAGTGCTTGAATCTGTTCCTGGGCTGCTGCGCACTCCCCTCCTTGCTAGCTTCCTTCAGACCCGGGGTGGAAAATTGGAGGTTCCCTCCAGAATTCATGTTGCTTTCTTTCCAATCTCTTTATGTTTCAGGGCTTGAATCTGTTCCTGGGCTGCTGCACTCTCACCTGCTTGCTAGCTTCTGTCAGTCCCGGCGTGGAAAACTGGAGGTTCCCTCCAGAATTCTTGTCGCTTTCTTTCCAGTCTCCTTATGTTTCAGGGCTTGAATCTGTTCCTGGGCTGCTGTGCACTCCCCTCCTTGCTACCTTCCGTCAGACCCGGCGTGGAAAACTGGAGGTTCCCTCCAGAATTCATGTTGCTTTCTTTCCAATCTCCTTATGTTTCAGGGCTTGAATCTGTTCCTGGGCTCCTGCCCTCTGGTAACGATCTCACCTGCTTGCTAGCTTCCGTCAGACCCAGCGTGGAAAACTGGAGGTTCCCTCCAGAATTCATGTCGCTTTCATTCCAATCTCCTTATGTTTCAGGGCTTGAATCTGTTCCTAAGCTTCTGCGCACTCCCCTCCTTGCTAGCTTCTGTCAGACCCGGCGTGGAAAACTGGAGGTTCCCTTCATGTCGCTTTCTTTCCAATCTCCTTATGTTTCAGGGCTTGAATCTGTTCCTGGGCTGCTGCCCTCTGGTAACGATCTCACCTGCTTGCAAGCTTCCGTCAGAGCCAGCGTGGAAAACTACTTACCCTGACCTAATTTCCTTTTCTTTTTGTTTTTTTAGGGACAAAAAAAAGGAAATTGCGGACAGTCCCAGGAGCTGAAGAAGCTTCTGAGGTGGGAGGTGAAGCTTCTTGTAGAAATTTCAAGAATTCATGTCGCTTTCTTTCCAATCTCCTTATGTTTCAGGGCTTGAATCTGTTCCTGGGCTGCTGCGCACTCCCCTCCTTGCTAGCTTCCGTCAGACCCGGCGTGGAAAACTGGAGGTTCCCTCCAGAATTCATGTTGCTTTCTTTCCAATCTCCTTATGTTTCAGGGCTTGAATCTGTTCCTGGGCTCCTGCCCTCTGGTAACGATCTCACCTGCTTGCTAGCTTCCGTCAGACCCAGCGTGGAAAACTGGAGGTTCCCTCCAGAATTCATGTCGCTTTCTTTCCAATCTCCTTATGTTTCAGTGCTTGAATCTGTTCCTGGGCTGCTGCGCACTCCCCTCCTTGCTAGCTTCCTTCAGACCCGGGGTGGAAAATTGGAGGTTCCCTCCAGAATTCATGTTGCTTTCTTTCCAATCTCTTTATGTTTCAGGGCTTGAATCTGTTCCTGGGCTGCTGCACTCTCACCTGCTTGCTAGCTTCTGTCAGTCCCGGCGTGGAAAACTGGAGGTTCCCTCCAGAATTCTTGTCGCTTTCTTTCCAGTCTCCTTATGTTTCAGGGCTTGAATCTGTTCCTGGGCTGCTGTGCACTCCCCTCCTTGCTACCTTCCGCCAGACCCGGCGTGGAAAACTGGAGGTTCCCTCCAGAATTCATGTTGCTTTCTTTCCAATCTCCTTATGTTTCAGGGCTTGAATCTGTTCCTGGGCTCCTGCCCTCTGGTAACGATCTCACCTGCTTGCTAGCTTCCGTCAGACCCAGCGTGGAAAACTGGAGGTTCCCTCCAGAATTCATGTCGCTTTCTTTCCAATCTCTTTATGTTTCAGGGCTTGAATCTGTTCCTGGGCTGCTGCACTCTGACCTGCTTGCTAGCTTCCGTCAGAGACTACGTGGAAAACTGGAGCTTCCCTCCAGAATTCATGTTGCTTTCTTTCCAATTTCCTTATGTTTCAGGGCTTGAATCCGTTCCTGGGCTGCTGCACTCTCACCTGTTTGCTAGTTACCTTCAGACCCGGCGTGGAAAACTGGTGGTTCCCTCCAGAATTCATGTCGCTTTCTTTCCAATCTCCTTATGTTTCAGGGCTTGAATCTGTTCCTGGGCTGCTGCACTCTCACCTCCTTGCTAGCTTCCGCCAGACCCGGGGTGGAAAACTGGGGGTTCCCTCCAGAATTCATGTCGCTTTCTTTCCAATCTCCTTATGTTTCAGGTCTTGAATCTCTTCCTGGGCTCCTGCCCTCTGGTAACGATCTCACCTGCTTGCTAGCTCCGTCAGACCCAGCGTGGAAAACTGGAGGTTCCCTCCAGAATTCATGTCGCTTTCTTTCCAATCTCTTTATGTTTCATGGCTTGAATCTGTTCCTGGGCTGCTGCACTCTCACCTCCTTGCTAGCTTCCTTCACACCCGGTGTGGAAAACTGGAGGTTCCCTCCAGAATTCTTGTCGCTTTCTTTCCAATCTCCTTATCTTTCAGGACTTGAATCTGTTCCTGGGCTGCTGCGCACTCCCCTCCTTGCTAGCTTCCGTCAGACCCGGCGTGGAAAACTGGAGGTTCCCTCCAGAATTCATGTCGCTTTCTTTCCAATCTCCTTATGTTTCAGGTCTTGAATCTGTTCCTGGGCTCCTGCCCTCTGGTAGCGATCTCACCTGCTTGCTAGCTTCCGTCAGACCCGGCGTGGAAAACTGGAGGTTCCCTCCAGAATTCATGTCGCTTTCTTTCCAATCTCTTTATGTTTCAGGGCTTGAATCTGTTCCTGGGCTTCTGCACTCTCACCTGCTTGCTAGCTTCTGTCAGTCCCGGCGTGGAAAACTGGAGGTTCCCTCCAGAATTCATGTCGCTTTCTTTCCAATCTCCTTATGTTTCAGGGCTTGAATCTGTTCCTGGGCTCCTGCCCTCTGGTAACGATCTCACCTGCTTTCAAGCATCCGTCAGAGCCAGCGTGGAAAACTACTTAAAGTACCCTGACCAAATTTCCTTTTCTTTTTGTTTTTTTAGGGACAAAAAAAAGGAAAATGCGGACAGTCCCAGGAGCTGAAGAAGCTTCTGAGGTGGGAGTTGAAGCTTCTTGTAGAAATTTCAAGAATTCATGTCGCTTTCTTTCCAATCTCTTTATGTTTCAGGGCTTGAATCTGTTCCTGGGCTGCTGCACTCTCACCTGTTTGCTAGCTACCTTCAGACCCGGCGTGGAAAACTGGAGGTTCCCTCCAGAATTCATGTCGCTTTCTTTCCAATCTCCTTATGTTTCAGGTCTTGAATCTGTTCCTGGGCTCCTGCCTTCTGGTAACGATCTCACCTGCTTGCTAGCTTCCGTCAGACCCGGCGTGGAAAATTGGAGGTTCCCTCCAGAATTCATGTTGCTTTCTTTCCAATCTCTTTATGTTTCAGGGCTTGAATCTGTTCCTGGGCTGCTGCACTCTCACCTGTTTGCTAGCTTCCGTCAGACCCGGCGTGGAAAACTGGAGGTTCCCTCCAGAATTCATGTCGCTTTCTTTCCAATCTCCTTATGTTTCAGGTCTTGAATCTGTTCCTGGGCTGCTGCCCTCTGGTAACGATCTCACCTGCTTGCAAGCTTCCGTCAGAGCCAGCGTGGAAAACTACTTACCCTGACCTAATTTCCTTTTCTTTTTGTTTTTTTAGGGACAAAAAAAAGGAAATTGCGGACAGTCCCAGGAGCTGAAGAAGCTTCTGAGGTGGGAGGTGAAGCTTCTTGTAGAAATTTCAAGAATTCATGTCACTTTCTTTCCAATCTCCTTATGTTTCAGGGCTTGAATCTGTTCCTGGGCTGCTGCACTCTCACCTCCTTGCTAGCTTCTGTCAGAGCCAGCGTGGAAAACTGGAGGTTCCCTCCAGAATTCTTGTCGCTTTCTTTCCAATCTCCTTATGTTTCAGGGCTTGAATCTGTTCCTGGGCTGCTGCACTTTCACCTGCTTGCTAGCTTCTGTCAGTCCCGGCGTGGAAAACTGGAGGTTCCCTCCAGAATTCATGTCGCTTTCTTTCCAATCTCCTTATGTTTCAGGGCTTGAATCTGTTCCTGGGCTGCTGCGCACTCCCCTCCTTGCTAGCTTCCGTCAGACCCGGCGTGGAAAACTGGAGGTTCCCTCCAGAATTCATGTTGCTTTCTTTCCAATCTCCTTATGTTTCAGGGTTTGAATCTGTTCCTGGGCTCCTGCCCTCTGGTAACGATCTCACCTGCTTGCTAGCTTCCGTCAGACCCAGCGTGGAAAACTGGAGGTTCCCTCCAGAATTCATGTCGCTTTCTTTCCAATCTCCTTATGTTTCAGTGCTTGAATCTGTTCCTGGGCTGCTGCGCACTCCCCTCCTTGCTAGCTTCCTTCAGACCCGGGGTGGAAAATTGGAGGTTCCCTCCAGAATTCATGTTGCTTTCTTTCCAATCTCTTTATGTTTCAGGGCTTGAATCTGTTCCTGGGCTGCTGCACTCTCACCTGCTTGCTAGCTTCTGTCAGTCCCGGCGTGGAAAACTGGAGGTTCCCTCCAGAATTCTTGTCGCTTTCTTTCCAGTCTCCTTATGTTTCAGGGCTTGAATCTGTTCCTGGGCTGCTGTGCACTCCCCTCCTTGCTACCTTCCGTCAGACCCGGCGTGGAAAACTGGAGGTTCCCTCCAGAATTCATGTTGCTTTCTTTCCAATCTCCTTATGTTTCAGGGCTTGAATCTGTTCCTGGGCTCCTGCCCTCTGGTAACGATCTCACCTGCTTGCTAGCTTCCGTCAGACCCAGCGTGGAAAACTGGAGGTTCCCTCCAGAATTCATGTCGCTTTCATTCCAATCTCCTTATGTTTCAGGGCTTGAATCTGTTCCTAAGCTTCTGCGCACTCCCCTCCTTGCTAGCTTCTGTCAGACCCGGCGTGGAAAACTGGAGGTTCCCTTCATGTCGCTTTCTTTCCAATCTCCTTATGTTTCAGGGCTTGAATCTGTTCCTGGGCTGCTGCCCTCTGGTAACGATCTCACCTGCTTGCAAGCTTCCGTCAGAGCCAGCGTGGAAAACTACTTACCCTGACCTAATTTCCTTTTCTTTTTGTTTTTTTAGGGACAAAAAAAAGGAAATTGCGGACAGTCCCAGGAGCTGAAGAAGCTTCTGAGGTGGGAGGTGAAGCTTCTTGTAGAAATTTCAAGAATTCATGTCACTTTCTTTCCAATCTCCTTATGTTTCAGGGCTTGAATCTGTTCCTGGGCTGCTGCACTCTCACCTCCTTGCTAGCTTCTGTCAGAGCCAGCGTGGAAAACTGGAGGTTCCCTCCAGAATTCTTGTCGCTTTCTTTCCAATCTCCTTATGTTTCAGGGCTTGAATCTGTTCCTGGGCTGCTGCACTCTCACCTGCTTGCTAGCTTCTGTCAGTCCCGGCGTGGAAAACTGGAGGTTCCCTCCAGAATTCATGTCGCTTTCTTTCCAATCTCCTTATGTTTCAGGGCTTGAATCTGTTCCTGGGCTGCTGCGCACTCCCCTCCTTGCTAGCTTCCGTCAGACCCGGCGTGGAAAACTGGAGGTTCCCTCCAGAATTCATGTTGCTTTCTTTCCAATCTCCTTATGTTTCAGGGCTTGAATCTGTTCCTGGGCTCCTGCCCTCTGGTAACGATCTCACCTGCTTGCTAGCTTCCGTCAGACCCAGCGTGGAAAACTGGAGGTTCCCTCCAGAATTCATGTCGCTTTCTTTCCAATCTCCTTATGTTTCAGTGCTTGAATCTGTTCCTGGGCTGCTGCACTCTCACCTGCTTGCTAGCTTCTGTCAGTCCCGGCGCAGAAAACTGGAGGTTCCCTCCAGAATTCATGTCGCTTTCTTTCCAATCTCTTTATGTTTCAGGGCTCGAATCTGTTCCTGGGCTGCTGCACTCTCACCTGCTTGCTAGCTTCCTTCAGACCCGGCGTGGAAAACTGGAGGTTTCCTCCAGAATTCATGTCGCTTTCTTTCCAATCTCCTTATGTTTCAGGGTTTGAATCTGTTCCTGGGCTCCTGCCCTCTGGTAACGATCTCACCTGCTTGCAAGCTTCCGTCAGAGCCAGCGTGGAAAACTACTTAAAGTACCCTGACCTAATTTCCTTTTCTTTTTGTTTTTTTAGGTACAAAAAAAAGGAAAATGCGGACAGTCCCAGGAGCTGAAGAAGCTTCTGAGGTGGGAGGTGAAGCTTCTTGTAGAAATTTCAAGAATTCATGTCGCTTTCTTTCCAATCTCCTTATGTTTCAGGGCTTGAATCTGTTCCTGGGCTGCTGCACTCTCACCTCCTTGCTAGCTTCTGTCAGTCCCGGCGTGGAAAACTGGAGGTTCCCTCCAGAATTCATGTTGCTTTCTTTCCAATCTCCTTATGTTTCAGGGCTTGAATCCGTTCCTGGGCTGCTGCACTCTCACCTGCTTACTAGCTTCCTTCAGACCCGGCGTGGAAAACTGGAGGTTCCCTCCAGAATTCATGTCGCTTTCTTTCCATTCTCCTTATGTTTCAGGGCTTGAATCTGTTCCTGGGCTCCTGCCCTCTGGTAACGATCTCACCTGCTTGCTAGCTTCCTTCAGACCCGGCGTGGAAAACTGGAGGTTCCCTCCAGAATTCATGTTGCTTTCTTTCCAATCTCCTTATGTTTCAGGGCTTGAATCTGTTCCTGGGCTCCTGCCCACTGGTAATGATCTCACCTGCTTGCTAGCTTCCGTCAGACCCAGCGTGGAAAACTGGAGGTTCCCTCCAGAATTCATGTCGCTTTTTTTCCAATCTCTTTATGTTTCAGGGCTTGAATCTGTTCCTGGGCTGCTGCACTCTCACCTGCTTGCTAGCTTCCGTCAGACCCGGCGTGGAAAACTGGAGGTTTCCTCCAGAATTCATGTCGCTTTCTTTCCAATCTCCTTATGTTTCAGGGCTTGAATCTGTTCCTGGGCTCCTGCCCTCTGGTAACGATCTCACCTGCTTGCAAGCTTCCGTCAGAGCCAGCGTGAAAAACTACTTAAAGTACCCTGACCTAATTTCCTTTTCTTTTTGTTTTTTTAGGGATAAAAAAAAGGAAAATGCGGACAGTCCCAGGAGCTGAAGAAGCTTCTGAGGTGGGAGGTGAAGCTTCTTGTAGAAATTTCAAGAATTCATGTCGCTTTCTTTCCAATCTCCGTATGTTTCAGGGCTTGAATCTGTTCCTGGGCTGCTGCACTCTGGTAACGATCTCACCTGCTTGCTAGCTTCCGCCAGACCCGGGGTGGAAAACTTGAGGTTCCCTCCAGAATTCATGTCGCTTTCTTTCCAATCTCCTTATGTTTCAGGTCTTGAATCTGTTCCTGGGCTGCTGCACTCTCACCTGCTTGCTAGCTTCTGTCAGTCCCGGCGTGGAAAACTGGAGGTTCCCTCCAGAATTCATGTTGCTTTCTTTCCAATCTTCTTATGTTTCAAATCTTGAATCTGTTCCTGGGCTGCTGCACTCTCACCTGCTTGCTAGCTTCTGTCAGTCCCGGCGTGGAAAACTGGAGGTTCCCTCCAGAATTCTTGTCGCTTTCTTTCCAGTCACCTTATGTTTCAGGGCTTGAATCTGTTCCTGGGCTGCTGTGCACTCCCCTCCTTGCTACCTTCCGTCAGACCCGGCGTGGAAAACTGGAGGTTCCCTCCAGAATTCATGTCGCTTTCTTTCCAATCTCCTTATGTTTCAGGGCTTGAATCTGTTCCTGGGCTCCTGCCCTCTGGTAACGATCTCACCTGCTTGCAAGCTTCCGTCAGAGCCAGCGTGGAAAACTACTTACCCTGACCTAATTTCCTTTTCTTTTTGTTTTTTTAGGGACAAAAAAAAGGAAATTGCGGACAGTCCCAGGAGCTGAAGAAGCTTCTGAGGTGGGAGGTGAAGCTTCTTGTAGAAATTTCAAGAATTCATGTCGCTTTCTTTCCAATCTCCTTATGTTTCAGGGCTTGAATCTGTTCCTGGGCTGCTGCACTCTCACCTGCTTGCTAGCTTCTGTCAGTCCCGGCGTGGAAAACTGGAGGTTCCCTCCAGAATTCAAGTCGCTTTCTTTCCAATCTCCTTATGTTTCAGGGCTTGAATCTGTTCCTGGGCTGCTGCGCACTCCCCTCCTTGCTAGCTTCCGTCAGACCCGGCGTGGAAAACTGGAGGTTCCCTCCAGAATTCATGTCGCTTTCTTTCCAATCTCCTTATGTTTCAGGTCTTGAATCTGTTCCTGGGCTCGTGCCCTCTGGTAGCGATCTCACCTGCTTGCTAGCTTCCGTCAGACCCGGCGTGGAAAACTGGAGGTTCCCTCCAGAATTCATGTCGCTTTCTTTCCAATCTCCTTATGTTTCAGTGCTTGAATCTGTTCCTGGGCTGCTGCACTCTCACCTGCTTGCTAGCTTCTGTCAGTCCCGGCGTGGAAAACTGGAGGTTCCCTCCAGAATTCATGTCGCTTTCTTTCCAATCTCTTTATGTTTCAGGGCTCGAATCTGTTCCTGGGCTGCTGCACTCTCACCTGCTTGCTAGCTTCTTTCAGACCCGGCGTGGAAAACTGGAGGTTTCCTCCAGAATTCATGTCGCTTTCTTTCCAATCTCCTTATGTTTCAGGGTTTGAATCTGTTCCTGGGCTCCTGCCCTCTGGTAACGATCTCACCTGCTTGCAAGCTTCCGTCAGAGCCAGCGTGGAAAACTACTTAAAGTACCCTGACCTAATTTCCTTTTCTTTTTGTTTTTTTAGGGACAAAAAAAAGGAAAATGCGGACAGTCCCGGGAGCTGAAGAAGCTTCTGAGGTGGGAGGTGAAGCTTCTTGTAGAAATTTCAAGAATTCATGTCGCTTTCTTTCCAATCTCCGTATGTTTCAGGGCTTGAATCTGTTCCTGGGCTGCTGCACTCTGGTAACGATCTCACCTGCTTGCTAGCTTCCGCCAGACCCGGGGTGGAAAACTGGAGGTTCCCTCCAGAATTCATGTCGCTTTCTTTCCAATCTTCTTATGTTTCAGGTCTTGAATCTGTTCCTGGGCTGCTGCACTCTCACCTGCTTGCTAGCTTCTGTCAGTCCCGGCGTGGAAAACTGGAGGTTCCCTCCAGAATTCTTGTCGCTTTCTTTCCAGTCTCCTTATGTTTCAGGGCTTGAATCTGTTCCTGGGCTGCTGTGCACTCCCCTCCTTGCTACCTTCCGTCAGACCCGGCGTGGAAAACTGGAGGTTCCCTCCAGAATTCATGTTGCTTTCTTTCCAATCTCGTTATGTTTCAGGGCTTGAATCTGTTCCTGGGCTGCTGCACTCTGGTAACGATCTCACCTGCTTGCTAGCTTCCGCCAGACCCGGGGTGGAAAACTGGAGGTTCCCTCCAGAATTCATGTTGCTTTCTTTCCAATCTCTTTATGTTTCAGGGCTTGAATCTGTTCCTGGGCTGCTGCGCACTCCCCTCCTTGCTAGCTTCCTTCAGACCCGGGGTGGAGAACTCGAGTTTCCCTCCAGAATTCATGTCGCTTTCTTTCCAATCTCCTTATCTTTCAGAGCTTGAATCTGTTCCTGGGCTGCTGCGCACTCGCCTGCTTGCTAGCTTCCTTCAGACCCGGCGTGGAAAACTGGAGGTTCCCTCCAGAATTCATGTCGCTTTCTTTCCATTCTCCTTATGTTTCAGGGCTTGAATCTGTTCCTGGGCTCCTGCCCTCTGGTAACGATCTCACCTGCTTGCTAGCTTCCTTCAGACCCGGCGTGGAAAACTGGAGGTTCCCTCCAGAATTCATGTTGCTTTCTTTCCAATCTCCTTATGTTTCAGGGCTTGAATCTGTTCCTGGGCTCCTGCCCACTGGTAATGATCTCACCTGCTTGCTAGCTTCCGTCAGACCCAGCGTGGAAAACTGGAGGTTCCCTCCAGAATTCATGTCGCTTTTTTTCCAATCTCTTTATGTTTCAGGGCTTGAATCTGTTCCTGGGCTGCTGCACTCTCACCTGCTTGCTAGCTTCCGTCAGACCCGGCGTGGAAAACTGGAGGTTTCCTCCAGAATTCATGTCGCTTTCTTTCCAATCTCCTTATGTTTCAGGGCTTGAATCTGTTCCTGGGCTCCTGCCCTCTGGTAACGATCTCACCTGCTTGCTAGCTTCCGTCAGACCCGGCGTGGAAAACTGGAGGTTTCCTCCAGAATTCATGTCCTTTCTTTCCAATCTCCGTATGTTTCAGGGCTTGAATCTGTTCCTGGGCTGCTGCACTCTGGTAACGATCTCACCTGCTTGCTAGCTTCCGCCAGACCCGGGGTGGAAAACTGGAGGTTCCCTCCAGAATTCATGTCGCTTTCTTTCCAATCTCCTTATGTTTCAGGTCTTGAATCTGTTCCTGGGCTGCTGCACTCTCACCTGCTTGCTAGCTTCTGTCAGTCCCGGCGTGGAAAACTGGAGGTTCCCTCCAGAATTCATGTTGCTTTCTTTCCAATCTTCTTATGTTTCAAATCTTGAATCTGTTCCTGGGCTGCTGCACTCTCACCTGCTTGCTAGCTTCTGTCAGTCCCGGCGTGGAAAACTGGAGGTTCCCTCCAGAATTCTTGTCGCTTTCTTTCCAGTCTCCTTATGTTTCAGGGCTTGAATCTGTTCCTGGGCTGCTGTGCACTCCCCTCCTTGCTACCTTCCGTCAGACCCGGCGTGGAAAACTGGAGGTTCCCTCCAGAATTCATGTCGCTTTCTTTCCAATCTCCTTATGTTTCAGGGCTTGAATCTGTTCCTGGGCTCCTGCCCTCTGGTAACGATCTCACCTGCTTGCAAGCTTCCGTCAGAGCCAGCGTGGAAAACTACTTACCCTGACCTAATTTCCTTTTCTTTTTGTTTTTTTAGGGACAAAAAAAAGGAAATTGCGGACAGTCCCAGGAGCTGAAGAAGCTTCTGAGGTGGGAGGTGAAGCTTCTTGTAGAAATTTCAAGAATTCATGTCGCTTTCTTTCCAATCTCCTTATGTTTCAGGGCTTGAATCTGTTCCTGGGCTGCTGCACTCTCACCTGCTTGCTAGCTTCTGTCAGTCCCGGCGTGGAAAACTGGAGGTTCCCTCCAGAATTCAAGTCGCTTTCTTTCCAATCTCCTTATGTTTCAGGGCTTGAATCTGTTCCTGGGCTGCTGCGCACTCCCCTCCTTGCTAGCTTCCGTCAGACCCGGCGTGGAAAACTGGAGGTTCCCTCCAGAATTCATGTCGCTTTCTTTCCAATCTCCTTATGTTTCAGGTCTTGAATCTGTTCCTGGGCTCGTGCCCTCTGGTAGCGATCTCACCTGCTTGCTAGCTTCCGTCAGACCCGGCGTGGAAAACTGGAGGTTCCCTCCAGAATTCATGTCGCTTTCTTTCCAATCTCCTTATGTTTCAGTGCTTGAATCTGTTCCTGGGCTGCTGCACTCTCACCTGCTTGCTAGCTTCTGTCAGTCCCGGCGTGGAAAACTGGAGGTTCCCTCCAGAATTCATGTCGCTTTCTTTCCAATCTCTTTATGTTTCAGGGCTCGAATCTGTTCCTGGGCTGCTGCACTCTCACCTGCTTGCTAGCTTCTTTCAGACCGGGCGTGGAAAACTGGAGGTTTCCTCCAGAATTCATGTCGCTTTCTTTCCAATCTCCTTATGTTTCAGGGTTTGAATCTGTTCCTGGGCTCCTGCCCTCTGGTAACGATCTCACCTGCTTGCAAGCTTCCGTCAGAGCCAGCGTGGAAAACTACTTAAAGTACCCTGACCTAATTTCCTTTTCTTTTTGTTTTTTTAGGGACAAAAAAAAGGAAAATGCGGACAGTCCCGGGAGCTGAAGAAGCTTCTGAGGTGGGAGGTGAAGCTTCTTGTAGAAATTTCAACAATTCATGTCGCTTTCTTTCCAATCTCCGTATGTTTCAGGGCTTGAATCTGTTCCTGGGCTGCTGCACTCTGGTAACGATCTCACCTGCTTGCTAGCTTCCGCCAGACCCGGGGTGGAAAACTGGAGGTTCCCTCCAGAATTCATGTCGCTTTCTTTCCAATCTTCTTATGTTTCAGGTCTTGAATCTGTTCCTGGGCTGCTGCACTCTCACCTGCTTGCTAGCTTCTGTCAGTCCCGGCGTGGAAAACTGGAGGTTCCCTCCAGAATTCTTGTCGCTTTCTTTCCAGTCTCCTTATGTTTCAGGGCTTGAATCTGTTCCTGGGCTGCTGTGCACTCCCCTCCTTGCTACCTTCCGTCAGACCCGGCGTGGAAAACTGGAGGTTCCCTCCAGAATTCATGTTGCTTTCTTTCCAATCTCGTTATGTTTCAGGGCTTGAATCTGTTCCTGGGCTGCTGCACTCTGGTAACGATCTCACCTGCTTGCTAGCTTCCGCCAGACCCGGGGTGGAAAACTGGAGGTTCCCTCCAGAATTCATGTTGCTTTCTTTCCAATCTCTTTATGTTTCAGGGCTTGAATCTGTTCCTGGGCTGCTGCGCACTCCCCTCCTTGCTAGCTTCCTTCAGACCCGGGGTGGAGAACTCGAGTTTCCCTCCAGAATTCATGTCGCTTTCTTTCCAATCTCCTTATCTTTCAGAGCTTGAATCTGTTCCTGGGCTGCTGCGCACTCGCCTGCTTGCTAGCTTCCTTCAGACCCGGCGTGGAAAACTGGAGTTTCCCTCCAGAATTCATGTCGCTTTCTTTCCAATCTCTTTATGTTTCAGGGCTTGAAGATTTTCCTGGGTTGCTGCACTCTGGTAACGATCTCACCTGCTTGCTAGCTTCCATCAGACCCGGCGTGGAAAACTCCAGGTTCCCTCCAGAATTCATGTCTCTTTCTTTCCAATCTCCTTATGTTTCAGGGCTTGAATCTGTTCCTGGGCTGCTGCGCACTCCCCTCCTTGCTAGCTTCCTTCAGACCCGGGGTGGAAAACTGGAGGTTCCCTCCAGAATTCATGTCGCTTTCTTTCCAATCTCCGTATGTTTCAGGGCTTGAATCTGTTCCTGGGCTGCTGCACTCTGACCTGCTTGCTAGCTTCCGTCAGAGACTACGTGGAAAACTGGAGCTTCCCTCCAGAATTCATGTTGCTTTCTTTCCAATCTCCTTATGTTTCAGGGCTTGAATCCGTTCCTGGGCTGCTGCACTCTCACCTGTTTGCTAGTTACCTTCAGACCCGGCGTGGAAAACTGGTGGTTCCCTCCAGAATTCATGTCGCTTTCTTTCCAATCTCCTTATGTTTCAGGGCTTGAATCTGTTCCTGGGCTGCTGCACTCTCACCTGCTTGCTAGCTTCCGCCAGACCCGGGGTGGAAAACTGGGGGTTCCCTCCAGAATTCATGTCGCTTTCTTTCCAATCTCCTTATGTTTCAGGTCTTGAATCTCTTCCTGGGCTCCTGCCCTCTGGTAACGATCTCACCTGCTTGCTAGCTCCGTCAGACCCAGCGTGGAAAACTGGAGGTTCCCTCCAGAATTCATGTCGCTTTCTTTCCAATCTCTTTATGTTTCAGGGCTTGAATCTGTTCCTGGGCTGCTGCACTCTCACCTCCTTGCTAGCTTCCTTCACACCCGGTGTGGAAAACTAGAGGTTCCCTCCAGAATTCTTGTCGCTTTCTTTCCAATCTCCTTATCTTTCAGGACTTGAATCTGTTCCTGGGCTGCTGCGCACTCCCCTCCTTGCTAGCTTCCGTCAGACCCGGCGTGGAAAACTGGAGGTTCCCTCCAGAATTCATGTCGCTTTCTTTCCAATCTCCTTATGTTTCAGGTCTTGAATCTGTTCCTGGGCTCCTGCCCTCTGGTAGCGATCTCACCTGCTTGCTAGCTTCCGTCAGACCCGGCGTGGAAAACTGGAGGTTCCCTCCAGAATTCATGTCGCTTTCTTTCCAATCTCTTTATGTTTCAGGGCTTGAATCTGTTCCTGGGCTTCTGCACTCTCACCTGCTTGCTAGCTTCTGTCAGTCCCGGCGTGGAAAACTGGAGGTTCCCTCCAGAATTCATGTCGCTTTCTTTCCAATCTCCTTATGTTTCAGGGCTTGAATCTGTTCCTGGGCTCCTGCCCTCTGGTAACGATCTCACCTGCTTTCAAGCATCCGTCAGAGCCAGCGTGGAAAACTACTTAAAGTACCCTGACCAAATTTCCTTTTCTTTTTGTTTTTTTAGGGACAAAAAAAAGGAAAATGCGGACAGTCCCAGGAGCTGAAGAAGCTTCTGAGGTGGGAGTTGAAGCTTCTTGTAGAAATTTCAAGAATTCATGTCGCTTTCTTTCCAATCTCCTTATGTTTCAGGGCTTGAATCTGTTCCTGGGCTGCTGCACTCTCACCTGTTTGCTAGCTACCTTCAGACCCGGCGTGGAAAACTGGAGGTTCCCTCCAGAATTCATGTCGCTTTCTTTCCAATCTCCTTATGTTTCAGGTCTTGAATCTGTTCCTGGGCTCCTGCCTTCTGGTAACGATCTCACCTGCTTGCTAGCTTCCGTCAGACCCGGCGTGGAAAATTGGAGGTTCCCTCCAGAATTCATGTTGCTTTCTTTCCAATCTCTTTATGTTTCAGGGCTTGAATCTGTTCCTGGGCTGCTGCGCACTCCCCTCCTTGCTAGCTTCCTTCAGACCCGGGGTGGAAAATTGGAGGTTCCCTCCAGAATTCATGTTGCTTTCTTTCCAATCTCTTTATGTTTCAGGGCTTGAATCTGTTCCTGGGCTGCTGCACTCTCACCTGCTTGCTAGCTTCTGTCAGTCCCCGCGTGGAAAACTGGAGGTTCCCTCCAGAATTCTTGTCGCTTTCTTTCCAGTCTCCTTATGTTTCAGGGCTTGAATCTGTTCCTGGGCTGCTGTGTACTCCCCTCCTTCCTACCTTCCGTCAGACCCGGCGTGGAAAACTGGAGGTTCCCTCCAGAATTCATGTCGCTTTCTTTCCAATCTCCTTATGTTTCAGGGCTTGAATCTGTTCCTAAGCTTCTGCGCACTCCCCTCCTTGCTAGCTTCTGTCAGACCCGGCGTGGAAAACTGGAGGTTCCCTTCATGTCGCTTTCTTTCCAATCTCCTTATGTTTCAGGGCTTGAATCTGTTCCTGGGCTGCTGCCCTCTGGTAACGATCTCACCTGCTTGCAAGCTTCCGTCAGAGCCAGCGTGGAAAACTACTTACCCTGACCTAATTTCCTTTTCTTTTTGTTTTTTTAGGGACAAAAAAAAGGAAATTGCGGACAGTCCCAGGAGCTGAAGAAGCTTCTGAGGTGGGAGGTGAAGCTTCTTGTAGAAATTTCAAGAATTCATGTCGCTTTCTTTCCAATCTCCTTATGTTTCAGGGCTTGAATCTGTTCCTGGGCTGCTGCACTCTCACCTCCTTGCTAGCTTCTGTCAGAGCCAGCGTGGAAAACTGGAGGTTCCCTCCAGAATTCATGTTGCTTTCTTTCCAATCTCCTTATGTTTCAGGGCTTGAATCCGTTCCTGGGCTGCTGCACTCTCACCTGCTTACTAGCTTCCTTCAGACCCGGCGTGGAAAACTGGAGGTTCCCTCCAGAATTCATGTCGCTTTCTTTCCATTCTCCTTATGTTTCAGGGCTGGAATCTGTTCCTGGGCTCCTGCCCTCTGGTAACGATCTCACCTGCTTGCTAGCTTCCTTCAGACCCGGCGTGGAAAACTGGAGGTTCCCTCCAGAATTCATGTTGCTTTCTTTCCAATCTCCTTATGTTTCAGGGCTTGAATCTGTTCCTGGGCTCCTGCTCACTGGTAATGATCTCACCTGCTTGCTAGCTTCCGTCAGACCCAGCGTGGAAAACTGGAGTTTCCCTCCAGAATTCATGTCGCTTTTTTTCCAATCTCTTTATGTTTCAGGGCTTGAATCTGTTCCTGGGCTGCTGCACTCTCACCTGCTTGCTAGCTTCCGTCAGACCCGGCGTGGAAAACTGGAGGTTTCCTCCAGAATTCATGTCGCTTTCTTTCCAATCTCCTTATGTTTCAGGGCTTGAATCTGTTCCTGGGCTCCTGCCCTCTGGTAACGATCTCACCTGCTTGCAAGCTTCCGTCAGAGCCAGCGTGAAAAACTACTTAAAGTACCCTGACCTAATTTCCTTTTCTTTTTGTTTTTTTAGGGATAAAAAAAAGGAAAATGCGGACAGTCCCAGGAGCTGAAGAAGCTTCTGAGGTGGGAGGTGAAGCTTCTTGTAGAAATTTCAAGAATTCATGTCGCTTTCTTTCCAATCTCCGTATGTTTCAGGGCTTGAATCTGTTCCTGGGCTGCTGCACTCTGGTAACGATCTCACCTGCTTGCTAGCTTCCGCCAGACCCGGGGTGGAAAACTGGAGGTTCCCTCCAGAATTCATGTCGCTTTCTTTCCAATCTCCTTATGTTTCAGGTCTTGAATCTGTTCCTGGGCTGCTGCACTCTCACCTGCTTGCTAGCTTCTGTCAGTCCCGGCGTGGAAAACTGGAGGTTCCCTCCAGAATTCATGTTGCTTTCTTTCCAATCTTCTTATGTTTCAAATCTTGAATCTGTTCCTGGGCTGCTGCACTCTCACCTGCTTGCTAGCTTCTGTCAGTCCCGGCGTGGAAAACTGGAGGTTCCCTCCAGAATTCTTGTCGCTTTCTTTCCAGTCTCCTTATGTTTCAGGGCTTGAATCTGTTCCTGGGCTGCTGTGCACTCCCCTCCTTGCTACCTTCCGTCAGACCCGGCGTGGAAAACTGGAGGTTCCCTCCAGAATTCATGTCGCTTTCTTTCCAATCTCTTTATGTTTCAGGGCTTGAAGATTTTCCTGGGTTGCTGCACTCTGGTAACGATCTCACCTGCTTGCTAGCTTCCATCAGACCCGGCGTGGAAAACTCCAGGTTCCCTCCAGAATTCATGTCTCTTTCTTTCCAATCTCCTTATGTTTCAGGGCTTGAATCTGTTCCTGGGCTGCTGCGCACTCCCCTCCTTGCTAGCTTCCTTCAGACCCGGGGTGGAAAACTGGAGGTTCCCTCCAGAATTCATGTCGCTTTCTTTCCAATCTCCGTATGTTTCAGGGCTTGAATCTGTTCCTGGGCTGCTGCACTCTGACCTGCTTGCTAGCTTCCGTCAGAGACTACGTGGAAAACTGGAGCTTCCCTCCAGAATTCATGTTGCTTTCTTTCCAATCTCCTTATGTTTCAGGGCTTGAATCCGTTCCTGGGCTGCTGCACTCTCACCTGTTTGCTAGTTACCTTCAGACCCGGCGTGGAAAACTGGTGGTTCCCTCCAGAATTCATGTCGCTTTCTTTCCAATCTCCTTATGTTTCAGGGCTTGAATCTGTTCCTGGGCTGCTGCACTCTCACCTGCTTGCTAGCTTCCGCCAGACCCGGGGTGGAAAACTGGGGGTTCCCTCCAGAATTCATGTCGCTTTCTTTCCAATCTCCTTATGTTTCAGGTCTTGAATCTCTTCCTGGGCTCCTGCCCTCTGGTAACGATCTCACCTGCTTGCTAGCTCCGTCAGACCCAGCGTGGAAAACTGGAGGTTCCCTCCAGAATTCATGTCGCTTTCTTTCCAATCTCTTTATGTTTCAGGGCTTGAATCTGTTCCTGGGCTGCTGCACTCTCACCTCCTTGCTAGCTTCCTTCACACCCGGTGTGGAAAACTAGAGGTTCCCTCCAGAATTCTTGTCGCTTTCTTTCCAATCTCCTTATCTTTCAGGACTTGAATCTGTTCCTGGGCTGCTGCGCACTCCCCTCCTTGCTAGCTTCCGTCAGACCCGGCGTGGAAAACTGGAGGTTCCCTCCAGAATTCATGTCGCTTTCTTTCCAATCTCCTTATGTTTCAGGTCTTGAATCTGTTCCTGGGCTCCTGCCCTCTGGTAGCGATCTCACCTGCTTGCTAGCTTCCGTCAGACCCGGCGTGGAAAACTGGAGGTTCCCTCCAGAATTCATGTCGCTTTCTTTCCAATCTCTTTATGTTTCAGGGCTTGAATCTGTTCCTGGGCTTCTGCACTCTCACCTGCTTGCTAGCTTCTGTCAGTCCCGGCGTGGAAAACTGGAGGTTCCCTCCAGAATTCATGTCGCTTTCTTTCCAATCTCCTTATGTTTCAGGGCTTGAATCTGTTCCTGGGCTCCTGCCCTCTGGTAACGATCTCACCTGCTTTCAAGCATCCGTCAGAGCCAGCGTGGAAAACTACTTAAAGTACCCTGACCAAATTTCCTTTTCTTTTTGTTTTTTTAGGGACAAAAAAAAGGAAAATGCGGACAGTCCCAGGAGCTGAAGAAGCTTCTGAGGTGGGAGTTGAAGCTTCTTGTAGAAATTTCAAGAATTCATGTCGCTTTCTTTCCAATCTCCTTATGTTTCAGGGCTTGAATCTGTTCCTGGGCTGCTGCACTCTCACCTGTTTGCTAGCTACCTTCAGACCCGGCGTGGAAAACTGGAGGTTCCCTCCAGAATTCATGTCGCTTTCTTTCCAATCTCCTTATGTTTCAGGTCTTGAATCTGTTCCTGGGCTCCTGCCTTCTGGTAACGATCTCACCTGCTTGCTAGCTTCCGTCAGACCCGGCGTGGAAAATTGGAGGTTCCCTCCAGAATTCATGTTGCTTTCTTTCCAATCTCTTTATGTTTCAGGGCTTGAATCTGTTCCTGGGCTGCTGCGCACTCCCCTCCTTGCTAGCTTCCTTCAGACCCGGGGTGGAAAATTGGAGGTTCCCTCCAGAATTCATGTTGCTTTCTTTCCAATCTCTTTATGTTTCAGGGCTTGAATCTGTTCCTGGGCTGCTGCACTCTCACCTGCTTGCTAGCTTCTGTCAGTCCCCGCGTGGAAAACTGGAGGTTCCCTCCAGAATTCTTGTCGCTTTCTTTCCAGTCTCCTTATGTTTCAGGGCTTGAATCTGTTCCTGGGCTGCTGTGTACTCCCCTCCTTCCTACCTTCCGTCAGACCCGGTGTGGAAAACTGGAGGTTCCCTCCAGAATTCATGTCGCTTTCTTTCCAATCTCCTTATGTTTCAGGGCTTGAATCTGTTCCTAAGCTTCTGCGCACTCCCCTCCTTGCTAGCTTCTGTCAGACCCGGCGTGGAAAACTGGAGGTTCCCTTCATGTCGCTTTCTTTCCAATCTCCTTATGTTTCAGGGCTTGAATCTGTTCCTGGGCTGCTGCCCTCTGGTAACGATCTCACCTGCTTGCAAGCTTCCGTCAGAGCCAGCGTGGAAAACTACTTACCCTGACCTAATTTCCTTTTCTTTTTGTTTTTTTAGGGACAAAAAAAAGGAAATTGCGGACAGTCCCAGGAGCTGAAGAAGCTTCTGAGGTGGGAGGTGAAGCTTCTTGTAGAAATTTCAAGAATTCATGTCGCTTTCTTTCCAATCTCCTTATGTTTCAGGGCTTGAATCTGTTCCTGGGCTGCTGCACTCTCACCTCCTTGCTAGCTTCTGTCAGAGCCAGCGTGGAAAACTGGAGGTTCCCTCCAGAATTCATGTTGCTTTCTTTCCAATCTCCTTATGTTTCAGGGCTTGAATCCGTTCCTGGGCTGCTGCACTCTCACCTGCTTACTAGCTTCCTTCAGACCCGGCGTGGAAAACTGGAGGTTCCCTCCAGAATTCATGTCGCTTTCTTTCCATTCTCCTTATGTTTCAGGGCTGGAATCTGTTCCTGGGCTCCTGCCCTCTGGTAACGATCTCACCTGCTTGCTAGCTTCCTTCAGACCCGGCGTGGAAAACTGGAGGTTCCCTCCAGAATTCATGTTGCTTTCTTTCCAATCTCCTTATGTTTCAGGGCTTGAATCTGTTCCTGGGCTCCTGCTCACTGGTAATGATCTCACCTGCTTGCTAGCTTCCGTCAGACCCAGCGTGGAAAACTGGAGTTTCCCTCCAGAATTCATGTCGCTTTTTTTCCAATCTCTTTATGTTTCAGGGCTTGAATCTGTTCCTGGGCTGCTGCACTCTCACCTGCTTGCTAGCTTCCGTCAGACCCGGCGTGGAAAACTGGAGGTTTCCTCCAGAATTCATGTCGCTTTCTTTCCAATCTCCTTATGTTTCAGGGCTTGAATCTGTTCCTGGGCTCCTGCCCTCTGGTAACGATCTCACCTGCTTGCAAGCTTCCGTCAGAGCCAGCGTGAAAAACTACTTAAAGTACCCTGACCTAATTTCCTTTTCTTTTTGTTTTTTTAGGGATAAAAAAAAGGAAAATGCGGACAGTCCCAGGAGCTGAAGAAGCTTCTGAGGTGGGAGGTGAAGCTTCTTGTAGAAATTTCAAGAATTCATGTCGCTTTCTTTCCAATCTCCGTATGTTTCAGGGCTTGAATCTGTTCCTGGGCTGCTGCACTCTGGTAACGATCTCACCTGCTTGCTAGCTTCCGCCAGACCCGGGGTGGAAAACTGGAGGTTCCCTCCAGAATTCATGTCGCTTTCTTTCCAATCTCCTTATGTTTCAGGTCTTGAATCTGTTCCTGGGCTGCTGCACTCTCACCTGCTTGCTAGCTTCTGTCAGTCCCGGCGTGGAAAACTGGAGGTTCCCTCCAGAATTCATGTTGCTTTCTTTCCAATCTTCTTATGTTTCAAATCTTGAATCTGTTCCTGGGCTGCTGCACTCTCACCTGCTTGCTAGCTTCTGTCAGTCCCGGCGTGGAAAACTGGAGGTTCCCTCCAGAATTCTTGTCGCTTTCTTTCCAGTCTCCTTATGTTTCAGGGCTTGAATCTGTTCCTGGGCTGCTGTGCACTCCCCTCCTTGCTACCTTCCGTCAGACCCGGCGTGGAAAACTGGAGGTTCCCTCCAGAATTCATGTCGCTTTCTTTCCAATCTCCTTATGTTTCAGGGCTTGAATCTGTTCCTGGGCTCCTGCCCTCTGGTAACGATCTCACCTGCTTGCAAGCTTCCGTCAGAGCCAGCGTGGAAAACTACTTACCCTGACCTAATTTCCTTTTCTTTTTGTTTTTTTAGGGACAAAAAAAAGGAAATTGCGGACAGTCCCAGGAGCTGAAGAAGCTTCTGAGGTGGGAGGTGAAGCTTCTTGTAGAAATTTCAAGAATTCATGTCGCTTTCTTTCCAATCTCCTTATGTTTCAGGGCTTGAATCTGTTCCTGGGCTGCTGCACTCTCACCTGCTTGCTAGCTTCTGTCAGTCCCGGCGTGGAAAACTGGAGGTTCCCTCCAGAATTCAAGTCGCTTTCTTTCCAATCTCCTTATGTTTCAGGGCTTGAATCTGTTCCTGGGCTGCTGCGCACTCCCCTCCTTGCTAGCTTCCGTCAGACCGGCGTGGAAAACTGGAGGTTCCCTCCAGAATTCATGTCGCTTTCTTTCCAATCTCCTTATGTTTCAGTGCTTGAATCTGTTCCTGGGCTGCTGCACTCTCACCTGCTTGCTAGCTTCTGTCAGTCCCGGCGTGGAAAACTGGAGGTTCCCTCCAGAATTCATGTCGCTTTCTTTCCAATCTCTTTATGTTTCAGGGCTCGAATCTGTTCCTGGGCTGCTGCACTCTCACCTGCTTGCTAGCTTCTTTCAGACCCGGCGTGGAAAACTGGAGGTTTCCTCCAGAATTCATGTCGCTTTCTTTCCAATCTTCTTATGTTTCAGGGTTTGAATCTGTTCCTGGGCTCCTGCCCTCTGGTAACGATCTCACCTGCTTGCTAGCTTCCGCCAGACCCGGGGTGGAAAACTGGAGGTTCCCTCCAGAATTCATGTTGCTTTCTTTCCAATCTCTTTATGTTTCAGGGCTTGAATCTGTTCCTGGGCTGCTGCGCACTCCCCTCCTTGCTAGCTTCCTTCAGACCCGGGGTGGAGAACTCGAGTTTCCCTCCAGAATTCATGTCGCTTTCTTTCCAATCTCCTTATCTTTCAGAGCTTGAATCTGTTCCTGGGCTGCTGCGCACTCGCCTGCTTGCTAGCTTCCTTCAGACCCGGCGTGGAAAACTGGAGTTTCCCTCCAGAATTCATGTCGCTTTCTTTCCAATCTCTTTATGTTTCAGGGCTTGAATCTGTTCCTGGGCTGCTGCACTCTGACCTGCTTGCTAGCTTCCGTCAGAGACTACGTGGAAAACTGGAGCTTCCCTCCAGAATTCATGTTGCTTTCTTTCCAATCTCCTTATGTTTCAGGGCTTGAATCCGTTCCTGGGCTGCTGCACTCTCACCTGTTTGCTAGTTACCTTCAGACCCGGCGTGGAAAACTGGTGGTTCCCTCCAGAATTCATGTCGCTTTCTTTCCAATCTCCTTATGTTTCAGGGCTTGAATCTGTTCCTGGGCTCCTGCCCTCTGGTAACGATCTCACCTGCTTGCTAGCTTCCGTCAGACCCAGCGTGGAAAACTGGAGGTTCCCTCCAGAATTCATGTCGCTTTCTTTCCAATCTCCTTATGTTTCAGGGCTTGAATCTGTTCCTAAGCTTCTGCGCACTCCCCTCCTTGCTAGCTTCTGTCAGACCCGGCGTGGAAAACTGGAGGTTCCCTTCATGTCGCTTTCTTTCCAATCTCCTTATGTTTCAGGGCTTGAATCTGTTCCTGGGCTGCTGCCCTCTGGTAACGATCTCACCTGCTTGCAAGCTTCCGTCAGAGCCAGCGTGGAAAACTACTTACCCTGACCTAATTTCCTTTTCTTTTTGTTTTTTTAGGGACAAAAAAAAGGAAATTGCGGACAGTCCCAGGAGCTGAAGAAGCTTCTGAGGTGGGAGGTGAAGCTTCTTGTAGAAATTTCAAGAATTCATGTCGCTTTCTTTCCAATCTCCTTATGTTTCAGGGCTTGAATCTGTTCCTGGGCTGCTGCACTCTCACCTGCTTGGTAGCTTCTGTCAGTCCCGGCGTGGAAAACTGGAGGTTCCCTCCAGAATTCATGTCGCTTTCTTTCCAATCTCCTTATGTTTCAGGGCTTGAATCTGTTCCTGGGCTGCTGCGCACTCCCCTCCTTGCTAGCTTCCGTCAGACCCGGCGTGGAAAACTGGAGGTTCCCTCCAGAATTCATGTCGCTTTCTTTCCAATCTCCTTATGTTTCAGGTCTTGAATCTGTTCCTGGGCTCGTGCCCTCTGGTAGCGATCTCACCTGCTTGCTAGCTTCCGTCAGACCCGGCGTGGAAAACTGGAGGTTCCCTCCAGAATTCATGTCGCTTTCTTTCCAATCTCCTTATGTTTCAGTGCTTGAATCTGTTCCTGGGCTGCTGCACTCTCACCTGCTTGCAAGCTTCCTTCACATTTTAAAATAAAGAAACATGAAATAAACAAATATATCTTTTCATTAGGTTATTCCATGTTAATCCATATATTAACTGGCAAGCAGAGTGAAATGTAAATGAAACAGGACACATTGTTTTGAAAATCATTTATGCCCTACTCATTATTATGATGATAATACAAAGTCAACTTATCGAATGTTAAAAATGAAAGCTGCTCATACTAAATTTAATGGAAGCAACAAGTTTTTATCACTCAGTCATAAAAGGCTGATAATGGTGGCATAGACAAACAAGTTTGAAATTCCTACATCAGCTCATTCACAGACTGATACTGTGTGTATCTATTAGAAGTCTCAGGTGATTTTTAATTTCAGTGATCTCAAACAATCTCAAGGTCAATGTAACAGGTTAAGTTTTCTTAAAATGATCAAAGGCTCGTGTTCACGCTGAAACTTAAACTAAGTTTATTGGGTTTTTTAGAACTTAGTCTTGTTTCTCTCTCCAGGTAATGAAACACTTAATGAATTTATTTATTTATAACTTATTTTCACTTTTATTGGATTATGGTAATCTGCTTTTTCTGAATACCCCTGACCAGTACCTAAAGAGTTTGGATACTGTGCATTGTTGTGCTTTGAGTTTTATTATTGACTGTTGAAATCATGTACAACACTGTTCTCTGTTTTCTGCTGTTAAATGGAAATCTCTGTATATCTGCACTTTCCCATTGGTTGATTTTTATCTGTAAATCTCTGCTTGTCCCGGTTTTGCTTCTTATCTGTGTAAAAACTACAACCAATATTGCCTATGCTCTCACAAATGTTTGTATAAAATTTTCTGTTGTTTCTCTACTTGTTACTTTGTTATGCATTGTATTTG
Organism: Pelmatolapia mariae; assembly: GCF_036321145.2. Taxonomy (NCBI): domain Eukaryota; kingdom Metazoa; phylum Chordata; class Actinopteri; order Cichliformes; family Cichlidae; genus Pelmatolapia; species Pelmatolapia mariae. The sequence continues at coordinate 19,986,696 of NC_086240.1, read as the reverse complement.
TTGTAGTGCCTGCTGCCCTCTTGGCCAGCTCTCTTGGAAAAGAGATTTTAATTTCAGTGAGACTTTTACCTGGATAAATAAAGGATAAAAACAATGTTTTTATATTCTCCCACAGGACTTTATTAAACTGTAATGTTTTACAAAAACAACTCAAAAGCAAAAACCACACCTTTGTCAGAGCGTAACACACATGATTAAAAAGCACCAAATCCAAGTTCTGTCTGGCATGACTCATTCAAAGGCAACAGAGAAAAGTTTGGTTTTTTTATAAATAATGAACATTTTTATATATTTTCTATACAAATGAAATATTCTTTTATGGATATGGATTTTTATGGTGATTAGAGCTTAAATTCTATGCTTTTGTAAACAGCTTTCTCAAACTGCTGTTTTAAAAAAGTTTTTAAAGATCATATGTGTTTAAGACAAACATAATTTAACCTGCGGCTAATGAAAGAAACTTGGACTTTCTATTTAACACTGAATTCCAAGTGGAAAACTGCAAATTATCCACAGACTCAGCCAATCAGAAAGCAGAAGACCAAGAGGTTTCATTCCCCACTGTTCTCTATACAAAAAGCTTCCTTCAAAGATTTGTGTAATACATTAGCACTGTGATTAAAGAGGAACTCAACACAGACACAGAAATCCCTTATTCCTCATTAGGAGCAGCAGGAAAAATCACAGTAAGCGATCATTTTGGCTATCTCTGCTAGCTAACTCACTATCCAGCATAAATATACTGATCAGTGTGATATTAGTGTTAGCTCAAATATTTGACACACACTCAGTCCACATCCCAGCAGAGTCTTCTCACTCAGTTTGTCTCAGTGTTTGCAGTAAAAGAGGACTGTTAGTTCACCTCTAAGCTCACTCTCTCTCTGAACCACGTGAATGACACTCAAGGACATCACACTGTATATGACACTAAACCAGTTTACAAGGAGTTGGTGTCATGCAGCAAATTGGTTTGATTGCTAATGGCCAATTGTATTAAAAATCCCCCAGAGTATATTTATGTTAGGTAGCTAGTAAGCCAGCACAGACACCCACAGCCAAAATTGTAGTTCACTCTGGTTTTAGTTGATGCTCTTAATGAAATATGGGGGACTTCTGTAGCTGCCTTGACTCATTAAAATCATTGCTAATAAATGTTTTAAAAAGCTGCTCTGTGGTCCGGAACCCAGCATAGCAGAGAGAGAACAGCAGAGTAAGCCCTTTTGATCTTCTGCTTTCTGATTGGCTGACTTCTACTCCCAATTTTATCTCAACGCAGCACATTTGTCTTTATAAAAGTAGCATCCTCTAAATTAAAGAACAGTGTCAGCTACTTGAAATGTGACCAATCATGATCTCACAGTCCCTGTTTCATTTTGGTACTAGGATTTTCTAACTATTCATAAGTAATCTGTGGTGTAGCTCATAATAAGTGGTGAAAATACATTTTGTAATCTAATTTGTAACCAACTCTCTGCTATTACATCATCATCTGTCATAAACAAACAAACATGCTGCTAGTATTTTGCAACATGACTGCCCTCGGCTGGTGAAAAGCAGAATTACAATTTTTAATTAATGGAAAAATCAAGAATATTGTAAAACTTGGACAAATTAAAAATTGTAATTCTGCTTTTGACCATCTGGGGGCAGTCACGTTGAAAAGAAAATGAAATATGCATGCTTCACTCCGTTATTAAAAAAAAGCAAACTCCCTCGACTTGCTCGGTTTGTCCCTCTGCGGTCGCCGTCCTGTATGGCCAGCCTTCAGTTTGAATCTTCGGGCGGTTTTTACCTGCGGCAGCGAAAGGAAACTTTTAGGTAATCCTACTTTTCTTTAAAATAAGTTACAGATATCTTATCAAAATAACGACATTTTTGATACATTATTTCAAATAACTTACCAAATGATTCGCAGTCACAGTTAAAGGATGCCAGCTGACGTTAATTTAAACAGTTTTTCACGTTAAGTTTGGTGCCTGCGCAGTTGCCTAATTTTATTTTATATTGTCGATAACCGGTATCTAAAAAACTACTCTAAAATAATCATCACTTATTTCGAAGCTAAGTCTTGTATTAATTACTCACTTTAAAGTAAAATTTTGAATTGAGTCTTGAAGTTTCTCCCTGAACGCTATTGTTAATAGCAGTTACGCCAGGCCCCGTTTAAAATATCTTTTTCTTTAAGTTTTATATAAGCGCAGACAAGGACAACCGTGTATGTGGTTAAAAACATAGTAGGCACCTCAGATTTTAGTTCGGGTTATACATACATGAAATACCACCTATTACTGCAGTACATTAAACTCAAATCCACATCGTTGTTGATGCCCGTACGTCCACTTCCACCTTGTTGTGAGTTTGTTTTGCCACTTTGCTTTCACGTGTTTACTGAAACTTTACAGAATGGCCACCCCTGCCACCAGCCCCGACCAGGGCGCATTTAAAACCCCTAAAATTGTCCGAGTGAGGAGCACCGGAAGCACCAGCGGAACCCCCATCACCATCCCTGCCTCTCCTTTCATGAAGAAGTTGGGTTGTGGGACTGGAGTCAACGTCTATCTCATGAACAGGTGTTACTGTGCTCTGTGAATTGATGGATCACAATGTATCTTCTATCAAATGTAACCACCCTTTTGAAATTAAATCTGAAATTATTTAGTCAAGCTTGGTACATAACTTTGTTTAGGAAATCCCTAGAGATAGCAAGGACTTTAACATCTGTGTGAAAACACAGAATCATTAAGCTGATTGTCATGTCTACCCCTCAAAGATCCAGGGAAGTACCTGAATCAGTCCGTTTACAGCAAAATTAACTTAAAGGCTAAACACAAAAAATTCTTCAAATAACCAGATTTCCTAATTTCCAAGTCATTGGAAGCTGATAGTGTTCAGCCTCCAATTTAAAAAAAAAAATAGCTTGGATGTCACTTTGGGTTTCAATGAACTATGTTCATCTATGAGTGTTTTTTTGTTTGTTCGTTTTTAGCCTGTTCTTGCTTTTCATTAACCTGCAAATAAAAAAACGGTTTAAAAAATGTTAGCTGAAGATTATGTGACAAGATCCCAACAGACTGTGTGAACAGTAGTTTTTTGTGCGACAGTGTGGCACACATTATGACGAGAGCTTGTTTAAAATATCTAACTCAAAATTTTAATATAGTTCACAGGTTTGGCATGAAGCATGTGAAGGACAATTAAATATGATTTTTTAAAAATTCAGATGCAACTTTCATCTCTCCTAGTAACTAAAAACTGCTGTGATTTCAGCTCATGTTCTGTCTGCTAATCGTCTGTGGGTGTTAGTAGGGATGCATGCAGGTGGGACATCTAGCCAATCTAGTTGGAGCTGTATATTGCAAACTTAACATGAATGAGCAGTGTGTTTTTAAAGGCTATATTATATTACCATTACCAGTATCGTGTCTCTTTCAGTATCTCATGACCAAGTAAACAAATACATCTACAAGATATTTTTATCGCAGTTGCAATTCCTGTCTGTGTACATAAACATAAAAAAACAAATGCGCTCTAACTGTGTGTTTTTGATGATTAATCGTAGAGTGGGCAACCTAAATGCATCACCCTGGGCTGTGAAGAAGATCAACAGTAAATGTGCAGCCAAACAGGTGGCTGTTTACCAGGAGCGCCTCAACGAGGAGGCAAAGGTCCTGAAAGGAATCAATCACCCAAACATCGTTGGTAAGAGCGGGCACTGTTGTGATGGCGATCTGTCTCAGTTAGCAGTGACACAAAAAAACTGAGAGAGATTCATTGTTCAGCTCCCTGAGGTCACATTATATGTCCTCTTACATGTGCATGTCAGTAACTTATATTTTCCATTGACACTGTAAATTTTTGACATTATTTCTAAGAAAAAGATAAGAAAATAACAAAAAACACTGAATCCCACAGTTCAACATCATTTGATTTTTTTTTATTTTATTTTTTTTATATTAATGTTTGTGTTGGTCGCTTGGTAAAAATCTTGTGCAAAATAGCTTTTTGGTTCTCTTATTTTCAGATCATGCCATCTGTGATACTGTTATATTTGCTCTTTTAAATCTTGTGCGTCTTTGTGCAAACATCAAGGTTTCCGTGCCTTCACCACTGCCAAAGATGGCTCCAAGTGTTTGGCCATGGAGTACGGAGGAGAGCAGTCCCTCAATGACCTGATAGAGAAGCGGAGGGAGGACGGCCTGAAAGCTTTTCCTGCCGCTATTATAGAGAAAGTGGCACTGCATGTGGCTCGTGGCCTGCAGGTAAATCGCTTAAATGGTCCTCCTTTCTACCTGGCATAAACACCTGTGTCATAACTGGAAATACATACATACTTACATATATAGTCACAGGTGGGATCAATTCCCACATCTGACCATGTGTAGTTATTACACATGATCTTTTACGACATACATCAGTGTCTCTTAACAACAATTTTTAAAAGGTACAAATTATTTTATATGTCTGCTTGAGCTGCATGTTTTTAGATATGGATATTTGGTGATTTAAAAATCCAATATTGGCTGATATTTTTTTCTGTCGGAAACACTGCAAACAAACAGTTTTCGCTAACATCTGTGATGTTGAGTTATTTGTGAGCCCTTGCTAAGCAAATATGTCAATGCAGTTTCAAAGTTTTATTTGTTGTTGTTTGTGGCATAACAAACATGTTGCCAGCAGAGCAGGTGCAGACTGCCCTCTGGTGGATAAACTATGCAACATCAACGTTCATAACATGGCTAAAGAGTCTTTCTCCCATGTGTCAAATAATCTGTCTGCCAATATATCAACTGACAATATCTTTCAGGCTGTAATATATTTATTACTTGGGTGAAAACAAATTAAATACATATTTAAAAATACCAACCACTTAATAGATAAAAAGTGATGTTTTTATCTGAAACGTATTGGTCACCTTTATATTCTTCCAGGATGTGGCTGATGCTAAATAATATCCCTGGTTAAAAGTAAAACATTTGTGAGGCAATGGTAAATTTTCATAATATTTACTGTTTAATAATCCTCCAGCTCACTTAATTCAAAGGTTTCTTCCATTCCTAAATATTTGTCTGTTTAACATCAGCCATGAGCTTCAGGAATACTTTGTCTTTGCAGTATCTACACAATGAGAAGAAGCTGCTGCACGGGGACATGAAATCATGTAACGTGGTCATCAAGGGTGACTTTGAAACAGTGAAAATCTGCGATGTTGGCGTGTCTCTGCAGCTGGATGAAAACATGAAAGGTAAATTCTGTTTTCGGTCACGAGACATAACTCTCTGGGTTTTTCCATCATATTAAAGATTTTTGACCAGTTTATATATGAGAGTTTAGGATTTGAAATGTGAATCTACTGAAACAAGGGCTCAGCAGCAGCATTATAGTGCAGTAAGGGCGACACAGCATAAGGAAAATGTAAGCACAAACGTAGCCTCGTATATTTTATAAAATAGTGTGCTTTGTCCATTAATCATACATTTTGTATGATTAATGGACTTGAGTTTTTATTTATGTATATTTTGGGCATGTATCTGTTACAGACTTCATGTTTTATGTTGTAGTTTACAGCTGTCCCTCAGTATTTTCATCTTCTTCACTGTTTAGCAATGCCTCCAAGAGAACATCATTCTAGATTATACTGTTTAATGGTTGAAGGATTTATGAGTTGATTCTTTTTTTATTATTATTATTGGAATTGTCCTTTTCATATCAATTGGCGCATCCTGTTTGCCTGGAAGCATTATTTATGGTGTATTTTTCAGCTTTGCAGAAGTAGGTATGTTACCAATAAGCTGACAAGCTCATAGTAACAACCACACAGCTCAAGCACATGTGCTGATTTATTTTCTGTTGTTTCTGTTGAGCTTTGGATGGAAAGCTGTAGTTATAATTACTTTATTATATTTTTTAGGGTTTTATTAAATTAGCTGGAATTAAACAGACTTAATCCTGCCAGCTCTGGTCTAATGTCACCTCAAATCAATGAGTCAGGTCAAATAATCTGGGGGGAAAATAATAATCACAATAACAAACTTCCTTTATTCTTCTTTGTCTTTGACCTCAGTGGAAAATGTCATGAATTTGGGGAAGGATGTAAAGGAGAATTGTGTTTCTGCTTAATAATCTGTTGGCTGATGATGTTGGCATTAAAATAAATCATCACAGAGAACAACACCAAAGGCCTTCCTACTTTAGCCCATATCTTAGGTGCCTTTTTCACAATGGTCATGAAAACAGATGTCTGACCTGGTGAAAATTGTCATAAGCAGCATGTAATAAAAGGAATATGGCTTCGAGGTCACAAAAGTGAAATAATTAGATTTTATTCAGAAATGTTCAGCCAGCTCTTACGTTTCTCTCCTTGCTGAACACATGAACCATGTTCATTTTTTCCCCTTACTAAAGCAACTCAGTGAGCTCCTTTTATGACTGCCATGCAGGTCATTTCATTCATAAAGCAGCAAAACTGAGTACTCACCCACAGCGCATCGTTAAATGGTGCAGTTAACTGAAGTGATACAGAGCGTATGCAGGCACACAAATGGGATTAATCATGGATTAAAGCACAGAATTGGCAGACACATTTGTGTGGTAACCACTGTTTACAGCAGTTGATTTACTTTGTTTTTCTGCCCGGACAGAAACATAAATTATCCTCATACATCATGTCATCAGTCTGCGGGGGTCTCCAACAATTTGGGTTCAATTTGAACTAATTAGAAACTTCTGGAGCCTCAAAGATGTGCTTTGTTTTTAAAAGTAATGTAATTTTGGGTGACGCCATTGCGGCAACCTGGGCAAATTAAATTTGTTTGATTTGCAGTTAAATTGTTTCTCAGTCCAAAAGGAGTTTCATGAAAAACAACTCTGTGTCTTCAGTGTCTGACCCAAAAGCGGAGTACATCGGCACAGAGCCGTGGAAGCCCAAGGAATGTTTGGAGGAAGGAGGAGAGATCACAGACAAGGCAGACATCTACGCCTACGGTCTCACTCTGTGGGAGATGATGACGCTGGCCATGCCTCATCTGGAGATGCTGGAGGATGATGAGGGTGAAGGTGAGATGTCACTTTGATTTACTCAGACATGACAAAATGTTAGCTTTTCTTTCATGTGTCTTCATGACACTTTCACAGTTTTTCAGTTTGCACAAAAAGTCCCATGAGCTTAGACCACGCCTCCATCTTTTTATCAGACACATTTTAGGCATTCTTGGTGCCTGTAGTTCAGATCCAGCTATCTTTTGAAATCATTAAAAACAATTATTTGGATTCCAGTGCCTCTTAAGCTCACTTGGTTCTAAGTTAGCAGTAGAAAGTAGCAAAATATTATCCTCCTCAGTGTAAACTAGAGCTTTAGCTGGGTACTAAGAGGATATGTTTACATTTCATTCATTACTTTCTGTGCAGCTACAGTTGTTTGGCCAACACAAAATCCTAATCCACATCAACTGACACTGATGTTTCCAGTTCTCCTTTTAATTCTACAAACAGTTACTATAATAAGAATGTATCTTCTTTCATTTTTAAATAGTCATTCTTAATGTTCATTCCCTGCAAATGTGTAATTGTTCAGTTTGATTGTGCCCACATAGTTACATCTTGACTGTACTTTCTGATAGTAGTTTAAAAGGTGAGACTCTGACAAGGAAGCATTTTGCTCCATCAGATTATCATTCCTGAAGTGTGTGTAGAAGAAGCGTAACTCCATACAGTGAAGACTAAAAGAAAAACCTAATTGTGGAACAGTATACTGACTGTGTTTATACGCTTTAGTTTTAGAGGACTCTATAGAGCTGAGTTTTGATGAGGACGCCTACTATGAGCGGCTGGGGACGCGGCCGGCACTGGACACCGAGGCTCTGGGCAGCTCGTACCGGAGAATGGTGGAGCTCTTCTACCTCTGCACAGAGGAGGACCCCAAGAAAAGACCAACAGCCGCCCAGATCGTCCAGGCTTTAGAGAGCAACGCCTCCCTGGACAAAACGCCCTCCGAGGTAATCGTTATCGACTGAGTTATTCTGCTCGCTGTGTCAGAGGTGCAGGTTAGAAATGTTTAATGAAACTTCATAAATGTTGGGCTAATAGATTTTTTTTTTTTTTTTTTTTTGAGATTAATGATTATAGAACAGATGGACATAACGAGTCCCCTGATACATATCTATTTTTTTCTCCACGGGTTAATAAACAAACTAACACTGAGCATAAACATAGTTAATGGTCAAAGTGGATTTAAATATGAATATACTACAGACTCACTTGCTCAAATGCCTTTCCAGTTTGTGCTGACCTCTTTATATCGCTATTTGTCTGTTATCGTTCCTATTGTGTTACAGTCCTCTTTTATATTGTAAATGTTTTTACTTTCATCCACTGTTTATATGTATTTGTCATTGTAATCTCATTCAACTTGTAACCTGTAAAGTGTTCGTTTATATTGGGTTTTTTTTTAAATATCAATAAATTGGACAATGATCCCAGACCACTTTCCCCCATTCACCCACTTTCTCAAGCTAGAAATATTTTGTTATGTATCAGTGGCAAAAGCCTATTAGTAAAACACAGCAGGACTTAAATAATTCTCTTGTTAAACTTTAAAAACCTGATCAGCTTCTTATGACTGAAATTATTTGAGACTAAGCTGAAACTTACAGCTTTTAGCTACATCATCTTTGCCAGCAGGTAAAGTTCACCTTCCTTTTACAGTACTCGCTGTACAAGCAACTTAAGGGACATTTAAGAAGAGATGCTTTCGACTGCTGCTTCCAACAGACAAATATAGATGTTAAAATATCTAAAAAAAAAAAAAACAATCTCAAAGGACTTGATCGTTTATTGTTATGAATACATGGTGCATTTATAAATTGTGCCAGTACTTGCAGTTCTGCTCTTACACTGATGTAGCTCTCATGACCTGAAAGCCTGAAGAGAAGACAGCACTGATTCAACAATAAATTCAACAGCAATCACAGGTTAGTTCCACAAATGACTCGCAAATAGGAAATTTATACTTGGGTCCATCGTAATTGCAATTCACCAGTTTTTGAAACAGAACACGTGGCAGCAAACTCTTGAACTAACTAAATGGATGTGAGGGAACGTTCAAAGGACAAATGTTTCTATTCCTCCAGAAAAAGAGAGGGGAAAAAAAAAAACCAGAAAGCCACAGCATTTTATTCATTCCTGTAGCCTGACACAAACATAAAACAGCAGGGAATGACCACAGATTAACTAAATAATACCATTAACAAGCATGAATGCTGGCAATGGCATCGGGTGCATTCATGCTGATTTGATAAGTCCAAATCAGCTGTAAGAAGTTACTCTTTTTCTGAGTTTTGGGGGAATAAAAATAATGTTTTACAGAAAAGCGATTGCTGGTTAGATTGACTTCGCATCAAAAGCTGCTGAACTATTTTACTTGAGTTTGTGTTTGGGTTGCTTTGTCTTCATTTCCAGTCCCCAGTTTCAAATGTAAAGAAAACCCTGTCAAGTTTCAGCATCATATGGTTTGGAAAAACCATACAATGACAGACAAATGCTACTACAGTTATTTACCAAAAACAGTATTAAAATTGAAATTTTTTTTTTTTTCCTAAAAGCAAAAGGTTATTTTATATGCAGCCTGCAGTGCTCCTTTACAGTTCAAGCTGCACTGGTACTGCTGCACTCTATTTCCTCTATTGCAGAAGAACTGTTGGTATGCACACTTTGAGACATTTTGACAAAAAGACCAAGGCTCAAAAAACAAACTTAACATGTTTATTAGATGCATTTACAAAGCCTCAAAACAACAATAGGATCCACCTTTAAACAGGTTGGTTTCTATAAACATCTCCAGAAAATGTCGAGCCCGGAGCACAAAGACATTCTGCTCAGATGAGCATGTAGCCAAGAGGCTTCTATTTTTCTGTCATTAATTTGAACATGAAGACGCAAATGACTTCAAACTGAGAAACGTCTTCAGTCAGGATTCAAGCTCCTTATAAAGAAAAAAAAAATAGACATGAAAGCACTGCCATTAAACAAAAACATTCAACAGTGAAGAAGGCAGTCCTGAATATAAATACTGATTCATGAGCTTTTAAAACCATATTCGGGAACACAACAGGGAGTTCAGCATTCTGATTCGACCTCCAAACTCCTCAAACCACAGTCTGAGCAACTGTGTGATAAAACAAGCCTGATCAACAAAGGCTTAACCCACAGGACCAAAAGGATCAATGTCAGCATCGTGGCTGGTTTTAATGCTGTGGCTGATCACTGTATACAACCAAAATTTAAATGGAGACAAAACTCAGCCTGGCCTAATCAGCATGAAAAAAACTGAACATTTATTGCTTTGCATATGAAGAGACAATTTTAAACCAACTGCCATTTCAGAGGAACAGCGACAAATTTTGAATTCCTTCCAAACTCATGCAACAAAGTTGTAAACAAGGAAGGTTGGTGTGTTGCAGTACTTGGTGGCAAACAGTTTGCCGTCAGGTGTCGGATCAGAGAAGGCGATTTCTTCCTTGGTTAGGGGACTGCCGTACATGAACGTACTCCTAAGACAAAAAGGGAAAAGAAACTGTGAGGCCATGCAAAAGCCTTTTTAGATCCGGTCAAACACTTTATGTGAGCCTGTTTCCAGTTTTACCACCTGCTGTTGACCATAGTGTTTATCATTCAAATATTATTTAGAGGGTCCACAAGTTCATGTGTGTGAGGAGTTTACTCAGTAACCAGCTGACTGAGACATCATACATTGCAAAAAAAAAAAGTTAAAAAACACTTTGAAAACATATTAGATCTCAATGGGTGGAAAAACAATTGTGCTGACACCTATACTGACATGGAATGGATAATGTGTTAGGAAAGAAAAAGATGCCATATTGATTAACCTACAGAGGGCTGAATTCAAAGACACCCTAAAAATCAAAGTAAAAAAATGCTTTGGTAGTCCAAAGTTCTTGCTTATACTGGGGTCACACTGACAGTCATCACAGCCGTGTTAATATAAACAACTTTTATATGGCTACAATGAAAACAAAATTATCCAATTCTATGAGGAAACAAGTAAGGAGACCGCAAGATTCATGTTGTGTTCATCATCCTACCTCACTGTGTCCAGCATGCGGGTGGCAATGCCCCGTCGCCTGGCCAGGCTGAAGACCCAGATCCGACTGATTCCACACAGAGCTTGTTCTGGGACAGTGGAGCAACACCAGGCTCTGTGTCTCTCCATGAAGTCGTCCTTTGTCATGTCCTTGTGTCGATCTGGCTGTTCAAGAACTCTGTAAGCCTAAAGAGAATCTATGCATAAGTTACGGCACCTATAAGACCCATGTGGCATCAACTGAAACTTCAAAACGAAACCACTGTTTTGAAGACCAAGATAATAATTAAAGGCTAATCTCCAAAGCAAATCTGATGTTTAAAAGCTTTACATGTTAGCTGCAGCGTTACTATGTTTCAACAAACAGATTTCCTGAACAAACATTTATATTTTCAGATATACTAGAGACACTAACACAGCCGTACCTGTCGTATGGGCTCAGCGACGAGGCATCCTACCACCAGTCGCTCTGTGTTGATGAACAGGTAGGTTTTAGCCTGAGTTGGTCTGCTCAGAGCCACCTGCTGGAACCCCAGCTCATTGTCCGCTACACGCCGCACATCCTCAGCCTGAAAGCAAACACACAAAAATGATTAAAAATTAAATGCAACACTTTTAAGTAAACACTAACTTGTGTACGAGGCTGTCTGTCTATACTTCTGTCTGTTTAAAAGTGAAAGCACTTCACAACAAATAAGCATGGAGAAAAATCAGAAATAAGCAGAAGCGCTTCAGTGTGCTGGCTCAAACCTTTTTGATGGCGTACTTGGGATCATCTGGCATGACCAGGAGGATTTTTCCATCCCAGAACTCAGCCACCACCCGTTCCTTCTTCCAGCCCTGGAAACACAACAGAGGAAAGGAGCTGCAGTTACAAGCCAACAATCACAACAACAACCTCATCCCACGAAGCAAAATCCTGCCAGCAGCTTTAACAGCTTCCCTGATGCCCACCCCCCCACATGGACTATACTTGGGTGGGCTGCTCAGGTACACTAAAGTCCACCCAACTATGTTTGGCAGCTAATGCTGCATAATTTTTTCATTATGTTTTTGAAGCATTAGTCACACTTCAATACTTCATAAACTCATGTCTTCTGTCCAGAGAGACTGAATGGTAAATGGCCTGTATTTGTATAGCGCTTTACTTAGTCCCTAAGGACCCCAAAGCGCTTTACACTACATTCAGTCATTCACCCATTCACACACTGGTGGTGGCAAGCTACATTGTAGCCACAGCTGTCCTGGGGCGTACTGACAGAGGCGAGGCTGCCGGACACTGGCACCACTGGGCCCTCTGACCACCACCAGTAGGCAACGGGTGAAGTGTCTTGCCCAAGGATGTTTACCACAAATTTGATGGAGTCGAGGAAGCGCTGGTGGAACTGGGTGTGCTGGAAATTGTCCTCTGGGTTGTCTGCGCTGTACACCATCCCGCATGAGCTGCAGGTCGTTGCACCAAACTGTTTCTGACCAGCATCCTGATGTGAGAGTTAAAAAAAAATAAAAAATACAAAAATTCATTCAGTAAAGAAACAAAAGCAATGTAATCAAATAAAATGTATTGCAAAAAACCCCAAAACAAAGCAAAAGCTTGTGATTTTTGTGGGTTGAATATTTGAACAAGCTTTCAATCAAAGATATCTGCATCAGGCTGGGTGAGTATGGGGTGAGGATCAGAATAGAAAATAATAAATAAATATATCAAAGCATACATGCAAACAGGTAAATTTAACTTACAATGATGAGCTGGTCATCATCCTGCTTCTCTTTCTTCCTGCGAATGCTTCGCTCTTTAGCGGCTGAAGCTGGAGTCTGTAGCGACGCTGTCGGACCAGAAGGGGTGCTGCAAGACACAGGAGGTCGCAAAGCTGCGCTCTTTGACCTGCAGATGTTTAAAAAGAATGCTTCAGGGTTGTTTCAGTTACTGAAATTCAGTAATTGTTCTTCTAAAAACTAAACATACTGCACATATTGTACAGAAATGCCATCTTTAAGTGTTGAACTCTAAACAAACCATCTCACCTTTTAGAGGCAGAACCAAATATGGGATAGACTGCTGCGGGCTCTGGAGGAAAAAAAAAAACTTCAACATTAACAAATGGAAGGAGGACTGAGTAAAACTGAACATCTCCAGGATTCATTTATGCCACTCTATGTCTGAGTTGAGGGATCTAATAAAGTATTTGCTCACCTTTGGGAGAGCTGGAGTTAGTGCTGGTGGGGCTTATGTAACTCAGCTCAAAGGCTGGCTCAGAGCCACCCTCTGTTGTAGGAGTATCCTGAAAACATCAATTCAAGTTAACAGAGTCATTAAAAAATTAAAGTGATCATGACTCAGCTACAAAAAAACAACAACAACAACAACAACAACAACATTTTGCCACGGTGAAGGTGCAGGATCATCTCTGGGGCGGAAATAATATCTACTCTGGGATAAGTACCTCTGAGCCACCCTGGGAAATTCCTAGTTGGTTAAACTCAGAAGACAAACCTGACAACCCAGCAGAAACCACATAAACAGTAGCAGAACAAATGGAAAAAGAGCTAAAACATCAAAGGCAGAAATGTAACCATCACAAGCGGGGTTTTTTGGCCTTATTACCCCATCGATTAAGTCCTGACAGATTTTGCATCAGATAGAGAATGAGCGAGGAAGGGATCAGTGTTTGCATATACAAAGGGGGAATCCGAGAAAATTTCTGATTGTTTTATAATTACATTATAAAAACGGTCAGAAACAGATGCCATTCATAACTGAAGAGGAGTTTCATCCTCTTTATTTCGGTAAAGGCATGTTACAGTTTCAGCGTCTGCTGGAGTCTTGACATTTTGAGTGACACTACACAGCAACACACCAGCCCTCAGGCAAGCCTCGTAGAAGTATAATAGGAGTGACTACTCGTTCGTGGTGTGTGCAAGCAGGTATAATACTCTCACAGCACTTTTAATGCTCAGTAGTAGTAGAAAAACAATCAAAGTATCATTTACATTATAAACAACAGCCATTTGGACACCCGTGTACCTGACTGATGGAGGAGGAGGCTGTGGAGCTGTGTTGTGTTGGAGATCTCAACAACATAACCATGACCTCATGAGTAATCCCGTGTTTGTCCAGCGTCATTTTAGAGGAGCTGAGGAAGGAAGACGATTAACAGTTTATCATTGAACATCAGTCTTGGGGCATTGATAAAGTGCAAATATTAGAGATCTGTGTTGGAAATTCAGATTGTTAAATATGCCATGAATGCAAAAATAATTAATACATAAATAGTAAGGAAAGTTTCATTTCTAAAACGAAAAATGAAGTCGATGGCAGGTTTAATACATCAGTACCTTGATGGCTGTGGAGTTGCAGGCTCTTCATTAACGGAGTCCATCCAGTCTGTTGGATCAAACTGCATTTTCTGTTTTGTGCTTGGTTTGTTCTCATACGCCCTCAGCGGCTTGACGGCAGTCTGCAGGAAACAACCAGGATTAAATATTACCATTAACATGACAATATTTGCCATGGAGGGGAAAAACATAATCATTCATTTATTTAACATATCAAATGGCAGACACCATTGCATGAAAAACCTTTAAAATCATCATCATTATCTTATTATCAGATGTAAAAAATAAACATATATTATTTATTGTTTATTCAGGCTTCCAGTTGTCTTTGCTGACGCAGAGGAGCTAAATGTCTGAGGGACTTGAAAACTTCAACCTTAGTTATAAAGGCAGTTACAGTGGTCCCTCGTTTATGCGGGAGTTACGTTCCAAAAATAACCCGCGAACTCACTACACACTTTATACACTTTTCTCAGACAGGCATGAACAGTGAGGCCGCGAAAGGTGAACTGTGTTATTGCGAGGGACCACTGTATACAAGTTTTTCCTGTGCCCTGAACTAAACAGTAATTATTCAGGTTGAAATGTTTCCCCACAGAATGTGTCCTAAATGCCTTCTGTTAATTGTAAGAAAAATATTACAGCCAAGATTAAGATCTAACCTGTTGATCTTTTGAGTGTCTGCTAAATTTAACGCTGACCCATCCTTACAGTTTTCCACTTTACAGCAAGACACTGTGATTAATGCATATCTGGCATCCTGACAAATATAAAAGCACTCCCCAGACCTGCACAATTCAGGAATGGACAGATATAGCAAATGATAGTTACCCCTTCTTATCTTTGAAGTCTAACAAACTCTTCATTACTGTCTGCACACTTTGTTTCCTAAAATGTATAAACTTTCGATATTTTGTAAAAATACAGCCAATACAATTTCAATTTGTATTTTCCTTGTAAACAAACTGCTGGTGGTTGTTTATTCACATTCCTCTCATTCCTTTAGTTAATTTAGTTTCTGTTTTTCTAATCATTTTTAACAAATTCACAAGCAATACATTTCAGGTATATTTAAAGTAATCACTGTCCAAAAATAGTATCTCATTGGATCAGTAAATGGACCCATTTCCCATCTCACTCCAACATCTACAAGACTTCTGTTTCATTTTACTGTACACCAAACTAGACTGTAAGTATCTCTCTGAAACCTCAACGTTCTCCAGGACATCAAGCGACATTTTATTAATTGTAATTGTGCGCAAGAGCCTGAAGAAAGTTACTTTTTTCTTTAAGAGTGAGCTGGAAGGTAAAAATTACTCCAGTGTAGCTTGTATCTGGAATATAGAAACCTTTTCACGATTTTAAGAAAAGTGAATCTCAAGAGATGAGATATTCCAGTAATACTTAAATGTACACAAACCTTTTCAGGTTCTTTCTGCTGTTGGTTTTCCGCCAGAGCACCCTGCGGCTGCTTTGATTCTTTGCCCTTTGTCTGCGGTAGGACAGCTGCAGACGGCCTGGTTGAAGACTTTGGCGCAGTTTTCTTGTACATGGATATAGGTTTCTTCCCTGTACCGAAGAAAGCAGCTCCAACAAATATCTTCGGCTTAGGCTTCAGGTTGCTGAATGTGATGGTGATTGCTTTCTTGGACTCTGTGGGTTTGCTGCTGGCAGGTGCAACGGTAGGAGGATGAGCCGGTTTAGCTGCGACACTGCTGAATTAAACAGTGAGAATTAGAACAATCTTAAAAGACCAACTAAAACAACAGCTGTTTGAAGAAGGCTTCAGAAGTATCAACAGCTATGACAAACCTGCTGCTGGGTTTGGGTTGGGACAGCTTGATCCTCTTTATAGACGTTGAGTAGCTTTTGGTACTCATCTTCCCCCCTTTACTAGATCCTGCTACTTTTCTTGGCTTACTGCCTCCCTTAATGTTCTTTTTTGTCTTCTTTTCTGGCTTTTGGGTCATAGTAGGAGAGGGTGGAGCAGCTGGACAAGGCAGAGAGTCCTTCAGTGCTTTCCTCTCAAGTGGAGTGAGATAGACTGGATTCTTTTTGCCATAGAAGGAGCTCGTGACCAAGGAAGGTTTGAATGGAGATTTTCGAGGTGATCTAGCGGGAGAGCCTTTAAAAATAAATAAATAAAAAATAAAATATCAAATAAATAGATAATAGATAAATAAATCCAAATTATTATAAATGTACGAGGAAAAAACCATTGTTGTTTGCATTAAGTTTTGAACAAATAAGAATTACAAAAGCATTTCTATTGCAACAAAACATGTTTAGTCCATCCCACCTGCTGGTCTGCGATGAGATTTCTGTGGCGAGGTGTCCAGACGGCCAGCTGGCTTCTTCCTGGAAGGAGACTGCTGGGGCTTTCTTGGAGATCTCCTCTTCACAGGTGACATCTCCCGCCTCACCCCCTTCTTGGCTGGGTGACTGATGTTTGAGAAACAAAACAGATGAGACAAGCGACGGGTGAATTGGCCAATAACTTGTAACTGGCAAGTTTGAGCCCATAAACTCGTCAGGAAAGTGTTTACTGAGATTACAGAGCAGATGATACTACTGCCTGAAAACAGGAAGGTTTTAGGTTTGAACCTTTTGGTGAAATCAGGTTTTTCTGCATGTAGTTTTCATATTCTCCAGTTTCCTCCCACAATCCAAAGATATGCATGTTCGGCTAACTGGTCATTCTAAACTGGCCGTAAATGCAGGACTATGTGAGGTTGTTATGAATCACCGTTAGCCCTATGGCAACCTGTTGCAAGGTTACCCCCACTTTTCACTCAAGCCTGAGTTGTAAAAGCAGTTTTGCCCCATTAGTGTCAATTTCATTATAGTAGGAACCCAATTCTAAATTTGTCATAGTATTAAACACGAGCTTCCATAATCTCTCGACTGTAGCACAACTAAGACTATTCTCTTACATCTGAGTGTATAAGTCCAACACAGAGTACGTTTCAAGAGTAAATCAGCAAGCCAAACAGCATATACACAGCTTACCTATCAGAGTCCAGGGAGGACTGCTTTCTCTTTCTGGTTATGGTGGGCATCATCTTCATACACCTGCACAAAGGTAATGAAATAAAATGAAAAAAAAAAAAAGGTTAAGAATTTCAGCTTTGAAAAAAAGACCATCGATCTGAAAAGTCACTCCTAATACAAAGAAAATAAAAGGATTTTTTAAAAATTCATAATCAACCTGGATGTAAAAGAAAATAAAGAGATGCTTTAATCTACATTAATTACTCAAAAATTAAGATGAATCAAAAGTAACACTGCATCTTATTTCAAAAAGAACCAAACCAACCAAACGAGATCTACTGCCTAGTAGAACACCAGCTGCAAATCAGCTGTACCATATTATTCATGCAGACATCTTTTGCAAATCGTAGCATATCTGGGTCACAAATCCGCCGTTGAAAGCAATACTCACTGCAAAAGGGTCACTGACAGAAATGCAGCTTCAAGATATATTTCATGTCCATGGCGTTAAATCAGGAGATTTTCTGCAAGGGTCTGGTGTGACTGTGGCAGGTAAACAACAGCCCACGACCTATGAGTTTAATGATCGATTAGGATGCTGATTATGAATCTCGATATGAGACAGAGCCTAAAGGTACCCTGACTGTCATTTCGTCAGTGAGGAAAAACGAATAATCTCGAGGGCAGCTTTAGCTCGACGGTACATGTTAGCTAACGACGCGGTCATTTAAGGGCACCAAGCGGAGGCGAAGAGATAATTGGCGGGACTATTGGCTTATGCAAAGGCAGCACGGTCTCCATTACAAAACAACGGGCATTTTTCATATCGATCAGGAGTTGTGCACACTTCAACTGGATACGTGCATTTGTTTGTGATTTAAAAGGTGAATAAATTAAGCATTAAACATAAGCTAGTTCTGACTGGCGGGTAAACCTTTATTACAGTCACGTTACTTAAAACTAATGTACCCCAACTATGAGATAAAACACACAAAAATACAACTCTATAGGTCGCTTCGTGTTCCTTACCAAGTATGTTTCTGTTGAGCTACATAAACCAATAAATGTTTGTATATCTGTATATATATATATTTGCGTAGCTGGCGGGTCTCCTACCTCTTCGGCTCGCGCGCGTTTCTTCTCTGTGTTTTGAACAGCGCGCGCCAGTGTCGGGAAAAAACCCTACACCGTAACAGGAAACGGAAACAGCTACCATACGGGAAACGTAGTAAAAGCAGAGAGAAACTTCTAGTTCTAGCCTTCAAAATAAAACATCTTCATGTAAAAAAAAGCCACTCATAAAATTATGAGATAAAATTCAATTTACTAATGGAAAAAAAATTGATGAGGATTATATAAAAATATAAATTAACTTAAAACGAATCAGCATTTACTAATTTTATCTATCGATGTAGACCTTCGGCTTTTGTTTTGAAGGTAAATTTCGCTGTTTCCTTTGCGCTACACGCTACTTTCCCTCAGTTAGGTAACAGCTTCCCAGGTCATTCTGTACACGCGAACGGCAGCAGGTCTTACTGCAGATGAAATTTGTCTTTCTTCACAGTCAGCGGTTTAGTGTCCAAAGTTAAAACACACACTGTTCATCTTTTTAGTGGCAATTTTTAATCCACGTAAAATGGTGTTTTATTTCACGAGCGCCGGTAAGTTGAGCTGCCATTAGCTGTTAGCCTGGTTAGCTTCGCACTCCTTACAGCTGTTTTGTGTCTTTCACGAGTTTCGTGCCAGGTGATTTTGCAGTTTCACTCAGTAACGGCCCACTTCCTGTCTAATTTTCAGTGGTGAACCCTTCCTTCACGATCTACATGGGAAAAGACAAATATGAAAGTAAGAGAGCTGTCCTTTGGTCGCGCACTCACGCCCTTCTCTACCTTCCTCCGATGTGTGCTATATCTGTTCATTCCTGTGTTACTTTGTTGCTTAAACACCGGTAATAAATCTCTTATTGAATCTCATCACCTTTTAACTCGAGGCTGTTTCATGCCTACAGATGAAGATCTTATCAAGTATGGATGGCCCGAAGATATCTGGTGAGATTCTTTATCTGAACTCTGAAATAACCTGAATTTTCTGCAGCTGGAATTTGTAAAGAAACTGAGATGAGCAATAAAAGTACGTGGTTCCTAAACTCAGAGATAAATGTGTCTTAACACTAAGACACATTTATGATTAGGGAATTAACTTTAAGCACCATTTGTAAGAATGTATTGAACGGTCGAGTTTATAGCAGTAGAAACATTAAAGTGCAGTCCGTTAATGTAGGCATGACAAATTCATGTTAGTTTACCTTTGTAATTTAGGGTTGA
Source organism: Pelmatolapia mariae (assembly GCF_036321145.2). Classification (NCBI taxonomy): domain Eukaryota; kingdom Metazoa; phylum Chordata; class Actinopteri; order Cichliformes; family Cichlidae; genus Pelmatolapia; species Pelmatolapia mariae. Next base: position 19,966,950 of record NC_086240.1, on the reverse strand, counting down.
AATTAGAATAAAATGTTTTCCATGCCAAATATTCACATCCCAGAAAGTTGACTCTGGTGAAGTGGATGCAGCAATTTCAGTCAGTTCAGAGATGGTCCTTTTCACATAAATAGCAGATGAACAAGAATGAGATTTCCATACTGTTGACCCGTAGGATGCTGGTGAAAACAGTACTTCTGCCAAAAACAGAGAAAGAGAGGAGGAAGGCCTGATTGGCGGTAGGGAGAGAGAATGTAGGAGTTTGGAGAGTAGAGGCCTTAAATTGAGGGACTAGACCGCGAGTGCGAGAGCTTGATGGTTTGGACATGTTCAGCAGGGGAAAGTGGAAATACTGAAATGCCAGAAGAGAGGAAGACCACACAGAAGGTTTATGGAGGCAGAGCATGCGATAGAGGCAGATGATCCGCTGTGATGACCCCTGAAGTGAGAGCCAAACGATGAAGGGTTGAATTAAATTTAAAAAAATGCACCAAGAATTATTTGCAATTATTCAGCATTTAAACAAGTGCTTTGGATTTTCTGTATTACTAATGTCTCTCTCTTTAAAACCGATTCGTTGTTAAAAATAGATGACTTTCATTTTTGTTGATTCATATTTTTATTTCCATTTAACTATAATTATAGATTCTTTTTAGAATTATTTGTTCCTTGCCTTTGATATTAATAACTTTTTTCTTCTGTGTATAATTTGTTACAGTTTTTCTTGTTAAAATTATACTTTATGGCATCCTGTCATTTAAACGTTCTCATTTTTCCCACATCCAGGTTTCACGTGGACAAACTGTCCTCAGCTCACGTATATCTGAGAATGCCAAAGGTAAGCATCAGCTCGCCCAACGAGAATGACCCTGAAAGACAGACTTTTAAATAAAAGTTCACGCTCCTGAGTTTTTTCTCGGAACTGGCAATTTATCAAGAATCTAATTCTTAGAATAACTGTTACTAAATATAACAGTCTGTTCTCTGCTTTTGGTTGTGTCAGCGACACTCCACATAAAATTTCTATGGAAAATATTTGACAGTGATGTAACTATTATGTGATTAATTTCTAGGGTCAAACCATTGATGATATCCCACCAGAGGTGCTGATAGACTGCGCACAACTGGTGAAAAACAACAGCATCCAAGGTAAAGAGGAAATACTTTCACCCTTAAGCCTGCAGGCTGGCCTGAGAGATCCTCTTGTACAAGTTTCTGTCTGCTGTTATTTTTACTGAGAGGAATTTTGTATGCAGATGTGGTTAAACTTGACGTGTTACATGTTTTCAGGCTGTAAGATGAACAACATCAATGTGGTTTACACACCGTGGGCCAACCTGAAGAAAACAGGAGACATGGATGTTGGACAGATCGGCTTTTATCGACAGAAAGAGGTCAGCAGACCTGACTTCATGTACGCTGGTGGATTATTATGCAACAATCAGCGTAATACTCTAACATTACATAGTATTTTTAGTCAATTTTATGTGTTCGCTAAACTGGCTTTGTGTTCACAGGTAAAGATCGTGGCAGTGGAGAAGAAGATCAACGAGATAATAAACCGTCTGGAGAAAACAAAAGTGGAACGGTTCCCTGATCTGGCAGCAGAGAAGGAATCGAGAGATCGGGAGGAGAGGAACGAGAAGAAAGCTCAGCTGCAGGAGCAGAAGAGGAGAGAGAAGGAGGAGCAGAAAAGGAAAAAAGAGCAAGAGGAGCTCAGGTAGAACAGTGTTTTAGAAATGTTTAATTATGGCTGCATGATTATAGCCAAAACGATCGTATTGATAAGTACGATGACATTTCAGTCTGCAGCACTTATATTTCACAGGAGCCTCACAGCAGTTGATATAATGCACACCACTTTAAACCTACTGATTGGTTTTTGTGAAACTAAATTTCATCTGACAGCTCTATATGTACTAATTTGTGTCCATTTACACAATATTAGTATTTTCTCCTTAAGAGTCGAAACTATACTAACCAAGCCATAGCAGGAGGTTCCTAAAGCACACACTTATTTACTCTTAACCTTATCTGTAACAGCAAAAACCCGACCACATGTACATTTTAGATATAAATACTTATAAAATAAAAATATGTCTCAAATAAAGTTTGGCCGCTATGTGTGACACTCTTGCGTTTTGGTCACTGCAGGAACTACTCGTCACTGATGAGGACTGAAAACATGAAGACTAATGAGGTGAACACCAAGAAGGATTCTGTTATTTTGTTCATTTACCATGATGTCATATATATATATATATATATATATTAGGGGTGCAACGATACACAAAATTCACGGTTCGGTTCGATACTTTGGTGTCACGGTTCGATATTTTTTCGATACAAAAAAATGTTCATGCTTTTTTAATTTGTCATTTATTAAAATTATAAATATATATTTTAACTCAAAAGTACAGTTTTTAAATTTAATGTTGCTGAAATGACAAAGTAATAAAAAAATAAATATCTCATGGAGAAATCCCTCATCTTTGGAAAAGAGAGTTTATTACAGAGAAATGGCTCTTTCCAAAATAAAAGCTATACTATAGCATCTTCTGGGGTATACTCTCAGCAGCATATTAAACATATCAGGTCCCCATAAGGAGAATCATGTGCTAACGGCTGTCTAAATGACGCGGGTAAAGTCTGTAGCATGCGTGCTTGTTGTTTTTGTCTGCTTCCACTTGTCTTTGCACTAGGATGATGTCGGAGTAAATGTGCAGTCATATTCATTGTGTTCCCACTAGTGCTGTCAGCGTTAATCTGAAATGACGTTAACGCCACAACACGGCAAATCTCCGTTAACGAGCTACCGCGGATCGCCCCGTGCGTGGGGCTGGACGGCGTCAACACGTTAACGAGCAAACTGCGCTAACGCAGTAGTTCCCACCCATGTAATTGAGCATTGCGTGGCACATCCGACATACTGTTTTACTTTTGTCCATGACGCGCTTACCTTCAGGGTCATACTTCACATGAAGACCAAAATAGTTCCAAAGGCCAGATCTGAATGAGGGTGTGGGAGGTTCAATTTGCTATGTTGCAACGAGTTTAGCTTCTGTCTTGCTAGCTTGCACTGCGCTCAGTGGATCTGCGCTCGACAGTGCAGCCTAGGCGGAGTAGTCGAACGCAGATCCACAGCATCGTCACAAGAAAAGTTGATAAAATAAATTAAAAATTTTATATTGTTCGATACACATGCATACCGAACCGAAAGCACTGTATCGAACGGTTCAATATCGATACGAGTATCGTTGCACCCCTAATATATGTATGTGTGTATATATATATATATATATATATATATATATATATATATATACACATACATATTGATGTTTAAGGTGATTTCTTTTAGCGAAGCAGTAGCAGTTGATGATGAACAGTCTGTAACTTGTGCTTTACTGCCTGTACTCTGCAGGACGGCAACGATTCAGATGACTTCATGTGAGAGGAGAAAACGAGGCAGCATAAGACAGACAGCCTGCTGTCCGGCTGCTTTAGCTTCCTGTAACAGACACTGAAAAGATTAAAAAAAACTCAGACAAACCTTTTTGGCTTTGGGACACTCGGAGCAGAAAGTGAGACAGCGAGGGATTGAGGCGCCAGGACTCGTGGTTCAGAAACTGCTTTCAGACCAAACCGAGCTGATTGACCTCCTTATCGCAGAGAGGACACGGTGGACGAGGAAGCACGGGGCACCAGGATTGATGAGGGTCATTTTAAGGGGGGAGACATGCTCAGATAGCAGAACATTATCTGATGGAATTTTCACTGCCTGATGATGTTCATGCTCATGATGATAAAACTGTCTGTGTCTGTGCGTTTGTTTCATGTTGTTGCTCCCAGTGACAATATTTTTATTTCCCCGCATGACAGATTTTATTGAATGCAGATCAGTGTATGAATTAAAAATCACGTTTATTATGAAATCTTCTCGTGTATTCAAAATAGGACCAGTCATTTCATTTAGTTTGAGCTCTGATGAAAATACTAAGAAAAAACAATATTAAATTTATACAGTCTTCATTTACAAAAGTATATCATATTTTTTCTTATTTGCCATCATGACTCCTGATGTTTACAGACCAGTGTAAATATCTTTTAAAGTTAAAATTGAGTTTTTGCACAACAATAGCCAGTAAATCATAACAACATGCTGCTTATTGTAATATAGAGTTATTACCTTCGGAGGCTATGAACCCACAGCCTTTAACACTCAGCCTTAATAAACACAAACACTGATCTCAGGCAAGCTGGATGTCTCATTAAAGGTCACATTTTATTCTACACTGGGAATCTTTTCAAGGTGCTTTCAATAGTCATTACGCATTGTGATAAAGTACATAAAGAGGTGTGTTTATTGTGCAGACTTATAAAATTCTCTGTTGCTGTGACGGAGAGCTTATGGTCATTTGGAAGATGATCCCTCTGTGAGCAACACTCCCCCACTTTTATAACAGCTGTTTAGGACATATCACTATTTTTAATTTTACAACGTGGTTTATGAGCTTTATTGGGCATTAAAAAGGTTCCTTATCACCCCAAAACACTGCGCAAACTAAAATGAAGTAATGTATTAAAAGTAATATAAGTAATAACTAACCTGTTCATATATCAGTATAGACTTAAACTGTGCTGTGGCAGCAAGAAGCTCATAACAACCTGGTAATTAATAAATAACAAAAACACCTCTTTATCCACTGTTTTGTGAAGTTGTTTTTGTTTTGTTGTGGATATTTCTCACGGGAAGTTACGAAGATTCTCTGCACAGAGGGGTTTTTTTATACGACAGGTTTGGATTTCTCACGCTGCAGAAATCTTTTTTTAGTTTTAGTCTGCTTTTAGTTTATGGTTAAATAAATTTGGAGGATGCGGGCATCGATCCCGCTACCTCTCGCATGCTAAGCGAGCGCTCTACCATTTGAGCTAATCCCCCACTGATGTGTGCGGTTGATCACAGGAATGCTACGGTCGCTGAGCGCAACAAGGAGGAACTATCCCCGTATAATTTCCAGAAGCAAAGCCCACGTGTGTCCGTTCTCAGCTCTGCGCATCTGCAGCTCTACAACACCACAGCATGTGTGATCAGTTAAAGGTCACTAAAGCAGACTTGTCTTAGAGTACTGCACCTCTAGTTATTACGTTAAGCATGTAAACAGGGTGATCCAAGGTCTCACAGTGGTTTGATCCGAAACCTCTGCTGATAATGACACATGCCTTTTTTCAGTAAATGGTAAAAGTTACTACACTCATTTGCTGTGGTTAATGCTGTGGGATATGATTTATTTTTGGTCCTGCCTCAATACACAGTCCGAAAATATCTGTTCAATTAACCAAATTAATTTTACTTTCATCTCTGCTGGCGATTCACTTCAAAGTCCGACCTTTCTTACACATTTTAAGACTATTGCTCACTGTCTGATGACGTCACTCCGGGTTGTTTCTTGTGGGGGATTAGCTCAAATGGTAGAGCGCTCGCTTAGCATGCGAGAGGTAGCGGGATCGATGCCCGCATCCTCCAAAGGCTATCCTTTTAGGCATCGTCACAAAACATATATGTTTGCACAGTGAAATCCCCCTCATCACCTACCCAAACAGACAGACGTTGTGTTTTTTTACCCCACAAAAATACTGTACATGTTCAAGCATACAATGGTAGCCCAACATCACACAACTCTCAAATGACATTAAACAGTGGCTTTCAACTGAGCCGACAATCATAATCAAGCAGTTCATTTTAACCCTCTGGGTTTGTTCAGAATCACTACCCTTTCAGCTTGTTCGTGGCCAAAAGTGTCCACCAACAGATTAGGTCTGTAATTTTTATTATTTTTATGATTTTTGCCATTTTTTCTGCATAAAGCTTTTAACTAACTTCAGTTCTTTTCATAAATATAAAATAGTTATTAATTTTGACATTTTTGACCCTTTAAAAACCAGTTTGATTGTCCACTGCACTAGATGGAAGACAACCTCAAATCTCACAATTATATATATTTGCAGTGCTTCTGGAATTTCTTTTATTATTAATAGTAGAGTCCGGGACATGTAATTGATTCACATCAACATTGATTATAATGCATTGTTATTTTTGCGAAGGGAGAGCAAAAACATAAAAACTCCCTCTCAGCTTGTTCGTGGCCAAAAATGACCCATGCCCTTTTTTCAGTAAATGGTAAAAGTTACTACACCCCTCCCTCTTGTCATTTGCTGTGGTTTATGCTGTGGGATATGATTTATTTTTGGTGCTGCGTCTCCAAGAAGAGAATACACAGTCCGAAAATATCTGTTCAATAAACCAAATTAATTTTACTTTCATCTCTCAAATACTCTTTCTTACACATTACACATTTTAAGACTATTTATCAATGTGTGGTGACGTCACTCGGAGTAGTTTCGGGTGGGGGATTAGCTCAAATGGTAGAGCGCTCGCTTAGCATGCGAGAGGTAGCGGGATCGATGCCCGCATCCTCCAAAGAACATTGTTTTAGGCATCATAAGTTTGCACGGTGAGATCCCTCTCATCACTTACCCGGACAGTTCAGTTTAACCCTCTGGGTTTGTTCAGAATCACTACCCTTTCAGCTTGTTCGTGGCCAAAAGTGTCCACCAACAGATTAGGTCTGTAATTTTTATTATTTTTTTTATATTTTTATTATTTTTAAACCCATTGTTTACGTTTACAAAATGCTATAAAATTAATATATCTTTAAAAAAAATTCCACTTTCATTGACTTGATTTTAATTCAAATTCAGAATTTTAACCCTTAAAATACCAGATAGATCACATAATCCTAGGAACTCATAAATGGAAAAAATCATAAAATCGTATTTGTATTTGCTGATGATTCACTTTCACAGTCCAACCTTTCTCACACATTTTAAAACTATTCATCGGCGTCTGATGACATCACTCACTGCCTGGGCAATCATAATCGAGCAGTTCAATTTAATTTATAGATTCAAGCGGCTCGTGATATTATTGGCCACCAGATGCCACCAAAGACGATTGTGTTAAAAAGCTTTGAGTAACGAACCCTTTTCTATACAAGCTTCAGTGTTTCAGAAAACTTAATTTGGCCAACACTAGTAACCAACTACCTCATACACATAAAATTTAGAATGTATTCAAAGTAAATAAAGTTTATTTATTTATTATACAGACTTTAAAGATGAACATTTTCTGTTGATAAAAAACTCAAATGGTAGAGCACCTGCTTCACATGCACAGGCAGTTAAAAAGAAAAAAAGGTGGCAGGCAGTAAATCTAGTAAAGGGTAAGTCTTTCTTTAACAGTGACTATTTCACTCCTCCATTGTTTTAGGGTGATAAATGAAAAAATATAGAGTACATCCTTTAGCTCTGTATAAGCACAGTGCTGAGTCTAGACACATGGGGGGCATTGCATGTGGACCTTGAACTGGGATTGCTGCTCCTTCCAGTATAACTTTACTTAACCAGGAGTAGCTGAACACTGGGCTTTAAGGAATTTGTTTACTGTGGAAAGGAAAGCTTTTTGTGTTGATGCTTGAAGGCAAGGCCTTTTGGAGGATGCGGGCATCGATCCTGCGACCTCTGGCATGCTAAGCGAGCGCTCCACCATTTGAGCCAATCCCCCTGTGTCTTCGGCTGTAGCAAGATCACAATGCAATGACGTGTGCCACTGAAAATATATCAAGAGGTATGAGTTATTATTTGTCAGACTATATCAATCGCCCATTGATGATGGCTAAAGATTACATTGCTGTTTTCTGTAAAGGATATATTCCTGAGTGTCGTGACGTACTAGTGAAAGTACGTCGATCCCGCTACCTCTCGCATGCGAAGCAAGCGCTCTACCATTTGAGCTAATTCCCCTCTGGTTGCGACTTACAAATGTCACATGATCTTTGGTGTTTCAGAGCTGCCCATATGCAGTCCTGAGTATACACCAGGGCTTTGCTTATGAACCTTGAACTGGGATTGCTCCTCTTTCCAAAAGTAGTTTAATGAAATTTAAGTTCTAGTAGGGGTACCTGGTCACATGAACTTTTCAAATATTGTAAAGGCCATGCACAGAATATAAAGTCAATGCAGCATTTGAAATGATCTGCTACTTAGAAAAATGGATAAACTCTGGCTCATTGTCTTGAAAGGCAGAGTGCTCGTTTTAAATGGACAACTGTTCCTTGTTGCCCAAACTGGCACACTGCAAATTGGTTTGCTCTGATTTTTTGTTTAAAGATGGTAATTCCCCACTTTTCGAAGCTCAGACTCCTCCCAACCAAGGTGTAACTCTTTGCATTTAGTCTTTATTGTGGCCCATAAAACAATAGGTACCAACAGCATTTAAGGGCTAATGCAAATTGATATCAATGTAAGTGGAATGTGTTATGGCTATGTTTAAAAAAATTGAGAATTTAAGAATACTGACTTAAAAAATTCATTATGAAGACATATTTATTTTAAAACTTTTTCAAATGCTGTGTACATACAGTATATCATGATTACTAGTCATCCTGCAAATTGTTGTGCTATATATCTGTGAACTTTAAAATGTTTACCAAAAATATCCTATTTGAAATCATTACAAGTCTAACAGAAAAAAATGGTTACCCTCAGATGCTAGTTTTTTTCTCCTCTTGGTTTGTTTATACAAAAAGGAAAAATTAGCAACAAAATCAGTTTCATTGACACATGAATTATTTATAAATGCACATAACATGGAAGTGCCTATACCTATAGGTGTAAGTATTAAAATGTGTATATGAAAAATCAAAAAGTAAAGATATTTAAAAGTCATAAGTAGCATTAGCATTGTTGACTTTATCATCATGCATACAGTGGGATGCAAAAGTTTGGGCAACCTTGTTAATAGTCATTATTTACCTGTATAAATCGTTGGTTGTCATCATAAAAAATGTCAGTTAAATATATCATATAGGCAGTAGCGGTTTTTGATACGGGCCACACGGGCGGTTGCCCGGGGCGGCATCGTGGTGGGGGCGGCACCACGGGCATCGGCAAACCAAAAAAAAATTGCTCGTACTCATGCTGCCCCGACATCAGCCAACGCATATTGGGAATGGCATAGGTACCGATCGGTTTTCTATCGCCCATTTGCTGGGAGTAAGGGTGCCCTCCGTTTGTGAGGTGCGCCTGCTGCTTGCCGCACAGGAAGGAGAGGGCGGGGCGGCGGGGGAGTCTCTGGGTGGCTGGAGCAGCATCTAATAACCAACTCATGAAATAAAACAAAATAAAAACAAACCAACAAACACGAAAACACCAGACATTATGATACAGACTTATAATTTGCACTGATGTTTTTTCGAAATTCTATACGCGAAAAGTGAGCGCGGGAGCCCTCGGTGCGCCTGCTTGCTGCTGAAGTCAAAGTAAACTTTATTGTCATCTCCGCTACATACAGTCCAGTATATAGAGAGACGAGAGAACGAGGCTCCAGTTACAGCAGTGCAAGTAAACAAACAATAAATATAAGAAGAGTAAGAAAATAAATATACACTTTAGGACCAGGGGTAAAGGGATCAATAACAATTTAAAATGTATATTTTATATTTTGTTGATTTAAAGTCTCACATACGAAAGGGGAGGGAGACATGCTGCTTCCAAGTAGAGCACATTTCATTCATAATGTTGTAAATCCAAGCCCATTATGGATTCATGATTTGAACTCTGGGTTGTGCAAAATCCCAGAAATAAACCCTAGACAAAATCAATCTGTGAACTAAGGTGCAGGTCTATTACGTTATGATTCTCGGGTTGGGGGATGGGTGATCATACTGGAGTACAAAATTAAAACCAAGATGGACAAGAAAAGTTCAGTTTAGAAAAAAGAGAAAAGAAGAGGAGGAGAAACGAGCAAAATATACCGGTAAGCAGATGTGTCATTGGATAATGGCAGGTCATCCTGAAACAATCAGAAGCAGAATACTTTATTAATCCCTAAGCAAATTATGTGGGTTACAGTTGCTCCAAGAAGAAATGGTAAAAATAGTAACAGTAACAGACTAAACTCCAAACAATACATTGTGTTACAGATTTTAATATTAATTAGTCATTGTCAATTGTTGATTTGTCCTGTTCTCATTGTATGACGAATTATGATGGCTGTTTGGTAGCCGTTTGTATACTATGCATACTCTCTCTCTCTCTTCATATGTGTGTGTGTGTGTATGTTTCTCTGGTGAAATTCAGTATGGTTCCGACAACAGTTTTATGTTAATGTACAATCCTTAATATGTTTTATGTGTGTGTGGGGGGGGGGGGGGGGGGGGGGGGGGCGCCAGTGGGAGTGTTCGCCCAGGGCACCAAACAGGTTAGGACCGCCACTGCATATAGGAGACACACACACAGTGATATTTGGGAAGTGAAATGAAGTTCATTGGATTTACAGAAAGTGTGCTATAATTGTTTAAACAAAATCAGGCAGGTGCATACATTTGGGCACTGTTGTCATTTTATTGATTCCAAAACCTTTAGAACTAATTATTGGCTTGGTAAGCTCAGTGACCCCTGACCTACATAGTGAATCCAATAGTGAGAAAGAGTATTTAAGGGGGTCAATTGTAAGTTTCCCTCCTCTTTTAATTTTCTCTGAAGAGTAGCAACATGGGGGTCTCAAAACAACTCTCAAATGACCTGAAGATAAAGATTGTTCACCATCACGGTTTAGGGGAAGGATACAGAAAGCTGTCTCAGCGATTTAAGCTGTCTATTTTCACAGTTAGGAACATATTGAGAAAATGGAAGACCACAGGCTCAGTTCAAGTTAAGGCTCGAAGTGGCAGACCAAGAAAAGTCTCGGATAGACAGAAGCGACGAATGGTGAGAACAGTCAGAGTCAACCCACAGACCAGCACCAAAGACCTACAACATCATCTTGCAGCAGATGGAGTCACTGTGCATTGTTCAACCATTCGGCGCACTTTACACAAGGAGATGCTGTATACGAGAGTGATGCAGAGGAAGCCTTTTCTCCGCCCACAGCACAAACAGAGCCGCTTGAGGTATGCTAAAGCACATTTGGACAAGCCAGCTTCATTCTGGAATAAGGTGCTGTGGACTGATGAAACTAAAATTGAGTTATTTGGGCATAACAAGGGGCGTTATGCATGGAGGAAAAAGAACACAGCATTCCAAGAAAAACACCTGCTACCTACAGCAAAATATGGTGGTGGTTCCATCATGCTGTGGGGCTGTGTGGCCAGTGCAGGGACTGGGAATCTTGATTTATTTAAATTTATCTAGAATTGTGAATAAGTATTTTCACTCGACCCGATCGAATGCCTTCTCTGCATCTAAGGAGAGAATGCACTCAGGACTCCAACTGGAAGGGGTGTATAATATATCCAATAGTCGGCGGATATTGGAATAAGAGTAACAATTCTTAATGAAGCCTGTTTGATCTTATAACTGAGGGCAAAATATTTTCTAGTCTGCGTGCCAAAACTTTGGCCAAAATTTTAGCATCGACATTTAATAGAGAAATTGATCTGTAGGATGAGCATTCCACCGGATCCTTACCTTTCTTTGGGACAAGAGCGATACTTGCCTCGTAAAAGGATGGCGGAAGTTTACCACACTTCCATGAGTCGGAGAGGGTTAAATGTAACTGGGGTAAAAGCTTTGAAAAATTCTACGGGAAAGCCATCAGGACCAGGGGATTTTCCAGGCTGCAGTGAAGAAATGGCTGCACCCAGCTCCTCTGGCGTGATGGGTTCATCTAATCTGTTTTTACTATCAGAGGAAAGCATAGGTACGTTCAAAGACTTTAGAAAGTTATCCATTAAGGTGATTTCCTGCGGGAATTCAGAGGTGTAAAGTTGGGAGTAAAACATCCTAAACGTATCATTAATTTTGGAAGGGTCCGAAGTGATATTCTCCATTGCAATGTTGATAATGGTTACATCACTTAGACTAATGACACAGGTTGGTATTCACTCCTGTATTCATCCACAGACAAACCAAGTTCAACAGCTGTGTCAAACATGTTGATAATTTTCATTGTGGTTACATTTGAGGTCTTAATAGCTGCACTAATATTTTTTGAAATCTCGACAAGGTTCATTTTTGAGTCTTTAATTTTGATGCTGGATTTTGGTAAATCCAATTTTTCTCATGTTGCCTTGACAGACGACATGTCTTCTTTTGCATTCTTGTCTTTGACATCAACTACCAAGAACAGTTTTGTTTTCACATCTGGTAGAGAAAGCAAAATCTTCTGCTCATTTTCTTCAACTTTGTCCAGAAACACAAAGACAGCAGTTGATACTTGATAAAGAAAATTGAATTGTGTGAGCGACTCACAAATGTCTCCTCGCAAATTAGCGAAAGCAGCTGGCTCTGGAAAAATGTCAAGATTTTCTCTTCCACTGGGCAGGTACCAACAAACCTCAACCAGTCCATTGGCAATTTTCTTTTCAAGTGCTCCTCCTTCCATTTCTCTGTGAATGAAGTAATTTTGTTTCTGATGACCCCGGCTGAGAATCATATTCAAAAGCTGTGACTTGGATAGGCTGCAGCTTTTCAGCCTCACAAATGAATAGAGTGGTATATCTGGTAGTGGTATATAACCTACTATCTGGTTGGGCCACCCTTAGCAGCAACAACTGCAATCAAGCATCTGCAGTAACTGGCAATAAGTATTTAACAGCGCTGTGTAGGAATTTTGGCTCACTTATCTTTGCAAAATGGTTGCAATTCAGCGACTTAGGAGGGTTTATGCCCATGAACTTGCTGGTGTGGTCATTGTCCTGCTGCAGAACTGACGTGCGCTTCAGTTTGAGGTCATGAACAGATGACCGAATATTCTCCTTTGGGATGTTTTGGTAGACAGCAGAATTCATGGCTCATTTTACCACGGCAAATCTTTCAGGTTTTCAGACAGCAAAACCAGATTATCAACTACCAACACCATATTTTACTGTTCGTATGATTTACCTTTTCTGAAATGCTTTGTTACTTTTACGCCAGATGAAATGAGACACACATTCTGAAAAGTTAAATTTTTCACACAGGGCCATGCAGGTTTGGATTTGTTTCCCCTTTATAATTAACACCTTGATTTGTGTTTACTTGTGTTATCTTTGGTAAATGGTAAATGGCCTGCATTTGTATAGCGCTTTCTCCAAGATTTAAATTTGTTTGATGATCTAAAACATTCAAGTGTGAGAAATATACAAAAAATAGAAAATTAGGAAGGGGCACACACTTTTTCACACCACTGTAGATATTTTTTATTTTTTTTATTTTGTGTGGGTGAACCAAATATTTCAAATATAAATAAACAGAATAAAAAGGAAAGACAGATCACCAGTTATTTGGCTTTAAACAAATTATAATTTGTTTTAGTGCCACAGGCTTAGATGAGCAAAAAATGCAGACTGGGGTTAGGATTAATTATTTTCTTTATTGTTTGTTTCCTTTTCATTAATAAATTTTAAACAACTATTTTAGCAGGGTCCCTTTAATTTTTGAACTGTTTAAATTATTCTCATGGTGGCAAACACCAACAACTAAGATAAAAAATTAAGTGAATAATACATACATGTAAACATAATGTCTATTACCTTTTAAATGAGAAATTTTGACAATAACAGCATTAATGTGCATGGCTGTGTACCTGGAGTTTTGTCTTCTCTGTCCATCATTCATGAAGTCTGATTGTTCCTCTGTGCTCTTCTCTTTAAACCTAAAGAGAAAATATTATTTACCATATATACAGCTATGAAAAATAACACTTCTGAATACTTTTACATTAATGAGTCAAATAGATAAACAAACAATCCATACTTCACTGAGTTAATACAAAGATTGCAAACCAGGATTTTCACTTATGTGTCTATTCTCTTTCATCCCTTTCATAGGATATCTTGAGTTGTTAAGTCTTTGTGATGCTGTTGATCAGCAACACATTTGTGCAAAAAAGAAAATTATTGTTAGAAAAAGTTTAGATTTACCTCTCATAGGTGACATGAAACTGTAATATCTTTCTTTCTTTCTTCTTAAGTGCTGGTGGTTGGGGATAACCTTGCGAGTACTATACAGCGATGATACCACACTCACTGATACATGACATCATGTTGAAACCATAACCTCATAAAAAAAACATTTACAGCTAGCAACATATTCACCATTTAATAACCTACTTACCAGCACTGCCTAATCTGCTGACAGGAGTTTGAACTCTTTTAGGAGCTAAATGACTGAATTAAAAAAAGGAGGATGAGAAACCGCATATACTCAATTTCATCTCCCTGTGGAGTTGATATCTTAATTGATTGTTGTTAGGATAAAAATGTTTTTGTATTTTTTGAAACAACTTGCTTTATTGATTTATTGATGTTTCACAGATGATTTATTTTTAGATGTATATTTAAATGTTTTCTAACATATGTTCCCTATAAAGTCTGTGAGCTTTGATATGTACAAAGTTCTAATTAAAATAAGAGATCATTTTTATTGTCACTGTTGCAGGCACACTGAAAAATGGTTTAACAGCTGTTCAGGTTAAGCAGCATAGATTCAAATAAATATAACAATAACAATGTAAAAATGTGGGGAAAAAAACAATATGTACAATATAGTGCAAAATGGAGTCTCTTTTAAAGAGACCTGCTGTAGTACAGTTTCAAACAGGAGGTGAGAGGAAGACACCTGATGGCCTGTGCATATAAAGTTTTATTGAGTCTGTTTGTTTTTAATTTTATGAATCTGTTTTTAATTATTTTATGAATCAATAAACATACTTTGACCCAAAATCTGCTGAATCCCTGCCATCCATAAAGAAAGTCATATAACAAGATGATTTTTGGTAAGGAGTTGTCACGTAGCTGATAACAAGTAGATAAAGTCTAATGAAGTGTGTTGCAAAAACATTTTGTAGCAGTAAGACTATGAGTCTTCTTCTTTATTTGTTTTTGCCTGGCCTGGCCTGTCTGGCAGTGTAGCAATAAGAATTATTGTCTGAAAGCCAAAAAATGGCCAACAGATTTATTTTCCCAAGTGGACCATTATGGCTTTTGTGTAAGTTAGCTTGTGTTCATAATATTTCTCCATGTATATGTGTAAAGTGGGTGTGGGAAGCCATAGCCCTGGCTCCCAGGACATGAAGCGGGCATGGAGGAGCCCTAGGCCCCATACATCCATAGGCCCCCAGAGCACAGAGCTCAAGGAGGACCACCGGAGGGGTGGTCACAGCACCCAACGAGAAAAGAGCTGAGGAGAGCCCTGGAAGGGGGTCGCCCAGCAGCCACTGTGCAGAAGTCCCACGGCAATGAGTTAGCAGGCTCCGTCAGCAGCTGGCCACACCTGAGCACACTGAACCCTGGGCCCAGAAACCAGAGGGCCCCCTACACCCCAGCAGGGTCCCAACAGAGCCAGGGCAAGGAGCCAGGAGAATATTTAAACTGAAAACGGGCCTTTATTTGTGCTGTATGAAAATACTACAAAAACCACTAGCAAAGGGGAACAGAAAACGAACTAACAAAACCCTAAACTGGAAACAGCTAAACATGAAACTGGAAAAAGAGATAAAAAAAAATATGAAAATACAGAGGGTGAGACGCAGGGGAAGATGAACAGGGGGTGATACGCAGATGAAACACCAGGATGACAAACAGACGATCCGACGAGGAACAGAGTTCCAGTGTTTACACACACAATATATACACACAGAGGGAAATGAAGAAATGGCACACAGCTGAAACTAATTATACTAGACGAGATAAAGGGGAAGCAAAACACAGAGCATGGGAAGTGAGACTGTCCAAAGTAAAACAGAAAACACAAGACAATCTCAAAGACGCAGAGTAGACACTGAGACAAAGAGACATCACTGACTGGGGAAACAGAGGGAACATAGATCATGGAGCACGGGGACCAGGGGCGGATCTAGAGAAATTTTCTTAGGGTGGCATGAAGGTGACATTGAAATCAAAGAGGGTGGCAAAATCAAAGCCTTTTTTAAATATATTTGCAGTTGTTTATGGAAGCCTGTTTCCACCATAAAAAAAAAAAAAGGATTCATAACTCGAAATTTCGAGTTATCTTTCAAGTTATTTTCTTGAAATTTCTTGAAATGGCATTACTATCAGCAAACGTACTCTTGAAAGGATTTTACACAACAACAGACTTTAGCACAGAAAGAACAAAACAGGGGTGGGAAAGGTGACAGTTTTTATACAAGCACAACTGCAACCCTCAGGGCAGTGTCATGGGTACTGTGCCATATTCTTCAGGGTAACAAGAAAATGGCGTCATTCATGCAGACTCCTGATTGGCAGCAATAACTCGAAATTTCGAGTTATTTTTCTTAAAATTTTGAGTTAATAAGTCGAAATTTCAAGTTAATAAGTCGAAATTTTGAGAAAATAACTCGATTTTTAATTATTTTTTTTAAGTGGCAGAAACGGGCTTCCACAGATGGTTAAAATGATTCAAATGCAGTAAGTATAGACGTTTCATGTAAATAAAGTCTACAACTTAATTATTTTCTGTAGCCCACAAAATTAAACATTTCAGTTACATAAAACATGTACATTTTTATCTTATGTACTGTATAGTCTGTATAATAAATAAATATGTAGCCCAATAAGTATAAAATCCAGAAAGCTACACACTAAAAAGTGACAAAAAACATTAGCATCCGCTGTACACTATGCGTGGGAAGAAAACTTGCACTTCAAATCTGATTGTCTAAAGTGTCTTTTTCTCACATGGAGCATATAAAAGGTATAATCTGCTTCAGTTCTCACTATTCTGTGTGGTTTATGCAAGTGTTTATTTAGTAAAAGCTAAAGGTAATCATTAGGTTTCAAAGGGTCCTTTAATTTCATTTTTAATTAATTTTAATAATACCAGTTTCATTTTACTTATAAATAGGGATCCATGTATGAGCCTCCAGTGAAACCTAAAATAATATTGTATTAATGCTGGGGTTTTTTTGGATGGCAGCATTAGTTTTTTGGAAATGTGACAAAATATTGTCTTTGTTATCTTCTGATTGTGGTTAATCACCGATTAAATGATGTAAAAGTGATAAAACTTAGAGGTTAAATTGAGTCAGAACCCAATTCCGGCTCCTCCAGTTAATGAATAATTAAAGCTGAGAAGTCATTTAACGCATTCCACATTTTATGATTTAATTGGACTGTAATAGCGCTGCTGATGTTTAATAACCACCTAAATTATGTCAATAAAAGAAGAGTGAACAAGTAAATATACAAGAACTCTGAACCCTAAAGTAATTGTCAAAATATTAGTTAATGATATTCCAGTGAAGCCTTCCAGTCAATGCAAATTTTGTGAATTTGTGACCTTCTTTTGCTGTAATGAGAGGGCTGAGACACTGGATTTAAGGCAGGAGAAAAAGATGGGAAGCAAAAATTAGGAAAAGACATTAACAAAATGAAAATGCAGACATAAATGCATAACAACACAGTGGAGGACAAAGAGGGGGTGTACTGGGGCCATTAGAAAAACAAAAGATCAACAACAAGAAAAAAACAGAAACAAAACTAATATCACAGAAATAAAAATTCAACATCATAACAACCAGCTTTAACAGTGACAATTCCTGAATAAAACCCTTCAACCTTTAGTGTTTTCCTAGTTTGGAAGACTACGAGTCTCCATCGGGCCATTTAGGTCTAACTGGAACATTCTTCCATTTAATTTAGTTACTTAAATGCATGCCATTTGTCTAGCCAGCCTTTATATCTGCTTATCATATATAAATGAATAGTCTTCATCATTTTACATTTACACTAATATGGTAAGTAAAGAACCCCTTAAAACAGCGGTTCCCAAACTTTTTTTGCTAGGCCCCCCTTGTTTTACAAGAAAAATGTTCGCGCCCCCCCTCCCCCCACCCCCGCGCGTGCACGCACGCACGCACACGCACATCCTCCAACCACACACCCATATTTTGCTCCATTCTGATTTATTTCACACCTCAAACATTGATTAAACAATTAAGCAAATACAAGTAATCTGCAATAATTTACAGGCAGCAATGAAATAAACTACTAATTCTTTTACGCTACGGCCACACCTACACGGGTATTTTTGAAAACGCAGCTGTTTCGTTCACATGTAAACGGCGTTTCGAATCACCGAAAACGGAGATTTTTTTTAAAACTCCTTTTTTGCGTTTATGTGTGGACGAGGAATACAGAGTTCGTCACGCAATGTCAAAGGTATGTGCCTTTTTTCACGTCACGTTGTTTACATGAGATGAATTGCAGAATGGCAGATAGAGACGAAATACTGTTAATCTGACTATCTGCAGGTTTTACACGCTTACATTTACACATGCAGTTACTGTCCCTCCATTTAGAAAGGCAGAGGCCTCACGGTGTGATTATTTTACGTGTAGTTGTTTTTTTCATGTGTAATAATATTCAACATTGCCCAGCGCCTGCTCCTGATGCAGGGAAAAGCAATTCTGCAGGGAGACCTACCTTGGCACTTGTGCAAGTGAAGCCAAAGGGAAGATATGCTTCACCATATTTTCTAGTCTTTGGCTTAGAATGAAGTTGGTTTGGAAACATATTCAGCCATGCTTCATCTCCTGCTTTGCGTTTCTGTGGGTGCACCGTGCTAGCAGTGTCCAAGCAGTTGTTTTTTTGTTTGTTTTTTTCCCTTTTCATCCCGCGCCCCCCCTGCCATGGCTCTGCGCCCCCCTAGGGGGCGGGCCCCACACTTTGGGAAGGTCTGCCTTAAAAGATCTTAATAGTCCTGCTGTTACAAAATGTTTTTACAACACACTTCATTAGACCTTATCTACTTGTTAACAACTACGTGACAACTGCTTACCAAAAATCATCTTGTTATATGGCTTTGTTTATGGATGGTACGGATTCAGCAAGATGTTGGGTCAAGGTCTGTTTATTGATTCATAAAATAATTAAAAAGAGATTCATAAAATAAAAACAAACAGACTCAATAACAGCTTCTATGCACAGGCCATCAAATGTGTCTTCCCCTCACCTCCTGATTGAAGTACTAATAATCCAACGTCACTTACCTGTACTACAGCAGGTCTCTTTAAAATCCACTGACTTCATTTTATATTCTACATATTGTTTTTATTTCTTCAACATATTTATATTCTAATTGTTATATATAATTATCCATCCCCAAAAAATCACTCACCTCTGAAATAAGACTGAATCAGGTTGTCACAAAAAATATGAAAAACAATAGAAACTTTTTATTGTTGTATGCAGTCACTAAGCTCAGTTTATTCCATAAATATTTATGATGTTGTTATAATTTTAGCTCTGTACACCATCACATAAGATTTGAAATTATGAAAATTTGATGTACTTAAGATGGTTTAGAAATCAGATAAAAAGGCATCACATCAAAAACTGTTAGGGAATTGCAGATACTTTATTCAGCACTACAGAAACTGCAATCAGGCTCATTAGTGTTTGTCTTAAGTACAATGCATGATAAAATGTTAAAATAACTGAAAATGAAAGAGTTCAAACTCCTGCCAGCAGATTAGGCAGTGCTGGTAAGTAGGTTATTAAATGGTGAATATGTTGCTAGCTGTAAATGTATTTTTTATGAGGTTATGGTTTCAACATGATGTCATGTATCAGTGAGTGTGGTATCATCGCAGTATAAATACTCACAAGGTTATCCCCAACCACCAGCTCTTAAGAAGAAAGAAAGAAAGAAAGAAAGAAAGAAAGAAAGAAAGAAAGAAAGAAATTACAGTTTCATGTCACCTATGAGAGGTAAATCTAAATTTTTTCTAACAATAATTTTCTTTTTTGCACAAATGTGTTGCTGATCAACAGCATCACAAGACTTAACAACTCAAGATATCCTATGAAAGGGATGAAAGAGAATAGACACATAAGTGAAAATCCTGGTTTGTAATCTTTGTATTAACTCAGTGAAATATGGATTGTTTGTTTATCTAATTAATAACTCATTAATGTAATTAACAATAACTCAATTAATGTAATAATAATAATTAATAACTCATTAATGTAAAAGTATTCAGAAGTGTTATTTTTCATAGCTGTATATATGGTAAATAATATTTTCTCTTTAGGTTTAAAGAGAAGAGCACAGAGGAACAATCAGACTTCATGAATGATGGACAGAGAAGACAAAACTCCAGGTACACAGCCATGCACATTAATGCTGTTATTGTCAAAATTTCTCATTTAAAAGGTAATAGACATTATGTTTACATGTATGTATTATTCACTTAATTTTTTATCCTAGTAGTTGGTGTTTGCCACCATGAGAATAATTTAAACAGTTCAAAAATTAAAGGGACCCTGCAAAAATAGTTGTTTAGAATTTATTAAGAAAATAATTAATCCTAACCCCAGTCTGCATTTTTTGCTCATCTAAGCCTGTGGCACTAAAACAAATTATAATTTGTTTAAAGCCAAATAACTGGTGATCTGTCTTTCCTTTTTATTCTGTTTATTTATATTTGAAATATTTTATTCACCCACACAAAATAAAAAAAATAAAAAATATCTACAGTGGTGTGAAAAAGTGTGTGCCCCTTCCTAATTTTCTATTTTTTGTATATTTCTCACACTTGAATGTTTTAGATCATCAAACAAATTTAAATCTTGGAGAAAGCGCTATACAAATGCAGGCCATTTACCATTTACCAAAGATAACACAACTAAACACAAATCAAGGTGTTAATTATAAAGGGGAAACAAATCCAAACCTGCATGGCCCTGTGTGAAAAATTTAACTTTTCAGAATGTGTGTCTCATTTCATCTGGCGTAAAAGTAACAAAGCATTTCAGAAAAGGTAAATCATACGAACAGTAAAATATGGTGTTGGTAGTTGATAATCTGGTTTTGCTGTCTGAAAACCTGAAAGATTTGCCGTGGTAAAATGAGCCATGAATTCTGCTGTCTACCAAAACATCCCAAAGGAGAATATTCGGTCATCTGTTCATGACCTCAAACTGAAGCGCACGTCAGTTCTGCAGCAGGACAATGACCACACCAGCAAGTTCATGGGCATAAACCCTCCTAAGTCGCTGAATTGCAACCATTTTGCAAAGATAAGTGAGCCAAAATTCCTACACAGCGCTGTTAAAGACTTATTGCCAGTTACTGCAGATGCTTGATTGCAGTTGTTGCTGCTAAGGGTGGCCCAACCAGATAGTAGGTTTAGTGGGCAATCACTTTACTTGTGTTGGCTTTGTCTGCTATTTAAATTAGCTTGATGGTCTGAAACATTAAACGTGGGACAAACACAGCAAAAAAAAAAAAGGAAATCGGGAAGGGGCACCCATTTTTTCACACCATTTTACATAGTGAAATAATTGAATAGTTTAATAACAAATATACCAAGCATAATCACAGACATTACAGATGTTATTTTAGCAGTTTGTGTCTTTAATTTAAACTTATCTGTTTGTCTTCTTTAGGCCTGTTAAGACTTATCACTAAACTTGGACTGGAAAACTTTTATCCCAACAAGCTGACTCTGCAACTTCTATTAGAAATCAACAAAAGCAACACATATGATCATCCTGTTCAATCAGTGAAAGATATACCATGGTGCTTCTTTAGAAGATTGTTTACAATCAATGCAGAGTGCAGGGACTGTACACAGGAACCAAATAATAACCTCGAGGAGGATCTGTCTGATGATCAGTATGACTTTGACTTTTGCAGAATGGATGACTCTGACGATAGGTTTAACCCAGTTGACATCATAGTAGCACTTTTCGCATGTGCTGACAGCTTCTTGCAACAGCAAATGACCCTAAAGATGTCAATGTGCCAGTTTTCTGTCCCACTGTTGATGCCACATAGCAATAACAGTCAGTGTAGCCTGATGCTTTGGGCTCTGAGAGACATTGTCAAAGAATGGCGTCCACATGATTCATGTCAATCAAAAAACTTTGTTGAAGACAACATTGTTCAAGCAGATATGCCACTCTATTCATTTGTGAGGCTGAAAAACTGCAGCCTATCCAAGTCACAGCTTTTGAATATGATTCTCAGCCGGGGTCAACAGAATCACAATTACTTCATTCACAGAGAAATGGAAGGAGGAGCACTTGAAAAGAAAATTGCCAATGGACTGGTTGAGGTTTGTTGGTACCTGCCCAGTGGAAGAGAAAATCTTGACATTTTTCCAGAGCCAGCTGCTTTCGCTAATTTGCGAGGAGACATTTGTGAGTCGCTCACACAATTCAATTTTCTTTACCAAGTATCAACTGCTGTCTTTGTGTTCCTGGACAAAGTTGAAGAAAATGAGCAGAAGATTTTGCTTTCTCTACCAGATGTGAAAACAAAACTGTTCTTGGTAGTTCCTGTCAAAGACAAGAATGCAAAAGAAGACATATTGTCTGTCAAGGCAATACGAGTAAAATTGGATTTACCAAAATCCAGCATCAAAATTAAAGACTCAAAAATGAACCTTGTTGAGTTTTCAATAAAACTGCGTGCAGCTATTAAGACCTCAAATGTCACCAGAATGAAAATTATCAACATGTTTGACAAAGCTGTCGAACTTGGTTTGTCTGTGGATGAGTGCAGGAGTGAATACCAAAAAAAGGCAGCTGAAGAAATTGTGCGGGACATTGAAGTGCAAGATATATCCGATTACAAGAAACAACAACTTCCTCTGCAGGGAGATAACTGGAAGAAGTTGTCACAGTTGGAAAAGAAACAGTGTAGATTAAAAGATTTTGGTGACTCAGGACCGGAAGACTACAAATGTCAGCTCCAGCAAAAAGTGAAGCAAATTAAGAAGGAGCAAAGTACCTACAAATTGTCCAAAGGAATGAGAACTTTCATTGCTAACTTATCTACGAACAACAAGGAAAAACAAAACTATTTCCTTAAATGGATGAAACTGAAGCTTGATACACAATCACGGGAAAAACTCTCCGCATTGAGAAAGAAATTCAAAGAAGCGTGTAAGAAGAAAGACTGCAAAATCATTGCAGAGCTGGATCAAGCTTTGCTGGAGAGCTCTTTAGGAATAGAGCATTACATGAGAGAGATGGGGCTGATCTATGAGTTTTATTTGCACTCACAAAAAACTACTGGTGAAATAGCTGCTCTGCCAAGTGTTGTAGCTAAAATGCTGCTTGATGGATATCCTTTAGAACTCTTGGATGGAGATGCTTCTAATATTCCAGAGAGATGGGTGGCAGATGTGCTGATGGAGCTTCATAGGAAGGTTGGAGAGAAGAGCAGACTGTTGGTAGTGTCTGTGTTGGGTGTTCAAAGTACAGGAAAATCAACACTCCTCAACACCATGTTTGGTGTGCAGTTTCCTGTCAGCAGTGGCAGATGCACAAGAGGGGCTTATATGGTCTTCCTCAAAGTTGGTGAAGATTTAAAAACTGAGTTGAAATATGACTTCATAGTTCTCATTGATACAGAAGGTCTAAAATCTTCTGACATGGAACAACTAGAGGACAGTTATGAGCACGACAACGAGCTGGCAACCTTTGTCATTGGTCTAAGTGATGTAACCATTATCAACATTGCAATGGAGAACTCCACTGAAATGAAAGATGTCCTACAAATCACAGTGCATGCATTTTTGAGGATGAGGCAAATTGGTAAAAAGTCAGTTTGTCATTTTGTACACCAAAATGTTGCTGGTGTTTCAGCTCATTCCAAGTGCATGAAAGAGA
Organism: Pelmatolapia mariae; assembly: GCF_036321145.2. Lineage (NCBI taxonomy): Eukaryota > Metazoa > Chordata > Actinopteri > Cichliformes > Cichlidae > Pelmatolapia > Pelmatolapia mariae. The sequence continues at coordinate 19,943,305 of NC_086240.1, read as the reverse complement.
AGAAACATTTCTTGGACCAGCTAAACGAAATGACCAAAATTGCAGCTAAAATGGAAAAGCAACCTTCTATTGAAGCATTCACTGATGTGCTGGACTATGACATTGAAAAAAACCACTGGAACATCCCTGGACTCTGGCATGGAACCCCACCAATGGCACCAGTGAACACAGGTTACAGTGAAGCTGTAGCAGATTTTAAGAAAAATCTTTTGGAAATAATGAAAGATGACAGAGACAGAGAAGCCACACAGATCCCAGATTTTCTTGAATGGATGAAAAGTCTGTGGAGAGCAGTCAAATATGAAAACTTTATCTTTAGTTTCAGAAACACTCTTGTGGCTCATGCTTATGACAACCTTTGCAACGAGTTTAGTCAATGGGAGTGGGAGTTTAGAAAACACATTTTCTCCTGGCAGACAGAAGCAGAGCTAGAAATCTTAAATACTGACAATGAATCTGAAGTTAAAACTTGGGAAAAAGTGGTTCATTCCAAAAAATCCCAACTGTCCGACAAAAAAGAAGAACAAAAACAGCTAATGATGGAGAAACTGATTGACTATTATGCAAGGAAAGACAGACACACAAATCTGATAGAGAAATACAAGGAAGATTTTTCTAGAAGTATTATTGGCCTTGCCAAAGAAATCGAACAGTCTGTACGCACTAAACTCGAATGTACCCTTGAGCTAAAAATCAGCAAAAAGAAGGCTCAAGATATACAGAGAAATTACAGAGATGTGATTGAAGAGCAGGTCATGCGGCTCTTGGGTAACTGGAAAAAATCAGCTCTGTCAGATAAACAGCTGATAGATGAGTTTGAAAAGATGTGGACAGAAGCAACAATAAATGTGTGTGGTCTGAAAGAGCAAGATATTGCAGGATCAGTCCTGATGCAGTTAAAAAAAAATTTCTCAAACCGGAACGTTAACAAGGATTTACAGGTTGACTTAAAAGAATATGGAAAAAAGCCATTTAAAGTTATACGTGTCCATTTTGATTCCTGGATCAAAGGGGTAATACACTGGATTCTAGGTGATTGTCAGAGCTTTGCAGACAGTGCAATTGAATCTTGGACACAGTTTGTACTTGATATAGTGAAGACAAATGGAGATTACCATGAGATTTTTACAAGGGATCTTCTAGAGAAAATCGATAGTTTCGTTGAACACAGTTACAAACATCACAAAACAAATATGCAGTTTGAGATTGACCTGAAACTTCACATTTGTAGCTTTGCCACAAGGCAGTTCCTGGAAATGCACAAAAAGTTTTTGTACAAGAACAATCCTAAAAGTCAGCTGGAGAAGTTCAAGAATCAGTACATGTCAGACTTTCTCGATTTGTACAAAGAGAGAGATCACTGTCAACGAAAAGCAAATGATTTTGCCAGAGTTTGCATCAAACCTGCAGTGGAAGACTATGTAAACAGATCACTGGGAGTAGATATTGTAGATGAGATTTTGACCAGCTGTCATTCAACAGAGTACAGTTCCCGCTCTTATTTCCAGTACAAAATTCAGAGAGAATTACTTCAAAAAGAAGACTTTAATAGTTTTGTGAGGTACACCAGTAACTATGAAATGTATGTTAAGAACTGGACATTTGAGGACATCAAGCAAAAAATGTCAGAGGATGAAACTTTGTCCAAACTGAAAAACAAGATCCTGCAGGTCATATTTACAAAAATAACAGAAGCATTAAATAAGGCATCAAAAACAAAGGATGGCACTCACCTTGAAGATAACAAGGAAAGCATCACAGAGTTCATCAACAACATGCACAAATATCTAATTAAGGACATCTCATTTTCAGAGGAGGATGAAAAAGCCATCCTGTTTCAAATCCAAAGCACATGCCATCCATTTATCAAAAGTCTCAAGACCTCAATAGAAGACTTAAAAGCAGAACTTCAGGAGGAATTCTCAAAATCCAAAGATATTGCTGCTGATTTGGAAAAACTTCCAATCAGACCACATGATGAGCTTTTCAAGCGGGTGTTTGGTTGTGGACAACAGTGTCCATTTTGTAAAGTGCCCTGTGAGGCTGGAGGGAAAGAACACAATGAGCATCATGCAGCTGTGCATCGACCACAAGGTCTTGGCAGATATAGAAACCATCGCACAAAGAAGCTGGTTGAAGTACTATGTACAACTGATGTGTACAGTGAAACTACATTTTCTAACGCACTAACTAAGTATGAATGGCATCCTTACAAAGACTACAAAACATATTATCCAGACTGGCACATTCCAGCAGACCCTTCCATAGAAGCATCGGACTATTGGAAGTATGTTTTAGTGAAATACAATGAACAATTTGCTGAAAAATATGACACCAAGCCAGCTGATGTTCCACAGGCCTGGAGAAGCATTACAAAGGAGCAAGCACTGAAAGGCTTAACAGAAGCATTCAACATGAAGTGAATCAAGTAAAATCCTAACAAATATCATTCAAGAAAACAATGTTAAAATAAGCACTGATGTGTACTTAGGATACAGGACATCATCATTATAAAGATCAGTGCAAATAAAAGTGAATCAATACTGTTGAGCAAATTATTTACTTGGCTGAAAGACGTCAAGCTTTCCTATTTTATTTTGTATTGTGTCCTTGACATATACTTAAAATAGTTATTTTAGAGTTTTGGACATATGTAGAGAACAGTCTTAGATTCTCAATCTTTTTTTTGTTCTTGCTTTTGTTGTGTTTTGTTTTGTTTTAGATTAGAAAGAGTTTGATTAATGTTGATATACTATGAGCATGAGAAAATTTGGTTTTTAAAAACAAATCCTGACTTTTAGATTCTGAATTTTTCCTGTTTTTTCCCATTATTGTAGATATTACATATTTACTACAAAGAATATGTACAGTGTGATCATTTATAAAAAAAATTCCTCTTTTTTTCCCCAAACTGAAATATTTCAATATGACAAATAATTTATAGTTCATTTAAAAACACTTAGGCATGCTTTATAATATATATATTTTTTTATTTTTAAACAGCTGGTCATGTAATTTCAGACTTTTTCTTAACATTTCATTTTTTAAAGCATTTCCTTTCATCGGTTACATATATTTTCACGCAGCTATGCATAATAATAAAAACAATTCTACTGCTAGTAGATTTGTAAATTTCAACACGTAAATTTCTTTACATATAAATTTTTGGTGTAGGCAAATTTTCATATGTGCATTTGTCATTAATTCAAATGTTAATAAAATTGACTTTGTTGTTCATGTTTCCTCTTTGGGGTTGTTTTTTTGTTAAACAATTTCACGTTTTTAAAATGGACAAAGATTAAAATATAAAGGGAGTTACACCTTGGTTGAGAGGAATCTGAGTTTCTAAAAGTGGGGAATTAGCATCTCTAAACAACAAATCAGAAAAGTTTGACTTTGCAGATTGAAAAGATTGATCCAATCACTCTGAAAAGACTTTCTAACAGGTCTTCTCCCTTTTAATGCCTCACAAAAACTGAAAAACATCCCTGCTCATCCTAAAATAATTTCAGTAGAATCATGACTTCTTCTTTAGCATCCAATGCTACTGAAGAGCAGCAGTCACAAATGTACTAACCAGGGGCAGATGCAGAGAAATTTTCTTAGGGTGGCATGAGACTGGCAAGGAAATCAAATAGGGTGGGAAAATCAAAGCCTTTTCTTCAAGCACATATACAGGTGGTTACATATGTTTAAAATGATTCAAATGCAGTAAATATGCATGTTTTTCATATAAATATAGTCTACAACTTAATTATTTTCTGTAGCTCACATAATTAAACATTTTAATTACATAAAACATGCAAGTTTTAATTTTATGTACTGTATAGCATGTATAATAAATAAATATGTAGCCCAATAAGTACTGTGAGATTATTATATTATCTTATGCCACGTTATACCCCTAATTAAAGATTGTGAAATTATTATGTAGGTTTAGTTTGCATTATTCTCCTGACTTAGAAGAAGGTGATAACTATTACATTTATTAAACTGATTTGTATTACATTAGATTGCCGATTTATGGTGAATGAATGATATTGTTTTATGATGCATTATACTGCTGAGTTATAAGAAATATTGTTTTCAGAGAATCATGGCCTTATTTGTCTGATTAGAAAAGAACAGAACTGCAAAGAAGCCAAGGTCATAACTTAGGCTCACTGAGATAGAGAAAGAATGTGGATGCTTAGGTATTATGACTTTGGAGGGGGGCTGAAGCTATAAGCATGTGAGAAACGCTCAGACACTTCGAGATCAGACGGACACCCTCCCGCGCTCATTTCCCCTCTGGATGGTTTATGCTCAAAAGTGTTGTATGGAATAACAAGAATTGTATGGAATAAAATGATTGTTGATTGAGCATTTATACACCGAGTGTTGTCCTTCCTTCAGCCCAAAGATCAAAAGAACTGGAGATTTAACAGTACATAATCCAGAAAGCTACACAACATGGGGTGGTTCATTTACAAACAAGTCTAACTTAAGTTTGACACCTTTTTTGTTAGAAAAAACATCAAATTGTTACATGCTTAAATTTACACAAAATGTCAGAAATCTGCACCATCATGAACAAAAATTTAAACCAAATTTTTCATGATTTGTTTGTTAACCCTCTGAGGTCCAAAATATAACTGGCTATTTTTGACTCCTTTTGATTTTACATTTGTATTTCACCTTCAAATTGTTTTTTGTTTTTTTCACCTTGCCTTCCTTGGTATCATTCTTTTCAGTTCAGCTTCACGTGCCTGAATTTACAGTTATTTTTTTCATTGACATCCTGTATTAACACAACTGTTCTGAAATCACACAAAAAAACCTACAATCCTAGTAGTAGTATTTTTTTAATGTAAAAACCACAGACATGTTGAGTAAATTATTTTATAGCTTGAAATGCAAAAATAAATTGTCCATTTTGAAAACTTATACAAGTATTTATCTAAAAATGCAGCCAATACACCTGGCATATTACATATTTTGTACAACCATTTAAAAATATTATCTAACTAAAATTAGAGAATAATCAGGTGTCACAATAAGATGCCCCACAAATTATTTGTTCCAGTAAAAAAAAATTTATTTGTCCGCCACAAGACAGAGGAGAACTCAACAGGGATAAACTCAACAGGGATAAACCCGCAGGCCTGACAACAGGTGTATCACTCCTCTTTTCCACCTAGAGACAGTGTTTACATTGCAATCTGCCTTTGTAAGTGGTAAATGGATTGATTGTTATATAGCACTTTTCTACTCTCCCGGAGTACTCAAAGCACTCTATATAACATGCCAAATTCACCCAATCACACAAGCACTAACTACATTGATAGACATTCACACTGCAATGGATGCATTGGAGAGCAATTTGGGGTTAGTATCTTGGGGTTAACCGACTGTCCTCCCCTGCAGTTTGCTTTATACACCAATCTGGCTGAAACATTACCCACACAAACCAGTAGCACAGGAAGGTATAGCGGAAACCATTGAAGGACTTCTGAAGGTGGGTGTTTTGGAACATAGCAACTCACACTGGAACACGCCTATCCTTCCGATAAATACCAGATGGTGCATGATTTGCAGGCCATAAATGCTGTCTTTAAGACCAAAACTGTCCCCATGCCCAACCCATACACTACACTGAAAAATCTTTCTCCTGATCAGAAGTGGTTCACTTGTATAGACTTAGCAAATGCAATTTTCTGTCTTCCTCTCCGCCAAAACTGTAGGGATATTTTCTCATTCACACACAAGGGGCAACAGTACAGGTACACCAGACTCCCTCAGGGTTTTTCTTTGTCTCCAGGGCTCTTTTATCAGGTGTTAAAGGCAACTTGTGTGTTACCTTCAGGCACAACACTGATTCAGTATGTAGATGATCTTCTCATTGCAGGTGAAACTGTAGATGTTGTCACTTGGCCTCTATGACGGTTTTAAGCACACTGGCACAACGGGGATTTAAAGTCAGCAAGGAGAAACTGCAGTTGGTAAGGACTCAAGTCACCTTTTTAGGCAGAGTGGTTTCTCAAAAGGGTTCTGGCCTGTTACCAGGCCATAAGTCTGTAATTTTGAATCACACCAAATCTCTCACTGTGAAAGACATGTTGTCTTTCTTGGGCCTGACAGGATACAGTAAAAATTATATCCCTAACTACACAGGCCTCACACAGCCATTACGTGACATGGTTAAAGAGCAGGTTAAAGGTGAAGCCTGGTACCACTGGAGCCAGTGTGCAGTAGATGAGGAGCCAGGAAGGTCAGTGAAGGAAATCCAGGAGCAACTTGAACACCAAAGGGGAGAATCGAGCTCTGACTCAGACGAGTCAGAGAACACCCAGACCTCAACCACAGGGGCAGAATAATCCCCTGGTCTGTGGCAAAAGTCTCAGGGTAGTCTACCCCTGAGACTGAAGAAAGAAGAGGAGGAAGAACGCCGAGACTCACCCTACGCTGGAAAAGAAGACTGAGTGAATAGATAGGAAGGTTGTGAACTCCCCAGAAAATACCCTTAGGGAAGATGGTTTTGGGGGAAAGGAAGAAATTTTTAGCAATTGGTAGCTGTGCTAGTATTTTTATTTTAGGGTTAATTTTCATTATTTGTAAACTGGTCAGAAAAGAGGTTAGGAAAGGCTGATCAGCGTAGAGACAGATTGCGTCCGGATGGTACTTGGAAAATGTGGAAATGTGGACGTGTATGAATTACGGCAGTGGAGTAGAAATCCTGAAGACCAACCAAATCACCAATGGTTGGGTACAAGATTTAGCCATTTTTAAGCCTCCACGTTGTAAATACATTGTCATTCAAACAATGTATCCCCCCCCCCGAAACATTCAGATTAATTACTTCAAGGATAAATTTATTCATGAGGGGGAAGTTAGATGGATAACATTGTGAGTTCAGTGCATTGATGTGACATTGTCCCAAAGGATTTAGTTATTCTCTACGGTTAAAGAAATTGCACTAATTAATTTATATTTATTATAAATAATCCTAATTATACATCTTGCTTCCTTGTTTGTGTCCTGTGTCACTAAAAATACATTCTATTTTAGTTTTATACATTGATTAATGACCTGCAGAGTCTCCTTATCAAATTAGGTGTCCATAATTGTCACTTAAATTGTCACTTTCTCCATCTTGAAAGTGACTGGATGCTTGCATTACATACTTTAGGTTCATTTTTTGCTGGCAGGTTTCCAACCCCCCCCCCAAAAAAAAAAAAACAACAAAAAAAACAGGCAGTTTTAGAATATAACATGCAGCATTCTATAGATGGATACATAAAAAGAAAAATATACATGTTTGTGCTAACTTTCTAAACACTTTATTTGTTACATTTGTGTTAAATGGATTTGAAAGTAGATAAAACACATTTGTGTTGGCCTTGGCTCATTAAACTTTTTGTCTTTAATTTAACTTTGTCTTTGTTAGTTTCATGTACTGCACTCTCAGAGACTGAATGAACCAGCATTGCAGCCATGGGTCATTGTGAGCATCACAGGGAAGGTTGAAGCCGCCCACTGCACCTGTATGGCTGGAGTCGTGGATACCTGCAGTCATGTCACTGCTCTTCTGTTTAAAGTGGAAGCAACAGTGTTGATCCGTGGCACACGGACTGTTACAGATGAACCTGCATACTGGGTTTTCACCAAGATACACCCAGAGTTTGGCCATAAGATAGACTTCTCCTCCTCCTCCTCCTAATTTGCATTTACCAAATATGTACTTACTAAGTAACAGTGTTCAAAAGTTGAATAAAGAAACAAACACATTTTTGCCTTTTTTTTAACATTAAAACCAAATTGTAGAACATCACATTAGTAACAATGTAGAATCAACGTCATGTATAGTTTACAAATGACAAAAATGTTTACATAAAATCACGATAGCATTTAAATAATATCACGCACCACTAGCATTCTGTAATTTACTGTCTCTTTTGAAAACCTATCACTACATATACAGCACGAGACTTTTAAGAGTATTTAACAAGAGCATTTTCCCTGGTTTTACTACCACACTGGGGCACATGTTCACCAAAACGCAGCGAACCTTCACCATCTTATCTAGAAAAGTCACCTCTTCACCCTCACATGGAAGAATTAATCTGATTGGCATGATGGTGTGTAGCATGTAGTTTGAAGCAGGTTTTCGGAGTGCCCCATGTGTAGCGTTGGAACCCAGTCATGATTTGTTTCATCCATTTCATAAGCTGGTTTGCCTGCAATAATGCCATATAATTAGCAACTCTATAACCCTCAGAGCGCACTGAAAAGAAAACTAACATGCTATAAAGAGTAATGTGATGGCATCTGCCACACAGGGGTAAATTAGTTCATTTTTCACTTTATTAGTTTGCTTTGCAGTTTACTTCATTAAGTTAATTCATTAATCATTTGGTTAAACCTAGCACTGGTATTATGAGGCGCGCGCATAGTAACATTGTGTGGTTTTTCTAAAATGTTTTGTTATATTAATTATGTTTCTCTCTTTGAGTTACCTGGGTTTGGGCGGTGGCTGTTTCCTGTCTGGGCAAAAGGCGTGGCTGAGGACTCTGGGAACAAAATGCCTGCTCAGCAGGACCAACCATGGGCTTACCAGGAGCAGGGGTGTTTTAGGTTTTAGTTAGGTTATTCTGTGCTTAGTTAATATTAGTGTGTGTGTTTTGTTTTCCCCCCTATTGTGTGAAAATGGTTTGGCCAAATCATTATAAAAGTTACCCTCATGTGTCTTTGTAATTAGGTCAGTTTGTGAGTTAAGTTGTGTCTCACTTTGTTTTGTTTGAGTTTCTGGAAAATACTTTTTGTAGAGTTATATTTAGTTGACCTCTTTTACGGGCCTGCTAAGTATGTTTTTGAATTTTGTTAATTTTGGACTTTTTGAGGGTTAAAATAAAGAAAACCCTTTTTGAAGATACTTTTTTGCCTGTGTCCTCTATGCTTTGGCTGCTTGGTCCCTCACAAGTAATATGAACTTATTTAGAACTTACCTGAATAAAAAATGTCTGGAGCACACCAACACATATCTGGGTATGGTAGAGAACTGGATATCAGCTCGTCTCACAGCTGCTATCCAAGCTAGACGCCTTCTTTTGGTAACATCTGATACATGAGCTCCCTCATGAAGCTTCCATGTGAGGAAACAATGAAAAGAGAGCCCATTTTCAAGCTTATTCCCTTGCCAGTAGTGCGATCTAACATTACAACCGACCACGCAGTAAGCATTTGTTTGGACTGCTAATATGGAGCCTTGACCTGAAATCCTGGTCACAACCCCTCCCGTGACATCACGCTCCTATCCCAGTAGGAATGTTTCTGTGTTGATGCTTAACACTAGGTTTACTATCCTGCGCAAATTTGCGTAACTTCACTAAACCCAAAACCCCCTAGAATTACTGGCTTTTTTATTTTCTGGTGCAAGTCCCGAGGTGTTAAGCACCCCTGCTGAGATTTTCACAGGTCGTCAGCTTGTTTCTCCTACAGCTTTTGTTGTGCAAACCACCCATTATCCTTGAGGCCTGGCACATTTGCATTTTCTCACTCAGAGTTGCTCAGATCCAAGGCAGGCCAAACCTCTGTGTTACAACTTTCAGAAATGCCTGGTAGAAATGCTTCAACTTACTCATGAGATTTTGACCACATTTCTTGCGGAAGTCACAGCTGTACTGAATGCACGACCGTTGTTGCCAGCTGCAAGAAATGCTTGGTAGGGAACAGCTGTTCCCTACCAAGCAAAGAACAAGGTTCGTTGTCCATTCACACAGTATATTGCAACCAAGCCAGACAAATTTGGGATCAAGTTCTGGATGGCCACGGATTTGGACACCAAATATGTCTGTAGTGCATCTCCTTTCTTGGGAAAGGACCCCAGTCGTCAGAAGGGAGAGAGGCTGGCAGAGAACGTGGTCATGAAACAGATGGAGCCGTTTTTGGATGATGGGAGAAATGTCACAACGGACAATTTCTTTACTTCACTGTCACACAGACTGCTGCAGTGCAAAACAACGTTACTGGGCACGGTGAATAAAGTCTGTGCCTGTGAACTTCCTCAACTTGCAAAAGATACTGCAAAGCGAGAGGTATTCTCCACTTCAGTGCTTAGAAGTGGCAGTGTCTCCTTGACAATTTATGCACCTAAAAAAAAAACAAGACTGTGTGTGTTCTAAGTTCCATGCACCAAGACGTGACGATCGGTGACGGCAGAAAGAGGAAACCCAACACGATAACACACTATAACCACATGAAGGTATGTGAATGTGTGTACAATTTTACACCAGTGCTACAATGTTTTCTGATGTGTGCTATACAGGCCTATAGAAAAAAACATATACTCATGACTCTCTCTCTCTGCTTTTACAGTGTGGTGTAGACGTGTTGGACCAAATGGCATGGATGTATTCCGTAAAATCAGCAACACGCAGGTGGCCAGTAGCGGTTTTCTACAATATGCTGGACCTGGCAGCAGTGAATGCCTACATTTTGTACAAGGCATGTACAGGGTGGACAGGCAAAAGAAGATTGTTTATGAGTCTTCTAGCTCAGCAACTTCGTTGCCGATTCATGCAGCACAAGGAAATATTATCACAGAGGCTGGCTTCTGCAGCTGCTGTGCCGGCGCAGTGCCAGGTGCAAGAGAGCTGCAACAGGAATCGCAGCAGGTTTACCTGTGCAACATGTCAGAAATTCACCTGTGCCAAATGCAGGGATGATGGACACTGGGTCTGCAAACGCTGTAAAGTTTGAAACACTTTGAAAAAAAAACAGACTTGTGTACCCATATATTGTGAATGTGTGCCTTTTGTATGTAGGTTGTAACACAGAGGTTTGGCCTGCCTTGGATCTGAGTAAACAAATGCCAATGTTGCACAAACAGACACACACACACACACACACACACACACACATACACACACATACACACACACACACACACATGTCTGGTTTGCTATCCTCGTGGGGACATCCCATTGACATAATGCTTTCCCTAGCCCCTTACCCTAACCCTAACCATTAAAAATGAATGCCTAACCCTAACCCTTACCCTAAACCTAACCATAACCTAATTGTAACCCTGACAGTAAAACCGCATTTTGAGTGTGAAAATTGCTTTCAACCCCGAGGGGACCTGGATTTTGGTCCCCACGGTGCAGAAAGTCCCCACCAGGATAGTAAAAGTCAGATTTTGGTCCCCACCAGGATAGTACGAACCCGTACACACATACACACATACACACACACACACACACACACACACACACACACACACACAGCAAATCGAATAGTTATGTCTATAACTTCTGTTCCCTGAAGGAGAGGAACGAGGTACAACACATAAGTATGGGATATCATGCCCTCGCGTGTCCTGGCTGAAGAAACCTTTATTCACGCCTTTAAGGCAGATGACGTGTGATGACACGCGCACGGCCCCGCCTGCACATATAGCCGCTGTCATCACAGTCATCCCTCAGTTCGATAGCCGCTCTTCACCGAGCCAAACTGCTCAGTGGGGCCACCTTGTGTTGTACCTCGTTCCTCTCCTTCAGGGAACAGAAGTTATAGACATAACTATTCGTTCCCTTTCAGTCGATTCACTCGGTACAACACATAAGTATGGGACATATATACACGCCCCGCAGAGCAGCCACCGAACCGGAATTGGGCCACTACTTCCTTAGTGAGTGGTAGACCCAGCAGAAAGGACAGTATGAGCCACCGAAGGGGCTGTAACGTCCAACCGATAAAACTGCACAAAACTGTGCGGTGATGCCCAACTAGCTGCCGCACAAATATCAGCTACAGGCACCCCTTTAAAAAGAGCCCATGAGGTTGCCATCCCCCTGGTGGAATGAGCCCTCACCCCGTGGGGCAAAGCAAGACCTCTGGTGCTGTATGCCAGTGAGATAGCTTCTATAATCCAGTGGGACAGCCTCTGTTTGGACAGAGATCTACCTCTATTTGGATTGGCGAAGCAGACAAACAGCTGGTCACATAAACGCACATTCTGAGTGCGCTCAATGTAGGTGCGTAGCACACGCACTGGACAAAGAGAATGCATCCTCCTCTGCTCCTCAGATGCAAAAGGAGGGGAGCAAAAGCTCAGCAACTCAAACTCCATTGAGCTATAAGATGCAGGCATGATCTTGGGAAAATAGGCAGCATTTGGACGCAATACGACCTTGTGGCCATCAGGAGAAAACTGTGTGCAGGCGGGATGCACAGACAGCGCATGAAGGTCACCCACTCGCTTTGCCGAAGCCAAAGCGAGAAGTAATGCAGTCTTATATGAAAGAAATTTCATATCCACAGACTCAATAGGTTCAAACGGGGGGCTACAAAGGGCCTCCAGCACCAAAGACAAGTCCCAAGCAGGGACACTGGACTTAAGCACGGGTCTCAGCCGGCGAACTCCTTTCAGAAAACGTATGGCGAGGGGATGTGCACCTGGTGTCACCCCGTCAAAGCCAATATGACAAGCAGATATAGCTGCTAAATAAACCTTAATTGTCGAAAATGAAAGGCCCTTATCCAGCAGCTCCTGCAGGAATGACAAAACATCCACAATAGAGCACTGAAATGGGAGAGTGTGGCGGTCCTGGCACCATTGCTCGAAGGCTCGCCATTTGTAAGCGTACAAGCCTCTAGTAGATGAGGCCCTAGCGCTCTGAATTGTCGCTATCACACTAGGTGGCAAACCCTTAGCAACCAAGTTTAACCTCTCAGCAGGTAAGCATGAAGGCGCCACAGATCTGGGCGCGGATGAAACACTTCTCCTCCCGCCTGAGAGAGGAGATCCCTGCGGAGAGGAAGCTGCCAAGAACTCGCTGCTAGCAGGCTGATTATTAAAGGGTGTAACCTCCATTCTCTCACCAGAGGACCCCCCCTGGAGAGAAGGTTCCAGGTTCAGGTGGCCCGGGACATGGGTGGCTCTCAGAGACAGAAAATGAACACTGCACCATAACAGCAGAGAGCGAGACAGCCTCAACAGGGGAAGAGAGCGTGTTCCTCCCTGCCTGTTTATGTAAGACACCACTGTTGAATTGTCCGTCCTGACTAAGACATGCTGGCCCTCCAGGACTGGACGGAAATGCTTTAGAGCTAAGAACACTGCTAACAGCTCTAAGTGGTTGATGTGCAGCTGGCGCTGAGCTGCGGACCAGATCCCTCTCACTGATGCACCCTTGCACAGCGCTCCCCACCCTCTTAGGGAAGCATCTGTGGACACCACCTTGCGAAACAACACCCTCCCAATCCGAGAGCCCTGATGCAGCAGCCTGGGCTCCCTCCAAGGACGGAGAGCTAGCATGCAAGACGCGGTTAGCGGCAGCCTCCTCCGGGGATGACGCGATGCACACAGGCGGTGAGAGAGAGTCCAGCGTTGAAACGCTCTCATTTTTAACAGTCCAAGTGGCACTACGGCGATCATAGATGCCATCATGCCCAACAAGCGTAATATCATCTGGAAACGCAGTCTGCGTCCCAGCTGAAACTGAGCGAGGCAGCGATGAAACGCGGCCACTCTGTGCTCCGACTAACGTGCGTGGCTGGAAAGCGAGCATATTTCCAAACCGAGGAAAGAAATCTGCTGACTCGGGATTAGCGAGCTCTTTTGAAAGTGTGACAGAACCAGTGACAGCTGTGTCTCCGCCTGCTCTCTGGAACAAGCTGCGAGAGCCCAGTCGTCCAGGTAGGCTAAGATGCGGATGCCTCTCTCTCTGAGGGGCGCTAGTGCTGCCTCGGCACATTTCGTAAAGGTGCGAGGAGCGAGCGACAGCCCGAACGGCAGCACTAGGTATTCGTAGGCTACGCCCTCGAATGCAAACCTCAGAAATTGCCTGTGTTTCGGGTGTATAGCCACATGAAAATAAGCATCTGTTAGATCGATTGTCGCAAACCAATCTCCCGGACCGACTGCATTCAAGAGCTGTCTGAGTGTTAGCATCTTTAACCTGTACGTACGTAGATACGTGTTCAAGACTCGCAGGTCGAGGATGGGACGAAGCCCTCCCCCTCTTTTCGGAACAACAAAATAGCGGCTGTACCAACCTTTGTTTGTCTCCGAAGCGGGGACCACTCGTATTGCTCTTTTCTGCAATAGCGCCTTTATTTCCTCTCTGAGTATCATGGCCGCCTCGGTGTTGACAGTCGTGTTTACGACTCCTTGGAAACGAGGCGGCTTGACCCGGAACTGCAACCGGTAACCTATGGAAACAGTTCGCAGCACCCACGGAGAGGGGGCGCAAGCGCGCCACTGAGGGAAGTGAGCAGCCAGCCGGCTGACCTGCAGCACCGTCGGCAGGGCGTTGTCGCCCCCCAGTGTGTCTGCAGGGAACTGCATCACCTGCCTGACCTGCCTCATTCTGCCCGCAGGCTGAGCATTTGTGATTGTTTGAGAATAAACAACACTCTTTATTGATTGTAACATGGGAACATGTACATTCACACAGTTTGTTGAAGGCACCTTTTCTGGGGCACAACAATGAAAAACAGCGGGAACACTCGATGTGGTCACCTGAACATTTAACACATCTGAACAGGGAGTTACCTGAGGCATTTTGTGTGCAGGGGTTTTGTGCTTGGGAGACAGTGTTAGGAAAGTGCAGCGCCTTCTGGGGCTGACAACCTGAACAGAACTTAAGCGGCACCTCTTGTGCGGCAACAGAGGGGTAAAAGCAGCATCTCCCTGCTGCTGGACCCCTTCTCCACTCGAAACCACAGCTAGGAGGGCTGAGGCTTCTTCCTCCTGGGCGTCGGGTCCCGCTGGGGGCCCGAGGGTGGGCCTTTGCTCCAGGCCGACTGGCGTGGAGCTCGGGCCGGAGGATGTGCTCTCGCTGGCGGCACACCCACTTCAGCAGTGGGCGCCGATCTCTTGCCAGTCGGCAGAGGAGCGGCGTGCCTGTGAGAGCTAGCTGCGGGCTTGGGTTTCGGCTGACGTCTGGGGATGATGTCGCGCAGAGCTTCTGTCTGCTTCTTCCTCAGATCGAATCTAGCCTGAATGGCTTCAAGTGAATGTCCGAATAACCCAGCCGCAGACACTGGTGCGTCCAGATATACAGCTCTGTCCCTATCCGGGACGTCAGAGAGGGTCAGCCACAGGTGCCTCTGCGCCACTACTGTCGAAGCCATCCCTCTGCCCAGGGAGAGCGCTGCACAGCCAGACGCACGGAGGATGTGATCTGTGGCGACTCTGACCTCGTTAAGAAGAGGTGCCAGCGAGCTGTCATCAGGAACCAGCGATCCGATCTCCGCCAGGCACATTGCCTGGTACGTCTGGAGCATGGTGACGGAGCTCATGGCGCGAGCAGTGCCGGCCTGAGCCCGATAAATCTTCTCCAGCTGCGAAGCAGAGAATCTGCAGTGCTTGGACGGCAGAGTTGCGGGGCCGCCGACACCATGGTTATGGGACGGGGCCAGATAAGCAGCCAGAGACGGCTCCATAGGGGGTGGGTTAGCTAAGCCAGCCCCCTCGGCGCCGTCCAACTCCATGTACTGTCCATAGCCGGGCACAGTGACGCGGGTAGACAGAGGTTTGTCCCATGACGCTGTTAGCTCGCAGAGAAAGTCTGGGAACATGGGAAGGCAGTTTTTGGCCGTTGCGGGCTCCGGTGGGAGGAAAAAACCCGCGAACCGCGACGGCTTCTGAGCTGGCGGAGGAGAGGGCCAGTCCACCTGCAGCTTCTCAGCAGCACGGCAAAACAGGGAGAAAAGAGAGGTGTCATCGTGGCCGACCGGCGCAGCAGTGGCGGCACATTGGGCCGACAATGAGCTCTCCTGCTCATCCTCCGACAAACCATGGATGTCCAGGCCGATGTCCAGCACGTCATCGTCTTCCTGGGGAGCGCTGGCGGGCTTCAACCCAGGCTGAAGCCCGTCAGCGCTCCTGCATGGTTCCGGCTCGTCATCGGCTAACCCGTCAACATATTCCATGTGGTCAGCCCAGCTAATTGCGGGGACATCGACCGGAAAATCCTCGTCTTCGGACTCGGACGAAGCCGGGGCTCCAGACTCGGAAAGGAGAGGGTCATGCCGTGCGACAGCTGAGCGTCCCAGCACTTTTTCCACAAACGTCATCCGTCTTTCCAGGGTCGAGCGCCGGAGCTGGCGGCAAAACGCACAGGCTTCGGGCTCCGTCAACGCTCTCCTAGCGTGGACGATCCCCAGGCAGACAGGGCAGGCATCGTGCTGGTCGCTGTCGTGCAAAGAGAAACCGCATCCCTGAGGACAGGGGCGAACAGAAGATTTCTGCTTTGCTCGCTTCGGTTTGGAGTCCATTCCAAAACGCAAAGCGAAATGCTGCACAGGAAAACTTGAAATTAGCGCTCCGCGGGCAGCCTACACACCAACAGCGCGGTGGAGGCTAACACCAACAGGGGCAGTTAAGCTAAGTTCAAGTCGGCAGACAACGGAGCTAACTAGCAGCAGCTAGCTAGCCCAACTCAGCAGAGGTGTTCTCAGCGAGGTGAAGAGCGTAAGAACTGAGGGATGACTGTGATGACAGCGGCTATATGTGCAGGCGGGGCCGTGCGCGTGTCATCACACGTCATCTGCCTTAAAGGCGTGAATAAAGGTTTCTTCAGCCAGGACACGCGAGGGCGTGATATCCCATACTTATGTGTTGTACCGAGTGAATCGACTGAAAGGGAACTGCATTTATTTGTCCCACAAGTGGAAAATCTACATTGTCATTGCAAAAAAGTGGACAGAGCACGGTATAGAAAGTGCACTATACAAACAATCTGGAAACATATATATGGACACGAGTATTCAAAAATATTGGTGTATGTATACACACACATCTATCTATCTATCTATCTGTGTGTGTGTATATATATAGATATATATATATACATACATACATACATACACACACACAGATCTATCTATATATATATATATATATATATATATACATATATATATATATATATATAGATGTGTCTGTGTGTATAACTAGACTTTATGCATATTATATAAGGCGTCGCTATATAAATATATAAATATATGTACAACTCTGTGTATATATGTTTATGGACAGGCATCCAATATAGTGACAAGGATTGACAAGAACTAATATTACATATGAGAAATATTGCACATAGAAACTACCATGGTGTATAGTACGCTGCAGGTAAGGAAGGAAAGTAGCCTTGCAGGGAAGGAAAGAACTGAATCTCTCATGGTTAGGGGTTGGGGAAGGGTGTGTTTGCACAACAAAAGCAGGAGAACAATGGAGCTGAAGACCTGTGAAAATCTCAGCACAGGGGAATTTACGCAGATTTGCGCAGGCTAGTAAATCTAGTAGTAGGGACTTGCACCAGGGAAAAAAGGCTCAGTAATTCTAGTGTTAAAGGAAAGGTCGCTTGGAGGATGCAGGCATCGATCCCAGCATCTCTCACATGCTAAGCGAGCGCTCTAATATTTGAGCTAATCCCCCTGTATCTTCAGCTGTAGCGAGATCACAATGCAAAGATGTGTGCCACTGAAACAACATCAAGATGCATGAGTTATTATTTGTCAGACTTTATCAATCGCCCATTGGTGATGGCTAAAGATTACATTACTTTTTTCTGTGAAGGATATATTCGTGAGTGTCGTGATGTACTAATGAAAGCCCAGTAACAGTAAGGTCTGGTAGGGGTAGCTAGTCACAGGGATTTAAGAGATTTGTTCACTCTGCAAATTAAATGTTTTCATGATGAGGTTTAAAGCGAAACATCCATTTGGAGGATGTGGGTGACAAACCCGCTACCTCTCGCATGCGAAGCAAGCGCTCTACCATTTGAGCTAATTCCCCTCTGGTTGCAACTTACACATGTCCCATGATCTGTGGTGTTTCAGAGCTGCACATATGCAGTCCTGAGTACAGACACACCAGGGCTTTGCTTATGAACCTTGAACTGGGATTGCTCCTCTTTCCAAAAGTAGTTTAATGACATTTAGCTTCTAGTAGGGGTACCTGGTCACATGAACTTTTCAAATATTGTAAAGGCCATGCACAGAATATAAAGTCAATGCAGCACTTGAAATGATCTGCTACTTAGAAAAATGAATAAACTGCAATCGAAAAGTCTGGCTCATTGTCTTGAAAGGCAGAATGCTCGTTTTGAATGGACAACTGTTCCTTGTTGCCCAAACTGCCACACTGCAAATTGTTTTTTTTGTTATCCAGGTAAGGAAATTCTAAAACGTTTGTTCTCTTAAATTAAAGCCACAGAGATGCGGTGTTTAGAAAAAATGCATATCAACTGTTCTGATACTCCTGATGCATACGGGATCACTACAGGTTTTCGAGAAGGCAGCTGTCCTTCTCTCCTGGATCAGCTGGAGCTTTCTTTAGGTGCCTTCCCAGCGTTGACAAAAGTCCAGCTGGGATAATCACATTTACTCAGGGCCTCCTTGGTGTGATGTTCTTCTGCTTCTCTGGGCGCTGTGGCTGTGGGGATGGTGTTCGCTCTTTGTTGTAGCGTCCTGATGACACCCAGTTTATGCTTCATTGGATGATGAGAGTCAAACCTTAAATACTGATCCGTATGCGTAGGTTTACGGTACACATCAGCTTTTAGATGTCCCCCATTGCTGATGGAAATGTCACAATCTAAGAAGGCTAACCTGCCACTTCAGACAGTCTATCACTCTCTTCCTGTAACCACTTCCTGGGTCTCGTTTCAGGGACTCATAAGTATTTTCGTCACTGAGCAGTGACAAAATGTTCTCATGATAGTGTTGCTGGTTTAGCAAAACTGTGCACCTACCTTTGTCTGCCTGAAGGATGATAATGTTGTTGTCATTACTAAGTGATGTGAGTGCCTTCCTCTCCTCCATGCTGATGTTGGATGCTGGGGGCTTTGTGTTGCTGAGACAGGCCGAAACTTTCGCCCGTAGTTGCTCTGCTTCCACATCTGCAATGTTGTTGTTTCAAATTGCTGTTTCTGTGACTGTGATGAGTCCCACTATAGTGGGATTTGTCTTGGCGTCACAGCAAAATTCAAACCTTTAGCAAGGATGTTTTTCTCTGTTTGGGTGAGCTGTCTGTCAGACAAATTCTTCCCCCACTTGTCCACATCCTCGGTATGGCATCCTTCTCTCCTCTGGCCGCTGAGGACACTCTTTGTATTTTGCTGTGGTTTCCGACATACAACAAGTAATTCAAACTTCCTTTGTTGCCTGGTTTTAGACTTCTCGTGCTGTGCTAGACGAGCCTTCTCGGTGAATTCAAACACCTTTTTAAGAGTATTCTCATCTAGAAGCATTGTAAGTCTCTGTCGGATCCACTCCTCTTCAGATTTTAACACGTCGATGGTCAAATTTGTTTGCCTCACCCGTTCATTAAGCAGCTTTTAGCAGACTTTTAGGAGTAATCCTGTTTTGTCGGCATCTGAGGCTGAATCTCAGGTGGTCCCTGTAATCAGCCATCTTGCGTGCTGTTTGCTCATACTGACGTACTGATCTACTTACCTGGATGATTGAACATGCATCAAGACGTTATACTTAGAAAGTGTTAGTACATTTGTGAACGCTACTCTTCAGTAGCACTGGATGCTAAAAGAAGCAGTTGCCATCTTTCTGATATTATTTTAGGATGATCAGAGATGTTTTTCAGTTTTTATGAGACATTAAAGGGAGAGGACCTGTTAGAAAGTCTTTTCAGAGTGATTGGATCAATCTTTTCAATCTGCAAAATCAAACTTTTCTGATTTGTTCTTTAGAGATGCTAATTCCCCACTTTTAGAAGCTCAAACTCTTTTCATTTAGTCTTTATTGTGGCCCATAAAACAGTAGGTACCAACAGCATTTAAGGGCTAATGCAAATTGACATCAGTGTAAGTGGAAAGTTCAGCAGGTGATGTACTAACAATGTGCTAATTTCTGAAGAGACACAGGCAGTTAAAAAACAAAACAAAAGAAGAAGGCAGTAAATCTAGTTTAGGGTAGGTCTTTGTAATAGTGACCATTTCACTCCTCCATTGTTTTAGGGTGATAAATGTCAATATAGGAAGTCATCCGTATAAGCACAGTGCTGAGTCCACACTGCATGTGTTTTTGTGTTGATGCTTGAAGGTACGGCCTATTGGAGGATGCGGGCATCGATCCTGCTACCTCTCGCATGCTAAGCGAGCGCTCTACCATTTGAGCTAATCCCCCTGTGTCTCCTACTGTAGCAAGATCACAATGCAATGACGTGTGCCACTCAAACAATAGCAAGACGCATTTGTCATTATTTGTCAGACTATATCAATCGGCCATTGGTGATGGCTAAAGATTACGTTGCTTTTTTCTGTGAAGGATATATTCCTGAGTGTCGTGACGTACTAATGAAAGCCCAGTAACAGTAAGGTCTGGTAGGGGTAGCTAGTCACAGGGATTTAAGAGATTTGTTCACTCTGCAAATTAAATGTTTTCATGATGAGGTTTAAAGTGAAACACCCCTTTGGAGGATGCAGGCGTCGATCCCGCTACCTCTCGCATGCTAAGCGAGCGCTCTACCATTTGAGCTAATCCCCCTCTGGTTGCACAGATCATGTCCCATGATCTGTGGTGTTTCAGAGCTGCACATATGCAGTCCAGAGTACAGACACACTAGGGCTTTGCTTATGAACCTAGAACTGGGATTGCTCCTCCTTCCAAAAGTAGTTTCATGACATTTAGCTTCTAGTAGGGGTACCTGGTCACATGAACTTTTCAAATATTGTAAAGGCCATTGATTTACGCAGTAAATCTAGTGTAGGATAAGTCTTTGTTTAATAGTGACTGTTTCACTCCTCCATTGTTTGGGACTAATCCCCCACGGATGCGGGTGTTTGATCACACGAATGCTACTCTCACCTTAAAACGCCAAAGGAAACAACTGACTGTGGCGTACTGAAAGGAGGAACTATCCCAGTATAATTTCCATAAGCAAAGCCCACATGTGTCCGTTCTCAGCTCTGCGCATCTGCAGCTCTACAACACCACAGCATGTGTGATCAGTTAAAGGTCACTAAAGTAGACTTGTCTTAGAGTACTGCACCTCTAGTTATTAAGTTAAGCATGTAAACAGGGTGACCCAAGGTCTCACGGTGATCACTAATCCATATGAGCAAATCCCCCTCTGATTGCAAGTTACACATGTCACTGCTAAAGAAGCAGTTGCGATCTTTCTGATATTATTTTAGGATGAGCAGGGATGTTTTTCAGTTTTTGTGAGACATTAAAGGGAGAGGACCTGTTAGAAAGTCTTTTCAGAGTGACTGGATCAATCTTTTCAATCTGCAAAATCAAACTTTTCTGATTTGTTGTTTAGAGATTCTAATTCCCCACTTTTAGAAGCTCAGACTCCTCCCAACCAAGGTGTAACTCTTTTCATTCAGTCTTTATTGTGGCCCATAAAACATTAGGTACCAACAGCATTTAAGGGCTAATGCAAATTGACATCAATGGAAGTGGAAAGTTCAGCAGGTGATGTACTAACAATGTGCTAATTTCTGAAGAGACACAGGCAGTTAAAAAGAAAAACAAAAGAAGCAGGCAGTAAATCTAGTTTAGGGTAGGTCTTTGTTTAATTGTGACTGGTTCACTCCTCCATTGTTTTAGGGTAATAAATATCAAACTAGAGAGTCCATCCGTATAGTGCTGAGTCTAGACACATAGGGGACCTTGAACTGGGATTGCTCCTCCACACACGCACAGCTTCAGACACCAAGTGTCTTTTTGCACAATTCTTAGTATTTTGCACATTTCCATTGCACTGTCTTGTCTCTGTATTGTCCTGTTCTGTCTAGTGTTGTGCCGTCTTGTCTTGTTGTCTGTGAAGATTCTCAGTCATCCAGGTCATTGTAGTCTAAGGAGCTTGGAAAGAAAAAGCATCTGGACTTCTTTGTCTTCTTTGTTTTGTGTCTCACATGAACTTTTTAGTCATTGTAAATGCCATGCACAGAATATCAAGTCAATGCAAGTAAACTTTTTACACAGTTTAATACAAAAAGCTCTAAAGCTAGTTAATTTTTCATGTGCGCTTGATTACATTTGCACTTTTTACCAAATGATAATAAGCTACCTCACAGTTATCTCATAGTAATGCCTCTCTTTCCACCTTCTATACATTCAGTGCTCTGCCATGGTTATTAGTGTTAAAGAAAACGTTGAAGCTGCAGATGTATCTTCTCTCTTGTGCCTCCAGGCGGCAGCAGAGACACATCTACGGCTATCAGGGAGTCATAAGCATACAAATACGTTTATTCTCTATTTCAGGTCGTTTCTTCATTCTACTAATTAGGGTGATTTATTTAAAGTTATGTTTATATCAACTTCATATTTCATTAATATACACTGCCATATAGAAATAATCATTAATCAATCAGTTCCTGTTTGCTTTACAGATTTACCTGGTACTCTTAAAATGTATTACTCTCCGTAAACAATAAACAGTTTTAAATCACATGAATATTTAAAATGCTCTATTTAAAATATTTTAACGCGTCAGAAAAACTCTTGGAAGATGCGGGCATCGATCCCGCTACCTCTCGCATGCTAAGCGAGCGCTCTACCATTTGAGCTAATCCCCCCACGCTTCAGAAGTATCCCGTTCGCAGTCCCAACGCGTAATATGCTGACGATTTGTCAAGTCCTGCGATGTTCCTGACGAGCGCGACAGGTGAGCTTCCGCGTTCTTATGCTACGCGCCAGGTTGTCAGTGAAATCTAGTACAATGACGCTCCCGAGGTAATACACGTTCCAGCCATGTATTCCAGCCCTAGCCGTATCCCAAACCCTAACCATAATCTTATCCCTAACATTAACCAGCATGTTATATAGTGTTTTCCAAAGAGATATCAAGTCAATGCAAGTAAACTTTTTACACAGTTTAATACAAAAAGCTCTAAAGCTAGTTAATTTTTCATGTGCGCTTGATTACATTTGCACTTTTTACCAAATGATAATAAGCTACCTCACAGTTATCTCATAGTAATGCCTCTCTTTCCACCTTCTATACATTCAGTGCTCTGCCATGGCTGGGGGGATTCTTTGCCGCCCTTCTGCTGTGTGCCCAGCCTGGAGGCTGCGGTCTGTGACCGGCTCCCGGTGCAGACAGCTCCCTGTGATAGTGTTTCCTCACTTGGCTAATGCGTACCCAGCCCAATTTTACTCTTTAAGTGTGTGTGTGTGTGTGTGGTGGGGGGGGGGGGGGGGGATGATGTGTGTATCCATGACCGTTTCTGTTAATGAGAGTGCGGGGAATGAGTGGGGTGGGGTGGGCTGCTTTTAACCATGTAAAGCACTTTGTGCTACAGTTTGTTTTGTATGAAAAGTGCTTTATAAATAAAGATTGATTGATTGATTGATTGATTGATGTAAGTAAAACGAGTGTACATGTGTATATTCATTCCAAACGGTTCTCTTGTTTGCTGATGTTGGGTCCCCGGAAGCTTAAGATATCGACGATTTGTCACCTAGCTTAAAATGTTAGGCTTTGAAGGTGAGAACGTGTTGACAGCAGGGACCTATAATAGCTTATACAAAGACTCCCTAAGTTTGAAGTGTCGAACGAATTGATTTCAGTGAAATTCGTCGCAAAAACTTTCGTGAAAATGTAAATGTGACATTGGCATCTTCTTTATGTTTTGTGTCTCAGCTCCCCCCCAAAAAATTACCAATTTTTAAAATAACCATATTTTCTAGTCGGTCTGGTTGGTTGCATTTTGCAACTTGAGAGTTAAAACAAACTCACGCCAACCACATCGACGAGACACAAAGGTTTGGAGGATGCGGGCATCGATCCCGCTACCTCTCGCATGCTAAGCGAGCGCTCTACCATTTGAGCTAATCCCCCTTGTGCGCAGTGCCTCGCAACCTGATAAAATATATCTATGTAATCGGGTTGGGCTATAGCCAACAGAGTCTGTTGGTTTGCTAGCAATGGTGCTGGTTCGGCTAATGAACCGTATCTACCGTGTAATCTGTATTCGATCGTTGCGCTTGAACACCGTGAGAGAAGAAAAAAAGTGTCGCCTCCTTCGAGCCGGATTTGAACCAGCGACCTAAGGATGTCTATTGCACTCCTCTACAGTCCTCCGCTCTACCAACTGAGCTATCGAAGGGGATAGTATCGTCTCCCCACAGTGTTTGTCTATAAGTGGCAGCGCTACTAAGCAGGCGAGAGGAAAACATTTACTGGGACAAGATACGTTTTTAAGACGACTGCTGAGTCTGCAACACTTGACCCTGAATACACATATCTAATAATTATATTTTAATAAGAACATACACATGCAAAATTGAAGTTTGAGGGCAAAGCCCCAAGTCATGACAAGACAACTGTTAACAAGGTGGTTTCTATTATTTGCTGTGTAGCTCGTGGCACACTTGCGTAAATCAGCTGATAAAAACACTGCAGTGGGGTTGGAGTCTTTATTACAAATCATTTACATTACAAAGTAAGACAGTCTCTTCCATATCATCTTGTTTACAGGGTGGGGGGTTAGTTAAGTAAAATGTCCAGAGGAGGGCATTTCTCAGATTACAGCATACAGGATGACAACGCTGGCATCACTGATCCACGCAGACAGAAACACAGAAATGCATTGACCTTCAGGTACATGATGTCGGTGCTTCTCGCAGCTCGGGCGAGAAGCTTCTGCTGGTAGGTGAAGCATTAGAAAACGGGACAGAAACAAAGCAGCAGAGACGAGACACAGATTTTTTTCTTCTGGACTGATGTGAGAAGACTGTTTACGACCGTGCTCTGGACGAGCAAATCCACCCGGAGACACAACTCCCTAGTTAGGTTTGACAAGGGGTTTGCACACACAGGACCAGGTGTTGAAGATGACTTAACCCTCTGATGAGGTTTTCAGTGGCTTGGAGAAGTTTCTGACATGTTCCCTGCCTTTACCAACTTTCACAACACTTTTTTTTTAATTATATTTAAATAAAAACGTTTTATAAATCATCTACAAACCTATATTTTCTATAAATTACAGAACCTGCTTAACCCAGAGGCTCAAGCAGTGGCTGAAATTTGCAGTATAAAACTCAGGGAGAGAGAAAGAAGGGTACGACCTCCGTATCCAGCAGTGACAAAAAGGCTGATAGAAAAAAAAACCAAAAACATCTAAACAACACCAAACTGATTTTAAAATTTAACCAAAACAAGAGACAAAAAGGGTCTTTTTTGAGTGAACTCGTTTCCCTCTGACCCTGCGGCATCCACTTGCGTCACAAAGGACATGACAGACTCACGCTGGGCCAGAGTGTGTGTGTTGGTGTGTTTAGCTTCCTGTGTGCATATCGTGTGTGTGTATTGCGTTATCCCGCTCGAGTGAGCAAGTCCTGGGCCCATGTCTTGATTGCCGAGGTCGTGTGTTGGAGTAGCTGCCACGTCGAGTTGGTAAAGGACAAGGCGTGGCCCTGCAGACATGATACAGACACCTCCCCACTGCAACAGAGAAAGTCAAAAATCACTCACTGCAGCTTTATGATGCTTTTAGTTCCTTTTAAACAATACAAACAAACACATTTGGCTACTACCCTACTCATAACTGGTTTAAATAACAGGCGAGACAATTTGTGGGAATGCTCATGATTTTCAAATCTAGATAGTTCTAGAAAATCTAGAAAAAATTACATAGTAATAATCCATTGTTCCATAAATCGCCACCATTGCACTCCCAGGTGATTCCAGAATGGTTCCGATAATTTAGAGTTACAAAGCAAAATTATCCCTGGTGAGGAGTCAGATTCAGCGTGAAGAGAAGATGATACACAGACTAATCGATGATGATGCCGCTTACATTTAAGCCAGGCCTGCATTAGAGGCTCTTAAATCAAGCACCTTGGTGGTTGGGCCTTAATGGGCCACATCAGCAGGGATCCAGTGTTATATGGATCTGGTGGTCAGAGGTGGAGGCCTTAGCGGTCTGCTCCACATTTTCTGAACTCGTTCTCAGGGTCTTGTTCATGAGTATACAGAGCAGGAGATTGACAGATGAACTCTGTAATGATCTGTCAATCACCTCAGAGGTTATCAACAGCCAAGGAAATGGCCAATGATGCATCTCTGCTTTAGACTGCTGCCCTCACAACCGAGACCTGGACAGTTGTCAGAGGATGAATGAATGGAAAAATAGTCTGATTGTTTATCAGCAGGGTGCAACTACCTGGCTCCAGTAAACAGAAGAAGAACACACTGCTGAGAAGTGAAATGTGTGTGGTGCTGTGACGGTACTGTGCAAATAGGAGAAACATACACAGACAAAGCCTACAAAGATCTGCCAAAAACTCTGGTGAGCGACTCCCTTTAATGAACAAATAGGAACGAGGTCCAAACTCCAGCAGGATAAACTGGCATGTCACTACATCGGTCAGTGCAACTGGTAACCTGCACGCATTTCTCAATGGCTTCAATAAAACACAGCAATAAGTAAAGGTGAATCACGTTTCATCCCAACAAGCACCATAATGAGGGCTTCATAGTTAAATCATTGTTGCAGCAGTGCCACAGATTCTTATAGTTAGTCAGCCCAGAGGTAAGGTGTCTTCATTTTAGTCAGATTATTCTAATACAAGCTGTGTTGTTTAACCCTACAGACCAAATACATCTTTGTGAAACCAGTCCCAGCCGGTTTAACTGCCCCACACTCAGGCATGTAGTAATAAAGATTAACTGTTAAAGAGCTGCTGTTAGTACTAACTTGCAAGAGTCCTCTAAGTTGGCCCATGCTCTCTGTAGCAGGTTAGATGTGTACGCCAGCGCTGGCAGGATGTAGTTTTGATGTAGGAAGATGAGGAGCTCCTTCAAATATGCCAGAGCCTGGAACACACTCTCTGGGGTGTTGGTGTGCACCTGGACAAAGACATGTAACATAATCAGAGTCAGACTGGGGTTATTTGGTAGTTTCTTATGTAATGCTCAAAATTTTAATTAAGGGGGAAAAAGTGACACAGTATAAACACAAATAAATCCACAAAAGGATGAAGTGATAATCCAGCTGGACTGTTTAATATACACCCAGAAAGCTGTGCTTCCCACCACCCCCCAAAAAAAAAAAAAAAAAAAAAAATTGTACTTCAACATTTAAATGTTTAAGGTCAGGTGGAGCTGTAGCCATGGCCTTACCCATTCTATGACAAGAGGTGTGGTTTCTTTAACCCAGACAATAAACCGTGAGGCGTTTTCAGAGATGAAGACGGCTGCTGACTTTGCCTTTTCCAAACCTTGTTCCGTTGCTGGACCCAAAACCCGGACACACTCAGAGTAATAATAAGGAGTGTTTGTCTCCAACCAGCTACAGAAAATACAAAACACACAATACACACAATAATGATCATAACTGCAATCTTCATTAGAGGAAAAATGGAAGAAAAGAAAAAGCCATAGATTTTTTTTTTTTTTTAAAAGCAAATAATTTTATGACAGAACAGTAGGTTAATCTAATAAATCTATATTAATATAGTATTCTAAATAAAAGCCAACAAACCACAGGGAATAAAACACTGTGTGCCTGAGCGTTATCAGGAAGTGAGTCAGAAGCTTGTTTTAGATTTTAGGGATTATTTTTAAGTGTCGGCTCTGTTGACTAGAAATGATCGTACCTGAAGCCCTGCTTTGAGTAGACTGTTATTTTGCTCCAGGCCTGCTGAGATACAGCTGTGATCCCTGAGGAGTGCAGATACCTGGCTGTGATGGAATCTGAAACGCAATATAAACACAATGAGTAGGCCACAGATACAAAGATAGGCGAATATGGTGAGTAAACGGCACTCTGACAGACCTGCGACAGAGCCGTTTGATCTGACGTCGTGGGCGATGAAGCCGGCAACGAACACGAGCAGAACCAGGAGCAGCTTGGACCAGGGGAACCCGTGACCACGCATCTTTACCTGCAGATTCTGGAGAATCACAAAGCACATGTCAAATAAGGTTCATAATCCAAGTGTTAGCTTTATGATTCCATACATGTCTAGCTGTTGCCCAAGAAGCAGGGATAATGTCAGAAGAAGTTTTTAAAGAGGAGTTGCACATGCTCATTCATGCATTCATCTCTCCAGTACTCCCATCTGCAACTCACCAGGTTCTTCAGTTCAGTAACTCTGCTTGGAAACTACCCAGTAAGTCCCAAAACAGTTGTTCCAATATCACAACACTACTGATCTCTTTAATAGGCTTTCAATTTAATATTCTTCTCTTCCTTCCTTTAGTTTTAGTTCCTAAATTTCTATCTTAATTTTTTAAGCTTTTTATGCCTTCTGTCAGCACTTTATAAATATTGCTCACTTTCATATTGTGGAGGTGCTTCATGATTTAATATTACACTATCTTCGTGTCTAACCTAGACTTTTTTGAAATCGCGAGTTTAATTTTAAACAAACATCTCTTTATCAAACATGAACAGGCTGAGTTGCTCACCTGGCACAGGCTGTTGCACTCCTGAAGGTCATGAGATTCAATGGTGTCTCTCATTTCTTCGTTGGTCACTCTAAATGACTGGATCGTTTCCTCGAGGTTCTTCCGAAGCTTAAAAAAAAAAGTCCAAGTAAAACACAGTGATGGAATTAAAAGACAATAAAAATACCAGTCACATTAAAACTGCATTATTAATCAGGTTACACAGGCTTTGATGTTTAAATAAAAGTATCCCTGGGAGGTGCGTTTGGTTTATGAGCCAACAGACATCGTGACAGGACTTGTACCTTTGGTGGAAGGATGTTCCAGGACTTTAATAAGTGGTTCAAAAGCAAACTGAGGAAAGAAAGCAGTGAGTCTGAAATCAGTTTGAAATCATCTTCATTTGTACGGTTTACCTTATGTGGAGATGTGATCATAAATAAAAAGACAAAAAAATAAATGGTCCACAGGTTACCTGGACTGGGGTAGGTGTTTGGTGTAGAGCTGCCTCCACACTCCTAAACTCTGAACATCCACACACAGACACTCAGTCATACTGCTGAGCAGCTGCAAGAAGCAGAAGACAATGAGGTTAATTTTTATAATTTTACTCATAATGTATTCTTTGACATCGTTTAGTGAGAACACAATTTTATTGAGTCATTCTGCTTTATTTAATCACTTTTGTCAAAGATCGTGTTGTGATGGCTGCTGTAACAGTACAGTAGCAGCAGTACTGTATACAGAATTGTGGGTCTCACCTCTCTCTTCATGTCGTCAGGACAGTGTGGCGTGGCTCTGGACAGAAATGACGGCAGGTACGTGTGCAACGTGTTCTCTGGCTTGGCTCCAAATGCGAGGGCCTTCAGTCGAGGATACAAACGCCTCAGCTGCTCCTGCAGACTGCAATAAAAAAAAAAAAAAACAGAAAAAAATATATTAGGACTCAGCTCAGAACGCAGATAACATTTTTGCAATGCTTTTATTTCTAAATAGAGATTATGAACAGTCTGAGATGTCTTGCTGTTGGTCTGTGTTTGCACTGCTTTACATTTACCTTGATGACAGGGCGTTCTTTGGCATGAAAGCAAAATCGAGCAAAGGAAAGAACTCTTTCGGACCCATAATACCAAATCCTTTTGTCAGGTTTGAATGAAGTCTGGGAAAAGAATTAAAGTATGTTGAAATATCCATGACATTCAAATTAAAGGTATCACTGGTAATGATCTTAATAGTTTAAGTACTACAAATGAATGGAAAGGAAGTGTCTGGAAGATGAAGAAATGTGAGAAATTTCATGGATTTCTGAGTCAGACTTACGAGAGAAGTCTCTCCAGATAGGCGATGGCATATGAGGACAGAGACTTCACTCCCAGCACAGGGAGCATGATGCCCAGCCACACTGAAACAAAACTTTTTTTTTTAGTTTAGGAACCTTTTCTTCTGTTAAAGTGAAAATATATATATTTAATCACAACTTGGGTGTAATTTTGTACTTAATTAGTAATTTTAGACACCATTTCCCCCCGACTTTCATTGCAATTTTGCACTGTAAACATTTAATATAATCACATAAGTTTGATATGAGGGAGCCCAGACATCAACATCAAACAAGAAATTTTCCAAAAGTGGTTTCCACCCACATTCCCTCACATCCTGCAATTTTATTTTTATCAACATGAGGAATACTTTAGCATATTAAGCTCAGAATGACACGGTTGTGTTTTCACTTGCCTTCAAGCAGTCAAACAGAATTAAATAACGGGGATGAAAGATGAAAGCTGTTACATAATTTTCTAATAATATTCACCCTCCCATGCCCACATACTGCAGACTCACAGTCTCACCAAACACCAGACAAACACTTGGAGCACCAGCAGCTATCAGGGGGGAATATTACTGCTCTAATGTGCTCTGTTGCTTCAGTGAACCCCAACCCAGAATGTCTGTCTTCACACATTGTTGGGAAAGTGGGAGAAAGGGGAAAACAGACAGACCTGGACTAATACTGGGCAAATACCTACTTGTTCAGAGCAGTTTTGGGCTTTATGGATATGCGGTAATGTAAAATATTTAAATTATTGTGTGCCTCTGTGTAAAAGTGTTTATTACCTCTTAGACCCTGGCTGAGATCATAAAATCCTGCTTGGCCTAGAGCCCACATGATGGTCAAACACTTTACTGGACGATTCTGAACCGACCGCAACATTTCCAAATACTGCAGAAAAGGAACAAGGAGAAGGGAGAGTTTTACAATATAATAATGCAAAATTATTCAAACAGACAAATCCAGCAATACCCACTCTGAAACTACCAGTTTGAAAATATAATACATAATTTGATAATATTACACATGCCCAGAAAAGTTAGGAAAAATATAGTTTGAGCTTTTAGTGTAATAACATGCAGAGCAGGAAAAGAGTAGCAAAGCTGCTGATTATTTGCCAGAGTGACAGTCACACTCACCTCTGGCAGATTTTGGGTGGCTATTTTGGGTTTGTCCTGCAGGACTGCCTGAATGCAAACTCTGTAGCCATGTAGAGGTTCTCCTGGAAATAAAAACAATAAGCTTTAGGTACTTTTTCGACTTCTTTTTCTGCTTTATGAATTTTAACTAAAAACTGAAACAATGCTTAGGTAAAATTTTTATTTCATGAGGCATACTGGTGACCTTGCTGACTATTTACTTACAATGCTCTTGGTTCAAGTTTGTTAAAGGGTAAACACTGGTAATTTGAGGTTTGATTCATGGGTTTTGACCCCACCCTAGCGTTGAACCATAACAGTGGTCTTTGCACTGATTAGAACTTTTTTTTGTCCCTTGACTGCCAACACAGTCACACCACAAGACACAACACTTTCTTTCGCAGCAGTGCAATTTCACTCGTCACTAAAAGCCCGTTTAGTTTAGCTCGTGCAAAGATCACAAACAGACGCCTTTGTCAACAAGATCAATGTAGACACAGCAAAAGATTTTTGCAAGTGAATACAAGAAAGGAACATAATGATTGCCTGCAGCTGCCTTTCTTTCAGGGTCTCTCATCTCATCTGATTTCAGATGTTGGCTTCAGGCCTGTCACTGCCTTGTGGGCTCTGTGAGGCAGACAAGTAGGCCAACCACCTGGCCTTCTCTTCACGTCTGTCTGTGCTGCCATTGAGGTGAGATGGTTTTTATGGTCAAAGACAACCACTAACCTGGGCATAAATCCCACATCTCCCCACCTATTTACCACCTTGTTTATTTGTTTGTATTTATTTGGTTTATGTGTAACATTTTATATGTTTTATATTCAATCAGAATATTATTTCAACTTACAGAACATTCAAGTTTAATATTGAGATTTCTGCAGCTTTAGTATCTTGGCGCATTTTTCCCTGTCTGTTAATGTTCTACTGAGTAGATGCGACTTTACTGAGTAAAGTCGCATCAATAAAAGGATGTAAGAGGTTCTCCTGGGTTTACCTGACTGCCTGTCCAACTCCCTGAGCATAGTGTAAACACAGTGGTCGAAGAAATCTGGCAGAGCGCTGCTGCAACGTCCGATGAGGCCTTTGATCACGCCCCTCAGCTCTTTTCCTGTAAGGCAGTATGGGTAGTCTGGGACAGAAAAGACAAACAGGAAGACTTAAGTATTGAAATGCTTTAACCGCACGATAAATAAATAGGCATATCAAAATAAGAGTCTGCCTGACCATAAGGGTGGCTGCTGAGTGTGGGCTCCGTGTCCTGGGCAGTTAAATGGAGGTTGAGGTATCCCGCCAGGTCTTTGATCCAAACCGAAGGGTTTTCTGGAAACAGGGTCTGACTGCGAGCCAACTGCTGCTTCAGGTCTGCAACATCCAGCTGAAGACAGGACAAGAGAAAAATATCAGCACTGGAGTCTCAAAAAGAACACACCCTTCAAGCAAAGGCTAGATCGGTTTCAGCATGTGACAGTTGGCTTTGAAGATGTAACAATGCTGCTTTCTTTAGAGATCATTTCGGGTCATTTCTTTCACTAAATTTCCATTGAGTTTAATATCAGTCAACTTAAGAAAATGTCTCTTACTGACCGCTTTGAACGCCTCCTCGAGGGTTTTGTAAGTTGTGGGAGAGGCCGTATTGCTCGAATGCGACTTCTTGGGTGGTTTACTTGATGAGGGCTTCTTGTTTTGAGGCTCGGATGGTGGAGGAACCTGCTCCTTGTTCTGCTTCTTTCCCACCTTCTCCAAGCTGTCATACAGACTCTCTGACATCTTCACAGGCGCTGAAGGACAAAACAAAGCAGCTGCAGTGAAATGCAGTGACTCCTCTATCCTGAGTCCTAAAAATCAAGTTACTCTCCTCAGCGTCTTGCTTACCCCCTTCGGCCCTCCCTCCACGCCTTGCGTAATGGGCTGTTACCCAAAGGAATATTTGTGGCACACCCAATACAATTCACAAAGGACTGGATTTAAGCACCAACAGCATTCCAGCTCTCCCCCTTGTGTGTTACTTGTTAAACAGTTTTGAGGACCTATACAAAGTTAAGAACGCCTGATATTTTTAGAGCCTGTACTTTGATATTAAATCAATACTTATTTGCAATGTTTTATAAAGGCAATAAGTAATTGTATTTATAAGATGTCAAAGCTCTCTCACTGGCCAAAAGTGGCAATACATTGACTATCAATTTTAAAATAGACCCTGTTCAAACACCTGCAGCTTGGAATAAATCTGAAACCTTTACAGACTGTGGGGAAAACAGTGAGCAATTTAACTGCTTACCAGTTTTTACTCTGTTGGTGATCAATCATGTTGTCACTGTGCAAAACACACCAGGGGTGGATGGGAGGAACTAAGATCACTTCTCTTTACATTTAAGCTGGTTAATGAGGTGATTTGATAAACGACTTAAATTGGCCTTTTACCTATGAAGCTTTTATAGTGATCACAGTAATATGGGCTGCTTCTGTTGGCTCTAGAAAAATGTTTTCCTTCACTCCAACTCAGGTCATTGTGTCAGTCACAGTGCTGTCTCTTTCCTGCACTTCGTTTCAGAATGGAGCTCCTTTTTAAACTCTACCTGTGATCATAACTGAGCTGCTGTGCTTTTTCATGAGAAAAATCGAAGTTGGACTGAACCAAATAAAGCTTTAGTCACACATGTGGATTTAGAGTCAGCGTGTCTCTTTTTTTAGTCTCAAACATGAGTAAAACACACAGCGTTCAACACTGGACAACCAGTGTCACTCTGTGTTTTCCAGACTTCCTTTATAATTAAAGCAAGAATAAAATACTGTGTGTTCCGTTTAGTGGTGCAGCGGATCACAGTTGATCCGTAATCCGAACCGATCCCACTCCACGGTTCGGCACACACATGATCCGAAGATTCAAAAAAGAAGGGAAAAAAAGTATGTGTATGGTGCGTGTGGTGGGTCTGTCAAGCAATAGTTATGGCCAGCGCTAGCGGTCCAAGTGGAGGAGCAGAGGAGTTTGCGGTATTTAAGCAGCCCTTTGCTGCCCAGTCCGACTGGGCTAAAGCTATTACAAAAGCTATTGGGGTGTTTAGCTGCAGACGAGAGGCCGTATTCCGTTGTGTAAAACAAGGGGTCCTATGATACCCCGTTGCGCGTCCACTTTAGTGGCAAGATCGTTCCAAGCATGTATGAGCAGGAAAAGATTTAAGTTATGGCTGAACTGTCCCAGGCATCTTCTGTTGCCCTAACTACTACAAATCGGTGGACCTCCAGGGCAACGGAAAGCTACGTGACCTTGACAGCTCATTATATCACAGCGGAGTGCAATATAATGAGCGGTATGTATTATTGTAGGGTCTACCTTACAATATAAAGCGCCTTGAGGCGACTGTTGTTGTGATTTGGCGCTTTATAAATAAAACTGAATTGAATTGAGTGGTAGATACAAAGCCCTATACTGCCCTATATTGTACCATAATTTCTTTTATAATTGCGTGGAATGAGTCTTGAGTTGAATGTTTTTAACAGGAAAAAAATACTTCAATAAGTAAATAAGTAAATGTTAAATTTTTGTCTTTTTTTGCTGATCCGAAAATTGATCCGATCCGTGACTTAAAACCGTGATCCGATCCGAACCTTGAGATTTTTGATCCATTGCACCACTAGTTCCGTTTGCTTCACAGGTGAACTCATAACTGTTAGTGGTGGAAATAGCAGCACTGGTCCAAAGAGGCCAATCACGTTACCTTTTCTTCCCTAACCCAAGGTACAGAGGATCAACTTAAACTAGTAGTATTGCCTGAATACTAATAGACAGGATAGTAAAACTCTCTATTTAAATGTACAGTGTTAAAGCTTCTGTGTAACTCATGCTAAAAGACTTCTACAGCTAAAGCAGATGTCACCACCAGCTGTTCACTGATCATTCAAGCTGAACATGTCGCTGAGAACATTACACCTATATTTAGTCAGTGTGTTAACTTCAACACTAAAACTAGTCCTCATGCCCCTGAACTGAATCAGCTGAAAGCAGGCATAAAGACCAGACATGTCAGTCATATTGACTCAAACATGTCAGCAAGCAAAGCACTGACATTCAAGTCCTGTACTACAAGCAATATCCATGATTTCCGTTATTTAGTTTTGCTTTAAATCTGAAATCTCTTACTCCAACATAAAAATACAGCGGTGAAAGAAGGTGATTATCAATTTGATAATCACCTTCGGGATTTATGAATCTAGCTAAAATTCCATTAACATGAAAGTGGCGATAGCAACGTAAAAGCATGAAAAGGTTTGGTGACAGCATTGTGGCATATTTTACAGAGAAGCTCAAAATATAACGAGAGAAACATATGAAGAGGTTTAACAGGCATGTGAGTGTGTGTGATAGTAGAAGAGCTGCATAGTATGCAAGCCAAATGCTGCATGAATGTGTGCTTGTGTGTGTTGATCACTGAAACTGTAAACATTGTTATAGCATTTTTCAAGTCAGGGAGGAAAGTTACCACTATCAAAGCTTTAGGATTAAGGCATGGGAAGACCTGTCTATATTTACAATCTTGTAATCTTTGGTATCCTTTGCTCAGCTGTTTTCTTGTGGCCTGCAGGGCAGTTTCATCTGTATTTTTTCAGCTAGGAAATGAAAAAAAAAACACAACAACAACAACAAATTTGTATGAGGCCTAAAAATACTGGAAAATAAATAAAACTAAATAAAAAACACTGAATTTCAGCCCACCACAGGCCTATAACTCTGAAAATACATTAATATAGAGGTGAAATTATGCAAGGCTTCAACAAATATACCAATGTTTTTGCACCCAATAAATAAATCAGCTGATTTTGAGAGGGGGAAGGGGGGAGGGGGAAGGTGATGAAACTGATGTTTCATGGAATGATTCTGCTGAAACAGTAGACTCCCTGGTTAATTATCGAAGTTTTAACAAAATGTGGAGCTTGAAATGTCTTTTCTCATGGCATCATATGACTCAGAAATCCTTGCAATCTTATCTGGAACCTTGTGCACTATTGTCTGCAGTAGATAATCACTTAAAGTCTAAGTGAACAGGGAACTTTAAGTGAATTGGCTGGTTTCCTTAAGACCAACCAATTAACATCTGTTTAAAAAACAAAAGAAGCACATGACCGCAGACTTAGGGAAATACCAGCAGTCCTTGTAAATGACAAACGGTTCAAAACAAAGACAGAAGTGTCCTGATCAAAATCAAATCAAGTCACTTTTATTGTCACATCACATGTGCAGGTACACTGGTACAGCACATGCGAGTGAAATTCTTGTGTACAAGCTTCACAAGCATGGGTGAATGGCTTCACTCAACAAAGAGGGGAGGCATTCTAAAGTTTTAGAGCAATAAGAAGCAAAAAGCTGATACAAGTTTACCTGAAGGTTGGATTACAGAA
Organism: Pelmatolapia mariae; assembly: GCF_036321145.2. Taxonomy (NCBI): domain Eukaryota; kingdom Metazoa; phylum Chordata; class Actinopteri; order Cichliformes; family Cichlidae; genus Pelmatolapia; species Pelmatolapia mariae. The sequence goes on along the minus strand of NC_086240.1, from coordinate 19,907,091 downwards.
GGTTTAACATACTAAACATTTATTTTTCTGAATGAATCATGCTGTATCTTCAATTTTTATCTGTATGTTTCTGAGATTAGGGAGTTGGACAGACATTGAGCTCTGAAAATAATTAAATAACACAATTAATATAATCCAACTGAGGTGTAAAAATGTTTCCCATGTGGGACTCAAACTGGTCTCTGGTGTGAGCAGTAAAATTATTCAACCCCCGCTCTCTCTAAATGTCGCCTTTTTCCCCTCTTTGAAACTGGGAATATTCTTTTTATTTTGTGTGTACATGAATACAAGTCAGTGCGAGAGAGAGCCCAAAATATGAATCCACAGATTAAATGTTGTGACCATTTCATGAACTGTCACAAGACTGTGCTGCTGGCTCTCTAGCAACTTCCTCACACTGGACTCCTGCTGATGACAGCAGTCCTTTTTCCGCTCTCCAAACTCGGTCAGCTCAGCGTAGTGACACTTGAACCAGTTCTTCACCTGCTGCAGGTTCTAGTTCTGGATCTTATGTGGGTTCTCCACAGCAGAGAAAGGACTAATGTCTCCAGCTGAAATCCAAGATGGTGGAGTTAAAATCAGCCTGACTGAGATGACGGACTCTGGATAGCTGAAAGATATCAAGGAGGGAACTGACAACAAAGCCAGCAAATCGAGAAACATGTGATGGACCAGAGCTAGCTAAACTTTCAAAATAAGAGCGAAGAATATATTTTCATAACTCTAAATCTTTGAGTGTGTCGCTTGAGTAAATTCTATTAGTGGGAAACACTGCAATGTAATTAGTATTTCAAACATAAGCCTAAATGTAACATCTATGACTTCCAGCAGTCATTCACCCTATGCTTTACATTCGAGGCTGGTGCAGGGTAGGCAGCTATAAGCTGTAGTATTATGACTGGGCTCAAAAGCTCCACGGTGAAACAACAACTAACAGGATCTCACATTTTACTGTCTACAGTCAGACTCCCTGGTGATTTTGATAGTAGATTTTTCATCTTAGTTTTATGAAATTATTTAAAACCACCTCAAAAAAACAACAGTTTTGGGGATCATTTTGGTGTAATTTACTACAAGAAGCATATTAGCAGAAATCAGTAACGTGTGACAGTTTTCGGATTATAGTTTCTATCAAGAGAAAATACCAAAAATAACAAATTTTACTGCCCTAATCCATGGACCACTATAAGCAAATAATAGCTGAGATGATGTTTTTAAGCTTCCTTAAATTCAAGCTTTGTCGTTCTCACATGTTTAGACATGTGGGAACAAAAAGTCGAACATGGTTATCATACAAGCAGTTCTTTATTTGTCAGGAACCAAAACACTGACCTCATAAGAGAAAAGATGTCTTGTACCAGATTTATCTACTAGCTAATTCCCATCTGCAGTCCCTGGGCAGGTACGCACAATCATAAACATCACTGATTTAAAGGGCTTTTTAAATAATGCAAAAAGCAAAGGCAGAGACATTTACCACTCTTCTCTGTGATCCAAGCTTCACACTCTTATCTGTTGAACACTTACATAATGCCTGATTTTGCTGCAACACTTTTCTTGCTCTACCACATACGTAATCCCTCCAGGCTAAAGCTAAAAAAAAAAAAAAATCCTCCAGTTTTATGTGTCAAAACCACAGACCCAAAAGTAACAGCCTCATGATCAAGTCCTGATGAAAGCCTTTAAGAAACAAACTGAGATTTGGCAAAATGTCTTTCTGAATGTGTGATTCTGTTGTTTGTGTTAATAAAATGATTCACATAAAGTGTTGGAGAGTTCATTTACTAAACAGATCAGGTTTATTTCTTATAAGCTTTAGACTAAAGCTTTACACCACTTCCCCACTGAATCAGCTATAGTGATCGGACTTTGGACAGTAAGATTCAGTGATAAAAATGAAGCAGAAACAAACAGCTCCAGCAAAGTGAGACATATCATTTTGTGATGATCATCCAAAAATCAAAAGACTCAGTGAAGCCTCTTCAAGCTGCTATTGCTAGATTTAGTGAACAGAAAGTATTTTGGTCAATTTAAGGGTAGAAATTGATCAGAGGTCAGTAAATAATATGTTGACCTTGTGAAGAGTCATTTCTAACACAGATAAAGGTAACCATGGTGTTTGTCAGTCTTTGACATAGTAGGAGACACCGGGCGGGACTCTAAACAGAGGTAACAGCAGGGTTTGTTTGGTACGTAAAATTTGATAAAAACACAAATTAATTCTGGTTCTTAAAACATGGCAGAAAAAATGAATAAGTAGATTAGGAGCTCCAGCTTCAGTATGGGCTTCATATTTAGTAAAAACAAAACATCATTAGGTTGACATAATGTTTCAGCAATGTGGTAGATTGAAGCAGCTGGTAATTCAGTCTTAACATCACCTAACTGCACGTCTAAACTTGTCATAGCAACGTTACTGAATTAGGTTTAATTTTCCAATTTTTAAAGGTGTAAATCAAATTACTGAGTTTAGCACATTATTCCAACTTTGACATTTCTGGTTAACAATGAGAATTCTCCTGATGCCACTGATAGTAATAAAAGGAGGACAAGTTTGAGATCCAACACTCCAGTGACTTTATTCATGTGAGGAATGTCAATAGAATCTTCACTCCATCGTTGATCAGAAGACATAAGTAAAAACCTGAGTAAACTTTACTCGATAAAAAGTTGTTAGCAGAAAAACATTTTTCAAAATTAGCAACGCTATTTATATTATTTGTTTTCACTGTGGTTATCATCTACTGTAGAAACAACGTATGCAGTTCAAAGTGAAGAAGAACAAGCATTTTCTCTAAGCATAACATCGCAACGCACTTCAGATCCAGCATCACCTTCAAAGACCGGTTCATCCCAAGGACAGAACACCAAGACACAAGCTAAACAACAGTGTACCATATGTAGTGCACTTAGGAGTACTCAGACCCTTATTTCTGAGCGAAACCTATTAAAAGTGCATGACAACAATTTAAATAGAGGAAAGAAAAACATAAGTGACAGCTGGAGTGTCAGTATTGTTGTATCCTTGCAATATTGTTTAGATGATAGAAGCAGGACTGGGTGGCAAGGTTTCTCAAAGGTGAAATTGGAATTGAATTTATAAAAACTTGCCCTTTACACCAGAAGGCTCAAACAAAAATATAACTCGGACCCTGATCACTGATTACCTCGAGGATTATAGGTAAACAGGAACAGTAAGTTGTATTGTTACTAATAGGAGTCCTTCTACATAAGTAAGAAAACGAAGTCAGAAAAGTAAAGTAATAACAAAATAGAGTAACGAGTTTAATCTAGTTATATAAACGATGATAATAGCTGTGATAACTGTTTATGAGGCATAAAGCTGAAGTAAAACCATGGCTAAACGTGTAGCATAAGATTTAAATGGCCACGTTGTTAAATATTTACCCACAGAGCAATGACAGCCATCACTGTAGGCGAAGTAAAAACAAACTAATGCTGCTTAGCGTCATACCGATCAGCTCCAAGATGACAAAAACACCTTCAGGCTCGTTCGAAAGCGCAGCTGAAGGGAAGTCAAAGGTCAAAAAGCTGCTCACACATGCTGACAGACTCTCTCAGTGCTGACGTTCACTTTGTTGACACTGCTAACGAGCTAACTAGCAGCACGAAGCACAAAGGCCGCTCAGCTAGTAGTTTAAAATTCACGCCGACACACGGACTTAAGGTAGAGCCACTCAGAGGTGAGCTGGTAAAACCGCAGACGGTGTGAGATAAAATTTATACCAGGAAGTAATGCTGCGTGAAGTTGAGCTTCAGCAGCTAGCAGCGGGCCGTGTTCACTTACGTCTGGACGGCTGGTTAGATTCGCCCAGGGCTTTCCTTCCCCCGCTGGCTTTCTTGTCGGCCGCTGTCTTGCCTCCTCCGCCGGAGTTGTTGCTGTTTTTCTTGCCTTTCTTCACCACCTCCCATTTTCCGACCGAGCCGTTATTTGAAGCCATGTCTCCGGGTCCAGATGGGCTGTTATTAGTTCGGGTACCGTGACTTCCTGCCTCCTTCCTCCCCGCTGCTGAACGAACGAGAGGACGTTGCGTAAACTGCTCTGAGCGTTTAACCGTCCGCGTGCCACGTCTCTATGTCGGCATGACGTCAGAGTGATGCGTTTGGACCGTTAACTTTCGTATTCGTGGCCGAACGGAACAAGTTTAAACACGTTATAAGGAATTTATTAAACGCGTCTTCAAGACGGAATCATAGACGACCCCGATTCATTTTAAACACAACTAAATACAAAAATAATATGAGTTCGGTTTTAAAAAATAAAATACATTTTTAAAAAAATCTACAATTTAATGTAAAATAAACAGCAACTGCTTTTTGATAACTGTTTTTAAATTTTCAAAAAATTAAAAAGAATTAGCGCAAAACTTACATTTTAATACTTTTTAACTTAATACCAAAATTAATATCCTTGGGGTTATCTCTTATCTATTTTGTTATGCCATACTATATTAATTATTATTGAGCCATTTTAGATTCTATAGAGTACAGTGGTCGTCTTTTAATCCTGCCCGAGAGCTCCAACTCCAACATCCTTTGTCCACAATTTCCACTCTCCCACCTCTGTACCTTTTCTTTTCCGGTCACAATCTCTACCACACCTGTTTCATACCTTTCACCCATACAACTTACCTTTTTGTTATTTTACCTTATTTTAGTAGTCAGACAATATTAGGCATTTAATGTCATTTCATTAACCAATTGTGAAAATGATCTCTAAAGCATATTTAGAGCATCAGGTATTCTAGATTTAGTCCAACTCACTGGTTCTACCTTCAAGTGTTACACTTATCTGTTTTGGATCATAATTGACAAAACAAATAATTTGTAAACAAATAATTTGTAGTCATCGCAGCCTCTAGAAAATTTGACGTTTCGTTTTGAAGATATATGGATTATAATAATATATGCCAATAGTTGAAATCCTAAATATGACACATAACTAATTCTATCATGAAGCTGCGTGCTTTAAAAAATCCCACTCAAACTGTGATGTTTGAATCACTGCCTCTGTCCATTATTATCCATTCCTGGCTCAGCAAACAGGTAAAATTGAAAGGCTTATTTTCTATTTTGTGAACAGGAAGTTGAACATCAGGTACTCTACTGCTCAGCTTTGAATAAAACATTCAGCTCATTTCCATTTGCCTGTGAAAAGTTCATTATCTCATCCTCTATGCTGTCATCACTGATAACTGCCAGGTCCAATTAAACCATCAGCATGCTGCAGTTTTCTGTCTGGCTGCCATCTCTGTGGAGCAGACGGTCGAGTACAGCCTGCAGCGTCGCTTAGTGTTTGGCACAAACCTCCCAAATCCCTCAGCAGACCTCCTCCACTCACTGTAAGTGGAAGCATAATCCTGGAACTGAGTGGACGTCTCAGTGTGTCTTGCTCTTTTGTAGGTCGTAAAACATCTCACTACTGATTCATATTTTTCCATGTGTGAAAGCTTTCTTGGCAACATAGTGACAGACCTATGTATTGTTGTAGAACTATGTCCAGTATGTGAGCCTGTAAATATTTGAGGAGGCCCGTTCCCTCATTATTTCATCTCAGATTAAGCCGATAAAAGATCTGGAGTTGATTCAAACTGTTGAACTTTTCACTGTAACTTTCAATATGAGGTCCAAAGATATAAATGCAACTGACTGCTTGACTTCTACGGAGGTGCATGGAGGCAACATTTAGCAAACATGTGCTGGGCCTGACTGTCGTGGGTGTGATGTGATCAGTATGCTGCTGATTTGCATAAGCAAAAATGATGTAAATAGAAAACGCTGCTCCTAATGAATAAAAAACAGGAACTACATGAGACTGTGGGGTCTCTGAGTAGTATACTTAACAACCACGGTGTAGGACTGATCCTACACAGGTCCTTCATCCCGACAGCAGTCAGGCTGTACCATACCCAGACAGGAGAAATACTGTTTAAAAATGCATGTATATTGTTATCATTCCCACTGCGCTTTATGTACATATAAAAAAGTAAAATCTTGGTGTATTTTACTGTATATAGTAACCATGTGTGCATAGTACAGTATTTTGGCTTTTTTGTTTACTATTTTTCTTATTTATTTTTTTCTATTTTTTGTTTTTTTCTATTATGTCTCTAATTTACCTTTTCTTCCTGTCCCTTGTGCTGTTGTAACAAGGAAATTTCTCCAGTGTGGGATTAAATAAAGTCTATATCTATGTAAAAACACGGCAGCAGACAGCACACAGTGATGAGGTCTGTTACTTTTCTTGAAACTCATAGCTTTATTTCATTCCAGCAGTAAGTCCAAATGATGCAAGTTTATCACACAGCTGCCATGGCAAGGTGAGAGAGGGTCTGATGTTCTCTTCTCTCAGACTGATCTAACTAATGGCAATCACACTCAGCCTGGCTGTCAATCACAAAGAACAAACCTTTAGTTCCATGGCAGCCATTGTGGTGTGTTAACGCTATGCAATTTATGAAAATTCAATTAAATACGGCAACAGAAGAGTAGTGATAGCAGCTAAAATGTTTAACTCAATTAAAACGGTCAAACATTAGTATTTAGTAGTGTCCGTCTATAGTCTTCTTTTTTACATTTGTTCATTGATAGAATTCAAAGCCTGACATTTAAATAAGTTTAAACTTATGCCTCTGACTTGGCCTCTGAAGAATTCAATGCAAAGGAAACAAAAGTCTTTTTCAACAAATCTACAAAATATAAAATTGCATCTTTCTGTGTCGTTCTGGCTGTAGCCAGTCACTGCATGTTGGCATTTTGGATCATTTCAGTCAGCTTTTTTTGCTACATTTAGTGCAAGACCTTCAGTTTCTACAAACCCCATCTTGTGTTTTTTCAGAAACTGTTTAGAGCAGATTAAAAAATATAAATAAATAAAAACATAAATACATCTAATGGCTCCTAAACAAGCTGTCTGGACAGTTTCATGAGCAAACCCTCTGTGCTGGGACGATTCATAAAAATAATAAAAACATATCTATGATGCTTCACCTCAGAATGATTACTTTTTTACGACGTACATGTGAGCATTTCAGAGTCTGTGATATGTCTGTGGGCTAAACGTTCACATGTGTCATCGTGTGCAGCGTGCATGCTGCTCTCTGGATAGGCTTAACGCCTTTTTATAATCTCACTTTGAGCCACTTCCAGCCAAAATCTTCTAAAGCTGATCACATTATGTGGAAAACATTGTGTGGTTTCATGTATAAACTTTGCAGAGAACCCTGATCAATATGTGTGTCTGTGTGTGGTCAACAATCAGAGTGCATGATGGGAGAAAGTGACCTGCCTCGTCAGACAGATTCATAGCACACCAGAGCTGTTTGTCATCTCACTGCTGTTAACTATAAACCTGCGACACACCAGCAGGATGAGAAGCCCCGCAGTACAGTTGTCCCATCAGGTTAGAACAAATCGAGTAAGCCAAGCCAGGCTGCTGGGTCTGAGTCCAGACCGGTCCGGGTTAAGCGTCCTTTACTAGTAAGAGTTTGGAAAGGAAGTGAGGCTGTACTACAAACATGTTGTGAGATGGACAGCCGTGGACAAGACAGGCGAAGTAAGGGGAGTTTGTAAAATGTAAACTAATTAGAGGGAAAACAAAAAGGGGCAAAAATGGCAATTAAGGTCAGATTAAAGGACGAGAGGTGGAGGGGTGATGACGGTGATAAAGAGGAGAGGAAGATTTCAGTACTCCTCGTGTTCTCCTCGTGCTCCTTCATCAATTTCATCATCTTCTGGTGGTGCAAATCCCTCCTGGAAAAGATAAGATCAGTGTTTCAGGCTTTACCAGCTTAAGGTCATCTTTCATAAGTTTTTTGCTACATTTGTTCATAATCTCAGTATTTTTAAAGATTTCCTCCTTGCAGCAATATGTTAAAACACACAGCTGTTCACTCAGATGTCTCTGTACCTCACTGAGGTGCTTTATTGCTTTACTGACATGGGTCTTGTACTGTGGAAAGTACAACCATCACCCACCTCCACTCCCTCGCTGGTCTCCACTCATAATGCACTTAACAAAGAGTACCAGAGTACTCTTGAGTTTGTCCCAGCACCTCACCCCTCCTGCCTCACACTTGCTAGCTTTGGGGAGTGCTTGAAAAGCACTCACAGAGAACACAGAAGGTCTGTGATTTTATGCATCTTGTGGTTTAATTAGAGCCATTTTTGGAAGCAGTGACAAGCTGTCCTCTCTTGTGTCTTACTATTATTATGTCATAGAAGCAGCTGTAGTTTCAGATGTGTCAAAAGTCTATGCTCAGCCACTGTTAGCCTCGTACCACATGCCTGAATCCAAATGAACCGTGTCACAGTGATCAAACAATGTAAACAAACTGGACTTTGCTCATGGCTCAGATCAGCCTAAAATGTTTAAAATTCCATAATCAGGAATTCAAGGAATTATAATTGGCTCATTACCTGGGAACATGTGCATGACTGCAAGCAGTGTGGAGCATGTAACTCTGAACGCAGGCTGGTGAACATTTGACTATTCAAATGTTCACCAGCCTGCAGATGACATAAATATGTGATGCCTTTGGTAAAGTCAGGGGATAAGGAATTAATCTGAATACTGTGGGAAATAAATGTTCTAACAACCAATAAACATATCGTCTGATTTCTTGTAATATCTCAAGATATTTTATGAAAGCCTGAGACCAGTCCACCCCCCCAAATTCCTGGTCTGTGCTGTAATTGCTGCATGTAAGTAAACACTTTGGCCTGTATTTACCTCTGTAGCATACAGAATGTCCATGATTTTGCTCAAAACTGGGTTGTTTTCGTTCTCCTGGCAGATGAGTTCAATGTCTCTCAGCTTCCCAAAGTAGAAGTCCCTCTCCTTCTCCAGCCCGTCTACGGTCACCTTCAGATCGAGCAACTATGACCAGAAACAACGGTGGAAAAAAAAACGATGAGGGAGACAGCTGAAACAACAATGTTGTTCAACAATAAAAACAAAGAAACAGAAGACACAAAACAGAAGAAATGATATCATAACATGCTCACAAAGCTGCAGCGTTTTAAGGAAAAAAGCTACATATAAATTTTGTGTACTAATGTCCACAGTCAACTAACAGGATGTGAAGATTTGTTGAGCTGGTCACATCAGACCTTTTCAGTGTTTTCAGCCTGACTTGTGTGAGTCAGAAAAACATTCCAAAGTTAAATTGTTGTAACACTTTACATTTTTACCACCGACACAGTCCTGGTACAGAAACAAGGAACCAGCTCGAAGACTGGTTCCACTGCCAAAAAGGTGGCAGCACAAAATTTCTATGTCCAAAGTTGAAACTATTGACGTGTGTAGCTATGAGAGGGAAACTGCAGAGTGACTTAAGAGATTTCCATCCAAAAGTACTCCAGGGTCTGTTAGTGACGCTGTGTCACAGAGCAGATCAGCAGAAATGTGGGCTGGTTCTTAAAGAGTAGTAATCAGAATCCAGCACCAGTACTCACACTGAAAAAAGAAATCTGGGAAGCTTCCAAACCACTACCAACTTCATTAATGCTGAAGGGTTTGAGTAATTATGCAGTTTTGATGTAAGAGCTGCACAGGACTTCTGTTACAGGGTTTTCTTGAAAAGTTATCAGGGCAGCGGTACCTGCTGGTTGAGCTCTATGAGCTCAGCGTCTCCTCCATTACGCGTCACAGGAGGGTTCCTGCGGGCTGATGCTATCTGCCTCTGCGGGGTGGGGACACTCTTTGGTGCTGTGGGAGATGTTCTCATGGGGCCTATATGAAAGAAGCACATGTTTACATGTCTATACATCTATTTAGCTCATCAGCCCCTAAGTATGTTTGAGTATGTAGAGCAAAATCCTTCTTGACATAAGTTTACTAATCAGGAGCTATTTTGATAATATCTTGTTTGGTAATTTTGCTAAAAAAATACGATTTAAGATCCTTGTTATCCCCCAGAAAGTTATATTTTTACAAAACATCACATCTCTTAATGGCTCAATCCAGAGTGGTGTTTGTTCAGTGAATCTCATGAGAGCATTGAACACATGCCATGCTAATTCATAATATTGACTGAGTAAACCAAAGAAAAGGAAACAGTACACATTTTTACTATAGCATGTAGATACCACAAACTGCCATGAAACTATATTGTGCATGCATCAGTGAAACAGCATGATTGGCTAATGTGTTTCCTGTTTCACCTGGCAATTGGTTCTTTGTGGGCAGGGCTGGGACATAATCCTCCCATTTGTATTAAGGATACTTTAAAGGCCACATAATGTTCCACTTTGAGGCATATTACTGTCAGTTAGTACGCCTCTGTTTTTAATGCTGTGACTCACTACAAAATACCAAACCTCAGAGAACAAGGGCTGCGCAGCTCTGATGTTTAACAGCTTTGATTCAGAATTAAAGTCCATACACTCACCTGCCACTTCAATAGGTATACCAGTTCAACTGCTCATTAATGCTAAAAAATAATGAGCCAATCATATGGCAGCAACTCAGTGCATTTAGGCATGCAGACATGATCTGCTGAAGTTTAAATTAAGAGTCAAAATGATGAAGAAAGATGATCTAAGTGACTTTGAACATGGCATGTTTGTTGGTGGCCGATGGGCTGTCATACCATTTCAGAATTACACATTTCAGAAACTGCTGATCTACTGGGATTTTCCCTCACAACAATCTCTAGGGTTTACAGGAACTGGCCTTAAAAAAGGGCAAATATTCAGTCAGCGGTACTTCTCTGGATGAAAAGGCCTTGTTGATGTTCGATGTCACAGTAGAAAGAATGCCTAGACATTGAACCTCGAGTCAACAGCAGCAGCAGAAGACCACACTGGGTACCACTGCTGTCAGCTAAGAATGGGAAACTGAGGCTAGTCACATGTGCTCGCCAAAACAGGACAATAACTTTACGAATGCAGCATTTTTCAAAGATTGGAAAAATACTGCATTCAAGAAGCTTGACCTACAGTCTTGAATATTTCCTTAAAGTTCTTCATATTATTAATGCTGTACATGCAGAAGAAATACTAAAATTGTAATATGAGAGTCGAACTACCTAATGGGAAGGAGCTGGCAGACAGATAATTAGAGCCCCTAGTGCTGCCCACAGCCAGCCAGGATAGAGCACTCCATAAACTGAGTAACACACTGCAAACACACATGCTGCATGGAGGGGATGTTACCTGAGCGAGTGGGTCTTTTAGGTTTATGATGAATAGGTTCACCTGGGTTAGAGGTGGGGATGTGGTAGCATGAAGATGTGAGAGAAGTAAAATGAAGGGTTTAGGTTCATGCACAGCTGACTATGTCGTGTTGTACCTGGATTAGGTGGAGGCGGCGTTCCTTCCTGGCCCTGCCGTGTCAGCAGAGGGTCGTATTCTTTCCCATCATAGTTGGCATCGAAAAACTTCTTAAACCACTGAAGGAACTCAAAATTGTCCTGGAACTTCCCCTTCACCAATTTCTCCACCGGGATGATCTGAAATGTTTTTAAATAGCAGGAAAAAAACATTCTTGAAATGTCAGAAAAGGGATTCTTGGGATTAGATACTCCAATAACTGTCATTTTGGGGTAACATCAGCCATCTTTAAGATGATCTGCATGTTATCACCTTGCTTCCAACAGTCAAGGTAAATGATCCCCAAAAAATCACATTCATAATATTAGAATGACAACTTTAAAGACAACTTTATCTACAGTACAGTTAAAAACAATTTAGACTGTGCCACAGTACTTTAACTGTACCGATTTAAATAGAAAACAGAGTGGTTCTTATATGCAACTTCACCCAAGCCATTTTAGCTATGCTTTTTCTACTTAAACATTCATACTCTGATGGATGCCTCTAAGAGCTTAGGGTTAGTCCAAGTTTGTCCAAGGTTATTCGGCATGTAGGCTGGAGCAGCCAGGGATGAGCCACTAATATAAACTACTTATAACTAATATAAAAGTACTTTTACAGATATGACACCTCTGATAATAAGAACAAACAGCAGTTGGTTTCGCTGTTCCCACCTTGTCAACGCTCATTCTCTTGAACGCAGCCTGTAAGACCTTGAAATTGTGGATGTATTCATGTTCCAGTTTTGCGTTGAACTTGACTTTCTTCAGTAATATGCAGCCTGGAAACAGCATGTCCATGAACTGGCAGTAAGCTGCGCCTGAAAAAGCAGAACATGAGCACAAAGTCAAGAAAAACATTTATTTTAATTTGAAGCTTTTTCTCGAGAAGTGTGTGTTTACCTGTACACAGCTGCTCGATCTTTGTGTAGGTGAGCTGCAGAGAGTCGTTCACCCACGCCAACATGTCATGGCGACTCAGGTTCTCTATGGTCATAGAGGTGGAGTAGACATTCACTGCCATCCTCCTGCTAGGCACCCACATACACGCAAGCGCATGTAAAGATATTAACATCAGTGTAACATCTGAAGGCTCCAGGCAATTTTTTTTCACTGACACATAAGTCTGATTAATCTATGAAAATGTGTTTATATCTATATAAAGTAAAAGTAAGAGACTCCACACAATGAAGAATATGTGTATCCAGTTAATGCTGTACAGCTATAATGGCAAAAAGGAGCGTGTTAGATGACAGAGAATTCATGATCTTTTTTCATTTCTTATTTTATTTACCTTTTTTTTAATGTTTACGATTTTTGATTGACAGTAAAATCACCATTTGGTAATTTTGTAATAATATTACATCTTTATCTTCATGTTTTATTACATTTATTTAAGTTTGCATGCTTTATAATAAAACATATGGGAACACAAGTTTACTCACCTGTGCTGGGTGTGTGTTGGTGCGTACTGCTGAGAATTGGGTTGTACTTGGCCACTTATACAAAGACCTGGAGACAGAAACTGGTATCATGTTCAGTATCAGCCCGGTTACAGTTTATACTTCACATAAGGTAATCATCTACTCAAAAATGCAAATTTAACTGTCTGGGGACATGTTTACGTGACTTATAATAAGTTTTTGAATTATGTTGAAACACTGAAATTGAACAAGTCACCATGATTTAACCCCTTAAAGAAAATTCAAAACCAACAAAATATAGCAACATTAAGGTCTTTAGTTCAAGCTGACCAAATATGAAATCCATGTGATTAAATCTGTGTGCCGATTTCTACTAAAACACTGAGAAATTCAAACTGGCTGACTTCTTGTTGGGTTTAGGGCATAGCTCCTAGATCCGTTTTTGTACATCTTTGGATATTTGAGGTGTTTACATAATTTCATAAACATATGTGAAACACTGCGGTGTGTCTACTTTATTAAAATGCTGTAAGTGAAGCTACATTTTGCACCCCAAACATGGGAGACTCAGTTCTGACACACACATGTGCAAATTTCTGAGGTCTCAAACAAATAATCAGTGAAATTTCAATAAGAACATCTTAAACAATAAAAACTAAACATAAATGAGTAAACTCTTAATAGAAACTGACTGAAACCAAACTGAATGCAAAACAAGAAAATACATAAACTGCAAACCATAAAAATAGGTCATGGAGGTTTACCCCTCGCCAGGGTTACAGAGGGACATGCCACAGAAAACCTGAGGCCGGGCCTCTAATCTCTGCCCAGTTAATCCTGTTAGCCCAGGTTCAACGTGCTCTGCCCATCGCAGTTCAGACCGCCCGTAGGTGCGTCAGACAAACATAAAAACCAACCCAGCAGGGAAGCATCACACTGACAGGTGAGATAAGGAAAAATCCAACAATACCACAGCATTTCCCGTGACCTGACGGCCTCCAAAATAAACACAATACAGGATGTTGTGCTGAACAATCACTTCCTGACTGCAGCCAGTGAATCTGCCAGATATTCCAGTATTTCTGTGTCTGAACACAGAGTCCTCACATAAAATACTACAGTTTAGCTACTCTGTGAACTCCAAGCAGTTAAATAATGAAGTCTGCTCTATGACTTTTTCACCCACCCATGATGCAAAGCTGACAGTTATTCAACTTTCAGGTCACTGCGACCATTCAGGCAAATTATTCAAGAGTGACACAGTACTACAACAACTCACAACTGTATTTATTTCTTATCAGCACAGCTAAAATAACACCCAAGCTGGCCACAAGTTTCAGGTCATATAAGGACACAGATTTTCATGGATTTTCAAATTAGTAGGTTTTTAGCACCTTTTTCTGGATCAGACTGGTAGGTGATGACAACATGCAGTGATGTGAAAAAGAAAGTTTTCTCAGGAGTCTGTGCAGTCCTGTGAAAAACTAAATACACTCAGTGATTCAATAGTCTGTAGGACTACTTTCAGCACTTGAAGTAGTTGTTTTCTGTCTCACTTTATCAGTCATTTACACTGCTGTAGAGGTATTCTGGCCAAGTCTTCTTTACAACATTGCTTTGGTACATTGAGGTTTGTGGGCATTCATCTATACACAGTTCTCTTAGATCCAACCACAGCATTTCAATCAGGTTTGCGTGTGGACTTTGATCCACTGATTGATTCTTTTCAATCAGTGTTTCTTTTCTTTTTAAGCCAAGCAAATTTATAATATATTTTTACTTAATCTTTCCAGGGAAGATACTAACTAGGCAACTTTTGTGCTTTAGACCCTAGACATTAGACTTATGCTGTGTCATTGTTGATACTGCTGCGTCGCCACTAATGCAGCAAAATGCTGCTGTTGCTGGCACCTTGTCTCAGTAGATTCACACTTCAGATTAGGAAATGTGTCATCAAAGACAGCAGTTCATTGGAAAAGAAGGAAAGAAAATTATCTTCATTTGTACACACATATACACATATAAATGCTGTTACTTGCAAGCTACAAGCATTAATAACACATTGTTCTGATTTATTTTATACCATCAAAAATATCAATATCACACTTTTTTTTAACTATTGTGACATAATCTTGAGCTAATACACAGGGGGGGAAAGTACTATATATTCAGGGTATAAGGTATGGAAATGCAGGAAGCAAACTATCCTGAAGTTTCCAGAGAAATTTCCAAGTCAAACCTTAAAAATCCCTGACATCTCCCCTCTATTTTAATTGTAATTTCCAGAAAATTCAAAACACCATCCACACATAGCAGCTAACTGTTTTTGCAATTATTTCACTTGTTTAAGTCAAAGATAAATTTGGGTGTTCTTTTGAATCTTATTACTAGCACTTTATGTTGAAAAGAACACACTTTGATAGACTTCAGATTAACTTAAAAACCATCAAAACGTGAGTACAGACTCATTGAGCAATAAAGTGATGTAAGTAAGCTGCAGTATAAGAGTGCAGTATAAGCTCCTGATTATGTTTTGCTTTGTGTGATGTTAGTTTTGGAGGCTCTCTACAATATAGAAAAAAAAATATGCTTATAAAAAGTGTAGCCAGACCAATGAGTTTGACCCAGCAGCACTGAAACATTGTAAAATAAACACTTGAATAAATATGATATAATATTTTTAGATCAAAGCTCTGCAATTAAATCAGAGATTTTTCCGCACAGGCAAACTAACCACATCAACAATTATAAAAGACACTTTTGTTTTCAGAGTCAAAATAACATGGGAAATTCAGAGAGTACAGTCAAATAAGGTAACAGACAGCATCATCAAGGACCATAGCCACCCAGCACATCAGCTGTTCTCCCTGTTACCATCTGGCAAATGTTACAGGAGTCTGTCTGCTCGGACTACAAGACATAAAAACTGTTTGTTTTTTTTTACCACCAAGCCATTCGCCTCAACCACAAAACTTAAACACAAACACCACACTCCACAGCATGCACACAAAAGGTGCCCTACAGTTTCACAGGTACATACTACACTCTGCACTGGTCACCCCACTTTTATTAGTATTTAAATAAGAAAAAAAAAACCTTACTCTGTGCAATACTGTACTAACTGCCATGCAAACATTTTGTACTGCTCAGTTTGTACTGCTGCTCACTCCTGCCACTTATCTCATGTGCAATTACTAATCACCAAAGGACCACTTTGATCCAGCAGAATACTCTAATAATCAACAACAGATATTTTTTTTTATTAATATAATTTGCTGTTTTAAAATAGGCAATTTTTTGAGTGTTAAAAAAATGGTTCTGTAATACCCTCTTACATGTGACAAAATCTCCAACACCACTGACTGAAATGCAGCGCAAACCATGACAGTCTCCACCATGTAGACTGTAGACACTCGTTGTTGTACCTCTCTCCTCATTCTCTTTTGAATTTATTGATGATGATCTGAAACACAAATTCCTAATTCTAACTCATTACTAAATAAGACCCACTGCCACTAATTTTCAGTCCAGTTTTTGTGTAAGTTGGCATATCTCAGATTATTATTATTATTATTATTATTATTTAAACACACTGCACACACCATGGTGAGATATGCCAATTTTTAAGCTAAAGCCTCATTGAGAATCACCTTGCTGGTGCAAAAATACTATTTATGCGTTTTAAAATGTGTTATCTTTGGTATTTTACACAGCTCCAACTAAAGAAATTATGTGTTTTTTGTGACAGGCTGTTAGTAAAAACTTGCTTAGTTTGTCCTGATACATTTTCAGATTTAGTGTAAAAAAAAACATTGGTAGGCTGACAACAGCTGTCCTCTCTTTCTTTTATTAATATAACCCATACATTTATTTTAAAGCTTTAATTAGCAAATATTTTTCTATTATAAATTTATAGTGTTAATTATGAAGCTACTAATAAATTATGCTGATTGACCTATAAAGTGCTAGTTTTTTTCTTTTTTTTCCGTAAGGTCTGACCTACTATCGGGAAATAAACTAATTAACAATAATTAACAGAATACAATATTACTAATTAAAAGACGTAATAATTAAAATTAACTAACAATAATTTCAGACTTTTACAGGACACTTCTGCTTAGTTTGAAATAATATCATATTATAGTGGTTATAAAGAGCTCTTTGTCAACAGGTTTTTAATCAGATAAGGGGCTCAATCTGATAAAAAACTTCATTTTTTTTATCAGCAGAGATCATTTTGCATTTTATAGTTTGATCTAAGCAGGCTATGAAAAGTTTGGTAATGCAATAGTTATAAACCATGGTTTGTTGGATAGTAAACGGCTGAACTTCGGTCTCACGGCTCAGTGTTTTGACAGTTGACGTTACAGCCGTTTCAGCGCTGCTCAGACCGATCAGCTAGCTCCCAGCTAACTGCTCGCCCCCCGCCGGTTGTGGTGGGGCTCCGTGGGTGTTTGGCTACTGTTGTTTTACATAAGCGGATTTTTCCAGCTTATTTAATGTCCCCACACTTGTATCCGCTAACTTTAACCCATCCGAGCGTAACTGAAAACGCGACTTTTCCACGCTAACGTTACCCCCCTCTGGAGGCCTTTTCGATAATACACACGCACCTTACCAGCCAACGACTGGCTGTCACCTACGGGACGGCTGGAGTCTTTATCCCGTGAAAGAGTCACACAGTCGGTCAGACAGCACAGACTGGGCCGTGCGGAGGGCCGTTTTCAATAAAGTTCTTGTTACTTACTGAGGCTACCTCCGTCTCTCTCTCCGCCGTCCCGCTGCTTCTGCTGATGGGCTTTCCGTTGCTATAACCCCGACTGTCGCCCAAGCAAGTTGCGCGAGATTGCGACCCACTAAGCCACCAGCAATGCGCATGTGCGGCGCAGTGTATAAATTTTTACAGGAGTTTCAGTGAAACTGTGTCCACTGAGCGGCCATGATGGAGACGGACTCTAGCAGCGTGACTGCGGCACAGTATTTTTTCTGGAAGAAGCGCTCACTGTGGCATTTAAACATTGTATTCACCCCGTATAAGTGCAGTATAAGTGGGTCTGAAAGACGTTAACACACATGAATTTTAGTTCGAGGATAGAAGAGATCAGTTTAATTCTTATGCTGATTAAATTGATTTCTTATCACAGAAAGAGCTGGATATCAGACACTATAAGATGTTAATTTGGTAACAAGCAGGTCTGTACTAATGATGTCAGAAAGAAGTAAAACCTAAGGATTCCTAATACATCACAGGGATGCTGTTAAGTTCCAGAAGAATAAAACTCAGGTAATCACTGGACCGGTTTGAAATCCTTTATTGCCAGTTTATAGACATGAATAGGAAGAGAGGGGGAAAAAACATAATACATAGCTTGACTGAGGGAACACTCAGAAACTGATTGTCACAACATAAGCTAACATCAAAATGCTCAGCAAACGTAGTACACCCTAGCAAATGCAACTTGAAACCCAAGGTGTGCTGGTCAACAGAGGCTTTTTCTTGCAGATGTTGTTAAAATGGTCTGACCAGGAAAAATGCAGGTCCTGTATTAGAGCTCCTAAAAATCTGATGTGATTAAACAGATTCACATCAGATTCAAGTGCAGTGTGGATCTGAGGAGTCGATGAATATCAATGACCTAATGGTTAAATTTGAATTTCTTTGAAACCACCTTTTTGTCGTTTATCCACTGACTCAGGGCCTGTGATTCATCTCTCCATGCATTCTTTAACTCCTCATAGATATTAGCGGAGTGATACATTATCAAGTCATTATCAAGAGCTTCAGGTCATTTGCATAAACAGAGAACAGGAAGTAAGCGAGGCAAACTTAGTACACTTTCTGTTTTCTGGCAGAGAGAAAGCTTCTCATTATAGAAAGATCCAGATCTGAGAAATTATACCTATACCATTTCAATTTGCCAATCAGCAGATCAGGACTGATGGTATTAAGGAAAGAAGTTAAACCCAGGAATGCAGCTCCTGCTACTTTATCATTGTTAGATTCTGTGAGCCATCATGTTTCATATCATCAGGAGTTTTTTTTATGCTAAACGGACAGATTATTCTCATTAAAGTACTTTTTCATATGGTTCACGACAAAATCTCATCTTTGGTATTAGAAGTGTCACAAAATAAAGTGAAAAGTGTTTGTTTTGACCAAGACAGCTCTTCACGACTTACACACCAAGCTTTATCAGCATAATACAGATAACAGACATTAAGGATGTTCCTTTAAATTCCTCTGAATGTAATGCCGCCATTTGGCTTAGTTGTTTAAGCATTCCTTCCTCTAGTAACCCAGACATACATAACTTTCTTTTTATTTATTTGCACCTTGCATGAAGCCAGTTTCCTGTAAGGATTATTAAAGTTGTCTTTAAGGATTATTAAAGTTTTCGCAATCTGATACACGTATCAGCTCATGCAGACGGAGAAAGACTTGTTGAAATGTGTCAAAGAGTTAATGACATAGCCTCAGTCTACATTAGGGCAAATAGTATATCATAGTGTGGATGTGAGAACCTGCACTTATTCAGTGATCTTTTCTGCATGTTCTGAAATGCAGACCCACTGGTCTCTGCCGTGTTGCTTTCTCAGTGTCATCAAAGTTCCCAAAGTCGGATAGGCACAGAGTGATATTGTGGCTAGATGGCTGGGTGGGTGGATGCATTACCCAGGCTGGAAAGCACAGAGAGATCAGGATTAAAAAGTCAGTTTTTGAAAACAGAAGAGTGACACCAAAGGTGAACAATGCCAGAAAGACTTTAGAAGACACGAAACGCTTTGCGAACATGGCTTTCTATTATGATGCAGAATTTCTTCAGCATCAAAAATCTGAGTATTTCCAAGTCAAAAACTAGTGCTTCTGCCCAGAAATAAAAAAAAATGTATATATTTTGCCTTTTCTCACTCACCAGTTGAACAAAATTTACCTAAAAATGGTGCACAGGAGATCGAACGTCCTGACTCAGGTGAGTGTGTGTTTTCTCACTCAGTAATGTCAGTGCTGTTACCATGGTAGAATGCAACAAGCAAAAGAATAATAAACTGGTGTTGTTGTAGTAACTGTTGAAAACACCCACCAAGCATGGACAGCACGGACGTTTTCATGCCTAAATCTGGTCGGACAGCCATGGCCTTTATATTTCAGGATGTTAGAAACACTTAAATTCAACCTGATTCCAACCATTAAATAATTTCCCCTACTGAGCATGACAGACAAGTTAAATGTATTCAGACATTAAGGCTAGAACCAAAAAGTGAAAGTATGCAAACTTGTCTTTTTGTTGATGTTTGGTTGTGAGATGAATGTGATCAGACAGCCACACAACCGGTAGATTAACTAGTATTACTGGATACCATTTCTGCGTATCTCCATGTAAATGGTGTTTCTGTTCCAGTGTGTTGCATGCTGACCCCATAAGTTATTGTTCACACGTACTTGGATGGCACTGTGCTGCAGCAGTTAGTAAGAAGGGTGTGGATACAAATCTGCTGCTCACTGGAGGATTTTTCAGGAGGTTATGAGGAGGAAAATTCTTCTTTTCTGGATGAGGACTCCTGTCACATGTTATGTCACAACTTTTTCTTCTTCACTCATCCAATCATCGACCAAGCTACATAAAAAACTAAACTACATTTGATTAGAAGGATTTAAAAGGACTCCTGTCACATGTTATGTCACAGCAGGTAGAACTAAAAGACTAAATATAAACCCATACTTTGACTCTGTGTGCACTTGAAGACAATCTGCCTTGAGCTCTGTCCTCTGAAGCACATTTGTGGATATTGAAGTAACTTCAGGTCCATTTATGGCAGTACATCACTGTGGTAATTTATACTGCACATCTGGAGCAGACAGTGCTCCAGTTAAGACATCAATAAGTTGAACTCAACAACTCCTAAAACATTCACATAAAAAACGACACATGACCCAGATTTTTCCTTTTTTCTCACTTTATTCTTTTGCTGTTATTCTTGTGGTAAGAAACAAGCAGCCACTTACAGATTCAACACGTTCACTTCCCAACACAATGAGAATCTACAAACACGCACAGCCACTGAGCCGCCACAGCGCCTTCAGGACAACAAAACCATCCAACAGTAAAACAACGCCGTCGTCGTAGGTAATTGTAGAAAAACAGCACCAGTTTGTGTGAAGCTGCGGTGATCGGAGGGAGCTTCACTCCTCCTCCTCACCTGTTCATGTGGTGCTCTTCATGCATGGGTGTCGGTGTGGCACAGGTGATTCACGTTGGCACATTTGAACAGGAATAGAAAAACAAACATCCTAAATATATAGAGTGCACAGACAACAAGACGTGATCATGTATAAATATAATACTGGTAGGCAGGAATGAGAGG
Organism: Pelmatolapia mariae; assembly: GCF_036321145.2. Lineage (NCBI taxonomy): Eukaryota > Metazoa > Chordata > Actinopteri > Cichliformes > Cichlidae > Pelmatolapia > Pelmatolapia mariae. The sequence goes on along the minus strand of NC_086240.1, from coordinate 19,885,967 downwards.
ATCAGTAGTGGTTTATCATCAGCCTATGTAGCTCAATCGTCCTGCTCTGTGGAGGCTCACTGCTCTGGAAACATCTCGCTGTATGTTCCTACAGCCGGTCCACGACGTGCCTCTCAGTCTCAGCAACACTCTTTGATTTCTGCTCACTCTGAGGTCTCAGTTATTTGGTGTGTGTTCAGACTGCAGTGTGAAAAGTGTGCAAAGGCTCATTAGTATGCACAGAAAATATTCAGTGAGCTGACACACAACATAATCCAAAATATGCCCTTTACTTTACTTGTTTCAAAGAGTCACAACGGTAGCTTTTCTTGTACCTGACGTTTCTCACTAAGAAGCTGCCCTTACTATCATTTTTCCTACTATTAACGTATCCTTTATTATTACTGTGTACTACAGAGCGTCTGTGCTGGAGCTCACGGTCTAATAAAAAGAGAAAGTCAGAGTCAGAGCCACAGAGAGCATCCTGCTGCTCTAACAGAGTCTTAAATGCATGAAAATAGACTCAGGTTTGAGTCATGTTCAGACGCTGGTTTAATCATTTATTTGAACCTGCGACCCAGAGAGCAATAAGAGTCGCAGAAAGGCTGTAGGATGTACTGACGGACTCATGTTTACGGGACATAAATAGAGAGTAACTGCAGCTTTGTAAGTCAAGAGTCACGTCCTGGAGTAAATGAGTATTTTTAAGTTTTCTTCACACCTTCATGTTCTGTGTTTAACCCTCAAGCGACCGAGACGTTTCAGTGACTGAATCACCTGATTGGACTCGGCCACTATTAAAAAAAACTTCTGAATAACCTGTATGATCAAGTCATGATCATATATTTTATTAAAGAGAGTTTTTTTAAATAGTGGATCTATTTGTGTTTATCATGCCTCTACTGTTTCTACCATGTATGAGAGTTTACTTTACACCACTGGCTCACAGGGAGAAAAAAAGGGATGTTGGGTCAGATTCCCTGGCCAGCTGGGGCCTTTCTGTGTGGTTTGCATGTTCTCCCTGTGCCTGTGTGGGCTTCCTCCTACAGTCCAAAGACATGGATGTTACATTAATTGATGATTTTTAAATCAAAGCCTTTAATGTTAAAAAATATCATTATCCTCAGCGCACCAATTTCTGTAAAAAATATATATAAATAAAAAGTTGGAAGGAAACATTTTTATAATTAAAAAATACAACAAGGTAAATGACTCCACTCGGTCACTCGAAGGTTAAATAACATGTTTTTGTTCCCTTCATGCACTCTGTGAGCTCTACAGACACCCCTGAGATGAGGACAGCGAACCAGATTTGGGGCCAAAGTTATAATCCCAGCTAAACTCACAGGCTGAGTTCTTCCATAACTGAGGGTGAGGTGGGAATGTTTCTGGGACATGTGACCGAGTTAGAGGCAGTGAGAGAACGGGGATGTTCAGAGAGTGTATCTTTACGAGGACACGGTGTTTGAAGCAGTTGGATTTCATCACCACACGGCGCAATTCATCAAAAACAAAAACACTGTTTGAGGAACCCACGATGCAGTGGGACGCCGAGTGGGTGGTGTAACCACAAACAGGACCCACACACATCTTCACATGAGTCTAAAGCTATGGTGTCTACAGTGTACGTCTGTTTGTGTGTGTGTGTGTGTGTGTGAGACGGGGGGTGTAATAGATACAGTTTTAAATAATTCGGTCGACATCACTTCAGTTCTAACCATCAAAAACTGTACTGGTTTTGACATTTCACAGTTTACAATACAGGCAGGGTGATAATGAGCAGACTTTATCAGAGTTAGTATGATCAGCTCGATTTTGGCAGAACAATTTAAATCCAGAGACAGCCCTTCGATCAGAGCAGTCGCTCCAATTAAGACACAGATTAGATTCTCTGATCATCGGCGTTTCGTCACCAATCACAGACACGTGCTTGAATTTTTTTTTGCCATCTTTACTTTTATCCTGTGATTGAAAATCAGTGCAGTTTTTCTGGTTGTTCAGAAATGTACAAAAAAACGGCGGCTCGGACGGATGAAGCTCCAACACCAGTGGTTACCAGATACCACTGGAGCGGCCGCCGGGAGGGGCCAGGATCCGAGCTGAGGACCTCTTCGGGATGTGGTCGTCGACCTGAGACCCTGAAAAGAAAAACACGTACGGCACTATTAAATTTGATCGAGGACTTCGGTGTAACGTCACCATAATCAAGGATGATTTTATTAGAGCTCACCTGAGAGGCTGAAAGAGGACTCGTGAAGGTCTCGGACTCCCGAGTGCACTCGACCGCAGGGTTTGTTGGACGTCTCTCCATCTATGGGGCCCAAACCGAGTTCCTTCTTCATGGTGTTTGCAACCTTGGCCACATCACCAGAGTACGGATCCCTGTCCACCCCTTTGTAAGCCTGAGTCTGAAACACGATGAGGTGAGAGGTAAGATTAGGATGTTTAGCCATTTTTAACCTAATAATAACAGCCAGTTGAGCTGGTGCTGTAAGACTGATACTGATTAAAATTTGTTGCACAAAAGTAACCAAGTTAAATTCCACTTAAGAAACACAAAACTAAAACAAGGTGTGAAAAAAACTGGAATTAAAATAAAAGCTAGACTAGAAAAAATAAAAAGATCTTGTGCACTCACAAAAATCATTAAAATGAAATAAAAACTAAAATTATCTCTAGTTTTAGTTTTTGTCAGCAGGCACGAGTACTTTTATTTGCACTAAAACATGTGTCCTGAAACTAGAAATGAACATACTCACTCTGTAAACCACCTGAAACTGAACTGAACTGTAAATATAAGTTCTTATAAAAACAGTTTCTGTACTTTTGAATGTGAACTTTGTCACAAGTTTTTTAAATAAATTGAGATGAAAAGGTCTAAAAGCAAACAGAGTAGAGAGGCTGGGACGGGGGGCTTTCACAGACAGCGGCAGCAGCAGGAAAACACACTGCTGGCTTCCACAGGGAGCAGGAGCATTAAATCCTTTATATGGGCTGTCAGATCGGTGGAGTCAGTCACATCATGATTGGAGTGTTTGTGGCAGGTTTGCTGTCAGCTGACACAGCAGAGCTCAGCCTGGACCTTGCTGTCCTGCCCTGGAGTTTTAATTATCAGTCGAAACACTCACAACACACACACCCAGGTTTGGAATCAGTGTTAATAACGTGATGACAGTGAACACACCTTTTCCCTCTGCACCATCTTCTTGTAGAGGTAGTCGGGGAAAGTACGCTGCGGGTAGAACTTTCCGGATCCCTCGGCGCACATGAACACGCCATTCTCACACACCAAACGCCCCCGGCTGATGGTGACCAGAGGGACGCCGTGGCAACGCATCCCTTCATACAGGTTGAAGTCTCCGCCCTGCACCTGAGTGCTCACAGAGATTGTCCTGCACACACACACACACACACACACACACACACACACACACACACACACACACACACACACACACACAGAAAGTGATGGATGTGTGTCCCTATGTTATCCAGTAATAAAGGTGATTCCTGTTTATTTACAGCTGTGTACCTTGTCGCATCTGGATCCCAGACCACCACGTCAGCGTCAGCCCCGGGGATGATGCGGCCTTTGCGTGGGTACAGGTTGTAGATCTTTGCAGCGTTGGAGCTCGTCACAGCCACAAAACGATTCTCATCCATTTTCCCTGTAACCTTAAAAATACAGAAAGCCCATCTGATCATACAAAACTTGTATTTCTGTGGCTACTGTGGTAGACCATGATGTCATTCAGCTGCTTCCCCAGAGAGAATCTCATCCCAGTATTGGACAAACTCCAACTCCAGGTCTTGGATGGTGCCCTGGACATCAGCTGAGAGCTGCATGGCCACTCTAGCTAGAGCAGAAGATCTATTTCATGTGCTGGTAAAGTGGTCTTTCTCATAGAGGCTTCAGAGCAGAACATGGACATCCATCACCAGCTGCAGTTCAAGATGGCGCAGTATGAGTTTATTCACTGGAGAAATACTTTATTTTTATTGCAAATAACTGGAAATAAAACTGAGCAATCTCTCAGGCTGTTGAGTTTGTGGAGTAGAGGAAATATCCTGGCACAGTAACTGATACAAGCTTTGAGCCTCATGTGGATGCTAATGGTAGAAGATATCACCAGTGCTTGTCATATTATGATAAGCGTCAAACTTTTCATGAAGTTTTATAAACAGAAACAAAACTTAATGAGAAAGTTTTATTTCTGTTTAACTGGTTCAATCCTCACTTTCTCATTTGTTGGCTGTTGACTGAACCTCAAAAACAAACACAGACTGAAAATGAAGTCAAAGCGTGCAGAAAACTAAGACTTACCAACATGGTGTCAAAACAGACTTCAGAACTTCCACATCCACTGGTTTTGGATGATAAATTGTGTGGTTCATGGCTGATCTCAGGTTTTTATGTGTGCGTTTGACGTGTGTACGTACCACTCCTCTCTCCCAAATGACGCTCATCCTGTCCTGGACTCCAGGCACTCCATGAGGGATCTTGGTGAAGTCCTCTTTGCCCAAAGCTCTCTGCTTGGTGCTGAACGGACGGTGCTCTGATGCCACCACGCTCAGATTGTCACTGAAACAGGAAACAAGATATCCACGTTTAGTTTAGAGGAGCGTTTTTATCTACGGCACCTTTGCCGGTCACTGAGCTGCTGTTGCGATCGGTTTACTCGAAGCAGTACAGCATGCTGATGTGAGTGCAGCACACATACTTGCCCAGCAGGCCCATGAGGTAGCTGGGTGTGTTTGGGTCAAGGCGGAGCGGAGGGACGATGACATGGGCGGCGGCATGAGCCCAATCCTGGTGGTAATACTGCATCCCATTCAACACTGCGTGAGCAACTGTAGTCTCCCCATGGACCACCTTACCTGAAATTATAAAAAGTGAAGAGAAGTCAGCTTTCATCCTCTCCATCGTCACGGTGACAGTTTGTCTTTATTGGGCAGTAAGCTCACCCTGCATCTTAGCAGCAGCGATCATATCACCAGCAGACATACTGGACACATTTACCAGGTAGATTGGGCAGCGAGCCTGCGGTCACACAAAAGATTTTAGTCAGACATTTAATTACTTATCAATAACTGCACACAGACTGGATATTAAAATGTTTTTACCCTGTTGGCGATGGTGATGGCTCTGTGAGTGGCCTCAGACTCCAGCTGCAGACAAGAAGACAGAGTAAAATCACAAAATAACAACTTTAATAAGTAAACATTTTAATATTTATTGCAAATATCTTCCAAAAAAAAGTTCAAGGCCACAATGATTACTTGTTTTTGTTTTACATTTACAGGAAAGATCCCTAAATATTCCTACTTAATATTCAAAATTAGGTTTTATCAGCATTTTTAGGGAACATAAAGGAAAATAGTTTTATTTTCCACTGTTATGTTTTAGACTTTTATCAGTGCTTTTTCACACATCAGACTGGAAAGAGTTTTTACTACAAGCCACATTCAGATAGTCCCACACTAGTCTAATATCATGCCCGCTCACACTCTAATGGATGTGTTGGGCGTAAGTCCAAGTGCTCAGTGCCACTGTAGACTGCAGAAGCAGATTGATCCTCTGACCTGTAGATTAGGATATGACCGCTACCTCCTGAAACCCCCCACCCCTCTGTCCACTGCATATTTACCTCCTCTGGTCGACTGATCTCTATTCCCTCCGGCCCACTGATGCCCAAATCCAGAGCCTCTTTGGCACCCTAACAACACAAACACATTCATTTTAAAACAGGTTTGTGATTTCACTTTGACGTCAAAGGAAAAAAAAAATTGTCTTTGCACCTCGGCCACCAGCTCTCCGTTTTCAGCGTGGACTCGGGCAATGGCACCGATGTCCTTACAGGTCTGCAGAGTCTGGTAGAGCTCTGAATCCCGCAGCATCATCATGTCTTTGTAGGCCATGAACATCTGGAAGGAGTTCACTCCGTGTTCCCTCACCAGGGTGTCCATCTCATTACGTACCTAAGGACGATTCAGAGGTCTCAGGGTCAGCAGTCCGGTATCTGTATTACAGTTAAGTGCTTGCAAAGCTTCAGCTTATATATGTAAAGGCAGTTAGTGCATCGGGCATTGGGAATGCGGGCATGGAGTGAAAGAGAAACTGTGTGTGTGTGTGTGTGTGTTTGTTTTGTGGGGCTTGAAATGAGCTTGGAAACCTGCCACAATGAGATCACGCTGCCTTTACACTGGTGACTATAACAGCCCCGCTGAGAAGAATCCATTTCATTCATTCAAACAGCAGTAAAAGGAAACTAGACAGTTTAGTGTTTAAAATGCTGAATTGTGCTGCGGTGAATGGGGCATAAAGGTCACGTCATAGTCATGATGGAGTATTGATGAAAGGAGCAAAACTACTTCCTTCCATAATGATTAATCTACTTTTACAGCCCATGACAGTTTGAGTATTTTTTATCATTATTATTGTTATTATTATTCTCTCCTGTTCTTGTTTCTCTGCTACTCTCCTTGTCTGTGGACCCGGCCTCTTCTGTGTCTTTGTTCCTTCTGTGTTTCCTTGTCCCTGACACCTTGTTTAGTGTTAAGCAGGATTTATACATTTGGGTTAATTTATGCTGTAGATCATCCACTGTATGGTAAAGCCCTCTGAAAAAGCTATGCTGCAACATCACTTCCACTAGAACTACAACCACACATCATGCTGATGCAGCGTTTTAGTGACTAGCTCAATTTCTCCTACATATTTTCAGCTACCTCTGTCATCATTGTCCAAATCAATTCAAAGAGAGAAACCTTCTGCCAACTATTCTTTTGCTGATGACGGTGTTGGACACTAGGATAGACTACCATGCAGACTTGACATAGATTCAAAGTATAAATAAGTATAAATAAAAGTATAAATTAAGACTTCATGTCCTTGTTTTACTTTGATAGTCAGTTTTCTCTCTTGTGTTGTGTTAGTTTGATTTTCCTTTCTTTTGCCCTCCTTTATTATTATCTGCCCCGCCCTGCTTGTTTTCACTGGTGTTCAGCTTTGTCTTTGTGTTATTAGTCCCCTGTCTTAGCTGTCTTTCAGTTTGTCTTTGTTGGCTTGTCTACCTAGGCTCACTTTCTCTGCCCAAGCTCTGTTGGGCTATTGTTTCATGGATTTTTTTAGCCAGATACTGGCTTGCCCTGGTTTTTCTGCCTTTGTGTCCTCTCTCTATACCACAGCACCCTGAAATGTGTTAAGAAACATTGTCTGACATTTATTAACCTCCTAGGACCTGGCGTCCACATATGTGGACATCACATTTTGGGTCATTTAGATCAAAATACTCAGTTTTGCTCTACAAGGGCCTGATATCCACTTATGAGGACATTATACTGCTACTGTTCTATCAAAATTTTAAACAACTATCCTCATATGTGGCTCTTATTTTTCTTAAAAACAAAAATAAGGTAAAAAAAAATCTGGTAATTCTTTGTTTTTACATTCATCGGGCCCCAATATGCCCAAATATCAAAGAGAAATTAAAAATGCATGCCGTGGAAGAGTTCGGGTCTTAGGAGGTTAAACAAGAATGACTACCAGTCAGAGCTTTCTGCTGGACAGGTGTTGTATTAAACCTCATTCTGGCATGAAACTTTTAACAATATGCAATGAAATTGGGCACATGCACAAAGTCAGCAGATGATGTAGGACAGACATTAAAGCCAAAGGCTGATGAGGCACCTTGACTCATAGAATCTGCCTAATGTGCCCACTGAGCACGTGTGTTAACCCAGTTCTTGTGCGGGTTTAATCTAGGTCATTACACATTTCACCCACAAACGGCTGGCTGCGTTATTATTCATTCAAAGATGATAAACGCCAGAAGAGCATAAAAATAAATAATGATATATGCTACCAACGTGATTCCAAACTCTGTGATGGTACGTTTTTTAAATTTACCTTTGGTCCCCACCAGGTCAGCCCGACGTGCAGAGCGTAGTCGCAGCACGCCTTGGCATCAGCCAGAGCTCTGCACTTCTCGTAGGCGTCCAGCAGGGAGCAGTGTTGTTCAGGCAGAACCAGAGCCATCACCATGGTGGTACCACCCATCAGAGCCGCCTGGGTGAGGTAAGAGGGTGACCAGGGGTGACAGAGAGGGGGGCAGAATAAGAGAAAAGAAAGACTGATTAGAAAGAGGACAATAACACCAATGTCCAGCACAGACTCTGTTTGTCTGGTGACAATAGTCCTTCCTTATCAACTGTTGTCCCGTCATCATATGCTCTGCTCTTTATTGATTTCACTGACTCTCTTGTAGCCACTGCTTCATTTTCCTTTCAGTGTTGTTCTCAGTCTAAATGCCCTTATTTAGTACTGTTATCACTGGTTTGCCCTCTCTATAGAAATATCTCAGCCTGACACAGAAAGAGAGATAAGGCTTTTTAAAATAACTTTAATTTTTTAATACTTGCGCGTACAAACACGAGTGCTGTATAAATATACAGAACTTACAAGTTCTGTATATTCAGCAGGTACATGAAAACATTAAGTCAACTTGTAAGTCAAACAAAACTAGATACAATTAAGTGAAAGTGACGTTAATACGACAAGAAGGTATAAAAGATGCAAAAATGCAAAAGGCAAAATGAAAAAGGTAAATAATACATAAAGAATAAAAGAATAAAACCAATCATAGCAGTATGGATGGATGGATGAACTGTTTTACAGAAATCAGTGAGTCTGGGAGCTTCTTCTTCTCAGGCAGGATGTTCTAAAGTTGACGGGCCCTCGCGGCAAAAACACGCTCACCTTTATATTTAAGTCTAGATTTTGAGGCAGCCAGAAGATCTTTACCTGAAGAGCTGTAAACTGGTTCATATGAGGTCAACGTTCCCGGCATTCACTGATTTGATGTGACAGTGTCTGCTAAAACCAGTCAGAATCTCAGCTGCTGCATTTTAAAGTACATGGAGGGGAGAGCGTGACTTCGCATTCATGCCAGTGAGGAGGGAGTTATGGAAGTCAAGTGTTTTTTCCTTCCTAGAGTGTGACAACATTGGTTTCATTAAGTTTTGACAAAAGGCTTCACATTACTGTAGCTATACGTGTGAACGTCCTAATACTTCACAACCTCAAAAACTACAAACATAATCTTTCTGAATATGGCTCCTGTTGCTGAATGTGGCTCTCTCACTTCTACTCCACAGGAAACAGAGAACTGGAGAAGATGAGAGATGAAATTTCTAATGAAGGAGAGGAGTGGGCGGAGAGGAAGGAAAGTTACAGATGGGGGAAAAAAGAGAGGATGAAGAAACAACGATAGACTAGAAGAAGTGAAGGAAGCTGTGTGGAGTGACTCGTCTTCCTTGCTACAATGGTGAATGCACTTTTGTGTAACCATGACAACAGATACTGCTCAGCCATGCCTGTCGCACGTCCCCACCCTCTTCCTCCTCCTCCTGTCCTCCTCTCTCCATCCAAAATTGTGCAAACATTCACCCATCCAATATCCTCTAACAGGAATATGACACTGAGGCATGATGGGAGAACGTCTGTAATCGCATATAAAACAGGAAATGAAGAGGTGGGGTGTGAGACAGCTGTAATCTGCTCTTTAGTCATCATCAACAATCAAAATGACGTTAAACCGCCATCATTTTTGCAGCCTAACCTCAATAAAATGTGACTACATGAGAACATTTTTGTGACAACGTGGAGCCGTTGCCTCGGGCTCCAGACGTGTCTCACAGACGGGGGGCGGGGTCACCTGCTTGTGAGCGTAAGCTCAGTCGGCCAGTAAGCTATCAGATTTCTCATTACCATAGAAACCAGTCCGAGCGATGTGCAATGTCAGCATCGAAGGTCTCAGCATATGTGTGCATGAAGAGTGTATGTCATTGATCACTGTCACTACATGTAACTGTTTGTGTGTGTGTGTGTGTGTGTGTGTGCGTTTGTGTGTGTGTGTGTGAGAAAGCGGGGGGGCACAGATGCACAGCTGGGGATTGTGGGATTTAGGCTGTCTGTCTGCTTGGCCTGAATTAAGATTTACTGCCGGCCCCCTTCTTTAAAAAATCCCAGAGGGCAGAGGAGAGAAAACAAGCAAGGAAACAGGAGGTAAAGGGAAAAAGAAATCCCTGATCACTGCATCTTTACCGATCCATGTTACGCACACGTCAGCATGAGCTAACATAGCTATAATCAGTGTGAACTGATTCAGGGGCAGTTTGAGACTTTTCTGTCAAACTGGAATAAAGGAGCTGTCTGAGAGTTGAGATGTTTTTCATGCAACATTTGCGACTACAAACACTCGAAACAACATCCAATTTTAGCTTGTTCTAAATTACAAACCTGCTGTGGAGATTCAAGAAGCACAGCATCACTCGCTCACTGCAGACAGCACAGAGCATATCTGTGTTATTCTGACGGGATGTGTTTAGCTGGTACAGTGAAGCTGGCAACAGTAACAATACCAGCCGGGTGCATGTTTAAGCCCAGGATAGTTGTGCATCCTTTTGCAAGCTTTCAGATATTTCACAACAAAATGAGTCTTCCCTCCAGTGACATCATTACACAGGCTTTGTGAATGTGTCCACATAACTTAAGTAGATGATTTTTAGATCATAAATTCCTAAAGATACCAGAATATCAGGTCAAATCAACACACAGTGCGCACTGATTATTTAACATCTGGTTAAGAGCAGTGATATAAGCATGTGGATCGTTTTTCAACTCTTTAATTTAAACATACCAAAACATAAACAGTGATGGAGAAAGACAGTGTGTTCAGCCAACCAACATCGTTTAATCTTAGTGGATTTGACCTAAAAGCTCTTTCTGTCAACCCAACATACTGACACATAAACCACAAGCGGTGCTTAATATGAATCTCCCGCTCCATTAAAGACCCCTAACCCCTACTGTGAAGATAATCCCCTGCATAGAAAGTAAAAAAGTTGGCGAGAGGGCGGCAGGCATGAAGGAAGGAGTAAAAGAAGTTGAAACCCAGTAGAAGAACATCTATAGACTAATAAAGATCAATAACAATATGGACTGTCCTGAAAAATTCCATACTTTTGGGATTTTAAACTGTAAACTGCAAAGGTGGATTATTTTAACAGATCACCAAGAGAAACTGTTGATTCATTCTGAAACTACACAGAACACAATCATTTAAAAACTAGCATTAGTTGTGAAGATTTTAATGTATAAAAGAAAGAGTTAACTTTTCCTCCAAGAAGAACCAACGAGCACACAGAAATCCTGTCACATGAGTGCCTGAAGCTTCCTTTACATATGAAAGCGACTGTGAGGGGGTGAGAGGGTCTCTGTGTCAGACTCTGGGAGAGGCTATCAGTGTGAGACAGATTACTGCTCCAGCCCTCTGATCAGCCTCTATCAGCTCCACTCGCACTTCTTATTACAGCCGAGCACCTCACCTTCTTCCACTACCGTCCTCCTCCTTCTCTTCATTGCTTCAGTTCAGCCTGCTGAGACATTTAAATTATCTCTGCCAGGCCTGCTGTGATAGATACAGCTCAGGCAACATTTCAGGCTTTATGTAAAAAAAAAAGCAGATCTGCTTAGCTGGATGTGATTGATCAGTGTTACACTGTGAAGACTGACTGTGGATAACAGTGAGAGCTGATCACACACTTTATTCTGTTAGTATTTAATAACAGAGACACAGCTGTGCTTTTCGATTGTAGTTTATATCGTCTGGAAGTCGTTTTTAGCTGTTCAAACCTGTCACCTGTCAGGCAGTGTGATGCCCCTAAGGCCGAAACATTTTTATTTTAACTTTAAAGAGTTCCTGGTTTTTTAATTTACATCTACATATGTGGGGTAGTGGTCAGCGCTGTCTACAGATGGTATAAAAGATGGATGTAGCCACTGTGACATCACACACTGAGTAGTGAAGTCTCATTATGAAACCTTGAGCTGAGGGTTTGGGCTGTTGCCACCTTGGTAAGAGATCAATGTGAAACTGAGGGCACTGTGCAGTCGTTAGCATTCCCAGCATTATCCTCCTAAATCTGATAATGACCAAAATTTACAAAACCAACTCTACAGTTTATTTAATATGACCTTAAACTGGTGACTGATATCACAGACTGAGGTCACAGACTGAGGGATCCAAGTGCCATTTTCCCGTAGATTTTTATATAGCCAGAAGTCTTTTTATAATTAGAAGCGTCGCCCCCTGCTGGTCATCATTGGCTTCCCTTTACAGACCTTGGAGCTACGTCTATCTTTTATAAACAGTCCATGGCAGACACAGAAAGAAGGTTCTGATGATGGACTGGCTACATGTCTGGTGACCTTCACCTGGATAAGCAGCTAAGAAAATGGATGGCTGAAAAGACTTCAGCATGATGTCAAAGAAGCTAAAACATCACATCCAGATCATTTCTATCCGGGCAGCACGTTCTTCCTCTTGACCTTCCACCATTACAGCGTGTTATATAAATCGGGGTGAAGCAGAGGAGGAAGGAAGTAAAACAGAAGAGGGAGCAGACAGTTACAAAACAGAGGGAGAAAGGGATGCAGAGGGGGGAAATAGTTTAGAGGTTCATCACAATTATACAAGCTGTTGCTGCGGTAACACAGTCACCATAGGAACCACACAATACTACCACGGTCATGTGTGCACATACTCTCTCACACACACAGAAATTTCCATGCTAAGAGTGCGGGTTGGTTGTCATGGCAGCGAGGGCAGCGGTGGGGGCTGGGGGAGAACTGGCACCAGTTTGTCACCAGTCTTCAGCCTCATTTCTCTCCTCTTACAGCACAGCAAAGTCACTGCCGCAATTTTATGATGTGCACCATAATTTCCAAACATGCTGGCAAGGCTGCGAGAAGAAAAGATACTAAAAGTGCTGCTGACAATCTCCCCCAGACAATCACTTGCTCGTCAGCAGCTACACTGAACAGAAAGACATGCTGGGCGGGCAGGGTGGAGGGAATAGCATTAATATAAAACATTTTTATGCCTCGTCCCCAAATACTGACACGGTGCCCCGCATTTTGATTGATTCTAATCGACACTGTGGGACAGACACTTTGCTGAAGTCTGTCTTTTATCTAATGGCAGTAAAAAAGGAAAGGAAAAGCTGTCATTGTGGGTCACCTGCAGGTTAACGTCACCACTTTTCCTGTACCTTTGCTACACCTAACACGGAAAATTTCAAAGCAACACAAAGTCACAAATTATGGAGATTTCAGCTATTGAGGAACAAACACAAAGAAGCTACAATAAAGAGTGGAAAACCAGTTAAACAAAATACCTGCTCCTTTAGCTCATTTAGCTTATTGTGTCCTTATTGTTCCTAAGTCATAGAAGTGGTAATAATACATTAACAGCAATAATAGCAATTAACTAAATTGATATTTTTGGATGTATTTATTTGTTAGATTATATTTTAAATTAGTGAAGGTGTCGATTCTCATGTTACATAAAAAAATAAATTGAGGAATAAACAGAAGTACCTGAAGTAGGGTGACTTGAAACTAAACTAAACTAAACTAAATGTGGACCAGCTTTGCTAATTTGCTAAGCAAGTCTAGATGGTATTATGTCTGACTTAAAACATGAACACAAACTGTGCTGGTTAGAGGTTTAGTATTCAGTGTCTCTCTTTTCCCTTCTGTTAGAGTCACTGGAAGTTCGTCTCTTCACACGTGAGACTCACAGTTGTGCAGCAATAATGTTAATAACTGATGCATAAAGCACGAGTGAGAAACAAAAAGACAAAGACAGAGCATGACCTTTCCAGTCACTAGACCATAGTTTTTAGTTTTGTCAAAAATGATTGCACTAACACAAAGAAAAGCTGTTGGCCCCAGAGGCGTGAAAAACCTCCAAACTGCTGACCCTTTGCAACTTCCTCGGTGCTACGTTAGCTCTGCTGCTATCAGCTGGGTCACTGCTGCTGGCGTATGAACGAGTGAGCACAGAACAACACAGATTTATTAAAATAGATCAGCCCACTGTCAGTGACACCTGGCGCAGTCCTAAATAATCCCAGTGAGCTGTAAGTTCAGATTTCAGATCTAAATTCTCTGTTTCAGACAGTTTTTTCTACTCTTTGCTCTGTATGATGTAAATGTATCCTTAACATGGTCTCAGTCACAGTTCTGGCCTACTGTTCCAAGCTTTTGTTTAAGGGAGAGCCAATCAGAAGCAGAGCAAAGGGGATTGTTTCATGCAGAAGATAAACTGAGAGGGTTCAAGAAAGGCCCAGTGAAAGACACATATGTATTTATCCATTTGTACATACCATCATTTTGAACTGTGAATCATGCAAATCTACCCTAGCAGAGCCAAATAACAAAAACTAAACTTACTCATCATCTTCTGGGGACTCCATGTTACATTTATCATGTAATAAATTATTAGATGTGTCTGATGAAGCAATCACCTACAAAAACACACACAAAGTATGTGACGTTGACAAAAAGTCATATACTTTGACTTTTTGTCATATGACTATTTTTTGCTGATACTGTACTGTTGGCGTCCACAGCTGACGCCCTTGACTAAAACTGTCAGGCATGCCAGGCAGCATCTAAACAGACAAGCTGAGAAAATCCTCCAACACATGCATACCACTGCAGGCAACAATAACACTCCCTCTTAATTATGAAATCATCCTCGCTGCTCAGGCTCTCAGTGGAAAACATGCAGGACATTCATAGGAAATTAACAAATAAACCCAGAACAGATGAAAACTAAACAGCTGTGTGAATGTGTGTCTAAAAAAGATAAGTCTCTGCTTTCAACCAGAAACTGCTGACAGGTGTTTGCTTCCTGAAAGACCAATGTGAGAAAACATGTGGTCATTAGTCCTGATGAAGCTAAAAGCAGGGCTCAATATTTCACTGCAGACACGTCAGAGAGAGTCACAGAGAAAGCATGACAGCTGTCTGCAGACTTGAAATGTGTTTAATCACAGGCATGCTGACGAGCCTGCTCACAGCAAAGCCCTGTGTGTGAATGTGTTTGAGCAGTGTGTTTACAGCGTGTGTACCTTGGTCCCACTGTAGAAGTCGTCCTGGATGGTGGCGTTCATGAAGGTCTCCTGCAGATGCACACTCGTGTCAATTCCGCCCGGTAACACCAGCTTTCCAGAGGCATCTATCACCTTAGCCCCGCCTGGTATCATCAGCTCCTTTCCAACCTGCCACAGAAAACACAAACACACGAATTACAGTACTTTATTTTCACTTTATTATCACTTTATTTTATTAAAGGCCCAGCTACAGAGCCCTAAAAACCAACCAGCAACCCCCTGCACCTCCCGTACTAGGCAATAACATAGCTGAAACTGGTCACCAAGAGGTAAACCACTGTGCAAAAGCCGTGAATCACCCAAATTTCTTTTTATTTTACTTCCGAAAAGTCCAGACTTTTTTAAAGTGGATTTTCTGAAGCACTGGTTCTTATATAGTACTTTTCTACCATAGTTGAGCCCAACTATAGTAGTGTGCTACTATTACTCTATGTCTAAAAGCCTTTGAACATACACTCCGAAGAACACATCAGAAGCAACTTTACACTATCTGCATTTTCACTGACTTTCAGGCTAGTCTTGTTAAGGAGAGTAAGGATTTATGCTTCCCATATTAGTCACTTTGCACACACACAGTTTGCTTCTTCCAAAGTCAAGGACCAACAGAGTTAAAAACTCCTTTGTCCCACACGCCATCAAACTGTTTAACTCCTCACTGGAGGGAGAGGGAGGGAAAACAGAGGGACAAAGGAGGGCGGGAACAACTAATCTGTAGTGCCCTTTTCACTGTGCAATATTTTTCTATATTCAACGGTACAATAGACTCAAAATAGTTGAAATGTTTTCATTACATCACTCTACACCTCTTTACAATGGGTTTCATCTAGCAACCTCCAGTAGCCAATTGCCATCACCGCGGTAGGGGGATAAATATTTTTCAATAGCAACCTGTGATTACCACCAAACTCTGGGCCTATATCAGGCCAAGATGTAAGGAAACAAACATTTACTTTTAATACAACCCATTAATTGTTGTTAAATACATAAAATTTAAGGTTATTCAAGGTTCTTTTTCTTAGGGATTTAGTTTGGTATATTAAACCAAACTAATTTCAGATTTTTATTTTCTTAGGTAATCAGGTGCAGATTTAGATCTAGATGTGCTGCTAAGGGTGCTTTCAATTACTGTGGTCCTGTTCTTTGGAACAAGCTGCCTGCTGAAGTGAGGTCATTTATAACTGTGTGCAATGTGATATATAAATAAAATTGACATTGACATCATAGCTCTAAGCATGATAGCGTCATCTATGGCTTGTTAGCCCATCTGACATTTTCATCCACACTGAAATACATACATACTTTCACAGTCCATAGAGAATGACTATTAATTACTTTGGTAACTGTTTTTGTGATAATGCTGACAATTAGACAGGCTGACATGAACATTAGTACACCTGGTAATCTTTTCTTCTTATCAGAGGAGCTGTGCATATTTGCAGTTTAACTCGACTTCTAGGTGGTTTTCTTCTGATTGGCACAAACACAAAAAGAAGGTCTCACAGCCTGAGATGTTCCCCTTTTGTATGACAGCTTAGATCAGTCTGCATGCTTACACAGGCTGACCTCACTATTCAAAACTTTGCCCATTTTTAATATGAGAACTGTTAGTGTAAAATGTTACTCTTTGGGACTGAGAACGTGTTGGTTACAGTATAACTCGCTCAGCTTCGACACTTTAAATACTGCAAAAAAATAGCTGTTGTTGTCTGTGATGGAAGTAAGCACTGACAGAGAGTGTGTAAACGCTCATCAGCTGCAGCAACACTGGGGCGTTTCAGTACAGCTGATTCAAAGGCGTCCTCGCCACATAAACCGATGCTTATCTCCATGACAACACTGTGTGAGATAATTATAGTACCATGGTTTGGAGCCACAGAGTTGACCGAGTGGTTCTCTTCATGCTATTACTGTGAAATGAGTCATACTAACAGCTGGAGATGTACTGGACAGTGAAAGTGTGAAAGCGATGAAAAGTTTTTACTGTATGACACGTGGAAAAATGTGCTTGCAAGTAAAAATACATTTGCACATGTGCACATTTAACATTTACCTGCTGTATGATGCCGTTCTCGATGTAGACATCTGCTTCCTGGGTGAAGTCGTCATTGACCACCTTTCCCCCCTTGATGAGTATACGCATGGACCCCATGTTAGCAGCCATAGTCCTACAAGATAAAAAGGTATTCAAGTAAATCCAAGTACCCGTACACGATATTTAGCATGTTAACAACGTTGCGCAATACCAGTCCTTACCATAAGATGGTGCAGTGAGTAATGTTTGTTTTGTATTTAACCAAACAAACCTCAAGGAAATGTGGGTAGGACTAAAAATAAATATCAGAAGTGAAACAGAAGCTCAGATCTAAAATATCTTAACACACCCACCAGTAGAGTGCTACCTTTTCGTGGTAACAGTTTAAATTAAATTCTGCAGTGCGAAATTAATTGTTTTAAATAGAAAAAGTTGCTTGATTTGAACAAAACTAGCTGAAATCTTACAGCTCTGAAAAGGTTCATACTCAGCTGGAACTACTGCTTTTATCCAGTGTTTAATTTGCTTTACACAGCAATACTTAAACCCTGGCATTGTACTGGTCTATTCAACTTCAGGAATCCAGTTTGGAGTCCTTCTGCAACCAACCGCTACTCGTAAAACCAAAGTCAACAAATTAAAGTTTGTGTTCTGTATTTTGTGCTGAGTTACACGTTACAGTTTCTGGGAAGCATTTCCTCCAGTCTTTAAAGTGTGTCAGCTCAGTCTATAAAATATTTAGGAGTGGATCTATAATTTATAAATCTATTACAGTATCTGCGGGAATAACAGATTATCAGTGCTTTGCAAGGACAGATGGAAAGAAGATGTTTCCTTAAGGATCTGGTAAGCCTGATATTAACAACTACCAACTAATAACAGTTAGAGAATTACAGGTCTCTTACTATTACAATTTATTACGATTTATAACAATTTATTCATAGCATGAGACCTCAATAGTACAGTAGTAAATAAAATAAAATAAAGTAAAAAAAAGGTATTACCTCAGCCTTCAGGAAACCTTTAAACACATTTTCACTATTTTCTGATGTTGCATTGACCAACGTATTCATTATAAAAGGAAATGAGTATATTAATCGGTAATTTTACAAGGGTTACAGTACGTTCCTGCGCTTCGTTCTTCAAATATTCCCTTTACAACAAAGTGAATTTTAATGATCCCACCAGACTTGTGGTTAGCAGACATGTAACTCACCTAATTTCAGGCATTTGTGCTGTATGAGCAGTTTACAAAATGAATGCCCGGTGGTCCTTGTGTGCATAATGATTACTTGTGGCTATGATAATTTCTGGTTGTGTTACATTACACAGACCCAGTACACCCAGTTTGTGTTTTTCATACAATCCTATTCATTGTAGGATCCTGGTGTTTCATTTCCAAGTCTTTTACAGTTACAGCAGTAAAATTGATCCTCTGTGAGGTTTTAAAGTGTCTTTTTATTTACTTCTCCTTTTATTTATTTATTTTATATTAGTTAAGTGAGGGAAATGGAAAGCAGTGTGGAGTTCTTTATCACCATAGAAAAATATATAATGCGTGTTCTTTAATATTACTGGCTTTGGTTTTATTGTAACTTTCCACTTGTAATCACTACATTGTAATTTTCTGCAATGAGCCATGGCTAACAAACCAAGGCTATGGCTGAACAGACCCAAAATTACCTCCTATATTTTTTCTTAACCACTTTTCTTTGATCTCAATGGAAAACGTCACATCGAGGATGGGAAAGATATTAAGGAGATTTCATAAAGATGGAGGAAAAGAGAAACACAGCGCTCAGAGGATCCAACTGCACTTTCACTTGGCTCAAATTACTGAGCCAAGTGGAAGTGCAGTTGTGGTGAAACTATGATGTGCTGAAGATGGACAACAAACAAATCATAATTTTCATATGACTATGTGTACCCCTGGGTTTAAAAACTGTTGAAGCTTCAAAACATATCAGCAGGTTATACTGAATATTACATGTTCTGCACCTGCGGTCCCCAAACTTTTTTGCGCCACGGACCAGTTTATGTCCAACAATATTTTCACGGACCGGCCTTTAAGGTGTTGCGGATAAATACAACAAAATAAAACCAGTACTGGTACCAAAAAACAGAAGATCTATTCATAACACACGGGAAAAGACCCAGGGAAACCGGGTTAACGATTAAAAAAAATAAAGATAAAAACCAATAAAAACCCTGAAAACCATAAATTTCACACCTGAGCCTCAACTCTCGCGGCCCAGTACCAAACGACTCACAAACCAGTACCGGTCCGTGGCCCGGGGGTTGGGGACCGCTGTTCTACACCACCTGCCAGTCATTTTGATTGCTTGTCTTTTTGACAACTAACTGAAATTTACTGCCGCAGAAGCCCTAAAGCACCACTTGATGCCCAATATTGATGAAGATTTCTCAGATGAACTCTTTTTTTATCTAGAAAATGAAGATATATAATAATATATTACACCACTCAGTAATTCTAATCATTAAAATTGCCTCTCCTCCAAACTACACCAAATCTGACCTTTTCTGAATTAAATTAAACAAATTTAAAGCATAGGGGAGATTGTTTCTTTGAGCCTAAAAACTTGAAACAGCTGGCTTCATCATCACCACCAACATTTTTAAAACCATGTTTTATTCTTTGGCTTTTAAACCTGACTTGGTTTTATATCTGCTTTCTACAAATATGAAACGTATTTGTTTATTTTGTTTTAAATATATTTTTCCCTTTTGCAACACTCACTACATATTTAAAATTACACTGCACATCAAAACAGTGTTGTTAACCATTAGCTTTTGCAATCTGTGGACCACTATGTTTTTCTTTCAGATGATCATTGAAAAAAAAAGTAGATTGAGTAAACCTAATAGGATCAACAAACTGAGGTTCTCCAATAAGCATGTCTTTGTGTGTATGTGTGTATTCTGCATGGGTGGCTGTATGCAATGTGTTTGATGGCCAGACACAATAGAGCCCCAGTCACACAGAATCAACTCAAAGAGATGGAGGAGAATAGAGAGAGGAAGGAGAGAGGGGAGAAGAGGGGAAGGAAGAGAACAGTGAACAGAATAGTGAGGAGAGAAATTTGTACCCCCACTAGATGGGAAAGAGAAATGGCTTTGGTTTTGCCAGCTTGCTAATAATGAAGCCCGGGGGTAACAAGAAGCTTTAAACATAGATTTAAGTAAAGTTTCTGAAATATATTGTTGTTTCTATGAAAAATATTCATTCATACTGTCTGGCTTTACTGTAAGAGCGCTGAACAGAAATCATCTGGGATCAGATCATAGTCCAGTTGAGTTCAGAGAAGATGGAGTCCAAAAAAAAAAGAAAAAAAGAAACTAGAGATTTACAACAATGGCCAGAGAAAGAGAAGAAGAGGAGAAGTAGCTTATTGTGCTGAGATGAAAGATAAAGTGGTAAACACGATGGTGGAGCGCTGTGCAGTATGGAAAGCAGTGCCCTAAAGGCTTGGCAGCCTGATTAAAGGAGTGGTTTCCCGGGAGATGGGAACTGGAGATCCTTCAGCGGAAAAAAGGGTTCATACACACACACACACACACATACACACACATACACACACACACACACATGGTATGGTGAGGCATACTAAAGCACCAAGACTGATTTATCATTTGAATTCCACTTGGTATAAAGTCAACACTCACATACATGCATACTTTGTAGTATTTCACACTAAAACTTTTACGTCTGCCTCATGTTTTATCATAGTTTTTTCGTTCACAATTTTAGCTACTAAATGGTTCTTGGCCCCTTTTTTACTACAGAGCTGTCCTATTGTGTAATATGTATAGAGTGGAGTTTGGCACTGGCTTGTTAAGTCTGGCATCATTAGCCATCCTTTAGTGAGGCAGCGCTGGTTTGAATAAAGTACTAATATGATCAATGTGGCTGTCAGAGTGTTACCATGAAGCTGAATACCCAGGAATTAATGAAAACAGAATTTAGGAATTCACAGGCTAGATGACATCTAAAGATGATACACCATTTATACCTGACTGAAGTGTTTCTAAAAAACTAAAGTAAACCCCACTGCAGTAACTCTGGACATAAACAAAGACAGGAAACGACACATTTGGAAGGTTAATGAAGTTGGACTAGTTGAAATATGATTAGCTACCTGCTAAAGGTGAAACAAAGCCATGATTAGGCCAATGTAAATACATTGGCACACATTAAGGAAGATGTAGGATGAGTTCATGTTGAGGGTCCCAGAGAAACAGAGACACCAAAAACACCCATATGGAAAAGATATATATAAATCTTATAAGGTTTGTATCTGTCTTGTGTGAAACTTGTATGAAAAGCATACAAAATTAAAATCAGATATAAGATCCCTTGAAAAATTATATAAATGGAACTTGTATGTTTTGGATACTTCCTAAAACAATATATGAAAGTAATGAGAAAGTGGCCACTTTCATGAGTAAATCATATAAGCCTTATATGATTCACTATATGAAGCAAGCCAAATCTGATGCAAGTCTTTTATAAGTTTTTCTTTTCCATATTGGCAGATCAAACTTCAGGCACAACAATGTCTGAGATGACCCCATCACAATACGAATGCACCATTAATATGTTGTTACAGGGTTTGGATTATTAGCTATGACAATGTCTTGATTCTAAGTTTACAATCCACACTGAGATCTTAGTCGGCCTAGGTGATTCTTTTATGAAGTGTTAATTGTATCATATTTTATTTAGAAAAACATAAAGACATGTTACACTTAAATACTTAAATACTGCTAATAAAACAGAGCCAGACCCAACACAGGAGACTCCTGGATCCAGAAACAGTGTTTGATGTGACGTCATCAAACAAATTCTTTGAATCTTCAATAATATTTTCAAGTATTATGTTACTTTTCACTGAGAAAAAATATTTGTAATTTTTTAAAATGTTTCCCACACAGTGGTTCAAAGAGTTACTTCTAAAATACTCAACCATCGCTTGGGATGCTCGTTTCATATATTTGTCAGAACATATGAATTTAAAAAAAGGAAATTATTGACAGTGTGGTGCCTCTAATTAAATACACGGGTTCAGATGATTCACAGATGCTACCATTCTTTTTTTTAAATTTAGATTTTAGACAGTTTCCCATCTTTTTTGGAAGGGACAAACCATCAAAACACCAGTCCCCAAACTTCAGAAAATGTGTGACTTGGTGAGGAAAAGAAACAGTTAAGCTGACAGAGAAAAAGACAGTGATGTCTACATGTCTATAACTTGGTGCTGCTGTTGTCACTATTTTCTAGTCAGCTCAGTCCAAACCCACACAGACTGCAGACTCGGACTGGGTGTGGGACTGGGAACGCTGACTTCTGCATCGGACACTGGAGGCTTTGTGTGTTTGTAGGAATATAAGGACAAAGGAAATTAAACTTCCAAAAATGAAAATAACACCTTTAATTAATCACAAATGGGCACAGTAAGTTCACCACAGGTTCAAGGAATGGAGTATATATATAAAAAAACACTGGCTGGCTGCTTTATCTGACCTGTAACAGAGTTGACGAACCCTACTTTAGCTGCAACCCTAACTGACAATAGCTTACTTTACTATATTAATTCAGTTCTGCCATATAGATCAAACGGTGGCTGCAAAAAGTGTTACTTTGACTAAAAAGCTAAAAGCTCAGCTGAAATATAAACATTCAATTCTTAAAACTAAGGAAAAAATATTTATATATGTGTAATTTTGTTAATTGGTCCTGAGTGTCCACTTTACTTCATTTACTTTCTTTTTCTGGTGGGGGGTCAGTATATGGCGTTTCTGTCCTGATGAGCATTAAAATTAAAGTTAATTTAGATAATACTTAAATAACTGTCCAAATTCCCAGAGACTTTTAGGACATAATTTGTAAAAATTAAACAAAATTTAGTAATAGTAGTAGTAGTTATTTTAGTGGATTCTTAAGTTTAGACCACATTTATGTTTACAGGTTTATTTCTCTACTATTTGCTTATTAAATATCAAAGTTGAAGAAGCAGGATGATAACTGTTGTACAATAAAACAAGTGACTCATCATAGATCTGCTGTTGGTAGCATTTTAACTGATTGCGATATTTTTCTTTACAGAATGCAGTACAAAGAGACGCTTGGGCTGTGGTTTCATCACTGTTTGTCTGGCAGAACTCCTTCTAGCTCAGGTCTGGGCGTCACCCGGACCTTTAGTCGTCCCTGACTGGACAGCGGTTTTTTGGAGGGGTTTTGCAAGCAAATGCAGCCACTTTGCAAATACACTGGAACCAATGTTTGTGCAAGATGTATGTTTTCTAACAAGACATAGACTTCCAAGAATTTATTTACTGAAATCAGAGGTAAAGCTCAGTTTGTGGAGAGCAGAATGCTGTTTTTAAGGACTGAAATTTGAATCGCCATTCTGAGACAAATATAATATCATGACCGATGCAGAGCAGGAACAGACATCTGAATCTTTACCTGTAAAGCT
This sequence comes from Pelmatolapia mariae, assembly GCF_036321145.2. Taxonomy (NCBI): domain Eukaryota; kingdom Metazoa; phylum Chordata; class Actinopteri; order Cichliformes; family Cichlidae; genus Pelmatolapia; species Pelmatolapia mariae. The sequence continues at coordinate 19,862,435 of NC_086240.1, read as the reverse complement.
GTAAAGGCAACAAGAAGCTATAACCAAGTCTTACTGAAACAACAGTCCCAGTTTCTCACATGCTCCCTTGGGAAAATGAATTGCCCAACCCTGTCCTATCTGCTCCATGTGGCAGCACATGGAGCAGAGGATGTTTTTCTATATATGAAACAGACTTTTATGGAGAACATGAAGCAGCTTGAAGAGATGTGATGCAACATGAGGTGATCGAGGAGATGAGACATAAAGCACAGTCAGGAGCTGCGATGTGACATGATGCAATGTGAGGGGCAATGACGGGAAGCAGCCACTGGCCCATTTTAACACTATCTGCTCTCAAAAGCTGATTTCCATTTCACACAAAAACACGAGACTTGTGCTTTTACATCAGTACGGGAGATCTGAAATTCAGGCCTTGTGTGCACAGAAAGTCAAAATCGTCAGGAGAAACTGAGGTCGTCTCTAATGCTCCTCGCTAACTGCATTCAAAGGAAAAAAAACACATCTATTTTAGACATCTTCAATGTGTGTGTGTGTGTGCATGTGTGTGCGTGTTCACTTTCTGCTGTGTCACAGCAGGTATAACAGACACACACACACCAGGCAGCATTTCTCACACACCCTGGGACCAGCTGCTTCTGCACACACACACACACACACACGCACACACACACACACACACACACACACACACACACACACACACACACACACACACACACAGATAAACACCAACATCAGCTGCACACAGTCTAACACAGCGAGACACACCCTAGTTTCCTCCCCGCTCCATCCAAACTTTTTTTAATGGGGGACTTAATTAATAATAAATGAGGAGCAGCAGGCTGAGTGAGTTGGGACTGTGTGTGGCACACAGATTCACGACATACAAATACAAAGACACAACTACTTCACAGCATGAATAAAACCTGAACTCTTATACTGGAGGCACCATTTAGAAAGCAAATTATTTATTGGATAAAAATGTACAAAAGCTAAACCAGTGGTTCTACTGCAGTTGGATGAGCAGGAGGGATGAAAATGAGGAGAAATGCTATGATGATTTACTTTCTTTTGCACGGAAATGTACTGTTTTTTAATGGAAAATATGTAAACAGGGAGTTTGTCTTGATTTTAAATTCCATAAAATGTCGTCTGGATTCTTTTTATTTTTTTATTATTGATTGATGAAAATGGTGTGGTAAGGAGCTTTAAAATAATTAATAACCAATAAAAAAATTAAAACTTAGCATTTTCCTAAATAAGTTCAAACTTGGCTTAAACAGCTGAAAAGAGGAAGGATGAAAAAAGTTGTTTAAAAATGTTTATAAATTGTTACATTTTACATGGTAGCTGCTGACATGCTCACATGTCTGTTTGTGGGCGTGTGTGTGTGTGTGTGTGTGTGTGCTGTAAGTGAGAAGAAAGGACCAGACAGCTGATGACTCTTGCTTGATATTTGCCACAGGGAGGGAGGAGTATCTCTCTCTCTCCCTCTGTGTGTGTGTGTGTGCGTGGGTGCATGTGTGTGTATGTCTGGATTACCTTGCATATGTGCATGTGTGAAAACTAGAGCTATTTAAAAAGCCAACCAACATGCAGCAGACAAATTTACAGCCACTTGAAGATAAGAATAGATACTAAACACACACACACATGCGTGCACACACACACACACACACACACACACACACACACACACACAGAAGAATTGTGTGTACTGCTGCAGGTTCATGCATGAATAAGCATTAGTGAATCACACACAGACAAACAGACAATAAGATAACTGGGGCATCATTCTGAGGATTAGGGGCATCTCTGTCTCTACACGCCCCCTAATCACACTATACATTTAGAAAAAAATTCAACGCCAAGAGCTGTCCATAAAATTTATTTTGCCAGTATTTTTTCTGTCTGACCTTTGACCTTCAGTCTGACTTACTCTTTGAGTTTTTCCTCTTCTCATTTGAAGGTGAAATTGTTTACATTTTCTGTGGTCTTCCTCGCCACCTTCCTGGCAGCTCCATTTTCAGCATCTGTTGTCGAGTATATCCACTACCCCTCCTCTGCACATGCCCAAACCATCTCAGCCTCACTCTCTGACTTTGTCTCCACAACACTTAACCTGAGCTGTCGCTCTGATGTCCTCATCTCTAATCCTTTCCATCTTGTTCCCACCCAATAAAAAGCTTATCATCTTCCACTGTCCCACCCCAAACCATACATCACAGCAGGTCTAACTACCATCTTGTAAACCTTCCCTTTCACGCTTGCAGCTTTCTATCTGTTACAAATCAGCTCTCACACTCATCGCCACCCACTCCACCCTGCCTTTCACTCTCCTCTCCGCTGTCCATTGCTTTAGATGGTTGAACTCGTGTATTTAAACTCATCTACCTTTTCACTGTTACACCTGTCTCCCTCTCATTCACACATACGTATTCTGTCTTGCTTCTACTGTCTTCCCTTCCTCCACTCTCCAGAGCATACCTCCACCTCTCTTACACCTACAGATCACAATGTCATCATAATTGCCCTCACTTCCTCCTTACTAATGCTCTGCCCCCCATTTCACTAACAGTCCTCTTCTCTCTCTGAATTTCTTCATTCGTCAGCTTCTTAAAGTCTTCTCAGCACACTCTCTTCACTTATTAATACATTTCCATCTCTATCCTTAGCGAACCTAACCCACAGTACATCCTTTCCAACTCCATGTCTGGCCACTGAATACAAATCTTTTTCCTTGAATACTTTCCTATGCGTCTTCACCAAGTCACCTTGACCTCTTTTCTCTGTCCAGAGGATACACCCTCATCAACAGAGAGTATCTTCACAGTCAACTAGCAATGGCTTAACTCTTCCATGAACCCTGTGATGTCCAGAGTCATCCTAGACGTGCAATGCTGCTACATTCTGCAGTTGACCTTAGATTATCAAGACCTTCTGCATAATATGCAGTACACCTGTGTGCACCTTCCTCCACTCTTATGCACCAACCTGCTCTTTATGTCCTCTTATTAAAATGATTGTTCATAAAATATAAGTTCTTATACCGGGAGTCAATCCAGGCCACCTGGGTGAAAACCAGGAATCCTATCCACTAGAACATATGGGACTGCTTGTGTTGGCCACTTATTTGGATATTCAGCTGCTGCTAGAGCCGCCAGTTTGGTCGCTGCATTGGTCGTCACAGTAGGGCTGTGCGATATGACCAAAATCTCATATCCCGATATAAGACATCTATCGTCCGATAACGATATAAATCACAAAAATTTTACATTTTCTGAAAATTCTGTGAATCTCGGGCAGCTCGACTTGCGTGAAGTGTTTCCAGCTGGGCGTTGTGTACCTGGAGTCCAATGTTTTAACCGATGCATGAAACTATACATTTTTAGACATAAGTTGTAACGGCCGCCGTTTTCTTTGTGAGTATTTATTACACGGTGTGCTGCGGGGAAAAGCCTGTTCTAACGTTTGAGTCTATGGCTACGTTCACACTGCAGGTCTTAATGCTCAATTCCGATTTTTTGACCAAATCCGATTTTTTTGTCTGCTTGTTCACACTACACATAAAATGCGACATCAAACGCTCTCCAGTGTGAACGCTCAAAGCGGCCCGCATGCGCAAAAGAAGATGTCACACACAACTCGCTCTGTTTAGACCCAGAGCAAACAATATTGTTTGACTGATTGCCCTTAATATAAAGACTTCGGACTTTATGTTTCCAGATTTTTGCTTTAAGTTATTTTGTTATTTACATAATAATGTAGATAACCTAATAATGATCCTTTTTACGTATCGGATTCAGGACCACATACGAAAGTGACCCAGATCGGATTTGAAAATATCGGATTTGTGCCGTTCACACTGTCATACCAAGATCGGATATGGGTCGCATATCCGTAGCCTTAGGCTACGTTCACACTGCAGGCGAAAGCGCATCAAATCCGATTTTTTCGCCCCTATGCGACTCGTATCCGATCTTGGTATGACAGTGTGAACGGCACAAATCCGATATTTTCAAATCCGATCTGGGTCACTTTCGTATGTGGTCCTGAATCCGATACGTATCCGATGTTTTAGAAAGCGACTGCGGTGTGAACGGTCAAGTCGCATTAAATCCGTCTTTTACGTCACTGACACAAGACAGACGCCAATTATCGGCGCCGGAGAAGCGCCCGATAGGACATCGCGAACGATTTCTTGCCATCCGGTGAAACTGTTGGGAAGACCACGTTGGAGAAATGTGGACATTTTATTTTTACTGTATTTTCTGCAGATTCTGACAGAAATCTGCAACTATCCTTTGAAGCACCGCTCCTCTAAAACAGCAAAAAGGATCATCTACATTATTATGTAAATAACAAAATAACTTAAAGCAAAAATTTGGAAACATAAAGTCCGAAGTCTTTATATTAAGGGCCATCAGTCAAACAATATTGTTTGCTCTGGGTCTAAACAGAGCGAGTTGTGTGTGACATCTTCTTTTGCGCATGCGGGCCGCTTTGAGCGTTCACACTAGAGCGCGTTTGATGTCGCATTTTATGTGTAGTGTGAACAAGCAGACAAAAAAATCGGATTTGATCAAAAAATCGGAATTGAGCATTAAGACCTGCAGTGTGAACGTAGCCTAATAAGGTTTATTTTTTTGCACCTGACGGCTCTTTTTTGCATCTCATCCGGAAACACTCTGCATACTTAGTCACGTGATTTAGTTTATTTTGAAAGGTCTCAACAGGATCTTGAGCTTTATTCTGAAAGGTTTATGGGGAAAATAAACAAGCGGACACGCGATGATTTTATCGTCATTGTTGCTAACGACAACGCATACAAACAGGCTCTTGTCCGTCCATAGTGTGATTATATTAAATATAAGATAAAGAGAGAACTTTAATAAATTAATATAGCCACTAAAACGGTGAAAAAATATTGCCGTAAACAGTTTATTTTGTGACACCACAAAACAAACGATAGCGTAAAATGAAACGATAGACGTTTTTATATCGTCATCCGATATATATCGTTATATCGAACAGCCCTATGTCACAGTGTCATCAACACTGCCCAATCGCGGGTACTTTTTGCACGATTCTGACCAACATCCTGAATATCGCTGTCACCACTTAGACAAAGCAGAGAGCAGAAGCTGTTTAGTTATGCAGCTTTTCAAGCTTCTTCCTCTGTATAACCTGGGAATCTCTGAGTGACCTCTGCACAGGTACTAGCTGCAGTATTCTCCTGAATGGTGCAGCAACTCAGACAATACCTCATCAGAGCTGGTATAGCAGGAGAAGAAGTCAAAACTGGAGGTAAAAGAAATGGCTTAGTCTTTTGAAAACTGTTGCAACATCTCCCTCTATATAAACTGTGAATCTCTGAGCTTCGGTATTGTCATTAAAATGGCAGTAAACACATTTTCAAACTAGCAACAGCAGGTTATGAAAGTGCATAATTAGCAGTGGATGCAACACCATCATTCATCAGGTGGGAGGTGTAACAGGGCCATTATTAGATAAAGCTGCTCCTTACTTCCTCTTCCTGAAATGTCTGTCCTTATATGCAAGTTCCTATACGTGGAGTCAAACCCAGGCCACCTGGGTGAAAACCAGGAAACCTGACCACTAGACCATGAAGTGGTCAGGTTCAGTTGCTGCGAAAGGACATCATCACCTCCTTATCACCAGTTATACCAAAGGAGAGGGTGGGGTACTTGCTGCACTCTACTGATCAGCATCCTGAACAATAGGTGTCGCCACTCAGACAAAGCAGAGAGAAAAAGCTGTTTAGTTTTGTAGTTTTGCAAGCATCTAAAGCATCGTCCTCTCTAACGTGGGAAACTTTGAGCTCCTGCACTGATCCATCATTGAAATGGTGGTAAAAACTGACAGAATTGCACATTTGTGCCTCAATCAAGGATACAAAAAATTAGGAAATGCATGACCAGCCGAAACCCAAAGACTACACCAACAGCTCTGACTATAAGGGTCTATAAGAACCAAGCAGCAACCTCCAAGGAAATCCCTTACATGTTAGGAATACCCAAAATTAGAGAATTAAAAGGGATGTTTACCATCTGGTACATAAATCACTGTTGGCATCTTCATATCAGCCCTGCAGGCATGACGTTTGTATAAGTCTGCCTGCATACACAATAAGAGAAAAGTAAATCACTACATGAAAACAGGGCTGTTATATACACCGGGAGAACATGCAAACTCAGAAACCTAGCTGTGAGGCAAGGCTACACCACCACCCTAATTAACACGTTACACACTAGAAGACAACCATTGCATTCCTAATGGAAACAGACCGTGTGTAGGGCAGCAGTTACATCATCTAATCAGGACGCCCTCTGATTTATTCAGATCAATGTGGTGTACCTGAAGGATTTGCAGCACCCAGGAATACCCTCAAACCAAATAATGTGCACAAACTGGATTTTAAATCACCTGTTCACGTTTTGTACCCAGCCACACACACACCAAGGACTCCAAGCACACACACATGCGCGCACACACGTCGTGCATACAAGCGAGTGTCCACGGCTAGAGACAGACCCCTTCATTATCATCATCATCATCATCACCGTGACTCAATAAATTTGGGAGAAGAGAGAATAACCTAAAAGGTACTTACATAACAAACACACAGCCTTGCAGCACTGATGGCACGCCACACACACACACACACACACAGACTCACATCTCACGCATATTTCATCGCCCCAAACCACACGATGCCATTTTCACCACATCACCGCCAATTTTCCATTTTTTCACCGCATTTAAGCGAAACTAATGTTTTTTCATTCGTTTACTGGAAGGAAAAACGTTAATTCATTCACATTTTAATTTAGACGCAGAAACACGTCACTGATTTGCAAAAATGTAATAAAATATAGAAAATCTGCCAAATTTGCCTAATTTTCGTTTACAGAGACTGATTAATGTTCGTTATAACCATGCCGTTACCAATGTTAATGGCATAAAGAGGGATTTTAACGCCTCTAATTATGACTACAGGTGATAAAATCTACCGATTTGGTCAACAGCTCTACAGCCTGACCTCCTCTCATTTGTGGGATTTTCTGTCTTCTTACCCGGTTCGCAGATTCCGTGATCCTACTCAGCAGGAGCCTCTCTCCGATGCCCAGCACTGGCCGAGTGCGCGAGGACAGCTGGCACAACGCGAGCAGCAGATGCTTCTTCGGCGACGGTCCGGCAGCAGCCAATCAGGGGCCGTTAGAATGAGAGAAATCGGAAAACCGACCAATGGGAGGGGAGTTTAGTCTGTGGAAGGCGTTTCCTCTTCCTCTTGAGTGATACCTTCACTTGCGGTTCGAAATGTAACGATTAGCATCCGATTTTATTTTTATCTTTTTTTTTCTTTATTTTTTTTTGGAAAAATTGAGCGAAGCATTGACTATTATTAGTATCTTAGGCCACTTTAGTTGCAACATGAGTTTACATTTTCTCTCCTTGATTATATTTCTGAAATGTTGAGTATATATTAACAAAATAATAGCAGAAATGCATTTTATTTCTGATTTATTTATCTTCTGCTGCTTAATCTTTAGACATGATCTCTAAAAAGATAAACCCTGGCCCACACGGGCTCTTTGTGTGATTGTTGCTTTTGACCCAGTGCACTCGAACGGGGCAGTTACAGCGTTGAGAGGTTACTTTGAGCACTTGAATGCAACAATATGGAGCTGAAGTGCCACAGTGTGGAGACAGGGATGCCCTCTTTGGCAGCTTGGCTGGCTGCAGCCGCTGTGGTGGGAATTCAGAAGAATTAATTAACAGCAGTCGAACCACAAGCCTGTGACCTGCACATATATACTGAATACACCTGCAATATCAACCTGCAGGAAACGAACAGCTGATTCACAGGTCAGGTATTCACAAGTCTTTCCAAAGCACAAAATTATGTCCAAATTGGCTCATGTGATAATTAATAGTAAACTTTAATACCTCATAGTATTCATGTAAGTGATATCTGTTCTTTAATGATTATTGGGGCTCTAGTTTGGGAGAAACCAAAAAAAAAAAAAAAACAACAACCCCAAAACAAAACAAAAAACAAACAAACCCCCAACACAGAACAAAAATACTTGTGGTTCAGGAGACCTTTCCAGTCAGTAATGTGTGTTCTTTATATTTCATTAAGCTCTTTGCTGTTATTTATTTATGGGCATTTTTTGGTTGTTGTCATTATAACAAAACTGTAAATAATAGCCAGCGTCAGTTGTGCAGATAGATATGAAGAAAAATAGTAAATGGATCCAGATCAATAGATTTACCACTAATCTGTTCATAACATTTGAAGTAATCGTTCTAACTTCACTTTATTGAAACTAGAGAGCCATTTCTATTTTTACATAGATTTTTATATGCTTTACATATAGTATTCTATTAGATTTTATTTTACCTCACTTTTTAGATTCAACTGAGTTACTTTCCCTTTTATCTTTTGTTGGTCTAATTTGTTTTGAGCTTTTCTCTTTAAGCTACTTTGTTGTAGGTTATGTTTATCATTCTGGAGGAGCTGGAGTACTTGCAGATTCTGCCTTATGCTGCCTGCAGTGACGAGGTCACTAACAAAAAGCAAAAAAAAAAATCAGTCAGGAAGGAGGAGGAGGAGAGAGCAACTGTCTGTAGCTATTTAGATACCCAATGAAGGTCAAATGGAGCTGTATTTATTTGTACTCACCTGTTGCTCATTCAGGTGCGTACATTTGTGTTTCTGATTGCAGTTAAGAAACTGACTTATAGCAGCATAACATTAAAACCAGAGTCAACCCACAACTTTAGGAATTATTTTCATTTTCAGACCCAAAACTGGGAAAATATTTTATAATTTCACAAACTTTTTGGCTGTGGACCAGTCTGATTAATTTGCAGACTCATTCTTGAGGGTTTGCTCTCCAACATGTGATGAGAAAAATGTGGTCAGTAGTTTTGGTTTGATTCGATGTGGAAAACTGACATCAGAGAAGTAAAATAAGCTGCTAGACCAGGGGTGTCAAACATAGGCCCCGGTGACCAGAATCGGCCGAGCAATCCAGCCCACTGGACAGCTTTGGAAAATGTAATTGTCATTCATGCCACATCAGAGTAAACAAGTAACAGATAAACAACAGAAAGTTCCTGTTTTTTCATCATCTGCTATAGAAATGTATGGGTTTTTTGGGGTGGGTTCACAGAACAAAAGACATTTTCTGTGAATTAATGAAAACTTTATGTTTTTTAATTACAGGGCAGTTTTGGCCATGAAAATCCAGAACATATTCTGTAGTTTTACATCTAGATTTTTAAGACATAGCACCCCCAAATGCCACATAGGTAGACACACTAAGCAGATAGTCACAATAAACAGTTCTTGTTTATTCACGGTTCATTTCTTACATTGTTCAAGTACAAAGTTAAAATGCCTTTTTAATTAGTTCATATTCATACAAGAGTAAAATAATAATAGTGCCTTTCTTCACTACCGCAAACATAAATACAGTAAATGTAAAGACAAACTTGATTTATACTCCTAACAATAAATTTTTCTTGTTTTCAGATAAAATTTTAGCACCTTTTGAAACACCAACAGGTCCTCCTTTTCCTAAAAGCTCATCTTACATTTAGTCCATGAGATGAGTGTCTGCATGCGCCACAGCATTGTATTTGTAGGTGTTGTGCATGTATCTCTGCGTGTGAGCGTCGGTCGCTCTGTGTCATAACAGTGTGTGTTTGTCTGTGTATGTATGTGTGTGTTTGAAAGTGTATCAGTGTTTAAAACAGCGCATCACTCAGCCTAAAAGCTGTCGATAGGCGAACAGAAACATCATCACCGTATCACCCATCACTTAAAAACGTCAGCTCCTTTCCTCACACTTTTCCCCTCCGTGGAGCTCTCACACAGAGACGTGTTGGAAAAAAGCAAAATAAACAGCTGGAAACTGTAAACAGGCTGAAAATGCCTGTGCTGAACCAGCAGCCTCCAGAGCAAATATAACAACGCCGGTGAGCCACAAGACTTAAACCACTGGCAGCTGCAGTGAGTGATCACGCTTTTAATGCGATGCTCTGCTGAGAAATTTGGATCCTGGCGTTCAGTCAGGTGTCACTTTGTCACAAAACGCCCACCCAGCAATGGCTTACATGTCAAGCTCACACATTTTATGGCAAGGGCACTCCCCAATGGCAGTGGTCTCCCCCAGCACACCACAAATATGGCTCGAGGAACGCAACAACAAGCCTGATGTTTGGACGTGGCCTCTAAACGTCCCAGATTGAGGGGGGCCTATACAATATTAGGCAGGTACTTTAATATTATGGCTACTTTGGCGTGTATATACATCTAGATATAAATATCCCCGTCTAAAAGTTGTGAAGTTATTTAACTGTTTAACAGCTTCTGAAGAAGCTCAGATTTCTGGTTCAGAGGATGACCAAAACTTTAGGAACTAAGTTATTAAATTTGATTTAAATGTTTTGGCATGGATCAGCTCTGCACATGGCCTTCAATAAATCTGAAATGATAAGATTCTTTGAAGCTCATGTATTTTATTAATACGTTTCTTAAGTCTCAGGACCTCCAGACTGGGAACCGCCTTATGCCAGTGGAAATTCAGCTTTTACAGCCAGCTTTAACTCTACCCGTCTCTGTTTGAGAGCATCGTGCGGCTCATAGCTTCAACGATTTAAAATAGAACAAGTCACTATACTAACTGTAATATATGCTTTCTCTAGCCTCTCTCTCTCTCCACTCTAGGCTGAGACTGAACTGAACTGAGCACCAACCTGGAACAGTACACACACACAATAACAGATTATTACTGTAATTATTATTACCATATTATTATTATCGTTACTCCCTAATCTAACATGGAATCGGAGATTACACTGACTGACTGACATGCAGCACCTGGGGAGGGGCAGGGCAGGGCGAGGTGGGGTTATTGGAGTGAGGGAGGGATTAGGGTAAGGGTGGGCAGGATTTGGGAGCACCAAGCGTCGTGGGGCCATGATGATGTCACAGCCAGCAGCGCTGCGGAAAGCCTGATGGCGGACAGGCGGCCGGCAAGAACACAGTGTGTATGCATGTGTGAGTGTAGCGGTGTTGGGTGTTCTGTAGCGAAAGGAGAAGCGTGAAGGTTGTTTCCAGCAAATGAGAGTGTGAGTGTGTGTGAGACCTGCAAGAAGAGCACTGTAAAAAAGAGCAGAGTTTAAAAAGCACCTGAAGGTTGGTTGTAGAAACGGAGAGTAAACATGACGGAACAAAATCTTTGAACCTGCTGGCTTACTGTGGCTATGAGAGGTTGTGCATGTTTGTGTGAAGGTCTGTGTGTGTGTTTGTGTGTGTGAGACGGCATAGACTGCATGTGTCCAGTTGTTAGCTGGTATCTGAGGAAGGTCTGAGGATCGGAAGGCTTCCTGGAAAAGATGGTCGTCCGAGGACCAAAAGCACCAGACTGAAGTGTTTTCTCTAAAGGCAGCCCTGTCTAAATAAAACATACATATGAACTTGTTTCTCATAGTGTGTGTGTGTGTGTGTGTGTGTGTGTGTGTGTGTGTGTGTGTCTGTATGTGTGTGTGTGTAATAAATACAGCCACCACACTGGATGACATTTCCTCTTCACAGAGCAGCTGAGTTCATCCCAGCATGCATTGGGTGAAAGGCAGATGAAACACCCAAGAAGGCTCACACAGCTGAACCTGTGTTACATAAGGAAGCTTCTTTTTATTTATACAGGGCTATCTGTTTCAGTCACAGGAAGTAGAAAGCCAGCATATTGTCCACAGAGTAAAGTCGGCCTCTGCTTTCAGCCGACGCCGATGCAGAACGGTGACTGTAGGACGTTTTGGATCCCTGTGAAGCACAGGGGGAGAACGAGTGCCAGGGGGATGGCAGACTAGTCACTTAACTGACAGTGGAGCTGAGGCACAAAAAGAAGCTGCATTGTAAGAGGAGGGAGCGTAAAATGCTGCTGAGAAGAGGATGCTGAATGTCTCCTACTTCTAACCACCAATGTTTTAGGTTAATGCTTCTCGGAGGCGATGGTGCTCTGCAGGCAGAAATAATCCTGCAGAATGAGTTTAACCTCATTCTGTAAAAGACAGAAGTGCCTTAAACCTGGATTTTTTTTTTTTTTTTGAATGACCAGCAGGGCGGCGATGCAAGAAAAGACTACTGGTTATTTTAAGTTGATGGATAAAATCCTGTTCTTTATATTCCCTATGGTTGGAGTTGGAGATTGAACGCACGTAAACAGAGACACAGACATGCTGAACTGAGATCCTGGGAATTTTGTTATGTTGATAGAAGTTTAACTTCCAGGGGAAAAATACCTTATTTCTTTTTCTTAATTTCTGTTTCTTATGTCCCAGTGACCTTTGAAATTAAAGCTAATTTAGATAGTATTTCAAAACTGTCCAAATAAATGCCTCGAGGGGCTTTCTCTTTAAAGGTACTTTTTGCAGCTGTATGCAGCTTTAAACTAAATCCTTCACCATCAGGGGGCAGTGTTTTCCATGTGACTCTGTTGATATGGTTTGAGATTCATGCTACTGTTTCTGTTTTTACCCTCTGATATTTGCTTTTATTCCTCAAGAGGCCTTTCATTCATTTACTCCTTTCATTTGCCAGACTGCCAGCCTAAGTAAGAATACATAAACCTGATGTGCTATCTTGTGGTACAAAGTGGTATTACATGGTCCTACTTCACCAACGGCTGATTTCTCTCTAACACATTTAAGGAATTGCCAAAATCAGCTGATCTAGACCTTCTTCTGCTAAGTTGATGTGAATTTGAAGAAAAAAAAGTTTGATTAAAACTGTTCACTTCTATTTTGAGGTGAGATTTTCATATGAAACTCAGAATACTGTTAGTATACATTTGAGTTCACTGTACATATAAAAAATAAAATATGAATAGAATGAAACAAAAGCTAAATCCAGTTTCTACTTTGGTATCTTGGCAGTATTTGGATCTTATGTTCAAATGCCAGTTCAAAAACAGCAAAAGCACTGGAGTTACTGCAGTTAGTACACATTTGGAGGATACTGTGCCAAGTCCTAAACAATAAATATATTTGCATTTCATGATCTCAAATCCACTCAAACACTAAATTATTTTGCAAAATACTTAATGTTTGGAATTTATGATGCTGGAGAGTTATTAGCATAACATTTTGCAGAAATTTCCCATTAGCCCTAAACAATACTTTGAAGAAAGAGAGGGAAGTCAAAAGATAATCAAGTTAAATTTTAGATTACTTGAATTTAACTTCAAATTTCTCCAATCTATCAACCTAACATCCAATGAACATCGTCTTCTGCCTTCAATAATCTTAACGAGGCAAACTTTGGTATAATATGATGACATCTACTTGTTCCTGATGATCATCAGCTTAGTGACATCGGAGTAATATTAAATTTAAAATGAGCACCAAAGTCATTTAACAATTGTCATCCCAGCATAAGTGAAACACGAGGAAATATTTTCATTATTAAAAGCATTCGCGAACCTAGTGTCTGAAAACCACCAGGAAGTAATCAATACAGTACAGAGATGGTTTGCTTGTTGTGAGGAAAGTAGAAGTAGCTTATGTTTTATATACTGTGTATAGAGTACATTTGCAGTATGAAGTATGTTTTACCCTAACATGGTTGTCTCCCACTAGAGGGCACTCTAAGCACTGAGGATGCAGACAGCAGCAAGGATGTTTCTACTGTACTAGTTCTGTTTTAAATTTCATAACTTTTGTTTACATTCAGAGGGTTTTTTGCTTTTATATGTCAGCATTTTGATCTTACAATAAGGCTGTTAAAGTTAACTGAAACTAAACCACAAATTAGTTCACTGAAATAAAAAGAAAACTAACCAAAACACTTACAAAACTATATAAAATATTAAACTATACAGCAACTGTCTTCGGTTTTAGTCAATTTGTCAACCAGGTTGAGGACACCAGGATGTCTTCATCTCTGTGTTTGTTTTGTTGTATTATTCCATCCTGATAAAAACTACCATACATTTCATAATAAGGAGAAGTAAAACTAACACTGAAACTAAAGTGATAATAGTAAGTCCACCCTGGAGACACAAGAAACTACTGAAAAATATAAAAATCAAACATTAACAAGTAAAATAAACTCCTCAAACCACAGCTGCATCCCAATAAAATTCTGTTTTATTTTATTATTTCATATTGCTTTAGATAAAAGTGGATCTCTTTTTTTTTTTGCACTGAGGTATAAATTCACCTGCTAGGATTATTTGTAGCACAAGAGCATCCTCCTCCTTTAAGAAACATTTAAAGGTTATAGTCTTATTAAGCTGTAGTCACACTAAGAAAAATGCTCTATATATTAATCTGAGCTGGTCCCAAAAAGTTGATTCTGTTCATCTGGACGTAGCATTTTCAGTGACTTCTTCAGTCTCACCTGACTGCAGGTTTCCCCAACCTTATAAACAGTACCTTTGCATAATGACTAAAACTAGCACCAGTGAGTAACAATGGACTGTGAGGTCAGTTTCATGATCATAAACATGCAAATTGCCATACCATTCACAGAGAGTTGGGGAATGACTGCAACCACAGCATGAAAGTGAAAAGATGAACTCTTAGGCCTCCTCGTCAATTCAGATATGCCATCCGCTTAGCCAGAAGTTGTTTGGTTTCCCCAATGTATGAATCATGGCAATCCTTCTGGCACTTAACAGCGTGCACTATATTACTCTGTTTGTGTTGGGGGACCCGATCCTTCGGGGGGACCAATTTTTGGCGCAGCGTGTTTTAGGGTTTGAAAGCTACCGAGACATGTTGTTTACAGAAAATACGTCTCAGCTGTTCTATTACTCCTGAAAAAAAAAGATCAATAAATGTTTTTGCTTAGGTAGCAGTTGTCCTTCTCTCCTGGATCGCCTGAAGCTTCCTTTAGGTGTCTTCCCAGCTTTAATGAAGCCTTTTTGGTACAATGTTCTTCCACTTCCGCTATTCGCTCTAGTGAAACATTCCTCCCATTGAAAGCGCTACGTCCAGAATCAACTTTTTGGGATTTCCTTACCTGGAGCATGCATCAAGAAATCTAAGCTGGGTTATCTTCCTTTTGGACACTCTCCTGCACCCTCATTCAATCCTTAAACCTCACAGCTACCTGTTTTGCCTGCTGTTGCCTCCACCTGCTCGTCTATTTTAACTCAAAACTGCAGCGACTGAAACAAGCAGAGACCATTCAGTCTCCAAGAGCACCAAAATCTGTAAAAGTGTTGTATTAAAGTGGCACCATTTAGACTCTATCACTGCCTGACCAGCACCACGAATGTTACGTGTGTTTGTGTGTCTTTCTGTTTTCACAACACATGAATACAGTAAAGTGTTGCGGGACTCATTGGTCTGTTTGTACGTATTCAGAGAGATCTTAAAGACAGAAAAAAGGCAGGGCATCTGTGTTAGTTTGGCGCCCCCTGGAGGTTTGAACTCCAGCTGATACGACACAGTAAAGCCAGAAGACATCAGTTTCAAGGTCGGACAGGAAGTTTGTGTATGACAGAAAACTGTACCTGTGTGTGTGTGTGTGTGTGTATGTGTGTGTGGTAGCACGGTAGCACCAGGGGACTAAGGTCAGCCAGTGGTCTACAAGGGATCTCAGGAGCAGTCCTTTACAGAGTGTGTATGTGAGTGTTTGTGTGTGTATGTCCGGTCATCTGTTTCATCTTGCGTCAGCCAACCTTCATGTACTGACTGTACACTGTGTATGGTTATCAGTGTCTGTTTCTGTTTATATGTGTGTGTCTGTACGTGGGAGAGAGTTGGTGTGTGTGACTAGTTGCAGGCAAAGTATTCCTTTAGAGGAGCAAAAAGGTGCCTGATGACAGGGACGCTCCACGAACGTCCCAGAAGCCTTTGTCTGGCCAGACGACTCATGTTGGACACGTCGGTGTAGTGGACGGGGAAACCAAACACCCTGAAACACACCACACAGATCATTACTTCAGACTTTAAATAGAAAAAGGTCTGTGAAGCAAAGCCAAGAAATATTTCAATTTACTTAGGATCCTAAACTGAAAAAAAGATTACTTTTTTTCATTTGAATTTGTTATATTTGTTAGTTCTTGTCTTTCAAAGATTCAAAACATTTATTGTCATGAGTACAAAGAAAAGCATTTCTCTGTGCAATGAAATTCTTTCTCTGCTGACCACACACAGATGCTGGTTAATATGTGCAAATAGAACTGGAACAGATAAAATACAAATAGTATAAATAAATAAATGGAGACAAAAACTGAAGTGTTAAATAGATTTGTGTGCAAAAGAGCTTTGAGCTTAATGCTGGTTTAATATGTAAGATGACCTGATGTGGAAAATTATTACTGTTCAAATAGATCAGCTGTTCAAGAGTCTGATAGCAGTGGGGAAGAAGGAGTTGTTGAGTCGGGATGGATTTCACACTTCTAAACCTTGGTCCCGACGGCAGAAGTGTGAACAGTCCGTGTTGGGGGTGTGTGGGGTCTTTGAGGATGGAGGAAGCTCTCCTCTGGACTCTGTGATGGTAGATGCTCTGCAGAGAGGGCAGCAGAGTCCTGATGATCTTCTCCGCAGTTGTTATCACTCTCTGCAGGCGTTTGCGGTCCATAGCAGTAGTGCTGCCGTACCATGCAGTGATGCAGCTGGTCAGTGTGCTCTCCACAATGCAGCTGTAGAACTTGCTGAGGATCTTGGCCCACATACCAAATTTCCTCAGCCTCCTCAGGAAATACACCCGCTGCTGAGCCTTCTTGACCAGCTGTGAGGTGTTCAGTGTCCAGTGGGATCCTCAGTGATGTAGACGCCCAGGTATCTAAAGCTGCTCACCCTCTCCACTTCAAGCCCCCGGATAAACAGCAGCTGGTGAGGCCTCCTCTTCTTTCTCGTGTCCACTATCATCTCCTTTGTCTTGTCAGTGTTGAGAGTGAGGAGACCTTTTGGAGGTGACACAGTCTTGGGTGTACAGGGTCTAGAGGATGGGACTGAGGACTCAACCCTGTGGAACGCCAGTGTTTGTAATTATGCTGGCTGAAGTCCTGTTGCCGATCCTGACGGACTGGGCCCTGCCAGTCAAAAAAGTCCAGTAGTTAGTCACATAGGGTGGGGTGTAGGCCGAGTGTTGCCAGCTTGTGAGTGAGTTTGTGTGGGATGACTGTATTGAAGGAGGAGCTGTAATCAACAAAAGGTACCCTGATGTATGAGTCTTTGTTTTCCAGATGGGAGAGGGAATAGTGAAGGGCAGCAGCGATGGCGTCTGACGTGGACCTATTGGGCCAGTAGGCATACTGCAGGGGATCCAGAGTGTCTGTGATGCTGCTCTGAATGTAGCCCAGCACCACTCTCTTGAAGCACTTTGTAATGATTGGAGTGAGTGCAACTGGTCTATAGTCATTTTGGCAGGTGGTTAGGCTTTTCTTGGGATGAGGGATGATGGTTGTGGTCTTGACTAAGGTCAGCCAGTGGTCTAAAAGGGATCTCAGGAAGTAGTCCTTTACAGTGTGTGTATGTGTGTATTTATGTGTCTTTGTCATTGTCTTAAATGTTTGCTTTTCATTTGCTTTGATTATTTTTTGTTTTAATGTTTTACTTCCTGCTTTTGTTTCTTTCCCTCCATTGAAACGCGGTCAAATTCATTTACCTTGAATTTGACTGCTTCCACCTGTGTCTCATTTAGTAATCACCCCTCTTTTTATATGAACCCCACTTCTCATTTTACAATTTACATATATTGAAATTCTCGAATATTAGTCCCTCATTACCAAATAGTAAAGAAGAGACACAATTTCATTTCATGAAATGTGAAATCTTGTTAGTTAAACATGTGGCACAACTACGTCATAAGAAGTTTTTAGCCCAATTAATCTCATATTGAGCTTTGTATTGTAAGACAAAGACGCTACAATAAGAGAAAGAAAACCCCACCAATCAAATGACTTCCTATAAGTAAGCACTTGGCAACAGTGGGAAGGAAAAACTCCCTTTTAACAGGAAGAAACCTCAGGGAGGGCAGCCCATTTGATGCGACCGTTTGAGGGTGAGGCGACACACGTACATGATCTCAGGTCTAACATGCTTGAATTACAATCTCAACCCTACTATGTCACCATGTCACCATTTCTCTAATAATTAAAACAAGTTTAATTATCACTTTCATGCAAGAACATGCTTAAAACAATTAACCTCTTAACATCCACCTGTACAGGTATGTATATATGGATTTTTCATTTTTTAAGGTAAGCCCAAATGTAAATTCAGAAGACCCATATGGTCAAAATGAAATCTAACCTTTACCCTTAGAGGTCTGCAGTCACCTGCTGGATGTTAAGAGGTAAAAAAAAAAAGACACACACACACACACACACACACAAACACGCGGCTCCTGTACCTTTCCATCTCGGTGCACCACAGTATGTCCTCCTTGTTGTCCATGTAGACGGGGAAATGCTCGTCTTTCCCCTGCTTCACAGAGTTGGAGCGTGTCGTTATCGTACGCAACTTCTCAAACTGGAATTAGCATCCAGAACCAAACACGCACAGACAGACACAAACAAACAAACCAACACACGCATCCCTTTTAATCCTACAGCCTACTCTCATTTTCAACAGCAGCTTTCTGTGATTCAGACACACAAATACACACTCTCTCACACAAACACACACACATACACACAAGTGGATACCTTGGCTGTGCGGCCATGCTCCAGGCACTCCTGTAGGTCCAGCTTGTCGTTTGCCATCGGTGTCAGAGGCCTGCAGTATTCAGAAAAGCACAACCTAAAGCAGAGCTGCATTTTTAATTCAGTAAGGAAAACTTGTAATCACCCCGCAGCTGGCTTTCCCACGTGTCCGGCTGCTGTCTGTTCTTTAATTGTTTCCGTTTTCTCATGCTTTCAAACTCAATACTGACATCATTGCTCTAATCCAATCATCTTCTTGTACACCTTCTCCAAGTCAATCACCCTCCACACTGCACTTCTGCCTTTTTGCCTCTCAGACGCTCATTAGTGCAACCCACCTCCTCCCCATCTCCGCCTCATCCTGGTGACTCAGAGCTCCATCCAAGCCTCCATCTTCATCTTCATCTTCACCACCACCAGTGTCTAGACTCTGGGGGGTCCTGTCCTCTAATTCCTGCTACTACTGAGATTTTGTTCTGCTACGATGGGTCATCGGAGACTAATCGCCAGACAACTGTATTGAATTCTGTATCTCAATAAATCATGTTCAGTTCTTCCAAATGATCTCTCCTTACTGAAATAAAGCCAACAAACCTGTGGTGTCTGTGTGTTTGTATCACCTGGACATGCCGGGCAGGTTTCCCCAGAAATAGCGAGCACGGTGGGCAGCAGAAACCTCCTTGGCGTCGATCATCACTGGGTTACACTGGAGAGGAATATGAGGGTTATGTCATACTGCACCACGGCCCTGAAGACTTACTTTTGTCCTAACTAATGGATGGATAAATGGGTCCTAACAACCTTCTGTACCACAACTGAGAATGTCCTGTGGGGATGTAGTTGGGGGGCTTTTTTTAAATTTCACTTACAGAGTAACTGCTGTGGGTTTGTTTGCCGTACCTCTAGAAAGCGGGAGATGTCCCGTTTGTCGCTGACTCCCATAGCGACCACGTTCTCAAACAGCCAGAAGAACGGCCTCTCGTCGCCGGGTTTTGGCCGCGCCTCATGCAGCAGACGGTAAAACTCAAAAAACAACCGGCCGGTCCCCTCTGAAGAAAGACGGGGAAAGTTCAGCCTCTTATTTCATTTAGCACAACGAGCAACAAGTAATTATACGAGCGCTTCCTACCATAAAGTCCTTTCCTTGCAGGGTTGACTATGGAAAGGTCGTTGCAGGGGCTTCCTCCTATCACCAGGTCAAATGGTCCCCATTTATCGATCTGCCGGTGGAAACACAGCACGTTAAAGTTTACTGCCTTTAACATAATGTGAGGAAATTTTTCTGGTTATGTTGTGGTTTTGAGGAACAATAATGATTTCTCTTACATGTTTGCGAGTTACGGTGCGTACGTCTCCCACGTACATGATGCGTCCCTCGTGTCGAACCATGCCGACAGTGATGGAGTCTTCACACACTTCTGATGCAACATACTTTTCGACCTGGATGCCCAAATCTTTCAGCACCAGAAGACCTGACAGACACACAAACGTCATGCTAAAAACTCTTTAAGGGTGCTTAGGTTTTAAGATGGCGCGGCCACGTCCAGACGCCTTCCTGACTGCTCTGCACAGACCATGCACCTTTTTAGTTGTTTACTTATTTATTGCTTTGTTACCTAATGCATATCTACTGCCTAACAACTGAGGACTTTCAACTCAGGACTTTCCATACAGGCGCTGTGGAGAGCATCCTCACACAGAACATTGCATCCTGGTATGGGAAGAGCTTTGTTAAGGACCAAAAACGCTAACAGAACGCTGCTGCAGGGCTGCTCTCGCCTCCCTACAGGACATTTACAAGAGGAGATGCTGGTCCAGAGCAGCTCAGATATTGAAGGAACTGTCCCATCCCAGCAACAAACTGTTCCAACTTCTGCAATCAGGCACAAGGCTCCGCGCCATCCGAGCAAAAACAGAGAGGCTCAAGAAAAGCGAGTGACACAGGAGTCATTGTTACCACATTCGCATATCATGCCCGATCTTTCTGGCTTCACTACGGCACAAGACACTTTAACACCCCACTCACACAATGTACGTTCTCAGATTTATTCATTTGATTTATTTATATAATGTATATAACTCACTCACTTACTGCATGCACATAATGTCCTCTTTGTTTATATTCACTCACTGTATATAATGTTCTCTCTCTCTCTTTGCACAGTCGAGGAGCGTATCAGGTCACATTCCACTGCGTTTTGTACTTGTATGCATGTGAAAAATAAACAATCTTATTATAAATGTTTATTTTTAAAAATAGATATAAATCCTTCTAAAATACCCAAAGCTTCTAACAGAATGTGGTGAAACAACATTTATAGCATACAGCATTTATAACAAATACTTAAACCCGCACAGTCAGAACGCCAGGCATGGCCAATACCAGCTGTTCATGTTTGTCGTGTTCATTTTTAACTGCTTTGTCAACTTTGGGATGGATGAAGTAAATCTTACTTTGTCTTCACATTTCTGTTTTATACTTCCACTTAACCACTTTTCTCATTTACCATTAAATTCACTTGCTTTATTTTTGTCTTATGTGTATCTGTATTATTTTTTATTTCATTTTCGATGGCAAGCTCTTCAATGAAGAAGAGATTTTAATCTGAGAATATTGTGAGCTGCACCAAACTTTTTTTCTGCGACTTAAACTGGGTGGAATAAGGATGGGACAGGATATCTTTATATTTCTTTTTGTTTCTTATTTAAAGCAACACAGCCCGATTATGATGGCACTAGTCGTAAGGATAAAGGATCATATTAACCTGTTAATCAATAATTAATTGATGATGAGAATAGTGGTTAATTGCCGCTCAGCACTTACACACCTGTGGCAATGCCATCGAATAAAGAGAGGACTCTGATTGGTTGCCTCTTCTCTGCTGCAACTGGGGGATACAACTTGGCCGGCTCCTGAGAGAGTTAAGAGGAAGAGGAGATCAAATGAGATATCAAACTCTACAGTATGCAAAGGCAGAGAGCTTCTCTTTATCACTTTATTCCTGATAATGATCTGCTCTTTACTAAAAAAAAAAAGTCAAGAAGAAGAAGAAGAATATCAATAATTAAACGTGAACATGATCTGTTTTGATGTGCATTAACCTTCATGGATAATTGAGAGCTGACGAGCTCTGGAGCGTAACCCACACTGATCTCCAGATAATTATGTTTCCAGCTAACTGTAATGATTCACACTTCAAAGTTCTATAAAGGTTATGACAGGAGATAAGATGTAAAGTGGCAGATACATCAAATTTAACACAATTCATTGACTTACAGCATGCAATGTGAGCTTAAATAAGATGTCTGATATTCACAGGCTGCTGTAAGAAGAAATACAGTACCGAAGAGCAGTATGTTTATTAATACAATATAAAAGCAGCTTAATGAGCCGTCTGAATTTGATGTTACCACTTACACAGTGACACTTCGGTGTCATAGCTCCCCCATGCTTCATAACAGCTATTCTCAAACTGCATTTTTAAAAATGAAAATCTTTAAACTTTTAACAAGATGAACTTAGATGCAATATTTTTTTGTTTTTCCATTAATTCATTAACATTTTCACCATCAGCACCTGAGAGCTACTTCTCCATTTTAATTCTTTACAGAGATATAAAGTTTGAGTTTTGCTCACGAATGAGGAAAGATGGGAGGTTGACAGATGGATTGGCACACCACCTACAGTAAAGCCGATTCTCCCCTGGTGCACTGTGGTCAAGGGAGAGCTGAGGGTTAAGTGAAGGTGACGATTTACTTGGCCACGGGCTATTGGTAGGGATTGAAAGAATGAAACTTCAGCTACAAACTTCAGTATTATTCTCCAGACTCACTCCAGACTCTGTATTTATGCAGCCTTAATTAGTTTTTCATTAGTATTGTGGTTATGATAGCTAGCGTTGATCCATAAATTGCTGTGGAACTGCAGGTTAATGAATCCTGACAGGAATTCGGAGGCAGCACAGTTCACCCCCCCGCCCCTTAGCCTGGAGGAGGCTTTAATGTGTACCTGGTAATGATCTGGAGAAGTGGCAGAAAATGAATGAAAGGATGGTAATGAGGTGAGACACCTGTAAATGTTTAAACATCTGTTAACTGGCGGGAATCACAGACGCCCTCTTCGCGTTGTTGTTTGGATATGGGAACAGATTTATTGCTCGTCTATAAATGTGGGCTCGAGCTCGCAGCCTCTCTCTTCTACCGGGTCGTTCGGTTCGCTGGAACTTTGGTTGCTTTATTTATTGTTTTACTTGCACGTGGCTTATAACTGATAAACTCGCTGCATTAGTTATGTGTGGTAATTCTTTCCTACCTGTTGATCCTCGGTCGTGAGATGGCTATTTATTAAACTTGCAAACTGTAATCACAGCACATAATAAAGTTTATCTACAGTATATTATCTACAGTCATATGCAGAATTCTCTGGTGAATTTGCTGATTTCGGAAGTGAAAGTAAGAAAATATGTCTGCTTTTGGTTTCTCACACTGGCATATGTAAATATCTGGGAATCCCCTTACTTCTGAAACAATTAGGACTTCATTAACGTGTTAGATGTTATGATGGAGGTCTTTAATCTTCATTAAGACTTTCACAGTTGATAAATTCTCTGGTCCTTCAGCCTTCATGGTAAAGCAGAACAAAAGCAAGATATTAAAGTGCTTCCTGCCTGCTGTTTCCACCCTCTGACAGATGGCAGTTAAAGGGAACTTTGACACTCGGGATCTGGAAGAAACTATAGGCAACCTCATCACATGATATGAACGGCATATCATAAAGAGCAGCATCTGGACAGGACAGAGCTGATTTGGAGGAAAATGCAAAGCCATTTGACTGAAACCATCAAAGCAGCAGCACAAGATAAAAAGACACCTCAGTAAGTGTTTGTCAAAGAAGAAGAAATTTTTGGATTTGAAGCTGTGTAGCACCAAATGTCAGGAATTTTCGAAACAGATGTCTGGCAGTCGGTCAGCAAAGTGAAACAGAAATAAATCTGACTTCTACAACAGGTCAGTGATCCAAAGCAGATTTCAGAATCTGCAGCGAGCTACAAGGAGCACGAGCTGGAAAACCTGGATCTCCTAACTGTTCCACACCTCTTATTTTAAAAAAAGAGGCAATCATGCTTTTGAGGTTGTAGCTCCCAAATGTTAGAACAGCCTTCCTCAGCCTATCAGGTCAGCTAAATCACTGGTTTGTTTTAAACAATCACTAAAAGTTCTCTAGGTTAGCTTTTGCTTAATCTTTCACCCATTATTTTTGGCCTTTTGTTCTTCTGATATGTCTGTATAGGAGTGTGTATGCAGGACTGAAAGACCCATGTATTTGACTGTCTGTATGCATGTATGATATCTATATAGATCTCTCTTCATTCATTTAAATATGGTGCCACTTGTTTCTAGAAGGACTCACCTACATTATGAAAACAGTGTTAAAAACAGACCTGGACAAACACTTTTGCTCTTTAAAAAAATCACATAAATCATTTAACCTCCTAGGACCTGCCGTCCACATATGTGGACATCACATTTTGGGTTATTTAGACCAAAATACTCAATTTTGCTCTTCATGGGCCTGATATCCACTTACGAGGCCATTATACTGCTACTGTTCTATCAAAATTTTAAACAAATATCCTCATATGTGGCTCTTATTTTTCTTAAAAACAAAAATAAGGTAAAAAAAAAATCTGGTAATTCTTTGTTTTTACATTCATCGGGCCCCAATGTGACCAAATATCAAAGAGAAATTAAAAAAGCATGTCGTGGAAGAGTTCGGGTCTTAGGAGGTTAAAAGATGTGATAATAAAAGATTACTAATTTATCACCTCTCACACTCTTGACAACCATTCCCGACCTGCCCAACAAATACCTAACAAGGCAATTAAAGCCCAGTGAGTAAGGGAAATTGTTTTGTAGGAAGAGGGCATTCAAACTTACAAATTCCTGCTCGTGGTTGTTGGCAAAGAAATGCTGAAGTCTGCAGGGCCAGTCATCCCGCCGTCGCAGTAGGCCGTAGGTGCTGCGGGGTCCACACATGTAGCAGTTCCAGGGGTCTTCTTTGATGGCTGCCGCTGCCGAGCCAGCCCCGACCAGAAGATCCACGCACTCCACACAGAAACACCTAAACGCACACACAGCAATTCATCATGTCTCATGTCTATTTACCCGCTCATTAATATGTCTTTGTCAAGTAATAATTTCTCTCCGTTCCCTGTCACCTATAGACTGGACTTAAACGAGCTAAACGTATTGAAAAACGTGAGCTTGTAACTAATTTTAGCAACTATCATCCAGTATAGAAAAAAGACATTTATTCCATAATATTATAGGAAAATATTAAACTCACTTTCTTACATGGAACATGATGATTAAAGACAATTCGGCATTTATCAAATCCTTCAAAATTTCTGCAAAATTCTGTCTTGTAACAAATAAAGTTCAGCCTTTGAACAGTGCAAGTCTCAGAGAAATTCCAAAAATAAAAAAAACTCATAGGCTTCGTCTCGAATACTACTGGCCTTAGTTAATATGTGAAATATTATAGTTCATGACAGTACAATTAGAAGAAGACTGAAAAAGTATGACCTGTTTGTAAGGGTTGCTGGGAGAAAGCCTCTTTTCTCTAAAAAGAACATGGCAGCATGGCTTAGGTTTACAAATTAAATCTGAAGAAACAACAGACTTCTGGAACAAAGTCCTTTGGACATTCAAGACCAAAGTGGAGATAACTGGCCATAATGCACAACACTCAACTTAGCATATCAGCACAAACACCCCAAACCTTAATATGTACTCGGTATACAAAAGTATTCTAGAGTCTGATGTGATGCCATCTGTGTGACAGCTAAAGCTCGGCTAAAACTGGACAATTCAACAGGACAATGATCCCAAGCTCAGCAGCAGCTCTACAACAGAATGGCTGAAACTTCCGTGAACGTGAATAACATTGTAAAGAACAGTGAGCCAAAATTCCTTTACTAGGATATGAGAATCTCATTAAGTCATACAGAAAACAAATACTTCAAGTTGTTGCTGCTTAAGGTGAACCTACAAACTACTGAAGGTGTTGAGGTGTACCTGTCTTTTTACAGGACTGCAGAGAGTTCTTTGAAAAAACCGCTTTGGACTGAAGCTCATTATCTTCATGTCTGATCCCTGCTCTGTTTGCAGTGAAAGGATTAGAGCCGAGATGCCAAAATCAACTGTGTACTCTCTTTTGAAATAAACAAATCCACATGAGCTTTGCGCCAATAAAGAAAGTCATTTATCACGTTTTGACATTTAGGTGTAAACTGTTTCTGTACATGTGAAATCAAAAACCTTAGCAGGACCTGAATGTGCTGAGAGAAGCTGCTGTTTGCCAACCCCTGATACTGACCTACAGCAGTTGTTGTTGCCACACATGAGCACTTCCCTGCCTCCACAGCAGATGGTGCAGTAGGACTGGTAGCCATCATCGTCATACTGGTAGGCGCACTCCAGGAACGAGTTCTGCCGAGGAGCAAAACACAAGGTTTTTTTTGTTTCTCCTTCTGTCCATTGAGTTTATTTTTACATGTCTGTGAACTACAACAGATTACCAATATGTAACCGATGTTCCAATAATATTGTCACTGCTTCCAAAACAGCTAGCTGCTTGGATTTTTCCCCTGGGGAAATGCAACTTCCACACATACTGGGTGAGATATTTGTTGTTGGAAGAAATTTATCATGGAAAAAACATTTTCTGGTTCCAGCTTCCCAAATGTGAGAATTTGAGACTCTTTGTATTATTTAGTATTGTTCTTAATATCTTTGTGGTCTGGATTGTTTTTTCATTCACTTCTGCATGTTGACAGGCAAAAATACTCAGTTAATAATAATAATAAGAGTGATTAGTTGCAGCCTTGGAGAGCTGTACACACAGAAACCTTCATGTTGAACATGCAGAATCTGAACATAACAGCTGAGATTTTGGGTATTCTGGGGCTGTCTGAGGTCTGTTTATACTCACATCGTGTGAGTTCTTTTGACCAATCACATGCTACCTGATTACCTGAACATAACCCGGTCAGTAGTAGGTTCAGTTTAAAATCACCTGGAAGTGCCAAATATTCACAGTTTGTTTGTTTTTTAAGTGTGATATAGAGTTAAAGCATTATGTTTTATATATGAGACCTTTAAAGCTGTAGCTTAATGCCACTGAATAAAGCTCTGCAGTAAAAGCTACAGCAGTGCAATTGTACGTAACATTATTGGGAAAACTTGTGATGCTGAAAAATCTATGAATATAGTCAAACTAATTTCACTAACTAACTCCTTCATCCACCTATGGGACAGTCAGATTTGACCACACTGAGAAACCTTTCATGTTTAACCTTTCATGACCAACCTGTGTGGGTTTCCTCCTGTGCTTCGGCCTCCTCTCACAGTCCAAAGACATGCTTGTTAGGTTAATTGGTGATTCTAAATTGGCTGTACATGTGGGTGCGAACGGTTGTCTGTCTATCTGAGTGCACGGCGCCTGTACAGTTTGGATAGACTACAGCCCCTCTGTGACCTTAGGCTGGATAAGCAATTAAGAAAATAGATGGATCCCACAATAATAATCATACTAAATTACTGCCTTCAATCAGAGAGAAGAGGGATTCTCACCTTGCAGCCCTGGCACATTGCTCCTACAAACAGAGGATGCTCCAGGGAGACATTGAGGCTTCCACAGGAGATGCAGATATCTGAACAAAAACAGAGAGAAAATACAGACAAACTAAATCTACAGCATTTATTAGTTTGTTCAAGTGTCTGTTTATATGTACTTTGACATTTTGTAGACAGTAAACACATCAGCTACTTGTCTAAAATGTAGGGACAGTTAAAAGGCCTGAATCAGAAGATGAGGCAGACTGCTGGAATAAGGTCTCAGCACATCTGCTATGCTAAGATAATCTGGGGCCGTATAGGGTTTGTGTGATTAAAATTAATAAATAATATTACAATAAAATGAACTCTAAATTTTACAGGACAGAGCAGAAAAAGTAGGAGTGATATGCAGTTGTTGGCTGGTCCAATTGAAGGCAGGTTATACAGGACTAGTAAAACTGATTTATTTTACTGGGTATGCTTAACAAGCGAAAGCTTAAGAATAATCCTTTATTCTTCTTTATTAGTTGAATTTGAGAGACAACTACAAACCAAATGCTGGTTGAAGGAGATAAAGCATTTTTAAAGGATCGTGTCAATCTTTGTTAATCCTTTATTAATATTTTGTGTCATGTTATTACTCAACTTTGAATCTTCTGGATCCAAGGTTAACCAAAGCTTAGACAAAAGAAATACTAGAAAGAAAATAAAGTATCCCTTCTTTGGTTTAAATATGAATGACGGTTAAACAACTGGAGATGCTTTTACCTTCTATATTCCTGGTCTTCTTTTTGATCTCAAATATAAGTCTCTCTGGAAAACAAAACACAAGTTAGTTCAAATACATATAAACGATAACAACAATACAAGTTTAATAGAAGGTATGATATTATCAGCCTAGTGTGGGTTTAAAAGAAACCAGAATATTAAACAACAATCAGTGTTTTTGTTTTACATGCTAAATGGACAAAATAAAAAGAAAGGTTTTTTTTTTAATTTATTTCAATTTCTATTATTTTTTTTTGTATTTTTACCTCTGGTCCCTTCGTCGATCACCTCTCTGATCTTTGCTTTTTCTTGCGAGTTTTTGCGTGGTTTCTTTGCAGGTGGAGGTGTGTACGCAGCCTCAGGCTCCCCCCACATCTCTGGGTACACTTCCTTATATGGATTTTGTTCCTCTGTAGGGATAGGGGCATGAAGTTAACACATGGACACATTAAATGAACTAAAGCTAGGCAATGTTTGTACTGAGAGAGATCCACACAGCTTTATGCAGCGTACCTTTGATAACTGATAAATGTTTTTGCTTTCAGCCCCACTTTTCCTGTCAGTAATGACAATTTCTATATGCTTTAGATATTTTAAAACAAATCAAAAGACAATTCTGATCTATCAGTTGTTGCAGTAAATATTCTTTTTAGGATAAGGGTCTTTTCTACATACACCCCACCCCCCCAACGAAGAAAAAAAACAGCAGAAAAAGATATAAACATCTGTGGAATAAGATAAGACAGACACAATATGCCTTACGTGGATAGGAAACCCCATAAGAGCTGGAAAAAACCCTCCTTAACAGAATAATTAATACATTAATTATGAGCTCATTTGTCTTGTTTTTCTGCCAGTGGTGCGGCGACTGAAATGTAACAAGTGGAAGAGAGCTGGAGAGATCAATATAACATATAAAAGATGGCTTTCACTTTTTTAGATCTTGAAAGGGAACTCAGATGGTTATGGTTGTTAAACATACAGACGGGACTGAATGAAATATTTCATAATTAGACTAAACTGATGATGATGATATCTTTATCATACACATAAACTAAAGAGACAGAATCAGCCAGGCAGGTAAATTAAAACTGCAAAGATTCCACTTTCAGACCTTTTTATTACAGTGAACCTCAAGTTATCAGCAGCTGCATATTAGCAGCGTAGCATGTAGATAAACCACATTTTTGATTAGATAGTTTCTCTATCACACAGATAGTTAATCACTGCACTAGGTCTTTACTGCTATTGAACTCAATTCCAGTGTGTTGTATTACTGATCGATGCAGCGGTGCGTATCACACAACTGTGGTGCAAGATGAACGCTGATTCAAATGTTTATATAGAATTAAAGCGGACTTTCTTTAGAACTTTTAATCATATTTTGATTCAGTTATCCAGTGTGTGACCCTCTGGAAAACTGCTGATTTTTACTTTACACTGTGGCTGAACACAAACTCAGCTTTGGACTATAGTCAGAGGCATACATGGATCCAGACACTTTTTCACTAATTGTTTTCGTATCCAAGGCTAAATTCGTGTGTGGAAGCTCCAACAGTGTACAGTTGCTTATCACAGCCAACATCTTCTACAGCTGTCTTTGATGTCCTTGTAGCTAAATGCTTTACATGTGCAGTGCTGTGAATGTCATGGTCAAGACTGCAAAATAAAAAATGTTATTCATCAACAGGTTTGTATGCCTTTAGCTTTTCTTTATCATAGACCAAAGATGTGAAACATGAGTAAAAATGGCCCTGAAATCTGTCATTTCTCCACTTTTTTCAATAAAATATCTTGCTATTTCCTTTATTTTGATGCCAGCTTTACAGCCTTACAAAATGGGCACAGATCAAAAATAATACTATTAATATTACAATACTATTATTGTTATTTTGCTCACAAAACCTCTACATCTCAAGGTTTTGTGCTTTTCTCCACCCTCACGATTAAACTGTAATGTTCACTGAATGACAGCAGACCCCGAATGTGAACGTTTTCAGAGTACACTCATTTACATTTATTAAAGAAAGAAGATCAAATTAAGCTCAAACTGAGTTAACTGAATTAAAATGAGTTTAACGCCTCTGGTATAGATAGTGGGATCTACAAACATGACCTGGTTCAACTGGCCACCCATACTGTAACACTGCCTCTACCATGTTTGACAGGTGATATGTTATGCTTCGGCTCATGAGCCGTTTCTGTCCTTCTCCATACTTCCCAGTCATTCTGGTGCAATTTAACCTTGGTTTCATTTGTCCAGATACTTGTATTTTAAGGTTTCTACAAAGTCTAATCTATTCTTCTTGTTCCTGGGTGTAACCAGTGGTCTGTGCTTTGTTGTAAATCCCATGTATCTCCATTCATCAAGGTGTCTCTTCATTGTAGACTGACAATGATATGCCTACCTCTTTCAGAGTGTTCTTATTCAGTTAGATGTTTAGTTGTCTTCTGGGGTTTTTCAGGCAAGAGTAATTGCTAAATTCAATGTAAAGCTTTTGTTAAACCCCTTGAATTAAAGCTGAAAGTCTTCAAAGAGGCAAAATTATAAAAGTGTGTCACTATCCAAGTACTTATGGACCTGAGTGCATTTACAGTACACAGAACATAGCGTGGCTCCTACAGTTGTAAACAGGTAATTTGCTGTGCCCAGTTAACAATGATGGAGGTGGTGTTTGTGTGAGAGAAGATGACATACCCTCTGGAGGGTCCAGTGATTGTGGACCAGCGGGCAGGAAGCCGGTCATGGCCCACTCTATCATCTCTCTGGTCTGAAGATCCACCCCCTCTGCATCATCACTGCCATCACAGGAAGGAACTGGCCTCCCCGCCCGGACGCTGGCCACCTAAACATAACATACACAAGCAGTCTAAGTTATGTATATACCAAAGTTTCCGTATCATTAATTGGAAATAGAAGTGATGGGAGTGATGGAAAACAGTTTTTCATGTGGCTCCTGTGACGAGTTAAAACACTAATGTGGTTGTAGCATACGAAACACAGTGGGTGCCACTGAAGCTTCTCTCTCTCACTTTTTCACCAAAAACAAACCCCACACAAAATTATAGATTGCACTGCTATTACCCACATGTTACCACTTTTAAATTGTGGGCAGATCTAGATGAGAACACCACCTCCACAAATGCAAAATAGCCAACCAGGCTGAGCGCACAAGAGAGGAATGACTCTTAGACCAGCACATTCATATTTTTGGCTTTTTCAGTGTTTGATTTCATCCTGAGAGATTTATAGTTTCCAAGCCTATTAACATCAACATCAACCATCTACACACTCAGAGCAGAGGTTAAATAGTGGGTTTGTTACCCGCAGAGCCTCGAAGATGGCTTTCCGGTACATGGACTGTTTGTTGTAGGTTGGCTGGTGGAAGGCAGATGAGAAAGAGCTCAGGGGCATCAGCTTCTCCACACAGACCTACACAGTGAAGGAGGAGAGCCACAAATCATCATCAGAAAAGAAGATACCTTGAAATCTTTAAAGGATGGACTTATAATTCTTTTAGAGAAGATTTTAGACTTTTAGACTTAAAAACTTGGTCGTAGCTTACTAAATTCTCAATGTTCAAAATTCACAAAAAATAAATTATTACACTTTCCCAAATGTCAAATTTTATCAAATAATTGTGAAAAAATTCATAGAAATTTCAGCCAAGGAACTGTAGCTTCAAAGCAGTCTACCACAGAAGATAGCTGAGTATCATATTTCAAAGATTTTAATTGACTGACAATATCTCCATATGTTATCGTCTGTAATTTTATTTGTTTACATTTGCTGCACATCTCTTTCTCCCCCCTTCAGAGGCCTTTACGGTGAACCAGGACTTGAGTCTCATTGCAGTAACTTCAGGTTTAACCCTGGATTCTTCAGGAATTACTTTATTTCTGCTTTATCCTGTTTGCCTGGGCTTGTCTGGGCTTCTCTGCTTGGGCCCAGACCTCCCTCTCCCCAGCCACCTCCTCCAGCTTGTCTGGGGGAACACCAAGGCATTCCCAGGCCAGGCGAGAGATATAATCTCTCCAGTGTGTCCTGGGTCTGCCCCAGCCAGTAGGCGCCCAGGAGGCATCCTTGTCACATGCCCGAACCACCTCAGCTGGCTCCTTTCGATGTGAAGGAGCAGCGGCTCTACTCCGAGCCCCTCCCGAATGGCCGAACTTCTCACCCTATCTCTAAGGGAGAGGCCAGCTACCCTTCGGAGGAAGCCCATTTCCACCGCTTGTATCCACGATCTCGTTCTTTGGGTCACTACCCACAGCTCGTGGCAATAGGTGAGGGTAGGGATGTAGATCAACCGGTAAATTGAGAGCTTCGCTTTTACACTCAGCTCTCTCTTCACCACGACGGACCGATGCAACACCAATCTGTCTGTCGATCTCCCGCTCCTAACTTCTCCCGTCACTCGTGAACAAGACCCCGAGATACTTAAACTCTTCCACTTGGGGCAGGAACTCGTCCCTGACCCGGAGTGGGCACTCCACCCTTTTCCGGCTGAGGACCATGGCCTCAGATTTGGAGGTGCTGATTCTCATTCCCACCGCTTCACACTCAGCTGCGAACCGTTCCAAGGCAAGCTGGAGGCCATCACCCGATGAAGCCAACAGAACCACATCATCCGCAAAAAGCAGAGATGAGATCCTGAGACCACCCAAGTGAAAGCCTTCCGCCACTTGGCTGCGCCTAGAAATTCTGTCCATAAAATTATGAACAGAACCTGTGACAAAGGGCAGCCCTGGCGGAGCCCATCACCCACCAGGAACGAGTCCGACTTATTGCCGGCTATGCAGACCAAGCTCTTGCAACGGTCGTATAAGGACTGAATGGCCCATAGCAATGGGCCAGGCACCCCAAACTCCCGGAGCACCTCCCACAGGACACCCCGAGGGACACGGTCGAATGCCTTCTCCAAGCCCACAAAACACATGTAGACTAGTTGGGCATACTCCCATGCACCTTCAAGTATCCTTGAGAGGATGAAGAGCTGATCCAGTTAATATATAGATATTTTCCTTAAAATTGTTGCTGTTACATAATATTTGTAGGTAGGCACACTTACTGGTTTCAATTATTATCATTTTTATTTGTAATTTAATTGCTCTCCACTGGTTAGGACTACTGGTGTTGCAGCTGAAAGACTAACACTGTCCCACACAACAAAACCATGGCCTGCTTATATTTAACCAACAGTTTAATTTAATTGTAATTATAGTACATTTTCTCTTGAGTGCATTTTATTTTTAGCCACCACTACATCAGCATCAGCACTACAACATCAGATCTGTCTAGCCGTAGCACTAATGTTACTCACCACAGAGAATTTGCCATCACCAAACCACATTACCCAGCGAGTGCCGTCTGCAGCTCGACTCCGGCCGCTCATCCACCAGGAAACAATCCTGCCGGGCCACCAGGAGAAACCTCGCAGCTTTCCAAACACCAGAGTCCCGATGCCAAAGCCCCGACCATCCTGTTGGCACACACAGAGAAAACAACTGATTTCTAACTGATTAAATAGCTGCTAAACTGAATATTAGAGTCTAAAAGTTAGATATAATGGAGGAAAATTGCACTTAATCCTGTTTCCTTTCTATGAGGCATCTATGAGGGGTTCTTTTGGCGAGCACTTTGCTTTAGGGACTAAAAATGTAACGTTTCCTCCAGTTTTAAAAGAATGATGAGTTTCTTAGCTACAGAGTCATCAACTCAAAGGCTTTTTAAAACCCTTTTAATATCAAACAGAATATAATTTTCTTTGGGGGGGGGGGGATTACAACATACAAACAATTTAATCAGTGTTTCACAGAACATGAGCTGCAGCCATATATAGATTACTAAACAGGGCTTCCTGACTCCTTGGGCCCCTGGGTAAGAGCTTCTGTATGATGTTGTGTTAATATTAATGGAAAGATATACTTTATTGATCCCACGAGGGAAATTGTTTTCTGTTTTTTTTCAAAGTCTTAGAGTTCAGTTAACTAACTACAAAAAAAGGGCAAAAATATCCTACAGAGATGGAAAACAACCTCAAAAAACACCCCCCCCCCAAAAAACATCTAATCATAAGTCCTCTGGAAAATGAGGGGGGGGGTCTTTTACTTGTCCACGCTCAGAGGTGGACTCTCTCACAAGTATGCAAGTGACCAACTCATCTTGGCCTCACCAAATGTGAAAACACAGAGAATACCTGCACTCTGTGAAAAGTGTGCTTCTTAATATTGATCACAGGGCCAGATGAAGGTGTGTCATCACTGTAATCCTTTAGTGCTTCAAACATTACCTGCAGCTGTCACTGAGCGTCCATTTGTTCTGAGCTTACGGTAGTTGTCATGTTCTAAACTTTCTTTATATACTACTGAAAAACTATGTCTTTTACGTCTGCCAGGACACGATACAAAACTCTCGGAAAGTTTTTATTTTCTAAACTTTTTTAAAGTGAATAAAGTCCTTGAATAAGGAACAGTTTTCCTGTTTGCCAACGTGAATCAATTTTTTTGGTTTTCCCAACTTTTGACTGCTGTTGTTGACTTTATTCAGATTTATTCATTTAGATAAGAGTTCTGGCCATGAGGTTAACAGTAACATTTTTGGTTTGGAACACCAGATGCCCTCCTGGTATAAGCCTCCCATTTGTCAATAGGTGGGGTTCATGTTTCCTCCTGGTTTTGGACTGGGTACCTTTCATGTGTTAGGCAAAAGTACTAACTCCACATTTTGTACATACACTAAACTTTCAAGTACATTTAAGTTGCTAGGAATCAAGTGTCTAGGGGTTAGTGCAATAATCTAACAACTGAGCGGTCCCTGGTTTGCAACTGGGAGGGATCACAAACCTAACATCATTCACCAGTGTTGCAACCTAGTGTGCAATTAATGCTGGTTGCAGGCCTGAGAAATGGTAGGTTTCATCTGGTGTAAAAATCTCAGTCAAATGAAATATGTGGATCAATCTCCGGCAGGAAAATAAAAGAGCAGCTGAATGTTGTGAAGGCAAAGTTTTATGTTGCTGGCACTAAAATTTATTTCATTTCTCAACAAGAATTTCTGTTTTTTTAAATATAGAAATACACTCCACTGAAGCAATTTTACAGTAATATTGTAATTAGGTGAACAAGGACCTTCAAGCTGTTGAACTCTTATCTCTGAGTAAAGTCAGCAAAAACAATCAAAAGCTGAGAAAACTCGAAGTACTGAATCATGCTTCTTCCGTAGTCTTTTTTTCAGTGTAGCAATGACTGATAAAATACCCATAAAAATCACTACTACTTGGCCTCTGTGTATAAAGTGTGGCCCGATTTTGCATTCATTGGATTCATATTAAACCTACAAGATTGGCTGATGGATTATAACCTATTAAAAGAAAACATATGACTAGCTAGTTCTTGCTAAAACTGTCTACAGAAGTAAATAGAATTTATTCAAGAAATTTAAAAAAAATCAGTATTAATTGTTTTAACATAAATGGGATCATTTTAATTAAAAGGAGCCTATAATTAAAACATAAAATGTGTAAAATGTAAGAAACTTTCCGTGTGCACTTGTTACAGCATCTTAGTCTTACAGACTGTTCTCATTTTGCTCCTTGATTTATATGGCAAATTCACTCTTCATCTGTTTCTCTGTGTTTCTTTTTTCACAGTGATTTTGAGGCATCATTCTCTGTGTTATTTACCTTTGTTTCACTTGCACTCCTCACCCAGCCCCTTGTGATGTTCCCTGCTTCGCTGATTTGTTCCTCCTTTGCATTTGTTTTCCTTAGCTTTAGTTAGTTTACCTTTTATGCTGAAATATGGCCCATTTTCACTACATGTATAACAGTATATAAATAACAAGAGACAGTTATCAAGTACATTGAAACTAAACAGGTCAAGGACATCAACATCAACTCAAAGAAAACAATGCTCAACCCACACTTGTCTCTGTCAGTCAAAACGGATTTGAATTGATTAAAATGAATTAGCTTATTTAATTTTTCAAGCTTCTGCAGATTGTTCCACTTCTGTAGAGCACAGTATATAAAAGCCAGTTTCCAGATTGCAGTATTAGCAGAATATTATCCTCAAGGACCAAATAGTCCTAGGACCTAGCCTAGTGTGAAATTGATCTACAGTTAAACAAAGAAACGTAAGATTCCCAGGAAGCTTGCCAAGAACTACTTAAATAAAACACTTTTCTCTTCTCACTGTCACCAAACTTCCTCATATTGATCTTGAAGATGTGTTTTAAAGCCATGCCCAGTTAGGAACCTAAAATTAAAATATTATACTGCATCAATAGAGTTTAAAAATAGAAGCAGAAGAATGTGTCTAAATTAGTAACAGATAAAATACTCACTGGACAGTTTTCTTGACTGGGATTCTTTCTATAAAATAAGACTTAGTTCATGACATTGTTTTTGAACCATAGTCTTACATCAAGCCAGAAATGTGTGTGCACATATGTATTCAGTTGTCACTCTTTAAATTGGTGTGCAAATAGAAATATTCAGTTGGTTATCACTATCTATCTATCCATCCATCCATCCATCCATCCATCCATCCATCCATCCATCCATCTATATATATATATATATATTTGCATGTTATGGAGTGCCTGTCATCAGAGGGCGCTGTTGTATGTAAAATAGCATTGACCGTGTACAGGTGAATTGTACTGTTTCTGACCTTTACTCCTAAGCTAATTGTTAAATGTGAATAAAAGTGGTCCTAGAATAAAACCCTGTGGCACACCTTTGTTAACACCACCAGACATCATCCATAAGCCACACTTTGTTTTCAACAACTGAGAAAATCCGCAAACCAGCTTGATTTTTCATCCAATCGAAAGAACCTGATGATTGACAACATTTAAAGCCATTCAAAATAAACACTATTATTTCACATCACCAGTAAAGTGATGACAGAAAATGACAGAGAGGGAGGAGGAGAAGCAACAAATGTTCCCAGCCAGACCGGAGATGAGTCACAGTGACACTCCCGGAGCTTTCAACTATATCAACACCACCTATTGTACATGGTCGGCCTAAATGAATTTAGTATCCCAAGTTTTCATGTTCAATACTGTTTTATCATTTTAGGTAATTCCGATCATGTTGGTTTAAAAGGTGAGAGAATAAAATTAAAGTTTGAAACTAAAGTTTTGGTGAGATTTATTCTGTGAGCTCCGGCTCTTAAATTGCAGAACAAACTCAGATGTTTTAAACTGACCACTCAATCACTTACTACCCACTGTAAATTATTCACTACACAGTGAACTAATCAGTGAACAGATGCAGACAGCTGTTGATACATGCATGTGTCACTGCCACAGAATTATACCCCTAATTATCTCTGCCTCTAAAACAAAGGAAGAACATTTGGACCACATTTGTGACTACTGACACTTTAGTGTTACTACGCTCTGTAATTGGAAAAAAATCTCACTACAGCATTTAAATATACATTTGTAACACATATCATATGCGATTTTCAGACGAACTGTCTTAAGTTTAACTCAATTTTAAAGCCCTCCAAAAAAAGGCGTCAGAAATTCACAGAGTGTGAAGGTGTGGCCAGGCTTGTTGTATGGAGGGAAAAAAAGAGGTTTAAGTCATAGAAAAAAAGCTGTAGGAATGAGTGTGACTGGGTGAAAGCATCTTTAGTACATGGTTGAATGTAGTAAAGGTTCTTTAAGTGCTCAGTAATAAGCATGTTATAGTTTCATGCCCACAAGGCTGCTAGTGTTCACTGTCATCAAACAAGCACAAGGCTTTTTATTA
Organism: Pelmatolapia mariae; assembly: GCF_036321145.2. NCBI lineage: Eukaryota > Metazoa > Chordata > Actinopteri > Cichliformes > Cichlidae > Pelmatolapia > Pelmatolapia mariae. Next base: position 19,824,601 of record NC_086240.1, on the reverse strand, counting down.
CAATGGACCAACTCTGCATGCACCCTTCATGTGGACCTCAAAGAAGTATAAAAAGAATGACACACTAGTGGCGTCTGGTCTGCAACAGAGTATTATTAGATCCACCTTTTGGGCTTTTCTAAAATACACTGCAGTGCATCTGGTGAAGTCTGAAGCAAGAAATACAAGTCGGTTCAGCAAGCGTGAATCTGAGCCTCGAGCCCGGAGGATGTATGGGATTGGACCGAAAATGACAGCCAGAATCTCTCACCTGGTATTCAATCTCACTGGGCGTGGCCTGTTCTCCCCTGGCGACCGGCTCGGGTGTCACGGCGACCGTCGGAGAGGCAGGGTCTGTGTGTTGTTGGGAAGGGGGAGGGGCAGGGCTGGCGGGCTCCTCCTCTTTCTGAAAATCAGCTTCTGAGAGGTCATCCATCATGTTTATCTCTGCCTCTCGGTAGGCCCGTCGCTCTGCCTGCGAGAGAGAAAGGATACTTTTATTCCATCAACATTGTTTGATGCACAGGTGTTGATTTCACAGGATGACACAGGGGAAAAGTCCTTCCCACAAGAATTAAACACAAATGCCTTTAACACTTTAATAAAAACAAGAAAAAAGCATGTTCCCAAAATATCAATTATGAGATAATAAAAACACTGATTTCTTTGTGGCATAGCCTCTCCTCTGGTAGATGCGAGTACATGCTGGCAGGTTGATAAACATGATTGAAACAAGAGAAGGTGGTCAGATAATATGTTTTTTTTCTCCAACTGTCTCAAAAACAAGCAATTTATTTTAGTTTAGAAATGCTAATTTTCTAGATACTCCTCAGAAAAGTTGCCTAGTCACTTATATACATGGTTCCTAAACATCACGAAAAGATGAATATCTGAGGTTTTTTTTTTTTATAACTGTGTGGAAAGTTTTAAACATGAACAAAGCAGCCTGATATCAGTCAGAGGGAACTGAACTGACTTGTCCCACTCTGACTCACACGGAGGAGAACAGTAGATTAAATCATATCTATACTTGTCTTGAAAATCTGAGGTTAATTAACATTTGGAAGCGAATACAGACTGACTGAAGGCTTTAGTGCCTTATATTCCAGTACACATCAAACTGTGGAGCCTGCTTTTGACTTTTCTACTAAATGCAGAATCTTAAAAAAAATGGTGCGCTAAAAGTCACTAAAGTCTCTGATGCTCAAAATTTCCTGGCTAGGAGATCCGGTCTGGTGTTAAAAGTGTCACCTCATATTCAAACTAAATCTATGCCCAAAATCTTTTAATTTTCTACCTGCCCAAGGCTCTTTTTCAAAGGATGGTTTGGCAAAGCCATGAGGTAATACCAGCATTATCTTACAAGAAGGAAAATGTATAAAATCTTGTATTTGAAGTAACTGAAAGTTTTAATCAAGTTAAAAATATCAGGAATTAACAAGTGGACACATTGACAACAAATTGTTTTTCAGCTCAAGTTAATATTTATTAGGCCCTGGAAAAATAACTGTAAAAATGTTCCAATTTTTGACCTTATCTGAGTGTAAGAACAAATTAAAATTCCTATTACTAATTTCTGCTCCATGTCAAAATTTCCAACACCAGACTCACCATTTATATCCGACCTTTTGTCAGATTTTCCTTTGGGCAAACCTCCCACATGTACGCATATCCTCCTCCACCAGTACTGATATCATTAGATAATAGATTACTCATTCAAATGTTTCATCAAGTAAGACTTCACGTTTACAACAGGTTGTGTGGGTTTGCCATTTTGCTTTTGCTATTTTACTGAGAGTAGAAATATGAGAAGAATGAGAATAAAATGCAAACAAAGGTCCCTGGCTCAATGGTTTCTTTGGCAAGTGAACAAGCAAAAAACGTTTCTACTGAATACTGAAGGCAGCATTTAAACAAATGCTTTACTATTTCAACTTTCTACCACAAATCAAGCAGTCATTTCAGACAGTCCAAAAAGGTCAAATTCAGCTGCAATCCCAACAGATCAGAAGATCTCAAAGCCAGGCCAAATCAGCCAGGGGCTCAGCAAATGTCCCTCCACAAACTGGTGTGGTAAATTTAACTGTTTAAGTTGCTTTAACCTGCCTACAATTTTCGCACAACTGCAAGCCACATTGGAACCCACCTGGGTCTCACAAGAGGGACATAAATTAGGCAAGTGGAAGCATCAGTCTTCTTTTTTACTCTATTTGTCCTGAGTGAAAAATGAATATGAATGATGTGAATAATGTCAGGTTATTTGAAATTTTAAACATTGTAAAAGTAGGTAAATAATAAACACACATAAATGGATATAGACCAACATAGCTTTGAGTTCTGATATAGTGAATAAAGAGATTCCAATCAAGATAACTATAGGTAACTAATATGAGCTAAACTCAAAATATTATTTAATTATTGTACACATACAATTCAGACAAAAAAATGACTGACTATTATTACTTGTATTTATTTTTTACTATTTTTTTTTAAAGTTTGGACAACAACAACAGTGTTGCTCTGATTGTCATCGTCCCAGGGTTTTGTAAATTTGGGATTTTCATTGACTATATTTGAGTTTGTATTTTATGGTTCTTGTATTTGTTTGTTGTCCACCTTTCCCTCTGTCTCTGTCTTCATGTTTAGCATGTGTCATTTGGTCATGTCATGTTTTACTGATATATGAAGGCTAGTCTTCTGCAGTGTCTTACTCTAACTTTTCTTCCTGCTTTTCTCTCGCCTTTGTCAATTACATCCAGTAGTGTCTCCCACCTGTCTTCGGTTCCCTATCAGTCCTCAGTGTGTGTATATAGTGCTTACTCTGTTCTGTCTTCTGTCATGTTGTAAGCTTAGAGTATATGAAACTATCAGTTTACTTCCTCCTTGTGTCCTGGTGCCCTTTTCCTCACATCCTGTGTTCATTCAGTTTGGTTAACTGTTGATTGGTGAGGGTTTTTTTGTTCCTATTCAACTCTCCACACAGCTACACTGTGACATGAATAGCACAGGTTTAAGAATTTAAACAATAACACCCAAACTCAAAAGAAAAAAGTGACTCTAGAAACTTTTGAAGATAGTTAAAAAGATGACAGCTGACTGGCAACTTCATCAGCTATTATGTACGTTAAAATCTTCCCTGCATATTACTGTCATTGATCATGTCTGGCATGCCTGCGCCTGTCGAGGACATCGTCTCCTCCTCATGTGTGTTTCCCCATCTATGATAACCTTTTTGTTTTACTTCTGCTGGTCCGTAGCCAAACACTGTCCTTCGAGGAGGTCTCATAACTGATGCTTTTTGTGGTTCTTTCTAGCTAAAGTGGCGGCCGCTCTAGATCAAGGCCCTGCTGCCTCGAGCTGCAGGAACAATCCTTTAATTGTTCCTCTAAACAGGAAGTGAGTGGGGAAAGAGGGTGCGGTGGGGAGGGAGTTCAGTGGGTTCAACTTAGGAAGGAGAGAGAGAGAGGGAGAGAAGACAAAGAGCAAGAGAGTAAATAGGATTATATCATAAAACTGGAGAATACAGCACAGACAGAATGTGCAGCTCTTTGAATGGAAGTCAGGAAGACACAGAGCTCAGATTTTCAACTTAGAGTTGACTTCATTGTACAGCAGTTGTGACCAATTACAATATCATACTATAAAAAAAAACACGATTAAAAGTACAAGTCTTGTATTCATACTTTCCCTAAAGTACAAAAGTACACCAACCCCCCCAAATGTGAATGAGTTTCATTATTAGTTTAATAGAGAGGGGGTTAAGTAGTTTGAGCTGTACTTTTATATTTTAGAAGTCAATGATCAGCTTTGTGTATAAAATCCTTGGAAAAAAAAACCATTTTAATTCACTCAGACTGGCCCCTAGGCCCTGATCGATGCCTGTGGTTGCAAAAAGACTTGAGGTCTATGTCAAATCAGCCCTCAGCTCCCTTTATTTATGACCTCAATAAAAACTTTCCTGATGATTTTATGGTCTCAGTCACTAGTTTCATGTGTTACTGAATAAAACCTGATTTTAATTTTGTAAATCACAGCACCCATTAGAGTTTAAAAGGAAGATAAATCAGGGTCTGGTTTACCCTTTGATTGACAATTCGCTACTGTATGAGAGTGGAGTGTTGCTCGATTTCTAGTTCGATCCATCCCTTCCTTTTTCAAAGCATTTTGTGGTGGCTGACGTACTCATCTCTGGACTTCAACAGGAAAAGCCTGACGTCACAGTGGCTACAATCATCTTTTATAAACACTCCACGCTTAGACTCTACTGGACTAGCTTTGCATGACTCAAAGTTCTTTATTTATCGTCTACTGGGCCTTGATGTTGCCCGTCATGTCATCCTCCAATGCAAGATGTTTTTATCTCCACTCCCCTTAGAGATTAAAGGTTTAGATATTAGAAATTCGAGACCCCAGAGGACAAAAATGTGAAATAAAAGCAAAGAGATGGAAAGACATACAGCAAGGAGACACTTTAAAGTGGACATAGCTACATATTTTCCTTCTTGTACTCCACTTAAGTAGCTTTGCATGATTCCTAAAACAACGTAATCCAGTTTTTTTTTTCCAACTAAACCTTAAGGAAGCCCCTCAGTTCATTATTGTCTATTTCTGATGTCATATATAGCCAAGAACTAAAAAAAAAGTACAAACTCAGTGTTTATAGCAGTCTGATGCCTGAACTTTGGGATTACATGAACAGATACTGACATTGTTATTTAAAGGTTTGGTCACATTTGAGATGAGAAGCCACAATAGTAAAAGGATGTATATGAAATTTTCCTTTAGAGTATTGGACAGGAGCACACTGGTCTCCAAATTGTAGTGAAAAGAAAAAATAAGTAAATATCAGAAGGGCACTTAGAAAGCACAGACCTCAACCAAGGCCATTTTTAAATAAAATAATCCAGGTCGGCACCAAAATAGTAAAGGTTCTTTTTTTCATGTTATACCTCTCCTCAAGTTTCATGGAAACTGGTAATTTTGCACATTTCATAACATTACAACCTAAAACTCATAATTGTACATAAGGATGGCATTTGAGTAAGCACAGTGCCCACCTGTGATTATCAGTAATAGCTACCTGCAGAAAATCAAACTTCGGTGCTGAAAGATGACACAGTAATGTGGCTCTGAGTTGAGCTCTCAACTTAAAAAAATTAAAAAAAACTAACCATGTGCTCACTCCTACAGAGATTTTTATTGACCTAAAATCTTTCTAACACTAAAGAGAACCATTTGTTTGTTACTGGAGCTGATGTGGAAACCAAAATGTAATGAGACCAAAGTGTGAAACAAACACATTCTGCTGCATTCCCCTAAATAGAAAAAAGAAAAGGAGAAGAATGGTGAGGGCTACTGATGGCATAAATTCACGTGGAGGAGACAGTTTGTGACGGTGTTCTCCTGAGTATGACCCCGAGGTGAGAAGGTCACTTTTTCTCACTCCTGTTGGCCTCTGACCTCATAAAATCCTAATCAGCCTGTTACATGGATCATAGACAAACCACACACACACTCGCTCACTCACATACACAAAGAAAGTGAGGAAATCTCCATATGTCTTCACTGGTCCCTAAAACATCTGGGAGACTTAAATAAAAAACTGTTTTTTTCCTTCCTGCAGCTAAATGGCAGCTATTTTTTTCTATTAGTGCAAATGTTTTGTGCACTAAAAGTAAAGCAAGCATTCTAAAAAAATTTATTTATTTTGCAGTTAACCTCTTTTGACAATACTAAATCAAGTGGATATTTGGTGTGAACACAGCTGGCTTTGTTATGAGTTTAGAAGCTATAACTAACTAAATACTTTATGGTTTACATTAAACAGCTGTTAATACTGACCCTCCTATAATAATCTAAATTCTTTACAATCTCAGAAAAAGGCTTCCCAGGCCCTTTCATCAATATATATCAATTTTTGTCTAAGGAAATAATCTAGGCTGTATTTGTGCAGACCGATTGATTTCATATGAATTGAGCCCTTTGGCATTTAAAAGCCTGATGTTCTGATTTGTGTTTTGTCATTTTTACTAGAATTATAGAACCAAGAAGAAACAGGTTTCAGCCTTGTCATAATTTTCTCACATCACTCAGAACACTTTCAAGAAGAGATCAAATCTTTCTGTCGAACACAGAACAAACTGAGAAAATCCTCTTGATAAACTGCACAAATGTCTGGTGTATTTTTATTTTTATTTATTTTATGTAATGGTGCAGGGATTACATATGTTCACATTAACCAGTTATTACTGTGTTAGTCTGGACAAGCTGACAGTCCTCTGCTTAGATTTCAGATTCCAAATCTTTACTCCAAGGATTTTGCTCATAATGGGAACTTTCTGATGGGCAGATGTTGTTTCATGGATTTGTTCTCTTAATGTCTTTAGGCAGGCCACACTTCAGAAGCCAAGTTTGCATAATTTTCATCAATTACTTCTTGTTTGATTATTTTCTCTAACAAAAATATTAGATCTAGTTTCTTGTCATAATTTTCACCTGGTTTTCTGCCCCACAGTTTGAGATCCACTGATGTAATCCCAGACCAGAGTGGCTGGACTGTGGGGGCCACACCATCTGTTGCAGGATGAGTTGTTCCTCGTGTGGCTGAAGATAGATCTTTATGACTCTGGCTGTGAGTTTGGTGTCGTTGTCAGGCTGCAGAACGAATCTGGAGCCGATCAGATGCCTCCCTGCTGGTATTTTGTGACCATAAAACAAGTTCCTATACCTTCTGCACAGTCTGTATGTGTGCATGCTGGATGAACCGTAGTTTGACATTTTTAACATACACACATGTCGCACTTATTTACATTCCTTCCATCTTTGTTTAGGCATTCTTGTCATTTTACCCTAACAATGTAATTCACCACAATATTTGGCCACAATAACAATGAGCTTCAGGGTCAGACATTAAAATGTTATGCAGATACAGCAGGAATTAGTCCAATTACGGGTTTGGAATTCAAAAGTTTTTAGGCTTGATGCTTGAAAAAAAGGTCAGCTGTTAACACCAGCTGTAGAAATTTTGTTTTGTTCTACAACATTAAATATGCAAATATACCAATCTTGAATTTTGGCCCTTTTATGTGTCCCACAGAAGGTGATTGTGAATAAGTGGCTAAACGAGCTGGTTTTAAAGTAGTGAAGTAGGCCACAAAGTGCTGTACAGAGGAACCAAAGTGTTAAAAAGAAAAAGCAGCAAGTCTAGAGGGCAGGAAAAACAAAGCTGGGCTCCAGTCTAATATCTTAGCTTAGAAAGATTCCCAAGTCATTGAAGAGACCCTGAAGTATCTGCTTGTCAGGCATAATAAGAGCTCTAAATACTTAAAGAAAGCTGCTTCAGGTTATCATTTATAACCTCATTTGGCAGAGGATACACTGGACCATCATTCACGGAAGTAAAGAAGATAACAATATGCTATAATTCACAGCCACGCTCTATCAGACTGTTCATGAAAACAACCGACATAACTGACAAGCGCCACAGATAATGTGTTAATAATTAGTTCTTCACTTCATGCCATGACCTGCTGACATGTTTTTAAACCTCAAATGAGAGGTTGTTAAACCCACAGCTGAAGATTAAGCTGCTGAGATAAAATCTACTTCTTTTGAAGTTATTGCTTTGCGTGAAGAACGTAGGTTTATATATAAAAATATCTGAGGTATAAGTGAACTGAACATGAAATATTTAGACAATAAGATTGGTGGGCTGATTAAGGTCCAGAGGGAACACTGGGACTGTAGTTTGATGTGCTTCATAGAGACGTTGCCACACTCACGTGAATACACACACTCTGACCGTACTTGTCTTCAGGACTTTTCAGTTAATCTGAGCGATAAGAAGAAATGTGTGAGGACTGTGTGTGGATAGCTGTGATTTAAATATGGTGTAGAATAGGGCGGTGTCATATTGTAACAATTGTCTGTGATAACAAGGGTATAATTTTTTACATGATAAAACAGTGCCATGTCGAGATATAAATTATACAATAATGCTATGCTTTTAAGTTGCCTAGCAACAACGACACAAGCCCAAACATGTCTAAGAGCAGGAGCAGCGTGCTGATGACCACTGAGTACCTAAAAAAGGACAACCACCTCTATCCTCTAAGCAAAATTATTTGAAAAACATGCTTAAAAACTGTTACCATTAAAGGTGGAAACAACAAACTTGTTTCACCAAGTCTACAAAAGAAGAGATACTAACAGCTGGTGATGTGTAACACAAAAGTAAATAAATGACTCAATCAAACATCGCTGGAGTATTTGTTAGTTGCACTCTATGTGACAGGAAGAGCAAATGCTGGATGGTTATTACTCATGCGGTTATGTGGTGGTAAAGGAGGGCTTTAAGCAACTGGCTAAAAAGCTCGACATCCCAGGTGGACAATATTGCTTTAATTTCTGTTTTATTATGTGACAATATTTTTGCAGGCTGCTAAAGAATTACAAGGTTAAGTTACTTTAGTTAAATGTTAAACCGAAGTGTCATGATTATGTTATAGTTAAAATTCTCAGGACATCATTGTAAGCTCCATATTGTTATATTTTGCTTTCCAGTCACTGAGCTCATTTACTTTATTTCACTTTTTTCTATTTTCTGATTAACTGAGCTCCTTCTGTTCTGTAGTTTTTACCACACTGTACCATTTTAATTGAGCTATCCTACTTATTTTATGCTTTGTTGTTATATGTTGTGTTTATAGGTTTGGTATAAATTAAGTTTATCTTAAAACACAAATAAGAAAAGACTGTAAGGGGGTAGGACTGATCATGTATCAATTTCACACTTTTTTAGAAACAAAGCTAAGACACTGAAAATCTGAACTGTTCACACCATCCTAGACTCCAAGAGAAAGAACAACCAACACTGGATCCCAACGATCCTTCATTCTAATCACACATGACAGGGGCAGAAAATGAAGCTCAGTGCTGCCTCTAAGAGAGGCAACTCTTATAGTGAGGGTGGAGATGCTCTGCAGAACCAGAAGGACACCTGGTGAACCTCACCATGGAGATGCCCAGTGTGAAGCAGTAATAGTCCAGAGTTTGACGATTGTACAGAAGACATCCACCCAAAGTTCAGGGAGAGAGGTCCTGAAACTCTGGGTTTTGCTGCACTTCATTCTCATGGAATTTATACCTTAAAGCTAAGAATAAATATTCAGAGAAATCATCACAAACATTTCATCATCACTAACGACACAGCACAGCAAAACATTACAATCCAATGCAATCTCTAGCTTCTACATCATGCGCATCAGAATCTCAATGGAGGTTTTCTGTGTTGTTTACAGCAGCAGTTTTGACTATGAGGTGCTAACCTCTTAATATTACCACCTTACGATTATGACAGCCATGCGCACTGTAACTGTGATATAAAATGTTCATCCTGTTTCGTCTCTAAATTCTAAATTGTAATTTGATCTCAACCTGGGCTCATCTAAACTTTTTGCTGTTGCTGTGAAAGAAACTCAATCATTACGTGTAGCATCTGGACCGGATCATCTCATTAGAGGACTTGGAGCTGGCTCGTGCTGCTGAGTGAACTCGGCCAAAGCCAGTCCTGCTTACTGGATGAAACTGTGTTTGTTGCCTGGCAACCTTAGCTGATTGAACACTCCACCAGGAAGTTTTTTTCAGGGATGAGGATGACTCACTGGTGACAGGCAGATATGCATTCATCACCTGCTTGGGTTTCTGTGAGCGCAGGGCTCTGGGCTGAAATAACCTGCAGGGTCAGTTTCATGCAATGAGCACTACATGAAAAAACACAAAGGGATTTGTCACTTTTATTCAAACTGTGGATGCAGTGAAGGCAAAAAATTATTAATAATCTGATAATATTACTGGTAGCTTTACAGGGAATTTGTAGCACAATTAATCACTATCATCACCGATACCCACAGGACCATATTACCTATTTGTTCTGCAAATCAAATGCAGAAAACCTTCAAATATCCCTTTAGTCACAACACAGTATCTCATCCCAGCTCCTTCAGAGACATATTTACATGCAAATATTCTCACAACAATATCCTACCTCCTGCCAGTTTGGTCACTCACCACAAAAGAAACCACTGAACCAATAGCAAGACTACACAATAGAGCTTACATGATTCATGGCAACTTTCCCTCTCTAACCCACCACTGTATTGCACTCTTACATTCTTCTACCCTGACTTTTCAGAATTACACAACTAGGCAAGCCATTAAATTTTACTTTCACATTCAAAATCATTTCTCCTCTCTCTTCAGCACTTACTGCTATGTAGGCAAAAGATAGGACACATTACTACATTAGTTTTACATGCAGTTATTTCAGCACAAACTACTATTTGGACCGTTATTCGGTGTACTCCATATGGCCAACACTAAGCTTTACAATATACAATACATTGAAATATATTCCAATATACTGCACATATACTTGTATACTTAGATATTTATTTTTTACTATATTACCATATTTATATTTTTTATATATGTTTATATTTTACTTCGTCTTACAGCTAGGACTGCTACAAATAAAGAAACATACATAGACAGATGTTAACTAAGCAATGAATTATGAGTAAGCACAGCTGTTTGTGGGCTTTACAGGATAGAATACACTTGCAGGATAGTGCATGCACTAAAAACTGAATTAAGATCATTAGAGCAACAGCATTTTTCACAGTTTAAACACATGTATATGACACAATTTATCACATTCTTTAGTGTCAGTTAGAAAGACTTTGAAGTAAATGTATTTCAAAGAACACATGCTTTGTCTCTTCAAATCATGATGGCAACGAAGAAAACAGAGCTTTAAAACAAATGGCGACTGTTGTATTTTAACTCAAACCATCATCTGTTTCTAAAATATGTAAACCAAATCATCTTTAACAATAATCAACGATAACCAGTAGGCCTTACTTCCTGCAAGCCAACAAACTGTTGTGCTTAGTGTGGCCACACACCACTTTAGTTTATATGTTAGTTTACTCTGTCAACAAGTACTACACAATGCTGCCGGTTAACATGCCTGTTATCTGCTTTCTTGCACAGATCCCTTATTTTGTGTAAAAATCTAAAAGAAGAAACTTAAATGAAGGAGGAGTAATGAATAGAAATATTAATATTAGGAGTACAAATATAATAAATAAATGCAGATATTGTGTTATGAGGTAAGAATTTCTGTATCTGGTGTTGGAGAAAGTGCTGCTGCCAGCCTGGTAAGAAAATTTTCCCCCTTTAAAAATGTAAAACATTATGTAAATGGACACAAATTGGGAGCAGGAAAAATTTAAAATGTGTGTCTAGAGACACGGATCAATAGAACGGAGGTTATGATTATTTCAGGAACTCCTTTGAGACTTCGTTGGATATAAACATGTTTTGAAGGACACGTTCCACCTACGGACTCAAATTATATGCAGTCCAATTCTTTTCATTTATGTTGTTTTTACTGCATTGCTGCATTTCTTTTGCTGTTATACAGACTGTTTTTATGCATTGTAGTATGACTGTATTTTTTCTATATTATGCAGGAGAGGAACCTGCTTTGTGAACCAGTTTAAATGGAGTAAGGCCAGTTAAATGAAACGTATGCAGTGAAATCTTTGAAAATGCATGAAACAACAGACTCTGTCTATGGAGCTTCCCATCAGCCTTTAAATACTTCACATCACCTGGAGCAATTACAATCAGGTGCCACATAAGGACTGGTCTTTTGTTTTCTGCCCACACAGCTGCCAGCTCACTCAACGGCAGCAAACACTCTTTTAATAATCTGACTCAACATTACGACTGAGGGCAAGTTTAAGTTCTCACATATTGTTTTACTACATATAACATCAAGTAATTTATGCTGCAATCAGTAAAAGTGTGATGACTGTGAGGTTTGAAATGACCTTCTAACCTATAAAACACACAGTAATTAGGCCAGTTGGCAGCATTTAAGCTGGAAGACTTCCACTTTGCTGGGGCTCATTCAAGCCTCTACGCTATGGTAGGCTGCAGAAGATTTTCTGGGTTCACCCGCATGTTTGGTCACAAATCTGTGTACTTTTTTTTTTTTTTACATTAACAACTCCTGTGAACCCTTCTGTCAAAGAGGAACTTCTCAGATTCAACCAGAAGGTATCATGATAACAAGTTAAAGGTTGTTTTAAAACAAAGAAAAGTGAGCAGGAAGGGTACACGGGGGGCTTTGAAAATACATCTGCTTGAAAGAGTGCAGAAGAACTGTAACATATGACTCGCCATGTTTGCTACGCTGTGAACATGTTTTTACAAAATGCCTTGTTAAATGGAAACATTTAATAAGACATTTGTTGTTACTGCCTTTTTTGTATGTAAACGGCAAACTAGTTGTGGAAAAAGATTAGTTAAATGAAACAAAAATAAAAACCACACTTTGGCGAGAGAAAAAAAACCTGGAACGATATTGTTCACTTTACAAAAGTAACTAAAAAGATAAAAATGTAGAGGGAATGTCTTGAACTAGCTTGATGAGGGTTTGGTGCTGTGCGTCAGCTTTGAGCTTGTATTGCAATGTCTCACATAAGCTTACATTTTGCTCCTAACAAATAACCACTGCATTATGATAATTAGAAAGACTAAAACAAACACATAAACTAATACACACTACACTGAAACAACCAAACCCACACTGTAAAATAAACTGAGAGGAAACCAAAAATAAAAAGAGGAAAACTAATAAAAATACAAAACTATATTAACAGGTTCACACAAAGCTGATATCAAGATATTTAAAAAGGCAGATAAACGTTTTCTGCTTCGTTTTCTTCTAATATTCCCAAGTTTTATTTATCTCTAATTGCCTGTATTTTTTTTATTATGTTTGTTTGTAAGCCTGTTTTTAATATTACAGTGAATATAATACAGTGAATTTTCCCGTTATTGTTTTTCTTTATTTCTGTTTTTACTGTTTATTGCGTGTGAAGCCAGTTCATTTTTATTAACTGAAATTAAGTAAAGAAAAAACCAAACTGAGACTGGAACACTAACTACAATACCAGTCAAAATGAGTGAGTGTGTCCAGACTTTTAACTGGTACTGTAACGCAAGACAAATATACTTTGTAAATCTTTTTAGTTTCATATTTGCACAAAGTTTTTACCACACAGATGAAGAGGCTTTGAAAGCCCATTTTGAAATCATTGGCTTTCACATGGGGTTTGTACTCTAACACCTGTTCAGCACTTCTTATGCCTGACAAACACCCCAATGTAACAAAACAACTAAAACTGAACATTGTTAAAGGAGGAAACTAACCTGAAATGATTGAATCTACTTGAAACTAAAGAAAATTCTGTAATACCTCTGGTTTGAAACGCTATAAATATATCGATATATTTGTATATATCTGTCTGCTAGACATCTTCACGTGAAATTGATATGTGTGTATTGTCATGTGAAGGACAAATAACAGCAGGAGATGGCAGAAAGACACAAGGACAGTGGTTTTAATATCGTAAGTTACGACTTTGAACTTTTACAAACCCCTTGGCCTGGTCAACGTTTTCACTCTCAGTGCCACCCCCTCAACCTCTGACCTCTCACCCTGTGACCTAACCAATGAGCCGTTACTTAAACCACACCCACTTTAAGAGCGTGACTGACCCTGACCTGCAGACGAACCCTGCATTGCTCAACACTGCATACACACACAGTGCAATTAAAAGAGCAGTTAAGACCCCTCCTCCCACGTTGTCAATAGGCAGCACTGCTCTTTCATTAGCATTGATCGCGGCCGAGGGACATGTTAAAGAAAGGCAATCAGTGTTTCCAGGAAGCTCTCCTGAGAAATCCTAATGAAATGGACTAAACAACATGTGTCTGATTGCTGTTTAAGGACAATAACAAAGTGTTCGGACTGACTGTAGCATAATAATTTGGTGATCTGGTATATTTTTCCAATATTAAGTAGACATTTGGCCACTGGAAAATGACCGAGCAACAAAAGGTTACTGTTTAAAAATACACCCAAGCCTGATGGTAATCCTGGTAACTTGCTGACATTTTCCATTTGTTTACATATTTGGTAATATGTGAACTAATGGACAAATGACCTTGTGACTGGGAATGTTAATCTTCCACCAAAAAACCCCCCCTCTGGATTGGGTAGCCTTTAGTGTGCCGTGAATGAAGAGCTTCATATTTCAACCTAATTTGCGTGTCGTTCCAGCAACAAGAAAAGCAGGAAAGGCTTACAGCCATACAATCCTCTCCATTGATGAGATACTGTTACCTGGCAGACCTCACCTGACTATGAAACTGCTTTTCTGTCAATTTGAGCCTGTGAAAATGGGGGAGTATATAATTTCTAAACAGTTAATGAAATAATTGAGGCAAAATTTTATTATTGTTCAAAAACATAAGAATTTGAGTGTAACACCTAAATCCTGTTCTTTCTTCTTATAAACATTCATAGAGCAAAGTCTTCTTAATGTCCTTGAGTGAATATGATCAAACGCCAACCTAAATGATGTAAATTATATCATACAATATATGACGATTTGGTGGTGTTCCCAATAGAGTACTGGATTAAACTTTTCAAACTTTTCAAAATACAAGGACACAAATAAACAGAAAACAAAATTAGTATCTGGCTGTTTTTTGGACAAAACCTAAATACACCAAACTTTACAGCGTCATACTTTAGTGTTTGTTTCCAAAGTATCACACACTGTTCCACCCTCAGGGAACTACAGTTGTACAAGACCTCTACAAAGAGCTAGCATTATGAAAAGGAGTCCAAGCTTTGTGGTCGTTTTCAAAATCTCTGAAGCAGAAATGAAGTTTTCTGCGATGACAGTTGATGTCCAAACAATAACCAAGAAAGGTTGGCATAGGAGGTTGTCAAGCAGAGGCAAGATTGTCAAAGAAGATTTTTCTAAAAAAGAAAAATAATTGTTTGAATTTAACTTGTGTACCTTAGTTCTCTTTGCATTAATGCCTTCCAAACTTTAGATACTTACATTGGGGGCACAAGAGGAAATTGGAAAGGTCTCAAGAGAGAAAAAGCACAGTATTTTTGTTTTTCCTCTTCCGTGGAAAGGAAAGGCTGTTTTATCACAAGCCAAATGAAAGTAGTATATGTATGACTCAATGATAAGTCTTAAAATAATATGTGCATGTTGCTTTAAGCAGACCAAACAAGAAGTGGGAACTGAAGGGTTAATTCAGTAGAAGAGAGTGAGAAGCTCTAAAGCTCTTTCCCTCCAAAACCAACAAGTAAACAAAAATGACCCCCACTAAGTCAGTTCAAACCCTCTGTGAGATGTTCTACTCCCTCCACTTGGTCTAAAGCCAGCAGAAAGCATTAAAAAAAAGCTAGGTTAAACATCATTTTACTTTAGCCTGCCAAGCAAAGTCGTGCTGAAATAACTTGGCAATAGTTTTTCTCACATTTTGTTTTAAAAGAAAGAAAAACTTGAACTTAGGCTCACATATCTTCACACACTTGCAACACGTGCACACAAGAAAGAGAAAAAAATTAAATCACTTACAGGCCGGCTATGGTAGCTCTGCAACTGCAACCCTTCCTCCCTGGCTCTCTTCCTCTCTGTCATTTTCTTCGTCTGTCTCTCCTTCTCTCTAACCTCCTCTACCTCCTCCTCTTTCTCTTCTGTGTGTCTCCTGGGCTACACTCACCCTCAAGCCTTCTTTACCATCTCCCTCTGATTGGCTGCCAGTGAAGTGTGTGATTTACTGGCTCCTTCACCTAACAGATGTTTAGGTGAACAACACACACACACAGATTGGTGGTGTGGAGTTATGTCTGGCAGCCCCAGGGCTATAAGTGAGATAATGACACACACACACACACACACACACACACACACACACACACACACAGCTTAGTGTGTGTGTGTGTGTGCGCGCGCGTGCGTGTGTGCATGCGTGTGTACGCAGGCTAAGGTCAAAGGTTAGGTAAGCCCCAGAGCTGACAAGGCTGTGGGATGTGTTAGGGTCAGCACCTCGCACATGCACACACAAATGTACACATTAATGCAGCCATACATTGACACAGAGGGAGTTAGACGAAGGAAAATAAAGCAAAGCTAACAAAACTTCTATAAAATGAATTCTGGGAATTGGTGGGACCTCATATGTTTGCATACACTACTCTATAGAGCTAAGGACAAAGACTGTACACAAAAGATGGACATAGCCACCACGATGTCACTGTGATGGTTGGTGATGTCACAAAATGATGCCTTGAGCTAAACATTTGCATAATTGTCATCTTGGTGTTTTGAAACCTAAAGTGGCAAGAGAGGTGTGGATGCAACTGTAAAGCCCACAATCTTTTATCCCCCTTCTGGAGATGGACAACAGCCATAATTTACAGTTTCCTCAAGGCACTTTATATTTAAAGGTAAAAAACTGCAAAAAACAGAGAAAATGGCAATAATCAGATGAACCCCTATAAGCAGACACTTTGGTGACAGTGGGAAGGAAAAACTCCCCTTTAACAGGAAGAAACCTCAAATAGAACCAGGCTTAGGAAGGGGCAGTTATCTGGCATGACCAGATGGGGGTGCGGGGAGGAAGACAGGACAAAAAACATTAATGTCACATTATATTGACTAACCATCAAAACTACTAACTGTAACCACAAACTCAGGAATATGTTTTCTCATAACCTAGACCCAGGATGTCAAACATAAGGCCTGGGGGCCAGAATCGGTGCAGAAAAGACTCCAATCTGACCTGCTAGATGGCTTTGGAAAATGTAAAGAAGGGCATATATTTTTGGACTTTTAACCTTGTTTTAATAAGTTCTAGAGCTTTTCCTACTGATAAAGACTCCATGGTTATTTATACTACACCAAATTACTTAACAGATCTGTGCGGTATGTGGCCCTTGATGTAAAATCAGTTTAACATCTCTGACCTAGACAATTTGCGTTTTTTGGCAACCACAGGAGTCTCCCCCTACAGGCCATTAGAAAGACTACAAGTTTAAGGTAGCAATGATATGTGAAATAATAGTTAGCAACACAAAGTCAGTGAACTGACTGCCAGTGACAGCAAAGATTACTTTTAAGCTGACATACAGGGGTGGTAAATTCAGGGGTAACTTAGGCAACCATTGCCTGGAATGTCCATGAGTTAGTTACCAATGGTTAAGCGATAAAGTGAGAAGTGACAGGCAAATCTTGGACGAGGATTAAGTGTCTAATTGATTCACTTTTTGTTGTTTTCATCAATCCTCCACACTACTGTATATGTGTACTGTTTATCATGTAAGTTGTGGAATCTGAACTTGCCCCACAATTTACACAGCTGTGAATATACTCAAAAAGCGTTTACACATAGGGAGTCTAAAATATGCTGAATGCAAGCTGTAATGCAAACATGTGGTGCAGCAATTGAGGGGTATATTGATAGAAAAAGAAATTTAAACTAATTTTTTTTTGTTTTATTACTTTTTCTAGCAAAATTGAAGGAAATGCCATCAGCCACAATGTTAGATTTTATGCTTCTGTTAAGTTTCTGTTGTTCAAACAAATTGAGCAATTAGATGAGTCCGTGTTGGGCACTGGGAAATAATAAAGTCACAGACTAAATAGGTATTGATTTAGCATTGGCATATGAATCAGTAAGGCCAAAAAAATCACTACAAGCTGTATAACACTTGATGGTGGAGGTAAAGTAACTGCTAGCTGAAGCAAATGATGTTTTAAAAATGCTGTGGATTGTAGTGTGTGACTTGTTTGTGACCATTGATCATATCTTGTTCAGGAAAGTGCTGCACACCACAAATAAAGGTGGGAGGCTAAAACAAGGCTGCGACTGAAGGTGTAGATTGTTAAAGATGGGAACAGGATGCATAATAAATGAAAAGATGCCATTGTAATTTTATTGGTCCAAGAAAAGAAAGCGACTCTGCAGAGTTAAAGGCTTTCCTCCAGACAACAGCGAAATGGGATATTGATGAGGGTGTTAACAGCTGGCTGCAGTTCAAATGACTGACAGAGCAAATTCACACACACATGCACACAGGAACCTGGAACTGGTTAACCTCTGTCTCCAGCACTGATTTCACCCCCTCTCTCCTTCTGTCAAATATACACACACACACACGTACACTTTCACTGCTTTTCTTTCCCTTCTTTCACTCCATATCCATCTTTCTCTGCTTTACATCTCAGTTAAAACTCTTTACAGGATTCATTTTCTTGCCAGTTCTCTCTTTTTTCCTTCGACAACTTATTTTTTCATTCTGTAACATTCCCGTTTTACCTTTTCAGGCATTTTTGTATTCTGTTTATCATTATTACATTACACTTTGACTCACACGTTTCCAGTCTACGCTACATTATAAACATTGTGCACTAAAGTTGGAACTAAATATTGTTGCAGATTCATGTGAGCTGTAGCTTATAATTGCTTCTCATATTTCCTTATCTGATAATAATTACTTGACTCAATAATTAGAGAAATGTGTGGAGCATTACCATCATGTCGTAACCTCTTAGATTTTATCTTGTGATGTTTTCAAGAGCCCCATCAGTTGAGAACCGCTGGACTAAACTGCCAGTGGCGCATGAAGTGCTAATTGCACATCAGCAGGTGCAACAATAAACTGCTGCTGACATATCAGTCTATCACTATTGCCAATTTAATATTTGACTTAATCACCTATTTTAGAACACTTTGGTACTTTCCCTGAAGTATTCTTTTAAGACAAATTCTGTCCATTTTCTTTAAATGAAAAAAGGGATCTGACCTTTGCCCTTCTTTCATTTCTGTTTTCCCCTCTGCTTTTTTCTTTCCATTTACTTTTAACTTTGCCTCCTTTCTTTCATTTGCCTTTTTTGTTTTAATGTAGACACTTGCATATTTTTTGTAACATATATATTCGTACTGTTACCATGGTGGATGGTCACATAAAACATGACATGAACATGAAAGGTTAATATAATGAGGTCAGTATATATACACCAGTAATCCATGTGAGCTAAAAACTCAGCTTCAGATGCTATAAATGATCAGTTTTAGGCATTTTGTTTTTAAGTCAATCCCCATAGACTCCAGTGTTAAAATGCATACATTTAAAGCACTAAGAAGCATGTTTACAGACTGATACAAAGAAGTTTTTGTCTCTGTGAATAGTTCATTTTTAATTATTCACTGATTAGGAGACTACTAAGGCTTACAGTTAGTGGCATGTGTGCTTTGATTGACAGTCAGCTTCAGCTCCACTAGTTAAGAGTCTTTCAGCATTTCTGTCACTTTTTAATGAAAAAGAATTATGTCAATAATAATTTTTTGGTGTCGTAAAGACTGTCCAGGTTTCTGCTTTTAGCATTTACTCTTTTATTTTTATTAGTCTGCATTAATTAACAGTTATTTGTACCTGTGCATTGTGTTTATACAGTTTATCGATGTATCTTGTTAATCATACAGTATTTGGACCCTCTGGTCCAAGTATTCTGGCTCCAAAACAAAAACACTATAGCAATAGCCAAAATGCCAATGTTGAGACTTTAAAATGAGCCTGTGCTGGAAATGAGTATTTTTATGCTATCGTCTAATTATCCATGTAAAAGTCTCATTAAAATTAAAAATCACCTCTTTAGAAGTGACCTGTACAACAGTTCAGCAGATATTGATAGCATGATAGGCCACCTTTGGATAAATTAAAGTTTAAAGAGCTTTCCTATTAGTCTCACTAGACTCATGTAATACAAACATAGCTTTGGAGAGCTGCTAATGACTCAGTAAGTGAGAGGATAGTGTTGACAGGAAGCCAGGCATGCTCTACCTCTCTTTCTCTCTCTCCATCTGTCACATGCACATGCAACAGTTTGCAGATTGAAGACAAGCTGGCATCAGTTAGACCAACTAGACTCTGTATGTGTTTACATATGCTCCAATTAAGCAGAAAGTTTTTTTTGAAATCATAATCGTCATTTTCACCAGTGCAGAACTGATTTATAGTTTATGAAGTAATTTAAAGCTCTTTTTGCTCTTTTCAAGCGATCTCCTGTCACGTCTCACAGGCTTCAAAGTTTGTGTCCATCAAAAACTGACTGCACAGCAGAACAAGTTCAAACACGAGGGAAATGCAACCACGTGTGGTTTCTGCTCACTCTCGCTTTCTTCCTTCCAAACACTGTTGCTTTTTTCTCACGCGCTCTCTCATGTCCGTGTGTGTGTCAATAAGCCTTAATGACTTTCTCTCTCTCCTTTTCACGACTACACACATACACACTTCCTGTCTCTTTCAGTCAGTCTCTTTTTTCACTTTAAGGTCATCTTCACACACTATATGCCTTGCTCGTGGTTACAGCACAGTTAACCAGCCAAGCATTTTCCTTGAATTACTATGTGCTTACTACTATAACTATGACCTCAGTCAACTACTCTCAGATATAAGCATTTCACAAATGCTGGGTCAAACCTGCAGGTTAAACTACCAGCTGGTCACTTATGTCTCAGTTATGAAGATACTTGGTGGGTAAGTCTAAAATTCCCTCTCTTTAAGCTCTATTTTGATCACAAGTTCCAAAGGGGATCATTTGTTTCTCTCTTTGCTACATATTTCTCCAAATTCACCTCCTAGTGACTCACTTTGTCCACCTGCTTACTGTCTGCCTTGCGAGCACCAAGCTGCACCTGTTTTCAGCAGGTTTCTGTGCTCCAAGCAGCTGTAGCTGCAGCTGGAAGACGAACGAGTAGAAGAGAGCTGCAGATTAAACAGATTAAATAATAAGTGCAAGGACGCATTAAAGAATAAGAACAATCTAAGAACAACTTATTGTTATGTTGTTGAGAACATCTTCCTAAAATAAAGGTTTTCTAAAGTGTTTTTGAATACCGTTGTTTTGTTTCCATAATAAGCAGGAAATCTGGATGGTGATGCACCATCTGTCACAGCAAGCCTACTTTGGCAGTTGACTATACAGTGCTAATTATAGATAGAAATGATGACTTGGATATAAAAATATATTTGACACCACATACTAAATTTATTTGGTACATTTTTAAGATATTTAAAGTCATACACACACCACGCTGAATTTTTAAAATAAACTCCTGTTTTAAATGTCCCAAGATTTCAGGTAAAGTTATAGAGGATGTTATAATGTTATAAAAAGAGAAGAAAACTCGAGACATATATTTAAAAGTAAAGGACAAATGGGTGGGACATCAAGATTACAGCTGTTTACAAGTACTCAGGATCTTAAAAGAAAACACTTCTCTCTTATAATATAATATAATGTCTACGTGGATTGTATGGAAAGCTTAAACTTCAACAAATCACAAATATCCATGGACTCACCAGTCACTTTCAACTTTTTAAGCCTACAGGGTTCATTGAAAGAAAATGTGATGGGGCTGCAAGGCTACACAGGAGAAAAAAAAGACACTGTTTCACACAAATGTTTATTACATCTAAATTGCATCACTGGTACACTTCAGACCAATGTCAACCAAATACCTCTGGTGGACAAACAGTGCATGTGAGTCTACGGGAAAGGAAAAGATGCCATTTTCACTTTCACTGTGTCAACTGTTGGGTAAATGCTGCTGCAAAAAGCTTGTAATACTGAAAGGAAACAGGTCATCTTCCACAAGCCAAGTCGTGGAGGGGAAGTCCACTCCCCTCCAGTGTAAACAAACAAACTCTGCAGAGCAGAGCAGGGTGACTGCAAACACAGTAAAGTGATGAAGGTCGAACAGAAAGCCCAAAGAGGTCAAGTTAAATAACATAATGACACATTGAATGCTGACAAGAAAATAAAAATCTTTCCAGATGTCAGTGTTTTGACCCAAAACAGACAAATGTCCACCCCACACTTAAGACAAGTTCCAACAAGTATAAGAAATTGCTAACACTGGACAAACGGGGCAGAATAAGAGCAAACCACAGTAAAGAGCTCTCAGACAACACTTGTTCCAATCAAAGCTCAGTTGGATGTAATAAGCTAATTATTGTTATTCTTACAGTATTATTTAAATACTGTGCAGGGTTTGTGTAACATTATGATTTTAAAGACATTTTTTATACAATTTTAAGTGTCAAACTGGCTGAAAGGTTTTGGCTGAAAAAAAAAAACTAAACAATTATTTGGAGGTAAGTGAATTTACAAAGACCCATTTCTTATACTTGCTAGCAGTTGCAGGTGTAATCTCAGTTAATGTAGCTGGACAAGAACCTCTATGTGAAATGACAGACAATAAAGGACTACAAAGTAACACAAACAAAACTAAACTAACCTAAAAGAACACAAAACTTCAATATAAATA
Source organism: Pelmatolapia mariae (assembly GCF_036321145.2). Lineage (NCBI taxonomy): Eukaryota > Metazoa > Chordata > Actinopteri > Cichliformes > Cichlidae > Pelmatolapia > Pelmatolapia mariae. The sequence goes on along the minus strand of NC_086240.1, from coordinate 19,802,344 downwards.
CACACACACACACACACACACACACACACACACACACACACACACACACACACACGTCTGGTTTGCTATCCTCGTGGGGACATCCCATTGACATAATGCTTTCCCTAGCCCCTTACCCTAACCCTAACCATTAAAAATGAATGCCTAACCCTAACCCTTACCCTAAACCTAACCATAACCTAATTGTAACCCTGACAGTAAAACCGCATTTTGAGTGTGAAAATTGCTTTCAACCCCAAGGGGACCTGGATTTTGGTCCCCACGGTGCAGAAAGTCCCCACCAGGATAGTAAAAGTCAGATTTTGGTCCCCACCAGGATAGTACGAACCCGTACACACACACACACACACACACACACACACACACACACACACACACACACCTTGGCCAATCAGATCATGAGAGGACAGCTGAGGGCCACTGGTATTGATACCAGTGTCTACCATGTGCATCCAAGGTGTTCAGAAATCATTACTGTCTACCTCACCTCCTCTAGAAAGACAGAAAGCCCCACACAGCCGTCTGTTGCCAATCAAGCACCAGATTTGTTCCGGAAGCGTTGGCACAAAAAACCCTAAAATGTTTCAAGAAGGCTTTTCCAACTGTTTAGACTGGAATGACACACACTTGCAATTTGCAAATAAAGTCCCTTATTGATAAAATATTTTCCTGTTATGTCTTTGCTGGGGACACATTGGAAAACTTTTGCTTTTACACAGTAAAATGTGTGAGACCAAATGTATCCCAGACCACCAGTGATTGAATCGCAACATTTACACTTATGGCACTGAACTGACTGATCAAGGTGCATTTTAAAGCCAAGTGTAGCCAATTTAATTGAACAGTTAGCTACTATTTGAACTTGTATGCTGCACACAACCTTTTGTTCAACATGTAACCCTTAACCAGTCCATGAATTAGGCTTTAAAACATTTAGTCAGGAGAAGTAGAAGATCTAAAACAATTTGATCCCTATCAGGCTGAGCCTTTTGTTAGTTTTACTTGCAGGTGTGTACTTCTCTGTTTAGTTTGGATGGGGCGCATGCTGCTGTGCAGACTGCAACTACAACTAGAAAGGCTGAAATTGATCAAGAACCTAGAGAGATATATGGGCTGGATTAAAATTGCAGAAGGCCAGATTTGGCCTGTGGGGCTTGATTTGGACACAGGAGGTTTTATCTTACCATTTTACCAATTTGAACAAAATGACAGAAACAAAACACTTTTGCTTGAGAGATGAAAACGACATTTGTGAATAAATAAGCAGCCACGAGGAAGAGTCAGACTCATGACTTCTGATTCTGGAGATAATTTCTTACCCCACTGAATTAATTAATTCACTGATGTGTCTGAACCACAGGGCTTTAATGGTAACACTGGGTGTCTGAGAAGTGATAGGTTTGGCAGTACTAACAAGCAGGCTCCCCAGTATAACGGAAATGGCATAAAAGCATTGTTTTTACTGAAATAATGGAAGTCAGGTAATTGCAGTCTGTGTCTTTGGAGTGTCTGTTGTGTGCTGTCCAATCACAAGGATTGTATAATGAAGTAAACCGTCAGATGGTGTTGATCATGAAAGGCCACAAAGAAACCCCAAACACGCCCCAAAACATGACGGTGGTTGTAATAAAAACCCCAAAACATGTGGATTTGCTTTTATCACAATAATATAATCAATATTTCTGACTTTGTGAGTGGATGTCTGACTAGACCACTAACATCTGGCTGTCTATGAGTATTAGGTGCAGTTTTTGCCCTCAGGTCCAAAGAAAGGTTTGGCTGAAATCAAACAGATCGATGAGGTTTCCACCAAAAAACAGGGAGCTGCAGAAAATGTAAGACTTTCCAGAAACTTGTAGTGTTTGAAGATTGACATTTTTAAGACCTTTCAGACCTGCAGTTACCCTCAATTCTTGTTTTATATCTCAGTTTACCCAAATAACACATGTGGTATAGATTATGTAAATTAAAAATATGTACAACATTTATGTTTTGAATCTAACCTCTGACCTTGATGCTCCCCTCAAGGAAGCATTAATAACGTCCCCCTCAGGGAAACATATGGTAGCGAAAGAGCCTACAGGTGGATGCCAGGTGGAGGCAGCATCAGTAACAGCAAAAGATGTGTAAGAGAAGGTAAAGGATGTCAGAGTGTGCCATGTGGGTGAAGTCAGCTAAAGGAATCCTTGCCGTAATGAAAAAAAAAAAAAACAGTCATAGGAAATTTTTGGACTTCTCTCATTTTTATTTGAGTAAAATAAAACCCCAATACCAAAATCAATTGGAACGCTGTGCAAAATGTAAATAAAGGCAGAATTCATTCGATCTGCAATTCTCATAAACCCATATTTTTTTCATAGTAGAACATAGAAAACATACCAAATATTTAAACTATAATACTTTACTATCTTTTGAAAAGAAATTAGCTCATTTTGAATTAGATGGCTGCAACATATCTCAAAAGCTGAAACAGAGCAAAAAAAAAAAAAAAAAGGATGAAAAGTCAGAGGTACTAAAAAGAAACAGCTACAGGAACATGTTAAATTAAATAGGCTAATTATCAGTAATATGATTGTATATAAAAAAGAGCATCTTAGAGTCTCTTAGAAGTAACGAGAGTTTCACCAGTCTGCAAAAAACTGCATTTACAGATGTTCCTCAATAGAAAATTGCAAAGACTGAATATCAATACATAATATCATCAAAAGATTCAGCAACTTTGAGCGATCTATGTACAAAGCTGAAACTTTTGATCTTCCGAGCCCTGAGGCCACATTGCATTAAAAACTGGTTTGATTGTATCATGGAAATCACTGCATGAGCTCAGGAACCGTGCCATCCAGAAATTCATGTTACATCTCTATCACATGAAGAAGATGCTATGTGTGAACATGATTCAGAAACAATGGCATCTTCTCTGAGCCAAAGCTCATCTAGAATATACTGAGATGAAGTGGGAAACTGTTCTGTGGTCAAATTTGAAATTCGTATTGGTAATTATGGACACTGGAACCTCCAGACTAAAAAGGAGAGGGAGCATCCAGCTTATTTTTAGCAATCAGTTCAAAATTCTGCATCTGTGATGATATGATATGATATGATACGATAGTGCGTTAGTGTGTATGTAACTGGGAGAAGAACATCCAGAAAGGCAGCATTAGTGCAGAAAAACATATACAGGTTTTAGAGCAACAAATGCTCCCATCCAAAGTCTTTTTCAGAAAGGCTTTGCATACTTCAGCAAGACAATGCTATACTGCAGCTATTACAACAGCATGGCTTTGTTTCTCAAAGAGTGCTGAACTGTCTGCCTGTAGTCCAGACCTTTAACCAGCTGAAGACATCTGGCATATCATGAAATGAAAAATACAATAAAGAAGCCAGAGGACTGTTGAGCAGCTAGAATCCAATATGAGACAAGTATGGGACAACATTCCTTCCAAATAGTCTAGCAGCTGGTCTCTTCAGTTCCCAGATGTTTATGAGATTTGAAAATCATTATATTTAAATTTTACGCAGCATCCCAACTTTTTGGGAATTGGGGTTGTAAAAGTTTAACAGACACAGAACACATGGAGTTCATATCCCCAACATATAAAGTGAGACTGTAAATCGTGACAACACTCAGAGCAATATTACTCAGCACGCAGTTCTGTCAAGAAGGTTGATTTAATATCTCAAGGGGATTTCCCTCTTTCTCTGGATTACTCAGCATCGCACAAAGCGAACCACAGCTAATTTCCACTGTAGTTTGGTTGCTTTAAAAGGGCATCCTACATCTATAAAACCAGTTCAAAAGTTTATAAATCTTCTTGGTCCACCTGTAAAACTTTTACAGTATATAAGACAAGAAGTTCCATCAAAAACTCGAGTTACCCAGGTTTAAGGAGCATATTTATTCTAACTGGGCTCCTAAATAAACGTATATCAGTGTAAATATGAGCTTTTCCGTTGCTCACCTCCATCTTCCAGCGGCTGAGCCATTCTTCTCTCTGTCTCCTGCTGATATAGTATGGATCTCCAGCCTGAAAAGTTACTCTGGGGACTGGCCTTCTCCGCAGCCTCCCAGTCTCTCCCTGCATGTACACAAAAAGCTTGTTATATATTGTGTATACCATGAGAGTGATTGATTTAACCATGTAGAAAACATGCAAAATTGCTGCAGACACTTGTTTTCTCACCTCTCTGGGGGAGTCGCAGTTTCTGTCATCTGGCTCGTCTGCAGGGAAAAAAAAGTTACAGGAAATGGCTCATTTGTACAGGTTTAACGAGAGATTTAATGAGGATGTAAAGACGTGGTTTTCATCACTTTGCCCCAGTGTACTTATGTACAATTACCATTCCCTTAAAAGCTGCAACATGGAAGTTCTTTGAAAGGTAAAGTTTTAGATAAATGAATTACACAAAAGATAACAGTTGTTGTTGTAAATAAACTGTTTAAAGTTTTTATACTGAAAGAAAATTAGCAGAACCTTTCTGAATGCTGTTAAATCTAAGGTAAAAATCATATATGGGCAAAGAGCATTAAAGCTGTACCCTTATTCCTCTCCGCTGGCTCTTGTTTCCGACGCCCGCGCTTCTTACGAGGGGAGGGTGAAGGCGCCGGCTCCTCAGGCGGAGTTGGGGGGGCGTTTGCACAGGGGTCAGAGGTTGCCATCTCCTGGGAAACACACAGAGCACAGTCTAGGTATGAGAAAACTGTTGAACGCCCTCGTCTACACCCATCAAAGGGTTCCACAGACATAATAATCATACACACACGTGCAAACTCTATACTCACACATAAAACAAATGCCTAAAAACACACAGTCAAAGAGCTACTTCAAAACTGCACACACATATTAGTCTGCAGAGGGCGTCTGCACAGGATCAGTGTAATAAACACCCCCAGGTACCATTTAAACACACACAAACACACACACACACACACACACACACACACCTTTGAGGTGACAATGGGGGGGCTGTACTGATGTGATTAACAGTGCTAAATGATCCTAACTGCTCCTACGAGTTTAAATTTATATATATTTACAGATGCATGCCTAATATTAAGCACAAATTTAAAATTACTTTCAAGGTTTAAGTTATGAAAATTTCAAACAAATGAATTTACACTGCAAAATATCAATATGGCAATACTCGTGAATTATGAACTCAAACAATCTTCTGCCTCTAGTTCAGGGGCTAATCCTTTAGCTGACCAGATTTAATGATGCTAAACACAGGACACAGCAGGGTTTTTTTAATATGTGTGTGTTTGTGTGTGCATGTGTGTGTGCTGCTAAAAGATTTTATAGATCGTTGGTTAAAAAGTGCAGAGCCAGAGGTGAATGTCAAACTCAAATGCTACGCTAACTCTAGCTTACGCTAACAAGCATGCAAAGGCTGTAATGAGCAGCTGAGGCGGCCTGTAAAAGTCAGATAACGCAAAAAGGTGACTAAAAGGGCCTTGGGACACATTAAAATACTCCAGCACACACTTTTAACACTTGCAGTGAAAAAGAAACAAGGTTGTAATCCAAAGTTACATTTCTGGTGGCCTTACAGCATACATAATGGCTAAAATGTACTATTCTGCTTTAAATGTATGCTGTTGCCCTTTTGTAAAATAACAGCAAAGAGTCATCTACATTTATAGACCACCAGGTTCTTATACTTAATGTGGGATCAAGCAGGGTCTCCAGTAGTGCTGGGCGATATGGAAAAAATATTTATCACGATATGAATTATTTTATATCACGATAACGATATATATCACGATATACGACCTGACCTGTGGTCATCTAGAAAGTACGCAGTCTGTAAACAGCGAGTGCCGAGGGTGCAGTCTTTGTTTTGAGTTACCGTAAAGTATGTCGCAAATCCGGGTGCACGTACAGCAGCACCAGCTCGCAAACCACGAGACGGAGTTTCTTTGCGAAAAATATAATTTTTTTTATACTTTATTTTTTCTTGCATAAAGTTAAGAGCATGTATAGTGAGAAGACAACACTAATATATTTGCCACAGGCTATTTAACCCTTTAAGACCTACCATAGAACCAAGACCGCCAGAGCTTATCTTTATGTTTTTACATGCTGTAGTGCCACTTGTGGGAGTATTTCAAGTTTCCATATATCAATACAACCGTTATAGCCCAAATTTTAATAATATGTATGCATTAAGTCCATTTTAACAACATAAATTGCAAAAACTTGTAGTGCAATAAACTACAAAAAAATTGAAAATCGTTTTTGTTTTGTTTTTTACATATATTTCTAGTTAAAAAAAAATTTAAGAGGTGTATCCCTCAAAACTGTAAATACAAAAGTTTCCAACCACGAGAAATTTATTTTGAGTGTCTTCATAGTTTTATTTTTGAGATACACTAATTTTTATATACTACAGGAAAAATGAAAATAAATATTATAATGCATCAAAATAAACTATTTCCAACAGTGTAATTTGAGTTCTAAGCATCCCAGAAACGATACAGAAAAGCATAAAGTCAACATAGGCTTATAAGGCCCTTTCGCGAAAATGACGTCACTTCCGGCTTCGGGCAGGTAATGGCGGACATGCGATAGTTCGCGCTGACGTATATGCCAACGTAGGAAGTCTTATGAATGTCGGCAAAGCGTGTTTCTGGAATATTATCTTTTTGTTGCTGCAAGTTTGAAATATTATGTTTTTGTTGCTGCAAGTGCTTCTTATGCAATTTTTGCAAAGTTATATGCGGAAGGAAACCGTGACCTTGGACAAGCTAATGGCATAAGATGTAAGTACAACTCCTCCGGTTTCACATGCAAAAAAATAAATAAATATTGCACTACCTTACGTGGTTCCAGTTCTACAGTGGTTTAAAAATAGTTAGGTAAAACGGAGTGTGCCTGCTCCGACCGGTTGTAAAGGGTTAATTATATATTTTATGTAATAATTTATAAAATTTGGGTTAGTACGATATAAACGATAGAAGACAAATGGCACGATAGACACTTTTCTATCGTCCACACGATATATATCGTCATATCGCCCAGCACTAGTCTCCAGACTCCATATAGTGACAGGGTAGCACTTTATATTTGTTTACAGAGTTAGATTCAAAACTAGAGTTATAAAAGTAAAAAAAAAAATGCTTTAAAGATTACTCACAATACTTCGTCAACACTTATTAAAATTAAATCAAATGCTAAAGGGAGAACTATTCATAAATATAGTGTTTTATAGACTTAATAAATTACAACAAACACATCAAACTCACACTACATAAATCAAACCAATCCACTAAAGTCAACCACTTGGTCCAAGTGGTTGACTTTAGTGTGAAACTTGCTATTTTAAATAATACATTTGTGTATTACTGTAAAAAGCATATTAAAAATTGTGGATATCTACTGATAATAATACATTAGCTAAAATGAATTAAAAAGATGTGAACAAAACACGTGGTATGAATTAAACAAGCTGAAAATGATAAAAAAAAAAAAAAAAAAAAAAAAAAGTTAGCACACCATTGTCTATCCTGTGAACCATGACGTGCCCTTGATGTGAGCACGTGGCCTTTAACATTTATCGTTTTAACCCAAATATGAAATTAAAGCTGCATTAAACAATAAAGAAAACACTAAACCAGCTCCTAACTTTTAAGCAAACAACTGACTACTTACACATTCAGCAGAAACAGAGGAATCTGGGTTTGCAGTCATCTTTTTGGCCACATGTTGAATGTAAATTCATTTCAGCCCTGGTTTGGTCCACAGACTCTTGAGAAAAATATCTGGATGTCTTTGGGTTGCTATAAGTGCTCGCCGTTCTTCAGCTACTTCGCCTCTCCGTCATTTAGCGCTACACAGAAAGTGTACAGCCGGCTTGAGTCAGCTGGTTATACACTTCCTTTTGCAAGAGCAGGTGCACTGGTTAAGCTTCACTGAACCAATCCTACGATCTGATTGAAAAGCAAAAGGTGTATATTGCTTAATGCAGCTTTAAAGATGTGCTGATATTTATATGATAGTTTATAGTGAAGAAAAAGGCCACAAATGCGCTGCAAGCAGGCCTAAATGCATCGAAAAGCAAGCTATTTTTAGCACAGTGGAACTTTCACCTTTTCAAACAACTTCTCTTTGCACTTCCTCTTCTCTCAGAATCTATCGTCGCCTTGATCTTGACTGACAGACAGCCTGGAAAGTACCTGACTTTACTCTACAGCTGACAAACTTTAAACTGGCTGTGTATACATTGCAGCAATCCAACTAAGGGCAGCTTTTAGTTGGATGAAACGTTTGATTACACCCAAGGGTAGGCTGAACAGAGAACAGGATGTATCAAACAATAAAACAATGGTGCACCAAAATAATAGAATAAGCAATCACACTACAGCAAATTAATACATGCCAGCTGTGTTTATGTTTTACAGATGTACAGTCGAAGTAGCTGCATGTATTGTTAAAGTGTAAGATGTGAAAATAGGCAAATACCTGTTGTAGAGATCTGTGTTTTTCCTGTATATAAAAATTATAGAGTCTACCAAAGAAACGCTGGGATTTTTCATTATGATTTGAAAGTACAATTTTGCTTATCAAATGGCCAGAAATAAGAAAAAAAATGTACAGACTTCTGTTAACTTAAGTAACACAGACTAATTAAACTTAGTTATATGCAGACCAGTTGCGCTTATGTGCATCCCCCAACCCTACCAAAAGGCCCAATCTGAGCCAGTAAAAACCCTGGAAATGTGTACTGCAGGTATTTTTGCTTAAATTGAGCAAATAAGAGGAGAAATGTCAAAGCTATGCACAAGTCACATCAAAGCACACCACCCAGATTTCCCCAATATTTTTATGTTTTTAAGTCCCGCACCCACCTGTTGTGAAAAATTGCAATACATGCATCCATAGTTTGTGTTATCCTAGCTGCCAGATCATAAGATACAGTCAATATACACATTTAATACCAACACAGCTTGGCAACCAGATTGAAAGGGAGTCACACACACTGAGAATATACAACCTGAGGGCTATAACTACCCCACGACCTTCTCCATCTGACCCTGAGTGTGCAAAAAGCAAAACAAAATAACCTCCCAGAAATCAGTGCTCAGGAATCCCAAGGCAAGCCTGTACTGCTTTACATAACTAAAGACTAATCTCAGTGTTTTAAGTGTATGTCTATCATTTTTCATGTTAGCAGTGTTTTCATTGCAACCTATAAGTGGAGATGAGTGCAGTTATCGATTGTATGACTTTTTTTTTTTTCCAGTATGATGCTCTAGAAAAAAAATTCTGTCCAGCCTTAAGTTTGATGCATAATGAATTAGCTGCAAAATAGGCATTAAAATGAAATGGAATCAGTAAATGTGGGTCGACATACATATACATATATATATATATATACATACATATACATATATATACATATATATACATATATATATATATATATATATATATATATATATATATATATATATATATATATATATATATATATATATATATATATATATATATATATATATATATATATATATATATATATATATATATATATATATATATATAAATAATTCTTCTAGTATGGATCACAGAATTGCAACTTCAATAAAGTTGGAAAGATTCAAAACCTCTATTAACGCTATTTGAATCTTCATACAGGCGCATGTTCATTATTTGAAAATTAAAATATACATTAATAAATGAAGACATTAAAAAAAAGGCTTATCTCCTAAAAAGTCGTCTGTAGCAGTCAATATACTCTGTTTTCATTGACAGCAAATTAATTAAGTGTCCAATTACTAATCAGAAGCCGCATATACACAGAGGTTTTGCATGGAAAGAATGTAATACTGCTTAAAAGCCTAGCTACAATTTCTTAAATCACATTTTATACAGTAACTGGAAACAAATTAATGTGACTATATTTACTGAGTTTGCAACTGGGTGATACAACAGAACAAAGTAGCAAATCTACACAGAATGGCTGAATCTTATGGCAGGATCTTAAGAGAGCTGTGCATAGGTGAATGCCTCCAAACCTCAATAAAATGAAGCAACATAGCAAAGACACATGGGCCAAAATTCCTCCACAGCAGATAAAGTAAACTGATAAAGTCATACTGAAAATGATGACTTAATTTGTTGCTGCTAAAGGTGGTTCTATAATCATGGGGGCGTACTTAGTTTTTTTTAAATCAAGTATACCTCAAGAATCCTCTGAAAACATTCTTTTACACAACTGTGCATGTTCTTGGGTTGTTGTTTTTTAAAGTATAGGTTTTGTTTTTCAATAATTTAAGTTCATACCCCTGTACTGTAACACACTCTCACAAGTTACATTCACATCTTAAATGCTGTTGACTGTCTTTGGCACTTTATTGCAACCATTTGCACTACTGTCATACCTGCTACCGTTGGTCATTTCCACTACTGTCCATGTACAACTCACAAGCTGGTCTATCTACTTATTTATTTATCTATTTATTTATCTTTCACATCTACACTGCTGTATATAGGTTTCACTTTTAATATACATTTCCCCAAAATGTGTCCTTTATCTTTTTTAATTCTTAATTCTTCCTCACAGTCAGGTGACAGAGAAATGCATTAGTGCCATTAATTTATGGCACTTTTTATGATATCTGTGATAGATGTAGAGGTATAATGAACACAAACAAAATGACCACACTTTGTACCTGACATTGTTTCCCTTACTCATTATAATCAGGTAAAGTTTGAGTGTTTTCTGGCAGATTTTTGACTTTTATATGAGTCGATTATATTTATATGACTGCACATAGAAACTCAACAAAACACGATCTTTTGCTTGCTATTTTAAATGTTTGAAACCAAAATTGTCATTTTTATCCACCAGCCACATGTCATGATACTTTTTTGTCAGACATGCCAACCACAATCTGTTCGCAATCCATCTGTGACCTTTTTGTGGTCTGGATGCAAAACGGAAACACCAAAAGAAACCAAACGAAACTCCACATGCACCAAAAGTGAATCGAAAGGTCTGGTTGACATGCATAGTCTGACTGAGCTAAGAGCCAAGCAGTTTAAATAATTATAGTTTAGCATAACTTAAGATTGAATCTAGTTATTATAGTGCAAGGAGAGTTTCATTATTTATAAAAAACTGAGGGGGATTTTCATGTACAAGCATTGCATAAATGTTGGGAAGTGTTCCAATATAACTCTGTAGTCCTACTGTACTTCAAGCTACTTTAATCTACAGTAACACACAGGCATGCATAATAACCCACCAGCTGCTCCACACATGGTTGAAGCAGAGAGGAAGAAATGGGATCAAAATGAGAGAGGAAATAGGAGGAGGAGGGGGAATACTATCTTAACTTAGAAAAAAATACTAACCAGCAGGAAAACAAAGCAATGAAATGATGAAGGAAACAAAGACAAAGGCCAATTTAATCATCCACTAAACCATCATCATTACTCTAATATTATGTGTGTACAGGCGAGAGTGTGGTTACTTTTGATGGAAGAGAACAAGTGGAGAGAGAGAGGAGAAATTGAGGCTTTCTCGACCCATCTTCGCTCTATATATTTACTGACAGCTCCACCCTGGAGATCCACACAATTCCTGGTCAGACTCCACGGTGTGATTGTGTATTTGTGCTTTTCATATTTGTATGTCCTGGTGGGGACTTTAACCTGAGTGCACACCAACCTTGGAGGACTTGTCTCACTACAGGGAGCATAAAACTTCAGGGATGTGTGTAAATAGTCAATTCGATGATGATGATGCATTGTTTATCCATTGCAAGTCGGCCAAATAAATGCTAGCCTATACATCAGGGGTGGCCAACTCCAGGCCTCGAGAGCCAGTGTCCTGCAGGTTTTAGATGTATCCTTGATCCATCACAGCTGATTTAAATGGCTAAATTACCTCCTCAACATTTCTTGAAGTTCTCCAGAGGCCTGGTAATGAACTAATCATTTGATTCAGGTGTGTTGACCCAGGGTGATATTTAAACCTGCAGGACACCGGCTCTTGAGGCCTGGAGTTGGCCACCCCTGCTATACATAAAAGCTCTCCTATGTCTGCTTAAGTTTCACATTACTAACAGAAAAAAGTAAAGCCCAGAGGATGAGTTGGCTCCAATAGATAACTTCAGGTTTAATCATGAGTTTTTAGATGAATTCTTATAGGGGGTACATTCCCATGCCAACTTATGCTGCACACCTACAGTAGGTTATGCGCGAGGTAAGACAGCAGCAAGTACAAAACCAGCTTAATGACCAATCAGTTCTGTGGAAAAAGGCGTTACCATTGCTGGAAAAGTCTGTGGTCCTAAGTGCACAGTTAGAAGAGGGGTCTTTTAGAGGTAGTTTACAGTTTTGACTTTCTCTGACAAAAATTAATACGAGATAGCAATCCTTATAAGCAACTTTATTCCTTGCTATATTTTCCTGTTGGCTGCAAAGAAAGTTAAACTTGTTTTATAAGTGAAAACAGGGCACTTAAGCCTTTTACTTGCCGTCTTATATAAAATGTAGGTAAGTGGTTTGATGCTTGGTTTTGTATTTGTTGTTCTTTCAGCTTCTTTCACTTGTTCTTAGACCACTGCAGCTGAAAGAACAACGCTAAAACTGCCTCACACACAACCACACACATACATATATAAACAACCTTACAACTTAATTGAACATGCAGTTGTAATTATATATCAAAAAGACTGTAATCCAAATCAGTCTGTTAACTTTGATACAGAGTAGGCATTTCTGTTGGCTTTCTTTTGTCGTTTCAATAAACTTTATTTATAGAGCACTTTTCCAGTCTTACTAACTAAAGTGCACAGAGCACACATACTCTCTCTCTCTCACTCACACACACACACACACACACACACACACACACACACACACACACACACACACACACACACACACACACACAGTACTTTTAGTACTATATTTTATCTCTCAGACACACACAGCTGATTTGTGTGCAGCAGCTTTGTTTGTTGGTTTCAGTCTGAATTACATATTTAACATCTGTACTTTTCTAATGTTATACTTTTATCTTCCTTTGTAAAATTGTTCTACAGTTACTAGATCTGTACATGCAAGCCAAGATTAGGAATACCTGGGCTGATTTATCAATTGATAACCACCTTTATATAACCACTTAGCTTGATTGCTGAAGTTATTAAGAGAAGCCACAGAAGGAAAAGACATCCTGGATATGTATGTAGTACAGCACTGCAGTATTACACATTGTAGAAATATTAAATTAGGGTAATACAATAATAACATTTAGAATTAGGTTAAACATTGTAGAAAAGTTTGTCTGCTTGTTTTTCAGCCACAAAGCAAAGTTAGCAACATCGCCAGTTTGTAATGTTGCAGCTCAGTCATTACATTGTGTATTTGTAGGGTAGTCGGTTAAAGAACTTTACTGGTGTTACTAAGATATTGCAACACCACCCGCCACTAGAAGATGTAGTGAGATGGAAACTAACAAGTTTTGAGGCAGTAATGATGTAGGAATTGGGTTGCTCCATATACGCTGTACAAAATGCCACACAGTTCACGGACATTTAAAATATGATTTGATGATTTGTCAGTTATGTCTGTTTTCTTACTTTCAGACTGGTTGAGTAATCTGATTTTTTTTCTCCTGTTTAAAGTAATTAAAGTTAAGCTTAAATATTCACTTGTGATCGTTAGGGTTAGGTTAAGGGAATGCTCAGTGTCAATAAGTAAACCCCACAGAGATTATGGAAACACATTTGTGTGTGAGTGTGTGACTGTGTGCCTGTGTCTGACAGGACCCACATTAATCCTGCTCGCTTTGTCAGGGCTCAGACATCAAAGCATGATCAGACCTGCTCTCCTGCACACATGCATATCCACAAACATACACACACGTTGGTTTTTCTATATTTATGAGGGCACTAACTGACAATCTAATCTATCCTAATCTTCAACCATCACAATGAACCATAACTACAACCCTTTGTGCGCTGAAACCAAATCCTAACCCACCTATTGCCTTATAAAATGTGAGGACCTGCCTAAATGACCTCACAACAAAGGTTTTTGGTCCGTGCAAGGATATCAACACACACACACACACACACACACACACACACACACACACACACACACACACACACACACACACACACACACACACACACACACACACACACAGATAATACACACTCTTTCCTTCTGAGTAGTTCACTCAGTATTCCTCTTGTCTGGGGCTGTTTGATCAGCTATATTGACTTGCTGATTCTGCCACAGAGTTCAGTCGGTACAAAGACACAAAGACACACACACACACACACACACACAAAGTAAGCGGTTAGAGAATGAATGCTGAGAGAAATATGACAGAGGGGAACTGCCAAAGACCTGAAGTCAGTGCTAGTGATGAAATATACCACACAGTGTAATTATTACAGTGCTAATGCAGCTCTGTAACACGAGTCACAGGTTATTTACTGCTGGACTAAGAGAGATTGGATGGATGCCAGTTCAAACTCAGAGTAAAGCTTGAAAAGGAGTAGTAAGGAGCATAGTCACAATGGGTAAAAGTAAACGACAAATACAGCAGCAACATTCTCATAATAAATGTGGGTCCTGCTTTCCACCAGGCACTGTCAAAATTAGCAGATTGTTTGACATATTTAAAGAAGTCATGGAAAATGTTTCCTTGTAAGTATCACTATTTTTCCTGATTGACAGACCCTTGAAATACACAGGGGTGGGTTGAAATCTCTTGTTTTGTTAAGTCACCTTTTTTCTAGCATTTGTGGTCCCTCATAACTTCATAAGACATTAAATGTTCATTACTGAAAAACACATTTAAGTTCTGTTTAAAAACTGGGACTAAATACATTTTACACCCACTCCAGGTGTCACAGTCTTAAACTAAAATGTTTTTATACAATAGTTTCTGAAACAAGTACCAGAAACAAGCACTGGTTCCCTGAAATTTTTAACCTGAATTTTTTTTTTTTAATACATATTTTGCTGGAGAAAAGTTCAAAAATTCACATCACTATATGAGGCTGGGTGGCTGTTAGTGCCTGACTTTCCAAATGTACCATAATTTCATTCATGATTAAAATTTTTAAAATCCCACTCTACTGGTGAACAGATAAAGTGCATGCTGAGGCTTTCCAAGTGGTTTAAATGCATTATACGTTTATTACTGTAAGACAAGAATCACTGCCACAACACTAACTCTGGTAAGTGTTATTAGGAAAAATCACTAATAACACATTTGCAAAATGACATCACCAAACGGCATGCTGGGTAATGCTAACTAGCCAGGTAACTGTTGGGAAGAGGTTGGTGAAGCATTCAAGAACAGTGAAGACAGATGGAGGATGTAGAAGTGCAGAGAGTTAAATCTGCTGTTATATCTGCCCACACAGCACAGGTTACCAGGTAATGCAAAGTTAGCACAAGGTTTGGAAGAAATTGGAGTTGGTTTCATACCCACATCGAAGCGCTAACAAACTAGATATTTGTTTAAAAACAGCAAAGTGTCATTACATCTAAGCTAGAAGTACATCAGGCAGGCTGTTAAGTTGCAACTCTATGTTACTGTCCAGGGTGCACCCACCTTGGACAGGTCACCCTGGACTTGCCCTGCCAAAGCTGGGACAGGCTCCAGCCCTGAATTGGATAAACACAGGAAAATGAATAGATGGATGAAAAAAAATCTACTTCTATAACCCAGTGCTAATCATTTAAATGCCAAACATAATGTCTTTTTCTTGCAAAATGTGAGCACTCATCTTACAATGATCCAATAAAATATGATTTGGGACATTAAACTAACCTTAGTGATAACTGTTGGCTTGCATTTGGCAGAGGCTGGGAAGGATATCATAGGTGGAGGAGTGTGTTTGGATCTTAGGTGGCAAAAATTTTGCTCACAACTGTTGAGTCCTTTATCCTCCTCCTACTCCTTTTTTCTACAGCTCAGTATCAGTCAGTTTGTGCTTCATGCATTCAAGTCATGCCCACTTCTGAGCAATCCACCAACCTAAAGTCATATTTTTATGACTTTAACTGATGCTAGAGATGATCTAACTTCTGTTCCAGCCAGACTTTAAGTGGTATGTGGAAAATGTGGGGGCTGGAGCCATGCTGACCAGAAATTGATGAGTGTATTAAACTGCCATTACATGTGGAGGGAGAGCAAATGCAATGACTACATCTGCAAACAGTCAATGTGTAGGGGACTACCCCTTTCAAAGATACACTGCTGATTAAGAAAGAAGTCTCTCTCTGTAACACACTGAAGCAGAAAAAAGCAACCCACACAAGCTACTATGTCAGACACACTCAAATGTGACACTTAATGCAGTAAATGCGCCTCCAGATCAGTGTGTTTCTGTATGATATGATTTGACTACAGCTGATGCACGGCAGCTCGCAGGTGTGAATGAATAAGAAGGAAAGTAGTGCATGCATGTTTAGCAAACCTCTGCAGATTAGAGAGGGGGTTTTTTTTAAAATAGGTGAACAGATAATCAATCATTCTTCTGCAGTTTAAAGCACAAAACACCATCAGGCTTTAAGTACAGTACTCACAGGAAGCAGCTGTTTGCGTTTCCTGCTGGGACGACCCACTCTGCGCTTGTTGCGGGGGCTCGCCGGTGTCCCCTCCTCTGGACTGTCCTGGTCTGCACCATCTTCACTCTGTGAAATTACAGAGAACCCACATCAAAAACTCAACGAAGACTGTATGAAGTTATAATTGATGTCAGCAGTAAGACCGCATTAAAGCAACACTGACTAAGGGCAATGTGGCTAAGAAGCTCTTCAGGGCAGAAGTTGAAAAACAGGATGTAATGAACACAGGGCACCATAGCAGTATTAATAACTAAGTTGTTTCCTGGTTTTAAAAAAGCCACATTTCACACATTTTATGTCTTTTTTACCTTTAAAGAAAAAGGAAAAGAGATAAACACGCTACTAAAACAAGGAATTTAAAGCTTGACCATGTCCTGATTGAACAAAGCAGTTCTATATCTATAAATGAGCCCAATGTGAAAGAGAAAACCAGTAAATTACATGGTTGCAGACATGAACTCCAGCTGTGACGCAGACAGGATGTTGTACTACCAGACCTGCTCACGATTGATCTAAGCATGGACACAGAGCTCCAGAAGGCTGTTATACTAAGCCACTTTATTGCCATCTGACATTTACTGTGCTTGTTGTTTTTTAACTACATTTAGTAAGTAATTTTATTTATTCTGCTTTTTCGAATTTATTAAACAACTTTTCTTTATAGTGCCACTTTATTGTTATATATTTAGCTTTTTTTGACATTGCATTTTGATGTGTTTTGTTCCACAATTTACCCTTTGAGAGCCTTTATTTTAGTTACATTACTATTTAATCAATCTTTTGAGCAATTCTTACCATATGTAGCTGTGTGTTGAGTCGCATTTTTTGTCATTCTGTTTAATTTTTCTAAATATTTAAGATATTCTGTCAGAGGTGTAGTTCTTTTAAGAGCTGTTCACCTAGATACTGCCATGAAGAGGTAGAAAAAAACAAACAAACAAATAACCACAAAGGGAGAAGGTAGAAATAAAACTTCTATACATTCACTTTCTGCTTTTTATCAAGCTCACAAGAGGCACCAGTCTAACCAGAGATGCCGAGACCTCCCTCTCCCCAGGCATCTCCTCGAGCTCTTTCAGGAGGAAACCAAACTAGACAAGAGACATAATCTCTCCAGCATGCCCTGGATCTGCACTGGGCTCTCCACCCAGATGAATATCTTAGAAACACCTAGGAGGCATGTAGTAAGTGTTGTGTTCACACGTCTGAATCATCTCAACTGGCTCCCTTTGATGTGAAGGAGCACCCTGAATATGAAAATGACCAAGCCCTCGCCCATCTCTAAAACTGAGCCCAGGCATCTGTTAAAGGAAGCTCTTTTCTGCTGTACCTCAAATTTTTGGTTACTACCCATAAGTTCATTGAGACCTTTGCTTTAACACGCTGCTGCCTCTTTTGACCACAACAGACCAGTACAGCATCTACATGACAACAGGCCTGTCAGTCTATCTGCCCAGAAACTCAATACAAACCTCGAAACCTTCCCGATGTAAGCTGAAGGTCTTTACTCAATGAAGCTAGGCGGACTACAACATCTGCAAGATACAGAGACATGACTATGACCCCATCAAACCTGACACACCCCACTACCTGGCTGCACCTAAAATATCTGTCCATAAAAATTATGAACAGAAACAGTGACAAAAGGCAGCTCTAGAGGAGTCCAAAGCCCAACAGGAACGAGTCTGACTTATTCCCAGCAATGCAAACAGAGCTCTAACTACAGCTATACTGAGATTTATTCCCTGTAACAATGGGACTGATATCCCACTCCCAAACAGGACAACCCAAGAGATGTGGTCAAAGTCCACAAAACACATGTAGACTGGTTGGGAAAAATCCCATGCACTTTCAAATATCCTCAAGGGTGGAAATACAAAATATTTGTGATTTCAACAATAAAGAGGTTTCAACAGCTGAAGCCTTGTTTGTATGTGTCCCCCGACTGTTATTATGACCCAGCTCTGAGGTCGTAGCATTGAACAGTGATGTACCTTTGCCCCAATTCAGCACATACTGTTACTGTATAGTCTACAGGCATCGAAATTAATGTCCTACACGAGTTCAATAGATCAATTTCACACAGTGTTTCTTGCAGAAAACAGTGCAAAAATCACAAAGCGTGTAGGCGCCTTTATCTGAACCAAAATGAATTAATCTAGGTTGTTTTCTAAGCTTCCTCTGCTCAGGTCACATCAGCGACAAAGAAGGATGTTGGTAGACCTGAGTTGTAGACTAGCAGTGGTGTAATTTTACAAAAATATAGGGAATAAAAATAGCTTGCTGCACCTGTGTGTGCTGGGTGTTAAAGCACACCACAGTGCTCTGTGTGACGATGAGCTGAAATGAAATTTGCCTACATTAATTTCTCTTTTTTTATATTACACCAAACAACACTTTTACAATGTCCTTATGGTGAAAATGTTGGCAGCTCAGTGGTGTGACAACAGTGGCTTTCCTCGGACTTAGGTATGCAGTTTTACTTGTTATGAATTGCAACTTCAAACAATCCCAATGATTCAAAATTGTGATACATGAAAGTGTGAAACAGTCATGCAGCGTGCTCTGAGAGGACAAAAAGACACCTCAGACTATGGACAGCGAAACTCTGCTGTGATAAATGAAAACAGATGGAGACATGCAACACATTCAGCACTGAAATTAAAAATAATTATGTCACAAGAAAGTACACATTAACCTCTAAATGTTGTGAAGTTTCTTTAAAATAGGAAACCACAAATGTAATGTTTCTGTTAATCGAGATAAATGAGACAACATCGGGGACTGCTGAGGCACTTAAACTTTATGGGGCTGTTTGCCACGACTAAATCAGTAAAACTAGTGAAAGAAGCCAATTTTATGATGAGATACATGGTGAAACTGTTATGTGGATTGTCACATCTGGATTCTTTTAGTCTGGATATAGATCCAGTGAACTGCGTTTGCTTGGAGTCTGTTGTTTGACAGTATTACTATAACAGGTATTTACAGATTTTATAAATTAAACACGCTGAATGTGATGGGGGAAATAACAGCTTTGTTTATCTCATTAGTGTTACCTGTGTTTAGTCTGTCACACCTGTCTCCCATTAGTCTCCTAAGTGAATATACCTCCTTTTTTTTTTACCGCTTTTTTACTCCTCAATGGCCAGAGGAGTTGTCTTGTGCCTTTCCCAGTCAAACTTCCAAGGCATGTTCCTCATTTTTCTAGTATAATTCATTGTTTTCCAGCTTTTGTTGCCTACTGATCCTTTTGTGTATAATGCTTTGAACTGCTTCACAGTCTTTGTCTTTGCCTGCTGCTACTGGATTGTTTGCCTCACTGCCTGTTTCTGGATTAAAGATTCAGACTGTGTGTCTTTATCTCTACTCTACATCTTTCCTGAATTTGGGTCTTTCCCTGTGTGAAATATCATTATGGGAAACTTTTGCCCAGAAAGAGATGTAGTAATTTATTTGAGAGGTCCAACTAAATGGTTTTGGTTTGGTTAGGCTTTAATCACACAGGCCAAAAGACCCTTGCAACCTCTGGCCACTACACTCAGAAAAATAAAGGTGCCAGCTGGAACCAAAAGTGGTTCTTTAGACTGATGCCATAGAAGAACCTTTTTTGGTGCCACAAAGAACCTTTCAAACAATGGTTCTTTAAAGAACCATGAAGACATCTGAAGAACCATTTCAGAACCATAATTTTTCTGAAAGTAGGGAAAAATGTGTATTACAGGACTGATTGCTGGCGGCTGCTTGCCATGGCTAGGGGAAATCAGTCACAAAGAGGGCACTGCATCAAAAACCTTGTGATTGCTTTGGTTACTAGCAGATTGCTATGGAAGATGCAGACTTGTCTGCAAACATTAGCTAACTACTAAATTGGAAAAGTGCGACTCAAATCAGAGATGGAGAATGTTTGCTTTCAAAGTGAAATTTCTACCTCACCGCTCTAGCAAACATTTCAAACATATCACCCATGTTTCTCTCTCTCCTGGGCTGGGAGTGTTCAAAAGGCAACAATTTTACTTTGAAGGCGGTTGGTTCTTTTACAGTTGCACTACTGCTTGGTGAGCAGTTTGCAGACAAGTCAGCATCACCCATGCAAACTGCGGGCAAGCAAGAAAAGCAATCACAAGAAAGTTTTTGGTGGAGCACCTTACAGTGGGGGGGGGAAATAATTATTTTATTCCCTGCTGAATTTGTAAATGTGCTTACTCACAAAGAAATGAACCCATTCATGACCTATCTTTAGCGTTCTGGTTGAGAGGAGGTGGTTCTCACTGGTCCCTCACTTTGATTAAGTTATCCTATACCTTTAGCAGAAAAAACAGCCACATCCATGCTTGATTCTGGGGATGGTGTTCTTTAGGTCATTTTTCTTCCTCCCAACACAGTGGGTCGAGTAGAGAATGGACGAGTGGAAGAATCGGATTCTGTAAGCATGTGGACTTCATAAACATAACAATTTCAGATTAGGACTATCTGTAATTGACTGTAATTTACGTGCCAGTATTCTGGCTGGGTTGTAGGGTATCAAATACTCACTCAGTGTAAATCAATGTATAACTTTTATGAAATGTGTTTTTTCTGGATTCTTTTGTTGATATTATGTCCCTTTCCATTAAAATGAACCTACCAGGTAAACTAGATACTGTTCATGTGTTTGTAAGTGAGCAAACTTTCAAATTCAGTTTGGGATCAAATTATTATTATTTTAAAAACCAGTTTGTTTCTAAATATAGCTCTGTTAGGAGTTTCTTTTAGTTTTATTTTAAGTTAAACTTTGTTTATATAGTGCCAATTGATAACAATGGTCTCATAAAGGTACTTTATATAGTAAGGTAAAGACCCTATAATAGTTAGAGAAAAATCCCCCAAATCAGACATTTGGCTGTGAGCATCACTTGGGAACTGTGAGAAGGATCAATCCCTTTTCAAGGGTATAAGACCTCTGCGAGAATCGGGATCAGGGAGAATGACAGCTTTCGGCCTCAAACAATTGGGGGTTAAAGAAAAGAGAAGAGGAAAAAAAAAAAAAAAAAAAAGAGTGCAATGACCAAGGATGATGTTTAGTTTTATTTTGAAAGTCACTAATTGGCCCATAGTTCTCCTGTTTGTTCTTATTTTCTTACATTGATTATAAAAACTCTTATCACCCATTAAAAGATTATAATTTGACCCTCACCTGTTTCTATCTCTCCTGGGCAGCTGGGAGTGTTATGTTGGGATTCCCTTCCTTCCCTGCCTCCCTGCATTTTTGGAAGTATTTGATAACCTTTTGGACAATAATGGAGTCATTCTCTTTTCTTACATGATCCCAATGCAAAGTGTGACTTGCTCAGAAGCAGAGGTTGCTCCAAAGTTTTCAATGAACCCAAGAAGACATATGAGAGAGCCAAACAAAATAAGATGCACCTGCTCCAACTTTAATGTGGTTTCATCCAAATTATGCTTTTAGGTTTAAGGGTGTTTTAGTTTAGCCAGAAGGCTGCGCTCTTCCTGCTGAAGAGATTCTCATTACAGGGTTTTTTTATTCATATCCAAGCACTCTTTATGTGCATCGCTGCCTCGGGCGGAAATTAAATAAATGTCACTGATACCACAGAGAAACATTAGTCTCTTGTACTGTTGAAGCAGAGCAAGGAGCTTTAAATGTATCAGTTAGGGGCAAATTCGTTTTTAATCAGAGGTTTGCCCAACTTGTTCAAAGCTTGTTTAAGATAAGAGAGAAAAAACTAAGATTATAACAAATGTGTTCACTGCTTTCTCAGTAGGTTAAGATAATATTTCCTTAGGGTTTAAATGTTCTTTTTTTCCTCACTAAATAAATAGCTCTTTATTCAGTTCAGGGCTGAGTAATTTTCCTTGTAAAATTTAAAATATTTTTCTGGAAAACAGACACAATATCATATATACAATAATCAATCACATTTAAAAACAAACTTTAATAACACAGTTTCTTAATTTCAGTTTTACTCCAAAATTGTAAAATTATGATGTAGAAGTCAATTAAAAAAAGAATTACATTACAAACTAACCCCACTTTAGACTTTATGGAATCTTGAAATTCCATGAGTTTAAATATTTTGGTCCAACTGTGTTAAAGTTACTACAAACTTAAATTAGGTGTAAAAATAACTTTTTCAAAACAGATTTTAAAACTGAACATGAAACTAATTTTTAAAATGCATTAAAATAAAAACTAAATTCACACAGAAATATTGATCATCATCAACATCAATAAGCCCCACAAAGTTCGTGCAAAGTTAATTATTTACATTTTGTAATGAAATATACTATGGGTTCCACATTTACCACTCAGAAGACGTTATATGACTACAAAAAGAGACAGTATTACTAGATGTCAAATTTGGATAATACAGAAGAAAAATACTTGTAATATGTCAATACTTCTTCTACCTCAAAGTGTTCACATTTGTTTAATGGTATTGTGACTTTTTTAATGTTTCATGGCAGTAGATTGTCTCAATGAGGAAAAAATAGACATCCTGTTGCAATACTGTATATCATCTTTACTGCTGCACCGTGTACTTCCTGCTGTCATGCTTGTTTTTTTACCCCTCGCTCTTCTCTGCAGGACCTAGTGTTACAGGGACACTGGAGTGGTTGCTAAGGTGCAGAAACTGCTCAGCAACTGCCTCCAGTGCTGACTAAACATTCTGATGTCACTTCCCTGACAATCAGCTTAGCAACCAGTTAGAGCACTGGGTAATGGCTTTGCACCAGCGTGCCTGATGTGTTGTCCATATGCCTTTGTCGTGACATACGGTCGGAGAAACACACACTCAAAAATGGACTCAAGTATGTGATGTGCTTTAAAACAAATTGTTTAACCAGTGAGATTAGTAGGCAGCTACATAGCTGATGGTATGTGTTATTTTCCTAAGGTTCCTAACAGTAATGGTTCCTCTAAGAAAACATTAATTCTCTTAATGGTCCTGAAAACCTGAAATCTTAAGCAAAGGCAAAGGTTAAACTGGATCATTTCTTCAGCAGGGAGAGAAAATATGAGTGTGCAGAAGGGTGAGCAAATATTCTCAATGTAAAAGGCATTCCATTTCAATTTGTGACTGGTACTTTGTTAACCTTCAAGCAACAAAGGCATTGTCCCTATACAACTACCTTTATCTCTGACAGACATTTTAAAATATTTATATATAACTAATTATGCTTTAAGTAATTTTATGTAAAAAGGAGATAAAGTGATTTCCATCAACTGAACTGTTTTCTGACAATTTAGAATGAAGTATCTGTTTCAAGGCTTCTGCAGCATGCTTACTACTTTAAGGCTGTTAACCATAACTTGACTGCACATCAGATGCAGTGATTAAAAGTTGAAAATTGCAATAAAAATCTGAGACAAACAACCAATAGATTTTTCAGTTATCTGTGCCACAACAAAGGGCCAATTACTGTACAAAACTATAAAAAGCTGAAATAAAAATATTTTTACAATTTAAAACATCACTACAGCAGATATAAATATACAGCCGGAGTTTTAAATGACCCCACTTTGAAATTTAAAGTCATAATTTTTTAAGTTTTGCTACAGTTTAAATAACTTCCATAAAACAACAAGATAAGAAGCAGTAATTTGTATTTTTTTAGTCCATCTTCAAACCACTGTAGTTTAACCATAACAAACCCAAAGCTGCTAATCTCCCAAAGTGAGATTTGCTTTACCGGGAAGTATATAAGCCAGCAGTGGTGTTGAACTGATACAGCTGTACATTTGATTGTCACAGCAACTTCCCATTGTGGGTTGGGAGTCTGCTTCTTATTGTGAAAAGAAAAACTTACATTAGTTGCAAAAAGTAACTAAAAATAACCACATTTGCATGATTACTTATTAAATAATGATAAATGTAGTTTATAATCTCTACCTGTATGTATAGCTAAAGATATACAAAGGCCCAATTTAACTCAGGAAAAACTCTGACAGGATTATATAACACTGATATCAGTGTGAACATAATATACATCAAAACAACAACAGCAAGGTAATTACTAGTTTTAAACTACAGTCGTGACCGGAAGTACTCATACTTTTGCACATGCGCAGAACTAATCAGGTTTTTGGTATAGATCAGGTGAGGACACTTCTAGAAGGACAGTTAAGTCATACAT
Source organism: Pelmatolapia mariae (assembly GCF_036321145.2). Classification (NCBI taxonomy): domain Eukaryota; kingdom Metazoa; phylum Chordata; class Actinopteri; order Cichliformes; family Cichlidae; genus Pelmatolapia; species Pelmatolapia mariae. The sequence continues at coordinate 19,777,598 of NC_086240.1, read as the reverse complement.
GAATCAAATAAGCTAAAAAACCACTTCACGACACACACACACAGAGTAGACAATCTGTCCATATATCTTTGGTCTATTTCTGTCCCCTGGCAGGTTATTTTAGGCCACTGCAGTTGCTAAGCAACCAGACTGCAAACCAGGCGGCAGAGGAGGATCCCATCAGCAGCAGACAGCTTGTCCTCTTTCTTTCCTCCCCATCTCCACATCCTCCTCTCTGTCTCGCTGTCCTTTTAGTTCCTGTGCTCGATTTCTAGATCTCCCTCCACATCTGCCTACTTTCTCTCTTTTACTCTGAATCTACTTCTCACCCATTCATTGGATGATGAAGCCATCAAAAGGAAGAGACGGCACTTTAGCCTACATACCCACTTACGCTCAAACAGTGTTTCCGCAGATCACATTCTTACACATTCAGTTCATTCATATCAATATTTACACTTTCCTGCTGACACACTGATGTTCACAAATTCACACCACAATGGACTGAAATTTACAACAAAAAAGGTGGCCAGTCCAAGATTATTATTAAACTAAACCAGATGTGGTTAAACCTGAAGTTTTTAAATCACCACCAACTGCTTTGCTGAACCTTCAGAGAGGAATAGGACCAACTGCAGAGCAAGACAGTGAAGCAGCCCACAGCATGAATGACTAATTGGAGAGATACGGGGTTAGAACGATGCCACCTTAAAATGAAGCTGAAAAAAAAAAAAAAAATATGGTAACTGAAATAAATGTACTGAAAAATTTTGTACTGGAAGTGAAAAAAAATGATAGCGAAAAACAATTAATTAAAACTGCAACTGATATATTTTTTGTTTTTGCTTACAATTTTTTTTTTTCGCTTACAATTTATTTTTATTTATTTTTTTAGTTTAAATCCATTTTTTTCAGTTTCAATTTGCTGGCACTGTTTTGGTGTCTGAGGGCACGCTTGAGGGGGGGGGATTCTGACCCGCATGTATTGTATACATCATAGACACCACTAGTGCTTGTCTCTTTCAATGGCTGCTTCAATTTCAGGTGGAGCCTCTAAACCGCAGCTAAGTAATCATTTTTTCTTCATCTTTCTTTGCTATTCCACTGAACTAGACATAAGTTTAGTTTTCTTAGCTACATCAGGTGAAGTTGTGGTAAAATGCTAACATTAGCTTATTCGTTGTAGCAAGCTAGCCTGCAGTTAATATTTGCTAAATTTAGGGATACCCGTGTCTCTTTGAGAGTTGGAGGCCAGTGTTGTAGCAGCGGCACAAGATCCCATCAACAGGTTAGCACAAAGTGTTCAGCATAACTCATAACGCAGTGCAGCAAAAGCAGTCTCATGAACGCTGGGAAGGACAAGCCCAGACCCCAAAACAGACCGTGCAGGAGATGACTAGGTTAGTAATTGCATGGGAAAATTATACTTTTAATTATTTTGATTGGTAAAAAAAAAAAAAAATGAAAAAAAATCTGCATTTTAAAAAGTTATCTATGCTTCTCACATATAGGTCATTTCCAGGATTTTTTTTTTTTTTTTTAAACCAAAAAGTGTGTGTAATGTAGACACTAAAGCTGTCGCGCCAGAATGTCTTACACAGGAGGATGGTTCTTTAGATACAACGGGGGAGCGAGCGAGTCAGATACCAAGGGCTCAAAGATGAAGCAGGTCTGATCAGCAACAGTTTATTCCCCGAGGCGGACAGTAGGAATAAAACAACCCAAATACTAAGAAAAAAAGTATACAATAAAATGTTCTCCATATGCTAAAATTCCCACGGAGACTAGATAAAATAATTCTAAAACCCTTAAAAATACAATTTTCTACATGCACTAAAATTCCCTGATGTAATTGTCCCACAACCCCAGAAGAATGTTCATTATGGGTCCACCAGCAGGCCAGAAACTTTTTACTCCAGAGCGGGGTCCATGCCAGCCTCGTCCCAGACAGACGAGGAGGAGCCTCCTGTCCCTCTCTCGTCCCTTAACTGGGCCCATCACATCCCAGCCCAGTTCGCATTCTGCAAACAAATAGGGGCCAAAACAATCGTCCCGGAAGCGGTGCTGGCTTATAGCCATGGCGACCCTCTCCCAACATGGCTGCACCCGGTGAACAACAGTGGAGACACTACTCACAAATGCAGGCACAGGTATACCTCTGCCCTGCTGCCAATCACACGCGTTGTCTCCTACTGTCGCCGTTCCTGCTGTCGGGACTGGGTCGCCACGCCACGCTGACCCGGTCCGTCTCCAGATGAAGCGTCGCACCCCCACGATCAGGCAGTGGGTCCGTCTTTTTCACCTGGCCTTCTTGTGTTCCTCTTCATGTCTGGAGCCACTCTCTTCCAGTGCTCAGCTAGCTTGCTTTTAGTAGGTCTTTAAACAGCTGAAAAGCCACCTCTGGATACACATATACCTCAGCAGGTGATCCCTATCAGCTAATTGTCCCATGCCCAGCCACCGTGGATTAAAACAATGTCAAATAATCTCTGGTATGAATGTCTCCGGATTACTTTATGATAAATAACACACTATTGGCAAAAAAACAGTGAAAGAATTCCAGAATTCCAGATCAGAAGTTTTTAGTTCAACATACAAGTGATGATGAATTATCAGGGAAAACATCTGACTACATTAAGTGTTTAAAACAGAAGTTGTGCATGTTTGAGATCAGCACCTTTCTGAAACACCAAACTGAGGTACTGTTAATCTTGATATATGGTGACACAGTTACATGGGTGATTAATCATTTTGACTTTTTGTCTTTAACTTTATCTGTAAACAGCTGCAGCTTTTACTGACAGCACATCATGCGGTACCTCAACTGTTGTAGTCTTTTGATCAGTTTTGGAGTTGCTACAAAGAATGAAGATATAGGATGATTTGTCTCTTGTCACTGGGTGATGCTGAGGTCCCAATCTGAGGGCAGCTTCTGTAATCACAAAGGGAACAGAATCATCACAAACTGAAAAAGTTTATCTCTAAACTCTGAAATAAAGCTGATCCTTCTCTGTTCTCACACACTCAGGATCTGAAGTTCTTCTCTTACATTTTTCAGTCCTACAGCTTTGCTGACAGCTGACATATGAGTTGTTTAATTTTTTTAAGCCTTATATACTAACAGATTTTCCAATATAATGTTTACCTTTGAGTTGGTTGTGCTTTGTAAATGGAGATCTGCAAAGATGAAATGATGGAGCAGGTTTCAGTCCTGGTCCAGTCTGCTGCTGCATTCTGGTCACCAACATACGGGGGTATTATCAGCAGTGTTGATCTGCTGTCTGGGTATTGAACAAGAAATAATAATGCTAAGTCAGTGCTAAAAATGTTAATCAGTGGAAAAATTAAACATACATTGTAACTTAAGCTGCCAAACGGAAGTAGTTACTTTTAGTACATAAACATTGGGCTTTTCTATTTAATCCGCAAATGGCTACCTTATCGTGGTGGAGGAGTTTGTGTGTCCCAGGGATCCCAGGGGCTATGTTGTCCGGGGGTTTCTGCCATGGCAAATTGGTCCTGGGTGAGGGACCAGAGAAAGAGCGATTCAGAAGAGCCTTGCGGTCCTCTAGAGGGCGACCAATTTGGTTGCAAATGCAATCTAACTTCTCAATGGTGCAACTAAAAAAAAATCCTAGGTCGCACCGGTGTGACCAGCCATTCGAGTAAAATAAAAAAGTCTGAAAGTCTCTGTGTAGCCAACAGCAGACAACATTATGCCCATATCATGGCCTAAACCAATCATGAAGGTGCTGCTTAAGCTGGGCATACAGTGTGCGATTTTTTCAGTTGCGTTATTCAGCTCCTGCTCAAACTGTACGACTGAATCACAGGGGTATAGAAGTTCGTAGGTCATGATGCAATAGTCTCACACTATACGGCCCAATGCTCTGATGCGACCTGAGTGCTCACACTGTGCGTCCATAACATGAAGCTGATAACACAAAATCTGTATCTCGTGCTCCCTCTCTCTCCCTCTCGGTCTTTCACTCGCACAGATACACACACCACCACCATCAACTTTGCTAAATTGCTAATGTAAAAACTAGAGATGGCACGATACCACTTTTTTATGTCCAATACCATAAATTTGGATATCTGTCGATACCGATATAAATCCGATATAGCGTATTTTTTAATCTATAAAATGTTTTTTTTAATATCTTTAAATATCTGCATTTTGTATAACTTCATAGTCAAGTTAAAAAACAAAACAAAACTAAAGCTATTCTGTTATACCTGTATGCAAAAAATACACTGCATCCAACATTTTTCATAGATCAGCAATACCGATCAATCTAATAAACTTAAACCTACACCATCCTTCCTAGTCTGGTATTTTAAAGAGGACTTAGTGGAAATATTAAGCAACCTAACTAATAGGGCTGCCAACTCCTAGCAAAAAAAAAAAAAATAGGGAACCACCCCCCACCCTCCGCCTCATAATGCTTAATTGACGTAATGGACTTTAATTTAATGCAAGTGTAAAAAAAAAAAAAAAGCACAGAAATCAATACTTTTTCTACAATAATTAAATAGATTCAACATCTTTCTTCAACAGAATTGCAGATTGCACAGACGGTATCTTCCCAAAGGAAAAAGTACTATAGCTTAGTAGGTTATAAATTTGACTTAATAGTTCCTATATACAATAATGGATTTCTATAAATTTTACATCAGATGAAAACTTGGTTGTAAGATTCAGATAATTATTTATTAAAAGCTAGACATTTTAAATGAGAATAAGAAAGAAAAGTATTTCTTTGTACCCCCCCTTTCCCTGTTAATTCCCTACCTGCCCCCTGGCAAAACTTTGCTAGACCTGCCCCTGCGCAGTTACCAGCCATCAGCTATGTAGAAAAGGATCCTGGTGTAGAAAGTAATATTAAATAAATTCTAACAACAGCTTATCAAGCTTAAACGCGCTGCTGTTGTTTATCCACTGGTTTCCTCTTTCTGGCGCAAAGTGGGCGATAAACAAACAAGAGAGATGGGAATCGCGACAGAAAAGCCGATCAGCTGATCATTGATCAGTTTCATGATTGAAGTACCAGCAGGAGAGGGCGAGAATGAGAGGCAGTCACTCCCAGCATTCGCTGGGAATGCTTTACAAACATTCAGAGATGAACTTACACACTTGCTTTACTTCTCTGGGATAACTTTAAATGCCGGTTTGGAAGCACGTAGCGAGGCTCCAAATGCTCAACCAGACCGCCGAGAGGTCTCGCACGCCACAGCCGCTCTATCACGAGACGCATACTCCTCCGACGTGCTAAGGTTATGAGCTGGGTTACACTATGTCGCAAGTTTTGTGAGGTGCTTTTGTGATATTGAATGGATCGGATTACATTTTTTATTTCTCTCCGATATCCAATCCAGTAATTTAGGTCAGTATACGTAATATCGGATCGGTCCATCTCTAGTAAGAACATTGACCAGGCAGCTGCAATTGAGCAGCAATGTCCCTCCAACTCTTCATGGTTGTTGTGGTCGTGATAATTTTGTGAGGTCACATCGAAAAGGCTTGGATAAGCTTGCCAAAGTTATACAAGTTGTGCTTCCATCGCTTGTGCCCAGATCACACGCTGCACACACGATACTCTCACAAGGGCGACAGGATTTCAAACAGGTTTGATTTTCTTGCGACTATACGACTGATGATCGGGAACTGGTCGCGCAAAAAGGGGAAATGACATAGGGAATTCCCACAATAATCCAACAGTGCATGGCGACATCTGCACATTCCACCAATGTGCTAATGTTCTGCCAAAAAAATCCTAGGTTGCACCAGTCGAACTCTGAAAGTCTCTGTGTGGTCAACAACAGACACACATTATGCCCAGACACACATTATGGTCTAAACCAATCAGAGATAGTCAAGGGTGGAACCTCTCTGGTGCCCATGCCCAAGGTAAGATGTTCAGATATTGAGATGTTCAGTTCGAATCCTTTGAGGCACTTTTAATTTTGACTTTCTTTTTCTTTTATATATCTTGAGATATTTTAATTTTAAATTTCAGCTCAGTGAAGCACTTTAAGCACAAGAACTTTTTTAGTAATGTATTTTTCGGACTATAAGGCACACTTAAAATCCTTTAATTTTCTCAAAAGTGTGCTTTATGTATGAATTCTGGTTGTGCTTACTGACCGCAAATTGATTTTGTGGTACATGGAGCTCAAAAATCTGCCAAAATGTTTTGATGGAGTGTTGGAGCATTACGGCTACCATAGTCAGGAGCCTCGCAGAGTAATACGTACCATGCTTCAATATAATATTACCGTATTGTGTGTCTATATTCACGAGTGACGGAAGAAGGGACCTGGAGATTGACAGACGGATTGGTGCTGTGGCTGCAGTGATGCGAACGCTGTACCAGTCCGTTGTGGTGAAGAGAGAGCAACGCTCAATTTACTGGTTAATCTCCCTCAAATATTGGGCATGAGCTGTGGATAGTGACCGAAAGAACGAGATCACGGATACAAGCGGCGGAAATGAGCTTCCTCCGAAGGGTGGCTGGACTCTCCCTTAGAGAAAGGGTGAGAAGTTCGGCCATCCGGGAGGGGCTCAGAGTAGAGCCGCTGCTCCTCCACATCGAAAGGAGCCAGTTGAGGTTTTTCAGGCATCTGACAAGGATGCCTCCTGGCCGCGGTGTTCCGGGCATGTTTCACTGGGAGGAGGCCCTAGGGCAGACCCAGGACACGCTGGAGAGATTATATCTCTTGGCTGGCCTGGGAACGCCTTGGTGTTTCCCCGGACAAGCTGGAGGAGGTGGCTGGGGAGAGGGAGGTCTGGGCTTCTCTGCTTAGGCTGCTGCCCCCGCAACCTGGCCCCGGATAAGCGGAAGAAGATGGATGGATGGATGGATGGACGGATATTTAATCCGTAGTTACTGAGAGGTTGCTGAAGTGCCAGCTTTTTTAAAGTTGGTGTTACTGTCTTTACAGATGTGGCAAGAAACAGAAAACATGCTGCTGTTTGCACATATTTAATAATCAGCTCTGCACAGGAGCTGAAGCAGAGTCCAGCCTGATGCTCTTACAGTATAATACTCGTAATAATAATACAGTAACGGTAGTTAGTGACTGAGCAGCCCAGTGGTTTAATCTTGATTTTAGTCAGGGTAAATTCATTCACCTGCACAGATTAGCTAAATGAACTTTACAAAACAAGTTTCCCCGACAGCTGAGTGCTCATCTTAGCTAGCTAGCTAGCTAAGGACGTTAGTTATGGATTAGCTTACAAACACATTTAACTTACCGAAAATCAGGTCCTTCTGTCGGGTAGTCCAGTTTACTGAAGAACACATCAGGCTGTCAGTTTGAAACAGTCGGTAATGTAAACGTTGGACCTCTCAGCATCTGCCATTCCCGAACAGACACATACAAGTTTGTCTGTGACTGCAGCCGCTAAGTCGTCGTTATTTTCTACAGTCACTATAATGTAAATAAATGCAAATCAAGCACGCCGCTGGACGCCAAAACAGTGCCAGCAAATTGAAACTGAACAAAATGGATTGAGACTGAAAAAAAATTAATTGAAACTAAAAAAAAAAATTGTAAGCGAAAACAAAAAATGTAAAGTTTCAATTAATCATTTTTCACTATCAATTTTTTTCACTTTCAATACAAGATTTTTCAGTATTTTTATTTCAGTTACAATATTTCTTTTTAGTTTCATTTTAGGTGGCATCGTTCTAACCCCATAGTGAGACAGCTGATTACTGCCCGTTATTTATTATCACAAAAAAAGAAAACTTACGTGCCCATTGACCTCACTAGTGTTGGGTGAACAAACACTATTTTTTAGGTAATGCAGTTCTTTATTCAGTAATCACATTACAGTTCACAATCAGTTATGTTGTTAACTTGTGTTACTCTGTGCTTGAGTCTCCGCTACCACTTGTGACAGAATCATCCAGCCACAAAATGGACTCAGCAGATTCCGCGGCCTCGACCCCCACTCTCGTCACATTGGTGGCAATGCTGGAGCATCATGAGCAGATATTTACCCATATTCGAGGTGAGCCTGCAAACCTCACGCAGGCTGTATCCCAGCGAACACCTCTGGCGGTGAATCCACCCGCCGCCGCACCCCAAGTGCCACAGCACCAGCTTCTACACCTGTTCTGTTAGACAGATTTCTCCCTACACCTAGAGCTTTTTCTCGAGAACTTGGTAAATGTGCTGGCTTCCTCACTCAATGTTCTCTCCAGTTTTGTCAGCAGCCGTAAGATTTTTCTAATGATAGTGCTAAAATTGCTTATATTGTACAGTTACTCTAGGATCGCTCACTGACATGGCGCAGGCAGTGCTTCACGCTACCCCTGAAATGTCTTTTTCTGACTTCCTTGATAATTTTAAAAGTGTGTTTGACAAAGAATCCACTGCAGCCACCGCTGGCCAACGCTTACTCACTCTCATCAATAATGAACTCAAAAATGAACTGATGCTTCGTGAATTGCCTTCCTCTCTAGATGCCCTTATAACTCTGTGTATTCGAGTGGATGTTCGAGTACGCGCGGACCGGAGTTCACATGCACGCTTGGGTTATGAACCCCTGGGACTTCATGGAGCCTCCACAGTGGCTTGCGGGCCGCGCGAGTCTGACCTCGGTGAAGAGGAGGAGGAGCCCATGCAGCTGGGATGCTCACGGCTTTTGCCCGCGGAATGCCAACGCCATTTCGCCGCCGGTGAGTGCGTTTATTGGGGCCTCAAGTGCCACTCGGTTTCCACCTGCCCGGCACTGGCAAAATGGCGCACCCACCAGTAATAGAGAGAATACTGGTGGGTGATCTGTGGAGTGATAATTCTCTCCCCAGACTCCTCTTGCCTCCTAGGCTTTGTGTTCAGACTGTCTCCCATTCTCTCTCTGTTCTCGTCGACTCTGGAGCGGAGCGGAATTTCATTGACACCTCGCTCGCCGCTAAATTAAACCTCACACTAGAGACACTGCCAAACCCTCTCCGTGTTCATGCACTGTCAGGTCAGCGCCTACCCTACATTACCCATGTTTCAGAGCCTCTCTCTCTCTCTCTCTCTTCCGGGTAATCACACAGAGAGAATTTGTTTTTTTGCATTCAAGGCACCGCTCACCCCACTAGTGTTAGGCCACCCCTGGCTTGTGCTCCACAACCCACACATTGACTGGGAGAAAGGGGAAATGGGATGGAGCGTCAGCTGTCACATGCATTGCCTCCGGGTCGCCACTCCACCCATTTTGCCACATTCCACGAATGCATCACTTGACTCTCTGGAGCTTTCAGCGGTCCCACGGATTTACCACGACTTACGGGAGGTGTTTTGTAAAGATCGGGCGCGCTTGCTTCCAGCCCACCGCCCATACAATTTTGCTATAGATCTCCTCGCCGGAGCCCCATTGCCTTCCAGCTGGCTGTACAGCCTCTCAGCCCGAGTGAGACGCCATGGAGAAGTACATCACTGAGCCTCTCACAGCAGGTTTAATTTGCCCTTCCTCTTCTCCTGTCGCTGCCGAGTTTTTTTTCGTGGCCAAAAAGGATAAGTCTCTGCAGCCATGCATAGATTATCGGGGTCTGAATCATATCACTGTGGAAAACAAGTACCCTTTGCCACTGCTTTCTTCCACTTTTGGATGCATCGGACTCCGGAGTGGGGGCAGTTTTGTCCCAGCAGGATGATGGTAAGCTCCACCCATGTGTCTTCTACTCTCGCCGCCTCTCTCCCGCAGAATGTAATTATGACATTGGAGACCGGGAGCTATTGGCCATCAAGCTCGCCCTGGAGGAGTGGTGGCACTGCTTGGAGGGAGTGGCGCAACCATTCATCGTTTGGACGGAACCTGGAGTACCTTCGTTCGGCCAGACGTCTCAACTCCCAGCAGGCCAGGTGGGCTTTGTTCTTTATCCGCTTTGATTTTACTATCACCTACAGGCCAGGATCACAGAATGTGAAGCCGGAGTTCTCCACCACGGAGGAGGAATCGGACCCCGAGCCCATCCTCCCGCCTACGTAATTGGGGCCATGTCATGGGAGATCGAGTCGCTCATCCAGGAGGCACAAGAATCTGAGCCGAATCCGGGAACCAGCCCACCCGGCCGCCTCTTCGTTCCTACATCTGTCTGCCCTCAAGTTCTCCAGTGGGCTCCTCCGGACCATATCCTTCCTCTGACGCTACTTTTGGTGACCCACTATAACAAAAGATGCCAGGGAATTTTTGTCAGCCTGTTGTACATGGGCCCAGAATAAACTTTCCAACCGTCCTCCGTCGGGCCTTCTTCAGCCTCTCCCCATGCCAGCTCGCCCATGGTCGCATATCTCCCTGGATTTCATCACTGGATTACCGCCCTCTTCAGGTAATACCACAATTCTAACCATTGTCGACCGTTTCTCCAAAGCAGCTTATTTCGTCAACCTTCCGAAACTTCCCACTGCCTTGGAGACAGCCCGGCTCCTCACCACCCACGTGTTCAGGCTCCACGGGATCCCTAGGACATTGTTTCGGACAGAGGGCCGCAGTTTACATCACGTGTGTGGAAGCAAAAGTCAGTCTCTCTTCCGGGTTTTGCCCACAGAGCAATGGACAATCTGAGCGAGCTAACCAGGAGCTTGAGGCTGCGCCTCTTCCCATAACCAGTCGACCTGGCGTGAACCGCTTCCGTGGATTGAGTACGCGCATAACAGCCACACCTCCGCCGCCACAGGAAAGTCTCCTTTTCAAGCATCCCTGGGATACCAACCACCTTTGCTTCCTGTCATCGAAGGTGAGCACTCCGTTCCGTCTGTGCAAGCTCACCTCCACAGGTGCTGCCGTGCCTGGCGTGCGACTTGGGCCGCCCTACTCCAGACTAAAGAACGGAACAAGGCGCTCGCTGACCGCCATCGGACACCTGCCGATGTATGCAGTCTACTCGCTTTGTGCCACTACGTTGAATCAAAAAAACTGTCACCCCAGTTCATCGGCCTTTTTCCCATAGACGCCATTGTCAACCCCATGTCTGTTCGCCTCAAGTTACCGTGCAACATGTGCATTCATAACGTGTTTCATGTGTCCCAGATCAAGCCCTTGCTCTCCAGCCGTCGTGGATGGTCAGCTGGTTTACAACATCACCCGCATCATGGACTCCCGACGACGGGGTAGGGGCTTTCAGTTCCTGGTGGATTGGGAGGGAACGTTCCTGGGTGCCTCGGGTGGCTATCCTGGATAAGGGTATGCTTCGTGACTTCCATCGCAGGTAGCCAGGTAAGCCTGGTGGGTCGCCGGGAGGCTCCCGTTGAGGTGGGGGTACTGTCATAGTCCCCGTGTCAGCCCGGCCAGCCCCGCAAGGCTACATGTGTTTTTGTTCTGCTCTCTCTCTCTCCTTCGCTGCTCTGCCTGGGCGTAGCTCAGGATGATTGTGCGAAACACGTTAGTGATCCTCTCTAGCTTTTGTGAACGTAGCTTGTGTAAAATCTGTGACTTTCTATAACCCGCCTTTCCAGTGTAATAGTTTTCCCTAGACCTGTGACCTTCCCGCTGTGTGGACGTGTGTGCATTGGAGTGAAGGAGGAGAGGAGGAGTGTGAGAGAGCTTCCCCCTGGACCTTTCCCTTGGACCCTAGGATCCCTGGATTTCCCCCCCACCCCTGTACATATTGTTTTTAAATAAACTCTGTGTTTGGAACTGAAAAGCTGCTCTGCGCTTGAGTCTCCATTACCCCTTGTGACAGTTATAGAGTTTTTTTTTAAATATGTGTAAAATGGCAGATAGAAGTAAAAAAATCACCAAGCAGGCCTTTTCTCTTTTGGTCACTTGACCTATTTCAGTTAACCCTTCGGGGAGGAGGAAAATACTGTAGGGGTCTACAGCTTTTGAGGAATGGAGAGGTGGAGATTACTTTTGTTTTTAATGCATGAAATGAAAAGAGTGAAATGCAAATTGAATCCAGGACAGTAACAACAGTCCAGTGCTGCTAACACACAACAATAAGCAAGCATCTGCACAGACAGCAGGCGAACACAAATGTCACAAAGAACTCAGAGTGATGGTGAAGCTGAGTGTATGCCAAGCAGCTAGAGCCTGATAATCAACAGGTGACTATGGCAGTAATGAGCTGTCAGGCTTGTAGCATTTTAGCCTCTACACACAGAGTAGTGTGGTAATCACTGTGAAGTACTCTTTCAAGTGGTTGTCAACTTTGTGTTTATAACTAAACACTAAAAGACATACTGTGTGTGTGTCCAAAACACATTGGCAAAACAATTTGTGTCAGTGAATGGTCCTGTTGCCTAAGATTTGCACTGTTAACTGATAACTATCCGACTTTGTATTTCAGGCCATGCTATGGAGTAATTTAATCTACTTACATTTATACAGTGCTTTTCAGTCTTGCTGAGTACTATAAACACTTTAGACTACAAGCCAAATTTTCACCACACAGTCAAACAGCACTTTATTCTATACATTTCAAGCACTTTATTTACCTCATATCAATGGCTTTGGACTGCAGGAAGAAGCGGAAGTACCCAAAGGACACTACAGTGAATAAAACTCCTGCCAGGATTCAAACTATGGCCCTTCTTACTCTTAGACAATGGTGCTAACTATCTGCCACTGTGCTGCCACATGCAGTGAATAGTGCAAAAAAATGTAATCAAATCAAATCATATCACTTTTGACATGTGCTGGTACACTGGTACAGCACATGTGGGTGAAATTCTTGTGTGCAAGCTTCAGAAGCAACAGTGGTGTGCAAAATACAAGAAACATAAGATACAAACTGTGAGATTATTATATTATCTTATGCCACGTTATACCCCTAATTAAAGATTGTGAAATCATTACATAGTTTTAGGTTGCATTATTCTCCTGACTTAGAAGAAGGTGATAACTATTACATTTATTAAACTGATTTGTATTACATTAGACTGCTGATTTATGGTGAATGAATGATACTGTTTTATAATATAAAACAATATCATAAATATAAGAACAGGAATGTAAGAATTATAAGAATAAATATATTTACAAATATAAGAATGTATGCATATTACTAAATATGTATACCAAATATATATATATACATATGTATATGTATGTGTGTGTGTGTGTGTGTGTGTACATATATATAAAATAAAATATACAGAGTTCAGCAGCATGACTATTGTGCAAAAGAAATGGCATATGTGTACAATATGGAGTGCATAAATGTCAAAGTTCTGGTAAGTGAAAGTGAGATGTCTATGAAGTGTTCAGCAGTCTGGTGGCCTGATGGAAAAAGCTGTCCCTCAGTCTGCTGGTTCGGGACCGGATACTGCAGTACCTCCTGCCTGACGGAAGCAGTTTGAACAGTTAATGGCTGGGGTGACTAGAGTCTGTGATGATCCTCCCTGCTTTCCTCAGGCACTGCTTCTTGTAGATGTCCTGGAGGGAGAGAAGCTCACCTCCAATTATCCGTTCAGAACACCGCACCACTCTCTGGAGAGCTTTGTGGTTGTAGGCGGTGCTGTTGCCATACCAGGTGGTGATGCATCCAGTGAGGATGCTCTCAGTGGCACAGCAGTAGAAGGTCCTGAGGATGTGGGGACTCATGCCAAATCTCTTCAGTGTCCTGAGAAAGAAGAGCCGCTGATGCGCCTTCTTCACTTTTTTGTTCGTGTGAACAGACCATGTGAGATCCTCTGCCAGATGTACACCTAGGAAATGGAAGCTGCTCACTCTCTTCACAGCAGTGCCGTTGATGGTGATGTTGGTGTGTGCTTCTCTACTCCTCCGGAAGTCCACTATCAACTCCTTTGTCTTTGTGACATTCAGAGTGAGATGGTTCTCTCGCCACCAGTGTGTCCTCCCTGTAAGCCATTTTATCACCTTTGGTGATAAGACCCACCACTGTTGTGTCGTCTGCAAACTTCACAATGATGTTGGAGTTGCTAGTGGACGTGCAGTCGTAGGTGTAGTGTGAGTACAGGAGAGGGCTCAGTATACACCCCTGTTGTGCACCAGTGTTCATTATGACGGGGGATGAGGTGATGCTGCCCAGTCTGACCACTTGGCGTCTGTCAGACTGAAAGTTAAGAATCCAGTTGCAGAGAGAGCTACTCAATCCTAGGTCCTGCAGTTTCCTGTCCAGCTTCAAGGGAAAAATGGTATTGAATGCTGAGCTGTAATCTACAAACAACATTCTCACATACATGTCCCTTTTCTCCAGCTGCGAGAGAGCAGTATGTAGTGTCAGGGCTATGGTGTCATCAGTGGACCTGTTGTGGCGGTTTGCAAATTGTAGACGGTCCAATGAGTCGGGTAGTGCAGAGCAGATGAAGTCCCTGACCAGCCTCTCAAAGCATTTGCTCACGATGGGGGTCAGAGCTACCGGTCGCCAGTCGTTCAGTGATGAGATGGTGGAGGATTTGGGTACAGGGTTCGATGGTGGCCATTTTGAAGCAGGCTGGGACTACAGACAGAGAGAGGGAAAGGTTGAAGATGTGTATAAACACTCCAGCCAGCTGAGCCGTGCATGACTTGAGGACACGGCCAGGAATCCCGTCCGGACCAGTAGCTTTGCATGCATTCACCTTTCTGAAGCACTTCCGCACATCCTCCTCAGACACTGTGTGTGCACTGACGTCATCCACGATGCGTACACTGTCTGGTCTCGTGGTGTTCGCTTTTGTCAAATCTAGCGTAGAATATGTTTAGATCCTCACACAGAGAATCCGTGGTCTGTGGTTTGCTGATTTTCCCGCTAAAGTCTGTGATTGTGTTTCGTACCTGCCACATTCTCCAAGGATTGTCAAATTGTTGTTCCACTCTGTCCCTGTACTCACATTTGGCTGCTTTAATTGTCTTCCGGAGCTGGTAATTTGCGTGTTTGTAGTCCGATGTGTTCGCGGAGGCAAATGCAGTGTTCTGTGCCGCCAGAGCCGTGCAAACATCACTGTTAATCCACGGTTTTTACCTTTTCCGTGGAGTAAATAGGTAAAATACCACATTCCTTTTTTTTTAAGTAGTGCATTATGCGCAATGCATTACGTTTTTAAGTAACAACCCCACCACTGGCCCCAAACTCAAAAGAATCTGTGGGGAACCCTGTACTCCAGCCCAGCTTGTGAGACTTGGCTTCATCCTCTTCCTGAAATCAAAGACTTAGCTTTCTGGAGGAGAATGGAGTGGTGCAGCTCCACATGGAGATAACCTTGAAGCTAAAAGGTTTTTGCTTTTTATAGCATTTGCTTTTTATAGGTATGGTTGAGGAGCTTTTTGATTGCACCTTGTATATACCTTCAAAGAGAAACTGTCTGAATTTGTGTACTGTTCTTACTAGTTCTGCATTCACTGCATACACCAGGAGAGATCAGGGAGGTGGCTAGAGGGATGTTTAAACCCATATTTAGAAGGTTATAAACACTCCACACTTGGTCAGAAACACAAAATAACTTATTTTTAAACAAAATGCTGTGGAAATGAGATAAAACATTTTTCACATGTTTAGGATGTTACATATTGCTGTTATGCCCAGGGCACATCTTTTGACAGTCATCAAACTGTCTTTGTAAGCTGTAACATATGCGTATTGTAAATGCTGACAGGCACAGGCATTAGAAAAGAAAGATGATCTACTTTGTTAGAGCTCATCCTTAGCTGTGATTGGTGATTTCGGGAAAAGGAGCAGCACCTAAGAAATCTGTGGGCTCACAGGTTTGCTGGTGAAGTATTGAAAGCCTGTGATTGTATATTACCATGCAGAAAACTGTGGATGGCATGCAACCTATAAACATATGTTCAGCTTGCAAGAATGAATTTGCACAGCCGATTTTACATAAACTCCCAACTAGCACGATTTGTATGTGCATTTAATTGAATCATCCATTTCTTACTTTATCTTGCTGTTCTATCCTCTGCATGTTAGTAGCTCTTGTCAGTGGCGCCCTTCAGATGTGATTTTTTTACTATCTTAACTGTTTAATATACTTTGATATGCATTTTGGCTGCATCGTCTTACTAATGTGATGCAAATATATTTGAAGGGAAATAGCTGCTGTTAGTCACCGCATGATGGACATTTGTTGTACTTTATTACCCCTAACACCACGGATGCTACAGCCTTTAGCTGCGCTGCGCTTCAACTTCAACTTCAACTCTGTCAGCTAGACTAGTTAAATCGTACCCCGAAACGTTGCCTGTTCACATCAGCATATCAACTTTAACTATCAAGTTTTTTAAATTTTATATGTTTTCCACTCGTATCATTCTAGGATTTTAATCTCTCTTAATGTTGTTCTAGTTGTAAATTTCATG
The DNA here is from genome assembly GCF_036321145.2 of Pelmatolapia mariae. Taxonomy (NCBI): domain Eukaryota; kingdom Metazoa; phylum Chordata; class Actinopteri; order Cichliformes; family Cichlidae; genus Pelmatolapia; species Pelmatolapia mariae. The sequence goes on along the minus strand of NC_086240.1, from coordinate 19,761,370 downwards.
ATGTAAGTTGACCTTGTTTTCTGTGTTTTGAAAAGAGAAAACAAATAAAATGTATTATCATTCCTGTGGAAGCTACAACATAATTTGTTAGGGGGCACGTGAACAGACAGTCAACATTTTGCGAATCGCTGCATTTCAGGTTTTGCAGTGACCACTAATTACATGAGATTAACTTGTCCACTATTTTGGACATGTGACTCTTAAGGGTCAAATGGATAAGGCCCCAGTTGTACAGGACAGGAGACTGGTGACCAACCATCTGGCAACCACTTAGCAGTTGCTAAGTGAAACTGATCGCAAACTTATATACAGCGCCACACCAAAAACCTCCTTGTGAATGCTTTCCTCACTAGCAGACTGCCATCTGTTTGCATAAAGGGCAGATTTTCTGAAAACACTTGCTAGCTACTCTCTGAGCTATTCTGCCGGCACCTCTGGCTCCTGTCTTATTCAATAGATTACAGTTGGCATGAGTCAGGTTCCCACACCTCTTTTATGTGTCTCCTTGCCATCACTTCCTCTCTGTCTTCAAACTGAGACTTCCTCCGATTTCTCTCTTGGCTTTGCTCGACTCTTTATGAGAGAGTTAAATCTCAGGAAGTTAGAAAGAACAGCTCTATAAGGGAAACTTTGTTTTGGCCTGATGCCAGCGTGTGAATGGGGAAGCTGGCGACTGAGGTGGGCTTTTTTATAACAACACAACTATAGAATAAACTACAAATTTCTCACAGATTGATGAGTGGGCTCCAGTAGAGCAAATGAATGGAGCCATTTTTCACCTGTCTCCTTACTTGTGTACAAAATTTAAAAAAAAAATTAAAGACCATTTGAAAGTCTAAACCCTGCACTCGTCTCATTTACTGTACATGTGATCAAACAACAGTGTGGAAAGTAGAAAGGCCTGTAGTGAATGTAAATAGAAAACTGCAAGTTTAATTATTACAAACACACAGTCAGACTTGCCAGCTTCTCTGTGAGTGCTGGCTAAAAAAAGCTCTCAACCATGAGCTAAGAAGCCAAAGTAGTGGTGGTAATGACAGCTGTAGTAAAAGAGGTGGTGGCTGTAATAATATCTGTGGCAGCAAAAATAACAGTAGTAGTACTCCTTCAATATGTATAATAATAGAAGCAGTGATGATAAAAGTGACAGAAGCAGCAGGAGCTGAACTGTACAAGGGGTACAGCTGAGTTTGGGTACTTTACTTAAGTATTTCCAATACATAATCATTTAGTTTTACAAAACTGTTTAAAGAGGTAAATATTGTACATTATACAGTAACACATAATTACTGTTGTCACTCCATACAAGACAGTTAGTATAAAACTGATGTAATGTTTCATAATTTAAATAACTCAAGCCTTTATTAACAGGTTATTCATCAATATACTCCCTAATGGATTTATCACAGTACTTTGGACACTGTCACAGTTTTTATGGCTTTTGGAGAGTGTTATTGGAATAATAATACATTTTATGAGTAGGTGTAAGTTAATTGAATAAATAATTTCCTTATATTTAATTATTTAAAAATTTAATTACTTGTTGAATTTTATTCAATCATAAAAAATATATTTTAAAAAGGCTTTAAAATATATTTGGTTTGTATAACCCTAACCCCCTAACCCATGTGAAATTTAGAATAATAAATACATTACATTAATAAATACACAGTACTGTGTGTTGTCTTAAATAAAATGTTAACATTATATTTAATATGTTACGAATGCATAAAAATTCAGCTGTGTTATATTTTATGTACCAGCACTGATCAACACGTAAAATTTAGTAACAGTTTAACCATTTTTCTCTTTGATATTTCATAATTCATGTTTTAATGTGAAGGTACTTTCATTGTTTTGGCACACTCATGACTCCAAACAAAATCTGGATTTTTAAATGCAATATTTTTATTTTTACGTTTGTTGTACTTCTAGGACTCTTCCAGAAGTGTTAGGATATGCTGGCATTGTATTTGTACTATTTGTAAATTTCTCTATAGTCAACAAGTGAGACAACTGCTTTTAAAAATATGTCAGATTTTCAAAATAAAACCCATTCTTAGCTATGTTTACCAGTTTGTAGTCAGTTTTTAGTAAGTCATCATGATGCTTTTTCTCTGAGATTTTCAACTTTAAAGACCTTAGGTAGTTGTTAAAAGTTATCAGGTTCATCCCAAACATGTCAGATGATCTCAATACAAGCTCCAGTTATTCCAGGAAGCTTTAAGGTATTAGATTTAAAAAATAAAAGCTTCTACACATGCATATTTGTACAAATTTGAGTTAGCAATCAGGCTTAGATCTTTTCAGTCAATCTATTTAGCTACAATTTTTAACATTTTAGCTTTTGTAGCTCTTATTGTGATAACATTTTTATAGTGAATTCTTCTGACTACAATAATCTCGTAGTGAAAATTTCACACTGTGACAGACATAACTGCTACTCTGATTCAGTTAGACTGTTTCCGTAAATACAGTATTATTTGTTATTAGTTATATTGTAGCTCCTGCTCACCATATCGTTAGAGGTGTCGTTCTCTGGCGTCTGGGGTGGTTCACCAGTAGCAGGACTGTTGGACGGCATGGCAGGGAACAGCTCGGTGAAACCAAGTTTAGAAAGTTAAAAAAATAGAGCAAATCAAAACATGGGAAATGCCCTCAGAAGCACCAGGTGCAGCTTCATTCAACCTGTCTCGGTCTGTCAGACGATAACTCGCTCCCTCAAACCACCCCCTCTCCTGCAGGAAGAAAGACAAAACACACACAAGCACACACATAAGTACATGTACAGCTGGAGCATATTTGTCAGGTCTGAGTAAGGAATCATGCTCAGCATGTGACTGACATCTTTCTTTTACTGTTTTCTTACTTTCTCAGCTTCACACACATTACAGGTAAACTACAGGTATGGCTCTGTGAACTGTGCTTGGCGGGTGGAAGCAGAAAAGCAGCTTCTGAGCCCTGACATATTAACAGACATGCAGGTGTCTTCAGAGAAGTCTGCTGGAATCAGGGTAGCTGTCACCACTGCTGTCACAGAGTGATTGATGCAACCTGATGAAACTGTCCCATTTTATTAGACAAAGTGGCTGTATTCAGACTGCAGATAAGGCCAAATCAAAATCCTGACCACAAGCATGACAAAGATCTGTGTACTTGTGGTACCAATCGCACTGTATCTAACAACTACCAATACAGAAGTCTTTTTCAGTGATGTATCACGTTTTATTTTGTTCTGGTTCTTTTTCCTATATGTCCTACATTTTCTGCATTTTTGAGGCATGTTTGACAATAATTGTTTATATAATTTTTTTGGTTATAATTGAAGAAAATATAAAACAACAAACAAGTAAGAAAAATTTTCCATAAATATCCATGACAAGTTTTATTTGATCTTACATTTTTTTTTTTGCTTTGCAGTTTAAAACCCACAGATACTCATATTACAATGACATAAAGCAGACTCTATCATATATGGGAAGCATTCAATTTTAGTTTTTATTTGATAAACAATGAACCCTTTTCTAGGACATTGTGTCTCATTATTGAGCTCGAATGGCTGAGTGGAAGGCAGCAGTGAGAAAGGTGTTCAGTGGAGAGGCAACCATGTGTGACCTTGTAAGTGCTCGAACTCATATTGGCTCTCGTTTCATCACCCTCTCATCTCATCGCCGTCATTAACATTTTTTGTTATATGGAAGGTAATTAATGACGAAACCAAGGAGCAGGAACAAAGCAAAGTGAGCACAGGGACAGTTTTATAACCGCAGAAGATGTTTTGAAGATAAAATCCTGTTTTTTTTAATAAACATATGGCTTGAAATGCGAGCTTAAAGGTTTTTTACCAGCTGTTTTGGCAGATTGTAGGCACTTAGGTGTATTACAGGGGTATTTACGAACAATTATTGGCAAACATGCTGTAGCAGAATAACAAGCTATTGCGCGCATGTCTGTTCACAGTTTAAAATTGCATGTAAGGGATACAAACAGGAAAAAAAACAGATTTTAAGATAGCAAACAAAGAAAGCATTACAGCTCTATTGACGCAGCTCTTCTTGGGAGATTAAAACACTGATTGCGATCACATTTCAGTCCCTCTATGTTTCAGCAAAGGCATTATAAGAGAGAGTCCCGGCATTCAAAGAATACCTAACTGATATCTATGGGAGGAAGATGGAGGGAGAAGTATAACTAGGGGCAAAGTCAGCAAACTTTGTGTTTGTTTTTTTGTTAGTTTGATTTCTTTTTATCAGATTTGACTGGTGAGTATAGTTTCTGTGCCCCAGTGATTGTTGAAAATAAAGTTTATTATACATCTTTTTAGTTTATGGGCCACATGCAGCACAATTTGATCTCAACTGACCTGGACTAATAAAACCGCTGCATAATTTAAGTATAAAGCAGTATTTTGAAAACATTCACCTAGGTCACTGCCAAGATTTTAAAAAGCTGAAACCTTACGCCGAGCTGAAAGAAACCCTTCACCCCAATCCCTTAAATTTTAGCAGAAAACTAAAATTAATTGATTGATTTGCAAAATAGATGACACAAAACTTGAGATACCTTGAAATAAACAAATTATATCTCAGCTTTTCCACATTCATTGAGTTTATGGTCTTTCCATTTGCAAACAGATCACAGTGGAAAAACACAGAAACCTTCAAATGCATAGTCCTGCATGCTTGTATTCCTCGAAGTAAGCTTATTGCAATGGTTCAAAGTGCAGCAGAAAAGAGTGAACATCCTATACCAGTTCAAATTACTCTGCCCTGGGTGCTTGTTTGTTTTAGGTTTGATTTATTTCTTTTAAAGCCTTTCATCACTCCAGAATACGTCCCATAACTGTTGTCCTTAGTGCACAGCCTTTGATCTTTAGGAAATAATGTGCTGACGGTTTGCACCTTTTACTCAAAAGAGTAAAAGAGCGTATTCTGTTAGGGGTCCTGCTTGTTACGTCTACTTTTAAATTGCTGTCTATTTTATCACTTATTTAGAAATAATTTTACAGATTTTCTTTTAACTCTGACAGTTTTAGGTATCCCCCATTTTATTCTCATAACTTTCAAATGTTTAGGTTATTTTTAATTTATTCTGATTTTTTTCCTATTATATCTTGAGGTTGCACTCGAGTCTTACATGGCCAATTTTAATTTAAAATGCAGGCTGTCTGAATTATTATAAGGGTTAGAGTTTGTGTGTGTGTAAACCTGGTTTAGATAAGAACTGTACAAAAATATCTTTATTATTGAAACTTACTTAAAACCTCTAGATCAAGAAATAGCATTCATTTCTATCTATTTTCACCCTTTTCTAATAAACCCAACATCGGGAATGGAAATGCATGTTATCACAAAAATGAAGAACTACTGACTTTGATGCATCTTTGCCAGTCCTGGTTTAAATAACTAATCTAGTGTTTGGAGGCACTTCATGGTTGCTGAGTGGCAAGATTTGCTTGTGGAAAGACGCTGATTTTACCTTGCCCTAACATGAAATGCCTTAAAACCAAGCCAGACATGCCTGTGACAGACACTTAAACACTGAAAGACAGCCTTATTAGGACTGACTCTTCCCATCAGATGTCAGAATAAGTCCTAGCATCTGCTTGCTAATCTTGTTTTTATGGCAATATTGTTAAGTATACTAAGACTAACACAAGTTATGTAAGAAATGCAAAAATCTATGCTCAAACGGTGACCATTATTCAGTGTCATGACCTCTTAATGCAAAAGTACTCTAACAATGCTTTTCTTAATAGCTTTAGGGCTATGTCAGGTGTTTCCAAAGCAGATGAAATTTTCATCATTCTATTAACTACTAATGGTTCTGTTAACCATTTTTAGGATCTTTTTTATATCTTAACTCAGAGCAAAAACTTTCTCCTTACAAGAGGAACTTTAACTAGGTGTACAGATATTGGTCAAACCAGATTATATTTTAAAAGAGTCATCTGCTCGTGAGGCAGATGCTCGTCAGGTCATAGAAAAAATAACTCTGCTTTATTCTCCTTCAGTGCACTCAGCTATAACTTACAAAAACAACAATTTTTTTATTTAATATGAAATAAAACCAGCAACGGAGACCATAAACTCATGGGGAAAGTGTTTAGTGGTGTTATTTTTCCCATAGACTTCAATACATCTGGGTGGCTTTTTGCTTCAGGTCATTAAAAGAATGCAAATTTAAAACACTTCTACACTGGCTTCACTTTTGAAACAGAGGATAAACCAGTCTTGAGATCTGTCCTCAGACAGACCAGTTCTTGGGGAGTTGCGAGCTTAAATGAGTGACTTCAGTTTAGTTTTATTCTCTATTTTTCAGAAACCGTTCACAAGAGAAAAGCTTTCCTGTTACAGATTTAGCTATCCGCGCTAATCTGCAGGTACACACAGATTAATTAAGCTATAAAATACAAATATATGGCGAGTAATAAAATCAGATATGCATGCAAAGCCTAAAGTTCCTACATCTCTACTCTGACCCACAAAGCACAAAGCTATGGCTAGACTAATATAAACACATGAGCACAGGGAAACTGTTCATGTTGAGGGTCTCGGATGGGCAGAGAAATGCCATCATGTTGCAGGAAGAAGAGACCGAAAACAGATCAAACTTCATCAAAGCGAAAGCGTCCACATCACGAGGTTGGTTGCTAATATGTCAGTCTGTGATTTGGACTACTTGTTATGAAAACATCCTGATCCTAAGGGTTAATGTCCACAATGAAATCCAAGTCACATTAGTTTGGTAGAAGCTTTAATTTCTAAAAATTGTTCAGGTAACAAGTGACATGGAAATCATAATAAAGTGGCCAGGTCTCTTTTGTTTGTTTTTCATCTCCTCTGAAGAAAAAAGGAGGGAAGAACTGAAATTGCGGTTTTGGAGTGTCCACATATAACACTAATTAAATCAGTACTGACTCTTGGTTTAATAAACCTCAATCACAGATTAAATCAGTGGCTAAAGGGATAACCTGATCTTTGGGGATTACACCATACAGGATGGCCTCTGTTTCAGATAAACACCCCTGGATTAGTGTGCTAGGTGTGAAGTCTGTTGTTTTTGTGCTTTTGTGAGTGTGATTTGTTCAGACAGGTGTCAGAAACTCATCCCAAAAAGGAGCTTTAAAATATGGTGTTGTAGACCTCAGCAATGATCTGGATTCGAGCACAGTGTGAGCGCAGCCAGTGTGTCTGGCTTTACTCAGGATGCATTGTACAGTATGTCACTCCTCATGCTCAGGCCTTACATCACCTACTGTAAAGACAACAGGCGACGGGCCAGGGTTACCAGCAGAAACACGGAGTGGAAACTTTGCAGAAATGGTTGTACAGTATCCACCCCGCCATTCCCGGGGGCTCCCTGCACAAACTCCAGGCTGCAAGCCAACTAACTCCTCCAAGTCCTAAGTATTTAGGTCACACACACACCTCACCCTCCTATAGCAAGTCAATATACACTGATTTAAATTGTTCCAGTCTTCATGCCAGCAGTGGTTTAAATTAGCCCCTAGTCAAAGGCCCAAGCAGAAGCCTGCATTGGTGGGAGGAGAAATGGTTGCGCAGAGAAAAAGCTTCAGAGGAAGGTCAAGGTAATGAGAATAAGGCAGCAACAAGACAGGAACATAAGTGATAAGTGATTAGTTTTCACAATAAAAGCATTACATCCTATTAAAAAGATCAATTGCCTTGTTTGTTTGCAAATGTTTTTATCCTGTTATTATTGTTGTTTTACAAATCAAGGCAAAACGCTACTTTTCTTTTAAGTGATGAAAACACTGACCGATTCTTTTTTTCTAAATTAGGTTTACAATTATGCACATTTCCCAAACTGTAGCACTTTATAAGTTATCCGTACGCACAGAACTTTTTCACAGATCATCTGAGGACAAAATACTCACAACACACCTCACACTCTGGTGTAACATTTGACCATATGCAAAAAATAAGGTACTAAAACCATGTTTATAGTTAAAAGAACACAAGGTGGGAAACATATTATCAATATCTTGTGTGTTCTTAAAGTTGTCAGATTGAGATATTTACATTATCAAACGTATTTGTTGTTGGAGAATGATGTCCAGTTAGATCGTGCATAGAATTTTGTAAAAGAAATAACATTTAAACGTATTATTAATATTCATATCATTCCCCAATCTCTATTTCTCAACTAATAAATTATATATAATTAACTAGTTTAATGTTTTAGCCAAATTTTGCACAGATATGAAATGAAATTTCTAAAATAATTACCATCGCATTCAACATATAAACAAACAGATCTTAAATTCTTTCAGCATTATTGGGGTAAGAGGCCTTTCTGGATTCAAGCAGTAAGGGATATGTTATTTAAAATACACCCATGGAATGCTTTGATGTTAATGAAAACAGCGACAGACAGACAAAGATAACAGAAGTATGGAGAAGCTTCAGATTTATAACAAATTAATTTATATTTATTTATATTTACTTTCTCATTTATGTATTATTTTTCTTGTGACAAAAGGGAATTGTATTTCTAAACATTGCCCACTTGTAAAATTATCTAAATGTGGAACTTTATTTAGAAAAATGGCCACTTAAATCACCTCTTTCTTGTTCCTTTAGTTTTCTTTTATGTCAACATTGTGTAAAATTCACTCATTCAAACTATTAAAATAAAAGATTTTCTGTTTTTCAATCTTTTGTGACATTTTTTAAGACAGTATAATTTGGGGATTTCATGGACAATGTAAAAAAAAAGTATTTTCTGTTTTTCTTAGTTTCCTGACATTTTACAAGCCCAAATATAACCAGCATACTCAAAATATAATAAAATACTGCAAATATCTTTGTAGCAAAATAAATTCCGTCAAATAAATTTTAAAGATTATAATAATATCATATTGTGATCAAGTACCGTTAAGTAGTCAAACAAACGCCTTTGTGTCGACTTTTATTTTAAACGCCCAATCCGGAAGTGTGGTGATTGCTCCTGCTACCTTGACAACGCGCAGTATATAACAATTAATATTGCGAGCGACCTCACGTGGCCTTTACCGGACGGCCTCTTATAACCGGTGTATAATCCCGGCTGGGGTGTTTGCGGGGCGGGCAGCTGGTGAGAGGCACGTGTCTGAGTGTGTAGCGACGATAAGCTTTACTGGGTCAGGTAAAAAACACACACGGGGGCGCGTCTCAGACCGAATGCACCCGTTAACCCCGGCATGCGCGCCCCCGCCTGCTTGTTCACGCGCCTAGACTCCGGCTCCGCGCGCTGATGTGTCTGTCTGCATCTGGTGAACGAAGAGGACGGTGCGCTCCGGTTTAACGTTACCTGCTGGTGGCTGCGGGGGGGCAGAAGCCTGGCGGAGGGAGCAGGGCTTGTACCCTCCGCCGGACATCGGTTAATAAGCATCCGTAATATAACGGCTGTCCGGTGGCGGTGATTTTCCTCCCACTGTACAAAAGAAGTCCCCAAGTTCACTCGCCCCGTGTACCGCTCCGTCTTCACGCGCACATCATCTGCTAAAACGGAACCGACGATTTGGCTCCGGAGCGCGCGACGACTTTAGGAGGTGACTATTCGCTAACTTAACGGCTGTAACGGGTGCCGGTGTGCGTTCAAAATGTAACGTTTATATTTACCGTGTCGTCCGTCCCTCAGGCACCCGGACCCTCACGGTCGTCGCTCTCTCTCCTCTCGTTCACTCTCGATCTCTCTCTCTCACACCCACACGCACTCAAACTCTCTCTCTCTCTCTCTCCCTCTCTCCTCGCGTTCAAACGGGTCTTCTCTCTCCGTTGCTGCGCGCTCCCGTCGGCGTTCTCTCACACACACAACTCAATCTCTCTCTCTCTCTCCCCCCTCCCGCTGACTTTCTCGAACTGCAGAGGCTGCGGAAGCAAGCCATTTCAGCCAAATATCGCGAGTTTTCTAACACGTCTGGTTAAGAAATGGCGTAAAAAACGCCGTTTGATTATTCAAAACGCCGAAATGGCTTGCCATAAAAACATATAGGAGACAGGTGTGTAGAAAATGAGCTTCAGTTCAGAGCTGCCTCTGGAGCCCGCTTTAACCCGTGCAGTTATTTACAGTGTTTTAAAATTCAGCTGGCTGGATGAATTTAAAATAAAACCTTCTTTATTTAACCCAAAAGTGGGTAAATTCCTGCATTACAGAGGGGGACATTAAAGAAAATAGTTTAATTATTTCCAGTAGACAAGCTAAGAAAAATTATGACTAAAGTTAAATATTATCCAAGAGACTAGAGCTCAACTAAAGAGGAAAAAGTCCAATAAAAAATCAATAAAGTGCAATATAATAGCTTAATATAAAACAGTGAGCTGAAATAAATTTAACAATTTATATTAATAAAGGTCAAAATAAAATGCAGTTAAATACTTTAAAAAAGTGATACAATACAGGAAGAAACTTAATAAGTAAGAATTTTAGTCAAATGAATTTTAATAAAATGCATATTTCTATATACACAGGAGGAAACATGGGATACAATCTCTGTTATAAAAGTGTTTTAACACAGAAGGAATCACATGTAGAAGATGAGCCTGGTTTCAAAGTGCGAGTAAAAAGGAAGAATCAACATAAGGCAAAGATGGTTCTTTCTGTAGCTCTACATCATAGACATTAAAATTGGTGCATTTTTGCTACGATGTTTATAGAAGCAGTCTTAAAGTAGTCTTGGCTTTAAAATTTCATTTGTGCCTGTCAGTGAAAAATACCCACAACAGTAAAGGCATCACAATTACAGATACTAATAACAAGAACGTGCAGTCACACTATCTGCTGTGTGCAAGTGACACTACTGTATCATACTACATCGTATCACCTGGGTTTGTTTAACATATTTATAATACCTGGTATAAAAGGTTAAGGTTAACGTTACTTTATTTATACCCATAGGTAAATTTGCTATTTTTTTATAATGCTTTGTCCTGCATCTTTAAACTAGAAACCTCTGTCCTAAGGAAAGAAGCTGAAATTCGCCCCGTAGAGGATGGGAACCATTTTTAAGAATTGATAAAGCCATCCGTTGTACCTGTTTAGAGTACAGGGAGGCTAAACGGGACTGTGACTCACCTGTCATATGACTGGGCCATCTCACTATCTGATTCAGTGGGGTTTTTTCTGTGACAAAGGTCTGACCGAACCATGCCACCAAACAAAAAGATAAAACAGATTCAATAAAAGAACGCTAAAACAAAGTTACAAATTTCTGGTCAATCTGGAAATGAGCAAGTTTCCTGAGTTGTTTTCATATCTGCTCTGACACATGCTTGTGTAGAGAATGAGTAATAAGGGCGATAAGACGCACTCTTGAGGAGAACCTGTGGAGGAGAACACTGGGTCAGACAGAACCCCATTTATTCTCACCCTTTGTGACCTGTCAGTTAAAAAATCAAAAATTCAGCCCACCAAGTTTTTCCTGTTTTCAAACTGTTCTAAAAGGTTTTTAATTAAAATATGGGGCTGTATTGTTTTAAAAGCAGAAGGAAAATCGATGCAAAAGTCCCTTTACTCTCTACATGTTTAAGAATCAGATTTAATAGAGTCAAAAGCGCATCCTCCACTCCTCTGTTGGGCCTATATGCAAATTACATTGGATCCAGCTGTTGTTCAATCTCTTCCATAATCACACTTCTGGTGGTTTTTTCAAAGACTTTTATCACAGCTGAGGTGAGGGCAACAGGCCTGAAGTCGTTTAGAACTTCTGGACGACTAGATTTAGAGACAGGAACCACGACAGTTTCTTCCCAAAGAGAGGGCACATGTTGTATTTGCAAGGATTCATTAAAAATAACCTGAAATATAGGACTGAGTTTAATTAGGCGGCCACAGAAAGTGAAAAATACCATGCAATAAAACAAAATGGCCAGCAATGCTTCACCCAAAAAAACTAGGTAATGCATAAAAATATGAAGTTGCTGTTTTTTCACTATCATTTTTATAGTGGATGCATGGGATACACTCTGTATCCACTGCACACTATTCATTATACACGTGGGTCCACTTTTCTAGGATTTTACATGTTTTTTCGTACTGTTTAAGAGCTGTGCCGATGTCCTCCCTGCCACAATTCCAATGGGTTTTTTTTTATTTTTATTAAATTGATTTTATGTTGAATTTATATTTCCTTATTTTTCTTTTTTCCCCTGTTCATTTACTGCTTTACTCTTATAATATTACCCACCAACCATTTCTATTAAGCTGGATTGACCCTAATGTAATCTAACATAATGGCTAGAGGGTAAAAATGTCTGAAAATGTGTGTTTTGAGCAATGATTTAAGTTATTATGGGTTTGAGGGTTTTTTTAGAGGTCTGCAGCATCGGATCCCCTGAAGTCTGCAGCCAGGAGAGGACAAAAAACACACAAGGACTGAAGATTTCAGGAGGGGGAGCAGAGATTAAGGAGGTCAAAGAGATGCTGTGGGGCAGGAACGTGAAGGGACTTGTAGTTTTGGAGGGAGGCAGTGTAGAAGGGGTTACTTCTGCTTGAGAAGGACTTATGTTATAGTATTTCATGTAAAAACAAAGTTATGTGCAGAAAAGTCTAAAAAATCATGCTTATTTCTTACCTTTCTAATCACCTCATGATGCTTCTGATCCCCTTTGTGATTTGGGGGAACTATATTGGAGAAAAAATGTTGTTTTCTTGGGTGAGACGGCTTCACAGCGAGCTGCTGTACCTTTCTCTTGGCTGCCTATCTTCACCTGCAGCACCCACACCGACTTGTTTCTTGTTTGGCAGGTTACTTTCTTCTGGTGTCACTGCTTTCTCAACAGGTGAAGTTCAGCCTGATGCAACACGTTGAAACCTGCTCGCTCACTGCTGCGATGTGCTCTGCAAATGGAGAAAAAGTTTGGAATTACCGGGAAGAATTCCTGCTCTGACAGGTGGTCTAATTTTCATCCTATTTACAAAATAACAGCTGGATTGGACTGAGGAGCGTGTGAAAGGATTCCCTTAGAAATGATAATGTGCCCATCTCAGGGCTCTCACTTCAACATTTTCAGTTTGCCCCAGCTGTTAAAAATATCAGCCTACTCCAAAAAATCATAAGATTTGATTAAGTAAATATTAATATCTACATTCGTTTTGCAGGTTTTATCATGAACCTAGAGTGATTTGTGACCTTCTTGCCCTTGCATTTTGCTGCTGGACAAAATAAAAGCTTTCCTGTACTCCTGATAAATGGTTGTTGTGTCTGCATGCAGCCCTTGCAGGCATTCATTTACGCATACCTCTCTTAAGGTCCTGCCACAGCATTTCAATCACGTTGAGGTCTGGACTTTGTCTGGGCTATTGCAACACCTTGATTCTTTTCTTTTTCAGCCATTCTGTTGCAGATTAGCTGCTGTGCTCGGGTTCATTGTCCTGTTGCATGACTCACTTGGGACCAAACCTTAGCTGCTGCACAGATGACCTCACATTTGACTCTTCAGTTCATGGTTGACTCAGTGATTGTAAAGTACCCAGGTCCTTTGGCTGCAAAGAAGCCCAAATCATCACACCTCCACCATTGTGCTGTGTGTTGTGTCGGTTCTGATAAGCTGTTTGGTTTTCACCAAATATGGTGCTGTGCGTTATCGCCCAACATTGCAGTTTTCTTCTCATCTGTGTGTAAATTGTGCATTTCATACAAATCTGTGATTTGTCAAAAAATATTTTTACCTGAATTTGTTCGTACTTTAGGAACTAATATAAGTCTCTCTGGCCATGTGTACGAATAAATGACAGGTCTTTAAAGAAATAGGCCTACTATAATACTGCTAATAATAATAACAATAATAACTAAATCAAATGTAATTCTTTTTAATATTGGCTTTTAGTCATTATTTAGAGTTTTCCAAACTACAGTAAGCCACAAACACTCCTAATTATAATAAAATGCATTTTAAGAAAAAAAACACACTAAATAGAAAAGCATAGGCTTTAAACTACACTACTTAAACTTCCAATTATCGAGGGCCGGGTCGCAGGGCAGCAGCTTGAGCAGAGCAGCCCAGACCTAGCTCTCCCCTGCCAGCTTCTCCAGCTTATCTGGGGGAACACCTTGGCATTCCCAGACCAGCCGATAGATACAATCTCTCCAGCATGTCCTGGAGCTACTCCTCCCAGTAGGACATGTCTGGTATGATTGTAGATTTAATCTCAGCCCCTCCTGAATGACTGAACTCTTCTTTCATTAAGAAAGACTTTTATCATTCCTTGATGTCACTTACAGTATCATCATGCTGGAGGTTGACAGATCACATGGTTCTGGCCTCCACTAGTTTTCTTGTAATCTGTTAATCTGTCTCAAACTTTTGTTTTCACAGTCTGTGTCTCCTGTAATTTTAGAGTTTTTATTTATGTGGTCATTTATTAAATGGTCGTCACTCCCGTGAAAACACTTTGCTTTGGAAAGCTGTGCCTCTTCTGGCTTCTCCTTGGAACTCTGAACTCTCCTTTTTCTTGCATTTCACCACTTTCTCTGCTTCACCTGGAGGTAGTCCTTATATAGAGAGATGGGGACGGGGCAGTATGCAGCGAGTATGCAAATTGTATGACTGCACAAGACTGTTGGTCCAGAATGATTCTGATTTACTAACTAATGTGTGACTGTGAGAAAAAAATAGGTCAGTATGCACATTTCATAAATCTTTGAGTGCAAAGTCATTTTTGTGCAGGGCAGAAATGTTTCCACAGAATTATTAGTAAATGAAGCCCATTGTTCCAGGAGTCCTGTTGTTTGTTCAGAGGCAACTTTGCAAACTTCTCCTGGCAACCCTTTTTCTAATTGTACTGTCAAGATCTTTAACATTAAACATGCTATCTCAGGCCTATAGAGTCTGACACGTAGCTCTTTGGGGTTTTTGCAGTTTCTCTGAGGGTTGCTGTGAATTTGCTGGGACATCCACTCCTGGGAGGATTGTGGAGTTAACACAAACCTGACTGGACCAGAAAACAGATAAAATGTCAGCCTTTAGAGACGTGCAGAGGATCAATTAATCAAGTGCGTTTGATTAGCAGCACCTGGTTGCTATTTACCCTTTTACAGGGAGAGGAAGAGGGGTACTTAGTTTGTCATAGGTCTTCAGATTGTTTTGTGAAAAGCTTTTGTTTTCACGTCATTGTAACTCACCATATCCAGCTCTAACTCTAAACTTATCAAAAACAACATTTTGAATTTTAGTCTAAAGGGTAAAGAGGCTGTCTGTCTTCCAAATCCTGAAGCTGGTTCGACATAAGAGGGGCCTGATAGCTGAAGGCTCTGCTTTGAGAAACTCTAGTAATCACCAGTCTGCAGCCTGACAGTGAAGTGCTCTATTAGGACAATAGGAAGGCTTGAACATGTGATGGGGTTTGATTTTTCAGGACTTTATATGTGAGAAGAAGGATATCTGATGCCTGTCAGCACTCTTGCCTCATCATTTTGGATCAGCTGAAGGTATTTCAGGGTTTGTTTGTTTGGTTGGTTGGTTGGGGTTTTTTAGAACAACCTGATTAAGTGAATAACAAAACTCCAGTTTAGAAATAACACAGCAGCGTCATTTTCTATGAATAAAAGAAGCAATATTAGATCACCAGCCCAAGATAATGAAGTCAGAGCTGTTAACACAACTGATGCTGGGAAGTTTTACCTTTTTATCTAACCTTTTTATTGTGATCTCAGGTGTTTATTAATGGAGCTACAAGCGAAAGCATGATAAACAATAATGTTTTTTAACAATGTTTTACATCCCCGCTGTCAACTGAGAATCTTTAACTTCTAAAGGTGTGTTTTCAATCCAGTTATAAATAAAACTGCATAATATCAAATGAAAATGTTCAGTTTGTGACCTGATTATGCTGTAGATTATATTTTGAATTTACAAAATTTCAACTTTTGCTAAACAAATGTCAAAATGGGTCTGAATACCATCAGAAGCAGCTGTTTAGAGACAAATATGCAATATTCATCACATCTGAAATCAAACCATAAATTCATGTTTTAAAAACTAAATTGAAATTAACAAAGTTTTCATCATCTTCGCACTAAATTGTTTATTAGTCAGTCCATATGCTGTCATAAAAAAGCAACAGGGAAACCTCTGATAGCTAAACTACAGAGCATTTTTATCCGTACGTAATGTGTTCAAATAAGCAAATATTTGATTGTTTTTCCCTGATAAGTGACCTACATATTTAGTAAGCTCATTCATTGATAAACTGTCAGATGTAGGACACTTTTATTTTATTATAAACATGAAAAGAAATTGATTTTGTCTCCCGACGAGGACTTTAATCCCAGTTTGACCTCTGGGAAGAAGAGGCTAAACTGATCTTTATACCACACAGGGTCACAACAGCTCTGGGTGTCTGAGAGTGTATGAGGCAGTGTACTGCTGGATGGGGGGTGGGTTATTTATAGCAGTCAGTGAGGTCACCAACAACAGACAGCCTCAATGAGCTGTATTCAGTCTATAGTTTACCACCCCCCCACCCCGCATACGCTCCACAGAGTCATGACCTCTGAGGGAAGCTCCTGGGAAAAGTGCGAGCTGCTGATCGTTACTGATGAGGACACTAAATCAGGGAGAGTTTAAACATAAAGGCAGTGGGTGTACTTACAGAACCTTGCGTGTGTGTGTGCGTGTGTGATCCTTTTGGTGGAAATGTTGGACTTTTTTGGTCAGACTGCAGCTCTTATTGTGCTGCCCTCACATTCCTGTCATTCTTTAAATGGCTGACGTTTGAGAGCCAAAGTGGTTAGAGAGTAACTTTTACTCAGCTTTGACTCTATTTAAATATTAATTAACTTTTATTACAGACGTCTACTCCATTACATTTCACAGGGAAGCGTCTGGATGTTTTTGCCTCTTTGGGTATTCAAATTTGGCATCAAAATGCCAAAATTAAGCAAAAATAGAGACAAATTGTTAGGTTATTTAAATGTGTGCAAATGTTAGGTTGATATTTAATTGTTCTGTTAATCCTGTAAAGCCTGAACCATGAAATAATTGCCAAAAAACTCTTTTTTGGTAGGGGTAGTGTTTGTTGACAGTCTGAATGGCCCAGGGGAAGAAGCTGTTAGTGAGTCTGGAGGTGTGGGACTTGATTGACCTGAGGCGACAACCAGAGGGCAGCAGGTCAAACAGGTGGTGGGCGAGGTGCGAGGGGTCACCTGTGATGGCCCTGATTTTCATGAGAGAGAGGAGCTGGCGATGGCCTCCAGCGGTGGCAGAGGGCAGCCAATGATTTCTCAGGCAGTGTTAATTACCCTCTGCACAGCCTTCCTGTTCTCATGAGAGGAAGGTGTAGGATTTCTCATTTTCCTATAAATTTAAATGGAAGCTAAAGTTTGATTTTACGGTCCCTCACACAAAGTCTTTGTACTCTCCTGTATTCCACATTTTCTGTTGCTTTCACTCTTTAGTCTGATACTGAAATACAGAGTAAATTTTTAAACATGAGGCCATTTCACTCTTCAGATCTGATCTGGGGTTATTGCCTGATAAATGTTGACACATAAACCAGTCCAGTAACAGGATAAATATGGCACTCTTTAAAGCCACTTTTCATAAGAGTTCATTCTACTTGCAACACATTTACTTCAGTAAGACTCCAACAGAATATTTTAATGTTATCAGCATCTAAAGCATCTGAGGAGGTTGATGCTCCAACAACGCTTGTAGTATAAAGAACAGCTTTATTACTTGAACGACAGGCATTTCAGCCTGTGGCCTTCATAGTATTCAGTTAAATGTAAAGTTTCTTTTTCAGTGAGCTAAAGGAGCTTTTACTTTTATAGCAACAACATAATGCAACAAGAGTCAGATTAACATAGTTTTAGAGTAAATATTTCACATGCTTCAGCATCCCCACAGGGCTGTATATCGCAAGTGTTTGTAAAGTACAAATGACTCTTTTATAGGTTTTTTGGTTTTTGTATTTGTACACTATTTTTTTATTTATTCATTTTTCTCATTTAATTCTAATTCACATGTTCTTCTTGACTTGTGCTGCTGTGATGTGTGCATTTCCCCAATATGGCATTAATAAAGTCTGCTTAATTTACACCTGGTTTTCTAACCCACCTCCACCTAAACGTCTCTTTTTAATTCTATATCTGACTTGATATCGATTATTATTGATTGATTGATTATTGGTCTCCTCATCCAACGTATGCACAAGGGAAGTGAGGAGGACCCAAAATATACTAAAATACTATATTAAAGAATTTTTGCAGTGCTTCTGGATAAAACAAAGATCGGAATAGTCTTCTCAATTTTATTTTGCCCTAAAATGCTAAAGTGGTCTGTATGTGTGTGTGTGTGTGTGTGTGTGTGTGTGTGTGTGTGTGTGTGTGTATATATTTAGGTTAGTGGGTCATCTAGTCTAAAATAGATGATGCCTTTGTTTTTCTAATGACCCAGAACTTCATGTGAATGATTAAAAACACTCTTCTCCATACACCTCACTTCTCAGGTTTCTCTGGCCTATAGTTTATTTTTCTGGTGGTTCTCAGTGAGTTGCTGCAATATCCACAGGATTTAGAAAAGCTGTAAACCAGATGAGGGTAGTCAAGGAATTTTACAAATGGATCACTTTCCAAGAATACAGCGGAGTGCGGTCTCCCGCTTGTTTTACAGATTTATTACATTAGATATGTTTGTTTGGCCAAACTGCGCTGCAGAGAAGACCAGAAGGGGAATCGAGGGCTGAGATCATGGAAGAGGTAATTATATATACACTTTGCAGCCTTGCTCATCCTCCAGAGATCAAGACCAGTGCACACAGAGACCAAAGAAACTCCTAGTTTGATGTTAAATACTATTTATTGCAGATCAAACACAGATGCACACTTATCACTCACACCATCAGCTCCAGCAGGCTCAGAGCTGAAGGTGTTTACAGCTTCATGTCAGGACGCGCCTGACCTGTCGCACTCAATTTCTCTCACTCACTTACTTTCTCACACACACATGCACGCACCGAAACATGAGCTCATGTATTTATTAACTCACTCACACAGTCAGTCAATCATTTGGCAGACTCGAAAAGTGATAATCCCAGTCGCAGTAAGTCAGTCAAACAACCTGGAGGGCTGATGAAAGCTGAGGGAAACCGAACTGAAAACGTATAAAACAGTAAAGAGAACAAACCAACAACCTGTACAGGTGTTTAAAAACATGCTGTGGATAAAATAAAATCTCTTTGGATTTGAATACAGACATAATTTTTGGGGTTGATGGGCGGAGAAGTTCGACTCCTGTAAATCCCCTGCATTTTGGAGGAAGCTCTAAAAGGCAGTAAAAAGTAGCAAAGGATTGGATTGTTTTGAATATTTTAAATAAATCCCTTCTGATGTCTTTGATTTGAAGTAAAGTTAAAGTAAAAACAGTTTCCTGTGTGGTTCAGTCAGAGCAACGGGGACTTTTTCTCCCCTCTATGTCTTCTCAAACTTTCTGACTTAAATCAAAGCACTTATAACCCTTCATAAGAGGCAGACTTCATCTTGATGATGTAAAAGTATCCAGATTTTCACATGGAAAAGCAAAAAGCTACAGAAATGTCCGGCAAAACTGCTCATACAATATGTTGATATGATGTTTAACTGTTCATTTGCTGGGTGTAAGTATTTTCAACTTTGCTACTCTTTAGTAAAATTGACCCTGTTGAAGTTACACACACTGCAGTACCAGGATACACAGGGAGGCCTGAACACCCTGAGCTGCTATCATTACCGGCAGGTTTCACACACAGACTGTATAGAAAGATGGACAACATGCAGCAGTCTCTGAGGGATTTGATGTGTGACCAAGATCAGCCAGCAAATCAGTTCAGAGACATGGAAGCGGTTTTTAAGCCTTGTGGGGTTTTTTTGCATTTGAGCCATCTTCATCTTCATTTTTTTGGAGCTAGAAGTCACCATATTCAGATGAAATGGTGCACTGTATCCACAGACTGTATGAGGGCAATTTAAAGACTCATACCTGCTACTTAGAATACTAGAACTTCACTTGCTAAAGCTGGAGCACAGGTTTCTTTGCACAGGCTTTTAGCACAGTTAACAGCACAGCAACACCAAACTGAAAGGCTCAATATAGTTCAAGTAGGTGCTTTATTGAAATGGTACCCCATGTACAGCTGTCTTAAATGGGTATGGTTGCTATAGAGAATAAAAGAGGCTGTAAACATGCTTATTTTTGCTGTGAAGTTGGAACTGCAGCTTTTCAGCCATCTAGACAGAGCAGAGAGAGCAGCTGCAAATAATGCTGAACTAGAAAGCCATAAGCTGAAGATTTTCCCCTTTTCCACAATATTTTCTAGATTTTGTACAATGGAAGAAAGCGGTGACACAATGTCCATCTTTTACATACAGCCTGTGTTTTTTTATATTTTGCTTTTAGACACCAGGACTTTAACTCTCCACTCTGCCGGACTTGACGCAGCAGTAGACATCCCATTAAAGCTTATCGTCTCAGCAGGACCCGACGACACTCGTACACACAAAAACAATCAAACCGAAAGAATAAATGCCAAAAAACCTCAACAAATTAAAGCAATAAATACTAAGCACACAGTGCCAAATCTTAAAACTTTACAGCTCGCCTCTAGTCTTTGACTTCTCCTCTTCCTCCACCTCATATGTTACATGCTTTATCTCCTTCCTCATCCTGAAGCTTTCATGCTCTTTACACCTTTACAAACATCTTTCTTCTCACTTACTCGAACCTTACTCGTGGCTTAAAAAAGAAAAAAAAGAAAAATGCTGAGCGCACACACATGCTACAGTACAGATCAGTAGGTTTCAGATTCCTCATTTAGCTATGCGTGATCAAATCAAAAATAATCAAAACAAAAGTAAAATCACAGTGAACAGACGCACACAGAATCACAGCTATACATCAGTAGTGACCCAGCGGCCGTTTGGTGTCCAGCATCGTGATTGGTTGATTGGGAAGAGGAGCTCTTCCCCTCCCCGTCGGCTAAAAACGAATATCTGAAGATGTACTCAGTCAGTCTTCTTTGGCCGTGATGAAACATGACTCCACCTGAGGGACAGGCCAACCAATGAAAAGTTACCGAGGCATGTAGGAACGGTAAAGCGCTGACACGCGTTATCACTCTATGCTCTTTAATCAAACTTAAAAAATGGATTCCTAGAATAAAACATATCCTTAAGTTGTCGTTTGATTTAGACACACAAAGAAATCTCATTGGATAAAAAAATATATGATTTTGTTTAAAACAAATAAAAATCTGTGACCTAATTTAAAATGTAATAATCTTGATTTGTGCCGCTTCTTTTAGAAAAAGCTGAACATGAACTAAAAATAAGATTTGAAAACCAAAACTGCTCCTGTAGGAGGATTTTGTTTGCCGCACACAAGGTTTTTCCTCAGAACTGCTTGATTTGTTTTCTGAAGCGGCACCTTCCTGTCGAACACTGGGGTGTGTTTGCCTCTTTAATTTTGCTTCTGCATGAAGCAAAATTAAAACCTCACAAAGCTGACCGCGAGGAACCAGAAACAAGCCATTTGGAGGCCTGTGCAAACAAGTTCAAATACATAAACAGCTCAATTGAGTCATCAAATCAACCCGTTTTCCCCCATAAAACATGAACGCAGCATCTTTCTTGCCTTTCCTTACATTTCCTTTTTTTTGAGGACACCGGACTGAGTTTGAAAAACTGCCTACACAGCCCTGTTCTTCTGCTCTAGAATAGTTCTGATTATCATGCAATTAATAAGAGGAAATGCATGAAAATACTTACTTTTAACATTGTGTCCTGTCAGCATTTTAACCTGCTAAACACACAGAGAAAGAGAAAGAGAGAACAATTCATTAGTGCACAGCAGAGCAGTCTGAGGCTAAAACAAGTGCTAAAGGTTCCTGCCAGAACCTGTAATAAGAAGCAGAGCAGCTCCTAGCACAGAAACATAAAAGAAGCCCTTACTTAGCAGGTGCCACACAAATTAACTCCAGAGACAAAAACTCTACTGTAGGCAGCTCTAATGCAGTAGTTTTATTTATCCTCCAAGACTTAACTGTGGCCTCCTGTTCGTCTGTCTGTAGGGGAGGGGGGTTTGGATTATTATCACAGGTTAGTACTCTAACGAGCGCTCAGGCCGAGACCAGGAAGTAGTTTCGCCACTTCTCCTCCGCAGGCGGTCCCCTCATAAAGAGGAGGGGGCTCCATTAAGCATGGCTAATGAGACGGCACGCTAACGAAGCTTGCTACGGTGCAGGCGAGCACACCTGGAGAGGAGAAGGCGAGGAGGAAAAGCTGCGAGCACGAGCGGATTTAAAGTGTAAGCAGAGAGACAGCGATGCGATCCACAAATCAGATTTGGCTCCATCATCATCAGAAAAAGTCGAGAAACAGAGCAGAGCTTAATATCTTATATCTGGAATTGCTAATGCTGGCTGTATTTCACTAGAAGACATAATAGTGCTGTACTACTATATCATGATTAAATTATCTTGATAACTTCTTTCAACAAAATTTCCTTTCCTCTGCAGAGATCAGCTGTTTGCACCCTTTTAACAGTTGTGCAAATAAATACACGTAATCCTTTATTACATCCAATTTCCAGGCACGTTTCAGAAGGAAATATCGCCCTTTTCATTCCACTTAACTCAACTGTAAAACACAGCTACTCTGATTTTCTATACAAACCATATGAGCAGATGATAAAATATGATGCATTACTGCAGATTAAAGGCCTTTTTCCAGACAAGCATGTGTTTTCAGTTTTGTGGCTTGTTAAAATTGTTCGGATTGGAGTTATGTAAAAGCACCGCTGGGATTTATGTGAGGTTACCAGCATGAATACAGGCCCCAAAGGAAGAGAGCTATGCAGGCCCGCGTTTGCATGCTGTGCCTGTGTACAGTCACCAGGGGGCAGTGTCAGAAATAAGTGGATCGAAGATTTATGTGCTCAAGTTGGTTGTTCAAGTTTAGCCCCTGCAGGGAACTCCCACTCTTTGAACTTTAAGATAGTACAGAATGAATGGGTCTCTAAGGAGCTGTAGAGCAAGTATAAATCATGATTTTTATAGAAGGATTTTTTTAAAAACTAGATTCTATTCTAGTAACTCTAGTTCTATTCTTCTTTCTGTGGCTCTTAGAGGCGTAACAGCACCATGAGCCACTAAAATTTAGATTTTAGGCATGAAGCGGCACAGAAGTCGCTTCTACAAAAATAGAAGCTTCTGATGTGGCGCAAGTACTCTTCCAACATCTAGTTATTGTCTGAAAATGAGCGCCATTAAGAGAGTGTGTCCGCTTCTAAACTTTTAAAAGACAAATCAGTTTATGGACAAAATTTGCCTCACTGTAAAAGAAAAACTTGCAACTTTATGCAAATTCGGGCATTTTACAGAACCTGGATTTCTTTTTGGTTCATGAAGTTTCACCTCTCTGCAGTAAAGAGAGAGAGGGAGTCCCAAAAGTTTACCCCTAGTTGAAGTTGTCCTCACGGTCACTGTCAACATAATCATTAAGGGTGACATGAGATTAGGCGTGAATCAAAGGTTTGGGTTGTTATAATCACAGGGCCTGAGGTGTGAATCCTTTATGAGATGTTGCCCCACCCTCAATGTGTGAATTGAAGTTGAATGACCTGGGAAGGGACCTCAAGACTGCACTACAGGTGACTGAGGTCATGTCCACACTAATACGTTTTTCGTTTGAAAACACGTTTTGGCTTTCCGTGCACACTGAGACGGCGTTTTTGGTCAAGGAAAACTGAGCTTTTTGGAAACGCTTTCCAAAGCGCCATTTCCGCGTCACAGTGTGGACAGCGTAACCACAGGCTTTCGGAAACGAAATATAACGCATTTAAGTCATATGATGCAGTCATGTGACCAACTAAACTAAGATAGCGGAGTGCATTATACAGCAGTTGTTTTGTTTACTCTCAATTTTCACAGCCCTATTAAAGATTAATATCAGTT
Source organism: Pelmatolapia mariae (assembly GCF_036321145.2). Lineage (NCBI taxonomy): Eukaryota > Metazoa > Chordata > Actinopteri > Cichliformes > Cichlidae > Pelmatolapia > Pelmatolapia mariae. The sequence continues at coordinate 19,737,439 of NC_086240.1, read as the reverse complement.
TGAAGCTTTTCTTCAAATTCTTTAATCCTCACTCGTTTTTGCAACTTTGTACTTTTGTGTTACTCGCAGCAACAACTCCACCTCGTAAGTCGATTTAAAAAACTTTCCTCTACATTTTGCCGCGACGTTTCAAAGAGTCGTAAAGTAAATAAACGGCAGACAGAAACTACGCAGGTTGAAGCATATTACGTTTCACGCATGCGCAATACAGGAACCTAAGTATTTCAGTCGTTCCAGTGTGCATGAACAACTGTTCTGAAACGATTGAAAACGATAATGTGGATGCGGACCGTTTTCAGACAAAAACGCTGTTTTTGAATGTATCCAGATAAGTGTAGACGCAGCCTCTGCTCAATGACCTTAGTAACTAACATGATGGAGAGTCAAAGCAATGTCGCTCAGGACTGCCTCCAAGGTGACAACCCCACTAGGGGTTAAAAACCTGGAACTCTCCATCAGTCTTTATAACTTAAGAAGCTTCGTGTAGATAAGATCTTCATAGTAGATCGAGGCGCGGGTCATTACAGTCACAGGGACCAAGGCGTGACTCCTTTGTGATAAGATCTTCATAAAGATAAGAACTCCAAACTTTACTATTCAAGCCAACTTTTCAACCAATCAGCATTCTGCCTCACTCGACATCGGCCTACGTGTTGTTGGCTTTTTGTAGGAAACATGCAACTCCGAAGCATTTTATGCTGGTTTAACTGCCACAGGCACTCGCCATGCATATCCGAAGCACTACACAAACAGACGCCACATAAATCCCACAACATAATGACCACCCTGAGTCTCGTGGTGCTACAAAAACAACAAGGAAAGCTTCTGAAGACTTGAAAACCTACATTTTTATCATCTTTTGCAAGAATAACCCCTGGATAAATACTGTTATTATAATAATACCTTGTCAGGATGTTGAGAACACTTTAAAAATAATATAACCAAATATAAAAAGAACATTTTGAATCAAGTAGAAATTATTAAATCAGTCTAATTTAGCTGTATTCCTTCAGTAATTGCACTTAACATGTATACACACATCTGTCTGCAATATTTAAAAGAAAACTTCAAAGAGTCAGAGGTTCAGTCACATCTGAGAGGGCAGAGTAAGATCACCTTTAAAAAATGATTTTTTATGGTTATAGCTGCACCCGGCCCATTTCAAGTAGATTAGGAGGTGATCTGAGCTGCCAGAAAACTCCTTTCACATTTTAATCTTCATATAGTATTTATTTAATGCATTATTTTGTTTGCAGTTGGTTTTGCATGATTAAACTTTAATTTTAAGGCATCAGGTATCAACTTTTCTAGCTAAACATTCTGGCTGCTAATCTCAAGTAACTCACGTAAGACAACTCAACTTTTATATTCCCATGTTACTGTCAGGTTTTATTAGCCAATTAAGCGATTGAAAACATAATAAATGCAATTAAAAAACAAAATGTAGGAAACAATACTGTACCTCTTTCCTTCCCATTCAGCAATCTCTCCTCCTCCTCCCGACTGTCATCTGCTCAGAGGAGACAGTAAAAAGTGACATTATTGTAGAAAAATGTGAAGATTTGGTTTTAAAAATCTAATTTCTTGTCCATGTTTAACAGCTTTGCACACAAAACTACTACAAAAGGAGTGCGTTTCTGTTTGTGTGAACCTGAGTGAAGCTCTTTGACCAACGAGGACACGGTGTTGGTGATGGAGTCGGCTGCAACCAGGAGGTCGTTTCTCAGGTTTCTCCTCGGGCCTGGAGCAAAGAAAACAATCATTATTTTATCCAGCACTTGTATTTACAGTAATTAGACAGTTTTGTTGTTGCATGATTATTTGTGCTGTTACTCTGTCTCGCTGTGGCAGCAGCATATAATCTGGTGTTAATGAAAAGAGCTGTTTAAATGAGAAAAGAATGAAAAGGGGCTGAAATGCGAGCAGAGCAGACGTGTGAAAAAGCACTTTGAGGCCAGTTTGTAATTTGTGATGCTGGTGTGCTTAAATACAAGAGATTTAAATGTTTTACTCCAATTTTTAGATAATGTGGAACCTGTTAAGCTCATTTTTGTCTTTGAACTTTTACTCTTAGTCTCTACTACAACAGCTTTGCATAATTCACAGCTCAAAATAATCCTTATTTATCTTATGCTCAGTTAATTTCTTCTGAAAATTAACTGATTGGCTGCCCCTTGTAAACAGACGTGTACACAGCAGAGGGATGTACTATTTTTTATAGTATTTTTTTAATAGTTTTGCATAATTACTGAATAAATTGCAAACTGTGTGTGGCATTGTGACGGCAAAGTGCGTGTATTTATTTGATGAATGAGAAAACATATAAAATGGCTTTATTGAGGATTCTGATTTGCTGCCGAGTCTCTTTCACACTGATGGAATTACAGCAGTCAGGACACAGAACACACACCAAGAATGTCTGATCAATCAGTCAAACCAATTTCAGTTTGATCTGCCGACAAATGGAAGTAATTTCTACGTCCTACGTCCATATGCGGGGCATATCCCTTCTTGTTATAGGGAAGGACACAGAGACAGATGATGCAAAACAAAAAAGTAAGTCATTTTTGGTTGTTGAAAGGTTAAAAAAAGATTTGACGAGGACAAACAGGCAGACCAAACTATTTATGCACAAAGAGCTGAGTAGGAACAACCTCAATGAGATAACAAGACACAGGCGAAGACAATCAGTGGAACACAGACAGGAAGCAAAGCTAACACAGGACTCGAGAGAAAGCAAACCTCCAAAGTAACAGAATACAGATGTGAATCCTAACACAAACACCAACAGAGGAACAGGAAAGACGAATTCTTATAAAAAAAATACCAAAACTAAACAATCACTAGAGACAAAATTGTCACGGCTCTGTGTGCGGGCAGGAGGAGATGAGGACCCAAATGCAGACTTGTCAAGACAAAATAGCAACTCAAAAGGAATGACGAACAGGTGGGAACACAGCCGGGAGAAATTAGACCTAACAAGACAGAGGAAGCGAAACTAGAAACACTGACATAAGACATAAACCTTCAAAATAAAACGGGAAACAATTCACAAAGACGCAGACTTGACACTGAACTAAACCTATACTAAACACCAGGGCACAAGAAGAAAACCTAAGAACTAAACCCTTAACCAGAATAAACTGAAACATAGATTTATAATAATGATCAACAAAGCACAACAAGGGAATCAGAATATAACCCATAATACAAAATCAAACCAAAAAATAAGAACTCAAAATGCTGGGTCAAAATGACCCAGAACCGTGACAAAAATAGTAAAAGAACAGCAAGAGACTCAAAAATAAAACCAAACTAAAAGTAATGAATTTAAAGAATCCAACCACAAAATGCTTAATAAATACAAAAAATTACAAAGCAACTCAAAACCCGGGGACCAAAATAAAAAGGTCGCTGCTGTCATGGACAGCCTCCAATGCCACCATCTTGTTCTGCTCCAGAAACTCGCTGCAGGATCACATGAACCAGAACTTGTTTGCTACACTGATCTCAGAGAACTGATATTTCTCAGTTTTTTATTAGCTGCAAATAAAAGTATTTCCAGAGGAGAAACTATATAAATCATTAAATGATAATTAACTTAAAAAAGCATATGTGCTTCCGATGCTTGCATGCATGCCACATGAATCCCATAAATCTGTAGGAAGTGCCGCCATATTAAGGAGATCCCCTGTGATGTCATACAGATGCACAGGTTGGAAAAAAAACTGTGTGAGACTGGGTTTTTACAACAGTTTGAGGCCTCAGGTTTTGGGTCACAGGGACCACTTGCATATATGCTGATTATTTCATACCTCTGGCTACCACTATTATGAGCATCCATCAGTGTAACGGTCTATATATGACAGAAAACAAGGAAACGCTCCATTTTAAACATCAGTTTAAGTATTTATTTCTGTGTCAAGTGGTTTATATTAGAAGGTTTTACAGTGAACTGTTAATCAGGTGAGACTAATCCAAAACACAGCCTGGAAACTACTGTATGTTTGTGCCTGTAGCTGACAACAGGTTCAATAAATAAATGTGGTAAACACAGCTGGAATTACGACGTAACAATCCTGACGAGCACTAAAACTGGCAATATTTTTTTAAGCGCTACCGTCAGGGATCCATTTACACGTCGTGCTTTTAGAAAAGCAGCTAAGCAGAGTATGTTCTCAAGCATGCACGACTTCATATGAGTCAAAGTCTTAACAGGGAATTTGTAGAACTGCTCAGACATGCAGTGAAACCACATGCAAGGCTTTTCGGCCCAGACCAAAATCCTAGCAGAAGCTTCCCTCAAACAGCTGAAAAAGGTGTTTTTAGACCTGAAAATGCTTCACTCAAAACATCAGACCTACTGTACTTTGTCTCAGCGGTCTAACTAAACAAAAACTCCTTCAAACATAAGCCTTTAATATCAAAGAAGGCAAACTACAAGACTCTTTTTTTTTTTAAGGTTGCTATGTGGGAGAGAAATGAGTCCTACCTTGAGCAAAAGCCTCTTGTACATCACCTCCCACCCCAGCGAGGGAGTCCTGAGGAGGATACATGTGTGTCTGGGAGGGTACAGCACCTACAGAGCGGACGGCTGACGGGCTCGGCCGAGAGGGAGAGGAGTGAGAAGAGCCGGCTGCCTGCGCCTACAAGATGAGAGGTGTTATCAGAGCTGGTTAATGTTACTGCGAGAAGGTTTTAGATTACAAGATCACACCTTTTGCATTTTGCTTGAATATACGTCCAGTGTGTGGACTTCTACAACTTAACCTTTTAGTTTGGATAACAATTAGTTACTAGAACCAGCTGACATGGCTTGGGCATCTGAACAGGATGACTGGAGTCATCACAAACACACTCATTCTAACGTCACTGTGTTTCCAGAGTTGTTCACTTGCTTTGTGTTAGCATGTTGCCTGTGCAAGTGCTTGCAAAGAGTCATGAGTCACTTTAGCGGCTGTTGCTTCTGGTGTGATTGTAGTTTGCACTTTACCATGACGCTCTGGGCCTCTGAAAATAAAAGTAATGTCCAAATCGCCGCTCATCCGCTCAGCTATTTTCCTCCCTGCACATGAACTGAAGTCAGCTGATTGTTGTGCAAGTGTGCAGGAAAAGGGAGTGTTTGGTTTCTTTTCTGTCCACATCTCGTGAAGAGGTTTTCAATCTTTGCTCACCACCTGCCCTACTTTCCGTGATTTTTTTCCTCTTCCCCGAAATTACTTTAAAGTTTAAACACTGGGTTTGTGTGGCAGAAGCATCGTGACAGGGATCGCCAGAAAAATAACTGCAGTGATGCACATGGAGAGCGCTCTGAAGGCGCGATCAGCCACATTTAAATCATGTACAGGCCTGTTTTTGCAACTTTTTGATTGCATGTGATATTTCAGGTGACTAATAAGAACTGAATCCCACAGTTTCTTCAGTGTTTCCAACAAAAGGATATGAACTTACTGCCTGTCGCTGTTCCTCATCCTACAGGGATCACAACATGGGCAGCCGGAAAACAAAGAGGGCGGAAAAGAAGAATGGAAAACAAGAGGTCAGACACAATGAGAGCCAGAAAAGTCATAGAGGAAGAAACATCAGAGGGGAAAATGAGGCTTGTTACTGCAAGGACAGTAAGAGGGGGGTGTGAGGAGCAAGGGAGGCTTTGCCCTCTAGTGTGAGAAAATACAAACTGCTGGAGATTTAAATCAGAGAGTGTGTGTGTGTGTGTGTGTGTGTGTGTGTGTGTGTGTGTGTGTGTACGGGTTCGTACTATCCTGGTGGGGACCAAAATCTGACTTTTACTATCCTGGTGGGGACTTTCTGCACCGTGGGGACCAAAATCCAGGTCCCCTCGGGGTTGAAAGCAATTTTCACACTCAAAATGCGGTTTTACTGTCAGGGTTACAATTAGGTTATGGTTAGGTTTAGGGTAAGGGTTAGGGTTAGGCATTCATTTTTAATGGTTAGGGTTAGGGTAAGGGGCTAGGGAAAGCATTATGTCAATGGGATGTCCCCACGAGGATAGCAAACCAGACATGTGTGTGTGTGTGTGTGTGTGTGTGTGTGTGTGTGTGTGTGTGTGTCACCTTGAGCAGCTTCATCAGTCCTTCCAGCTGCACCATCAGCTCCCTCCTGCTCTCCTGCAGCGACGACATCCTCTGCTCCAGTTCGTCTTTCCTCTGTCTGGAACACACACACACACACACACACATGTCTGGTTTGCTATCCTCGTGGGGACATCCCATTGACATAATGCTTTCCCTAGCCCCTTACCCTAACCCTAACCATTAAAAATGAATGCCTAACCCTAACCCTTACCCTAAACCTAACCATAACCTAATTGTAACCCTGACAGTAAAACCGCATTTTGAGTGTGAAAATTGCTTTCAACCCCGAGGGGACCTGGATTTTGGTCCCCACGGTGCAGAAAGTCCCCACCAGGATAGTAAAAGTCAGATTTTGGTCCCCACCAGGATAGTACGAACCCGTACACACACACACACACACACACACACACACACACACACACACACACACACACACACACACACACACATTACAAAGGCTTGCTGAAGACAGGAGCTGGAGTAAAAATAGATTTAAGTCCCAAAATGTGGAGAAGATCAGAAATGCAACATGGAAGAAAAACAAGAGATTAGATTCACAGTCCTGAAGTGCTAAAACAATCGGCAGAAATTCACAGAAGCAGCTGTGTGATGAGGTTAATAAATAGATGAATAAGAGAGGAGAGATGTTATTGAAGAGCATGTAGGAGAGTCTTTCCAGGAGAAAATCTGCTAGATTACGTGAACTTTTAGTCAGAAATCCTCAATGTCTTGTAAGATGGCAGGGAGAGAAACACCAAGTCTGTTTGAGGACTTCAAATTAAGATGAATATATACACAAAAGTGCACTCAAAATACTGATAAAATGCTCTGCAGCAGCAGGGCTTTCTGGAAACAAAGCTTTAACAGCAGGCATAGAGTTTAACATTCACAATCTTTTTTCCACCAAACAGTATGCGGTCTGGATGAGACATTAAAGCGAGAGCAGAGCTCGTCTTTCTTTCCTGGCTTCCCTTCACGTGGCAAGATAAATGAGTAAATAAACAAATGAAAACAAAAGTCTGACTCATTCAGTAAATAGAGTTTTGTTTTATTGTTATCCCAGAGTAACGCTTTACCCGCAAGCTAGCCAACAAGTTCGCCAACAACCTCAGAAACGCCACTTTATCTGTACTATTTAAGATATAGCTTAGCAGTTTTCTTTAGTAACAATATCTAGCTCTGAGTCTGTAGCGGAAACATGAAAGAGATTACGAAGACAGTAATATTACTGATTCCAGGCTTGTTAAGACATGAAGATGGGTACCAAATTAACTCTAGTTGGACATAGCTGGTGTGGTCAACCATTGATTCATTAAGTCCTGTCCTGAAGAGCATTTTCACCGCTGCCATTATGAACAAGGGGCTGTTGTGACTGAACCGGAGGACCCTGCGACAGTCTAAAGCGTGCCCTACCTTACCCTCCTTTTTGACTTTTGACTAACGGATACCATAATTTACAGAATGATCACCACGGTGCATTCAGTAAGACTGGAAACTAGTGACTCATAAAACCAGACCAAGGGCAAGAGGAAAATTACTGGCAGATTCACTTTGCACTGGGTGACATTTTCTTTTTTTAACCCTAATCTCACCCTGTAACAGCTAGAACAGCCTCCAGCTCCCTGTGACCCGAACTGGAAAAAAGATTACGAAAGAAGATGGAGAATTCTGAAAAATTGTCCATCAGAAAGAATGCAGGTTTTCAGTAAGAGGAAACACTAGAAAAAGCACTATGTTAACTTCACTGCAAGACTACCTCATACTATTTTAAATTTGGAGAGATTTTACCTCATTTGGTCTCATGGCCACCAGGAGGAAGTAGAAAACTCCAGACAAACAGAAACAAAATAGAAAAGATGGGCTCTTATGTGCTGAATCTGAAAAATGTTTACTCTAGTGCCGCCATGTGGCTGTTTTATCAGGTATGTAAGCGTGAAAACTGGAATAAAAACTAAAAATCTAATATGACAGCTCTGTTTCACACTTTAAAATATACACTTTTAAAATATACGACCGTGGTTCAGGGGGTTGGGAAACTCATCTTGTAACCGGAAGGTTGCCGGTTCAATCCCCTGCTCTGTCTGTCTCGGTCGTTGTGTCCTTGGGCAAGACACTTCACCTACCGCCTACTGGTGTTGGCCAGAGGGGCCGATGGCGCAATATGGCAGCCTCGCTTCTGCCAGTCTGCCCCAGGGCAGCTGTGGCTACAACTGTAGCTTGCCTCCACCAGTGTGTGAATGTGAGAGTGAATGAATAATGGAATTGTAAGGTTCACGAAAAGCGCTACATATATATGCAATCCATTATTATTATTATTATTACATATTTAAATTTCCATAATATGCTGGAAAAAATGCCTGACTAACATCTCTCAGGGCAGAAATGTTATTGTTTACGTCAAAGCCAGGCAGTTTCCATCACTTTCAAGTTCCTCTCCTCTTCTTGAAGGACTTGTTTTTACTGAAAACCGCAATAAGTGCGTTGGAAGTGATTCCTTCTTTGGTGTTTTTGTGAACTCCACCATCTGTCGGTACCATCTGCCATAAAGAACTCTCCCTCTGCGCCGCAGAGCAACACGGCAAGTTTTCCCGCCAATTCTGACCGTGGCGGTGTGGCAAAATCCGGAAACTATAGCGCAGCGAGCGAAAGAGCGATTGTTTGTGAAACATATTTTCTGTGGGTGTGACTCACAAAGTTAAGATGTACATTTTAACTATTATATGTATATTTTCTGTATAGAAACAGCAGGTCTCAGAGGAACTGCGTTTACCTGAGCAGACGGAGCTCGGCCAGCAGAGTCGGGTTGGTGCTGCCCTTCTCCGGGCTGGGCTGGCACGCTGCGTCATGCTCTGCACGGAGACGTTTGATCTCTGCCAAGATCTCTCTGGGAAATGAAAATCACACTGGTCAGCTGAAGCCTGATACCACAGTATTTTAGGAATGAACAGCCTGTAAATAAGCAGGGCAAGATGGCGAACTTCAGCAGGCTTTAGAGGAATCTTTTTTTTGGAATGATGCACAAGTTTAATTTAGAGAGTAAAAAACAAACACAAGCTAACAGCCAGACCACACAAACAGTGCTTTTATTGTGAAAGAACAAACTGTAAAAACTGATCATGCCCCCTTAAAAGTAATTACTTGGTAACGGTTAATCAAATTTACGACCACAAACCATTCAGCTTCTTTCTGTCACTTTTTATTGATTTCGCTCTCATATATTAACCTTATATCTTTAAATAATTACATCTTTTTTATTTGTATGGTTTTATGAGACCTTAAGCTCTAAAGATCCCCCCCCCCCCCCAACAAGTTAAACTCTCCACCTCGCTCCTGTTCACATATTTCTACCTGTTTTTAGACTCCAGCTGAGCAATGAGCTCCCTCTTCTGTTTGTTCGCGTCAAAGTTGATGCTCCGCGTCGGGATCACCTAAAACACAAGCAAACGGTTGATGGGTTTCATGTACAAACCAGAACAAGATCCCCGTGTAGTCGGAGCATATGCATGCATATGCAGTATTAAAGTTAAAGGCTTAGAGGAGATGTGTTCGACTCACTCCTGTGCCTTCGGTCTCTGCCAGTCGTGTGGTGTAGCGAGCGATCAGTTTGTGCTCGTCGTCTTGCCTGCTGGGGCTGTCAACACTGAAACACAGGAAATCTCTAATTTACTGAGTCCAGTGTAAAACTATTGTATTTAAACCAGCAAAGAGCATGATGCATGAATTTAATGCAGGTAAATATGATCACTTTTAAGTTTTCAGAAATAATCCATTTACGTACATAAATGTGGTAAAATCTGTGTCTCTCTGCATCTCTTTATCTCTCAGAAAATACTTTTAGGAAAACACCTCTTTTCACCATCTGTGTAAGAATGAAATGCTCTGAACACAGACAGGAGAAAAACTACAGAGTTTGTAACTAAGCATGGCTCAGAGGATGAGGACACACAATTTTTCATTAAGCATTGGAGGAAGCACAATTAACGGGGCAAATTTTTAACTAATAAGTATCACCAGTAAACGTCCCCAGGTGATTACTTACACCAAGACTGTACATCCTGATGTGGGGACATTTTGGCTTTTTAGCACCATATACTTCATTCTGCTCTATAAAGTGTTTTATACTTTGTTAAACAAGCATTTTATTGGTTGTACTGTAAAATAAACCTAGTGTCCGCATATGAGGACCTTTTTTAATTAACTGCTTTCTGCTGGGTTAAATTAAGATAGCTCCCAGATCAGGTTTTATATTATAGTTTGCTGATGCATTATATTTGCATAACAGTACATAAAATTGCTTTTTCTGCCTGTGGTGTCTCACCTTATTTTGTAAACATGCAAAAGCAATTTAATATTTTTCATAACACTGTTAGCAGGTTAATTTATGAATGAGCACTCAACACTTAACCATTTGCATTCCTAATTCTGTGTGCGTGTGTGTGTGTATCAGATTATTTATTTTAAACAGGCAATGTTTTTCTTGTGTTGAAAAAAATCCTCAGAGCTAAAACAGAAGACTACAGGAAAAAGGAAGCTTTTGCTTCTTCTGGTTTCTGAATTTAAAAAATAAATGAATTACTTCATAATTTTATTTTGTCTGTATTTTATAATGTAAGAGATGCACTTCCAAGACTGCTAATTGTCCTTTAACGGCAATATTAGGCCAATATTTAACACTTCTGCATTATTCCTGATTCTCCTAGATAATATTTTATATTTTGAATTGACCCCATCTCTGAACCGAGGCCCGATATCTATTTTATTTAGCCCACACTCCTGGTTTAATTAGTGCTTCCCACCTGTTAGGATTAGTACTAGTGTTTGTTTTTGTACTTTGTTAATGTTTTACAACAATGACTTATTGCATTATTGTGAAGCACTTTGGTCTGCCTTTGGTTTTAAATGTGCTATATAAATAATATTGTATTGTATTGATATTTTAAAAACGTATCTGTGTGTTGTTTCCAATGTAAGGCAGTCATAACTGTAATTTTCTTGTATTGCAGTATTATAAAAAATAAAAAAAATCCAAAACAGGGTTTTATTGTAGATTAGAAAACTGTTTTTTCCATTGTCAATGTCAATTATTGGAAATAAATATAAGTGAAATTCCTCTTCTCTTTAATTCTTCCTTGTTTTTTTAAAAGTTATTACAAAACCTGGGCAAATGGAAATCATCATTATTACAGGAAAACAAACTAAATTAAAAGCTAAGAAGTAACACAATAATTTAACAGGATATTCTGTAACTGCTGATTTCTCTCTTCATTAGAACTATAGCAAACTACAGCATTTCACTTGGCTTCAGCTAAACTGTGCAGCACGGTGCCCTCCTCCTTACTGCCTCCCTGACTCCTTTACGTAACCACCCCTCACTCCCTTCTCACCGCGGGCTGCCCTGGAGGCGATTCACATATGAAGCGATCAGAGCGTGCTCCTCGTTCATTCGCTGAGCCGCCGCCAAGCTGGACGGACACAAAACAGACGCAGAGTAATCAGCCAGCATCAGATAACAGTCTGTCTTACAGGAATTACATCAGTTGAACTTCCAGTCAACACAAAATCTCTCTTATTAAATGTGCATATGAGTAAAAAGAAAAAATATTTTCATAACACCTACAACATGGATTTTGCCAGAAATAACTGAAAAATGCATGTCGATTTTTATATGCAATGAATATCTTTTATTATTTCAATTATTCACTAACATGCAATATTTCTTATTAGTTCATTTTTGGTCCATAAAATGCTAAAAGAAGTTCAGAAGAACCCAACGCACCAGAGTTTAAAGTGAGCCTTTTTTGCTTTTTCTTATGTTCTGTCATATTATTCCAGTGCTGGATGCTCATATTAAACATGACTAATAATCATGAGGTCAGTGTATGTACAAGCCAGACATTCAGCCACCAGACAGCTTGAAAAGCTTCGTTTCACACAGTTTTTTAACTACTGCAGCAGCTGGATAGCGTAGTGGTAAGACTACACACCTCTGGAGCGGGGGTCGCAAGTTCGATTCCCACCCGGTATCCAGTAAGAGTCCTGGCTAGACCCCCCCATGCTAAAAACCAGCCCTGGAGTTGCGCGGCTATGTCTGCAGCCTGTCCGCAGTTCAGTACACAAGCATTTCACTGCATGTTCACAATATGTTGCACTGTGTATGTGACAAATAAAGTTTGTATTTATTTATTTATACTGGCTATGTACAATGTCACAGAGGGGATAGCCCTAATATGGACGTCTCCTCTGCCTTTTAAAGCTCCTGGTTGTGAGGGACAGCCAATCAGAAGAAAGTTGGATCAGTAAACATTGAATAAGGCTTAGTCTGAAGTGTGAATCATGCCTCTAACAGCACATTTTTCCACTGATTATTATTTCTTTGATTAACCTTATTAATCTCTGTGAACTCTGTTTTTCATACCAAATATTGATTTGCTGTGGAGGCTCACCTTCATATATACAAACCCAGAGAGGGTGGAGAAGCTAGCATTCCTAAATCTGCATCAACTTTTCCCTTCAGCTGTTTTTTTTAATAGCTTTGCATCCTTTATAAGTTGAGTTACCACTGTCCACTGTGTGATTGGTTTAAGGTGTTCTCTCTCCCTTGTGTTTTGATCGATTCTTCCTTATTTGTGATAAGTTTTGTAAGCAATTATTTCTGTATTATTAAAATTTCTTTTGACTGGAGCAGTTTTGTGTAAAGAACGGAAATAAGGAGCTGCAAACGAGCATTAAAAACTATTTAATCATCTTTCCATCCATCTTTTTCCACTTATCCAATTCAGGGTTGTTGCGAGGCCGAGAGCCTATTCTTACTCTTACAGGACGAGAGACTGTTAAATACACAATTTTTTCATTACTTGCAAAATAATAACGGTCTAAAATCTTACAAGCTATGTAGTGGAGTACGTGTTTTGCCTTTTAGACATACACCTGTATGGTGGTGTCAGAGATGGCTGCTGTCAGCTTGCAGTAAACTTCACAAGAAATGTAATAAATGTAAAAATAATGGAAAACTAAACTTTTCTTTTAACTTGCACTTAATTCAACAGCTTTTTCACAGTGTCAGATCACAGACACTGCAGACCAATGTTCCCTCTAAGCTGCGCACGTGCGCAATTGCACACTGTTGGCACGGTCTCTGCGCAGAAAAAATTTGCGTTGCGCACACACAAAAAATTCTAACCTGAATTGAAATTAAAGTAAATATGTGCCGACACCAGTGTTTTAGCTAGCAAAGCGGCGTGGCTGATGTGTAGTGAAGCCACGTTAATGACAACGTGTACAACCATTGGAGATGTGAGCAGGACAGACAGAACAATTGACGGAAAAAGTGTGGACTTTATACCAGTTTTTAAATTGTGTTGACAGGCCACGTGAAACCAGAGTTATGATAAAAAAAAATATGCAATATTTGGTTTTCTTCCTGAATACTATCGTTGTTTATATTTACTGCGGGAAGAAACGGTAAAAACAACGTTTTATAAGGAAAACGCTCGAAAGCACTCTCCGCCTGTGAGCAAAGATGAAACCAAAACACCCCACCCTTTCCCATTGGTCGAAAAATGTACCATGTCAACCAATCAAAACATGGCATTTAGTTGTTAAGAAACGGGAGGAAGTTTTAGGAGTGCCGGCGGTGTTTTGAGATGTGAGAGATTTGCAACGTTTAGCGCAAATCTTGTGTAGTTAGTGTGTAGTGTAGTCAATAGTTTTGTTGTGTGTGTCAGAACAATGAGGCGACTGCTGAATGTTACAGGTGTTACAGGAGTGATACATCTCCTGTTGTCAGGCCTGCAGGTATCAGGTTGTTGTTCTCCTTTACCTCATAGTGGACAGAAATTATTTTTTGGAGTGGCACAAATAATTTGTGTGGCATCAAATTTGATGCACAACACCTGATTGTTCTGTAAATAGTTTGAAATGTTTGTTTAAAAAAAACGCCTTGGCTGCATTTTTAGGTAAACAGCTGCAAAAAACTTTGTTGTTTGCAAAACTCAGTAACCTTTTTGAAGAAGTAACTATATAATTAATTTCCCAACATTGGTCATTATATGCTGTATTTTGCAGACAGAGTTACAGGACTCTCTCACAGACCACAGACTCATAATACAAGTCAGAGCTTTATTTAAAAAAAAAAGAAAAAAAGAAAAAGAAAGTTGTGTTTTCAAAATTGGAGTTCAAGTTATTTTTACTTCCAATAGTGTTAACATACTACACAGGTCATGAACAAGATTTTTTTTTAAATTTTCATTGTAAGTGGGCTAAAGCAGTTAATTAAAAGTAGTCTAACATAAATGTAAATGCTGTAATTTGATTATTTTAATAAACCATGTAACTTGGATGGATTCGATGCTGGCGTGACCACAGTGCACACATCTAATGTCGCTAGCAGTGGTCCGAGGGACCGCTCAGGGAGTTTGTGTGTTCGCTCAGACACATGAAAAATTAGAGGGAACATTGCTGCAGACTCCTTCATAACCTATGACAGCATCGTTTTACTGGCGTTGAGTTGGGCTGAATCTCGTATTACTTTTTATTCACCCACCACGAGCCCTTAAATCGTTGTGAAGAGTTCGCATCTATTTTTAACTGCGTGCAAGTGAAGCGCTCATGCTATCGAGCCCTGTATCACCAGTATAGATCCTCTAATGTGTATCCACGCAGCTAAAAACAGCCTCTTTATTTCTGTTAACTCTGTTAACTCACAACCTAGTAAGCTGTAACTTCACCCAGTTTGTCTCACACTGCAACTCGGAGCTGTGATTTATTGAAACAGCAGCTGGCCAACCAACTTGCCTGACACAGTGGTTAAGTTAAGGTCTTTATTTGCCTTGAATATTAGAGAAATATTAGTTTAAACAGAAAAAAAGAAATGAAGCCACAAGATTACACACTTCTAATCAGCTCTAATGTCAGTCTTTACCTTTTCGAGGACTCGCGAGCTGATGAAGACAGCAGCATGGCTTCACTGGTGTTCCCAGCGGGTCTCGATGGTCTGAACACACGAACACACAAACACAAACACGCGTTAGAGGCTTATTATCTACAGAGTTAACACGGAGCAAGGATAGCAATGTTAAATCATTAAACCGCCGAAGCCTGCCTATCAGAAAGCACGCATTCTTACGCTCCCATTCACACAGTCACACACTCTCACATGCTTTTGAGTGCATTCATGCAACAGTGAACTGTAAAAGGTCTGAGCAAACACAGACAGGCCAAAGATCAAACGAGGGAGAGAGAAAAGAAAGTAAGAGAGGGAAGTGGAGTGAGGGCACATCCAGAGGAAAATTTTAAAAAGAACATAAATAATCACATTTTTAAGTCTGAAATTAAAACGGCATTTAAAAAAAAAAAAAAAAAAAAAGCATACTCACACCCACGCTAAATTCAGCCTGCGTGTGCTGGCCTGAGTATGAGCCTAACGCCTGCAGGTCTGTGATGACCTGGTCGGCTTCAGTGTGGAAAATTAAACAATGCCGATGCGCCACAGGGGGCGGAGCAACCGAAGCGTTTGGATATACAGAGGTGGGACTTTTGCTTGATTTATGTTATCTGAGTTTTCTAGGTAATGTAAAATTTTGTAGTTCGAATAGTTAGCTTTTAAGCTGTAGATGTTTCACTTCCTATTGTGAAAGTGTTTAAATGTTTAACTGTTAAACATTAACATCACAGCTACAAGAAACTTTAATCTTTTTTGTTCTATCTAATGCGAGGAGGCCTCATAGTGAATATTCCTCCATAACTTTAGTGACTTTAGAGGCACAAAGAGACAATAGTATCTGTACAGCCCAGCAGCGTTTAACTTGGGCACAAAAAATGAGCAATTCAAGGCTTTTTTGGAAATAAATTCAATGCAAAAATCAAACAATCTTCTTTTTAAGCAATATGAACATTTTACACACTACAGAGGTCTATTTTAGAGGGTAGGTACACATGAATTCAATAATATGCAATCCAGTAATATTAGCGTTAATCATGCAGTCATAATTTTTGTAGCTTTATTCACACAGATCTCCTGTAGGCCTATATGTCAAATCTAGAATAAGTTTTAGAAATAGTTTAAAGGTCGTTAACGTTACCATCACACAGTTTAACTGGCACCAGGTTCAATACTTACAGTCCAAAATCATAACCAAACTGTACAGGCACATCAATTAGATTGATTAGTAGTGAAGGGTTCTCAATATGGAAGCTCAAAAGCGCCAAAATAAACAAATGAATTGAAAATGTTAAACATACATGTATAGATTGGTTAACTGACACTTTTAATTTGCTTCTAAATTTACTAGATTTTGTATTAATTTTTGTATTTCTTTATTCCCATGTTTTAAATTTTCATTTTATTTAGTAACTTTATTTTCTATTAACATTTTTCCAACAATTTCTCTATTTTTTTTTTTTACTGTTCAACAACAGCAAAAAACTAATAAAAGTATTAATAACAAGAACAATACTCATGAGAAGTCAAGCATCATTTCAACAGACACGTCAACCATACATACAAAACTGTAAATCAATTATCCCATTTTCACCATCGTTTGAAGTCTTATGCAAAAAAAAACAAAGCTAAACAAAAAAAGCCTTATCATTAAAAGCTCAGAAAGGGTCAGATTAACAGAAATGTTTCCACTTTTTTGTAAAAATCAAGGGATTTATTTCGGATCAGGCAACTCCAGTGGGATGTGTTCCAATATCATCCTGTGCCATCTGAGTTTTACGAGAATAGTGCATTTTTCTTTGTGCAAAAATCAGAAGATTAAACCGTTTTCTGAGATATTTGTTTCGGATGCATGTATTTGGGAGACCAATGAGAAGTGACACCGTGTAAAGATCAATTGTGGTTCCTAAGATGTTCCGTAATTCACAAAAAACAGATTGATAAAAGGTGGTGTGTATGACTGACAGCATTTATTTTTTTAATTTTTTTATGTAAAGCATGTAACAAGGTTAAGTTTACTTAACGTATAGCTTTTTAGTGTGCATCTAATCTAAAATAATAAGGTCAGTACTGTCATACAGGCCAGTAAATGAATCAATTCATACAAAAGCAAATAAATATAGAAGCATATTATTATTATTATTTTTTTTAAATAACTTGATATTTTTGTTGGCACGTGTAATGAAACTTATATACTTTGTCAGTTTTAGGCCTCCATACCTTGAAACTATCACTGTACGTTAAATTAACATCCTAATGAGGTGAACTGAGTGACAGGATAATTGGCACCAAAGGGGACATAATATAATTTAATATAATAGAATATAATATAATAGAATAGAATAGAATAAAATAGAAGAGAAGCTGAAATGAATCCTTTTGTGCCTCACTGAGTAAGACCGCACTGATCTGACAGGAATAACCTGCATTATTAAAAAGCGGTTGTTGAAAATTTCAGTAACATTTAGCTTTTTGATATTTAGTCTAATAAATGTGTGAGTGCTGGGAGGTCATATCATACACTATGTTGGCGAGGTTAAGGGTCCTCTCGGGTTCTTCTGGGTAAATTGGGTGTGGCGGCTCCCTAGACGACACGCAGCCCAGAGTCCTGCTCAGGGCTCGACCGATCTTTGTCGCCGGTGACTTCTACACACAAAAACAAACACACAAACATCAGTTTATGAACCCACACTGCATGAGTGCAGTAGATGTGTGAAGCCCGTTTTAAAGAATCAACTTTAGCACTTATCGAAAACAGAGATACCTGCTAATTACTGCTAACTAATCTGCAGCACAGACGTAGTGAACATACTGCTGCCCTTTAGCTAAATCACTCACTTGTATATATGTACTCCCAGTTTCCCTTTGTTCACTGCCAGATCACTTTCTATTCTTTCCATTTAAGGCTTCTAGTGATTTCCATTGTTGTTGATCCTTCTCATGTTTCTTGTTATTATCTGTTGTGTTCACTTGTTATCTTCTCGTGTATTGCCTTGTGGACTGGTTTTGAGTTTCTGTAGTCTCCCAGGATTTGTGTATTTCCTGTCTATGATCTCTGCTTGTCTGGGTTAAAGATCTGGATTTACGGGCATTTATTCTGACTCTCCGTGTCCTGCTTTTGGGTCCTTCTCTGTCAGCCCTAGACCACCACAGTGCCGCTGTGCAACTTATTTGACAGATAATTTAATGAATCTCAAGGGCTTTACTGTACATGTGCTTATGTGCATATTTAACCCTTCAAAGGCCCTTTTTTAACCTGAAAATGCACTGACACTTAACTCCTGAGCACGAATCTTAAAATCAGGCATCTGTTTTCCCATGAACCACATTCAGGTTGCTGCTGTTGGGTGTCTTTGTTAAAAATAAATAAATAAAAGGACATATACTGAGAATTAAAATGAAGCACAAAGCCCAGTCCTACAGAAAATCACATGTAAATATATGTAAAGCCTGAGCTACGATGAGTATATAATGTTACATGATGACAGGCAGGAGCTGCACTAGTTAGAGGCTTTAGACCTAAAACTGAAACATTAACAAGAAAAATTATGCCAAAGACTTACTGATGAATAATTCAACAACTATATCTCCTTCTATTAATACATAATTTCTTCATTAAAAACATTTATTCCTTCAGGCTAGAGCAACTTTTATTTAAATTATCCGATTCACTTCAAATAAATACATGATGCTTGAGTATGAAGCTATAAATATTTGGGTTTGTATACACCTGCATTTAGCTACTGACCCTTTGCCCAGAATTATCAAGGTGTGTTTACAATGTGTGCTTTTATTTTTGAAACCAATTAAAACCCAATTACATTTCCCAGGAGGCTATGTGACTGGTTCAGGTCGTTTTATACCAGAATGAGGGTAGAGCGAGTACGGCTGGAACAGGGGAACAGTTTTAACACCTCAAATAACTTAAAAAAATGTTTTCTCTGCACATGTGTACAAGTGTCATCTTTGATTTAGAGAAATTCATAGCAGGTGAAGTGTGCACCTGAATGTTTCTTTCAAATTGAATAGATCCTTGTGTTTGTATCACTGAACTTAGAGCCTGGCAATTCCATATTCAAATTCCTTTTTCCACCAACCCTCCTCTGCACATATCCAAACCATCTAAAGCCTCGCCACTCTAACTATGTCTCCAAACTGCTCAACCTGAGCTGTCCCTCCGCTGTACTCATTTTCAATCGCGGTCACTCCAAATGAAAACCTGAACATCTTCAGCTCTGCTTCTTTATCAGTGCCACCATCTCCAAACCCTACATCGGATCAAGTCTCACTACCACCTTGTAAACCTTTCCTTTTCTTTTCGCTGCTATTCTTCTGTCACAAATCAGCTCTGACACTCATGTTTTTACCCTGCCTGCACTTTTTCCTTCACCTCTCTTATGCACTGTCCATTTCTTTAGATGTTTGACCCCAGGTATTTAAACTCCTCAACCTTCACTATTTCTACTAATTGCACGTTCACCTTTGCACCTGTCTCGCTCTCATTCACACGTATTTCATTCCTCTTCTCTCCAAAGCATACCTCCACCTCTCCACCTGCTTCCTACTCTCACTACAGGTCAAAATGTTGTCTGCAAACATCATAGCCTGCAAACAACAAGGGGCTCAGAGTCGATAGCCAGTGTAGTCCACTCCCACCCTGAACCCATCTGTCCCTCCGGTCTCACCATGGTCTTGCTGTCCTCATCCATGTCCTGCATCACCCTCACATACCTCTCTGGCACTCCCGACTTCCTCACGTAGTACCATTTATTAACAATTTACATATTTAATAAATAATTGACAGGACACTGAGTGGTCTCGGTTACGATATGTCAATTATGATACACGATGGGTTCAAGCTCCAAAGAATACCAATGCACTAATGGACGCCACAATTAAATTCGCGACCACTGTGAATTTTAATGTTTTAAAATGCAATTGTTAAGTAGTTGTAGCCTCCAGTGTTATGTTGTTGTGGCAGGGGTGTGGTCTCTGGCTCTGCTGCAGTGGAGGGGTGGTACGGTAATCTCACAGGGTGGTGCCGGGAGGTCGGAGGGGACAGGTGAAAGGGATTGCAACTAATGAGCTCTCCCCCTTTTTAGTGTCTGGAGCCGGGAAGGAGTGGTGTGTGTGGTGTGGGAAGGCACTGGAAAGCTGGCTTCCCGGTTGAACACAAGGTGTCGAAGTAGTGGAAGACACTGTTTTTCAAAATAAAGGTGCTACGACTGACACTCAAACACTGTGTGGGTCCTGATCATTTCACAGTTGTTTTAAATATTTCTCAAGAGGGAAAAAAAACATAAATATAATGAAATACAATAATTTTGTATTTGTAGTCATTTGCAACTATTTTACAAATGATCTGTTTTTGAGTTGTTGTTTTTTTTAACTGTTGCTCAATAAATGAAATTATTCAATGAAATTAAATATTTTTGATAAATGTTTTTCAGCCAACTGTGGAAAACAAAGTACTTTTAGGCATTACTTATTATTACTTTTACAGTGCGCAAGGAAAGGAAACATCACATGAATTATAACTTGTTTTCATTCATTAGCTTTTGTGCGGTAATGGAAAGAAGTAAAAAAAAGTGTCCCAGTTGTACTACAAATGAGTCCAGATGCGCCTCCGCACAGCGAGAGCCCCCTGCTGTGATGGATGAGTAACCACTCCGTGACTCACCCAGGAAGAGTGCTCCTTCATCTGATGCTTGTTGCTGTGCGAGCCGCTGGTGTTGCCACGCCAGAAGCAGTTCTGGCAGAGCTGGTAACCGCGGCAACGGAGGCAGCGATAGCGGAAGCCCGTCATGCCGTTGCTCCGACAGTAAGAGCACGAGACGGGATGATAGACTGAGAGAGGGGAACAAAAAAAGCATGAGACATTGATAAAGAGAGAGCACACTGTACAGTGGTTTTTATTTTCATATAATCAGTTATTACCACAATAAAATCAATTTTACATCCAACCTGACTTTACAAAGAGTGCACAATATCTAAAGGCCCGATAAAAACATAAGGGATGACAAAGGGTTCTTTGCACAGTGGAGTCAGCCTCTATGTTTTTCTGTTCCCACGCACTGATGTGAATAACCAGCCAAATCTGTGGCTAATTAACTTTCTAGATACAGAACATTGATTGGTACTAACAAAATTACCCTTTGTTTTAACAAAAATACTGTTTCCACTTGAGGCAGGTAGCAGCACTTTTTAGCACAATTCTATTTTTAATTTGTAAAAACATCTGAGGAGAGATGAGGGTGAAGCAGGGGATGCATTTATCATAATTCTATATTTTTGGCTATTTCCCCTCCAGTATTTAGCTATCTTAGTTTGTTCACACCGTCAGGCAAAAGGTGAAACACGATGTAAACACAATGACTCAAAAGATTTGAATGAATTCTGATAAAACTGTGTCTAGAGTTGAGTGGAGTCATGTTAGGAATCCATTAGATTTCGTCTTACAACCACCAAACCCTTATAGCTTAGAAACTATGGTTCTTACAAATGTAGCGTTTATGGTCAACATATAGAAAGTAGCATATAAAGATTTGACCTCTTCTTCAAAGTCAATCGATTGATTTAAAGGTTAAAATGATAATAATGCTATACGGAGCTATTTAAACCTTTTTGACAACATATATTGTACTTTAAGAGGCTTGTAGTGCAGTAAAGGTACAGTACATATAGGGAATGACATATGGAGATTCTAAATATTAGGTTACTTTGGACCTCTAACCTCTTCTTCAGGGTCAAATAAGGTCAAATTCCATAAAATGTGTTTTTTAAATTATGCTTAAAAGTTGCCTACCTTTATTTATATTGGCACCATGTGTGAGATGATATACTGGTTTAAGGGGGACTCAAAATACCCCATTATCATTTGCATCTAAATATTATGTCACATATGACCTCTGACCTCACTTTTGCATTTCTGTAAAAGTCTTTCTTTCAAAATGAGCTCAAATCATTGTGTAATCATTATGTTTTTAAAGGAAGTATTATAAAGAGAAAGAGAATAATGTGCCTAGTTAGTTAAAAATATGCAGCAGAATAATATTATATAATAAGCTCAAGTGCTTCATTTCCAGTTACTTACAAATCAGTGCCTATTATCTATTTTATATATATATATATATATATATATATATATATATATATATGTATATATATATATATATATATATATATATATATATATATATATATATTTATAAAAACATGTGTCATGCCACCATTATCTGACTTTTACTGCACAACAAACCTCTTAAAGTATGTTTAAAAAGAGAAAATAAAATAAATATATGTAAAATTTAATGCTGTTCTGTTAAATGTAAATACTGCCCAGAGAGTAATAAACCAGGTCTGCTGTTTGAAAGTTTGCATTATATCGACAGTGTCTGTACCATGCTCCACATTGGCCAGGCGGTGCATCAGAGGCAGCCAAATGAGACACTGAGGAGGGTCAGCCACAATGTCCAGGAACATGTTGAGCATCACTCTCTTCTACAAAATAAGAGCAAGACTGTTTATGAACACAGAACCAACACAGAGGCTGTTTCATCCTTCAACCAGTTAAAATGAGTGTGTGTGTGTGTGTTTGTGTGTTTACCTGTTGGGGGAAGCAGGAGTGTGCTAAGGTTTGTGTGTAGCCAAAGGAAGGTCCTTCATATACGGCAGTGGGCAGCTTGAGAGACTCCCTCAGAAATTGATCAAACTTGGACAGTACCAATACACCATTGGGGTCAGATACCTGAGAAAACACATCTACACACACACGCGTGCACACAAACACACACAAAATGAAGAAGGCAGCTTAAAATACTACATGTCCAAACCCCAGTGCCCCCCTTAACCTTGACTTTAACCAGTAAGTGTGGCAGATTAAATCAGTGAGTGTCATAAAAGCCAGACTCTCTCAGCTGAGTTTTTGTTTAACTTTGGAGCTTTTTAATTTAATCTTAAATCTAATTTAATTTTTAAAGCATTTTTGAGACTTCAAAACTTCTTGAGTACAGGTGCACATGATATTTTCAGGGTTTTTTTTTTTTTCTTTTTTCTATTGTCCGCTCCATGTAATTCGAGTCTGTGACATGGACAATTTTCATAGTGTGAAGGTAAAATCGGTCATGGCTTCATTAAATTTACTAAAGTTCTTTAAAAAAATAAAATCAGCTGAGTTTGATTAGGTTAGCAGGTACATTTTTGGAAATTAGACTGACCCTAACGCAAGTGAAGGAAAGTAAGCATGAGCAAACAGCAGCACTGATATTTCTCGTCCACCAGGTGGCGCATATGCAACACATAAACAGAATAAAAGATTTCCTGTAAAACACAAATATAACTACATGTAAATAGTACCAAAGCTTGTACTAAAATGCTTTAGGCCACATCGAGGATATGCTTTTTACAACTTAAGTTTTCTGAAAAGTTAAGTGAACCATCCACTTAGCAAAAACAAGTGCAATCACCAGTCTGTGCACCCACAATACAAAGATGTACATCTGCATGAATTAACCACCTTACTTTGATGTGTTGTGACAGACCACAGGTAACACCTTTGTCAGTGATCCAGATCTCCAAGTTGGATAAAATTAACATTTTGGACAACCACTCTTATCATGCAATACTTGTTGGCACAAACTGATGCAGTTTTTTTTTTTTCCATTTTACCGTAAGAAACCTTTCCCACCCCTGTTTTAGGATTTCATCATAATATCAAAAACTCCAATTTATAAACAAAAAAAAGTATTGTGTTCCACTTTAACATGACTGTGTGCACCACAGCCTGAAGAAAACCTAGATAAAATTCATAATTTCAATCAGCAATCAGGTCGACCTCTCACAGTGAACATCATTTGCTACAATGACAGTTTGCAGCTGGAAATCAGATTAAAACGATCCAAATCATTCAGAAAGTAAATGTGCAGGGGATCGACTCTATATACTCTGCTGTTCCTCTTTTTTTAATCTTTGAATTCAGGTGTTTTCAGTCCCACTGCTGTAAGTGTATTAAAAAAAAGAGCTCATTAAATTTGAGCATGGTACTATAATAGGATGCCACTGTTGTAACAAACCTGTTTGTAATCCCTCCTCAAAGTGGCATTCTTGCAAAGTGAAAATGTTTAAGATCCACAGCACCTCAGTTATAAAGTGTCAAACCACTTGTGGTTTATGGTGCATAAAAGTAACCAAGGCTCTCCCGACTCTGCAGAGCTCCAAACCTCCTCTGTCATTAACATCAGCACAGAAACTGTGCACCAGGAGCTTCATGGTATGGGTCACCATGGCCAAACACACAGTTCCACTGTACAAACTGGCAGATTAAACCACAATAAGTGATCAGGTTTATGCAGAGCAGATGTACCCTTTATCCATCAATATCACATCTGTGTTCTGATTCGTTTATTTCAAGTTTTCTTTCTCATATTGCTCTGCCTCTCTTTCCCTCAGTCTCTATTTTACAGGGTTTTTTTTTTTTTAATTTTTTGTATAGTTTGAATTTTTATTTGTTCGCTTGTTTTAATATGTCAGTGACTTCCCCCCACGGTTTTCTAGGTTTTCATGTCATGGGCTGTACAAAAGAAACTGAGTTGACTCATATGTAGCACATGGCAGGAAATAGCAAGCACACTGAGTGACGTTCACACTACTATAAATACTGTGGTTTAAGCAAACACGCATGTGCTCCTCAGTCACTAACAATAAACACACCAAACTATTACTGCAGATTGGGGTAATAATTATGATAATGATTCGTGTCTGTTGTGATGTATCGACTGGTACTCACAGCGGAGTTTATCCACCAGCTTCCCTCCACACAGAGTGGCCAGCATCGCCTTTACAGAGAAAACTGTCAGACGGCTGTCCGGCTCACTGTGGCACAAACAAAAACACGTGTGATGACATTTGTGAAACTATGACAAAGACACACTCATTTAAAGGCAACAACAGGATGTGGAGGGCCACATCTCACTGTTGCCACTTCCTAATCATTACCACTCGATGGCAGCCAGTAAGAACTCGACCAGCAGGACGGTGCTCTGCTGCGGGTTGATGGTGTGTGTGGTGGGCAGGCGTTTGCTGAGCTGGTTGAACAGAGAGGACACGAGGTTCTCCAGTCTGGTCACAGAGATGCCAGCATTCAGCTCTACTGCGTTTAGACCAGCATCCCGCACCGCTTCGATCACATTGTAAATGTCAATGAGATGCACTGGAAGAAGAGGAAGGAAGTCAAAATATTTAAATTCTTTTTAACTTTAAGAATCTTATCGTTTGATAGGTGTTGAAAGATGTGCAATGCTTCACTATTTACAATAAAAAGTAAGATTTGATCAAATTTTTCTGCACTCATTTTATCATTATGTCACAATGTAAAAATTTTCCCTTTTACGTCAGCCTAAACTGACACATGATTATTTTAATAACGCATCTTTCTGTTGTAAACGAGGCCAGTTCTGACTCACAGTTGCATCTCTTCTGTATAAATCTGAGCTTGCAGGCTGTTCGATATGTTGACAGACAAATGGCATCAAAGTTCTGCTCCCCTGTCGAAGAAGAAACACAGCATCAGTAAATAGCTCTCCTCAGTCTCAGTGCGACTAGTGTGATCTATTTAAGAAGATATATTTATTTTTGAGGAAGCGTTGACATGGTTGAAGAAACATTTAGGGGTTAAACGAAGGCTCAAACTTGCTCACCGAGCTCCAGGAAAATCCGCCTCTCCTCTGCTTGCGCCGTCGCTGGAGCTCTCCTCTCTCTGTCTCTCTGCCCCCCCTCCTCCATCACCATCCTGCACAATACACACAAAACATCGCAATAAATGCTCAGTACACAACAAGGGTTATAAAGGGTTTAAGTTTTAAACAACATAGAGCTACAAAACCGGGTAACTCACAAGAAAAACTAGATAATTAGCTAAAAGAAAATCTACACGAATAGCTAATGAGGCTTGTTTCTGCTACTGAAAAAAGAAAAAAAAAAAACCACACATTTTGCCATCTGCAAGTCAAAATCTCAACTTGACAACTCCAAATAAATTAATTGCCCAATTTTTAGTTATTTTCCCTGAAGCTTGATTTAGTAAGTAAATTTTAGTAAAAACTGATTTAATATTCTGAAATTTTGACAGACTGCAAAGAAAATATTTATTTTCAGTGGACTTCTGGCCAGGTGTTTCTGCTATTCATGCCCTGGAGTATTTCAAATAAATAATCTGACAATATATCTTAATATATGGTAAAGACCCAGAAGTTTGTGCAACTATTGAGCTTATTAATAGCCCGTCAATAATACACAGATATCTTTGTCAATGTAATGCACCTGTACATGTTTAACATACATGTTTAACATATACAGGTGATGCTGACATCACGGTGTCTTGCAAAAACATGAATGGGCGGATTTTTAAGAACCATTTCTAAAGATCATAACATAGCGTCGTTACACTCTGTGCACCAATTATCTCTTTTTTTTAAAAGATCATGTTGATACATTTAATGGACTTAAAAACTAAATTAATTTAAATGAATTGCTACAGTGTATCAGAGTGCTCTCAAAGCTCTTATTTCTGATTTCCATCGATGTTCTTTCTTCTGGGTTTTGAGTTTATGTGAATTGGTTTGAACGCCGCACATTTCTATATATGGTCTTCACAGAAAAACATTAAAAAAACAACATCATCATCATCAGGGTTCTTTTTTGTATTAGACCTGTTGGAAAACCGACTAAGTCTACAGGAAACAACTGGTTTAATATAACGAAATACTGTAACTTTACTGTGTACACATGCAGACTCATGCAGACACTCCCAGCTGCAAACAAAAACTAGAGCCAGACAGTCAAGTTCAGGGCCACCAGAGGATGAGCTGAGAGCTCGGTAAATAAACTTAATAACGAGAGCAGCTGATGAAACCTGAGCTGTAGGCTGGCACTGAACAAGGACAATTAAACAAGGATTAAACAAGGATACAGAGGGAAGAGCGAGGAGGAGAGGGAAAGAAAGAAACAAAGAAATTAAACAAAAAGAACAAAAGACATGAGGACGTAAAAAGGAAATAAAATAAGGTTAAAGAAAGAAGTTGTCAGGTAACAAAAAAATCACCAGAGGACAGGGTCACCATGGCAACAGTTACACTACACCACAAAAGTGAATCACACACAAATATTTGCATTCCTTGTTCAAATGTGCCACACACACACACACACACACACACACACACACACACACATTCCAGAGAGGATTTGAAAGCTTCCCAGGAGACTTCATGCTTCATTCAGACAAAAGAAGGATCCCTCCTTCCAGTTAGTCTCTCACACACACACATTTACATGTTTATGCAGCAGTTAAAACTTGCTGTTTCAGTGCTACTTCTGTCTCACACAGACTCTGATACAGGCTGATATAAGTTAGTCAAGTATATGTGTAACTTGCAGCCCTTGTAAGACACTGCCGTCTTTACAAGTCTGTTAAAGTGACAACATTCTGTCATATAGTGTTTGAGTGATACCAAACATTTCAGCTAATGAGGTCAGAGCTTTCACAAGTAATCCCCATGAGCCAAAAGCTGCTCTAAACCCTCCTTTTCTCTGCTCTTAGCTGTGTATGAGGTGAGTGAGAGGGCATAACCTTTAATAGGGTTATCTCAGATTCACAGAAACCACACCCACCTGCTGATCAAACCTTCTGTTTACAAGGTGCAACCAATCAGAAGGAAGTTTTCCAAAAGGGAAGATGATCTTAAAAAAAAAAAAAAAAAAAAAAGAGGTGCTAGTGTAAGATAAATAAAAAATTACTTTCAAACTGTGAGTCATGCAAAACTACTCAAGCAGATTAAAAAAACAGAACAAAAATGAAAATAGGCAGAACCGTTCCTCGCTCCTATCTCTACTAATTCGGGACACCAAAACTGGGGCTGGCCCTCTTTGTGGTGTTGACAAATTTTTAAAGCATTTTAGTGCAATGTCTATGGGCTCACACAATGACCATACCCTGGATAATCATCCTTAGTCACAGGGGGTCACCAAATCAGGTAGCTCTGCATGTTTGAGTTGGCAGATTTTTAATACCAGATACATTTCCTGACCCAACCCCAAAGAGTCCCAGGATCAAACTAGGGGTCTTACGGTTGTTACACCATACTGTAAACCACTACACTCTGTAACCACTTCATTAATACGACCTAAAACTAGTGACAAAGCCCACAACTCGTGAGGAAATTATTTACGAGGGCCTGAGAGTGAGGAACCTAAAGGCTTTTTTTACCCTGTAAACTTCTATACAAACAGACCTATTTTTCTCTGCAACCATAGCAGTCGCCCCCTGCTGGCCATTAAAAAGAATGCAGGTTTTAAGGGACCGCATTATATATGCAAATATTCAGAATGTGGCTTCCCCCTCCCTGGATAATGTAAGAAGGAAATGGGAGGAAGAATTGGGGTTGGACATTTCAGAGGTTGACTGGGGAGGGGCAGTAGATCTAGTACACTCTGCTTCTGTATGTGTGAGACACGGATTGATACAGTTCAAGGTGTTACACAGACTCCACTTGTCAAGGGAGAAACTGGCAAGAATGTACCGGGGGGCCGATCCGACTTGCCCCAGATGTAAACAGGTGCCAGCCAACTTATGCCACATGTTCTGGTCTTGTCCCAGGCTGAAAGACTTTTGGGCTAACATTTTTAGAACATT
This sequence comes from Pelmatolapia mariae, assembly GCF_036321145.2. Lineage (NCBI taxonomy): Eukaryota > Metazoa > Chordata > Actinopteri > Cichliformes > Cichlidae > Pelmatolapia > Pelmatolapia mariae. Next base: position 19,708,722 of record NC_086240.1, on the reverse strand, counting down.
CTCATTCATTCATAATAAAGATATGGAACCGATGCCTCTGACAGCCATCTTTGGTGTGGCACCGAAGGAAACTCAACTTACAGCCTCTCAGAGGAAGGCAATAGCATTCACCTCATTGTTGGCTAGGAGACTGATTCTATTCAACTGGATAAAGGCAACACCGCCATCCCATAAACGCTGGGTGGAAGAGGTGATGGCACACCTCAAATTAGAACATCTCAGATTTACTATACACGGCAACACCAAGAAATTTTTTAAGGTCTGGCAGCCTTTCATTTCCTATTTTGAAGATGAGTTTCCGTCTACTCCATAACTGGCAACTTTTTACCCCCCCCCCCCTTTTTTTTTTTTTTCTGTCTGGGTATAGTTTTGTCTTACACTGTGTTGTAGGACTTGAGTTCGAGCTTTTCTGTATGAATGATATGTAGGGATGGGTACCGGTGTCCGGTGCCATGATGGCACCGGTTCTGACATAAACGGTAGTAACCAGACCGAAAAGCAGCGCACATTTCGGTGCTTTATTTCGGTGCTTTTTTTTTCTGAGCCAATTCTAGCCAATCATTTTACGTTTCCGAGGATAGTAGGTGGGTCCAGGTACGTACGTTCTTTTAGAGCAGAGCTACAGATTAAAAATGCCCAAGGCGAAGCGGTCAAAGTCTGGCTGTACTTCACAGCAAAAGATGCAAACTCAGCAGCCTGCAACAAGTGCTTTAAGCTGGTACTGTGATACTGTCAAAGGAGGTAACACCTCAAATCCGATGAAACACCTGGCGACGCATAGCAGGTTTTTTTTAAAGCCGAGAAATGCGCCGTGTTTGATAGCTTGCTGTGAGACCTCACACCATGCACATCTACTGCAGGTGTGGTGCCTGTTGTCGGACCCGGAGTTAGCAACATCCCCCAAAAACCCGAAGAGTAGAGTCCTGGCCCCTAGCCCTGCCAGTGTAGCAGAAATGATGAGGATGATGATGGCAGCAGCAGCCGTTCTTCTCTGGGTGAGTGACTTAATGTTGTTCGTGTGTAATTTACGTTGAGTAGGCTAACCATGTTATTACATTAATGCACGTAAGGTGAACTAGCAAACACCGTTGTAGTTACATGCGGCTGTCTTCTTGTTTGACGGTAGATACTCCCTTCACCCTGGCCAAAAAGGCTAAAATGACCAAAGAAAAAGTGGAAAACAGTTAAACATGAGAGGTTTTTGGACAAAGTTTGTGTTTTTTCCATTGTTTAAGCACTGCTTCCAGCCAAAAGTGATACCATATATGCCCTATAGCTGCAGAAAAGGCTAACATTGTTATCTTTTTACAAAAAAAAAAACAAACCCCAGCTGAACATGAGAGGTTTTTGGACCAATTTTGTGTTCTCCATTCTTTAAGCACCGGTTTGAGCACTGCTTAAGCACCGGCACCGTTTCAAAAGTACCGGTTTGGCACCGGTATCGGATAAAACCTAAACGATACCCATCCCTAATGATATGCTTTTTGAAAACTCAATAAAAACACTCTGATTATTATTAAGGGACCGCATTAGCTTCAGACTCTGTGGCTACATCCCTTTTTACAAATTTTATAAAGTCAATGGATGCATGCGACACCAGAGTGTAGTTTGTGGAGATCACATGGTCCCAGAACAAACAGATGAAGCTATCAAACGTGTTCAGTTAAATCTGGAAAATCACAAATAAATGCATTAACAAGCTGCCTCATGCCTTCACCTGATTTTGGGCCTGAGGAGCCATTTAAAGTAAGCAACTTTGTTTTGGCATCTGTTCCCACTTTGATAGAAAGAGGGTAGATCTTTTTAATTTTGTTTACTACTGCATGACAAATACACTAAATCCCCAGGTGGTCCAACTGTGTATTTTGTCCAACCAAGAGTGAAATTACAAAGTTATTTAGTATCCAATCACATGTAAGAATGTGCGACCATTAAATTTTAAGCATCTCTGCTTGTAAAATGACTGTTAATTGACTCTCAAAGTAGCATATGTTTAATTAACCTCTTAATTTACCTCAGAAATATCTTTAGCTTCCAATATCCAAGGGCAAGGCGCCTGAATCGGTGGCTGTTGAGGGTAAATTAAAAGTTTAATGACTTCACTGAACAGATTTTTTTTTCCACTGGTCACAGGCATGAGCCAAAAACAGAACTGTTACTGTTTCCAAAAGTCTCACCAGCTCCTCAGTTACCACAGTGGACTCTCCTGGTGAGTAAACTGTTATTTCCAGCCTGGCCTTGGTGATAACTACACCCTGTCTGTCTGTCTGTCTGCATGTATAAAGCTGACACAGAGGAACATTTGGTCTGTGAGCTGTGCTTCCTAATTTAACTCTAAAACCTTTAAATCATCATAGATATAATTATGCTTCCCGCAATTAACCAAAACTATGCAAAAAAAAAAAAGGATAAAAATAGCTTAGCTGTTGTTTTCCTAATCACTAGTTCAGAGTACAAAGTTAAGTCACAGGGAATCCGTTCAGATTTGTTTAAAACGAAACTCTGATATCAAACAAACTTTCAACCAGGTCACTGAACTCGTGTACTCGCAGCTGCCTAAATAAGCCCGACATCGTAAAATAAAGGCTGAATTAAATACAGTAGGCTGGTGGGTGAAACAGTTCCAGCACTATTTGTGTCAGGACCCCTTTAGTCAAAACAGGACTGCTATTTCCACCTGCAATGATTTATATTTCATGGCATGGCTCTGTTCTCGGTCCTTCCCACCCTTCTATGTGCATGCATGTGGAGAGTAGCAGCATCAGTAACAGAAACTATGACATTGCTTCAGTCAGAAATAGCATGAAATGGAGGTCACAGGTCACCTCTGCCTTAAAGGGGAACTATTATGCTTTTCTTCATTTTCTGTCAGCCAATATTATTATTACAGAAGCATTATTCTAAACAGTGACTCGTGCAAAGCTACTGAAGTGCTAATTTATGGGCCAACACTATCAGATTCAGTTGTGAGAGGTGTGGTGGAAGATAGAGGATCCAAATGCAGTGGTAGGCAGAGGTTGAACCAAAAGTTAAGTCTCTATTGCTTAAAATGAACAACTGACAGTCCAGAAAAAAAGAGGCACTAGGAAGCACTGGGAAAAACAGTAGGAACAGCACAGCTAAGTGGGACAACTTGAAAAAGGGCCAGTGGAAACGATCACAACAAATACACAAGGTGATGAGGGAAGAGGAAACAAGAGGGGAACACGGCTAAAGCTAATCACAGAAAAATCAGACAAGGGAAGTAAACAAAATGGCAAGATAAAACAGGAAATAAACAAACAAGTGGAACATCACAGAGACTTGACACAAAAGGTTGAACACGAGGGAAAATGTAATATACAAAACTAGGGACCAAAAACAAAGAAGCTAAAGTCATGGTGGATTACTGCTGAAGTGGTTTGTTTGCAAAATAAAAGTGTCTTTACAGTAAATACCTGTATTACTGATTTGTAAAGCTAAGTGTTGGCTAACAGAGTAGGGGCTCTCATTACCTTACTTTGTATACTTGAACTCCTAAAGTACAGGGGGCGAGAACTTAAAAGAGAAGAGACCTGGAGAGTATTTACAGCTGCTCCTTTTCTGTGTGGGTGGAGATGCACATTGGTGTTGCACCCTGGTGTTTTATTAGCGCTAACATTTGCTGAGCTTTATGGAAACAAACACATTACTCTGAGCACACACTCTGTATCCTGGTGGTGAGGTATGTTGCTAGGACTCTGATGACCCAAAGAAGAAATACTCACTACTGTCAGGCTTCATAGACATGGCACAGACAGTCCCAAAAGGGAGCCTTGCTCAGTGCAGGGATCAAACTGCTTACAGCGTCTACCTCCTCAGCCCTGACAGTATAGGAGTAAATAACATAGAATAGTCCCAGAAGTCAAGTAATATTCCTGCAGAACCCCATCGAACCTTACAACATTTTAAATTTACCTCATAATTCTTATGACACCATCAGTTTTGGTTTGCTTGAGACCTCTCTCTTATTATCCTTGATTTTATCATCAACAAACCTGATGTTTTCCCGCTAACAAAGACCTGGTTAAATTCTGATGACAATTCCACTGAGGACCAAAGTTGATTGGTTCTTTTGACATGACATCGCTATTGCCATTTAAATCCCTCTTAAACACATATTTTTATCATTTCCATATCCTTTTATAATTTTTTTTAATCTTTTTCTTTTAATTATGTTATTTTTGCTTTTTATTCAATGTTTTACATTTTTAATGTTATTTTCATTAATTTTATTCCTATTTCCTTTTTTAATCGCCTCTTAAGTGTTTATTTTCCTGTTTGTTTCCTGCTTTCTTCTAAAGCACTTTGTTTTGAAAGGTGGAATAAAGATGAACTTCATTACTATTATCACCATTATATGAGTTTGTGTGTGTGTGTGTGTGTGTGTGTGTGTGTGTGTGTGTGTGTGTGTGCGGTCATACCTCTCTGTGTCAGGGGGGTCACACAGGACAGAGGAGTCTCAATAAAGGTCGTCTAGCAGAGAGACAGAGACAAGAGAAAGGCAGTTTGAGTGTTTCCAGCCTTTCAAAGACTCTTTGGGGACTCACCACACCTCGAGATCCCTACACATTAGTTGGAGACCCGCACACATGTTTATACTCATCTACAATCACTCTTTGGTCAATTTAGTTTGTGATTTGAGTTTTGACAGTGCTACTCATCAGCCTCCCACCTATGGATTTCAAAATCCTATGCCGCCTTGTTCTCAAGTTATCGCATTCACAAACATCCACACTGCCTACCCAGGTGGCTGATGACAATACCCCATCAGCCCTTTTACAGCTGTGGGGTAATAAAACTTTTCTTAGCTTTTCATTGTTTTTTTTAGTCCAAATGAACGGCACCTTCCGCAGCTTATATACCAGTGGACAATCTCCATGCTCTTATGCTGGAAGTTTATTGCCCACTTACGAGCTAACTGTAGCCCCTCATGTCTTGTGTTTCATAACTGCTGTGCGGTCACTTTTCTTTTCTACCATTCAGGTGATTGAGACCTGGCTCAAAACTCACCTCTGGGTAGGAAAGTGCAATTTGTCCACATATAACTTTAGCAGCGTGTTTAAAGCAGCGGTTTAAATTACTATTAAGTCCACACATTTCTCTGTTATTTGATTAAGAAAAACAGATTTCATGACTTTGGCCAACTCTCTAACCAGAACCTGCAGCAGGTGGAAAACTGGTTAATGACTACAGAGCTAAACAACGACTACAGAGTCCATCCCTGGCATGAGAAACTCAGTGTGGGAGCTGATTACAGTGCTCTGGTATTTAATTGTCACAATTCCAGAGTAGATACTTATTAAGCTAACTGAATGGTACAGTGTCCTCCACAACAATGCTTCCACCACAAATACAGCCCAAATCTGAGCGAAACACTGATTAGAGCAGAGGTAGGCAGATTTTTCTTTTCACAGAGGGCCAGACTGAGAAAAAGTTGGCAAAGGGCGGAAAAGAAACTTGTTAAAATACATGAATTTTGGTACACATGACAGACTGTTTTAAAGTAAGTCTTAGTAAATAGTTAATTCATTATTATTCATCTCTGGCTCTCCTCCACAATGTCCTGTTTCCTACCTGTCAAGCCCAGAGATCACCACCCTCCCTGAGCCTGGTTCTGCTAGAGGTTTCTTCCTGTTAAAAGGGAGTTTTTCCTTCCCACTTTCACCAAGTGCTTGCTCGTAGGAGGACGTCTGATTGTTGGGGTTTTCTCTCTAATATTATTATAGGGTCTTTACAATACAAAGCAAGTTGAGGCAACTGTTGTTGTGATTTGGTGCTATATAAATAAAATTATATTCTGGGTCTTTGTTCTAAAAACCAAGAACTTTGCATTAGAAAAGGTTAATTTTCCTGTGTCAGTCTGGTGCACAGTCAGCCCTTAATAAAATGACTGAATAAAACATAAGCATTTACAGACTGAAGTGATTAACAAATAAACGGTCATATTTATGGATACGAATGCACCAAAAACTGTGTTTACTTGTACAGTTAACTCAAACTTTTAATATCGTCACAGAACAGACCTGCACCACTGCATGAGGGAAAGCCCGGCCAAAGTTTTAGCCATTGTGAAGTGTATGTTTTCATCTTCTTTTTCATTGATCTATTTAATACTGGACAAGTTCTATGCTCTTATTTTGAAAGTTTAGAAACTTAATGAAGAGACAGCTGATGCTTTCTCTGTTATTTATAATCACAAAGTATATATCAGTAAGTATTATTATTCTATTTAATAACTTGTTGGTGTGTGGCTCTTTTGGTGCACACATGCACACGACATTCGCTGCAGGATTTGGGGAAATTTTAGGGAACTGATTAGTTTTCCTTTGTCCCTTTCCTTGTATTTTACCCATGTATAGATTAAACCATACTTTTTCATTTCTCATGTTGCTGATCTGCATACTGAATTTATAAAACTCAGACTCGACACTAAATTAATACCATACTCTCTTCCATATTCTCTAAGAGCTGGAAACAAAGCATCATTATTTTTGACTGACGCGCTCCATTCCTTTGTTAAAAGCAACAGTACATGCTGAGTGTTTCTGCACCAGATAATCTAGTGTTTTATAGACAAATATAAGAAAAGACAGCAAAAACCGAACAGCTGCCAAGTGCCAACAAAACATAACTATAATGACAGGCTCTCAACAGCAGCAGAGTCAGCAATCCACCCACAACAAAGAATATTATTCCTCTGGTCCTTCATGCCCCACCACTGGCTCCCACAAAAAAACACTGCCCCACAAATATTGTCCAATAAAACTCTAAAAGAAATATGGGATAGTTTTGCATTTTTCTTTTCTCAGCTGCATAATTTTAAACAAATAAGTGAGAATGCAGGGAAAACAGTTTAAGGCAAGTTTCACACAGGATTTTAAATCTTTCTCCACAAATGTAGATGGTCTGAACTGCAGTCGTAGCAGTAATCAGCTATTAGTTGTGTATGTGAACTCTGAATGCTATACATGTTGCTGTAAACCTCTTATTTTGGTTGTTTTAAGCACTTTCTTAACGAACTCTATACAACATTCACTGTATATAGTTTTACAGTGGTGGATTCTAATATACAACATAGGAAAAGCGTAAAATAAGACTGGTGTATTTGCAAGTAGTCTCTGTGAATAAAAAGCTCAGATTTCAGCTCCTGTATGATGTGAGTGGATTTCCCAAATATGGTCATTTAAGACAAACAGCTCTGGCTGTGCCCACAGAAGCTCCACCCACCTGACTACTGTGTCCCATCTATGGAAGCTTGCATATATAATGATAAAATAAAAATAATAATAATAACCATCCTTAAGTCCACATTTCGAAAGTTATATCTCAAAATTTGAACTTAGTTATCTCAGTTTGAGATAAACAGTCAGTAAGTCAAAATTTTGAGATACTCGAGCTGAAATTTTGAGATGGCAGTATTTTATCTTCAATGGCAGAAGCAAGCATCCAAACTTATCAGAAGGCATAAAAAAAAACAAAAAAAAAAACAATCACAGTGACTTGCTGTCTGTTAGGAGCCATCCATTTGTTTTTGTCCTTATCGTTCGTCCAATCAGATAAACTTTCATGATTAAATTTTATATTTTAATGAAAAGCCACAGACTGTATAGAAAATCGGGGAACCAGCATTCTTCTTAATGCACAGTATGGTGCAAAGTCTTATGATTGCAAAGACTTCCACTTAAAAATCTATTTTAAGTCCATTTTGCAAATTATGGTCATTTACTAAGTCATAAAGGAGGAGTACCATGTCAACTTTATTTATAAAGCACTGGAAAAATGGCATATGCAGATAAGGATAAACACTGTACAACACATAATTTATACAATGAAAACAACTTTAAAAAACAAAACAATTATAATTAAAAACAGTAGGATTATCTTCTCATGCTGGGTCAAAGGCCAAAAAGTATAAAGGCGCTTTAAGATTCATTTTAAAAATGGACAATGTAGGTGCCTGTCTAACGTACTAGGCAATTTATTCCATAATCTAGGGGCAACAATGAGCTTTCTCTGAGCTTTATTTAGATTTCTGTATATGCAAGAATAACTTTTCAGACAATTTAGCAGCTCGGACAGGAGTTTAAGTAAAACAGCTCAGAGAAGAAGACTGGGGCAAGACCATTTAAAGATAAAAAACAAAAACAAGAACTTCACAAGGACATGCAGCAGCATTTTCAATCAGCTGGAGACGTGAGATGAAAGACTGGCTAACTCTGAAAGAAACTGACCAACAACTTGTCAGTCACAAGATATTAGCCAATGAGCATGCACAGACAGATCCACCCCTCGCTCATCACATCTGGTGTCAAAACACTCTGGGAGCTAAAAGCTTTGAGCTTCATAACCAATGGGTAACTTCATCCATCTTTTGTACCGCCTACGAGGCTGCCTGTGTCTTGTTTATAATGTTAGCAGAGTAAATAACCAAAACAAATATAACATCAGAATTAGCATTTTAAAAATCGATACATGCTAAGAACTTTGCACTCGATGCATCTTTAGTGTGCCACGTATGTTGTCATAGCGTGAAAACTGGGCGCTGCACCAGTGCTGACCACCCAGCCAGTGCACCTGTTCATTAACAGCTACCCCACACACACACACATACACACACACACCACCTAAGTACCTCATCAAAACAGCAGTTACACTTTTACAGGCTTAACACCTGAGCATGACAAATGGTCCTTGAATAAAAAACAAACACACATGATCTTCCCTCACACAAACACCACTTTCTCTTTCACAAACACACACACACACACCTACCAGTTTAAATACCAAAAATCCCTCTCTTCCAGCACCCACGCTCAACTCACCGCTGTGATCTGTGCGTGAATCCAAAAGCTAAAACTTTGACACGACAACACCGATACAGAAACGGGCGTTAGGCAGACACGGTGTTGTTTACCACCCTTCTAACACTGCACGCACACTATACATGCCACATGACCACATTACCACTTGCAGCTGCTCACTATTCTCACCGACTGCCTTGACAGGACATAACTAGTGTGTGTGTGTGTCACACATGATGAGCTTACAGTAGTGCATGCTGCAACTTTAGACACTGACGTTTCTGAAATACCTCCGAGCTCCATTTATCCTCTAAATGACACGTCACTGTAAAACAGGTGAGGCTTTTTGGCCAGACAAAAAAATAAAATAAAAGCTCTGCAGTATTTTTCTAAATTAATTATTTAAAAGTTCAAGTTTCACACAACTGAGACACTTGAATTTTTCTGTGGCTGAGTGGATTAATGGCTGCTTTGGCTCAGTCTCAAGGGTCCTGAAGCTTAATGGAGAAAGCTTAATGGAGGCCAAATAAATTGTCACTTGGTAGCTGTATTTGTACTAGATATAGTATTACCCTGGATCTACTATGCTCAGTCCCATCTCCGTATTTTTATTCTCTGACTCGGCTAAAGAAGCTTTACAAGAGTCACAGTTCAAAATAAACCTCATTTGCTCCACTTTAAGCTCTCTTCCCCCCACTTTTAGCTCAATATTTCACAAACTGCAGGGTGTGAAGGGCTAGGTGAAAGTATCTGCAAAGTATGGAGTGAAATTAAGTTGACTAAAATACAGAAAATACTGTGACATTATATACATGACAGAAAATAATGTATAACGCTTAAGAGGCGGACTTTAAATTTTCCACAGTGGGGTAGTTACAACCTCTTGCAATTCTTTTCTAATATGTGACACTATCGGAAAAAATGACATCAATAAACCCATCAGTAAACAGAAGTTGATCATTTCTAATTTGACAAGTTCCAAATATTTGACTTTATTCCTCAAAATAATAACAAAAAAGATTGCATTTGTCATTTAAATACCTTGACAGCTCTAAGAAAATTTAAAAATAAAAACTACAAATGAAAACATAGACTCCACTAATGCCCTTTCTTAGGGCCTTTTGTTCTTTAAGGGACACTTTTGATTGGACTGAACTGAAATCAAAACTCTCCCTGCGTCTCCAGCCTCTCCCCCGTGACCTTCAATCTCTAAGCTGCAAAAAGAGACAGTCAGACTGACCCTGCGCAACCCCGGGGCCGTCACCAGGCAGGTAAAAACAGAAGCAGCACATCTCTGATTTCACATTTAAGATATACAGCTAGCATGCCACGGCTGTCTGGAGGACTGAAAGAGGAGGTGCATGTTCTGATCTGCAGATATGAAGCGGTTTACTGTAAAGAAAGTTTGTTTTTTATGTTTGTTGTAGGGATTATTGAGCTGTTTAATAGCTGCATATCAGACAGTACTTAATGTACTTCTTTGCAACAGGTGACAGTAAAGTAAGTCTGACAAAACAAGTACAGTCAGGTTTGTAAGCATTAGTAATTTTGCCTCTGTACACCACTGTGTTTAAAATTTGCAGACTTTCAGCTTTAATTCAAGTGGTTAAAAACATTATGAATTACAGCCATTTTTAAACACAGTGCCTCGTTTATAGAGGATCTAATTTTATTTAGAAGTGTGCAGCAACTCTGCTGTGGCCAAATTGACCCTCATACAAAATATTTTATCAGAGTACCCAAACATATTTTACACAGAAATACAGTTTTAATGGCTGAGTTTGTGTTTATCATACCTGTACTGTTTCCTTTATCCATGAAAGCATTTTAAATTGTTCTAAATTCGATTTATTTAGACAATCTTGGTCTGTTGCTTCTTTCTTGTTTCAGTGATACTAGAAAAAACATTTTTCAAACATTTCAAAAAACATGTTTGACTGGATTATCTTATAATAAAGTCATCAAAGTCAGACTGCTTTTGGATTCAGACTAATAAAAAATCTTAGTAATTTGTAATATTTAAAAAGTTCTGTGCAGAATCACTGAAGTAGTAAATCTGGCTACTCTAGTTCAGGCCACAGTTGACTTCAAAACACTGCAATGTGGTAATAGCAAATTGAAAACTACTATAGAACAAGCCTTTAACTTTAGCAAGTATACATATATTGCCACTCAGATTTTCATGATCTTCCTACATAAAATATAGACCGACAAATTCACATGAAACTGTTTTACTATTAAAGAAATATATCAAAATGGCATGCATAACAATACAGCACCTATTCACTTGGAGGGTACAGACAAAGAAAGAATGACATCCAGAGGTTGACAGAGACAGAAATACAGTTTGACTACATGACAAAGATTTGAAGATAAGAAGAAAAACACTGAGAAATCGAGATCCACCAAGAAGCCGGAAGGAAGCAAACGGTGAGAAACAAATGTTGCAAGCAACAGGATGACGGGGCCGGAGAAAAACAAAGTGACAGAGATGGGAAGTGAAAGTTGTGTCTCAAGACAGCACAGAGACACCAGAGTAACACTAAAAATGTTCAGTTGGTGGGACAAACAGGCAGCTCCGACTGTGCAAACTGTAGTGTCAATCACCGCAGACTAACTATTACAGGAATTTAAAACAAGCTCTTATACAAATTTACTCCTAAACTTGTAATTCTGCACTGAAAACAAGCCTGTCATTACACTGCATTTTACTACACTGCTGCAAGCCATCAAACTCAGAAGCATCAAGCATGCCTGAGAGTAAACAGTCAGAAATCCCTGTGAGCAGCTGCTCCAACATGCAAAATGCAGAATGCTTCCATTTCACTGTAATTTAATTCCTGAGAAATTATACAAAGCAGAGGTGGGTAATCATAGGTTTCAACCTCACCTCTATTATCTTCCCACCCACAGAGGAGACAGTAACACTGCTGCAGATCAGGAGACAATGAAAGCTTTCCACGAGGAGACTCTGAGATGAAACGTAACGAAGGAGAGATGGTGCAAAGACACAGAATCTCTGCAGGTAAATCAGGTAAAACAGTCGCTACTTTAAAAAAAAAAAAGTTCTTTTTTTTTTTTTAAATGCCTGGTTATCGTATGCAGGGTTTTGACTGGATGCCTGGAAAAAAGGAATGGCTAATTTTTGCTTCCCCTTTCATTATGTTCCACTAAAGGTGTAAACAAATCGCCCACTGCTCAATTAAAGTGCATAATATGTATCTACCAAGGAAAATGTGCCTTCGGGGGATAGTGTGAGACACAAATAATCAGTTACTGCAATCGCTCTCTTTTTCACTGCCTTCCATCTCCTTTCAACTTCCTCCATGGGGAGGAAAAGTCTGAAGAAGTCTACTTTTCCTACAATTTCCTGTGTTTAGTCACAGCTACTCTGATTGCTATGAACCTGACTGTTTAGATATTGTTAAAAAAATAAAGACTGTTTATTTTCTACCTGAAGTTTAAATGCTAATTCAGTTTGGTTTGAGAAGGACAGAGAAACACAGACACTCTGAAATAATCTCATTATCAGCTAAGTAAGTTTTAATACCTGAGAAAGTTAAGTATCGTAATATGCATCAATTTTGACACCGATTTAACTTTTTCAATCATGATTCAGGTAAAAAGGACACACAATATTTGGTTGTAGTGTCTCAGGTGTGCAGATTTGACGCTCTTCTTGTTAAACGTAACAGTAATGCGAACATTTTTGAGCATTTTAACTGCTGAAGATGCCACGCTGGGCTCTAAATAACAGTAAAGTGATTTTTTTTATTTCTTTGAATGGACTGAAGAAAAATGCATTAGATTAACTGAGAACGCAAATTAGAATTCCGGCCTTTTAGGGGCTGACTACACTTATAAGCAGGATTGGACATATGCTTGTATATATACTATTTATAGGGGATTTAAACATAAACCTTTCACAGTATATTTTTGTTTCACCATCCCCATGAAGCCAGACTGCAATTTGGCGATTCAGGGTCAATTCGGCAAGGTTACTTCACACTTCTAAATGTAGAATTTGAGACTTTATCAATTACATTTTGTGATATTTTTCTCACTGCAGCAAAGAGAAGTGCAGGAATGTAATTGATTTTGAGTTTAACTTTAATATGTGCTACTGCAGAAGGAGAGCCAGCTGAGCACACTTGAGGGCTGGATATGGATGGCTTGGGTGCTGTCATGCTCTGCTAGACTCCCCCTAAATGCTTTGGTTATCTCCAGTAGCATCTTTTGGCAGGCTGTGGTGTCATAAATAATTTCGTTTGACCCGCACATGTCACATGAAATGGCTTTTCAGCGGTTTCGAGTTATTAAAACATTTCCTCTCACCCAACCGGTCACATGATTGATTATGAAAAACAAAAGCATTATGAGCCAACTACATCTGTTTCCATTCAGCTTATTGACCATAACTGTACATAGGCACACATATATAATATATATATATATATGTATGCTTTAATTACACCCCAGGTGTGGGCCGAATTTTATAATGACTTGTTATAATGTCAAAAAAGTATTATATTTTGCTTTAGAAAGCTTGTGTGTTTGGCAATCATCCAAGAAACGTAAAATTGATCGTTTTTTGAATGGAGTAACGTTCCTCCAATATGAGAGGACAAAAGTTTTGATTTAAAAAGTGGGCAGGACTTAGGTCTAACACTCCGGACAGGGACGGACACCGCTTTGGACTCTCGTTTGAGTCTAACCTTTCTTTAAACAGGTTTATTTAAGACTTTCTGGACTCGTATTTACGTTTAAATAGGGTCGAGTGAAAGCTCATTTTTAGTTCTGCCTACTTCTGGGAAGCTGAGTGACATCTGAGCGGCCATGTTGCAGGAAAGTTTTAACTCCCTGTTCACCTTGTTCCCCCGAATGAATGTGTTCCTCAGACCTCTCACTGACTAACTCTGGTACATTTCACACCGAAAGTCGCTGTTAATGCGTATAAATCGTGAAACTACTGCTCCAGCATCATGATATAAGCCTTTAACATCCTCTGAGAGACGAGCTGCACTCACCGGGATTATTTTCGGCAGGTATTCGCGTCCAAACACCAACATCAACACTGAAACGCGTGGCTCCGACTTTAGATGTATCTCGGTTTCTTTCTTTCTTTTTTCGCGGTACTTTCTGGCGTCCTCCTCGGTTTAAATAACAGCGTCCCTCGGTCCCGTTACTTATTTCCGTGACGAGCCATGTTTCACACCCTCCATACCCGCTGCTGCTGCCTCTGCTGCTGCACCGGTTGCTGCTGCTGTGATGAAGAAGTGAACTATTTTTGAAAGAAAGTCACTCCTCTCAGTCAGTCCTGCCCCCTCCCCTCGGCTCAGAGCTGCCACTGACACAAAACCAGCTCACTTCACAGTCAGTAGTACAGTTCGTCTGACTTTACTCGCTCAATAAAAGGAATGAGTCGTTTCGACACTGCCGACTGAACTGCATAGGGGGCCCAGGGCAAAGTTAGTGTTTGGGTTCCCATTACCCCCCCCCCCCCAAAAAAAAGAATCTTATTATTTCCCATCTCTAACTAAAAATACTAACTCTCTTAGTGCTACAGTGCTGTGAAAGTATTTAACACTTTCCTAATTTCCTACATTTTTGCATATTTGTCAGGTTTAAACGTGTCAGATCATCAAACAATTTTTATATTTGACAAAAATAATTCAAATAATTACAAAACGTAATTTTTAAATTATAATTTAATTTTATTTAAAAAAAATGATCTAAACCCACCTGGCCCTATTTGTAAAACCATTCTCTTCCCCTTCACTCCCCTTGTTAAATCATGATTTAATTAACCAAATTTTTGGGTTTTGTAATTTTTTTACAAAAAAATGCACCATACCACGATATATGGAAACAGCTGAGAAATAAAGTCTGTTAGCACTATATAATAATGTCACAGTGTTAAGTGTGAAGTGAGTGAGTGTGCTGAAAGGTGAGTCTTTACAACAGTTAAGCATTTGTAAGGTATTAGCAAATGCTTAATTGATCATTTATCTATCAGTACTCCTTCTTAGTATGTCATTTATAAATAGAGATATGTTCCACCATGCAAAGCTAAAAATATGATCATAGTCATAATAATATATTTGCATTTATAAATGCCATATTAAGGATGACTATGTATGACCGATGAATTAAATTAATACCTTAACAATATTGAATAGTGTGTCATTATTATATAGTGCTACCAGTGTTTGACATCTGTCAGTCTGGAAAGGGTTACTCCAGCAAATTACAGTGAGAGCCATTATCCACAAATGAGAAAACTTGGAACAGGGGTAAATCTTCCCAGGAGCGACAAGAATGTGTCGACGACTCATACAGAAGGTCACAATACAACCCAGAACATCTAAAGAACTGCAGGCCTCTCTTGCCTCAGTTAAGGTCAGAGTTCATGATTCAACAATAAGAAAAATACTGGGCAAAAATCGCATCCACGGGAGTGTTCCAAGATGAAAACCGCTGCTGACCAAAGAGAACACAAAGGCTCGTCTCACATTTGCTAAAAAACAAAACAAAACATTTTGTGGACTGTAACAACAGTTGAACTTTTTGGAAGGTTTGAGTCCTGTTACATCTGGTACTGTATGAAACTAATACAGCATTTCTTGAAAAGAACATCATCTTGCTTAAAAAAAAGAAGAATGTAGAGGAGTTTCCTTAATAACTTTGTGCACAGTTTCCATTTTTCCTCAGTACATCCATGTGGATGAACCAGAAAAGCTTTCCAGGTGCAGCTTGCTGATTATTGCACTTCCTCCCCCAGGCCCATTCACACTCTTACCGGGCCCATAAACTTTATATTATGATGACATCACACAAATAAAAGCCACTTTTTTTTTTTTACTTGGTTTTTCAAATATGACTCTCATGGGCTGCAAGCAGCTGTTTTTACAGATGTTGTTTTATAATGATAGTCTACAGGGATAATGCTTTTTGGGTCACATGACATTTGTGTCATTACTGTGATTGACCACTAGGATAAACCAGCCCCAAATATTAATGGCAGTGCTGTGTACTGCGTTCGTGTTCATTATTCTATCATTTTGGCTACATAGAAGGGAAACATACACATGTAGCCTGACAGCAATGACCCTGTGCCAGTAGGTTAAATGCTGATTGTTTGAAGAGTTTCCTTTAACAGAGAAAGACACACAAAGATAATATCAAAGATCAAAAAAGGACAGATCAGAAGCCTAAACAATGTCCCAAGTGGACAGTGTGTATTGCTTTTAAGTCTCTGTTTGACTCCACTACAATAGTTCTTTGTCTAATACAACTTCCCTATAGCAGGACTAAACTAAAAAACAAACAACATGAACAAGAGAAGTCCAGATTGGTTGTCCACCCATTTATTTTTTGCAGTCATGTTATAAGCAATGAGCATTTTCACTATTGCCATCTTGGCATTTTGAAACCAGACGTGATGACCTAGTGTGCAACTGCTCACTTATTGGCTGTCGACTTGTGATTTACAAATAGCAAATGAGCATATCCTGGATTACCCTCCTTGCTGACTCTTGGAATGACCATAATTTACCAAATGAGCTCAATGTTTTATTAGGTAGGACCTGAAATGTGTGACTGATCCCATGAAGTCATCAGGAAAGTGTTGATGAGGTCAAAGGTGAGGGCCAGAAGTCATTTTGCCAACCACAGGAGTCACTAAAGGAATTGCATGTTTAAGGAACTCCCATGTTAGCTTTTCAGACCCAGAAGGTAATCCATCGTTTACATTCTCTACCACTACAATGGTACAGCACTTAATGCATCCATTCCTGGCAGTTACCTGGAAGCCTCTGTAGTGGGAGTCTGCACTCCAGCAGCTTTGCATTGCAACCATACACCACTGCAGCTGCTTGAAGTAGGTGAAATTTGAGGATAAGGAGGAAAATTACCTTTGAGAATATTTTAAATTAATGTCTGTACTAAAGTGATGCTAAAGCTGAGCCTACAAACTCCAGTGACTCAAGCAAGGAACAAGATCCAGAGCTGTGCTGCAGTTATGGCACAAAATGCATTACCACCTTTATCATAGTACTCTTCACAAACAGTGACACTATGTTCTTTGAGCATTACAAAGTCTAGTTTTACAAAATTAGATGAATTAAACAGAATCTTCCATTTCTGAAACCTGATTAACTCTCCATCTGCACTCATTACTTGCATAAAGCTGCACTGTAAAGATTACAGTGTAGCTAATGTAATATCACATTTATAATACATGTATCTGATACATGATTGTTTTGTGAGACCTCTACATCATTAGTGGGATTTCTTTTCAAGAAAAACCCAAATAAATTGATAAAAAATGCCAGATGTAGCAAATATGATACAAATTAAAACACATATATGAAAAATTATTATTTAATGTCTTAAAAAAAATCCAAATTGTTCGATAAACACTCCAGTTTAAAAATGTTTTTAATTTTCTGGAAATTATGTCATGTTTCAGGTTTTTTAGCGTTCAGCATTGTTTTGTCTTAAGTATCACAAGTCTATTTTTAAAAGGAAAAATGCAATTAATTAAGGTGAATATTTGCTAGTTTCCAAATCTGCTGTGAAATTTAACTCAGATTTGTTCATTTTTTTGGTTTTCCACAGCTGATTAGATAAAGCCATTGGAATAAAGATATTCAGTATGTCCAGGAAGAATACTTCAAATGTCCTGGCAACTTTTTAGTACTGAAAATAATGACTGACATGGCACTGCAGGCGTACAATATTGTTATCATGGATTGTTGTGACCTTGATCGTGGGCTTCTGTGTGTTAATTACTGCTGTAGCATTACTGGCACAATGCCGGGCCACCTCTGTGTCTCTTCCTTTCATGCAACCTTTATTCTCCCAAGGTTGTGAAATTCAACAGCGCCTGTGATCACGCCACACACACGCACACACACACTTATCTACACTGGAGTGTTTCATTAGAGTAGATGAGCTTACAATGAAAATTAAACTTTGATCATATTATGACAGCTACTTGTCTTTCTGATTAAGTAATTACGCACACTCCAGTAAACACCTCTCCTTCCCACACTGAGAGCTGTTGCATTATAAACACCTCTTCACTGATTATGCAGCTAAAATATTGGAAATCATTATTTGACTCTTTTGAGTGCAAACTGACTTGTTAAGCAGTTTCAGCTTGAAACTATGGCTTACTCATCACTTTAAGACATACAGTACATCTCTGTGCTGAACTTCCCTAGGTGAGTACCGAAAGGATTAATCAACACGTGACAAAGAAACCAGAAAAGGGTTGATGTGTGAAAGAGCAACAGTGCTGTTGGGAAACTGTGAGAGGAAAGAGAGTAACTCAGTGACATAATGCACAAATTGATTGCATGACAGAAAAAAAAAATCAGAACAAGCGTGAGTAAAACAGTTTCCTGTTACAGGTACATCCAGATGTGTCCAAATATGTTCAGCACATAAGAGAATTTCACATCTAACATCAACACCTGCAGATGAACTGAGTTATTCATATCTAAAGGCTATATATGAATAACTCTATATATCACATCAAAATCTAAATGTGGTGGGAGAGATTAATTCCAGAAGTTCAGAGATACCTATGTTGTAGCAGGCAAAAAGACTGAACACACCTAACAGCAGCATAGCTTAAATCGAGTACAATAGGACCAAAAAAAAGCTCAGTTGAAAAGAAAAAATAAAAATGAGGCCAAAATGTGCAAAACAGACATAAGACATAAGAAGTTATACAGATATCTGAAAACATGGACAAGAGAAGTAGAGACAAGAACACTAAACACTAATAAACTCTAAATAAAGGTTTTTATTTATTTAATGTCACAATAGTTGAATAGCAAACATGTCAATAATAACATTAATTATAATAACAACAAGAAAAAGTAAAAGAATAAAACATTTTTTTAAAAAGTTTACAGGCAGTAAAAAGCTTTAAGAGTTCAGAGCAAAGCCACAGCATGACGTCATGTTAAAGTAATCAATGAAATATGAAAATTATACTGTCAAAAAAGGCCTTTTAAAGATAAATGCATCTACAACAAGCTAATAACAAATAACTATTGATTGTCTATATACTGTAATGCTAAACCATGCCAATTGCAGACTATTTAGCTAGAAAAATATCTACAATGTTGTTCAGGGACACTAATATGTCTATTAGTGCCTACAGTTGAAAGCTTTTTAAAGGCTGTAACATGATTGCACATCCTGAGAATCACTGAGAAAAATCCAAAGCAGAATTCAAGGGGAGCAAACAGAAATCCCAGCCAAAAAAAGAACATGGGAGCCAGGTCAAAAAGCAAAGTCCAAAAGGAAGACTGAATAAATACAATGAGCATAAAGGAAACCCAACCAAAAAAAAAAGCAAAACAAAGATGCAACTTTAGGCTTTTCCCATTTCTCTAATTTGTGCTACCTTGTCTCCTTTGTCCTCCTTCCTCCTGCCTGTGACCTAGAAATCAAACTCACTGTGATTTGTTGTAGGATTTTCAGATCCTAGAAAACATCCAGAGGACAGAGGTTGGAGACTAAAGGAGGAGCTATAATCTAGGACGCACAGGTGTATCCTTTACAGAAGGGTTTTTACCTTCAGTGTGTAAAAGAGGAATATTCAAACTGTAAAACAATGTCATACCCACTGTTACACATGAAGTTATAAAACGCAGCAGTGTTTTTTTTAATAAGAGAAAACTATTTATGAAGCATTATATTTAAGTGACATCGCTTCACAGTGATGATGCCTCATTCTGGCCTGCTGCCTTGACTCCTTTATGCTTGAATCTCCTTCCTCACGTCTTCCGGGGGCATTTGAAGGAATAAGACATAAGGAAAGGAGCTAAGAGGACTCAAGGACGTGTAGTTGGGAAAAATGACAAAGGCTTTCAGGCAGAACGGAAGGAAAATCCAAAACAAGAGCAGGAAATGACCAAAAGACAAATCTTAAACATGGAGACAGGAGCAAACACAGTAAACACAGACTGGAAACATCACAAAAGCAAAACAGGATCCCAGATCCCAACAGCATCACAAAAACTCAGAGTCACTAAACAACAGTGTAATCAAAACCAGAACCAAGGCCTTCAAACATAAACCTTTAGATAATATAATGAAGGCTGATGGTAACTTGCATAATAAAAACCTGCAACATATGTTTTTGGACCAGTTGTGCAACCTGGTGTACTACTAGCCCCAGGACGTAAACAAGGTACTTCCCTTCATGTTGTAAAGCTGGACTTTGCAGAAGAAAATAGGAAATCCCTTTCAGCGTCATTGTTACGCTGTGGGGTCGATGTACCTCCCAGCACATGTCACACAAACACTCACAGATAAAAACGCTGCGGCGAAGTCCTCTGCAGAATTCAGATTTTTGCTTTCGACAGGCCGCATCGGTTTTTTTTTTTTCATCGAAGACTGAAGATTCAAAGAGGATTTCTTTAAGGAGCAGGATGATGTGGACAGTGGGACTTCAGGCAGTTGCCATCTGTGTTTTCCTGCAGGTTAGTAATGTAAACTTATCATACATGCAAATTTTTATATAGTGTGTGAGATGTAAATTATATACAAAGCAGCTCTGAATGTGTGGAGGGAAACATACTGAGAGAGGTCAAAAATGATTTACATGTTTTAAAAAGAATAGTCTGTTTTGGGGTTGCTTCTGCTCATCAGCTTTCATTTGCACTTGATTTATTTCTTTTGTCTGTGGTGCTCAGTGTTATCACTGTATTCTGATATAGTTCAGATCTTTGAGGAGACTCTGAAATTATTCAGATATTAGCGGTAAATTTCTCACAGCAGGAGAATGATACAAATTAGAGTCAAATTTTTGCCAATAAAACAAAAATAAAGTTTTTAACAGCTGTCCTTAACAACTACAAAAAAGAGTAAAAACTTGATAAACACTTTTATTTTGAGAATAATTTTGAGAAATCCTACTATTATAGAATCCAGAATAATAATGACAATGATAAAAAATAACATCAATGATAACAATAATAGCAAAACAATAAGAAGAAGTAAAATAAATGATTTCAAAAACAACAAAGCAACAGAGATATGTATTATGATAAATCGTGTGTGGTATGAAAGAGCTCCTGTATCTGTGTTTGTGGAAGCTGACAGATTCACTCTGATGACTGACTGCTTCGACTATATTTCTATATTTCTATGTGCGACTGACTAAATTTCAAACTTCCACTTCCAGGTGCCGGGCTGTTTCTCATCATGCCTCATAAAGGGCTCTGTAGCCTACTGTGGCTTCCAGAACCTCCGCTCGGTTCCTCCTCTCCCTCCTGACATCACCCATTTGTACCTGGAGATGAACCACATCAGTGAGATCAACTCCACCTCCCTGTCAGGCCTCGAGGAGCTGCAGGTGCTGGACCTCGGACGACAGCATGCACAGCTTGTGATCAGGAACCACGCCTTCAGCAGACAAAAACATCTGAGGAGGCTTTCGCTCGACTTTAACGTCGGACTTCAGCTGGAGCCGCAGGCCTTTGATGGGTTGGCAAGTCTACAGATTCTCAACCTGGATTACTGCTCACTTAAAGAATCTATACTTAGGGACAAATATCTAGAACCGCTGCTGTCCCTACAAACTCTCAGCCTCTTTGGTAACAACATAAAAAGACTCCAGCCTTCTCCCTTCTTTGTCAACATGACTCATTTGAAAGACCTAAATCTCAAGCTGAACAAAATTGATAAAATTTGTGAGTCTGATCTTGCTGCCTTTCAGGGAAAAACCTTCACAGTTCTGAACTTAAACTCAGTGTACCTGAGAGAGATGTCGAGCGGTAAGTTTGACTGGAAGAAATGTGGGAATCCTTTCAGAGATCTGTCCTTTCAGACACTCGATTTGTCAAGCAACGGGTTTGGTGTGGGCCAGTGCACGCAGTTCTTCAAAGCCATCGAGGGGACAAAAATCTCCCATCTGAAAATGTCAGGGCACATGGGCAGAGGATTTTCATTCAACAATCTTCCTGATCCAGATCACAGCACATTTGAAGGCTTGCACAACAGTTCAGTCCTCTCTTTGGATCTGTCTAAAAGCAGAATATTTGCATTGCAACAGGGGGTGTTTAGTGCACTGAAAGAAGTCACAGTCATTGATATATCCCAAAACAAAGTGAATCAAATACACAGAAATGCATTTGAAGGTCTTCAGGATCATTTAAAAGTGCTCAACCTGTCACACAACCTGCTTGGGGAAATCTATTCTTACACATTTGCTTCTCTGACAAACCTCAGGGTGTTAGATTTGTCTCATAATCACATTGGTGCATTGGGTTATCAGTCATTTAGTCGACTTCCCAACCTGAAATTATTATATCTAACAGGAAACTCTCTGAGAGATTTAGGCTTCCCTGCTCCTCTACCAAGTTTAGATTTTCTTTTACTGAATGACAACAAGTTGGCACCCTCATCAGTGAGCAGCATCTCTCAGTTTGCCAGTAACCTCATGCATCTAGACCTTCAGGACAACAGATTAACAGACTTGGAGGATGTCTCCACCATTTTGACCGGTTTAAAACGACTGAGGCATCTCTTTTATGGAGGAAACAGAATCAGGAGTTGCTCCTTCAGCAGACGAGTCGGTCTGAATAATCTCACAGTTCTTGATCTTCACAGCAGCTCCCTGCAGTCTGTTTGGGCTCAGGGTAAATGTCTCAATCTGTTTGACAATTTTGGGCATGTTGCTGGTCTCAATTTGAGCTTCAATGCGCTGCAGTCGCTCCCTCAAGGTGTTTTCAAGGGCCTCACTTCAGTAAGAGAGATGGACCTCTCGTACAACGCCTTGACATATATCCAGCCTGACGCATTTCCAACCAGTCTAAAAGCACTCTACCTTTCCAACAACTTCATAGCCTCGCCTAACCCTGCCACTTTCCGCTCTCTGAGCTTCCTCGACCTCCGGATGAACCGATTCCACTGCAACACTGATCTGAAGAGCTTCCTGACTTGGTTGAATGAGACCAACGTCAGGCTGCTGAGTCCTGTTGAAGAGCTCAGATGTGAATTTCCTGCTAGTGTCTATAATGTTCCTCTAATAGAGTTTTCTGCTATGGTCTCACAGCAGTGAAAGCAGCTAAAAGAGAGCAAAAATGCATTTCTCAGTTGGAAAATCATGATGAAATAATCGCTGGAGGAGTGTACCAGTGTCATGTATCATTGATTAAAGTTGTGCATGTGATCTGAATTTGAAGCTTGTATTTGAAATGTATGATTTAGTCTATAAAAAACCAACCCAGATGTAATAAAAAAAAATCAATCTAAAGCTATGGTCTCTTCTCATGAAAAGCTGGGGGTGAATTCAGGATGTTTAAAAATTCAGGGGGCATTAAGGGGCAGCATAATATTGTGGCATGTTACTTGCTTTTTGTTGAGTAAAAGTCCAGACAAGCTCAATACTGCAATTTTAAGTCTTGTTCTTTTAGCTGCTCCCTTTAGGGGTTGCTGCAGCAGATCATCTGCCAACATCTCGCCCTGTGGTCTTCATCCTTTTGCCTGGAGGTCCATCTTCACCAGTCGTCATCCAGTATATCCTCCATTCCTCGTCTACACATGTCCAAAGCATGTCAATCTTACTTCTCTAACTTTGTGTGCAAACTGCTCAACCTGAGCTTGCCTTCTGAAGTACTCATTTCTAAACCTTCCACAAAAGCGATGCATGTTATTCTATGATATCAACAGCAGATGGAGCTCCAGAACAATCACTTGCTGTCCTGTCCAGGACCCCTGTGGATGCTGGAAGAGGATCTACTTAACTTAAACAAGTAGAGGATCCATATAGGAGACAAACAGATGGATGAATATTCTCTAGTAGATTCAGGCTGATTTGAAGCTGCCAGAAATTCAGGGGGTTTTAAACAGATTCATCCACAACAGCACCCAATGTAGAGGTCGAGGCAAATTAAGTAGTCCATGCAAAATCTGATAGGGGTCAGGGAACGATTAAAGGGATATGAGGTGAATCCTTTAAAAAGAAAAAAAGAAAAGAAAAACAAGCACAAATTTGAGGGAAGAGAGAAAAGACTAATTGTACTTGACTGATCTATTAAACCTTTTTCAGACTGACTCGATCACACAGACATCTGCAAGTACACATTGATCAATAATCCGCAGCAGACTCATCCACTAAAACTACAAAACTAATCCCAGTTACACATATGGAGGTAAACATATTTAACATTAATTAGTTGCTTTAAATATTTTGTTTATTAGTCAAGAGCCAACATGTTAGTACTAAATATGTACTTAAGGACATGACGAGGCTGACGCTATTCAAAGTTTTTGCACAATCACCTTTTTCCAAACATTTCTTTTCTGAAACTAAATACCACCTGAGGAAAATGAAGGGGAGTTTAAAGGTACATCCCATACTACAATGTTGTCTCTCCCTGTTGTCTTAATCAGTTTCCTCTTCTCCAATTAATGGCACAGTAACTTAAGATGAGTAAAAATAGAACAAACTTAAACTTTTTAAAAGAAATGTAGACATAATGTGACTTACTGCCACAAAAGGCACAGTGTGTTGTAGGACTGCAACATCTGCTTGGGTGAATCATTTACAGTTTATATTCAAATCCATATCATATTTTGCATGTATGTTGGTGAAGCTGTAAATTTGCACATCAATCGAAGGTGCTATCATTGAAAGTGTAATACCGGCTCACTTATAAGCACTTTATAGCCCAACAAAGACTGCAAGAGTATTTGTTTCTTGCATGTATTTTAATTTAGGTAGAGATTTTATAAAGCGGTTTTAGAGCTCAAAAGGAGCTGTGTGTCCTTCAAGTAAGTTCAGAAATTTTATGATAAGGCGGCTGGTTTCACTGGCATCTTACAGCAGAGGAGAGTTCGGTCATTAACCTCCTAGCTTTTCAGTACAGTATGGTCACCTCTAAAACAACACCAGCTGATCTTTTTGCTGCTGGGATTTTCTTGCACCATTGCAACAGTCAAATGTTTGATTAGTTAGATATAAACATTGAAGCTGCTTCCAGCTTGTTAAGATTCACTCTGGTGTGATTATATAACATATAAATTCATTTGATAACCGCTGTGGAAAATAAGTAGGGAAAGAAGTCAACAACAACAATAATGTTCATTCGATTCATTTGTAATTAACGTGTTTTAAACCAAAAACAAAGCAGATCATACAACCACATATTGTTCATTTATGAAGTTGCACATCTGGAAAATCCACAAGAAAAGTCCAAATCAACAACCAGAGTCCAAGGGGAACAAACAGAATGGGACCCCCTACCAGAAAAGGATGCATGAGCCAAGTTAAAAGGCAAAGTCCAGCAGGAGGAAAACATACACACCAGCAGAAGACTGCAGAACATTCAAGGTACTTCTCATCATGTAAACCTGGATTCTGCAAAAGAAAAAGGGGAATGCTGTTCAGCATTATATTTATCCTGCAGTGATTGATGTAACACCCAACACATGTGAACACTGATAAAAACCCAGCCGTAGAATCCTCTGTAGAATTTAGCTTTTCACTTTGGACAGGCAACATCATTTTTTAAACCCAAGAACAAAGATTTAAACTTCTTTTTTTAAGGAACACGGTGATGTGGACGATGGGGCTTCAGGTGGTTGCCATCTGTGTTTCCCTGCAGGTTTGTAAGCATAAACCTATCATAAACGAGAATGTGTTAGATATAAAGAACTTCTGCAGAGGTGGGAAGTAACAAAGTAAAAATACTTTGTTACTGTACTTAAGCAGAATTTTCAGGTATATGTACTTTACCTGAGTAAAGTGACTTGAGTACTTTTGGTTTAACATTTGAGGGGAGTTATTATTTTACTGCGAGCCTTCAAACATCAAACCGATTTGAGCCTGAACTGGAACACATGAAAGTTGATCATGCTTGTGTATTAATCACCACGGGATGGTGCGTAAAAACAGATAGAAGAGGCAAAATAAACGTGGTCCATAGTCAGGGTTTAAAGTGAAGGAAGAAGAGAGGTTAGATTTAAAGGTAAGGACTGCTCAATGCTGTTTGATAAACTGGAAATTTAAAACTTACATGTAAGTTCTCATGTTTTTAAATGTGACATTATGTTTTTTCATATTATACAAATCAAACTGAGGTAGACTAACTGTGCTATTTAATGGTTACATGAAAATGCTTAAACAGGTTAGTTAGGTCAGGGCACATGGGCAGAGGATTTTCATTCAACAATCTTCCTGATCCAGATCGCAGCACATTTGAAGGCTTGCACAAAAGTTCAATCCTCTCTTTGGATCTGTCTAAAAGCAGAATATTTGCATTGCAACAGGGGGTGTTTAGTTCACTGAAAGAAGTCACAGTCATTGATATATCCCAAAACAAAGTGAATCAAATACACAGAAATGCCTTTGGACGTCTTCAGGATCATTTAAAAGTGCTTACCAGAAATCTCTCAGTATGGTTTGCAGTGTGTCTTTAAAAAGAGGAAATTGGGGAAATGTTATACCAAAAAAGAAGTTATAAGCCCCAAAACCACCTACAGCAAATAAACAGTATCTCTAAAAATAACTGTCATTAAGAAATAGGAAAACAAATCCAGAAAAGGTCAGACAAAGGACCTGAGCGATAGGCCGAGGAGAAAAGGCTGATGTATGCCACGGTAAACAAAAACTGGACTAAAAATCAGTTGGAGCAGGTCTTTTGTTTCAAATGGTCATTTAAAGTTAGATCACAGACTTGTCTCACAGTCTCTTCTGTCCCTGTGGTCTTGGACATTAGATGGGCAAAAAGAGGACAAACTTAGATTCCTGCCACAAAAGCCACCTTTTATTGTCGGTCTATACAACAGAAGGAAACTTGGGAGAATCATTTATATATTCAAAGTCATATTTTACATGAGCGCTGGTGCTACTGTAAATTTGCAGTCAAATCAAACTTGTTATCACTGACATTGTAGAACCATTAATTTAAAGGGACTTTCTAACTCATGTGAAGACTGTTTGTTTGTTTTGTTTTTTGCAGGTATTTTATTTTAGCCTGATGTGATATACTGATGTATTTTACATGTAAAAATGAGCTGTGTCCTTTCATGCTAAAGCAGCTGTTTTTGCTGACATCTTACAGCAGAGGGCAGCCTCAGCTCAGTCAATAATCACTGACCTCCATGATGCTTTTCAGTACAGTATGGCCACGTCTGAAACAACACCAGCCGGTCTTTTCAGTGCTGGGATTTTTGTGCAGCAATGCAGCGATCAGATGTCTGATCGGTTAGATATAAACAGTGAAGCTGCTTCCATCCAGCTAAAAAAAATAAATGAAGGAGTTCACAAGAGATAAAATTAACTCACGGGTAAATTAGGTCTGGTAACTGCTGAGGCGAGATAAGTAGAGAACGAGGTCAACAAAAATAATGCTCATTTGACTGTAACTGAAAAACACATCATGGTGTAACAGCTAAACCGGGACTCCAAAATGAACGTCAGCAGAGCTCATTCTCTGTTTTCTGTGTTTCCATTTGTTATAATCTGCTTGTAACTGCATAAATTATTGAACCAAATGTGCTCCTACCATCCTAATAAAGCAGCTCTCTCCTCTCTTCATTAAATATTAAAGATCAAGAGCAGGAGGATTGAGGGCAGACTGCTGATAAGACTCAGATTTATAGACCTGTGCATGTGTGTGTGTCGCCAAATCATATCTAACATGTTTGTGTAATTATATATTCATATAAACACTTATATATCATTGGAAGACTTATAACTAAGCAAATCAATAATCTAATTTAGGTTTGAAACATTTAATACATGTGATTTTAATTTAAGATATAAGTGTTCTTTTATGACTTGGTAATAATGTAGTACTAAGGTAATAAAGTGTTAACAAGAAGCTAATAAAATGAGAATAGCAAGCTATTACCAGTTAAACACCAAGGTAACAACCAATTAGCCATAGTATATTAAACTATTGATAGCATATTGGTATTGTAGCTTATTACACATTAATAATCTATTAAATCAAATGCCAAGAAGTGTGATTATTACCTGGAAACATGTGTACTAGTTTTCGAGTAATAACCAGCACTCAGGGCTGCAAAATTCAAAACTACATGATTCTAATAAATTCTGTAACAGCATTTCTTATAGCTGAAAATCTAGAGCTACTAAAACATGTCAATGATGGCCATTATGGGTTTTTTTTTTATATCACAGCAAAGGGAAGTAAACAGTGTATATGTAGCTGAATGATGCATTGACTTCAAATCATAGTTCACTAAATACTTATTGACGTGCAAATACAAGATCCGTGGCTCTGCAAACCCCATAAGACCTATGAAAGAATCATGGCCGACCTGCCACATGGTCAGCTTAGTAACCTTTTTCTGATAAGAGTTTCTCTGAAAAGTAATTTGAATTTATATTGATAATAACTGAATAAATCTATTCGGCTTAACGTGAAGTTAGTAAACAAACATTGTTGATGTAAAGTTAACCTTACAGGAAGAGTAATCAGGACGATGAAATCAAGTGCGAAATATAGCATTAATCCATTGGATTTAATCGATTTGAGCCTACAACATCATCTCAGTCACAAAATGCTAATCTGATAGGCTGGACACAGTTTCACATTGAAAATCTATTAGAAATCTTATATTGTTATTCAATCCTGTTCACAGGATGAAATAAATGATCATGAACCTTTTGCTTGTGATTCTACTTTCCTGTCACCTTGTTGTCCTTCCCTCCTCCTCTTCTGCTATCACTTTCTCCTTTCACAATAAAAGCATCAGACATCACAAGCCTTAAATGGCCCATCAAAAGATAAAAACATTTCTCTCCTTGTTTGCTGTTACAGATTCTCTCCCACAGATACTGTTCGCGGATTTTCACAGTGCTATGTGTCCTCCTCACTCATTTTAGACAGTATGAGCAAAATATTCTTCATGCAAAGCAAAGGTCAGTATTAAAACCTTCATTAGCCTTTATTTTACTGTTTTATCTCATTTTTGTTTTAGCACTTTTAAAATCGCGCAACTTTTAACAAATTTAAATGTTTTGTGTCCTAACATGACGTGTTAACTGTTTCTACCTTTATGTTGATTGATTAATGCCATCATGTGATAGATCTTTTGTGCAAAGTATGCCTACAAGTAGCTGAAGAACATTTGTTTTCTTTGTTGTGATCAGTTTTTATCTTCAAGAGCACCTTCAGACCTCCTGTATTCACAGTCCATTCATTTTTGTATTTTAGAGCCGGCGTTCTTCTTGGTGAACTTGTTTGTGTTTTAGTATTGGCTGTCTTAACAAGGCTAATGGCATCATAACTAATAAGATTAAGTGAGAGCAAATAAAGTGAAATATTATTGCTCACCTTTGCCCAGAAAAAGCACACATGAAAATGAAACTGCCTAAAACAAATCAATGCTAAATTTATTGATTTGAGGATGAAAATTGATGAGAAGAAGGCTGTGATCTTTTTTTTATTTCCGTCAATGCCATCTGGTCCGCCATGTTACATTCATATACATCAACACACAAACCCCCATCAATGCCATCCCCTTCACCCTCTACTGGCAGGTTACCATGGAAACAGGCTCAGTATCCACCTCCTCCACAGTTATTCCTCACTTCCTGATTGTCTTTGGATGCCTGCATCCATCCACCCCTCCTCCTCTCTTCCATCCGCGTCCTCGCCTCCCTCCTCCCCACCCCCACAGCCACAGCTAAAATGTCTATAAATTAGCAGCGTTCAGAGTGAAATTGTTTATATTACGTCACACCTTTGTTCCTACATTATTCAAGAAAATCACGCTCATGCTCGCATCGCTGTCTGCCCTAGAAATTAAAACATGATTCATGAGTGTTTTGGGCAGGACTGATGCTGCAGATTAAATAGCATACACAAATTAGCATTTAAATGAATCAGAATCATAAACAACATTCTGTGTGATTTTTTTTCTTAAATTTCTATATGTTTGTTTGCTTTTTGAGCACTTATCTGTAACCAGAAAGAAATTCCAAGTTCTGAACTCAAAATATGGACTGATGTCCCATTATTTGGAGTCTTGAGGTTGTCTTAGGTACGAAAAATCAAACACTAGCACGAGGAAAATCTCATTGCAGAACTGAGGGACACTGCACCCTCATATGCTAAACACTTTAAACTTATGATCTAACTCTAACTGCCAGCATAAATTCACCAGGATAGTATTTAGTGATTTCTCTTATATACAGATTTTGTTTTGCATCCACCCAGGCTTATGGTGCTTCCGCAGTGGCATCACACCTGTAAGCTGCATCCATTTTCCATATTCAGTTATTGATTGTAAGGAAGCTTTATGCTGATCTTCTACCACTTAACAAAGGACATTACATGTGCAACACGGTCTGAATACCTCAAGGAGTTTTATATTGTAAGGTAAAGACCATACAGTGGTAATCTGTGAAGCTCACAGAGATTACTTCCACAAACAAAGACCTCATTATTTGTAACCTTGTCCATGTTTAATATGAGCATCCAAATAAATGCACAATATATTGTATCAGAAATACTATGTATTAAAAAAGCTGCAATAAAGCAGTTGAATGGTTTTAACCTCCATTATACAATATGAACACAAGTATATATATAACACAAGTGTATATATATTCATATATACACATTAAAAACTGGGTCAGCTGCAGGCTCACATACTGATAACTAAACATATAAAATGCTCAGTGTGTGTTTCTAAATGGCTTTAACCATTCCAAAAGCATCTGATGTTAATTTGTAACTAGAAAATTGTTTGTTTTTGCCATTTCAAACCTTTACCTCTAACATAACTGAGTATTAAAGTGGCCCGTGAGTGTTTACTCTGCTCCCTTAACTAAAACAATTCTAAAACCAGAATGTCAAGTCGTATTCGGCTCCAGTATCCTAAGGTTTAATTTTTGTAAACTAAATATTTCTGGGTTTTGGACTTCTGCTAGTATTTGCAGCCCCGGTGAGAGCTCAAGCATGCATTGGAAATGCCAAGAAAACTCAGGAATGTCCAAGTTTCCATTTGATTTGATGTTTGGAGATGTGCTGCACATTGGTGATATACGCTTTACTTTCACACGGGTTAATGACTCTTCTTTGCTGTTGTACACCCACTGAGGGGGTTTAGCTGCAGTTCCTCCTTTCGCATCAATAATACATTGATGATTAGTCAGCCTGACCCCCTGCTGTTTCCTCCTTTTACCCTTTAGGAAGTAATGAACCCAGTGACACTAAATTGTGCACACCTGACTGCACACAACCTGCTAAATGAAGGTTCCCTGTTTGATGCAGAAGTGAACAAAAGGTTTTTTTTCTTTTTTCTTTTTTCTTTACTGTACAATTTCATAGAAACCACATGTCAAAAAAGAAGAAAAATGTGTTCAGTGAACATGTTCATGTTGATTCATATGTTCAGGTGCTCCATCCTTGAGATGGCAACCTCTGTTGATTTAGTCTATTGGTAGTGATTCACCCTGACTAATCAGACAGATTTGTCAGACCGGTTTCTTCAGTCATACACTGTAAGTTAAGCAACTGGTTCTCATTTCTTTACTGATCATGGGTTTGAAAAAGAAGCTGCTGCTGGTGAAGCTCTTTGACAGACGAATGAATGAAGGAATGTTTGACTGAAGCCAGCTTGTGTGGCTTCAGCAGCACATGAGACATGTTTTTGAGTCCAAAAACAACCCGTGTGTCCAAGTTTCCATTGTTTAGAAGAGGCTTAATTTATCATTTTGATACACAACTACAGGCAGAAGTTGGATTCTTTTTACTTCCAAGACATTTGTGATTTCTATGACTTTAGATGAGGAAAAACTTAAACGCCGCCTCTTATTTTCACTTTTTAAGTCCCAAAGAAAGTGCCAACCAGGATTTCTAATGGTCACTTCCCAATTCCAGTGCCCATTATTGGGTTTAAACCATATGTCGATATGCCCAGGCCATTCTTGCTGTCGCCTCATTGGTGAATGTGTTTGTTGTAAATATTGTTTATATATTTTTACTCCTTACATATGCTGTTTAAACTGCTGCCTGTAAAAAGTTTTTATTGTATAACTGTTGAAGGCAATAAGGCAAATAGTGTCAGTCGACCATAGGAGTTGCACTGTGTTCCACGGATGTTGCTGGAAGTTCATTTCAACTCAATTTTCTTTATATCATATAGCACCAAATCACAACAACAGTTGCCTCCAGGCAAATGCATCCTCCTGTGAGTTTAGGTAGCAGCTGTTTTTATAGGTTAAGACTATTTCTTGCACTTTCAGTGAAGCAGTTTTTCTAATAAAATAACCTTTTGTTTGGAAAACTGAAGCTAAATACTGTCATACTGGTGCACATGACCACCAGTATAAATATTCCACAAGGATTAATATAAAATTATTTATATGTAAGTTAAGGTTAATGATTTACTTAACTTTAACTTAATAAACAATTGCTTAAGTTTCATATTTACTTCATGTCTTCTTAATAAAATGTGTCTTTGTGAGGCACCAGTCTTTTTAGAAAAAAAAGTGCCACCTAAAAAAAAACTTGGTGGACAATAATTCACTTCAGTGGAGGCCAGATTTTAGTCTGCAGTATCGACTGGTTCACCCCATCCTGATGCATGAACTGCATTTTCATAGATGGTAAACGGCACAATGAGATGCATTAGTTGAGTTTTTTGTGTTAAATTATCTTCATGGCAAAGCTTAAAATCACATGGTATTATCTATTTAATGAACTCTACACCGCTCTAAAAAAGTCACATTTTTGACACAAACTACTTATAATTCATGAATCTAATGTGAATCCAGGATGATCAGATGTCCCTCTTCATGTGTGACTGCACGGCATTTTTATTTATTGTCCCCTTGTCCTGAGACAATGGCTGACGTTTTGACTCTGCAGAACATGTGCTTTTCTAAATTCTGTGAATTGAAGGCTTTATTTTGTAGTCAAATAAAGGTTAGCCTGTCTTAAGCTATGACCATCAGTGAAAGTTCCAAGTCACCAAAAAGCAACAAGCTTTGTAGATTTTGCTGAATATCATGAAAGCTGCCACAAAGAAAATTAAGACGCAGTTTATACTGAGAAATGGAGTGTTTGGCTGTTGTGCTAGAGTTGCTTTTCAGTTTTGCACAGTATATTTATGTCATAATGGGCAAAAGATTGCTAACAAATTGCTCAAATGGATGCATAACTACTGACTGTTACCACACAGAGGAGGTGCTGAAATAACAGGAGCATATAAAGACTATTACATTAGACCACTTCGGCCTCGTTTAATTCTTATTTACTTGACAAAAGACCTGGAATATTTGCACGTTAATGTAATATATTTGACATCCCTCCAGCATTGCTGACGTGCCCCACGTTGTCCCAGACAAACGTCGTGTTTGTCCCACATTTAGTTTGCTGGGATCTGGTCACCATCCGCCCATCCGTGTTTGTTTGTTGAATTAAAATCCCAGTAAAATAATTCTGACAGTGTGACATGCCTCATGTTCTTCATTTTAATTACATTAGTTTTTAAGACATTTCATTTAAATTAGACACTGCAGGGGGACAGATAAATGATGGGAGGAAACAGGAATGACAACGGTCATCATTCAGGTCTTGAGCACCTCGTCTGACCAACAACAGTACACATCATATATTCTTATTATTTTTAGTGTACTCATTTCCAAAAGCCAACACTGACATAAACGCTCTGACAATAGTCCAACTTCTACATAGAAAACAGACCAAACCTGCTTTGAAAAATCCAGAATACATGAAACCTTCACCTTTAAATCTGCAGTGGTCACGACTAGAAACACAAACAGGCAATCATACAGCGCTTTGTACACAACAGACACACACAAACACACAGACACGCACACACACACAACAGTCTGGGCAGTTCAGCACTGCAGCCAGCTGTTTTCAGAGATGATCTGACATGCAAAAGAGGAAAGGGCTCTGCCGGAAGGAGGAACTGGAGGAACTGATTTATACAGAGTTTCTGAGGTTCATATGGTCATTTAGTTTCCTGTCAGAAGATCATTTCCATGTAGTCTGTCAGCTTTCAGCAGAGGTGGTGGTGGTGTGTTTGTGTCCCAGCTGTGGGCCTCACTGAGAAGTCTGTAAGGCGGCCACTGGCCAAAAGAGGAAGTTGAAGTTGAGAAATCAAATAAATAATAATAATAATGGCAATAAAAAAAAGCTCTCTTCATTAAAGCTTTACTGTGCCGCTGCAGGTGTGGCAGCGTGACATGCTGCCAAGGACACATTAGAAGGGGAGGAAGTCATGGATTTTGGAGTCTGACACCTGAAAAAACAAAAAACAAAAGTTGTATAATACATGTATAATATGTACAATCACAGATTATTGAGATTATGCAGCTGAGAAAATGACAGATAAACCATCAGATTAGGGCAAGAGGGTGTGGCTAATCCTGAATAATCCCATTTACTGTAGAGATGCTCTGATGCTAAACCATTTACAGTTCACAGGTCACATGCACAGGCTGAACAGTGGAAGCGGGTTTCAAACACAAAAATGACAAAGTATTCTCAGCTCTATTTCCAGATGTAGAAACATCTGAGCAGCAGCAGCGTGCAGTAAGTGTATGCCAATAAAGAAAGACAACATCTGTTTTATTTATATGAGAAGAGGCTGCATTAATTTGACCTCACCAAGACTGGGACTTTCGAACGCCTTTCTCCTTGGTGGGCGAGCTGTCCACCGAGGGACTTTGGTTCGGTTCTGCGTCCTTCGAGCGATCGACTGAGGCGGTGTTTGGAGGAGTCATGTCCAGCTCCAGAAACATGATGTTCTCAGCCTGAACACATTAAGAAAACATTACCTACAGTCAGTAACGCATTATATGGATCAAAGTATTGAAAAAAGTGTTTTCAGCCCCTTAACCACAGGTGTATAAAATCAAGAAACTAGCCGTTCAATCTGCCTTTTTAAATATTTGTTATTGCAAAGAGCTGGCTGACTTTGACCATGGTACTTTAATAGGATGCCCCCACTGCAACAAGTCAGTGCTTAACTGCAGAGAAACCTGCTCTGGCATTAACATCAGCACAAAAACTGCTTGTAGCTCTCGGTCACGTTTACTGAATGCTGTGTTACTCTAGTAAAAGCTGAGTCCATCAATTTCATAGCAAATGCTTCAATAAAGTATGGTGCATTTTTATAGTTAAGGGTTTTTTATGAGCAAAGCAACAAAAAAAAAGGAATGTCATGATCCTGAGATTGTCATGATATTTTTTGCCACTTGGTTTCTAGTTCCTTCAATTTCCAGTGGCTTAAAATTCCATTATGTTTTTTATTGTTCATGTTTAGCGTTGGTTTTTATATTTCAATGAGTCTTAAGTCTGACTTTGACAGATGGTAAAAATACCATTACTAGTAAATGGTCAAAACCATAAAAGTAAATCATTCCTGAAATCTTTAAAACTGAAAAACTGATATTTAGTCTTTCAGGATCCAAAAGGACAAATTAAACTGAATATAAACTGACTGACCTATAATGGAAATAAAAATTTACATAATTTAAATAACATTCAGAATAAAGATTTATGAAAAACAAAAAAACAAAAACATACTTCTTTACATTAAAATTTAATGATTTATATTTCTGGGCTTGTAATTATGTCCTCAAAAGGATGTCAAGTCAGCACACACACAGACACTTACCCTGTATCTGGAATGACCTCCCATCGCTATGGCAACCCTGGCATACTGGCTGATGGGTCGTTTGTATCCGACTGCAGATGCTGGCCTTTTCTTCATCTGCGAGGATTTACTGAACGGAAGAAAAGTCGGGATCAATGAGGCACACAAAAACCCAATCTGGAATCAATTCTCAAAACGCCAAAAAAAAAAAAAAAACATCTAAAAGAAGCTAAAAAAAGGAGGATGCCACTCAAACAGCAGCGGAAGAAGACGAGAAGAAGAGATAAGCATATGACGCACGGTGCCCAGAGGTCAAAACTAAAGCCTGACTAAATTTAAGAGTTTATTCTTTTACATCAAAAACAGACGCTGACCTTTCAGCAGGAACAAGTGACTGGAACTTCCACTGGTCTTCCTCAGGGTCAAAGACCAGCCTGTTCATTATCTTATTCTTCTCCTCGGGGGGGATGAAGTTCTCTATGATCAGATACCTGCATGTTCACAACACAGAGTGATGCAAGAAGTAATGGTTTATATCTGGAGTCATATGGTTGTAATAGCAAATGCACTGTGAGTAAGATTTTAGGGGTTTATTTGTATACTTTTCACATTTTAAACAGAAAAAAATGATTTTCTTTGAATTTGTAAAGTCTTTTTTACTCATAAACACTAAACCTACTGATAAATGAACTCTTGATTAGAAGCTTTTTTATGGGTTTAGCTGTTTCTTCAAATCAACACAACTTAGTTATTTAACTGGCTGCACAAAAACAGGTTTAAAAGAAAAGATTAAAAAATACTTTATGGTCTTATTACAATACTATTACAAAGCACTTTCACTGCTTAGAGAAATTAAAAAAAAGAAAAAGAAAAAGAAGAAAGAGCAGCTGGCTATCACAGCTGCTAGCAGGGCTCTTTTCGGAAAGCAAAATAGGACATGAGACTTCTGACAATGAAGAAAAGTTTACGCAGCAGGGGAGCAAACAAAAAGAAGAAAAAAACTGTTAACAAAACTGTAAAAGTACTGAGTTTGGCAAAAAAAAAAAAGAGCCCTACCTCTGCAAGAACAGATTTCAAGTAAAAGCATTTTTTAACTGCTTACCTTGCAGCCGTACTTTTGCATAGAATAAAAGACAACCGGTAAAAACCTAACACAATTTTTCTTTAGTGTAAACACTCAGACTGCAAAGGAAGTAACTATTTAAATGAGGGATGTCACAGTCATTTTACATCAATGGCCACATACAGCCCATTTTGATGGTAAGACGAGTGAAACTGCCATTTCTATCACTCTAAAGATGTTTAATTATACATTTAATCCCTGAGATATTTTTAACATAAGATAAAGAGGTGCAATTTCTACATGATACATATATAAAATTACTGTCCTGTAGTTAGTTAGGTTTTTTTTTGATGATGGATGAAAATTTTCTTTTTGTTTTTTAACCAAAATTTTCATATTGGAGAATAAAAAACAGTAACTTTTCTGTCATTTAATTGTTTATCTATTACTTAACTATTTTGGTGTATTATGAGTGACTGTGAGGTCTTTATTAGCAGGAAAAGATGTAAAATTTAAAAGCCCAAAAATGCATGCCCTCTATCATATTTTCTAAAGCCGTCCTGCGGACCAGAATGGGGTCTTTGCCAGGCCAATGCTGGCCCCCTGGCCTTATGTTTGATCTTTAAATGGGGCGTATTGCTTTGAAGAATCCCGTACTGTATGTGGCGATTTTTGAGCACTCTTTGTGATTTGTGGTTGACTCACTTGAACTTGAGCTCTCTGGTGAGCTCGTTCTGAGTTTGCTCGAGCTCCTGTCTGCTCCTCACGTGCTCGTCGTTCACGTCCTTGATCTCCACTTTGATTGCCTGGAGCTTGGCGTACAGCTGGAAGAAACGACAAAGACAAACAAGCGAGAGGAGCAATCAGGCCTGAGGTTCCCAGTGAAGATGAACTGGTCTACAACTTGCTGCAGCTCGGTTGCCCATAGCAACAGCACTGGAGGCGCTGGTGTCTGGTGAACAGGCCAGCCAATGGGAGCTCTCCTCCTCTAATTCCTCCTCCTGGTTCCTCCTGAGATTTCACACTGTTCATTCTTTGACTTCACCCGAGGCTTCAAACATAAAGGCGAATCCTGACTTCAG
Organism: Pelmatolapia mariae; assembly: GCF_036321145.2. Classification (NCBI taxonomy): domain Eukaryota; kingdom Metazoa; phylum Chordata; class Actinopteri; order Cichliformes; family Cichlidae; genus Pelmatolapia; species Pelmatolapia mariae. Next base: position 19,671,115 of record NC_086240.1, on the reverse strand, counting down.
CCGTGAATCATGACACTGCAGGCTCTGCAGCTTGGACACGGAGAGCAAAAAAAAACCCCAAAAAATCAAATCAATAAGAAGCATCTGGGGCAAATCTCCATTTTAGGACAGATTTTCACAGATGCTAGCTTAAAAATTTTAAATACCTTTAAAAAGCGACAGGAATTGGATTTGACAGTTAAATTTAGACTTCAAAGCTGAAGCCTTCATGTTACATTACAGAAAGGTACTCTCACTCTCTTCTTATGCTAAGAAAAAATGTGGCTAAAAGTGCTTTTATCACTGAATTCTGGTCCCTGTTGGTTTTGCAGTGTTTCTGTCTTTCCCAGTCTCCATCCTGATTTTTAGTGTTAGCTTTAATATCCCCGGAAGTTTGTTTTTCCTGCTGTTCCTCTAGCCTTTTTGCTTCAGTGCTAACTTGGTTTCACCTTTTGTCATTTAGTTTTGTTGACTTATCAGCTTTGGAGTAAAGCTTGCTCTTTGCTTTGTCATACTCTTGTATGCAGTTGCTTCCACCTCTCTGCTAAACCATGATAACATGTCCTTTTGTCCCTGAAAATCTATTTAAGCTTGAAATTAATTTCATTTCAGTGAATTCATTCAGTTAACACAACAAACTGTGACACAATGGCAACTACATGTTCCTAAGGAAAAATGTGTATTCCACATCCAGTGAATGCTCAGGTCGCTAGCATATTGCTACTGTTTGAACAGCAGTGACAGCACTGTCCAGCTACTCTCCAAGCTGTAGTTAAATTAAGAAAATGGAGAAGGTTCACCTTCAAAATAAAAGCTGTGCCTCAACACTACAGCCAGCATTTTTAAAAAGGCAAACCTTTTTACTTTTTTAAGTTTTACTACTGCTGGGTGAGTATCAGTGAGTATTTGTAGACAAACATGCAAAACTACAGGTAACCGTGGCAATCTGCTTTTTTTTTTTTTTTTACATTAGCTACAATCATTACTCCAACTTAACAGTTAACATGATCAACTTCTCAGTTGATCATTAAATAATGACTTTGGAAGGAAAAAAAATTATCATTGCCTATTTTAAGAAATAGAGTTCTGCAGTTGTGTTTTTTTTTTTGTCAGTGACATTTTTGTAGTCACTGAGCTTCATGGACTGCCCACTGAGTTTTGAATGCACAGCGTGAAAAACACCCCCTCTTTTCTTCAGACTGACAGCATCATGCAGTGTGAGAGGAGTAGATGGACCCACGTTTGGGAATAAGGGCAGCAAAGATCAGCAAAGGATCATTAGTTACATTGTCGCCCGCACTCGCACAACGGGCCGCTCGGTGTTAGTCCTGCTGGTCGCGTCCGTGCAGCGAGATAGGGAAGCGGAAAGAGAGGGGAAGGATGTAATAGGTTCGGTGTTTGCACTGGTGAGGGAGAGGTTTAGTGAGTTACTGGGGGATTTGGAGCAAACTGACCATTAAGTGAAGGAAGACTGAGAAGGTTAGTGCAGAAAGGATGAAGACGTAAAACGGCAGATAGGGAGGGAGGGAGGGAGGGAGGGAGGGAAAGGGACGGCAGGACAAACCTTGAGGTACTGAGATTTAAGTGTGTGTCCGAACGAAGCGAGTGTCCAAGTCAAGGGGTCATTTGTGATCCAGGTCAAAGGTCAAAGGGAAAGAAGGGGGTAAAGAGGGACATTCTCACATTAGGAACAAAAAGGGAAGGTCTGTAAGTGTGTGCACGTTAAAACACACCTATACTAAAAAAAACTTGGTGGACAATAATTCACCTCAGTGGAGGCCAGATTTTAGTCTGCAGTATCGACTGGTTCACCCCATCCTGATGCATGAACTGCATTTTCATAGATGGTAAACGGCACAATGAGATGCATTAGTTGAGTTTTTTGTGTTAAATTATCTTCATGGCAAAGCTTAAACTCACATGGTATTATCTATTTAATGAACTCTACACCGCTCTAAAAAAGTCACATTTTTGACACAAACTACTTATAATTCATGAATCTAATGTGAATCCAGGATGATCAGATGTCCCTCTTCATGTGTGACTGCACGGCATTTTTATTTATTGTCCCCTTGTCCTGAGACAATGGCTGACGTTTTGACTCTGCAGAACATGTGCTTTTCTAAATTCTGTGAATTGAAGGCTTTATTTTGTAGTCAAATAAAGGTTAGCCTGTCTTAAGCTATGACCATCAGTGAAAGTTCCAAGTCACCAAAAAGCAACAAGCTTTGTAGATTTTGCTGAATATCATGAAAGCTGCCACAAAGAAAATTAAGACGCAGTTTATACTGAGAAATGGAGTGTTTGGCTGTTGTGCTAGAGTTGCTTTTCAGTTTTGCACAGTATATTTATGTCATAATGGGCAAAAGATTGCTAACAAATTGCTCAAATGGATGCATAACTACTGACTGTTACCACACAGAGGAGGTGCTGAAATAACAGGAGCATATAAAGACTATTACATTAGACCACTTCGGCCTCGTTTAATTCTTATTTACTTGACAAAAGACCTGGAATATTTGCACGTTAATGTAATATATTTGACATCCCTCCAGCATTGCTGACGTGCCCCACGTTGTCCCAGACAAACGTCGTGTTTGTCCCACATTTAGTTTGCTCTTGTATGCAGTTGCTTCCACCTCTCTGCTAAACCATGATAACATGTCCTTTTGTCCCTGAAAATCTATTTAAGCTTGAAATTAATTTCATTTCAGTGAATTCATTCAGTTAACACAACAAACTGTGACACAATGGCAACTACATGTTCCTAAGGAAAAATGTGTATTCCACATCCAGTGAATGCTCAGGTCGCTAGCATATTGCTACTGTTTGAACAGCAGTGACAGCACTGTCCAGCTACTCTCCAAGCTGTAGTTAAATTAAGAAAATGGAGAAGGTTCACCTTCAAAATAAAAGCTGTGCCTCAACACTACAGCCAGCATTTTTAAAAAGGCAAACCTTTTTACTTTTTTAAGTTTTACTACTGCTGGGTGAGTATCAGTGAGTATTTGTAGACAAACATGCAAAACTACAGGTAACCGTGGCAATCTGCTTTTTTTTTTTTTTTTACATTAGCTACAATCATTACTCCAACTTAACAGTTAACATGATCAACTTCTCAGTTGATCATTAAATAATGACTTTGGAAGGAAAAAAAATTATCATTGCCTATTTTAAGAAATAGAGTTCTGCAGTTGTGTTTTTTTTTTTGTCAGTGACATTTTTGTAGTCACTGAGCTTCATGGACTGCCCACTGAGTTTTGAATGCACAGCGTGAAAAACACCCCCTCTTTTCTTCAGACTGACAGCATCATGCAGTGTGAGAGGAGTAGATGGACCCACGTTTGGGAATAAGGGCAGCAAAGATCAGCAAAGGATCATTAGTTACATTGTCGCCCGCACTCGCACAACGGGCCGCTCGGTGTTAGTCCTGCTGGTCGCGTCCGTGCAGCGAGATAGGGAAGCGGAAAGAGAGGGGAAGGATGTAATAGGTTCGGTGTTTGCACTGGTGAGGGAGAGGTTTAGTGAGTTACTGGGGGATTTGGAGCAAACTGACCATTAAGTGAAGGAAGACTGAGAAGGTTAGTGCAGAAAGGATGAAGACGTAAAACGGCAGATAGGGAGGGAGGGAGGGAGGGAGGGAGGGAAAGGGACGGCAGGACAAACCTTGAGGTACTGAGATTTAAGTGTGTGTCCGAACGAAGCGAGTGTCCAAGTCAAGGGGTCATTTGTGATCCAGGTCAAAGGTCAAAGGGAAAGAAGGGGGTAAAGAGGGACATTCTCACATTAGGAACAAAAAGGGAAGGTCTGTAAGTGTGTGCACGTTAAAACACACCTATACTACTATGTCTATTACCTCTTTTGCAAAAGTGTGAGCGAGAGTAGAAATGAGGATATCTACTGTATTTCTACTTGTGTGCATCAGATTTTTTTCTGCATCATCAGGATATTTTACCTTCTTGAGTTTCTTTGTCTTGGCTTCGACCTCCTGCTGCAGAGAAGTGAAAGTCTCTCTCAGTTCCAGCGTCTCTTCATCCTGAATCAACACTTGCTGCTGGATCTCGCGCTCCTTACGCGTCTGAAAGCAGAATGCAAATATCACCCTGTTCTTTTGTGGATTCCCCTCAGCTCTGGAGTGTTTTTATCAATTCAGGCTGCAGAAAACACTAATTACTGTAAATGTTAAACAAACTGCTGCAGAAAATATTTCTCCTAAGGTTTTAAATGTATGCCTGAAGTATGAACTGTGCAGCTGTACTGAGTAAATTAGTGTACTACTGCAAAAAACTGCTTTACCTGCTCTGCTATCTCCTGCCTTTTTATCTCCAGCATCTTCTGCTGCTCATTGGTGTGATCTATGATGTTCTTTCCACCGACCAGCAGCTTGCTCTCCATCGCCTGAAAAAACAAACAACATTTTGATTAATATTTCTGAAGCTACTTTATTATATGCTTTATATTCTCCGTCAAATGCCACACATCCTGCAGGGTTCTGTATTTAATGTCACATCAAAAAGTCATTAAACAGCTAAACTTTAAACGAGCACACTGTTAAAAATGAAAGTGGAAAAACAGTTTTTGCTATTATACATCATTAGGAAAGCATCCTCAAATGAATTTCTGGACACACAGTTCATAAAAGCCAAAGGAAAATAATAATAGTAATAAATAATGTGTATTTATTACTATAAATACTGCAGCGTGGCGGTTAGCACTGTTGCCTCATAGCAAGAAGGTCCTGAGTTCAACGCCACCATTTGAAGCCTTTCAGTGTGGAGTTTGCACGTTCTCCCTGTGTTCACGTGGTTTCTCTCCTGGTACTCCGGCTTTCTCCCACAGTTTCCATAGGTTAATCTAAATCATAGGTGTGAATTTGAAGGTAAATGATTCACTGTCTCTATGTGTTGGCTTGGTGACAACTAGTGACCTTTCCAGGGTGTACTTTTCCTCCCTCCCTACGGTGGCTGAGATTTGCTCAAGCCCCCTGCGACACTGATAAGGATTACCGGAAGAGGATGGATAAATAATGTGTTCAAAAGGAGTAAGAAGCTTACATTTAAGCAGTATTTAATGTGCCTCTAGATCACTGTTTATACTCAGTAACAGCTCATGCCAAGTACTAATTATGTTAATTGCCTGCTGTAAATTGATACTAACTAGATCACAGTAGATTTGTGTTTTCCTTATTATTTCTTTTGTGATGCTCTTTTAACATTTGCCCAAACAATACAACACAAATAATAGTGGATATAAGCAGGTATAAAGCCCCTGTTATTAATATAAATCAAAGGCTTAATATAGAAATTTCAGCTGACGTTTACCCTCGCTGAGAAAAATTGAACGCTAATGGAAAAGAAGAACTAGAGAGTTTTACTTCTTTGCTTTTGAACCTCTGCGAGGTCAAGCTAAGTTCATCTGGACATTAAACAATTGGGTCTTTGTGCGTGTTCGTCAGTGCAGACTTTGTGCTGATGAGGCAGACGGACGCTGGAGGCTGGCAGCTTAGCATCGACATGACGACACGCGACAACAAGCTGAGCTCTGCTGAAACTCTGCAGAATCACAAACCGTGTCAAAGTAAAGCAGTGCAAAGTTACAGTGTAAAATATGTTGTCACCTTCTTGTTGTTGATTTTCTAAAGGTAATGATAAGCATAACCACTTTAATGTATTTAACAAAGATATTCATTGAGATTAAAATCTCCTTTTCAGGGGTTACCTGGCCAAGAAAGCACACGCTGTGTATGATCTGTACATATGTTTTTTGACAATAAAGCTGACTTTGACTTTGACTATGCTCTAGTGCCACTGATGGTTACATGTCCTCCTACAATTGCACACGTATTGAGCTTCTCCCAGTGAGACTAACGCTTCTTGTGGAGTCTTGTTTCCAACCCAAACGACCACAGTGACTCATTTTCAGACCTGTGAAAGCCTTTGAGGTAAGAAATAAGGCGAACATGCCAAATCTGTCTTCATTTTAGTTCAATATTGTGCAAATGCCAGAATTCAATGCAAAGAATGAATGCGCCAGATCTAGTGTTTCAACCACAGATGGATGGACTTGATATTTTGTGCACACACTCATACCCCCATTAGGATTCATTGTAATAGCTCTGTTGATCTCTTAAGCTTTGATCTTAACCAACAATAATTAATAATGCCTGCACACTGCTTTGTTGTAACGTTTGTACAGGGACAGTGTCATGGCCCTGGTACTCTGTAGTTTTTGTTGTTGTTTCTAGTTGATCCGGGATTCGGTGCTCCCCGGTCTCTGGTGTTATTTTTACTTCAGTGTATTCTTCATGTGGCAGCGTCAGTTATGTCTTTTAGTTACTTCTTGTTTTACTTTGAAGGTTTTTTTTTCTCTTGTGTCTTATTTTGGTTTTACTTCCTGCTCCTTTCCTTGCCCTCCTTACTTTTATTGCTTTAATTTCTACTTTTTCTTATATGAGAATATGTAAGTTACAAGTATCATGTATGTCTTTACTTGACTGTTCCAAACTCAATATCATTTCGAGCCTCTGATTACAGCTTTTCTAGTTACTGCAGAGATGAAAGGCCTGGGGTCACAGCGATGCAATTTTCAAGTTATGAAAATTGCACATGTTCTTGTCATTATCTGCCTCCCTGCTCTAAAGGAAGATTTAAGTAACAAGGAAATACAGGAAGAGAGGAAAGCGGAAATAAGCTCCCACAGACGGACAATGCATTGGTCACAAGCCAGATTACAAAAAGACAGTGTGTGCATGTGGCAACTCTGTGCAGCCTATATGGTTTTTTGCGCTCCACTGGGCTGTATGGGTGAGCACGAAAACACACTCTTACACCCAAGCAGAGGACAGTGGAGTCCTTCAGAGGGGATGCGTCTGCAGCAGGTTTCCACAGAAAGCCTCTTTGTTTTGAGTTGTCTTTGTGTTTGGTGCGTGAATGTGTCCGTGAGCGACTGGTTCGCTGTGCTTTGTGTTCTGTCATATTCTTTCAGCTTCATTAAAGGGCTGATTCATGTCAGGGATTTTCCCTCTCATGCATCCTATGTCTGCCCTCCCTGACAGGCTAGCTGGATCCCTTACACACAGTCTTTATGATGTGAAACGTCGGTGACTTAAACGGCCACTTGACATTTTGGATTTAACTCAAAGTTTGACTTTTACTCCACAAGGAGTCTGTCTCATTCATCACGCACTAATCTTGTAAAGCAAAATCACGTTTTAGCTTAATTCAAAATTGCAAAAACATTTAAATCTAAATCCAGAACCGTCCAAGTGCTTCCCACGGGTGCGTACACATTTCATTCATCCGCAGTTCACACTGATATTTTACATACTTGCCCAGGCAGCATTTCTCTCCAATAGCAACCCTTCTCCTCTCCCAATAATTACACACTAAGCCTTCTTAACTTTAACAAATACAGCTGGTGGCAACAAATTTTAGAGCCACCTTACTAACAATTACAAAAATACTGGTGCCAGTGTTCAGTCTCCTAGCAGATGCACCTGTGGTATGGATTTGAAAACTCTGCGTCACCTCATTCTCGAGTTATTGCATTCACAAAGTCAAGACAAGCACTGATGAAAGTGTTTAGTGTGTTCCTCTTTATGCCTGGGCAGAGACTAATCATACGCTGGCCCTCATTCATAAATATTTTTCAGTAAAATCTGCATTTAAAATGGTTCATTATAATCGTCCCTTTAATTGTGCCAGTTATTTCTAACAATTTTTAAAATCTCCCAGAAAACTTGAAACTCAGTTGTGCACTAAAACAGGGAAGAGGATAACACTTTTGTGTTATCATAGTTTTCCCAGTGCAAAGGCGGATGACGGAATTACTGCAGTAACTGACAAAAGAAAAGGAGTAAATTAATGAGACTGGATGGTGAGGGCTGCAGGTCTTGAGAGGGTTCAGAAGTTACCTTCAGATAATTAAGTAACAAAAGCTACCTGTTATCTGCTTATTAGCCCAATACAAGTGAGTTTTTCACACCGGAAGGCGCTTTTTACAATTGGGCGCTGGGGGGAGGGGTTTGTGGCGAACTGTTGTCTGCTGATAATAAAAAGCTCCACTGTGAGCCTCAGTGGGTTCATAAAACTGTGTCAAACTCTAATTACACCCATTCACAGATACAACAGATATAACAGCATCCAATTAAATTGGAACAATGTTGGTGTATACTGCGCATAAATGCTGGTTAGTCTAAATACAAACAGCAGGCAAACGAGTGTATCTTCTGCACTGATTTCCAGTCTTAAATCAAAATTACATTTAAAGCGTAGAAAAAAATGAGTGTCACACTGGGACGAGAACAATATTTCCATCAGCTGTTATGATGAAAATGAAGAAAACAGTGCAGTGGCATCCTTTATGTGAACTTAAGGAAGCATTTCTACCAATAAGACCCACAGTGCTGTGAAAAAGTATTTGGTCTCTTCCTGATTTTTTTAGTTCTTTTGCCTTTTTGTCACATTTAAGTTTCAGATCATCAAACTAACTTTAATATTAGACAGAAATAAATCCAAAATGCAGTTTTTAAATGATTAATGATGAATTCAATGTGGTTAACCACAAGTTTTAGTTCAGTTTTACGAGCCACACTCAGGACTGATTACTGCCAGACCTGCTGAATCAAGAAGTCACTTCAATAGAACCTGTCTGACAAAGTAAAGTCAGACTGACATCATGCCACAATCCAGAGAAACTCAAGAACAGATGACAAACAAAGTCACTGACATCTATCAGTCTGGAAAGGGCTACAAAGCCATTTCTAAGGCTTTAGAACTCCAGTAAAAACTGGTGAGAGCCATTAACCACAAATGGAGAAAACAGTGGTGAACCTTCCCAGGAGTGGCCGGCCTAAGAAAATTACTTCAAGAAGCCATCAAAGACTCAGCCAGAGGGTCACAAAAGAACCATCTAAATAACTGCAGGCCATGCTTGCCTCAGTTAAGGTCAGAGTTCATGAAACAAAAAGAAGGTTTAAGAGTGGCCTAGTCAAGGTCTGGACTTGAATTAGTTTGAGATGGTTTGGCTCGCTCATAACGCTCCAGTGTGGCTAAATTGAAACAATTCTGCAAAGAAGAACGACCTCAAATTACTCAAAACCGATGTGAACGAGTCCTCGCCCGTTATCGCAAATGACAAACACAGGAGGAGTTTAGTGCTAGTGGCATTAAATGGACTGTGGTGTAGTTGTTTTAAGGACTTGTGTTAGCATTTTACTTATTCTGATTAGATTTAGCTTGAGGAAAAATTCCTTTGGCTCTTCGCAGAGGGACCAAAGGTGATGCTGTCTTCACTCTTGTCACAAACAGGTGACCCGTAGAGACTTGAAAGCAAAAGTCTTCTCGTGAAGACAAAGCAAAACAATCCCGTCATTATCTTCTGACCAAACCTTTCAATCTTTGCAACATACATGTTCAATAAATAAATTCAATAAATTTAAACGCTAAGAAAGAAAAGTCATGGTTATGGTTAAAAGGACTTTTAAATCTTTGAGTTAACTTTTCTGATTTAAGCTGCTGCAGCAAAAGCTGATATAAAGAAGGCAGGAAAACAGGAAGAGGTCGTGGGGAGGAGGACGATGACTCAGGGTAGAAGCCAAATGACCTTCACTCAGATGACTGTCGACTCACTGGAGTCATGATTCTGTTTCCAGACATCCAGGCAGATCAAGGTTTCAGTCTCACACACAAAGCCTTTCCATCACTTTAAAGGACATCATATTGACTTACACTCCTTTTATGATTTATCCAAACCATAACCAACAACAATATGTGCCAAACCTTAGTCACCAACCTTATACTAATCTTGAGTCAAATCTTGGTCCTAAAATTAAATGATGATATACAAAGATTCCGATTTATGTCCCTGCAACACGAGTAGTACAAGTAAACACACACAGCTCAGTTAAGGTTAATGTAAGCATGCTATGTTGGTTAACAAGATACAACTATAAATGACTTTTATCATAAATAGCTAGTGCTAAACAAGGCTTAAGCAAAATATACTGGAGAAACTGAACAGCCAGCTCTATACAGTATACTCTCTTTCAGTACAATTTAATGCTAAACAAGACAAAACATCACTCACGTCTCAGTTTAAGGCTTAACAGAATTTATACCACAGCAACACTCGGGGAAACAGCAGATGTGACTGTGTGCAATAAACTTGTAATTTCATTGTCTTTGATATGGTTGCTTCCAAAATGAGTTTTAGTTCTGTGACCACTTGCACTCAGAAATCATCTTCAAGGAAACTTTCCAATGCTCCCAGTTTATGATTGAATTTATTTGGTTACGTGCAATCTGTTTGGGAGAATACAAACATACATTACATAGAAATTCATCTTAAATTCTTACATTCACTTTGCAGCCAGAAGCTTATAGATAGTGTGATAGTTGCTGCAGGAATGGCAGTCTAACTGCAAAATAACATAGGCACTGGGTGACCTTGCTTTTCTATATGAATATAACCAGAATGCCAGCTAAGTCGAGTCCCCTTTTGCAAAGAGACAAGCTGCACTCATCGGTGCAGACAGACTCAAATTTATTGCATTGTGTTGGCTGCCTGTGTTTATAAACTGGGCAGCAGTAATTAGCAAAGCTTTGCCAATCAGCCTGGAAGTGAATGCAGTTAATCCAAGTTGGACTGCAATTGTTTGGAGACAGGTTGCTTTCAATTGCAGTGACAAGCTATCACAGTGCTGATAGCTGGTTGTTTATCTCACAGCAAAATTACCAGAAACTGCCAAGTTTAAAGAAACATTGTGGGAAGCAGCGGAGTCTGCAGGAGGATGCCGAAGAAGAAAACTGAAGCATTTAGAAATGTATTTGAGAGCGTGTGTGAGTGCCAGCCTGCATACTTATTTATGGATATATAATCTGCCCATAAGTGTCTGCTCAGATTCTTCTGGCTGTGACTGATCCACTTGCTGATGGGAAAGTGAAGAGAATGGGAAGTGTTGCACATTGAGCTGGCTCATCAGCATCAGCCAGCCAATCACAGCGAGGCCGGGGCCCGCTGGGAGCGACTGGGCTATAAATATAATGTGACGACAACAGGTCTGTGCAGCAGAAAGACAGAAATCCTAGTGGGCAGACACACACGCAGAAGAAAAGAGAAGTAAAAAGAAGAAGACAATTGAGTATGAAAAACAGCGAGCAGTGTAGGTCGGGACATCTCGAAGAATCTGTTTCACATTAGTCCCGGTCGATGCAAAAACCACTTAAACAGCCACGACTTGAAGCCTCAAATCTTATTACAGTTTGCCGTCCATCCCTCATCAACTGCATCCTTCAAACACAGGAGACAGATTCAGTAAATGCCATACAATCAGCAGAACATCTGTCTATTTTGCTGGAATATAGACACAAGTAGAAACAAATACAAATTTATTTTGTGATTTGACCTGTTTTTCTGTTTAGGTCATAGATTTTCACAATAAAAGACACAGATATTCATATTTGACAATAATTTTCCTCAAAGGTTCCTATTTGTTGATATATATTAATGTAGATTATAAAAAACCCACTGTACACTGTCAATCCAAGCTTTTAAATCTATACTTTATCAGGAGAAAAGAGGGTGATGTTAAAAATATTTGAGCTGTAAAATTGTGCAGCATGTACCTGCCACCTTATATCAAGAGGAATACAACAAATTTACCGTGGCATTTCTTTCATGCTCAAACCTGCAGCAGATTTTTGCAGGAAGATTTAAGCAAGACTTCAACATTTTGAGAAAAATGCAGCTGCTTGAAGAAAAGACAGCACATCAGTCCTGAAAGCGATGTGCTTTGGCCCGAGTTCTTGAGAGCTGGATTACAAATTGTTCTGTCTGTAAAGGGCTTTGGGTCTACTTGTGTGTTTTCAAACGTGCTGTATAAATAAAACTGACTTGACTTATTCCTGCCTAGAGTCAAGATCTCTCTTAAGCTCTAGTTCAGCTTTCTGTAGTTTTTTCTTTAATAAATCTACTAAAATTATCTAAATAATAAGTTCATTTGCGAGTTTTAGTTACTTTCTGCTACTCTTAACTACGATAACTGATATCTGGAAAGCAAATATAAAACTTCAAAATGCCTAAAAAGTCTTTAAAGATTTGAGTGTGTGTAGTGATACTTGTACCACTGGTGCTAAAGCTTACAAATTAAGAGATTATGTCTCTTCTGGTACATCTATATGAAAGAGAAAAACTGTAAACACACTTTAAGTGACATTACAGATTATAATGTAGGTACAATCACATGTAGAATCATAAAGAAGTTCACAAAATAGTGTAATTTCTTTATTTTATATTATAACCCCTCATAAATCCTGTTCATTACTGTGTATTCACCAATATAAGTAAAGCTATTTAACCTTAAAAACAGCAAAACAGATAGAAACATTGGAAAACACTTTTTGGCAGACAACCAGTCGCAACGGCGACTACAGTGAGCAAAAAGTAGGTGCAACCGTAAAGCAGGTAGCTCCGCAGGCTTGATCTGGGAGTTTTTACCTCCGATGCACCTCCTGACAAAACTCAGTTTTTGGGAAACAAACCAGCAACCTTCCACCTGCCAACCAAGTGTGTTAACCACTAAACTATGCACTGACACTAGCATAAGCTAACTGCAGTCTTTAAAATAAAGCAAATGCATGTAGAGGTACGTTTTAGACTAATTTTGACCCAACATGTCTTTATGTGGCTTAATTCAAAGTGCTTAAATTCATTATTTAATATCTATAGAATTCATACAACATCATATTAGCAAAATATTACATTACTTGCACCTCTTAAAATCCTTTTTTTCACTTTCTGTGCTGTGTGAGATAACATATATTTAATATTTGATGTGTACGTGTAGACATTTCTCACTCTCTCTGTGAATGTTTTCTCTAGCGACACGCATGCTGCCTTCGTGTAGCCAAACAGACACACATGAAAACACACATGGACACACACAGTTGATTCATCAATATTTCAGTGATGCTGCCTTCCATGCTGAAAGATGTAGAGCAGAGACGAGCTTGTGCAGTTATCAGCCTCCAACACACACACATAGAGAGGCCTCTGTAAGTCTATTCAGGCCTTTCCTCTAATTTAACAGGAAGGCAGCTATGCAAACAGGATACGCCATTATTCTATCCATAAAGCTGCATGTGTGGTATCTGTGTGTGTGTGTGTGTTTGTGCGCATGTTTGTAAAATAAATTTTTCATCCTTAAACGGATACTGTGGAAAGCTGATATGCACATACAGTGTGTGCATGCACATGTATGTGTGTATCTATAGTTCCCATGAGGCAGCTGGTATTGTTGTTGACCACGCGCTCTGATTGGCTGAACTTCAGCTGGCAGGATGGAGGACAAAACTTAATGCACATCAATTTCCTGTGATAACAAAGAACAGAGTAGAAAACTGCAGTGGGATAAATTAGTTCATGCTTTTGCGAACTGAGCTACAAACTATAAGCACGAGGTACGAGTTTCAGTTATTATCCTGCTCCGGGCTAGGTTGTCCTCCACTGTTTCTCACAACGCCTGACGATGCAAAGTCTATTTTAAGTTTCCTACAAAAGGGATCAAAAGATCAAGAGTGCCAACAGAGAAAGAGCCCAATGTTTCCCAACACAGACTTTATCTGGGCATCTTGCCATGGACAAGTTTTTATTCTTAGATTCCACTTGGTGGATTCACACTCTTGAGATCAGACTGTGCTAATAAAATTTTCTGTTAACACAAGCGAAAACTGCAGTTTGCTCTAAATTTGCAGTTACTGGTGGTGATTTCTTTAAGCGGAAACTTCACACATTTACAATGGAGATGTGTGAAATTGTCCAATTTGCAGCGCTGCTTTTCAGAGAAAGCAGCATGCATAAAATTACCAGCTGTTCTAGCAGATGAGACAGTCTGCAATAATCACTGCTGTATTAACTTGCTCTGAGGTCTAATCCATCAAAGGGGGAGGTCTGAAACTTACCTTACTGTATGTGTGTTGAGGAAATAAAATATATTTATTTATAGGGGGAAAAGGAAATAGTTTTTGATTAATGTTAGTTTGAAAGTTACTTTGAACATCACATATTGTGAAAGGATGGGTTCATGGGTTAGGATTTTAGTAGGTTTTTTCAGGGGCAAAAGGAATTTTACAGGGAAGACGAGGCTATAGAAAGAGCCTAAAGAAAAGGAAAGATTTAACTGAGGCTCAAAGTTCACAAGACTTACAAAACCTAAATTTCCAATTTGAAGTAAGAAGAACAAAATATAAACATGAGAGAATCGTGACTCGAGAAAAGCTGCTTAAATGCCCGGTGGGGTGAAACAACAGACAGTATAAAAGGCGGCTGTAGCTTCCTGGTCTGAAAAGTGACCTTCAAGATGGTGATGATGGAAGAATCATCTTCAGCCTTGAAAACAGAACAAATAAATGGTGGCATCAAGGTCTATCTTTAATGCTATCTACAGGTGAGACAGCTTCTTCTGAAGATGAAACAACCTGAACTTTTTTTAAAACATCAATTTAAAGCTGGTTCAGGTAGATTTAATATATTTCAAAAACTAACAGAAACATGAAACCAGAAGGGCAGAAAAAATTACGAGAGCACCGATGAAAGAGGCGGTAGGTAGAGGAGAGACTCTGCAGTTTTGACCCAGAAAACTGGATCTAAGAATAGTCCACATGAGGGTCGGTCACAGCAGCCTCCTGAAGAGAAGCTGCTGCATGATGCCATGAAGTTCTCGACAGCAGCTCGCTGTTTCATAACAGCATGAATCCAAAGCTCCACTCTGCTTAAGTAGGTAAAAAAATATCAGAGTAATGTGAACCTAACTGGAGGTAAAGGGAGAGAAAACAGCCACTTTATTAGACACATTATGACAGTCAAATGTTAGAGGGAAAGGTTCTGATGTATGATAAGAGGACTCTTAGGTCCTAAGGTCCCGTCCTAGAGACCAGTCTGCAACCAGACTGCATCCTGAACACTTTCATTCCTCATTTTTAATAACATTACAAACTGATGATATCTTCCTATTAATGCCAAGTGAGCTAACATTAAACTTGAGGCATAAATTGTACATTTAGTCATATGCACATGTAACCTAGTTGATATATAATCAAAATTCATGCAATCAAATATGCACATCTGGCTAATTGTTGTGACAAAGCAGCTGAGACGCTTCTGAGAAACTTTAATTTTGTAATTCCCTTGCGCGCAACATTTTGGTGTGCAACTTTTTGTTGATTTTAAACTTTCACAAGTACCACAGAAAGTGATGACTTCCTGTTAAAATGCTCAAGATGCAGCTGTGAGGCACAGGTGCCCATTCAAACTTCAGAGGCTGGTGTACCAAATAAAACAAGCCCATAAAATGTGGGTGAATACTGTTATAAAAACCTTTTTAAGTTAATTTATTTTAAAGAATTTAAACAGTTGTGGAGTTGTCCTACTGGCTATAAACCTATTGGGTAACCAGGTCTCTTGGTTAAAGAATAAAGACTAAAAGAGAGGTAAATTAGTGAATGATAATCACATATTTATCCAAAAATCACTAATGTAGCAGACACAGCTTCACCTTCACACCCAGCTCTTTACCAGGACAGCGTTAGCCCTGTGATAGAGTGGTGACCAGCCCAAGGAAAACAACATGTCTAACTAGATCTGTAGGTTTGTGACTCTGGTCTGGACTTCAGTATTCAGGATTTTTATGTAATATTCAAGAGCAAAGCTGCATTTGACTGGTTCTTGCATGAAGCCGAATGCCTTTAATTGGAAATCACTCTAGGAAACCTTCACAGGGGACCTTTACACTTGCTTTTCTACCAGGGCATGCAGATCACTTCTCAGAAAAGTCTCTATATAAAAGATACACTAAGGCTGGTGACTCTCATCTTTTCATCTGCCTGTGGATGGGGTTACATGCACCTATTAGGGTAGCTTTATCCTCCCGCACAATGTGTGGCCTGAACACAAATGGTAAATGGACTTGTACTTATACTGTGCTTTTCTACGCTATTTGAGGACTCAAAACACTTTCTTACTAACAGCCTAATTCACCAAAGTTAAAAATTCACACACTCACATTCCATTGCAGGGCAACTGGGGGTTCTTGCCCCAATACTACAATCAACCATCTGAGTCTCAACCCAAACCCAAAAAAACCCTTTAGTGTTCACTGAGAGTGAAGCGAAGAAGACAAGAAGTTTCTTACTTCCAGCATAAAGAGAAAGGTCGGCTATCATAGGCAAGTTTAGACTCTTTTTGTGGGTGCTCAAGCGCCTTTTCCCCCTTTTTTCTATTTATGCCTGTTGTTCTTCTAACTAATTGTTGTTTAGTCTCACTGTGCACACCCAGACACACAGCAGAGTCGCTCACCGATGGTGGAAAAAAGTTCAGCAGAAAAGATAATCTAGCATCACCACAAATGCAGAGTCAAGTTAACCTCTAATTTAAAATGAAACCAACAGACAGACTCCTTCTGTTTTCTCTTGTTTGAGATGATGAACTATTACTTCTGCCTACATGCATTTCAAAGAGTGAAGAAGTGCAAGCATTAATGGGTAAATTGCCTGGACTGTCAAGCCATTCGATGATCACTCTGATCATCGTTTGTAGTGGAGATCCGAGTCCATCAAAACAACCCTAGCAGACTGGTTATAAAGCATGAAGATGAGTGCTAACTGGCTGATGCTAGCCAGTTCCACAGTAAATCATACCTTTTATTCTTCTTCTTTTTGACTCTAATGATGATCATAATTTACCAAAACAACATCATGTCTTAAATAAGCGATTTAGACCTTAAACTGCTCCTGAGAATGTTTACTGAGGTCATAAATCAAGGGAGCAGTAGGATCATATTCTCAAAGATTTCTATTCCGCTACAAGTTTTTCAGAAAACAGAGGAGTCGCCTCCTGCTGGCCAGTAGAAAGAATGGACGTTTGATGTCCTACCACATTTGGACAAAAGCTACATTTATCTTTATTACAAGTTTATATACAGCTTGCCCATAATTAAACCATGACTGAATAATGAAGTGAAAATAAAATAGATTTATAGACCATTTCTTCCTGATTTCTCGTGGTTTTGACAGATCATAAAGTTGAATTTTTTTAACGTGGCGAGTCTGTCAGTTCAGTCCCACCTCAGCTTTTCTCCCAGCAGACGAGGAAAATGGTGAAAACAAGAGCATGACGTGGACACACATCCTCACATCATGACCTGCAGACCTAACAGGATGTAACACATTAAATATGACCACGTAAATTAAACCTGGCAGCACCTCCAGCAGGGCACACAACAGCTCTACAACAGTTGCACCGACGTCACAGCACAATCCACAGATGGAGCGCTGTACCTTGGAGGCCAGTTAGCTAACAGCACCCTGCAGAAGCACCAGCTGACCCAACACAAGGCTGGTTTCTGACCTACTTCTGTTTGTTGTGTGTGTTTTAATTGGACGGACGAGAGTGTGCGAGGGAGACAGAGACACAAGCAGAGAGGGACTCTATTGCATTACCATCTCATTTTATCTATAATTGGCTATTCCAGAGCACATTTCCAGTGCTCCGTCTCTAGTCTGTTGCCTTTTCTCTCTGTCTCTCTGCCTAGTAACCTGTCTCTCATTGAACCGGAGAGCAGAAGGAAAAAAGAACACTTCAGGCAACCTTCTGTGATTGGCAGGTTAATGTCAGCCTCAGCCAATAAAAAGGAAGCTGGGCCAGGGTACTTAGGTGGGTAAGGAGCAAGGTGATCATATAAATAAATGCATGATAAATTCTAGTTTTTACAAAATTAGAGAAACAGAAACATTTTCTATTTATATTTTTTAAGATTTTCTTTTATTTGTTTTTATTATTTTTAATGAGACTAAATTAGATAAAGAGGTCAACATCATCTATATTTTATCCATGATAGGGAACATTAGGGTTGTGCTCTTGTGCAAATAATACAAAGACAGTGCTCTATCTGATGTAGCTACTGGAAACAATAACCATAAACACAATAAACACCACCATATTTATTCTTTATAATAACATCCACTCAGCTGCTTTACAGCTGAAAGAACTGGTTATTGTCAGTGCTGAATAATCTGGGGAACAGTTTCACTAATTAAATCCTTGAAAAAGATGTCAAACTAAAACCCAGATATATTTAATGTAGTGTAATAAATTAAAGCGTAAGGAGGGATTATGTAATGTTTTAAAAATTACTGATGAATCATTATCTATTCTTGTTAGTTAAGTGAGTGTTTATCCTTTATATGTTTTAAAGGGCTATCTTTCCTTAAGTGTGGAGGAACCCCCGGGGAGACCGAGGACACACTGGGGAGATTACATCTCTCGGGTTTGCTGACCTGGGAGCGTTCCCCTGGACAAGCTGGAGGAGGCGGCTGACGAGAGGGAGGTCTGGGCTTCTTTGACCCAGCTCTATATAGGAGCTGGAGAAAATGGATGCACCGATCTTTCCTTGAATCATGACAGATTTTTGTGTTATTGTGGATATTTTCACATTGGCACGCTGTGCAATCTGCTCGTGTTTATAGAGACTGTTCAGACCCGATGTTGCAAAAGTCATGCCTTTGGATGAAAATTAACAGGAGTAGCAATAAAAAGCCCATCTGTGGTGTATATTAATGAACTTTAAATTATTGTTTTGTAAGCATTTTTGTTTTGTGACCATGCATGAGACATCTGCAAGGGCTGAACTACATCATAAATTAATGTAACCTCATGAGCTCTCAAGATCAGTGCAGAGAAAAGATTAGACTAACTAGTGGTGTAAAGTCACATAATTTAATTTACTTTTATGAACTGATGGCGTAAAACTTGTCAACAGTGTTCATGTTTCTGCTCATGGTATTAACAAACCCATGTGACTGAGTGGAGCAGTGTTGTTTAAATGTTTTTTTGTTTGTTTTTTTACTTTTTTTGGACAACAATGGAGCTCTTTTTTCAGGTTTTATCTACCGCCACAGTTATCTGTTAGATTTTACCATTCGTTGGAGCAAACAAATTAACCTTCATCTTGTTTGCTGTGGGGTTTATCAGGTTTCCTTCTTTCTGATGCATCAAAGGCAGGAAATACTTCTTACCCTTAATCATCTTCCTCCCCGAAGGGAGTTTCTCATTCTCATCACTCGGCAACCACCCAGTCACCATCAAGCATACAGAAAGAGCCAAAGACAATCTAAACTGTGTACACAGACAGAAAATTTCATACAATTTAGCACTAAACAGATTTCATCTCATGGCTGTTTGGAGAACAACAAGGAGAAATATGAGAAGCCTCATGCGGAGATTCAAATGAAAGTGCTGTGATCAGCAGACAAATATACATTTAGCTATGTCTCGTGGGACTTCCTACACCTCAGACCTTCACTCACAAACTGCCAAACAGTAGAAACGAGGCAAAAATGAACATGTTTACTCTGCTCTTAAAGTGGAGTATAAGCACTCTGGCTGTTTCTGCCAATTTCAAGGATTTTTCGTTTTGAGCTTGTGCAGCTGAGTCCATGAAATAAAACTCTGGAAATACATTCTGCTTCAAATTTGCATAAGTGCTGAGATGTTTTCCACATAAAAAAACATTTTAAAATTTCATTAGCAAATCAAGAAGGCGAAATCTTGGGCTGTATGGTTAGGATAATTTATATTAGAACGCATTTACACCGTTTCCTTTTTGCTGGCTGTCTTTTGGGCTTGATCTGCAATAATTTGAGTCACTAAACTGCACATCTTGACTGTTTTTGTGCTGTCGGTGCCTTTCACTGCATTGCAATGGATTTACAATGATATGGCTAATTAAGCTAGCTCCATCCTCTAATTCAAGAAAGGTTTCACTCCAAAAACTCAGATGTAAATGGCCATAATGTACAGTCATCCCGGGCGGTCAAACGCTGTAACTGCAACTTACGAAAACACCAGTAAATAGAAAAACACTGTAAAAGCACACAAAACAGAAAGGTGTTTTTGGGCAACAATAACAGATAATAACGGGACGGAACAGCTGTGGAAGTGACAGAAGCCAAAACATGTGAAGGAATGCACTGAGATACCTAAAAGAAGCAGACGATCTGTGTTGTGAGGGCAGGGGTGCCTCCAGAATGTTTTCATAAGGCTGGCTATATAGAGGGCACTAAAATGTTGGGGTGTGCTAACAACCTTCTGTCTGTGCATGTGAGCGCACTTGCATATCTTCTGTATATAGTCTATGGTTTATTTTTGAAACTGGACGATAATACAAACCCTTTGGTTCAAAAAAATCTTTCACTCAATAAGATTTTCTTTAATTTAAGAGCCACCACTGCACGACGATGTTCGGCAGCAACTATTCAAAATTATTATTTGCCTGTATTCCAATATATTAGCAACTTTTTATGTTTTTTATGTGATTTTGAGTCATGTTTGCAACAATATGGTTATTAGGTTGTCATATATTGACTTTAGCTGCTTTGCCTACATGGAAGAAATCCACATATAGGCAAAATGGATCAATTTGTCCATGCACATCAGTTTTGTTTGGATTCTTGAGGATAATTATAACCTTTGTAAATCTGTAAAAACCCTTTCTTTCTCTGTTATTACACTTCTCCAATTGCTGCTACCGCTCTTTCTGCTCTCTGTCCGCCTACACTGAATATTTTTTAACCCACTGCTGAATGCATCAACACCCCTGCTGTGGGAGCTTTTAGAGGATCTCTAGTAGGCTGAGAGAAAGTGGAAACATCAAAAATTCAAACTACACCATTAATATTACTCCTAGAATACACAGAATATCACAAACTGATAACAGTCGAGAAGGGTTTTTCCTTCAAATGCAAACCTACATCATACTGCCCTTCTATTGCTCCCCTAGAAGAAACACTGAAAATGTCTTTGTCCTCCTCTCGTCTCCTCACTCCATGCCCTCGGGCTGATCAGTAAGCTGATCTGGCAGTGTCTCGTGTTGGATGGTCGAGAGACCGCAGCTAAAGTATTATAGAGCGAGTCATTCTGCACGAGTGACTTATTGACTGGATATGCCCATGAATCAGAGCAACTAATTAATGCGGATCTGACTCAGTCTTTGATTGCAGGCTGTGTGATGGCGTGTGTGATTATAGCAAAGAGAGAGCTGACATTTTAAGCTTCAGTGGCTCCAGTACCTGTCGGGACATATGAGAGACATCAGACCAAACTGTTGATACAGGGTGCTATGTGGGAAAACACATCTATGCACAGCTATTAATAGTCCTAAATGAAGATTTAAAGAGATCAGACTGGTTTTGTAAGTGTAATCTGAGAAGGAAAAGACTATAGTAACAGCAGCTATAGCTATAGGAGTCTAATAAGCAATATCAAAGCAAATAATTGTAGACATGTTTGTATTTCAAGTGAAACCATCATACTGGCACATTCAAAATACAGACTGCAGAGTATGAGTACACTAATCTGTCTTTGAAGGTCACATTGAGGCGTTAACAAGCTGACTGTGTACTCAGACTACAAACCAGCTTTTACAATGCAGCATACAGAGCAGCATGAGAGTCCTAGCAGCTCAGTCTCATCACAAAAATTGAAATAATCACAAAAAAGCAACCCATTTGTATCTGTGCACTGACAGACAATCTGACAGACATTAATTTTTTTGTGACAGAACTATTTTGAAAGTGTTCATCCATCAGTCTTCGTAACCAGCAATCCAACTCAGGGTCATGAAAGGGCTGCCGGCCTATTCGAGCTGTCATTGACAGGAAGGCAGCGGGGTGCAGTGCTAAGACAGACAGACAACCAGTCACACTCACAACCAGTTAACTAAACATATGTGTCTTTTGACTGTGGGAGGAAGCAGGAGTACCTGTTTCTGTGTGCAGCACATGTGTTGACACATTAGAGGGTATGCATCACCATTGCAACCGAAAAGAATAGCTTTGAAAGAGGGTAACAACTGTATTTAAACCCAAACCATGATTTTTTTCTAAACCCAAAACAGTATTTTTATTGCCTAACCAAACTGTAGTCTGCAGTGTATGAGCAGTGAAATGATTCACCACAATACCAACTCTTCAGCATCCAAACCTTTAGCCCTTTAAAAGTATAAAATATTAATTTTAATGAATATTTCATAAACTGCTGTGAGACTGCGCTGGTTCTATACCTTGTTCTATACCTGGTTCTAAGCAATCAGATTAGCAGTAAACATTTAAAACAAACCTGAGGATAATAAACACAAACTATGGTAGAGTACAGCAATACAGGGTGCTGATAGTGCAGCAATTAAACAGACTGGGCTTAATCAGTTCCTTTAATTAAAAAAACAATACAATGACAAATTCATTTGATATTCATGTTTTTATATATTACTCAACTAATCTAATTTAACTCTAATAGAATGCTCAAACCAGTAGCAGTAGTAGTGATGACATTTGTAGAAGAAGAGATGGCCTTCCTGATGCAACCACAAAGGGAACTGGATCCTTTGCTTGTTAGGCAAAGGTGTAAAATGCTACACTACAGAATCAGAACCAGAATCAGAATACTTTATTGATGCCTAGGGGAAATTATGTACTACACTAAATTATGTACTAAATGTACTATGTACTGAATTATGTACTATACCACAGGGCCACTAATAAGAACACTTAGTAAAGGTTAGCAAAGGGGTGTCGAACTCCAGGCCTCGAGGGCCGGCGTTTTAGATATCACCCTGGGTCAACACACCTGAATCAAATGATTAGTTCATTACCAGACCCTGGAGAACTTCAAGACATGTTGAGGAGGTCATTTAGCCATTTAAATCAGCTGTGTAGGATCAAGGACACATCTAAATCCTGCAGGACACCGGCCCTCAAGGCCTGGAGTTCGACACCTGTGGGTTAGCACATTTATTCCGGTTCTAACTCTGAAGCACAGCTGCAGATGGATGTTTGCTTGGTTAAAACTTTCAGATTAAATTTTAGTGTATGTTAAGGTCAGAGTTTGGCCTTCAGTTATGATATTTGGGATTAGAGTAAGGGTCAAAGGAGACGTGGGCAAAATACGATCCTCAGTCCGAATCAGCCCGCGCACCATCTCAATCCAACAACCACAGAGAAAAATCAATCAAATCCAACACTGTGTTAATGAATCTCAAGAAGTGTGTCTCCAGCGAGTCTTCGGATATTCAGGCCTGTAAAACAATCTGTCATGTCCATCAAATTGACCAATTACCATACTTCAGCACCATGTGTGTCATGTTTGACTTTAGATGTCCTTTTTCTGAGAGAGCATGGCCCTCTGGAATAAAACGTCAAACCTAAAATAAGAGGATTCTTTTCTTCTACTTTAAAACAAACATTAAGATGACATTCAATAAGAGGGTTTAACATTTATTCAAATAAATCGTAAAACTGTTAAATCATCGATCAATGCATTTTCTTAACCGCTTATCCACTTAAGAGTCACAGGGACACTGGAGCCTAGCCCAGCTGTTACTGAGGCATACACCCTGGGCAAGTCGCCAGTCCACTCTCAGAAATCATCACTGTACAATATCAAAGAGCTTCTGCTCACATTATCAGGGAGAAAAGATCAATTACATGTATATTTTAACAAAATAGATCTTAAAGTCCAAAATAAATGAATAGGAAGTGTTTTATTGGAGCTTATTAAATGTCTCTTTTGTGACTTGTAATTCTTTAACCACTAACTTTTCCAATAAATTTGTTGTATTTCTAGTACTTTTAATTTAATTTAATGCAGAGAATTTCCGCACCAATACAATGTGTAGCACCATCTAACATCATCTGTGGAGTTTTGGCATCTCTCTACACTTTTCACCATTTGTTTCTAGTTTTTGTTTTCACTGTTTTATCTCCTGCTTTGTTCCTTTATGGCCTCAGAATGTACTATTCAATTTGTCTTTTGTGTGTGTTTGTCTGGAATGAATAAAAGAAGAAAGAAAGCAAATAACGAACAAAGAAAGACAGGAAGATTTTTAAAAAAAGAAGCAAACCACCTGGCTGGACTCACCTTGTACTTGGCGGTCAGCTGTTCTGTGGCTTCCTGCTCCTTCCTCAGATCCACCATCATCCTCTCTTTCTCTCCCAGCAGTTTCTGCTTCTCGTCAGCCATCAAGTCCTGGTCTCCTCTAATGGCCTCCTTCTCCCTCTCTAGCCGCTGCTCCTCCAGCTTCACATAGTCCTCTCCCTCCTTCTCGACCTCCTCGTCCTCTTCGCCCTCAATCTCTTTCTCCTGGTCTCCATCCCAGCTCTCGTCCTCCACCTGCTCACTCTTCTGTTTGCTCCTCCACTTCCTGTGGTTGAGCTGGGCCCTGAGGCGAGCAATCTCTCTCTGGAACTCCCGCAACAGAGCATCCTTGGGGTCCTCGTTGACTCTGGGCTGGTTCTGGATGTTCTTGGCCCGGTTGGCGTACCGAAGGGTTGTGAGAGTCTCGTCGTAGTGCTGAGGGGCCGGGCCAAGTGTGGCAACCATAACAGTCTTAGCATTCCCGCCCAAAGAGTCCTGTAACAGCCGGGTAAGCTTGGAGTCCCGGTACGGCACATGTCCGCTGCGCCCATCTGCCAAAGCGGAGATAACATTTCCCAGTGCTGACAGGGAAAGGTTGATCTTGGCGGCCTCTTTCAGGCGCTCGCCCTGGACGCCGGTCTTGGCCTGCCGCTCGCTGCCAGCCAGGTCCACCAAGTTAAGGCGTCCAACCCGTATATGTTTCCTCCCATCTGGCCCAGGCTGACTGCACTCCACAGTGATCAAAAACAAAGCGTGGGACCTGGACGAATGTTCATTCATGTCTGTTGCCCCAACCGCCCTCGCCTGATTGCCCACATTCATCACTTCCTCGATCTCCTTGATGCTCTTGCAGACACAGGATGTGAGATCTTGAACATACACACCAGTATCTGGATTTTCTCTGAGCTCCAGGGCTCTAGCATTGCCATGATTGGGGTCAAGAAGATCCCGAATCTCCTCTCGGTAGATCTCGAGGTAGGACGCCCGCACTAGGTATTGCTTGTCAGATTGGGAGCGGGAGATGTGTGTGAAGATATGGTCAAAGGCATTGGGAATCACACCTCGTCTCTCTGGGTCCAGCCACGCTCCCTGCATGGTGTATGTCTTCCCAGTTCCTGTCTGCCCATAGGCAAATATGGTGCCATTAAACCCTCCCAGCACTGAATCTATCAGCGGCCGCACGCTCTCGTCATATAGCTCTCGCTGTTTGGAGTTTGCATCATACACTGCATCAAATGTGAATGTTTTCTGGGGCTCGCTTGGTGGTGCACGAGGGTTTCTGAGGATTACCTGTCCCAGCCGTAGGTCCATCTGCACTATTCCCCCTGCAGGCCCATTGGACTCCTCTTTCCGGCTCAAAGGGCGGCATCGAACTACCACCTTCACTGACTCACTGCTCTTGTTCTTTGACATGACTGGCTTCTGTTACTCGTTGCAAACAACAAAAAAGGAAAATGTGTATTATCTAAGTCCACAAAGCCCTCTGAAGCCCTTAATGAGCATATATCCCGTCTGTTAACTGCATGTGTTTCTTTAAATCATTCATTAAAAAAATCATTATGGCTTCTTGGTCATATCACAATGGAAAACAGCCACAGTGCCAAATAGCATAGACTCAGATATTTACCAGTACAGATGATGAATTGCCACTGTGTGTAACAGCCAGTTTCCTTGGCTTATTGTGCGTGAATGAGCCTATAAGCAGACGGACGATCAGCACCTCTCACGCTTTGGATCGACGCTCCATTGCAGTCCGATGAAAAAAGAAAAGATCCAACAACGCCGGTAATGACACAAATCAGTTCAGACATCACACGCATATCGTCCTCGGCGTGCAGCTCCGCCGCAGACCTCTGTACGCATCCTCTCGTACTCCGCGCAGAGATGCTCCGAGGTGGATTTGCAGCTCTCGGTCCGTCCGGAGAGACAGAGCTTCCCTCTTGTACACCCCCCCTCAACCCCACATACACAGTCATTCAACCACCACCACACCCCACATCACTGCGGAGTGGAACAAAGAATCATGGGAAATTGAGTTTTGCCTCGCCAAAGACTCGATTCTTGTCCAAGGCTGCCACCAACTCGTTAAATGGTCACGGATGGTTTGTACAGCTGGGAATTTAAACTGGACCGTTTGCGTGTGTGTTTACACAGTGGATGCCCCCATAATTTGAAACATTTTCTTAAAATTATAGTTCATATGTATTATTATAGCCCTCGCACCGACATTTAGCCCACACAGCTTCCCATTTAAGTGCATTAAGCTTGGGAAAATTAAACATAACCCTCTCATTACACACTGGATGTTGTCATTAAAAAAGTTCATCTAGCTGGGTTTTTTTTTTAAACTGTAAAAAATAAAATAAAAATGGGATGTCCTCTAAAATTAAAATAAAGCTTTGGCCCTTGAAGAGTTCTTGCAGGAGTCTGTATTTACTGGATCACTGAAGGGTCAGCTGGGTTACTTTTCTGCTTCTGTGTAATTACCTCAATTACCTCTATTCTCACAATAATAGAGACAGAAGATTTTCAAGAAGCCAGACTGTCACTGCATAAAAACACAATAAAAAGGTGATGTGATCAAACAAGAGTGGTACTGGATGCTTTAGTGGAAATAGATTTGTTGCAAGAAAAATACAGAGAATATTATTGTAGTTTATTTTTGATTGATTGAGTTTGCTCCAAAAGGAAAATAAAAGCACTGTCCCACAGACTGGGATCTGTTGGAAAGTGGTTTTCAGTTTAATAAGGTCTATTATCAATTACATACTCTTACTTTCACCTAGAGTAATGTTAAAAAAAGACTAGTAAATTTTTGTTTGATAGTGACATCATAAATTTTTTTTAACTAAAGAGTATAAAGAATTATGATCGAATCCTGTACAGTATCAATAAAAAAATAATTAAATTTAATAAATTTAAAAATATATAAGCAATAATTACTTGCGTCCCTCTGTTTGTGCTGCAAATAACTAAGTGTGAACAACAAAACCTGAATTAATTACATGTTTTATGTAAAAAAAAAATTAAATTATTTTTAAAAAATGTGCCAGAAAGGTGACTCTGCGCTGTGTAAGTATAGTCACTAGATCCTCGAATTATGTCAAAGAAAAAATAATTTCCTTCTGATTTGGATGAATCCGGGAAGTATAACTCATATTTAAATGGCTACACAAGAAACGGAGTAATTTCCCAAATTCATGACTCATCTATTGAAGGGAGAACCCCAGTTTGTATACAACTGTTGTCCCAAAGCAACAAAAATTTAGGGCAAGGAGGGAAAATGTAAAATGAATCATTTAAAGACTCATCTAAGAGCATTCAAATGCAACACATTAGCGCCCTCTGCTGGATCATGTGTGTCATTAAAAGTCACCTAAGTAGGTCGGGAGGATTCACGTGAGTAGTCTTTCCAGGTGTAATGGAGGAGGTGACGCTGTAGGCGATTTCTGAGCGATTCTCTGGAAAACTACCGAAGCTTACATTCAACTACTTCCCCCAACCCCTGTGTTCGCTGACAAAAAGGTGAAAATCTCAGCCACATGGGGAATTCAACACATGGTGGGAAAGCTAATGGACACAAATGACTCAACACCTCACTGAGCACTGAGATGTGTTTAATGTGCCCGGAGAAGCAATAATAAGTAAATGTACTGGACTGATGAAAATAACACATAATAGCAGTGACAATTTCCCCGGCTTAGGTGATCCCGGTGTCACCTTTTATGAGTCACTCACAGCCAAGGCTTTTTCAAGCTCACCACAGGCTATCCAGCTATGTGTGAAGTAAATATCTGGATATGATTGCGGGTAATTTGTATTATATAAATGCTAAGCAGCTGATTTAAAGTATGGTGCGAAATATCAAGAATTTATGGGTTTCTACTGAAATAAATGAGCTTTCTGAAGTTTATTGTTGGACCAAAATAGGTCAATCAAGTAGTGGTTTCAGCCCCAGTGCACAAAAAAATCAAAGTGTTCCAAGCCAAACAGTTTGAGGCCCGAATCAACTTGCATATCTTCTTCATCTAAGCTACAAAATAAATACGTCCCCAATAGACCGTTTTCTTTTTTTTTTTTATCACAGGCAGAAGGAAGAAATTTGAGAGTTGCTGTTCCTGCGAGGCAAACCCCAAAGGCCCCCGAAAGAATTTCTGTGTTGATTTATTAGAGTGAAAAAGATTTCCTAACAGTGGAGGAAGAATGCAGTGATTCATTTAAGATTAAAAAAATGTTCTAATTGAGCAAGTGACACATAAAGAAAATCTGAGATAAATGATTCCCCATTTCCGGACAGGAAAAATCATGAATCCTGTAACTGTGCAGGCATTCATGGATTTAAGTAAATAGAGCATAACAACAATGTGTGTATTCACTGCATCACTTAAAGTATATAAGCTTTCATTATAGTCCCTATACTTTATCACTTTAATGAATCACTTTGTGATTTATTGACTGCAGGTTTGAGCATGTGTGTCTTTTCTTAATTTTCCATATAGTAGATAACTCTTTACTTTCCCGTGGGTGTTTGCCTGAGGAAGATCTGTGGTTGGTTGGCTCATAAAAAGTAAAGGGAGCGATGAAGCTTTGTTGACTTTGGTCCACTGCAATGTGGCGAAGAACTTTTAACTCCTGGCTTTTCATCTAGCACCACAATGTGGTCAAATTTCAGTTTGTTCAGTACTCTGGTGGCATTGTGACAGCTCTCTGTAGCAGACATAGAGTTGCTGGAGTATAGACTATTTAGCCCCGTACAAACTTTCTTTTTCTCTGACTTCTTTTTCTCTCTTCATATCTTTCTTCCCCAGTTTGCGTCAAGTCTGTACTTGGCAGTGGAAAGCAGGGCATACTCAGCATTCCTAAGGAGTGTCTGAGAGTCAAACAACTCTGACAGGCGGAAGAAGGAAAGAGTCCCTCTCCTTTCTCACAAACACACAAAGCCAACTCTAAAAGGCCCTTACAGCAGTTATGTGTACATGCAGACTGTCTCTCGGTGTGTATACTTATTACAAGACTTTAGAGGATCAGTGACCTTGCACTTCACAGAGCAGAGGATGTGGGAAACGCCCGTAACAAGCACAGAAGTACTTATATATGACATCACTTTGCCTGACTCACAGCTGGGATAGTCACCGCACCAACTGCCAGCTTGCCATGAAAGCTGAAACACACCCCGGCTACTAGAGATCCGCATGAAACTCGTCGCCATTTTGGGTCACTAGCGGCATTTCACAGTGAGATATAAGCGGCGCTTTGAGCCTAAATGTCAGCGTATGTTACAGAGTAACATTTGCCCTTTCTGTCAGGCTAAGACACGCCCCCTTTTTACCGCTACAATGCCTGCTTGGATAGCCATTCAGATTAGGGCGCTTGAAGGAGCGACAGCTGAAATGGCCAATCAGAGCCGTGAGTTTTGACAGAAGGGGCGGGAGTAGGCGTGCCAAAAGGTCTAGGGTGTCGCCGCGGTGGCTCCCATTCGAAGGCGACGGCGGTCGTCTGTATTTCGGTCTAATCTCTACAGAAAAAAAGCGAAATTACTTGGAACAGACAGCAGATTCGGCGCACTTTCATGTCTTGATTTTTCCCAGTTTCTTCTCGGTCGAGCTTGTCCCAGGGCTCTGGAATGACGGGGTGTGCCGAGAATCTGAATTAGCTCGCCGTTAGTTTGAAGAAAGAGTGAATCGGGGTAGAGTGCGAGAGAGGAGCCATTTTGTCCCGACTGTGTGGGAGAAAAGAAAGAGTGAAAAAGAGGCATCACACAGAAGGAGATTCTATTTTTGCTCTCATGCTGTAAGGGGGGGTACCACGGTCGGGTTTGGGAATCTAGAACTTCTAGGACGACTCTACAGGCACATTATTTTGGGTGGTGTTTAGCCAACTAGCTTGCCAAAGCTAATCAACAAATCCACAGTTTGTTAACTGTTAACAGCCAAGAGGACAGTTGTTGGTCAGGTTGGCCAAGGAGCTGGCTTTAGACTTCACATAGGCGTACTCTAGGGTATCGGTTTTTGTATCTATCGGGGTGAACACAAACTGATTCTTCAATGGCGAAGAAGACGTACGACTTGCTGTTCAAGCTGCTTCTGATCGGCGACTCGGGCGTGGGGAAGACCTGTGTGCTGTTCCGCTTCTCTGACGACGCCTTCAACACAACCTTCATCTCCACCATAGGTAAGAAGATCACGGGCGTTGTAACAGGTGATTTCGTTGACCCTTCTGCATCCGCCGGAGGTAGTGTGACAGCTGTGAGGCTCGCCTGCCTCTACCCTGCAGCTGGAGGCTGTATGCAGGACGGATTTGTTGGTGGCTAATGTGCTATGAGCATGCAGCAGCTCTCTCTAGGGCCTGTACAGGTTAGCTGGAAAGCTAGTTGTGCAGCCTTTATGAGCTCTTACTAAACCATCACTTGCTCATTATTTTCAAATGATTGCGACGTTAATAACAAAACGCTATCATTATATCTTGGTTTGGTTTAACTGGGCAGCAACAATTATAGCCCGTTAAGTCTCCAAATTTGCTGTCAGTTTACTTCACCCAGCGGCTAAGAAGCTAGCAAGGCTAGTAGCACCACAGGGCCGTGCTGCACTAGAAAAATCGCCTGTGCATTTAAGTGACAGGTGTTTACTTCTCATTATCAGCCTATAAAGGTTTATTGCACAGTCCTTGTCAGGAATTACACGCTAAAGGCAACAACTGTATGAGTGTTTTGATTTGAAGCAACAAGAAATGCTTGATTGTAAAAGCAAAATTTTACTTGATTATCACAAGTTGAAGGTGTGATTATGGGTTCATGGTTTCATGGATATCAGAATCAGAAAGACTTTATTTGTCCCCAAGGGGCAATTAAGATACAACAGAGCAGCATGACGTTGAAGATAAGGACAGGATTCATGCTTCAGATTGTTGTCACCGCTAATAGTAATGGAGGTGAAGCTGTTTAAGCGACTTGGATATTCTAGCATTGGGAACCTGATTATATCATGTAAGAAATTAACTTTTTAGGTGAAAACTTTGACTATAGTGAATCTAACTGTATAAAAGCAGCTGAAAATTGCATTTTCTTTCTAAAATTAGAAGCGCTTATAGTTTGTATTCTAAGTACTTGAGTAAATACTGTATACTTATTTACTTTGCTCAAGTGCGCCAGTGAGAACCATAAACAATTCATCGTGATGGCATCATCATCCCCCCCCATCCGTCCTATTCACGCATGCGCCAAACATCACGCTCACATGAGTCAAGTGTCAAACTATGTCAAGTCCCTGCATGGCCCAAGTGAAGGCTCCATTTACTCCTGTTGCTTAAGATTAGTGATGAGTAATAATGTAATATAAAACGTGCTTTGCTCGACTGCAATGTGCTGGTGTTATGTGCTCGATTCATGGACTGAGCTTTCATCTGAAGCCGTGCTCTTTGTCACTATATAGCCGAAAGCACACAACTGGAAAGGGCAAATGTATTCTCACTGGCATCCAGGCTAGATTAGATTTGTTCAGCTAGAGCACTGACCTGTCACTCTGTTGTAAGTCTTCATGTCACATGTACTCGTTTTATTGTTTTTGTCATTCCTTTAGTTTTGCTTTGACTTGCAGGGTGTTTGTTTTATTACACCCCATGTTGTTTCTCAGCATGCAGTCAATTAGAACAAGATTTAGACCTACGTGTTTTATTTGAGTCAAAGCCACCATATCAGATCTGTGTCACTTAAGGGAAGAAATGTGTAGTGTTAGCTGGAAGAAGGGGAAAATTGGTCCAGACTAACAGGTTCTTCAGCACGTAGAGATCGGTAGTGACCTTTGCTCCTTGCATAGGTGCTTTCCTGGCAAGATGGGTAGTATTATGTTTTTAAATCAGCTACAGGTGCTTTATTTGCTTTGTTAAATATATTCTATATACTCTGTGTACTCTCCTCCATGTGAAGCAGTTGAGGATAATGTGTTAAAATGGTGCTGGAGGTATTCACACCGTAAACACAAGGGATTTTCCTCCAAATTAAAAAAAAAAAAGTGGTATCATCATCAAGACTAAAAATCAACAGGGTTGGAATGAAAGTACCATTCAGTTTATTTATGTGGTGTTGCTTTTACTCAAGCATAAAATACGTATTTGTTTATCAAATGGCCATAACTAAATGGGAATGTAAATACAGACTTGATGCTTTAACTGT
This sequence comes from Pelmatolapia mariae, assembly GCF_036321145.2. Lineage (NCBI taxonomy): Eukaryota > Metazoa > Chordata > Actinopteri > Cichliformes > Cichlidae > Pelmatolapia > Pelmatolapia mariae. The sequence goes on along the minus strand of NC_086240.1, from coordinate 19,639,008 downwards.
GTGCAGATGTAGTCATCGCCCCTAAAGGTCCCTTTTGAGGCAGGAAACCCCGAAACATACCCAGTTTCTGTGTAGTTCATAAAAACAGAGTAGCGTTATCTGGCACAGCTTCACCTACTTCTAAGGTGCATGGATAAGAACAAAAAGTCAGAATGTGTTGTCACTCATGAAGGTCAAAGTTCACAAGCCAAAATGCATCAGTCAGATAATAAAGTAGTTCTGTATATTGCAAGTGTTGCTGGAGCTTTAACCTCTCTGTGTAATTACATGGGGACAAACTATGTTGGTTATGAAGGTATTTAAAGTATCAACGTGATCAGTCACAAGTGCTTGAAAAGAAAGTGTTGACAACACTCACTGTGGTCAGTTTAGTTTAGGAAGTGATCGTTTTAGAGTGTTCAGTTTGTTATGATCTGTCAGCTTGAAACTTAAGAAGAAATACTTGGAAATCAAAGAACAGAAATGATCTCAAGTTGTTGTTTTTTGCTGGCTCCTTTGTAGAGTGTCTTCTATAAAACTGCAGCATAGTTCGTGCACTTGAAAGCTCCTGGCTCGTCTCTTGTCTTTGTTCTACATCTGTATTCAAAACAAAGCCGCATGCAATGTGATAAGCTGTAAAAATTGTATGTAGAACATGTCAAATTTCTCCAGTCATGTAATCTGTACGTAGAGTGGTGTATATGGTTATCAAAGCAAATCTGTAAAACTATACTTTTAAGATTATTTCAATGAGTACAGTTAATAATGTTCTAGCAAATCATATAATTACAAGATACCAATAACTTGTATGTAAAGGTTGAATACATACAGTAATTTTTACAGTATCCAGTATTTTTAAGCTTAGAAACCCAGACATTGTTAAAAAGAAGTTGTTGGGTTTTTTGTTTTTAAAAAGTTGCAGGCAAAATGGGGGGGAAAAAAGATAAATCAATGCTAAGACAGTTAAAAGAAGACAACGGTAGATGGATACCTTTATTTTAAATAAATAAATACATAAATCTTGTCTTGTCTGCAGTGATACATCAAAACCGTGCAGTATAAATGTCTCTGGAATATATATCTATGTAGGCACATTTATACATATCTAATCCAACAAAGACTTGCAAATGTTTAAAGAGTAGGTGTGTAACCAAAACAATGGTTCAGTCTGTGCCTCGGGTTTTATAAGGAAGGTATGAACAACAAGGAAAACACAATCACTTGAACATGAACAAAAGTTAGACTGTATTATTCGATTTAGACTGTTATTTGCAATTCACTCATCACCTGAACAATCTGTACTGCTTTCACCAGACTAGTATGCTTTATCAGTTTCACATGGATATCACAGTACAGGAAGCCACAATATTAAATTGTGGATGTTTGTATATGATTTCAGTCTCATTTTCAGAACTGTCAAGAGGCTAGGTTTGAACATGAAAATGGGGTCCAATGAAACCACTAGCATGTGATAACCCTGCCTCAACTGTACATTCACCTAAGAGTGGCTTGAGGTTGGGGATGAGCTTATCAAGCAGAAATTCTTTTCAGTATTCACTAGAAACCGTTAGTCTCTTGTTCAGGACCAGTGCCACTGTGGCAGACCTGACATGCTAGCTTTACCTGGTGGCTTATGCACTGCACCTAATTTTTGAAGAAGTTTTACACAATTTTTTCCTTTTTTTCTGCTTGTACAATATCATCTATTCTCACTGCGCCACGCATACTTTACCAGCCTGACCTATGGTTGTCAGTAGTGCATTCTTCTATTTTTGTTGTTTAAATGGTTGGTGGGAGACACCTTTACATTGGATCCACAGCTTATATCCTACCAGACAGTGGTCAAAAACTATTGAAGGATGTAGTCACCAGGATGTTACTCTCTAGTTTTGGACTTAGCATTGAAGCTTTGTGTTAGTGTTTTGGCTCCCACCATGTTGTTCTTTTGGAGCCAGGAGTTAAATTAGTTTGATAGCTCAGTTACCTAACATATCAGCTAATGCCTAGCAAGCTTGGTTCGAAAGCTACATGTGTTAACTGTACCTGTGCAACAGCTCATTAGCACAAAGAAACGGGCTAATTAAATACTAGAATTTGACTTCTCTCGGTCTTCGAAAAATAGTGATGTTTATTCTTTTTTCTTTTTTAAAAAAACCCCTGTATCACTACATTAAGCAACAGATAAAATGGCTTTTAATTTGAGATAATGCTTACAAGATATGAGATAAGGTTGACAGAAGCTTTTCCAGAGTAGCTTTATATATAACATCCCAGAGAAGCCATAAAATTTCTCTCGGTTACATTTAGGAAATCCTCCACTAAAGAGGCCAGATTTACTAGTTAATAAACACCTAAACTAAAAAGCTGAAAAGAACAAAACTCCCAACGGCAGAAGCAGGACATGAAACGGGAATGTGTTCTTCCTCTGACACAGGACTCATACCATTGGAGACACAGATTCACAGCTGTTTCTCAAAATACCCCCACTGGAAACCCCCCCTGCTCTCATCCATCTCTCATTCCTGCTTCCAGTCCGTCTCTCAGCCCCTCTCCCTTACACATTACACTTATTAAGTGAGTGAATATGCATAGTATCGACTGAAATCTTTTTCCATTTAATGAATTTTGCACGGAAACTGGCAGAAGCAGACAGTGGCTTTCATACTTGTGGAAGGAATGGTTCCTCTGGTATTAAGAAGAAAACTGACCATAAACCGCTTGCGTCCAGCTCAACAGTCACATCTCATGGAAAGTGTCATTCTTTACAGGATAGGTATAACTGTTTTTCCACTGATTGGATAAATGATCTGTGATTGCACAATGCGCATAACTTGTTTCTTTCTCTCTTTTTTTTTTTTTCTCCCTTCACAGAGTAAAAAGAGTGAACCTCTGTGTTTACTCTCCTCACTAGTAACACGTCATCCCCGTTGAGGCTGACTTCAAGAGCTTAACTTTTGTTGTGTAGAAAACTCTCCCTCTTTTACCAGCGTTAAATCCTAGCCTTTCTTTCTGTCCAACTGTATCTTTCTCTCCTTGGGATGTGCATAATATTTTGTGACTCAGGCTTTGGCAGGCAGTTTCCTCATTATTCTATAAACTTGCCCCACCTAGAGCACAGCTGTTTCTTGGACTTTTTAACCAACCACAACGTCTGACCAAAAGCAGAACTGACAGCTCAGTATTTAGCAGGAAAATACCACTTGTTGGCTAAAAATGAAACTGATGAATCACCTACCCTTCACATTTAAAGTATAAGAGGATAATAATCTAGTGTGTTTTACTTTCAAGTGGGAAGTTGATGGTTGAATTGCCTTCTTATGTTTTCTAGCTTTTCCAAAGAGAAAGAAGTTATTGGTTTGAGTCAAAAAATCCCCTACTGTTATTTAGCTCACTATAGTTTTGAAATGCAGAAATCCTACATATGCCCAGGTGAGGTGTTTAACAGTTACCGTAATATCATGAGTCATTGGCTGTTTGTTGTAGCACAGATTTAAAAGGACATAAATAGGTTAAACTAAGCGAAAGAAAAACATGAGGGAAGTTGGCCCCCTGTTTAATAAGTAACCCCTCTACCCTTAACACCCTTTTTTCCCAAATGATAAAATTCAAATTCCATTGAATGTGAAAAATAAGCTTCAGTAACTTTCCACTGCTTGACAGTTATTTGTAAATCTTGAAAACCTCGACATTGCACACTGCAGCACCACAAAACTTCTCCCCGAGTTCAATCTCCAACCAGAAAGGAAAAAAACAACCTTAGGCTGAAACCTCAGATATTACAAAAACACTTAAAGCACTACTTTAAAAAAAAAAAAAATCTTATTTCAGATCACCTAAGTTTTACAGTTGTGAGAGTAGTGCCTGAGAGGATGTGAGGGTCCTCCTGGGTTCAAGTGACGTAAATTTGACAATCAAAGCAAAAATATGGTTCAGTTTTTACTTAACTATGGACTTTGGTAGCAGTGCATTCATCTTATATTTTAGTTTTTAATGGTGAATGGCAAATATCCTGTAGGTGTTAGTAGTAGTAGCAGTAGTAGCAGCCAAAAGGTGACAATTAAACAAACAAAACAGAAAATATAATGTTTTAAGATGAGAAACAGTACCAGTAAGTACAGTTATTCCACATACGGTTAAAGCAATATGATGATCATAAATTTATAGAAAATTTTCTTTTTCTATTTCATAATGCAAAATGTAAAAAAACAAACCTTCCCTTCGAGGGGAAGACCAAAATCTTTTTGGGGTGCACCAGAGTACAAGTTCAGTATTTACTGGCTCATATGGTCTAGTGCACTTTAGTCGTAGTAGCTTTATTTTTCAACCTTGTTAGGGCCAAATGCGCTACAAGGTGCAACCTATATGTACATTGTCAAAATGTTTATTATATATGTTTTAAAAAAATACTCACAGCTGTTTGAAAACAAGTATAATTTTGACCTCAGTGACCTGGTTTGTGTGCACCCGTTGTTGCCCAGCTGCTGATCACAGCTGTCTGCTGAGAATGACACTGCAGAATCAGGAAGAGATAATGCTATTGTTTCTATGATGGCAACAGTTGTTGCTCAACCGCTGTCGTTGATTTATCTGTTTCTGACCTTCACTTTCTCTTTGTCACAGTGCTGGAGCCGTTTATCCATTCATCTCTCTTCTTATTCACGACGGCTGATGTTCTACAACTGATGGATATTGTTTAAGCTGACATGTTTGTTTTTTTGTTTTGCAGGAATAGACTTCAAGATCAAAACTGTTGAATTACAAGGAAAGAAGATAAAACTACAGATCTGGTGAGTCAATTATAGATGTGAGTTTTTGTTTGCATGCCAGTGTTGTGCAGACGTGCAAAACACACCAAGCTTGTGAGAATCGTGTTTCAGCGTAGCCTCTTTTGTGAATCATTATGTCATAATGAAACATCTGTTTGACATACCTCCCTTAAGCACTGAAATATGCAGGAACAGGAAATGATCATCAGTCCATTAGGTCTGCTATAGGGTTATCGTTGTCCGTACCAGATGAGTTATTATTTCTTGTTTCTTTTTTTTCCCACATGAGTAGCGCCCATTGAGTAAGGCCCAAATGCTTAAAGAATGCATAAATCTTCATATTTTGGAGCCTTTAATCGGTTAAGTTTGGCAATTGTAATATTGAAGTCTTACAGAGAGAAACAGGATGAATTAAAAGAAAAAATGTATTTGTACAGCAGATTGTCCATAGTATTTGGTCTAATTCTTATGAGTCTGTAGGATGAAAGCATTTGGGATTGGTTAAAAAAACAAATACTGTTCTGTTAATTTTCCTGTGGAATCCTTTTTCTGACTTGGTAATTTAAAAAAATCCCATAATTAGCTTAATTTGCAAATTGAAGTTGTTGGAGAATCAAGTTCAAGTAATAAAGATAAAAAATGATTAATGTAGAGAAAGGCATTATTTGTGCTTTTGTAATGAACAGAGTTGCAACTAAAGGTTTTGGTAGGCCAGTATAGGCAGTCTTTTTGGGAATGACAGTTCAAGAGGAAATGAAATATAGTAACCAGAATAAAAAGATATGAGACATAAGCAGTTTGGTTTGAAGCTACAAGATCACAAGGAGCCAGTTATTTAAAGGTGACTGATAATAGTGAACGATATGGACATTTATTTTTTTTAGTAACATTGAAAAGAAATTAATCAGAGCTTTGTGATGGTCAAAATCCTTTCAGGTCAATACAGAACCTGTAACGGATATTCCGCTTCTCTGAATACAGTCCATTCATTCAAGGATAATCTTTTCATGTTATCTCAGAGACAGACACCTGCACATCCACACCCACTGTTACTCTAGAAAAAAAGCACAATGGACAAAAAGGTTATTTTGAGTAACTTATCATCTTAGGTTCTTGGGATCTTGCAATTGGGAAATTTTTGAAGTTGAAATCTACTGTCTGGAAATGTAAGTTAAACAGCTGAAATATTAAAAACAAACTATAATAACAAAGCTCAAATAAGTGAGGTAGTACAGAGAAATTAGATTTGTCACTGGAAGGTGAAAATCTAATTGAATAAAACAATAAATACAGTACTGAATAGGAGACAAACAATAGTGGGCAAATAATTAATAAAGAAGCTAATTACTGTCAAATTAATGATTGTCCTTTGCATTCTTAAACTCAGTGGTTGAAGACATTACTTTATTCATTGTCAGGATATGTTTTCATTTCTTGAGCAAAGCTTTTGCCCAAAGAAAGCATTAGAAGGACAATTGAAGAGTAAAAATATGTCTTTCATTATTAAAATGCATCAATTTACTTTTTGGTATTTGGTTGTTAATAAGTGGATAGCGATGAGTGAGTCTGAAGTTATGAAAGATATCTTGCAAGACTTTAATAACTTGCACATGCATAAAATTTGTGTTTGCCCACAGCCATGAATTTAATATGATGAACATCACATCACGTGCATTTCAGTCTCAGATCAGATTTTCCCCTCATCCTGTCCAAGCACATTGTGTCTTGATTAACACTCGTATCTAGTTAAACACCCTCTTTAAGTGTAGGTCTGATTTGCTTTTGGTGTGCCTGGTGCCCCTGGGCTTCCTCTCTTTCCCTTGTCAGCAGTGATAGATGGATGTTGGCAGAGTTTCCACAGAAAGCAAGAAGTGACTGCTGAGGCTGATGCTAGTGCAGACATGCGAGGAAACCTGCAGTGGATTTAAATGTATTTGTACCTGGGTCAACCAGCCTGCTACGGCTTTGCAGTTTGTTTTTTTCCAAGCAGTGTTAAAATTAAATAACATTGTTCCTGTAGGCCTTAAAGCAGTATCTTTTTTTTTCTTTTTTGCCTCTGCGTCGAGTCTGAAGTGTGCATTAACTAAATATTTTATCATCTATGTCAGCCTCTGTTGGTGACCAAAAGAATAGCATCACAAAAGCAGGTTCACATGTCTGGCACTCCTGCTACTGAACTGTAACTGGGACAAATAATTAAGTGTTTACGGTTAAGAAGACTGACATAAATAAGTGGCACTAATTCATTTTTAATGCTACATAATAAAGTGATAATTATCTTTAATCACTTTATATGTGGGGCTTTCTTCAAATCGTATTCAACTAAATGTTTAAATATTCACTTGTTTTGATTGTTTGACTTTGCTGCGTTTATGAGCTGAGCAGCACACATACATTAAAATATTCCTTTAGCTTAAAACAGTGAAATTTATATTACTGGCTGATGTGGAATAACTTTTTATGTTGATGAAACACAGCTGTTGCAGATGGTTTGCTAGATGAGAGGCTGCTTCTTCCTCACACTTGAACTTTTTTCATGGTTTAAATTGCTGTCATGTTTTTAATCTAGTCTAGCTCATAATCCAGTAACCTCAATGGTTTGGATCATACTGTTTCAGTTTTGCATTTAGGACCTTTATATTTGTATGGCAGCAATGAGGTATTCAACATTTTAGATAGCTGCTGTTCTAAATTGTAGGCATATCTACAAACTTTATGGCTGATTATTTTAACTTAATCACTAAGAAACTTCTCACACACACAGACACATACATAGAGAGAGTCTGGTCTCAATGCTTCCCACAACAGACTGACTGATGTCACTGCAAAAATCATAATTACTGTTTTGGTCAAAATTGACATAACAATGAATTAACTTTTCAAATGTTATACAACTTCTTTTTTTTTTTTTAGCTTTCATCAAAAAATTGTTTGGACCTTCCCTCTGGAGCTGTATTGTTGGTGAATTTTAGCCCCACATTATACATGAGTGCTTACAAGCCCAAGGATCAGTCGCTCAAAGTGTCACCCTTCCTCTTAGGGTTCAGCTTCTCTTAACTAACAAATGTCTTAATTGTCTTTAATCATCTTATTTGGAGGGATTTTCTCAAATCAGCTTCCTCAGTCTAACAGCAACTCAAAGAATGAGTCTTAGCTGAGTTTGGACTCTTCAGAGTTATTTGCTTATTTACTCTTCTGTTTTGAACAAAGCATTTGTAGCTGATAAATGTGTGAAATCTCAGCGTATTATGAAGAAATTTAAGCAATCTTTTGGTCAAATTTTATTTGTGAAGCACCTTTCATGCAGGTCACTGCAGTTCAAAGACCAAATAAAAATAATAAAGCAAAGAATAATGCAAACCCAAGAAAACGCATGCAAATAAAAACATCTGCTCTGTGCAGGGACACAGCAGGGCAGGAACGGTTCCACACCATCACCACCTCCTACTACAGAGGAGCCATGGGCATCATGCTGGTCTATGACATCACCAACGCCAAGAGCTTCGAAAACATCAGCAAATGGCTGCGCAACATTGATGAGGTGAGGCAAATAAACACCAACACAAAGTATCCAAACTTAGCACCCAGATCATCCGACGGTATCATTTTTATTTTTATGGAATGAATCGTTGACACTCATTTTGCATTTATTTCTTTTTGTCTTTGGAACAAAAACATGGCGATAAACACTTCACGGGAATGCGGCCAACATGACTAACGGGCTAGCTAAACTGTGTGCAGCGAGCTGTGGAACAGGAGTGTGTGACTAAAATGAATCAGATGAGCCAGTTGTCTGTATGCATCTGTCTCACTGCAGAAGTAGTTGTACAGTTTTACCAAGCAGTACCACAAACAGTCTGACACGACAAGGACGGGTTTACTTGTTTCAGCCTGTTTTTAACATTATAAAAGTTGAGTAACAGTGAATACATTTAAGGTGAGACAGCTGTAACGTCTTGTTAAGACCATTGGCTGAATAAAAGATGGCTGTATCTACTGTGAAACCCCAAGCTGATCATGGCCAATGCCATCTTGGTGTTTTGAAACCTGACATGCTGTTACTGAGGTCACAGAGAAGAGGAGCTGAGGGCTATTTTTCCTATAAACTTCTATGTAACCTGAAGTGCTGTTGGAACCACAGGAGTTTCCACCTGCTGGTTATTAGAAAGACTGCAGGTTTCAGCAGTCAGATTTTTCGGATCTTGATGTTGTGTCCGTTTTTTATGCCGTGTATGGTTAACGGTCTGATTATGGCCTGACTCAGATGACGTAGGGTGTTGCTTTGTGCTGGGAACAAAAACTGGAATCGGGTGCTTGTTTTGTCATGTAGTGGTTTTTGTGGTGATCACAAGCTTATGCCTCATTCCCAGTGACCTTCTCACATGTTGTGATGTCATTTTTTTTTTTTAAGGAAATGGCCACAAGTAGCATAATGGACAGACTTTTGTTAACTACTAATGAAAATGGAGGCTCTTAATCATTTACAGAGCAGTTGTGCTGAGGATTATCATGGCCCGAAGAGGTGATGATTATGGGAAGGTGCAGGGAGACTGTAACCTAAACTGTGCAAAAGCTTACAAAAATAGTTTTTTAGAATATGAGTACTGTGGAAATGTTGTTCGTATTTAAATTTTACAAGTATCACATTTTGAGCCAAGACAAAGCCTGATCAGGTGCATCCAGCCTCTTCAGGATCTTTCACAGTGGTGTTAAAATATTAGAATTTATTTTGTTTAAATTTCGCTTGTTTATTATTGAATCTGCAGTGCTGTGTTTTGTCAGTATAAACAGCATTCTTCTTGGGTCAGAAAAAGGACTTTGTTTGTGCATCTGTGTTTTATCAGAATAGATGAAGCCACAAAGATGAGACCTAATGTACACTGATCAGCCACAACATTAAAACCACTGACGTATGAATGGAGTTGAATATTCTGCTTGGATGTGGTTGTAACTTTGACACAAACCAAGCCAACTAAACATGGTTGTGATTCTAAAGACATGCCCCCACAAGCCTCCCACGAGCACTTGCACTGCAAGACCTCTTCAGAAACCACTCAAGGAACACAAGACAGCGCCACAGGTGATGATCCAGCCTACAAAGGCCAAAGATCCTAGTCTCATCTGTAGGGTGACACCTGATTGAGCATGATCCACAGAGGTCCCACTGGCAAACCCAGAAGAACTAAAGGATGCCAGTCCGAGATCAATGGTGTCCACACCTTCCCACATCTTAACTATTTTTCTAGCAGAGAGAGTAACCAGTATTATGCAGCTGGTTTTAATGTTGTGGCTGCTTAGTATTTGAAATGTCAGGTTAGTTGGAGACAGATGTCAGAGACTGTTGCAAAGTTCAGTGATTATAAGCCAAGCTGCAACATATGGTAACTTTGTCTTCTCGGTGCGCCTCCGCCCTTTCATTTTTTTTTTTTTGTGTCTCTTCCGCTGTCTTTAGTATTGAATACATCTTGTGTCTCACATGATCTCAGTAGTAATTATTGCATTACACGAGTAATCCTGAGGATTCATTCCAGATCAGTTTAGACCTGAGAAGTTAATATGACTGTTTGGATATTGGATGTCTCGCGTTAGCTGTCTGCATTATTTTCTGGTGCAATAACAGACTGTAGGTGTTTGAATTTAAGCCAAGTGGATTAGGTGAGACTGTGTCTCGTATCATTTTTCTCACCCTTGCCTTTAGAACCTTGAATTTAGTCAGAGGAAGGAAACGTGATGCATTTGCCTGTAGTAGTTCTGCCTTTCTTATCCTGCATCTCTGTCTATAGAAGTTCATGCACTCCTAATAATATTTCAAACTTCAAAAGTGTTATTAGAGACCACTTATGTTTTACTTTGTTTTTCTCTGAGTATGTTCTGGACATGTGTCCTTTCACAGTAATGAAATGCCCCTTATCTGGAAAATAACTCATTTGTCCACTCGCTCTACCTACTAGTGGTAATTAGACAGCACTAGAAATTGGTTCTTTTAGAAAAGAGCCTGAATCATGGGCTCGATTGGCCAGCTTGGATTATCTAAGCAATAAATCCTTTAAAAAGCTTAAAGTAGATGAAGTTTGACTGTTTGGCAAATGTGATCTAATAATCTCCTCATTTTTGTGTTTTATTTTTTTCAGCATGCAAATGAGGACGTTGAGAGAATGCTGCTAGGCAACAAGTGTGACATGGAGGACAAGAGGGTCGTACCAAAAGCCAAGGGAGAGCAGGTGAGGTGGTGCGGTCCTGTTCAGCTATGAAGGGCCATTCGTCAGTGAGGTCCTGCGTGCTGATTGGTTGATTCGTTGCTGCAGCCTTGCACTTTGAGTTTGCAGCCACTCATAAAGTCTTCTACAGTTAATTGCGACTCATTTGTGCCCGTCTGACATTTCCATGAGGTTACTTTCTGCTGAATCACCAGTAAATAGGAGTTAAATGCCCTGCTAGAACAGATGACAGTAGCTTTGTTTGTGTATTTACAGCTCAAACGTTCCACTAAAATCAGTACCTCTGTACAGAGCTGCTATTTGTCTTTCTGCACAAACTGAGCTTGTTTCCATTGTTTAACATTTTTAGTAATAATAACTAACAGTGGAGAGATGAACTAAAAGGAAAGAAATGAGATGTTTTATTTTCTCATGAACTGCAGTTAAGGTTCCCTTGTGGAAAGACAAAGAAACAATAACCTAGTTTTCTCAGTTTTCTCGCAGTTCAAATGCCAAAGATTGACTTATTTGTACTAAGTAGGTAAGTAAGCCACTTAAACTATTGTGAAATTTTGTTTAGCTTTCAAACATGAGACTAAAACTGTAGGTTAAAAAAAAATAATGTTCAGTTGCATTCATTCTTTAAACAGAAAATTGTTGTTGAATATGAAAAAAAAAAACCCTCAATAACCTGATATACTTAGTATAACAGCTTGGTATCTACACTCATTTTAACTGCCGGTATGCCATCACTTCACTGGCGGGAAATCCATAAAATTGTAACTTTTTTCCAATAGAAAATAAATCTGTCCATGTGACTGTGTCTTATGTGTCCATAGTTCTTAACTTCTTACTTTCTGACAGATACCACCTGTATCATGTAAAAGTCTGAAACTTATAATAGCCACAATTAAACATTTTTAGACAGTAAAAATAAATTAATACAACCAAACTGTAACAAAATTGATCTAAAAGGAAAAATAAAATAAAAACTACAGCAGCTCAGGGGACACACACGCTCAGAGTTAAACCCCCATTTTGCGTTTGTGAGCAGTACTTGGATGTCTGTCAGTTTGGCGGTTGGATGTCGAGTTGATTTAGAGTTTAGTTTCTGGATTTAATGTTCAGAGTTCAGCCCAAGTTCATCCTTAACAGAGCTCTAATCGGCCAGAACGAGTGGAAACACCTGTGTGAGACTGCAGGGCCTTTAACAGATTTGGTTTAAAGTACCAAAGCAAACTGGTAGTGACAATATCAGCGCACGCACACACACACACACACACACACAGTTCCACTCAGGCAGGTGTGTGTGTGATACTTGATCTCTGTTCTCCTCAGGAGATCAGCAGCTTTATTTTTGGACTGGTCCACATGCACAGTTTCTGACTGGGTTTGCTTTCTTCCCCACAGATTGCGAGGGAGCACGGCATTAGGTTTTTTGAGACGAGCGCTAAGGCCAACATCAACATCGAGAAAGCTTTCCTCACGTTAGCAGAAGACATCCTCAGAAAGGTGTGTGCTCCATGTCTCATGTGGAACATGTGTTCAGTAATTTATTTATTTTTTTCCGCTAATATGACAATCATTATTTGTGAATACAGTGACGTTTATGTAAAATATGGGCAGTGCTTCCCCCCCCCTTTTTTTTTTTTTTTTTTTTTTAATAATCTCAAGCCCCTAAAACTACTCATTCATAGCTGTCATTCTCACCCTTTCTTTATTCATACTGAAGCTAAATTTAGTTTGTTTGTGGAGTTTAAACAACAAACAATGTCTAGATTTCCATCTGTAGATTAAGATTTTAGTTCAGGATTATCTGTAACCGGTGTCAGGGGAAATATTCCAGTATTTCATTAAATTAATGTTTCAAAGACCGTTTTGGCTTTTATCCCCCTTGAATGAAAGGCTGATCCTGATATGTCTCAGTATTTGTTTGATTTTTGGGGAAGCATCTGAACTAGGAAATGGTTAATGATGTCAGGCTTAGCAGGGAGCGATTGTGGACATAAACCAGAGTGGTTGCTTCACATTTTTCCTGGTGCATATTTAATAAGATGGTTTTTTTTGTGTGTGTGTTTGTTTGTTTTTTGTTTCTCTTTGACAGACGCCTGTAAAAGAGCCCAACAGTGAAAACGTCGACATCAGCAGCGGAGGAGGAGTCACAGGCTGGAAGAGCAAGTGCTGCAGTTGAACAACTCCTCTGTTTCAGTCACACTAACGCACACAAACACACTCAGACATACACAATCTCTCTCTCTCTCACTGCTAACTCTAACTCGCCCTCTAACCTGTCTCATGAGTTTTCTTGCACACTGACACTCTGTCTCTTTATCAGAATAAAAACAATAAACCACTTCATATGTCTAATCCCCTCGTTCCCACTTCTGCACCCAACTATGTTCCTCCACTCTGCATCTAATGATCATTTTTATTTCTGATAAAAAGAGAAATCCAGTCACATTTCTTGTCATTTGTTTTAAAGTTTAAGTAAAAAAAAAAAAAAAAAGGAAAAAAATGTGTGGAAAAGACAAGCTCATATTTTTAATATTTCCTTTGCACAGGCTCACCTGGTTGGACACCCTCACACCCCTCCCCCTTTAACCCCACCCACCCACAGCACTCATCTTCAGTCAGAGGAAATCAAAGTTAAAACGAGATAAAGTAGGATTAACATTTTGTACATTTAGTGCGGTTTCTGTTGTCTAACCATATTTGGTCATTTACAATTTGTTACCAAGTGACAGAGGCGTGGCTAGCTCCTTTTGTATGTGGGGGTTTATTTTGTCCTGTGCCTTATATGGAAGACAGGGGCGGGGCTGTGTGGTGGGCGGAGCCACATTCATTTAATGAAATTACAGTTTAATAATGTGTCGGTTCAGGCTCTCTTCATGAAGACACCGAACTGAAGCTGAAGCGTTTGAATTTCTCCTCCAGCCAAAAGAACGGCATTATACAGTATGTCCTGTTTGTTGATGTTTTATTTTATCTGTATGATTTATTTCACTTTTTATTTCTGTTTTGTTTTGTTTTGTTTTTCTTCCTGCATGCAGATTTCTTTGGGTTGGAAACTTTTCTGTAACGTTGTGTAACTTTTGCCACTGGGTAACTGTGGGCGGGAGGTACAGAAATTTTCTTTGGAAATTCAAACAATTTTGCAGATCCATTAAAAAATAAGCTTGTTTAAGTTAACTTGTTTGTCCTCAATCATGTGCAGTGTCTAGTTTGATTTTTAAAACCAGTATTCCCATCAGCCTGACGCTCGAGGTGTGGGAAGTGTGTGTGACCTGAAGATAGCACGAAGTTCAGAAAATAAGGGTACGTCTTCTGGGTAGCAGATTGTAAATTAGAGGGAATTAAAATATGATTGTTTTACAAGAGGTTACAGATGCATAAATGCTACAAATGGGTTATTTTAACCTGTTAGTAGATGGTTGCTAGGCAACATGATATCAGAGTCTGTATGGTATAGATGAGAACCTTCAGGGGTCTAAGAAGTACCTTTGTCCCAAGCTTGGCTGCTTAACTCCTGGGCTCTATACTAGCTCAACATATCCTGGGTATCTTTCTGTTTCCTGGATTCACATCAAGGACGAGCGGTCACACGAAACTGGTTATCAGCTCACTAAGTAAACTTAGAGTTTCCCCTTTTACATAAAAGGGGTGTTTCAGAAAATAATCCCTGTGAGTGCCACCTACTTCAATAACGGACATAACAAATATACCCAAATGCAACACTGTTGTAAAAAGGACAGGTGATGAATGCTACAGAAAATCACTAATCTGGTAATGTCTGTACAGAATGGTCAAATAAAAATGAATAAAATTTTGTGTATTTATTACTAATACTAAGCACATTGATGTCGAACTCATTTTAGATCATGGGCCACATACCGCCCACTTTGATCTTAAGTTGTCCAGACCAGTGAAATTACATTATAAATGTGTAAAATTACAGAAAAAGTTTAGGTAATTCATTGGCCAGATTGCCCTTTAATCATAATAATAATACATTTTCATTAATTCACAGAAAATGTCCCTTTTTAATCACTATTTATTGTAGACTCTTCTCCTGTCATTTGATTATCTATCAGTAAATTACTTTGGTGTAGTATGAATAGGAAAGGTATTTATCAATAGGAAAAGTTGTAACACTTTTGGAAATATAATTCTCAACAAATAGTTCTTTGTTAAATCTGTGCAATCCTTCACATTTTTCCAATGCCATTCAGCGAGCCGTATTGAAGTCTTTGCTTGAAGGCTCTTCCAGACATAGAACACTATTCAATAGGCAGTGATTTCATACATACATTTCTAATCTATGGTCACAGTATAATTTACCATGGCGATATACTCCAGTAAGAAGTGAACTACCTTAGTAGTACAGAAACAACCCAGGGTTAACCCTGAGGTTATCTGGATACAACATAGTCCAGGTATCTGATGCATTGTTGGTTCTGGACAAACGGAGCCTGATGAAGGAAACACGGAGATCTCCACTGATAAGTTATCTGATCTTTGTTCTAGTAGCTGCAACATTTCAACAATGTGAGAGAAACTCTGTTGCAGGATCAAAAATAAAAACATTTTCACCAGCTGAATGCATTTAAATTCCAGTGGCAACGTGATGCAGTTTGTGCTGCTGTAGCTTTTACAGCTGGGCTGGGGTTGGTGTTTTTGTACACAGCTGTACAGAGAATGAGAAATGATCCCAACAAGGAATCTAGTTGTAGTCTTGAACAGCGACGAGGTCTACAAAATCTCACAAGGCCATCAGTATCCCACAGACTCGTTAAAGGCCTTATTTCGGGATTTTGCTCCACAGGTGGCTTCAACATGCCGAACTGGTCAAAACTGTTTACCTTTAACCTGCAAAACTGACTCCACTGTTCAGAAAGCTGAGATTTTGGCATCTTACAGGAGGAAAAGGGAGGGTGTTCAGTTTGAGGTACGTCTATCAGCTAGCATGTACGATTCAAGCTGCCAATAACTGTATAGGTGGATATGTGTGTGTTGCAGTATGTAAACAAAACCTAAAGTCATATAACTGTAAGTCTTGAGACTAGAATGAGAATATGTAACTCTGAACTGGACTGAAACTTTTAACCACATTTAATAGTGTTTGACAATACACTTAAAAATAACTACACTGTTTTAGGTTGGGTATAAGTCATCCACTGTAAGATGAGCCAGGTGATGTGATCTTATATTTTAAAAAGTTAGATTGTCCTATTTTATGGGGACAATTCTTCACTGGAGTTTTATTTTCACATTATACTGTACTGCAGAAAATGCAGAATAAAATAAACCTAAAAATGTTAGATTTCAGCCAAAAATGTATAAATTTTTATTTTATTACTTTACATAGCATTTGTTTTCAGCATATGTTCCCATACACACATGCATACAGTAACTGACTTACTGCTGCATTTTCTTTAGTCACTTCCCTGTTAAACTCAGTTAAGCGCCCTCTGATGGCAACAAATACGAACTTCAACAAATTCAGGGTTGCAAAGTCAGAAAACTGTCCTTTTTTAATATGTATTTTTTGAAAGCTCTCAGGTAGGGTCGCCACTGGGATGAAAACATCTATGAACACTTTTCTTTCTTTTGGGACAGCAAAAAAACATAACTAGAAACATATTTGAGCAGAAAGTTGCTTCAGGTGATTTGAACTTGTGTTCATCTTGAGAGAAGTCACATGTTTTAATATTTAAATATATTTTTCCACAGTGCTGAATTCTAAATTATACAGTAGAACTATTTATGAAAAATGAAAACATTTTTATACATTTTTTAGATTTAAAGGATAACAGAGCCATTTGAGCATGCCTGAGGAGCTTCTCTTTCAAATCTGTTAGCATGGCTGAAATCTCTTTAGCAAATCACTGAAGATCTGATTAGTGCCTTGCTTTGATAATTCTGTATCTGTAAACTCAGTCACAATGCTGCAGTTTCTAAGCCTATCAGGATTAACATCTACAAGGTTAGGACTAACACATGAGTGCTGCCTTTAGTAGCAGTGTAACTTTAATATAGGGGAGTCAAACAATACATACATTTCTACTTTTTCCATTTGCTGAATATGTTTTGTCGCTTGGCAATCATGAAAGTCTGCCCTTTCTGGCCGATTCATATGAGAAGAAGGAATTTAAATCTTCCTCTACTTGATGGCGATAACAATACATCACGCTTTGTGTGCTTGAAAACATGTTTTGTTCTTTACATTCTTTATTCATCCCGGTTTCCACTGTTCTTAAATTTCCCAGAGCAACAAATTTACAGAAAAATAAAATTCTCTCATAAAAGAAAACAAAACCAGTGCAGAATAACAGTGGTCACCAGTAAGTCCATGATAACTACATTCAGAGATCTTTCCTACACGCAGTGAGAGAAAAGCACAAAAAAAGAAAAAGGAACTGATATGTGATGAAGAGTCGAACAAAAACTCACCAAAAGATGACCAAGTGCATTTCCGGCTTTAAAAATTAAAAAAAAAAAAAAAAAACAAAAAAAAAAAAAACCCAAAAACCCTGACTTTTCTTAGTGTTGTGATTTTTTCCTTAAAAGTGAGTTATACAAAAAATGAAAATCCACATATTTAGTGCTTTGGTTGACCAATATGAGTGACATTAAAATAAAGTTTATGGATAACAAAAAAAAAAAAAAAAAAAAAAAAAAAAAAAGCAGCAGCAGTGGACCCCAACGAGGACCTGCCCAGAGGGCGGGGGTGGGAGGGACAGAAAAAAAAATATTTACATCAACTGTATACAACATAATTTATAAATACATTTTAGATATAAATTAGAAAAATAAAAACAAAAATCTACTGTAGTTCAATCATCAACTGCTACTTATTATATGCCTGTTTGATTATTAACCCCCTTTATATTTAACCAAAAATAAAAAGGCACAGCAATAATTAGAGCAATATTTCTCCCTGCAACATTTCTACGAGTCATAACACTAAATCCCCCACTGCAAACATTAAATTATAAATTAAAATGTATTATTTTTTTAACCACTGAATAAAACTCCCGCACAAACAGCATCTACACTAGCATCACATGTTACAACTTATTAAATAAATTAAGGCTTTAAAAAGGGAGAGAGCACCCCGATTTTTTTATTTTCCTCTTCTTCCTGCTTTCCATACCTCTTATGAGATTTAGGCAGCATATGTCACACTTTAAAAATGGATGCATTTCTGGAAAACATGCCAGGAGAAGGAGAATGATACTGGAGTAGCTGGCCCAGCTCTGACAAAAATCCACCTACCAGCACCTCTGAAACCCACTGGGTTACAGTTCAGGTCCAGATATGTAGTTATTACTTTAACGGTTTAGAAAAACATTCAAAGTGCAGATTCTCAGCCTTAATTTGAGAGTATTTAAAAGAGACTATTGGAGGTGGTGTTCAGGAATTACAGATCTTTACTCTGTAACATCGATGACGTCGGGTATGGATGTTTAATGATGGCATTAGTCACATTTGTGCACCTGCAAAATAGGGCTGCAGTGCATAAAAAATGTCTGGCTAATGTCAACTAAAGCTAAAATGGGGCACTTTAAACTTTAAAAAAAAAAGTTTTCTAACTTTTCATTTTATTGAATTTTCTTTTCACCAGTTACAAAACAAGCAGCTGTTGCTAGGTTAGGATCTAACAAAGCCTTAGACGGACTCGAGTCACTCTTCTTTTTTCCAACTGAGTGGCATCCCAAATATGACAAGAACCTACATCAATCAGCCAGAACATTAACACCATCTGGTGAACGTGTCAAAGTAACGTCCAAACAGAAAAGCATTGTATCAACACCGGACTGGTTTTAATGTTTTGTCCCTGGTTACCTGGTTTTGTACCTGGTTAGTGCATTTACCACCTCCCTCAATTCAATTAATGGTATCCGACCATGTAAGCTCTATTGACAGATACCTCGCAGCTATTCTCTTTGTGTGTGGATGCCTATCAGTACTCTGAGGTGCATTCCTGCTTGTGGCCATAACCGGTGCAAATACACCGAAGTAGCCCGTGCTATACGTGAACACAACAGGACATGACACAGACCGTTTACTGTGTGCATCTTAAAGTGTGTGTGTGTGTGTGTGTGTACATAGAGAGAGAGCGAGAGAGAGAGCACTGTGTGAATGTAGGTTGTAGTGTAACAGTGCTTTATAAATAAAGTTGTGTGTCTAGCAAGAACCTCCTTCAGGTAACCAGGGTGCAGTGTGTTAATCCTGAGCCTCAGTGGTGCTGACAGGCAGGTTTTAAGTTTGGACAGAGCTGTTTTTAGAGTTTAAGCTCAGCTAACCGAATGATGGCCAGCTTCCTATGTAACTCTCTATTTGTCATCCTCCGACTCGTGGTAAGAAATCAAAGAATGACATTTCCTAAAGTGTTGAATTGTTCCTTTAGGTTGCGACTGTGGTTTTGTTGTTTGTTTTTAAAATAAACAGTCTGTTAATGTGACCAAACAAACATAATTCCTATGTTTCAAATGTGATGCCACTGAAAACCCCCTGCGTCTACTCATTATGTACAAGCGTGTCAGCGGGCCTCGAGTGCTACACGTAGACCAGGTCTCGTCCCTGTAATGCCGAGGAGCTGGCGGCCTCCTGCGCGGCGCCCACCGAGTCGGCCTCGTCCTCGTAGCCCTCGTACTCGATGGGCTTGGGGCAGCTGTACGGATGGCCGTTGTCGTCAAAGAAGCGCCGGAAGGTAAACTCGTAGAAGGCGTGCTCGGGGTGCTTTCCGTTGCGGAACCAACAGTTTAGCGTGTCGTTATGGCTGTCCTCGTCATCGCCGTCGCTGCTCCACATTTTATCCGGGTCCACGGGATCGAAGTTGGAGGTGTCCGTAGAGTGGGCGATGGTGGGGATGTATGGTGCCACCTGCTGTCTGAGGTCGCTGGAGAAGTCGATGCTTTTGAAGAAAGGATGGGCTTTGATTTCATCCGCGCCGTTCTTACCGAGGCGGTCCTCAGGGCCGCGGCACAGTTTAACGATGAGATCCGATGCCTCTGCGCTGAGCTTGGCCTGCGGGGGAATGTGCAGCGTGCTCTTCCAGTTTATCACCTAGTTCCAAAAATGGAAAAACAACATGAAGCAAACAATAACCTGTGTGGATGCTTAGCATTTCACTGCAACTGCCTCGCATACCTTTAGCTGCGTCTCCAGGGGTGTGGTTGCTAAGAAGGGAGGCTGTCCAACAACCATTTCATACAAGATCACTCCTACACTCCACCAATCACAGAGCTGGGTGTATCCTGAAGAAGATTAAAGGAAATTTCACAACAGTTTGGGGAGGATTCAGATCTGAAATACAGCTTTTATTTACACACTTACACACACACAGTTTAACAGGACTTTTTTTGAGAGACACATACTTTTATTCTACTCAATGTGTAATATAAATGGGGGTGGGGGAGCCAAAATACTGTTTATTTCTATCCTGTAAAGCAACTTTTCTTTTTGTAACTCAATTAACTCTTTTAGACTGATGGCTATTCAAAGACAGCACACCCTTTTATTTTTTAGCTCTGTGGTTTAATCACTGATCAGCTGTTTAAATAATAATCTGCAGACTAAAACAAGTTAAACTTTACAGAATGAATCATAATTCATTCTGTAAACTTCTGTGTAGATACACATAGCATCAAAGGGTGCGGTAGGCCTTCTCATTGTCACAGACAGGATGATAAAATATACATTTGTTCTCACCTGTCGTGCAAGTATTTATTTCCAGCAACTCTGTTACAGTGAGAGCTAATACACAGAACTGAGGATGAATTCATGAGAGAGAAAAGATGACCAGAGAGCTCGACAAAGAGACGGCAGAGGCACTAAAAAACATACTATGCAGCCGTTACACGTAAACTCACGATGAGACTCCACTTTGCTCAAACAGCAGCTGGAGGTGGCCATTGGTACCCCTCGGCCTCCTGGCAGATGCACCCATGGTGTGAATTTCAAAAATCCTACATCAGCTTGTTCTTAAGTTATTGCATTCATTTTCAGAAAACTTGACCTCTGACCTCTAACCCTGTGGTCTGGGTCACTGTGATTTGAAGTCAGCTGAGATTATTAGTAGATATGCTTGTGGTATCAATTTCAAAATCCTAGGCAACTTCCTTCTTGAGTCATCGCATTCACAAACTTGGGTGACGACAATACCCCATATGTCATCACTAATAGAGTTATATGTAGCCAAAAAAATAATAGAAGCCTTCAAAAAAACAAAACAAAAAAAACCATTAAATCAAAAAAGTTGCCTGGATGCTGCACTCTACCTGTTCGAAGCAGCACTTCTGGTGCAATATAGTTGGGTGTCCCCACGAGTGAATGGGCCAGACAACGCTGGTGCTGCCGGGCCTTTCTCCTTTCCAGAGGCTTCAGGCGGTCTGTACAGCGGCAGTTGGCTGGATCCTCCCATTCCTTACTGAAGTCCATGCTGTCCTGCCTCACGTGGTCCCCTGAAGAGAGGGCATGTGAACACTGATTTTTCTACTTTTTATATGTCAGCAGGTCAGACTGCTTTAGGCTCTGAACAGAACAAAGATTTTGATGACAATCATTAAAGGAAAGCTGAAAGATGCTATTCAGAATTTTCTGGTTTTCCCCTTTCTTTTAAATGACAGTCTGAGAGCTTAGTTTAAGACAGGGGTGGGGGAACTCCCTGCAGGTTTTAGATCTCACCCTGGGTCAACACACCTGAATCAAATGATTAGCTCCTTACCAGGCCTCTGGAGAACTTCAAGACATGTTGAGGAGGTAATTTAGCCATTTAAATCAGCTGTGTTTAAGGACACATCTAAAACCTGCAGGACACCGGCACTTGAAGCCTGGATTTCCCCACCCCTGGTTTAACAGGATTACTTGTACATATGTACTTGGTTAATTTTTTGTCTGTTTTGTTTCAAATGCCTTGGTATTTCTTTGTGAAGCAGTTTGTGATGTTTGTCTTGAAACGTGTTATACAAGTAAAAAGTTACTTAAATACATCGGGGCATTATATGAAATGACCGTGATGTTTAATATGACTATATCACTGTAGCAGTATGTATGTGGCATGACATATAAAAGTCTAACATGTCTACTCTAAGCATGTAAAATTAAAATAAACTCTCACCGCTCTGGTAATACTTTGAGTCGTGGGTCCAGCGGAAACCAGTGCAAAGACCAAAGTCTGTCAGCTTTATGTGACCGTCTCTGTCTATAAGGATGTTGTCAGGCTTGATGTCTCGGTGGATGAAGCCCATCTTGTGGACGCTTTCCACAGCGCAGGTGAGCTCTGCGATGTAAAACTGGGCCAGCTCTTCTTTAAAGATGCCAAGTCTGATGAGAAGGCTCATCATGTCCCCTCCGGGGATGTACTCCATAACGAAGTACAGGTTGTCCTTATCTTGGAAAGAGTAGTAGAGACGCACTACCCACTCATTGTCGGCCTCCGCCAGAATGTCCCTCTCAGCCTTGACGTGAGCCACCTGGTTTCTCAGGAGCACGTCCTTCTTGCGGAGAGTCTTCATGGCGTACAGCGCTCCCGTGTCCTCTTTTCTGGCTAAGCAGACCTCGCCAAAAGCGCCGATGCCGAGGGTCTTGATCCGTTTGAACATGCACTTGTCCATCTTAGCTCGTTTTAACCGAATGTAGTTAGATTCCTTTTGACAGAGCATCATACGCATCTGCTCCTGGGCTTCTGAAGACAAACCCACCTGAACACATGGCAAAAGGAATAGTTATATACAATGAATGAATATAAAATAACTAAACTATGAAAACCTGTAAGCATCAAGGGAAAGGGGGACAAAAGAAAATGAAGGAAACCAGTGCAACATATCAAAATGCAATTGTGGCGATTACCAGAGTTAATCATTTTATTCCAAAGCAGAAATTCACAAGCGGTAAAGTGAAGGCTATGGGATGGCATGCATTTTATTCAGCCATAGGAGGCCATCATGCTTTCATCAGAAGACACATTCAAAACACAAACACTAGATTCCCAATAATGTCACAGGCCAGCAGAGATACCTTTACCTTTTAGATCAGCTTTTAGTGACAGCAAGGAGGGAAAAAGAAGAAGAAGAAAGAACAGAACTGCATGAAAAAGATCAGAGACAAAGTCACAAGAGGACAAGAAGAAATAAAATGTAGGAAAACAGTAAAAAGATGGAAGAATTGAGCAGCAACTGTTGTGAAAATGCTTCCACTGATGTTCTCACCCTTTGCATCTCATTTTCCAGTTGCTTCCTTCTGTGAATCCGCTGCTGGTGGTTCTTCAGGATGTTCTCTATGTGTTGCTCCATGAAGAACTTGAAGGCCTGTGGGGAATACAAATTGACTCTTCCTGACTCCCCTCTCCGCTCTTCGTCTTTCTTGTTGCGTCGGACTGGAACAGGTGATGTTGTGATTTGCTTCCTGTCCTCCTCTCTTGCTGCTCCACCCTCTGGGCTTTCTGATGGTTTTTCCTTCGAGCCGTCCCCACGGCTGCTGCTCTCCTCATCAGTGGGATCCTCTCTGCCTGCACTGAGCCTGTTGGCCCCTGTGTCATACCCTGGTGGGCTGGGTGCAGCCTGCTGTTGGAGGAGGTGCTTAGGGTAAGGGGGAGGAGGTCCGTGGTAGTCAGGTGCTTCAGATACGACCTGCGGGACTGTACCTGCGGGTTCTAGGTAGGCAGGCGCAGCAGGAGGTGGTGCAACCTGCGGTTTCCATGTAGGATGTGTGGGAGCGACAGCAGTGTGCAGTTCGGCTTTCTGGACACGGGTGCTTTTCTCCAGCAGAAGAATGGCAGCCGGCATGATGGCAGTGACTGTGGTGGCAGAGGGCTGTGAGCTGGTCGGGTGAGTAGATCTGCTATTCAGCTGGTGGCTGTTGAGAGAATTGGAGCGGACTGGCATGTTCTGTTGCCATGATGGAGAGCGGTCCTGGTTGCTGCCGTTGCCAGAGGAAGGTTGGGGCTGGCTGGACCAGGACTGAGGAAGACCTATGTGCAAGTCAAGGTTGTGACTTCTCCGGTTGGGAACCATCATGGACTGAGGGATATTCCCTCCATTGTGGTAAGAAGGCGAGGATGCAGGTCCTCCTGTCTGCTGGTCAGTGGGACTGTGCCGGCTACTCTGGTTGACCGGGTACGGAGGAGGGGGATGTCTGCTGCCCCCTGTCATGTAGTCTTGCTGAGAGGAGCCACTCTGAGTCCAGCTAGGGGGAAAGGTGAACTTATTGCCCCCAGAGCTTGGCATTATGATGGGCTGGTGGCCCATGGGCACTGGGCTGATCCCACGTTGATTCTGAGGTGCTGCGCTGTACCCATCAGGCCACGGCCCCTGGGGTACTGGAGAAATGCGTGGCACAAGGTAATCCATGTTTCCAGAGTACCGCTTAGTTGATGGGTTGCTGTCCCAGGATGACGCAGAAGGCATGCCACCGCGGTTTGGTGGAGGTGTGACCCTCTGGTTGTTTGTAGGGTGGCCCTGTGGGAAGGCAGGAGGCGGTCCAGGGCTGTCGGATCGGTACATCATTCCTTCCTTAGAGCCCTTCCAGCTCGACCTCCTCAGGACAGCCGGCTGGATGTGAGAAGACTCTACAGACAGACACACACTAAAGTTAAAGTCAAGCTGAAGGAAGAAAAAAGAAAGGCTCACTGAAAACATGAAATTACTTTTAGAATCTCATAGCCTAAATAATTCAAAACAAAAAGGCAAAATTTTAATGCACACATATACTAATATCTATACAGCTTCTGTGTTGTCAGACATGCCATCAGTCCTTTTTTTGATCATACCGTCAGGAAAAGTCACTTCTCTCAGCCCATTTGAGGCATCTGAACCTTGCCTCAGTCACCTAACCAGATGCTTTAACAATTTCACATTCCCCACCATTGCCTCACATTCTCTTAGAGTGGATGGTTGACTTCCAAGTGGCTCTTTACCTTGCTTAACTGCGTGCTGCCTTTCTCCCTCAATGAACTCTTATGTCCCCTTTCAATTGGTGTGTCAACACCTTCAAAATGCCCTCAATTTCACAACTGTGTGAATGAACCTGGGAATCCTTTTGACACAAGTTTTATAAAGGATTTGTATTAAACATTTGTCAGTGACTCACACGCAATCCTTTACTCCAGTGCATGGTGGATAAAGACTTGTAACTTGCATAAAGGAGAACTTTTAGGGTTTGCTTTTTGTAATAACTAGGCAATACAGACGCCCTATAAACTGCTTATGTTACTAAACAAAGACAATATTTTCATCCTTAAAATGTGTCACAACCACCACTCAGAATAAAAACCAAAAACCTTCCAGTCAACTTTTTCCATTCAGTGATGCAGTGAGTCATGCTGTGTGTCAACAGCACAGTTATTTCTTAAAGCAAATGTCCCAAATCCCTCAAACAATACTGAGGCTGGATGGATGATAAAACAGGAGAAGCAACAGTTAATCCCAGAGGACTGACATACCTGGGGGTTTGAGGCCTGCAGAGCTGGGGTTGGAAACAACCTTACCCATGTAGTCTGTAGCCGGCCCTACACCGTGACTGATGCTTGGCTTAAGAGGGAAAAAGAAATTGAACACAAAAAATTTAGAACTGAGCAATAAAAGAGGAATAAGACACAAATGGGCCTACAGTGACATCTTTAATTCACTGTTTTGTTCTGTCCAACAGTTGAATAGCAATCTATAAACAAACACAGAAAATCCTCCTGTACTGATACTACAGAGACAAGAACAAAGGCAAAAAAAAAAAAACATAAGAGCAAAGACTTGTGTTGACTGATGATGAGGTGGAACTAAAACCACAGACTGGGAGTAGTTGGAAAGAGAACATGGTGACATATTAGATCTGCATCTAGAGCATTTCCAGAGTAAGTTGTGGAAATGGAATGACTACCATGAAAAAAAGAAAAAAAAAGAAAAAGTTCTTCATTTCTAACTTGTGCCAAGTCACACAACTGGCAGCATTTTCAGGCGCCTGTCCTTAACTTTGAGTAATCCTACTAACACATAAAAACAACAAGCAGACAAACAGAACCAGTCACACAACCTCTTTAACTGCAGGGCTTATTAATTATGGCAAAAATCATAATCACAGGTGCTTTAGTTAATACTGACATCACAAATAGTAGTTTTATGTCAGTTATCTTATTTTAATGGCCTGTGAAAGCCAAAAGTGTAGCTTAAATTAACAAATTTACATTAACTATGACATACTTTGACTAAAGCACTACATACCAAATTCATACCTGGATTGCACGCACTTAC
This sequence comes from Pelmatolapia mariae, assembly GCF_036321145.2. Lineage (NCBI taxonomy): Eukaryota > Metazoa > Chordata > Actinopteri > Cichliformes > Cichlidae > Pelmatolapia > Pelmatolapia mariae. The sequence continues at coordinate 19,612,821 of NC_086240.1, read as the reverse complement.
TCAAAACAAGTTGTAAATGCCAACTGAGAAACAAATTCTTTACTCTGAACTGTACAAGCTTGTAATTCCACTTTGCATGCCTCTCATTTTCTAAATAATTCCACTCAAAACAATCTGTTCCCAGCAATTACCCTCAATTACAGAGATATGCACAGAACGTCATACCTCCATATTCATTCAAAACAACCCCTAACGATATCTAAAAACATTCCTTACCTCCTCGAGCCCTGCAAAACGGGGTTCTCGCTGCAAGCCTGAAGTGTTGGGCTCATTTTTAAAAGGCATGAGGGCCTCGCGGATCTCCTGTAAGGTTTTGTGGTGAGGGTTTTTGGGGTTGTTGCTGCGCCCCAGTTGCCTTGAATCCTCTGGAAGCATCTTCCCTTGTGCACCAGTGTCCACTTTAGGTGGGTCTGACGGTTTCGACAGGTTGCGCAGGCTGTTCCGTATTTCCTGCAGCATCTGTTGGCTGTTGCCACTGTAGTTCGTGACGGGAAACGTTTTGGGTCTCCTCTGCCGGTATCCTTCGGGTTTCTCCCCTCTTTTCATGTACGAGCATGTAGGATGACGATGAAGAGGGATGAAGAGGATTTCACCAGTCCAGAGTTGCAGTGATAGCACAGGATCTTTGATGTCTGAGCTCACATCTGCATGCTGCAGCTGGAAAAATATAGAGTGGATGTTATCCTTGAGAATGTGAGTGTAGTACTTTACAGATAAACATAAAATATGGGAATTAGTAGTAGCCAATAGCTAAAACAGAACTGGATCTCGTTGCTTTTTATTTTATTTACAAGCTAAACTGTGGTGTATAAAACTTAAACCTTCAGACGAAACCGTTTTCCATTATAAATCAATAACTCACCCACTTGCTAGCGCTGTTAGCACTTTTCGCTAACAGAGTGCTGCGCTAACGCGAACGATCCTGCGTCAGGTACTAGCATAAAATGCCAAATACATCCGACAAATTCGCCATTAAAATCACAACTACCTAACGATCCGTAAGCTTCAGCCATCGTAAGTTTTCTCTGCGTTAAATCCAGCGGCTCAGCAGTGCCTCCGCGGCCTGTGTGCTAAAGGCATCCATTTGCTTCTAGGCTAATTCAACAACAGGATGCGAACTAGCCTGTTAGCTCGAAGCACAACTAACAACAGTTAGACAACTTACCAGAACCCTCAGCTGCCGTTTTTCCGCCACAATTTCCTTCTTTAAATGGGTAAAGACTATTGCTTGACGTTCCTCGGTGACAAGGACGCAGTTTTAACTCAAAACGTCCTTGTTGTGTCGTGCTGGCTGGCTAGTCGTGTAGAATTCCTGGGATGTCTGAATGACAAGTACAACAGCTCCAAGCTATAAATAAAGCTAACGAAGAATACTTCCGTTTTTCAAAATAAAGTTCCGTTAATGTAAAAGAGCTTTTTTTTCCCCTTCAATTGAGTTTAATTTCCCAGTGTATGGAAGCTCGTTTAAACCACTGAAGAAAAAAGCCTGTAAGTCAGAATTTCGCATTATTATCTTGAAATTTAGATTTAATAACTTGACTTATTGATTACTGACGCCAAATTTGGATACTTATCAATAGGTTAAAATTTTTAGATACCTAACTCGAAATTCTGAGATAATCACTCCAAATATCATGGCATTATCTATTTATTTATTATAACTAAGTAATTATTTATCGATTTTGCTTTTTTTTGTTTCTTTTAGGTTTAGTACGTTTTTATTGGCTTGGGTATTCGTTTGAGGTTTCCTTTTATTTTAGCACAGGGGTACTTGACATGGGAAAGATTTAAGATGGCCTGAAAATCCATTACAATACACACACAACATTCTGCAAAGAAATTTTGGAGCCATGTAAAAGTAGTTTTAGTAGCCCTTAATTTAGGAGTGTTAAATATAGTGAGCCAGCAAAAGACAATCGAGCCCACTGGAGGCCTTTGGAAGATGTGAAGGAGGGAATACATTTTGGACTTTTAACCATATTTTCATAAATTTTAAATACATATTTGAGTAGGAACTTTAACTTTTAAAGCAGGCCTGGAAATAGCTCAAATAGCCCTGGGAAAACAGTAATCTAGATGCTGAGTTAGAGCTGAAGTTGATCTTCTAAGAAGGTAATGAAAAGATGAGTGATTAACTTTGAATTTCTGTATTTATTAAAAAAATGGAAAAGAGAGAAAACAGCTCAAATGAGTCTTGAGACATTTCTATTAAGTATTTTTATTTTATAACTGTATTAAACGTCATCTGTACAAAAACCATTGTTGGGTTGAACTATTCTGCCCGTGATGAAAAAGACAAATAAACAAATAAAGCCAACAGTCCAGTATTTTACACCTCCTGTATGACCCTCAAGCTGACACCAAATAAACATCTTCATCCACATCCACTCTGAGGCACTAACATCCCTTTTAAACTGGGACCTGTCTGTTGACAAAAATCGCCTCTCCATCAGTGCCGCACACGAGACACGGACCGAGCACGTCCAGGCTGTTGACAGACAGCGTCTGGCTGGGCAGCATGTGAGTCGTCTCCAGGCGGCCTTTGCTGGAGTCTCCACTTAGCCAGGCACTGATCAGGGGCTGGTTTCCTCCAGCTGGAGCCATTGCACTACGGGAGACCATGCTGCTGTTTCTGCCCCCTAAAAATACAAAAACACTTATTACATTATGAACATAGAGGAATTAATACTATACTATATTTTATTAAGGAACAGTTTCCCAAGGAAATTTACAGGCCAACTTGTTAACTCCTGGCTGATTGAGTGTGAGACAGTGAACAGTACTGGGTGTAACTCTTGCCATTTTTACAGGTGTTCCACAAGGATCTATTCTTGGACCTCTTTTATTTGCTCTGTACATAAACGACGAAGCACAATGGGATGTCTACCAGCTGGAAGGTTGGTGGTTCAGTCCCTGGCTAATCCAGTCTGCATGCTGAAGTATCCTTGGGCAAGATACCGAACTGTGAATTGCCCCCGATGTACCAATCGGTGTGTGTGTGTGCACAAATATTAGACAAGGTGCTTAGGTATAGGAAAAAAGCACATGTATGGATGTGTCTGTGTGATTCAAAAAGTCATTCTGAAGGAAATTAAATTAGTTGGAAAATAGTGTAAAAACAATCATATTTATACCATAAACCTGACTTGCCTTGTAAGAAAGAAGGCATGTCTGAATGGGAGGATGTCTCCCAGTGCAGCAGCGAGCCATCCTCTGAACATGTGAACAGGTGATCTGGGTTGGTTGGGTGGAAGTGGACCTCCCACACTGTCAGGAAAACCAAAGACATACGTATGAAACCATTATTTACACGCACAACATCTTTGAATTTCAGTTTTAATACATCTTCCCACAATAAGCCGACTTTACTTTCAGCTGTATGTGCCTCCATCAGTGAGAAGGGTGTGTTGCCTTGTCTCACATCCCACACACAGAGCATGCCATCCTGGCCTCCTGTGGCCACGATGTGCTGCTGGTTCGGATGTCTGTCCACGCAGTGTAAAGGAACTCGATCCCCTGACCTGGAACAGAAACCAACTCATCAGACTTGCTTATAATTGAAATAAACAGGAAGGAGAAAACAAAAACTTTTAAGAATGCATTTTTTAGAGCTCTTACAGGGACAGAATCTGTGATGGTGAGTTGCTTTGCTGTCTGAAGTCCCACAGTTTGAGCTGACCGATTGAGTTCACCGTCAAAATCTCTGTGGTCCTCAGATAAGTCACCGCATGGATTGTGCTGCTGTCGGCATTCTCTATCAAAGGTTAAACAGTCCAATAAAGATCTTAGTTTCAACTTGTTTCACACAACTTAAAACTAACTCTGCTTCTTGAGCTCACCGATGACTCGAACCACTCCCTCCTGGTCAGCTCTGAAGACGATGATCCTGCCATCTTCACCCACTGTAACAATCTCCGGGCTGCTGCACACGACACCGGTGCAGGGAGCGTTGTCACAGGGATAACGATGTGCTCTCGCCCAGAGCTGAGACACCGAAATGGTCTGTAGGCAAGAGAATTGAAACAAGAAGTGAATCCAGTGAATCCAGCATCCCACTGAGCAGTCTGTCTCATTCCCCTCCTGAATAAGGGTTCACTAAAACTTATTATAATTTAGTTTGATGACATGGGGGAGGTTGTCACCATATGTAAGGAGTTATAGCTGTACCGCTGTAGTTTCTTGCTTGAATCTTTGTGCTAAGTATTTTATACACAAATGTCTGGTTGCATACTTTTATTGTGAAGACGCTGAAGAAAGGTTCAGTTAAACTACTTTTTACTGCTGAGCAAGACAAATTCCCTTCCACTGAAGATAAACTCTGCAAGTCTACACTTTGTTATCTCTAGTCAAGGGTTAAGAGTGAGGTCCAGTTCAGTTTACTGGTCTATTCTGGTTTGTTACAACATATTCCTGTTTTGCACAAGACTGACTTTAAAGATCATTAAATACCAATTATACAACAGTGTTAATTTCCTGATATTTTAGTTTAAATATATTTCATTTAAAAATAAAAGCTCAGAGTAGAATCACCGCTGCTTTGTGTCGATCTGATCAGGATCATTTTGGAGGTTTTCGCGGCACGCACGACCAGGAGGGGACCCTGGGATAGACCCAAAACCCGCGGGCCACTTTGTTAGGTACACCTGTTCAACTGCTCACTACAACAAAAAGATTTAACCTGCCAGTCACATGGCTGCAACTCAGTGCATGTATGTAATCATGGTTACGACGACCTCCTGAAGTTCAAACTGATTATCAGAATGGGGAAGAAAGGTGATTTAAGTTACTTTAACATGGCGTGGTTGTCACGGTGTCAGACAGGCTAGTTTGAATATTTCAGAAACTGCTGGTCTACTGGCATTTTCCTGCACAACCATCTCTGGGGTTTACAGAGTATGGTCTTAAAAAGATAAAATATCCAGTGAATTACTGTCAGCTGAGGACAGGAAACTGAGGCTACAGAACACATGGGCTCAACAAAACTGGGCAACAGAGGACTGGTAAAAACATCACCTATTCTGATGAGTCTCGATTTTGGCTGCAGCATGCACAAGTTAAGGTCAGAATTTGGTGTAAAGAATGTAAAAGCAGACAGAGCCATCCTTCCTTGTATCAACAGGTCAAGCTGCTGGCTGAGTAATGGTAACCAAAGTCACCAGATCTCAACCCAACGATACAAGAGATTCAGATCATGGATGCCCAGCTTGGAATTAGCAAGGTGTGTATTAACAAATAGACCATTAAGTGTATCCCATCTGCACCAGGAGTACCTCAGGATCCCCTAAGAGGAACTCAAAAGCACTGGTAGAGAAGAACACATTTGAAATAACATGCTTAGCATGTTTCCTCCACTATCCAATATTTGATCATTTGAAGATGATGGGTGGATTGGCTTTCTTCAATTTGGAGAACAAAGGTCATATCAAGCTCAACATGAGGCATCCATAAAACATGACATACAGCACCTGGCTGTTCTGGTGGTGTCGAAAGATGGTGACGGCTCCTGTTGATGACGCTGTGACTATTCTGTCCTGGTCCAAAAACTGCAAATACATGAAGGAAAACGGATCAGGCCTTATTGTTGAAGTTGTTAGTCCCACAGATGGGAAGGATAAGACTAAATGTTCTGCAAAAATAAAAAGGTATTTTTATATACATGAGCTTGGTTTAAGTAAGACTAAGATGTCACAATGAAAGCCTAAAACAGTGATTTGAGTGCAAAATCAAAAATAAAACGATTCACAACACCACAGCAGTGTTTAGACTTGGCTAATGAGCTACACATCGCAGTGAGTGGCTTACCTGGAGGTCAAGAACATCTCCATCATGCTTGTGTTCACATATAAGCTGCGGGTCTCCTTCAAACCCATCTTCCATACCAGTGCTTAAATTACTCCCAATGGACCAAATAGAAATCCTGTTGTCCTGTGAGACACACACATTCGGGCTGGCTAAGTTAAATTTGAACACGTATTAGTCATTATAGATATGATACCTATCAAATAACTGGCACGTATCAGTAAGTACCCTACTGTCTCCGTGAATTTGGAAAAATAGCTGCCTTACTGTTGGAAAAAAAATGTTAATCTATTATATTTATGTGGAGAAAGATGGCCGATATGTCACATTGTTGTTTATTACATGTCTTAAATTGTACTCTGATCGTTACAGCGTTTACAAGTCAGCCAAAGAGCAAAACATTTAAAATTCCGTTATTTTTCAAAGAAGTTTGGCGGGAGGTCCATTTTTTAAAAAGTGTCAACATGCCAACCTCGTTGTCCCATGAGCCCGTCGCAAAGATTTCTGGCAGTTGCAGATCCGAATGTGACACTGGCCGCCATCTCGTTTTGCTGATTTTCTGGGATACGTATTTAGCGTTTACACTCTCCATGGAACCAGATTCCTGCGTAAAATTAACGAACAACTACTGATGTTAGCTTAGCAATCATGGGTAAAACCAGAGGAAGGTACGCGCCTGCTGTCAAAGAACTTCTAATTGACCGGAGAACTGCTACTCTTTGTATATCCGGTCTCATAGGGGGCGCTGGCGAGACGTTTCAGAATGAATGGGGCTCTAAGAAGCTCTAAATAAAAATGTAAATTTCGTTGGGTAAGCATTTTTCTTCTGGCAGACTTCATCATATTTTCGATAGAGAGGATTAAAATGATAAATATGTCTATTACAATAAAATGCTCTTCTGTAAGTTTTAGGGATTTCAAAGGTCTGTGAGCTACATTGCGCGTAGCTGCCATTTTGATTCCAGGCATGATAGTTTCCCTAAGAAATTCCAAACAGCATTAAAAATATTTTATTTTTTTTTGAAAATATTATCGATGCGTATTTGCAAAAAATAGAAAAGTATCTCTGCATTATTGTCCGGAAGAAGGGGTACATTCTTATTTTATCTAACTAGCCAATCAGCCCATTTGTGTACAAAGGTTTTCGAAGGGGAAGAGTTGTCTTAGATCATCTCTGGCACCTACTAAGTCGTATGTAACTACGGTAACCCAGTGAGACCAAATTCAGCGTTTCGCACATTCGTTGCTATTTCCCGCCACCTAGCGGCCGCTACCTGTGCTAACTGCGGCAAATCTTGGTTAAGCACAGTGCGGAATGTGGCTTTGCCCTTGCATCAAACACCGTGCTTGGACACATATCTTATAAAACAGATCAACTTTTATGAATTAAAGGGGAGTGCTGTGTGTGTGGTGGGGTGTGTCTGAAAGGGGGGCTCGCCGTAAACAAAAAAAAAAAAAATCAATCGGATGCCCGGTGACGTATCCGCCGCTCCGCCGTCCGCTCTGGAGGTTGTCAGCTTCATCGGCAAAACGGTCGGCGCAGGCGCGGCACTGACAGCTGCTGTCTACTTACTCCGCAAAGTCTGCTTAATAATGGCCTGGAAATCAGGAGGAGCCAGCCACGCAGAGCTCGTCAACAACCTCCGCAGTGAGTCTGCATGTTTTCCTAAAAAAAAGCGGCGGCGGTGGCAGCGACGCTTTTGCAGATGCGTCGCCTGTAAATGCTTTAGTTTGGACGTTTAAGGTTAGCACAGAAGCTGGCTGGTTGCTAAGCTATGTGGTATGTTGTTGTTGACCTAGCAGCAACTCTCTCCACCCCTTTCCCAATTCACGCAAGGCAAAGATGCATCCCTCGCTGCGTTTGCAAATAACCAAGCTAACTCTTAACACTCAGATGACCTCTCCTTTGTGTGCAGTCAGGGGATTTATGTGCAGCTAGAGCTTTTCGTTGAAGGTAGCTTAGCCTGCTAGCTCTATGTGCGTCATTTGGGACGCTGTAAGCCAAACGGCAGCGGCCCTGCCCACATCCACTAACGGCTGCCCGTGTGTCGTCCACTTTCACGCTGAATGGCAGTGACAGCTGTGCATGCAAAAGCTTAGTTCGTATCGGTGGGTAAGTGAAAATGGCAGCTTGCTGTGGGAGCAGTGACTCAGTGCTACTACGATCGATCCCATCAATCCCACATGGTTCAAGCATGCTGTCATGAGGTAGCGCGAAACTTAGTCACTGACTGCTCTGCGCAGGCATGTTTCCCACATGCATTTCTGTAGACCAGAGAGCCCACTTCTGATATAAGGTTATCTCCCAGGGCTATTTATAAGCTTTGCAGCTCAGCATATCATTGCAAGCTTTAAGCTTTTGGCCGAAAGCTCTGTGGTTTGGGCCTTGTAGGGGAAATGTGCTTCACAAAGGAACAGTAAACCAGGGGTTTTCTGACTCCAAACAATCGTTCTGGGGTTGTTTAATACAAGTTTGTGCATGTTTCGTTTATTTGGTTATTAGTAGCAGTATCGTTGAAAAATATTTTTTTTAATCTCGACCCTGGTAATTTTCCTTTGATGGATGGCCAAAACTTCTTTGGGTTTTTATTTGTAATATGCAGGGGGGAAAACGGTAAACATGACTACAACAAAACTGATAACAGGAAAGGGGGAAGCAATCATACCAAGTGTGCAAAACGGGCAGAAGTGCTAAAGTAGCAGCTGAGATATGGTCAGTTTAGAGCGGGGGTGGGCAATCTCAGTCCATGAGGGCCGGTGTCCTCGAACCAACACAGCTGATTTAAATGGTTAAATTAGCTCCTCAACATGTCCTGAAGTTCTCCAGAGGCCTGGTAACGAACTAATCATGTGATTCAGGTGTGTTGACCCAAGGTGAGATCTAAAACCTGCAGGGACACCGGCCCTCGTGGACTGAGATTGCCCACCCCTGGTTTAGAGTGTAGATGAGACAGAAAAAGAGAAAAACCCATGAAACATCAACAAAATAAATACAATAAGTAATATAATAGGTACAATAACATTAAAGCAGATAACATAAAAAAACAATTGCAAAATAGATTAAATAATGAAGTAAATAATTAAAAAAAAAAACCCTGGTTAGATCATAAAATAGAAATAAATCTACAAGAAGGAACAGACTCTAATCAGTGAATACAAATAAACTCATGCAGTGCTAAAAAAAAAAATCTTTAAAGCAGAATTGCACCCCCCCCCCAATCCGTGACCCTGATAAGGATAAGCCAAAGAGGATGGCTGGATGGAAAATATTTGTTAAAATGAATGAAGTAAATAACATTAATGTCTATAAAGCATTCTCAGTGAAAAAGCCAGACAGAAAAGGACAATTTGAAGTTTTGAACACTTCCAGCTCCTCTTGTGTCAGTTTTATAAACTAAAGAAATTTAGGCATGAGCAAATCAAATCCTAGTTAAAGAGACCGAAGCCGGTGCCAACATTTTTGAATCTGTAGGAACACCCCTGACATATTTCTGTTCATAAATGAGCCCACACAGCTTTCCATTACTCCATTATCTTTGCTGCAACAATGAAACCATTGTCTTATATATAAAAACACAAACAAACAAACAATAATAAAAAAAAAAAAACTCAAATGAAAACTGACAAATTCATGAAAGGAAAACCTTTTCACGATTAAAACTACGCCCAACTAAAGGTTCATACTTGGGAAAAAAACCTCCCAACAACCTTTTAAGTAATTTTCTTTTCTTGAACTTTCATTTATTTGTTTTCAGTTGAATTAATTAATGTGAATTAAACTAAAAATGCCACAGGCTGCTGCGGAGTGGATTTGGGCTTTTATGGATGGCAACAAAGGACATAATTACTGCGGAACAGAAGAAGACGCGGTGATTCGTTTATTGCAATTGTCTTGTTTTAATAAGCTTTGGAAGCCAAAATTCTCATTAACATTAAAATTTGCTTACATGCCAAGCTCTAGCTGGACCTTTTCAAGCTGTAACTTCTGCAAAACCAAGCTTGTTGTCAAGAAAAACACCCAAATATTTGTAGCTCGACACCTTGATAAGTGTTGGTGGTGTGACTGTTGACCTTTTCATAAAGAAATCATGTCTTTTCACTTTTGAAATGATCCAGCTCCTTACCTTCAAGAAGCCTGATGATAACTGAGTCATCAGCTAATTTTATGTTTCTATAACTGCTGCAGGACTCATTATTGTACATGATGATAAGTTTCATTATTAACAAAATCTTGCACTTGCACCTGGTGATATTAATAAATTTTGTATTAGTCTGGTGCAAACTGAAGTCAGCTCAGTGTAAAGTTTTACCTGTGTGGTCATTACTCGCTCCACTTAACTGGACACTGACCCATTTAGACACATGAATGGCTTGAAGTTAACCTGAGTTTGCGTAAGCTGCATTTAAGCAGGTCACACGCAGGATGCATGCTAATTCCTGAGTTCTTCATTGTCTCTGTCCTCATGGTCAGCGCTCAGGACCTGTCAGAAGGTTATTTGTTTAATGCTGAATGAGTCATTCATTTTTAAAGTTTAGCATCTAGTCCTGTGCTCTAGGAAATGTGAAGCATGCCTCTAAGTTGTTCACCTAGTGGGTTTCAATTTTAGAAACGGTGTGAAGTTGGAGTGTTTGCTTTGTGAATAATTAAGGATGGGAGGATCGTGGCTTGAAATGAGCCATTAGATATTAGTTGTAGATGTTCGTCTGGCAGCTTGTGTGGTTTCTGTGTAATGTATCCTGAAGTGGCTCATGGATCAGAGGGTGAGGGGAGTTGGTGATGACAGCAGAGCCGGCTGTCGTTGGCTTTTTCCTGCCTCTGGCACTCACTGCTAAAGGATCCCATTAGGAGGGATTATTGTGAAGACGCTTCTTCACAAAGTTTTTTGTTTGTTTCTTTGGTGACCTGTCTGTAAGTAGCTCTCTGCTGCACACATACTGGTCAGCACACATGGGTCACAGTCTGTGTTTAGGCTGCAATTTCTTAATTTCTTGCATTTTCTTCTTTGAAAGTAGTCAAAAAAAATGCTTACTTTGATTTTCTTTGCTTTTTTTCTTTGGTTTGCAACTTCATCGTCATCATGCACATTCTCATCTTCCCTGAGAAGAAATGCTCAGTGCATCATGGGAACTCTCCTTTCAGCTCAAGCTTATTGCAGCATGATTGGTTCAGGCTCCTCTGATCCAGCCCCAACTCTGTTTTATCAAAAAGGGAAGCTTTAAGTCTAATCTTAAAAGTAAAGAAGGGTGTCTGTGTCTGTCTCTTGAAGCCAAATTGGGAGCTCATATTGGAAGGCTCTGCGTCCCATTCTACTTTCAGAAACCAATGAAGGGGCCAATGAAGACAAGCTGATATGGGAGAAATATGACCTGTCTTTCTGGTCCTGGTTGGCTCTCATGTAACATGGTGTATACTTTACCCCACTTCTTTCTTAAAAACAAGATCCAAGTTGAATTTTACTTAAATTTCACTTAACCTCCTAGGACCTGGCGTCCACATATGTGGACATCACATTTTGGGATGTCTAGACCAAAATAATACATTTTGCTCCACAAGGGCCTGATATCTAGTTACGAGGACATTATACTGCCACTGTTCTACTGAAATTTAAAATGAATGTCCTCCTATGTGGATCTCATTTCTCTCAGAAACAAAAATCAGGTTAAAAAAAAAAACGTGCCCAAATATCAAAGAGAAATTAAAAATGCATGCCATGAAAGAGTTCAGGTCTTAGGAGGTTAAATTAGTTGAATTTTACTGAAAAAATTTTCATAACCAGATGCAAGTGATTGGGTGAGATGGAGGGACCTGATTTGCTCAGGCAACACCTAAAAGGAGCAGCTGAAAGCATAAGAAAACATCATCTTACTTTTGCCTTGTAATTGTCACCTGGTTGTACAAACCCCAATGCAGAGGCTTTGTGTCCCACAGTGTGACAACCACAGTTTTCCCTGCTGTGACGTCTGTTTATAGCGAAACAGACGCAGTGAGCTGAACCTTCACATTGCACATTACATCATGTAAACATTAATTTCTGCCTTAAAACACCAAATTATAAAAATTCTCCCACGATGGCTTCAAACACCCAGCCATATGGCATGTGTGAGTGATCTTGGTGTTGACCAAAATAATTGTAATTTTGCCAGTAATCTCACACGTGGCACATCCTGATTTATTTCTTTACTTTTTTCTCCTGATCATCTTTGGTATATTTTTTGAAAAGCGTGTTTCAGTGGTTTCCACTGCTCACAGACTCTAACTTGTACATTTCATCTAATTTAACAAACAACAACAAACAAACAAGCTTTATTCGTCACATACACGATCATACACGCCTAATGGGTTGATAAAGTTCGTTTGTCTTCCATATAAACAAGGGTTTTGGCCTTCCCTCAAATTAAAATCACCAGACTGATAAGAATATTTGCTTAATTCACTTAAGCATGAAGCACGTGTTTATGTATCTTAATGGTCAGAAATAACAGAAAATACTCGTATTTGCCTGAAGTAAGGCAACACAGATGTTTTGCTTTAACTTTGTGTGGACTGCTTGTACTTAGATGTGTAGTCACCCCCTTGAAAGTTTGTTCTGAGCCAGGAAGAAGCTTGAGGATGTGTAATTTAGGTTTGAAATGAGGGACTGGAAAATTGCTTGAATCAGACAGGATTGTTTTTTTAAATACCTGATAAATTACTATACTTTACTGCAGTGATGCAAAAATATGAAAATCCAGTAGTTTGTTAGAGCAGTCCTGTTCATGATTTGGAAAAATGAGGCTATGTACTAGTAATAGTAGTTGATTGTTGTGAATTTGCTGTCTCATATCTCAATATTGTGTCCTCCTTCATTCTTTTTGTCTGTCTGATTCTGCTGCGGGATTATGTAATATATATATATATATATATATATATATATATATATATATATATATATATATATATATATATATATCTTGTTCTTTTTGCATCCTCAGAAAATGGCATTATTAAATCTGACAAGGTCTACGAAGTCATGCTGGCCACAGACCGAGCACATTTCTCTAGGCTTCACCCTTACATGGACTCGCCGCAGTCAATAGGTACGTCTGCTTGTGTACTCGCTCGCGCATCGCTGCACGGAGATCTGAGATTCAAACTAACCAAACCTACTTCCTGTCTTTTAACCAAAAGGCTATCAAGCGACCATCAGCGCCCCACACATGGTAGGACTTTAAAGACTTTCAGACATTTCTGCTCCCTGTGAATCACAGCTTTGAATGTTTTTTTTTTTTTTTTGTTTTTTTTATTGTGAAGCTTGGTCCCATTCAGTCATTCCTAATCATCTATTTTTAGTAGATAACAGCAGCAGTTAACCAAATCCTCACAGTTTTGTGCATTTGTGCTCATTGTTGGCATGTTTCAGTCGAGTAATAGAAGCTTAAAGTGGATCCGTTATGTTTTTCCTTATTTGCTGCTGTTGATGGCACGGGAGATGCCCATTAAACATGCCCAGGGTTTTTTTTTGTTGTTGTTGTTTTTTCATTCTTTTTGTTCTGGATGATGTCACAGAGAACGATGTTTCCCAGATGTTAGCTTTACTTGAGGTTATCGAGAAATATATTCTCTTCTCTCTCTTGTTTTATTTTATTTTTCTTCTTCTTTTTATTATGATTTATTTTGTTTTTTGTTCATTTATTTTTATTGTTATTTTATTTTTGCAGAACTTATCATTTACACCTGTAGTTCCCAGGAAGGTCGCGTGAAACTTTATGGCGTCTGTGGCAGTAAATCATGGCAGCAGCCTCTTATAGCCCTTTTCTATTAGTACCTACTCTGCTCGGCTCATCTCGACTTGGGAAGTTGGCTTAAAGGGAGAGGAGCTAAAACGGCTTGTTTCAGACAGAAGGAATCGTACAAAGCTACAAGAATAATAAATATGGAGCTGGAGATGAGCAGGATAGGTCCACTTTAAGCATGAAAAACTGAAACAAGCCTCACAGATGGCCTGCGCTGGGATTACCGTGTGTTAGCCTGTGCTGTGTGACTGATGGGTTGAAATGCTATTGTCTCGTTTTGCCTCCCCAGCATGCCTATGCCCTGGAGCTTCTACATGACCAGTTGTATGAGGGAGCGAAGGCCCTGGACGTCGGCTCCGGCAGTGGGATCCTGTCGGTTTGCTTCGCACGAATGGTGAGCCACACACGCGACGGGTAAACACAAACGACTTCTCTTTGGTGGCATTCTTGATTAATTAAGCTGATTGATCCACTAATATGTCAACCAATCGATGAAAATCAATCAGATTGACTGCGTTGAACATTGTGAACGTCGTGATTGAACTGAGCGCGCCCACCCTCTCTTCATCCCTCTGCGCTTTACAGGTAGGTCCTAAAGGGAAAGTTATAGGAATCGATCACATCAAAGAGCTGGTAGATGATTCTATAAACAACGTGAAGAAAGATGACCCCAGTTTGATAACATCGGGCCGAGTCAAGCTATTAGGTAAGACATCGCGGATGAAAGCTTTATATCTTTGTTTTTTCAGCAGATGTTTGTGGGTTTTGAGGAAGGGCTGCTGCTTCCTTGATCCGACTGAACAGCAGACAGTTTAATGTTCCCCGGTGGAGAAAAACGCAGCAGTCAGTAAACAGCGTGCAGCTCTAAATAATTGAGCAGTGAGGACTTTTACCTCCTCTGAAGGGGGGTTCAAGAGCAGTTCAGTGAGGGGATTAATAAGAGCAGTGATGCTTATTTATTCATTTCTCTGTTTTGTCTTTCATTTTGTAAATCACTTTTTACTGTATGTGATTACAGGTGGTTGTCGGTTTTATCAATAGCAGTGCCTTTGTTGATTTGTTATGTTTTTTGGTTGCATTCTTTATCAGTTCTCCTTTGGATTCCTAATCGGTTTTCTGTGGTTAGGCCTCTGCAGGTTTTCACCATCAGCGCAGCTGTTTTGTTTTTACTTGGTCTGAAGAAATGGCATGCACATGATTCAGGTTTGCAGAAGCTGCTCTGTCATGAGTCTGATTTCATTGTTTTATGTTGCACAACTGTTGCCAGTTGCCAGCAGCGACTAATGGAGTCTGATAGATGGGCAGCCTGGATTTCAGACCTTATTCTGAAATCTTTCCGTATTTAGTCTGTTAATAACGGCAGATATGGGTAAAAAAAAATACTAGCAACTGGGAGATAAAAGGAGGCAGACCAAAAAAGATTTGTCTGCTGATTGATAAGGTAAAACACAACTAATGATATTTAATGGCAAAGTAAAATTAGAGACACCCTTTGAGTCTATAAATGTAAATAAACAAAAGCAATCTGTGATATGAAAGTAACTCCCAGCCCTAAAATACTGAAATATACTAATATTGAGATGCAGTTTTATCAGCATTATTCGGCTATTTCTGGCTTCTCAGATCAGATAAATTGTTATAAATGTCAGATGCAGCATTGGGCAAGTAATGTGTGTCGTCCCGCCTCGTGGGGACATCCATCAGTGTTTTCAGTGCGACAGCTTGTGAGTGACGTTCTGCTGCTGTTTCAGTGGGAGACGGGCGATTGGGCTACACTGAGGAGGCGCCGTATGATGCCATCCACGTTGGCGCAGCTGCACCCAACGTTCCCCAAGCTGTGAGTGTTTCTGAATTCTGCTGATCACATTGTTACCCTTTACAACAAAGGCTGGATACCTAAACTGTAAACCTGCTTCATATTTAATTTACTGGATTTGAATAGAATCCCTGGAATGTATTTTTAAAGCTGACTTGCTGTCCACCGCTACCTCTCCCTTCTGCCTCCCTCAGCTTCTGGACCAGTTGAAGCCCGGCGGGCGGCTGATCCTGCCCGTAGGTCCGGCAGGGGGAAATCAGATGCTGGAGCAATATGACAAGATGGAGGATGGCAGCACCAAAATGAAGCCCTTGATGGGGGTGATTTATGTGCCTTTAACAGACAAAGACAAGCAGTGGTCCAGGTGGAAGTGACTTCCTTGTCCCTCTCCTTCCCCCTCTCTCCTTCTCACAGTGGCAAAGGTGAAATGGTGTGGCTTGGAGCAAGGCAATGGATCACAAGGGGCTGCATTTTGCTGCTTGTTGACATTTTTTTGCTTCTTCCATACCATACCAACTAGCTGCACGTTTCCTTCATCTTCTTTTAACCCCCGTAGCTCTAAATTGGTCTTAATAAAAGCCGCCTGATTAATGCACTCTGCTCTGTTTCAAACATGAGGGAATGAGCTGAAATCACAGCAGGTTGAAGGCACATGATTGGTTTTCAGGAGCATGACTGCTTTGCCAATTTGGAAGCTTATTACCCAACTTCAACTCAACTATTTTATCTGATAATCTTCGAGAGATGAAAACAACTTTTCTAATGACATTTTATCTTAACATGTTGCATGTGATCTTCTCTTTTAACTGTGTTTGCATGACAGCAGGATTTCTGCTTGTTTTTCTTGCACCTTGCCTCAATTTTTGTGTGTTCTAATATTTAAAATGTGTTTCTCACAGGGATGAACTTTGAAGAGGAACGCAGTCCATAATCCACCTTTTAAGTTTGAACCTGGAGAAAACTTGGAATGGGTCGGACAGCCCTTGACATTTTGTTCAAAGCATAACAAATGTGCTCTTTTTTTTTGTTTGTTTGTTTAATTCTAACAATGGACTAGAGTTTCACATTTGATGACGGCCCCGAGGGGCTGCGAGGAAAGACTGCTTGACGCTCTGCACAGAAATATCGGAGAGAGATTTATTATTTGTGTTTTTGTTTTCCAGGCCTGCATCCTTTTTGGTTTGTGTTCGTTTTAACCGCTGGATTTTTAGTTTTTCTTTTTGTGGTTTCACCATTTGATTTGCAGTCAAACATTTTTCACAGCATTACATTTCAGCAGCATCAAAGCTGAATGCAGGAGGAACCCCGGACAACCAAGACGAAGAACGCCTGAGCCTTTTAGATAAATCACCTAGCTACAGTCTGTGTGTGTGTGGATCATAAAAACTGTAGACTTCTCTGCTAAAGTATGAGCTTTCTTCCCGTGGCATCAGTGTTAAGAACACAAACACACACATAAATTAACACACAAAGGCTGATGTAAACCCCCACCACACACACACACACACACATCCTGTTTGATGTGCAGCACTCTTAGATCATTCTACACGTAAAATAAGTATCGGCTCGTACCGAACATACTCCGAAGGGAGCAGAGCACTAATGACACCGACACATGCGCACGCACATACAGGGCTGTGCTTTCCACTTGATGTGTTGCTTTCTGCCGCTGGTTTCCATTAACAATTTGTGCAGGCTCCTCTGGTGACTGACACTAAATGGGGAAAGTCACTGCTTTGCCAAAATAAACTCCAACAATATAAAGCAAATGAATGTCTGTTTTCTTGATGAAAAAAAAAAAAAATCATGAAATCAAAAAAAAAAAAGAAGCACATTTTATTTTGGGTGATCTGAGTGATGGATTATATTTGGCTTTCACAGTTGCTGGAATGGCATAAAAATAAAGAGATGCTTATGTTTTTGTCTGCCTTTTGTTATTGAATCTTTTTTGTACAAGTCTTATTTGCACTTGCTAGACAGTATTAGGTACACCTTACTAATCCTGGGTTTTCCTTCAGAGGTAACTTCTTTGGATTCAACGAGGTGCTGGAAACACTTCCCAGAGATTTTAAACTGATAGCATTGCACGGTCACACATCCATGGTGTGAATCACCCGTTTCACCACATATCAAAGGTGTTCTATTGGATTAGGAGCTGGTGACTGTTGAGGACATGCAAGTCATGTTCAAGAAATCAGTTTGAGATGATTTGTGACATGGTGTGTTATTCTGCTTGAAGGAGGTGGTTCAAAGGGATGGAGATGATCACAAACCATATTCAGGTATGCTGTGGTGTTTAAATAGAAAAACTTTAATAGAAGAAAACATCTTCAACATCATTACGCCACCACCAGCAGCCTGAAGCTTTGATACGAGGCAGGATAGAGCCATGCTTTCATGTTGTTTATGCTAAATTCTGATCCTAACATTCAAATGTGACGACAGAAATCAAGATTCATCACATCAGTTCAATACAATTTATTCATACAGCGCTAAATCACAACAACAGTCGCCTCAAGGTGCTTTATATCGTAAGGTAGACCCTACAATATTACATAAAGCACTGGTGAGCATCAGGTGAAGCTTTTCGAGAATTCTATTGACCAACTGTGGTGAGTCTCTGTCAACTATAGCATCAGTTTTCTGTTCTTAGCTGACAGTAGTGGCACCCAGAATGGTCTGCTGATATAGTCCATCTGCTTCAATGTGTGATTCAGAGATACCGTGGTTGTAATGAGTGGTTATTGGAGTTGCTATTGCCTTCTTTTCAGGTCAAAGCAGTCTGGCCATTCTCTGATATCACAATGCATTTCTACCCAGAGAATTGCTGCTCACTGGATAGTTTCTGTTTTTCAGACCATTCTCTAAACCTTAGAGATGGTGGTTTGGGGAAACTCCCAGATCAGCAGTTCCTGAAATACTCGGATGAGCCCATCGATCACCAGCAAACATGCTACATTCAAAGTCACTTTAATGGCCTTTCTTCCCCGTTGTAAAGCTCAGTTTGAACCTCAGAACTCCTGACTACATCAAAATTCCTAAATCCACTGAGTTGCTTGCAGTGATTGGCTGATTAGATTTGCAATAAGGAGCAGCTGAACAGGTGTACCTAATAACGCAGCAGATGAGTGAGTAAGTTGGTGCCAAATCTAGAATCAGTTTCATGTATAGCCACAATAAAAGACACAAAATGGCTGGGCATACCTCGAAGCTACAATTTAAAAAAAAAAAAAAGGATTAACAGATTCAGCCTTCAAGTTCTCTCCTCCATCAACAGTCGAGTTGCTATACTTGTTGAAATATATGCTGATTCTCTAAAAGAACCAAGGTGGAACTGGCTCAGCACACCATCAGTAAAAAAGACAGGGCTGTGATAGAAATCCAGTTTTCTTCACGCCAAACCCTACACTGTGACAAAGTAATGAAAAGTTGGTTGTAAAGCTAAATTATTTTAAACGATTTTTTCTTGACATGATGGACTAAATGTATGATTATCAAAATTCCAGAAATACAAGAGGGAGAGACGAAACTCTACAAATATGATGATCATCTCTAAATAAAATCGTTTTGGCAAATCCTGTTGTTAACATATATAACCCGGTACTTTTTATTTATATAATAAACTTTAATATGTTACATGAAAAACAGCACTTTGGGGGAATACATTTTCCAAAATAAATATATATATAGATATATGGTATACACTCCAATTATGTTGCCTTATTAGAGAAAAATACGCAACAAAATCATACAGGACTAGAAATTCACCAAAAGACTTTGCTATAGTTTTATATGATTCTGGCAAACTTTAAAGGACACATATCATAATTTCCAGCCGCATAATATAACATTTTGGACTTAGCAAGAGTAGCTTTGTATGATTCATAGTTCAAAATAATGCTTATTATTATTATTTGGCATACTTGGCTTTGTGCAGCCCCCGGTTCATCCTCTTTGAGTTCCCTCCATTAAAACCAGCGATTCTCAAACCACAATTTTATCAATTACTACCAACAAAAAAAGACAGTGCTGAACTTCAGGGGACTAAAGGTCAGCAGAAAAGCTCATGAGCAAAGCCTCAAGTGTTTAATTTTTCATAAAAAAAATAATGTTCATTAAACTTCACACTTTACCAAACTCACTCACACCCCACCTACTGTGACTCTGTGCTCTACAGTCTGAGAAACACTGCTTTATTTTACTGTTTATGCAAATATTTTATTACAGGCTGTGTTGAATATTTTGGCTGCCTGACCTTTTGGGACAAATTAAGTACACTTTATGTTTTTCTGAATAGCTACAGGTCATAAACAGAAGGTTTGACAGGCAGGTGGGTTGGGCTTCTGTCCTCAGACCCATGAATGTGCGTGTGGCTGACGTGACCAAATTTGGAATATCTGCTCTCACTTACATCCTAAAGAACCAGCAGGAAGAAAAAAGGACCTGAAACAGAGCATTTAACAAAGTCTGAAGCCTTCTCGCTCACATATGCTGACCACATGATTAGACTCTGATTATGTTTAATATGAACATCCACCATTGTAAAAGTGTGTATATGTGTTTATGTACATGAAAAAAATCAGGTCCTATAGGACTGTAACAGGCACTCAATGCTTTTTGTGTCTGCCGTACGGCAATTTAATGTGATTAAAACACACAGCAAAAATATGGCACATTAAAGTCGTACAGAGGCAGAAATAGCGCATGTTTTGTGCAGTAAAATGAAAATGGTTGTCTCAAAGTAACCAGTGTTTAATGAATCAGTTGTAATAGATGAGACAAGTGTCTATTTTAGTATATGTATCAGAAGTAAAGGAGAAATGCTGATATTCCATCAGTGATTTTGTTAGGACATAAGTATGAATTCACAAGCATCTCAGTATGTTCGCTGAATCTATCAGCAGCTGATATACAGTGACAGTCAGAGGGGATCGGTGTGGAGGTGTTCGGCAACGTTCACGGCAGCAGAGCTTTGGATCTTTCTAACAGGAAACGAGGATAAATTAAGAGACATCGAAGAAATGCAGAGTGCAAATTCAGAACGTCCTGGATTGGGCTCTGATGGTTTTTTTCTCGGGTCTCTGATTGGCTACAGGTACATGCCATTAATGAGGTAATCTGACTCCTCTGTAGTGAGGGGACGCGCTTTCTTCAGTTTGTGGCGGACGAGCCTGAGACGACAGCTGATCATGAGCAGCAGCAGGGCGGTGATGATTAGGCCAAGTGCCAGAGGAAGGATGGCACCTGGAGAAAGAAATGCACCCCATTCAGAAAAGGTCATCGGATAGAAAGGGAAGAGCCACAAAAAGCAGACAGAAGCTCTGGGTCTCACCTGACTCTGGGACTGGGTGTCCTCCCATGACTGGAAATGGTTTGGAGATGGGGGCGTCACTCACTGCTTGGCTCTGGTTGGTTTTAGGGGAAGCTTAAAAAATAAAACCGCTTAGATGAGAAAACAGCTGACTCACAACACTGAATTATTGACATGTGTTTGATTCTTTGGATGAATATACCTATCTCAGTCTGCTTGGTGACTGGAGGAGCCACACTAGCAGGTCTGAAAGCTGGACCTAAAAGGTGTTCGTACATAATAAAGTCAATCTTACTACAAAATAAATAAATCAAAATTAATGTAAGGTGGGCTCTCACTTTTTTGTATGCATTCACTGACACAGTCCGACTCCTGGAGGAAGTTGTTGTGGTTTCCCTGGCAGCCTCCGTACAGGAAGTGTTTGCACTCTCCCACATTTTGGTCGTAATACCACCGTGGGAAGGTGCCTTTACAGGGTCCCACAACTGGAGCAGCAGCACATGGGTCTAAAGGAACAAGACACGGCCTTTATATTTAACACATTTAAATGATTCTTGCACAGCAATGACACCTGTTCAGAGACAGTAGTAAAAAAGCAATATCCTTTTTAGTGGCCAGCATGGGGAGACTCCTGGGGAGTGGTAACAGTTCTCAGTGTCCTTGATCTGTGACCTCAGTAAACAATTTTATGGGCTCAGTCACCAGCTTCAGATCATAATGAATACAACAAAATTAGTTTATTTTGGAATGTATGCTAATTATTAGAGACAGGAAGGCTAACAGTGGTGTCCTCAGTTTCACTGTGCTGATCCCTCATTTGTCACATCAAGTTGAAAAAAATCAACAGCTCAAAGTTGAACACTCAGGTCGAGGCTGGAAGATGAAGTACATATTTAATACAGCCTATAGTAGCTAGTGTTACAATTTTAATATCCAACACTTCAACATTTATCCTACAAATGGATTCAGGTAAATTGATTTTAGCATTGAATAATCAATATTAAATACTATTATGTAATAAAAGAGATGCTGTTACAGTATTAAACATACTGCCATATTAATAGAATGGCACACCACTCGAATAACCCTGACTTTACATCTTTGGGTGAATTCGGCAACAGCGAAAATGATAGTAGAAGTATATCTTCCAGCAAAAACAAAAACAAAACAGAAAAGAAAAAGCTTTTAAACCTTGTTTTGAAGCAAAGATTTTAAGGATTTCTGATCAAATTTCCTTTGCGACTCTACACTTTAGTTCTTATCAGCAGTTATGAGTTACAGTTGAAAATTAAGTTATTCAGGTCAAGCTTCAAAATAACTTTCCAAAGCCATTTTAAGGTGGGATGCTGAGACTTGCTTCTATAAAGATTTGTAGGAGTTTTATATTAAAGTCAATTTTTCTGTTTGTGTATATCTATTTAATCAAAGTGTGCATTTGAATAAATAAATGAAGGTTACTTAGTCCTTCCATGTACAACCTGACAGAAGTATCTTACTTCTCTGGCAGTATTGACTCTATAGTGTTGTGTAGGTTATAGACAGCAGGATAAATTAATAAGAAGATTGACAGAATATTAGTCGAAGATGATATTGATAAGCTATGTTTTTCCTTGTATCTGACTATTTTCTACTTAAACAACTTAATACTGACATATTAACAATTTAAGCATAGAGGGACACTACTACTGTTCACTGAGCCTCATCAGAAATGGTCTCAGTGCTAAGGTGGCTGTGAAGAAGCCATTCTTAAGGAAGGGAAACAGGGAGAAAAGGCTGATGTATCCCATATTACACAGGAACTGGGATAAAAGTCCGTGGCAACATTTCTGATGGAGTGATAAATCCAAAATGAAAGTATTCAGGTTCAGTCTTTTTACTGCCAATGCAGTAAAAGCGTAGCTTGACAGAAGAATACACAATAGAACACCATCAGTCATGACTTGGCCTTCACAGTGCCCGGACCTCAACATCATTGAAGCAGCGTGGGATTATCTTGACAGAGAACAGAACAAAAGAGGGTCAACATCCAAAAAAGAGCTTTGGATGTCCTTCATGAAGCTTAAAGAACTACTCCTGAAGACTATTTACAGAAATTACAATAAAGTTTATCTAAGGGAGCTCAGGAAGTGTGGAAGAATAAAGGTGGTCCAACCAAATATTGACTTTCAATCTTGTTAGGATTGTACAAACTCTGTTTTGCCTTATATACTATATTTCCATGTGTGCATGCATTTCTTGTTTTTCTAGCAAAAGATAAAGAAATGAAGGGTGACCAAAAGACTGCTATTGTCATAAAGTGGGTTTAACAATCTGCAGCTTTTCTATGTTTGATCAAACAAGCTTGGCTGTAGGACTGTTGCTTGGACTTTGTGTCTAAATAAAGAGATAAAGTGATACGGACAGCTAAGATTATTTTGAGCCCTTGTACCAGCGACTTAAGATATCATCCAATGTCATCATTGGATGATATCTTGAGTGCAAAGGTCAAAGCCCTCTACACAACAGTGGAGTAACTATTTTTCCTTTTGACTTTGAGCACTAAACAATGAGGTATCATCTTAGTTTCCTAAGCACTTGGACGTGCATTTGTCAAATGAAGAAAAGACTCCTGAGAATCCACCTTGAGCACAAAATATCTATAGTAAAACAGCAGTGTGGTCAGTGACATTCAGGGATCGGATGGCAGAGCGGACAGAGGAGCTTTGTTCCAGCACTCAGAGTGGATGCAGGCAAAGAGCTGCTTTCCCAGGGACCGCAGAGTGGCCCTGTGGCTTTGCCAGCATTTTGAGCTCCGTGCCATGACTCAGTGGCTGCCTACAGGCTCCATCTGCTTCAGTACCCAGACACACCAAACCCTCTTGGTCTCTTCACAAAGGGGATTCTGCACCAATGACACAAATTCCTGTATCCTACATTTTCATATTCTTCTGTTTCTCCTTTCCTAAACAGACTGCAATGAAGAAATGCTCCAAAGTGTGACTAAAGTGCTTTAAACATAGTTAACATCACCATTTTATATTAATTGCCTAAATCTGTCTAATAATGAGCTAGCTCAGTACACTGTAGACATGGGCTTTCATCTATAAAGGTTTTGGCTGCACACTGTCTCAGTCGTGGCGTTGCCTCGTTGGAGGCTGGGACTACGCCATAAAACGACCTCTGTGATAACACATGCCAACCTCTTTCTTCAGAAAACCGTAGGCTACCTGGGCTTAATGTAGTACTTTTTATTTCCTCCAAAATAAGCTTTATAGTCCATATGCTTCTTATTTCAGTGTCTAGCCCTGGACAACCAAGGTTGCCTTCCTTTGTGCTGTCCATGCCGCTAAGAATAGCTTCTTTATTTTGCTAAAAAAATGCTTCATTATTGTAAAAACAACAATAGAAAGAAAAGAAATAACTATTAGTATTTTGTTGACCCTGCTTGCTTTACAGGTGAACTAATAACTTCAGCATCACTTTTAATAACAGGCTAGCAGTTGGCCAATCAAACTTGGCTTACATACTGTTTTACTGGAGCCAGACCGCTGGCTGTGACAAACGACTGGCTCTAGTTTTAGTGCAGACGTCCAGCCCAACCACTATTAATGCTAAATAATTCAATTATGTTGTAGTCCTGAAACTCTTAACTAATTAGTAACATGAACTCTGTACAGATGTTGCGTTAACAGTTGGTTAATTTTTGCTTTAATGGAATTTCTTATGTTGGACTTGCGGCACCATCTTGTGGTTTACAGTGGTTATCATGACGGAGCAAAGCCTGTCCCTATTTCAACTTCCCTTTATATCTCTGCATCTTGTACAAAGGCTCCTTTTAAATAAGTGTTTTTTAAGTACCTTGGAGCATGAACACCACCAGAGACGTTATAGGAGAGAGCCAAGGCACTCAAAGAACCCCGAATAGAAATTTATGGGATAACTACTCATTGCCCGGCCTTCCTTGAGAGCCAATCAACAGCCAGTCTGGTGATTTATGAGCCAATTGAATTGTACTGAGGCATGTCCCCAAAAGACTTTCACAGTATGTTAACCGTGTGCTGGCAGGCACATCTGAACGTCATAGTAAAGATGTAGGAAAGCATCCTTATCAATTTTCCTTATCACTTATCAAATTTGTATTCACAAATCTGAATTAGCATGGTGTGTACGCGGTGGTCTGGTGGGATGAACCAAGATGTCGATCATGTTGGCACTATGGACTGAGCCATCAATGAAGCCACACTCCTGTGAAACTTTGAGTTGGCGCTGGCGAAGTACAACATCTTTTTAAATCTCAGTTTTATTTAAGTGCTTTTTAAAAAAAATCGTATCTGAGTAGTGATTCTATATATGCTGTTTTTATATCCCCGAGAACATTAAAATGACAATTTTAAGATGCCCTCAGAGTGGTTTAACATGCTTTTACAAGGACTTTGACCTCTCTACCTTGACTGACTGAAGCTCCCTGTTCACTGGCACTTTGAGAAGGAGCTGCCTTGCTTGTGTCTTGCGGTGTGATGGTCTTCCTGGCTCCAGTCGGGAGCATGGAGACGTCTTCAGCTTTCTTTGTCTGAGCGACAGGCCGCTGAGGGCTGGGCGGGTCCACAGCGTGGGTCACTGACTTTCGGCTGCCATCGACTAGAAAAAAACAAAAGAAGCCATCGCTTAAGGGAAGGTATGTTTATGGATTTTTGCTAGCATTTATATTGATGAAATGACTCAAATAATTTCAGTCTTACAAAAGACTTCTATTATCCACTCATCACAAAAACATATTAACAGATATTTTACTCACTAGTTGTAAATTTGATCTTTTAAGACAACTGTACATTAGCTTAACACATAGTTTTTACAGGTTAACTGACCAACGGCTCTCTTTTTAGTCATGCTGGCTTCAGCTGAAACCAACACTGAGTGAGTTCGGGCTTGTTCAAAAGCACACTGCCATATAAGAAAGTGTCGTTCTTGATTTATAAGAGAAAAGAGTTTTGTACTGAAATGAATTAATTTTATTTAGTATGCATAATCATTAAAAGTGAAACTTTAATAGAAATGAAAATTGGATTAGTCTTCCAGCTCTAACAAAGTGAGTACTAGGTGTTTCCTACAGTTTGGGCAGAAATCTTCGTCTGAGCGGTCTGGACAGTGCTGCTTCCCATCGCAGGCATAGGTGATGTCAATACAGCAACCGTCATCACACTTAAATTGGTAGTTCGAGCAGTGACCGGTACATACTGCGGGCACAGATAAGAATACAGTAACTACACATCTTCTCTTTTAAATGGTAAAGGAATATGTCACAAGTTACACACCCTTTAGCGGTAATCAGTGCAGCACAAAGGAAGTTGCAGAACATAGGTGGAAGTTTTGGTGAGTTCATTACCTTCTGCTTGGTGTTTTGGAGCCAGTACGGTGACAGAGATGTTATCGGAGCTCTTCTGTCCCGCTGTGTCAGTGACTGTCATCTGAAACGTGTAGACTCCTTCCTGGAGGCCACTGATCTTCAGCAACCCTGGATGTGTTGACTTTAGCGCACAAACAAAAAATACGTCTCTGAAGCAATCAACTTCTAGACTTTTATTTTGCCAAATTAAAAAGATCAAAAACACCTAGTGAGGACTACTGTAAAACAGCACTGGGTTTTAAACATGTAGCAGTATATGCATCATGGATCATACATCCATCCTACTTACTTCTCTGACAGACTGGCTCAGCTCCTCTGGCACAAGAACAGATACAGGAAATGTTCCATACCACATGCAATCAATCCCAGCAATGCACCACATCTGTGTAGCAGAGATAATCTGCTCTCTCATGCTAACGCTTTATTTTATCTTTGCACAATCACAACACTTACACAGTCATACTGACGCCATCTGATATTTACTATGCTGTTTATATTACATGTTTTTTTTTGTTTCCTACATGTTTTTAAATCGCTTTTATTTTTGCTTTTTTGAATTTGACATATTTTTTGTTGTTAGATCTTACAACATTACTTATTAAATTTAATTATTTCACTTGATTGTATTTATTTTTATTTGATTTTGACAAAATGTATTTTCTACTTTTCTACTTTAAGCTAATAAGGGATAAGTAAGGTCTATCTATTATCTTATCAATAAAAATCTGTACCAGGGCAGGATATACAATACATATAAAAAGGCTAGAAGACTGATTAAGAGGGACGGGTACTGAGGGACGTAGTGAAGGGTAAGTAATAAGTGTTGTGTTGTTTCTCCTTTGCTTTGATGATTTTGATTTTGTGTGTTATTTTTAGCTGCAGAGTTTTTTGTCTGACATCATTTGATATTTCTGTACTATTGTTATTTTTATGCCATTGTGCTGCAGTCAGAATCACTTTTTTTATTTTTTATTTCCAGCATTAAAAGCAAAATTAGCAGAGCAGAATAACCTATAAAATGCTGAGACTGGACATCTTCTGACAGCATCACCCACTAGTTTATCTTCCAATTGTTTCCTTTTTCCCATACCTAGGTTCTTAGATTTCATATTAGATTATACTGCAGATTTTTTAGACCAAATTAAATTTTCCATAACTTGGCCCATGAGTTTTATATTACCGGTATATTACATTATATTATATTACTGTTGCCATACATAATTTTCAAGAGTTGTGCAACCTGCTATGAACAGAGAGTTGCTCTATAATGAGCACTGTGTCAACATGGTTCTGTACTTTCCTGCCAATTGTTTTCATTGGGAGCTATTTTCTGCTAAAGGTAGAAAATACAGAAAATTAGTGGTTTTAATATTTACACAAGAACAGGAAAAGCTGTGCAGGGTGTTTAAAATCTCTTTAATGTTATAACCACAGGACAGTGTCTCATATTGCTGCTTACCTAAGGGCAGTTTAGAAATAATAAACTCTTTATTTGTGTTGATTCAGTAAAGCATTGTGGATCTCTGCACACAAGCCACTCTGTTGACTTAACTAATGAAAATACCCAAACGCATTTAGCTTTCTGGGTATTCATATTGCAAATGAAAACATCAGAGACACCTGAAGGAGAGAACAATAGAGATGTATATATGTGGATCTTTAGTCTAATCCTTTGTCACCGCCATAGTTAGAGGCTTTCATCTACACCTGTATAGACTGTATTGACTAAGGCACATGCTGACCTTCATATTGATGGCTGTGTCTCCTTTAATCAGACTCCACTCATAGCGGCGGATCCCGTGGTCGTCCACGCTGTCACGGCCATCCAGCACAGCCCAATCTGTGGGCAGTTGGATAACCACATCCTGTCCAGCGTCACTGCGAGGAGGCTCATCCACGTCTGCAATATCAAGCACGGGTAAATGGAAAGTGTCCTCTACATGCCTCTTTATTTACTCTCTTCATCCAATTTTCACATTAAATCATGTTTGATTCTATCGCAGGCTAAAACATGATTAGATATTTTTTGTTTTTTATCCACTTATATCCATCCACATATATCCTTTTAATTCCATTGCTCAGGCCCAAAGCCCCTCACAAAAACATCTGCTTCTATTCTCAGGAGGGCAAGGCTACAAACCTATGAGGCAAATCATTAACCCTCTCTACTGCATTATCTGGATAAGAAGCAGGTGATAAAGGCTGGTTCTGCTGTTAAAGTCAGTTTCTGTCAGCTGTTACAAAGCTGACAGAAAGTTGTTATCCTGTTTTAACAGCAGGGTTTCCTGGTGGGATTAAATAAAAAAATACAGTAAAGTGACAGAAAATTACCCGGAGAAGGTTTCTGCCACAAACCTGAGGAAAATTAATAAATTGCTTTTGGTATCTTAGTTTATAACACCTCATATAGAAGATTACAAAAGCCCATCCAATAAGATCATCAGTGATCTAATTGTAACATCATAATTCAAGAAATAATTGCTGTCATAAGAGGAAAAACATGCTAATGAATAATAAGTTTTCAGCAACCATTATGAGCCACTGTACATGCTATTTTCTATTGCTCCATCAATTTTACTTAAACATACATGAAGGCATGGGCATCCTATCATTTTCTAAATAACTTATCAGTTATAAATCAGTTCTAAACCCAGTAACTAACACTGCGTGTGTCTGCAGGGTCTCCCACCTGCATCATCCTCATCAGGAGCTTCTTCTCCGGGCCTCCGGGCTGAGCCGCTGGATGAAACAGGGAGGTGTCCCTGCGTTGTGTTGGGAGTCCGGCTGTATGTTGTGAAGCCTTTCTGAGCTGAGAAGGCGCACACATTCTTACTCCTGTAGGTGCAGTTAAACAGGTAGCAACGGAGACTGTCCCCGGGCTGCCTCTGGTCCTCGTGAAGCACCGCCACGGCGCAGTGAGGCTGGGAGCAGCAGGCGTGCACACAGTCCTTCCAGGTATACACCCTGTCCGGGGCCAGCAGGAAGGTGGCTCCCTGCTCGATGGAGTCCTTGGCCCGGATGATGCGATCCCCCGCGGCACTGAAGTCGCCCACGCAGGAGTCCATCACTTCACCTGTCCTGTAGGTCTGGTCCTGCTGCAGCTGTTTGCGGAATTCCTCCAAGAGCTCCTCCACCCCGGATATTTTGGATTTCAAGTCCGATATAGGCGAAGACCGAGCGTCGATGCTGCCAAAGGCGAGCAGCAGCAGCAGCCCTACACAGGCGAGCAGCAGCCGGGGATGCTGAAGCAGAGCCATGTTGTTGATCACACAGTCAGACGGCGTCTCCCTCTGCCTCCGGCTGGCCTCCCGCTCATGAAGCTCCTTCCCGGGACAGACGGCCTTCCTACATTAAATATATCCCCGTTATTATCGTTTAACGCCACTGCTAGGCTGAACAACCAGCTGTAACCGTAGAGCCGCGGAGCTTACCGTTCGTCCTTCGACTGTGCTGGAAATCTGCTGTTGTCATGGTGAGGGGGAGTCGGCGATGGCTGCTGACGTCACGGGGATGAATAAACAGGACGAAAAGCAGCTCACCTGTTAACGGCTCTCATCCACCGGCGGGGGCTGTTTGAGCCAATGTCGTATATTTTTAATTAATCTATCATGTTAAAATAGTTTAAAAATCTTAAATAATGATGATTTGAATAAAATAAAAGACATAAAATATAAAAAAAAATTCAACAAATACATGGAAATAAGACTTCCCATCTCTCCTAAACATTGATTAAATCTTTACTATCCCATACTGCAATACCTGCATTTATTTATTTTATATTTTTGCTCATTAAAATTTTAATTGAATTATTAATGTAACTGTTAGATTTTATATTTTCGTGAGTTTTTCCTTTGTTGAATTATCAAGTGCTACTAGTCTCTCCCTGATATTATTAATAGTGAGTGATAGTAAGTGTAGCCTTGTTATGGATTATTGGAAGAAGTATTTTTATTCTGTACTTAGTCCGTGGGGGGAAAAAAATCACACAAGATTTAAGGCCAACTTCAAATTATACCTGTTAACTTTTTAAATATCTTTAATTCTACAATCTGGTGTTTATTTGCTTTCCTATATTTGCATATCTGTGTATAAACCTAGTTTAATAGGCAGTGCTTGGTAGTAATGCCCCCTTCAAAACTGTTTATTAGCATATTATGATGACTACTTTGTACATTATTGCATAATATTAGATAATTTAATCTAAACCAATGCATTGTGCAATAGATTTTTGGTATTTTAACTGTTCCTAAAATGAGATCCAAGTGTGCTCCTCAGGGTGCTATCAGTTACTGTGTTGCTATTATTTGGAACAAGCTGCCGAAATAGCATTAAAAGAGTTTTATTCTCACAGTCTTACAGTTAATGATGCTCTCCGAGTGTGTGTTAAGTTTTGTTTTCATTTCATTCAAGCTAACAGTAGCCATTGTCGGGCTACAGTTTATTTCTTTTGTTAATCTTTTAATAACATTGAGTTAACATGTAATGAACTATTCTATATAGATAAAATTGACACTGGCATACGAAGGCCATAAAAACATGCAAAGCTTTGAAAATGATCTCTGTAACATATTAAGTAGTGGAGTAAACATACAATACTGGTGAAATCTAAGGTAAACACAATACGGAAATAAGCACAGAAATATATGATTCATATAGTAAGTCCTAACTTTTATTGTCAACATTTTGTTTTTCTAAATGAACGACCTTTCCTCTAGATGATAAGTGCAGAAATTACTCTTTTGGAACAGAGGCAGTGCCTTTTTTATTCATTTAGAAAAAAAACAAGAACAAACAGTTATTTGTGTTTAATTTACTATGGAGAACAACTTCCATTATCATCCCCCTGCTCCCACATTGTTGAAGTGAATTGTTGAAGAACACTTCTAACACAGTTCCTTCACAGCTTCAAGATGAAAAGTTTTATTTTAACAATATATCACAACAATCTTGAATCAGATCTGAAACAAAACAGACACAAGGCTCACCGATTCCTCCCCCGATTTCTGACATTATGGTTTAAAATATTAATAAAAAAGGACATCAAGGTTCTTCCATATGAAGTTTGTTTGCATGTCAGATTTTTCATTACAACTTATATATTTGACTGAATGATGCTGACACAACACAAGCAAGATAAACACAATTTTGTCAATTAAGTGAATATGATCTATGATTTGTGATACTAGAAAATACAATAATATAGAATTAATTTTTCACATGTGCTCATTGCAAACTTGGTCCAATCTACATGGAGATTTGACTGTGTTTAGAGATGTCTTTTTCAAAGTACATAAATGTCATCCACATAGAATTATATAACACTATATTTACATAATAGATTTCTTAAAAATAAAATTGTAGATTCATATTATAAAAGGAAATGTGGAAAAAAAAAGCATGGACAATTTAAATAAGTCTCAGTTCGAAAAAAACAAAACAAAACAAAATAAAAGAAAAAACAAAAGCAGGACATGGAATGACATCCTTCAGATTGCTATAACAATTAAATTAAAACACATTTAAATAAAGTAGTGATAAGATAAGCAATGATAAAAATATCAGTACAGATGAATGTAGTATTTTGTATCTCAGGCCTGTATTAGAAAACGGTCAGTTGTAAACATCACATCTTGTAAAGACAGGAGAAAATGGTTTTTTTGACAGTTTTCAAGATTTCAATAATAGATTTTCCTACCAGTTGTCATTTTAAACACACCTGTAACAAAAGCTGTGCCCTGTCCATCAGGTATAACAAAACTAGTGGCACTTCTCATTAATTTTTACTTTCAAAATGACCTAATATCCAAACTCTTTGTTTTCAAAATTATAAAATACTCCAGAAGATTATTGTGTGGGTGGAAAGCTGCACACTTTGAACATGGTCAACACAGCTTCTTCTCCAGGATCTTGCTTTTATAAACGCTGAGGTAAAGAGGAGTTGTTGGGGACAAAAAAAAGTCCTGGCTTCTCTGAGTGGCTGTCACCACTTAAGGCCTTAGAATAGCTTCTGCCTGTAGTCTGTGATGGCCTTCCATAGCTTACACAAGACCCCACCTCTGTCAAGACAAACAAAACACTGTTAGCTTAAAGCACACACCAATGAATTTTATACCATTTGTAAGAAACCATCAGCTGTCAACCTACATGAAAATATTATATTTTAAATGGTTTACTTTGTCCTGAGAGTCAGAAGGGACTCATGAGCACAACTTTGATATCTGTTGATGACTATTGCATCAAGGAAGGTTTCTGCAAAATACCCATAAACAAAGTAAGTTTGGATTTTAAGATCACACAGAGTTAAGACTGTACGGTCATGAAAAAGACAGTTTTCCCAGGACTCTGTGTAATAACTAATGTTTCTGTATGGTATCGGTATCGCATATCGTTGTGGAGGAATTTTGACCCACTCTTCCTTACAGCATTACTTCAGTTCATCAATCTGGTTGAGGTTTGGAATTTGACTGGGCTATTGATTCCTTTCCTGCTTTTTTAGCCATTCTATTTGGGATCAAGTTTTGTGATTGGGATCATTGTCCTGTTGCATGACACAATTTCAACCAACCTGTGGGTCAGATGTGCAGACAGTAAGTTCCCCTCTAATGCAGCAACATCAGAGGGGAACACCACCCCCACCCCCACCCCAAAACATACAATCACACAAAAAAGACCTAGAGATACCCTGAAGCAATTTAGTAGATATGGTGTGTATAGCTGAATGTTTGATATGACCACTGTGTGGCGCCAGATATCAAACACAACCAATAAGAACTTCATAGTAGTTTGTTTCATTCATGCTTCACTCTAAATTGAACAGTATAATTAGTATGCTAGGACCTGCACTGCTGCAAAGAAACTTTAAAGAGGAGGTGAAAACTGTTGCAGTAGCAGACATCAATATTCATGTTTAGATACGTGTTGTGTGACCTGGTTGAGTAATTATTCAGAGCTATTTTCATCCTAATAAAATTTTAGAAGACATCAGGTTAAGACACAGCATAGCTACGTCCAAACCAAACTGCCCACTTCAGAACTTACAAGAGCAGTATCTTACTAACCTGTGAGGTCCCCGCAAATTAAATTAAATTTTGGTTTATAAACAGATTTACAGAATTTGTGATAAATTAAGTCCTTCATATATTAGCCTCAAAGAACTGCTGAAGTACAAAGCTGCCTTCTGAAACTTTTGTGTAAGAACAGGAAATGCAACAACACACTCCCATTATGCAACGCTCCCATCTTAACCCCCTTGTTTCTCTTCCTGTGATCAGGTACAAGTTTCAGCACGTATTTTGGGGACTAAATACTGAATACAAAATATGAAGCAAATATAGAAATATTTAAAAGCAAAAGAAAAAAAATCATTTTCTACCTCAGTCTTAAACTCTTCAGATCATCTCTTGTGACATCATGAAGGATGTCGTTCAGTGTATACTCCTCATTGAGTATCTAAAGAAACAAAGTGGAGAAAATTATATTTACAGAAATGTTTTTTTTTTTACTTGCATCATCCTAAAAAGGGCTTTGTTAAAAAAACAAAAAAAATCAGAGACCCACCCTGTCTATGGCATCCTGGTCAGCACCGTAACGTGTCAGCCAGCTGGTCAGCTCTGGGTCTTCACGTCTCTCTGCAGGTTGGCTCCTCTGTCCCTCCAAGTCATGCGAAGATGTGGGGGTGTCTAACAGAGAAGATTTTGAGAAGACTCCATAAGCCAAACATTTAAACATTAACAAAAGAACCAGTTTAAAGAGAGATCAAACATGCCGTACACACAGGAAGTGTATGTAACAGATGGACATAGCTGCTGGGTCTGGGCTTTAATCATCGTTCTTTCTAGTGGCCAGCTGGGGGGATAAAGTGTGAATGCACAGAAATCTATGAGAAAGTATTGTGCTTCTGTCTTGGTTTTTACTTCAACAAGTAGTTTCCTGAAGAGTTTAAGGTCTCAGTCACAAGTTTTAAATTGTATTAAAATGCAGCACGATGCTCTTATTGTGAATAATGTCCCAAAAGATGACAGAGCTGGAGATGTTTTTGGACATAGCTACCTTTTGATTGACACTCTGCTAATGTATCGTATGAGAAAAGAAACCAGATAAGACATTAAAACAGATAAAGCGCTAAAACTGAGGCTGTGAAATAGAAGGTGAACAAATAAATGATGTCCCGGTGGTTAGGGCCATATTTCACAGCAGCACTCATGTGGAACTTTTTGCCATGATTGTTTGCTTGTAAAGCAGCTTGTAAAGGTGCCAGAAAAACTGCAGTAACTGTCGCAGTAACAGGATATGCTGCTTTTTCTCTACAAAAAAAAGCAACCTCGTTATCACAAGTCACAGTCACTATCACTGACAGCTTTGTGCAATTGTGTAAGCTGAACATTTAATATTCTTAAACCTCCCTAAATGTTACTTTCAAAGTGACGCGTACTGTTATTTGGTCAGATAAAAGCTTCTGTATGAGAGAAATGGCCACAGTGGATGAAAATATCTTAATTTAACTTCCTAGGACCTGGCGTCCACATATGTGGATATCACATTTTGGGTTATTTAGACCAAAATACTCAATTTTGCTCTACAAGGGCCTGATATCCACTTACAAGGACATTATACTGCTACTGTTCTATTGAAATTTTAAACGAATATCCTCATATGTGGCTCTCATTTTTCTTACAAACAAAAAATAGGTAAAAAAAAAAATCTGGTAATTCTTTGTTTTTACATTCATCAGGTCCCAATCAGCCCAAATATCAAAGAGAAATTAAAAATGCATGCCGTGGAAGAGTTCGGGTCTTAGGAGGTTAAATGTACTTTGTCTAATAATGAGGTAGCAAGTTAATAGTTTCGCTTTGCAGCTACAGGACAGAAAATGGTAGCAGATTGTTTAAAGCTGCTCTACAAAGTTCTTATAATGAGTTTTACCCTTACAGAAAAGCAACCATCATCAGTGGAAATCAACCCCCCCCATCACCAGCTCGGAGTTCAATCTGTACACAATACTGGAATAGCTGATCAGACCAGCAAATTAGAATTAGAAGTCACTTAATTTACACCTCCAGTATGTGATAAGAAAGCTTTGTTCA